>NC_092411.1:102607672-103882047 GCF_040894005.1 Engystomops pustulosus | reverse complement strand
CGGGAAACACGGGGTGCCGGCTGTGACTGATAGCCGGCACCCCAGTGTAACACCCGCGATCGGAGTTGTCTCTGATCGCGGGTGATTAACCTGTTAAATGCCGCGGTCATCGCGACCGCGGCATTTAACTTGCATCTGGGGGGTCTTTCCCCCACGATCGCCCCCCCCCGAATCATTTTCGGGGGGCACCGATCATTGCTACGGTATCACTGGGGTCCGATCTGGACCCCAGTGTTACCTGCAGGAACTGCCGGTAAGATGGCGTCTATGACGTAATCTTACTGGCAGAGTGCCACCCTATGCAAGTGCATAGGCTGACACTGATAATGCCCTGCAATACATAAGTATTGCAGGGTATTATTATGAACAAGCAATCAGATTATTGCTTGTTCATTTCCCATGGTGGAAAAAGTGAAAAAGTAAAAAAAAAAATTCAATAAAAAAAATAAAGTAATAAATCACCAAAAATGCCCAAAAGCCCCAAAACATATAAAGAGACATATAACTGAAAAAAAAGTCTAAATCATAACACAAACCCCACATATATAGTATCACCGCGTCCGTAACAACCCGTAGAATAAAAGTAAATAATTATTGAACCCGCACGATGAACGCTGTAAAAGAAAACTGTTATAAACCCTCCAAAAATTATGATTTTTACCTATTCAATCCCACAAAAAATGCTATAAAAAGTGAGCAAAAAAACATATGTACTCTAGAATGATACTGGTGCAAAGTACAACGTGTCCCGCAAAAAACAAGCCATCAACCAGCTCCGTAGCCAAAAACGTAACAAAGTTATGCCCCTTGGAAGACGGCAATACAAAAATGATAGATTTTTCCCCACAATAGGGTTTTATTTTACAAATTTGGTAAAACACAAGAAAATATATTTGTGTCTGGTATCCCCGTTATCGTATCGACCCATAGAATGAAGATAATATGATTATTAGTCTATACGGTGAACACCACAAAAAAAAAAAAAGTAAAAAAACCAGTAGAGAATTGATGCTTTTCTACTCCTGCTCTCAAAAAGAAGTTCCTAAATTTTCAACAATAGGTGATACCAACCCCAAAATGGTAACAGTGGAAAAAGCATCTCATCCCGCAAAAAAAATGGCATCACATGACCCTAATAGCGCAAAAGCGAAAATTTTATAGCCTTCAAAAGAGGCCAATGAGGAAAGTAAAATCCTGGCAGCTGTAGGGTGCTCCTTCCCTTCTGCGCCTCACTGTGTGCCCATAAAACAAGTCACGGCCACATGTGGGGGGTCTCTGTACTCGGGAGAAATTGTAGAACAAATTGTATGGTGGGTTTTGTATTTTTATCTTTTGGAAATGTGTAAATTTTAGGGCTAAATGAACGTATAACCGGCACAATTTGACTATTCTAAATTTCGCCTCCATTTTGATGTAATTACTATGAAGATCTCAAGGGGTTAACAATCTTCGTAAAATCTGTTTCTGATAGCTTGAGGGGTGCAGATTTGAAAATGGGTTGGTTATATAGGGGGTTTTGATGCTAAATATGTAAATTTTCATTCAAAACTGTATTTATCCCCAAAATAGTCAATTCTGAAAATCCGGAAAAGCGCTATTCGATTTGTAGGCCGCGTGACATCAAAATAAATTATCCAGACATTTCAAAAATGGTGAAAATGTAAAGTAGACAAATGGGAAATGTTATTCAGCAATTTATTTAGGTGGTAAATCTATCTGCCTGAAAACGCAATGATTTCAAATTTCAAAAATGGCAAATTTTTCAGAAAATTCATCATATTTTCTTTTTTTTTGTAAATAAACGCAAAACTTATCTGCCAAAATTTACCACTAAAATGAAGTACAACATGTGGGTAAAAAACAATCTCAAAATCGTTTTGATAAGTAATAGTGTTCAAAAGTTATAACCATATAAAGCGACGCATGTCAGAATCCAAAAAATGGGACTGAGCCTTAAGCTGTAAAATGGCTGCGTCCTTAAGGGGTTAAAGTGTGTGTGTTTTTTAATGTGTTTTCTAGCTATTTGAAGTTGGCCACTGTGATAATGTCTAGACATGTGCTAGCGGCACCAGGCACGTGCAGATAGGATGTTTTTGGCCCATTCGTGAAAGGTTAAATAGAGATTTTGGTTTTCAGTATGTGATTTATTGGATTGGAGAATTGGATATCATACATATTTAGAAATATTGGTACAAAATGGTATAGCCCATATTTATCCCGTGAATTGCATTTATCTGAGAACAGATTAACTCTTTCAAGACCATGTCAATTGTTTTTGCATTTTAATTTTTCACTTCCAGTGCTCCAAAAGACCTATAGCTTTGTAAATTGAAAAGTTAAAAAATAAATAAATAAAAAACATATGAGGAGTTGTACTTCCTAGTGGCAAGATGAAATATTCCACACACTGACTGGGAAGCTGGAACAAATATTCAAGATGCAGTGAAATATACCAAAAAAACACAGCTGCACTGTTTTCTAGCAGGCTTTGTTTTTTCTCTGTGCAGCCAAATGGCGCATCCACTTATAGAAAAAAGTGTGATGTAGGTGTCATTCTGGTGGGATCAGCTGATATTCTCATTGACACTGTTTGTGGAGTTGAATAACCTTATGATCACATCTTATTTAAATATTTATGGGTGGTGAAAAAGTCGCAGTTTGGATTAGTTTAATGTTAAACCATTTACCATATGTGATTATTGTTAAATTTTATTAGATCAGGCATATTGTGATTTGGGGATGGGTTTTCTTTTTCACCACCAGTCATATTTAGCTGAGCAGTGAACATATTATGCAGAAGTGAGTAACATTGAAGATGAAATGAAAGGGGTTTTTTGAATGTTTAAGGGAAATCTACCTTTAAAATGCATCATGATAAATCGGGGACACTTAGTCATATATCCAGACACTGTGACTGTGGGAATCTTCTTATATTTATTATCCATGGCCTCCTTCCTTCTAAAATCAACTTTTATAAATATCCTAATGTGCTAATGTCCTAACAGAGCATTGAGTTCTGTCTTCACAAGCTGTTACACTGTCTCGCCCTCCACACTGCTCCCTTTGCACTTCTCCGCTCCCTCTGTCTGCTGTAATCTAAGACCGTGGGAGGATGAAGAGCTCCTGCAAATTGTAACAGCTAGTGAACAGGGAGGGCTCTGGTACTGCTCCCCTAAAGCCATCTTGCTCATTAGCATAATTTTAAAAGTTTAATTTAGAAGGAAGGAGGCCATGGATAACACTTATAAGAAGATGACTACAGTCACAGTGCTTGGATCTATGAGTAAGTGTCCCTGGTTTATCCATGCTTGATGTAGATTTACTTTTAGTATTGCAATATTTTTGTCCTTCACAGTATAAGTGGATGTGTCTCCATCTTAAAGTTTTTTGTCTTGTTTATATGACTTTTTCAGACACGGAGCAGACCCTACTAATTGTTTTGAGAAATCTAGCCCAGAATTTTCCCCAGGAATTGCAGAATGCAGCGATGTCTCTTCCTGTTGAAATGTCTTCCAAGCTTCGTACGGCTCTCGCCTAAGACCGAGTAGCATCTTTTAGTAATTCTGCCCGTTGTGACAGATACCATCCATTTAGATTTTCAAATAAACATCTTGTACGGATTGTGCAATCATTCCACAATAAATCCGATAATGCCACCATGAGTCTCTTGTCCTCAGGAAGACTGAATGGGATGGTCTTTATTTATGCTTGGTTTGCAGTTTGGTTTATACTTTGGACCCAACAGACTGTGTATTTCTTATTCATTAGAACTGTTCATAAAGCAATGCCAGAACCAAAGTTCTACCCATCCATATGGAGGTCCAAGTGCAATGCCACTAAGCTCTGCATGTGTTGTTCAATCTACAGCAATAAAATGAAATGCTTTGTTCAGTTCTGCTTGATATGACAACTGCATGTTTGGTAAATTTATAAGGCATTTCCACCATTATGAAGCTTGGGTACTGTGCAACTCTTAACTCACTATTTCCAGTCACTTATTAGGTCACTTCTACACTTTTTATATTATATCCAAATGAAAGCTATGGGACACGTGATGCCCTCTGTGCAAATATAATGTTTCCTTATTTATTCGAGGCACTGCACAGTTTGCAGCATGGTGCATTCGCTCTGCCCGTAATCGTGACTCTTGCCATCATGTGGAGAGTCTAGTAGAGTCTATGCAAATTTCAAAATACAATTGAAGCTTGAAATTGGTGACACCGAGTTCTCCACAAACTTTAGTATAGAGGCAGATTCACATTGCTGCAAATCAATCAACTTAAAGGGAACCTGTCACCACATTTGCACATATACAGTCAGTGAGCGGTTCCTATAGAGCTCTACTAACTGACTGACATCCTTTCTTTTAGCTAAAAATGGTTTCCTTTACATCCACATAAATCACCCTTTATCTTATATTACCTGGCATCAGAGGGGGCGTATCCTGCTCGGCCAGCCCCTCCCATCTAAAACTCCCCATGCCTTATGCCTCCTTACTGGTCACAGTTCATATCATGTGACCAGGGTGACATCTCAGGCCTTTAGTTTCTTAACAATAGCAAACCGTACCCCTTGCATGTATCTGACCAGATGATGTCACAGCAGCCTACATGCACTTCTACTCCTCTCCATCCTCCATGGAGGCTGCTATGATTTCATGCTATGATACATGGTGTACAGTTTGCTATTATTAGATGGCTAAGGGACCTGCGATGAGGTCACTGGTCACATGTCATGAATGTAACACAAGGCACGGTGTACATAGAGCTTTATGTGTCTGTAGTTGAATATTAGCAGACAGTCCCCAAGTACAAGGAGGAAGAGCAGTGATTCATACTTATTAATTAACAAAAATGCAGCATTTCACAGATATAATTCTAGCCTGCCTCTATCAGTCCTGCTGTGCACAATTTCAGTTGCCCCTAGACAATCTATGAGATGTAGCAGGGCTCATAGTATAAAAGTGTCATCCTCTGTGTAATCTCATGCATCTCTTATCTGTCTCATCTCTCTTTCTTTCTATGTGCCAGCGTGTTAGTACAATGTCAGAAACCAAATGACCTGTACCCTGATAATGTAACCACATTGTCACCACACAGATTCTAGAGGGCTCATAATGTGTCTGCCCACACCCTGGGATTTTACACCCAGTAACCTAGAGAGTGATAAGAGCCAAAACAGCAATAAAACTGAGTAAAAAGTAAGGGGTTAAAAATCATCTTTATTGTGTTAATGAATTTTCTTTTGTGGGAAAACTCCTTTAAGGTACAGTGCCCCAGTGGCAACTAATTTTATGTGATATGGGGAGGAATTGTAACCCTTTATCAGCAGGCAGTGTTAGTCCGGGAGATCAAAATCTGGTGACTGTTCCTCTTTAACGTCATATATAGAGACAGAAAGTGGAAGAAAAAGGTGATAGACTAGCATTTGAAATAACATAATGTAGCACGTGAAAAGCTATTGTTCCCTTGATTATCCTTTTAAAGGGAACCTGTTGTCAGGACCACACTTTTTACCTAATGAAGGGTTCCCATAGTATTAAATACTAATTTCCAATCTTCTTTTAGAATTAACCTTACTCCTTCCACTCCACTCCTTCCAAGATTTATATAAAGTATTTAACTGGCCCCTGCCAGCAAACTAGCATCTGTTACAAGACTGCAATCATCATATGATCTCTGATGCCCCGTGACTGATTCCACTTTGCTGGCAGGGGCCCGGTTTACTTGATATACTTTTAAAACTGACTGGAAGTAGAGATGTTAATTCAAAAGCAAATTGGAAATAAAAAGGCTGTGGGAAACTGCCATTAGGGGAAATGTCAAATCTGAGTAGCCCTTACTCCAGTTTGCATTGTGTGGTTTCTTTCTGGGAAAACCACATACTGTAGATATAGAAAGTACATACTTGGTCATTATTTACATAGGGATACTAAATTACATACTGTAAGTGATGTATTGCTGTCTTTCACTGCTTATTTAATTTTATCAAGATAAGAGGTGACTGTAGTAATACATTTAAATATTGGTGGCTCAATAATATTTCCACTATTCTTCAGAAGTAACTTGTACTCTAAAATCATAATCCTCTCCGTTTTCAAACTTTTTTTTTTCTTTGAATAATTAATATATTATAAACAAACAAGTCCCCCTGATGCTCTTTTCCACATTGGCTGTCACAGTCTGTAAGCTAGCTAGCAAGTACATACAATATATCCAATACAAATGCTCTAATCTCTGAAGATATCAAACTCTGAGATCATTTGAGTATGTAAGCTAGGAGGGAAGTAAATGTGGTGTATCTAGTGCACATGCTCTGACAACATGTCACACTCGGATACCGGACTCTGGTATCAAATATACCATTATATGATCTATGGCTCTGACTTCTGACCAAGTCCTAAAATGGACACTGTTTAGCTGTGATGAAAGGGTCCAAACTTTAAAGCCTGAAATGTAATAGATGGCATGCACCATTACAAAAAAAAACGCAGAGTCATATTTTAAATATCCGTATAAAACTTTATAACCATCTAGTTTATACCTCTTTAAATTAGATAAAAACATTTTTAAAAAATTTTTAAAAATAAACCTGTGTTCTCAACTCTGTCAGTAGTTGCTTCCTGGTGTGATGAGTATTCGCCCATAAGGTTCAGTCTGCTCCAGGCGGATAACTTGTTGTGTGCAGAGCACTAGAAAAATAAATGATTTATGTAGAAGTTTCTGCAATTATTTTGTATTAGACTGACTTATTTAAATTTACATTCATAACATACTAAAAAGAGAGTAAAGGCATCTCTGTTCTACTTCTGATACATTTTAAGAGGTAAGCAAGGTAAATTCATTAAAATATATGTAACGATTACTGGCTGCAGCTTTGGTCAAAACTGCTGCTAGATGCACTTTAAGGGAGTAGAACACCCAAATATCATGGCTGTTGTCATCTTGGTGCTAAAAAGACTGGCAGACAATTCTATATAACACAGCAACACTCACCCAGACAGTTGAAAAAGAATCTGGAGGCAAAGAAGCGAGAGAGAGCACCAGGAGTCAGGCTAAGGAACTCTGCCCGCCCAGCGCTGTCAATCTCTGAGTGTAGCTTCCTAGTGTTAGATACATCACACACATTAACCCTTATAAACTGAAACTCTGACTTTGTAACCAGGAAAGAGGTAACTGTTTGATACCTGTACATATCACTCAGTAATACTTCTTGGGTTTCGGGTAGCTCCACAATAACTTCTGGCATCTCTGAGACCATTGGGAGAAATTTGTCTTCCTGTCCAGAGAGTGATCTGCAACACAACGGAAGGCAATTGCAATGTGATATACGAACTGGCTTTAGGTCACCATATTAGAATAAATTCTCTTTAATGTTACTAAACTATAAAAACCATAATTGGCTTTACTTACAGTATGTGGCAGCACAAATTGGTGCACAATTGTGCAAATTTACTTTACTATGTTAAAGGAATTGTACCATAGCATAGGGGATAGCAAACTCAGTGATGAGATTCCAACTGTTGGGACCCCAGTAATCAAAGGCTTAGACAGTGAATGGGAGTTCATGAGATAGCTTTGCTCCTGCCAGTAGCAAATATTGATCCATGCAAACTACCTGTTACGGCACAAATGCAAATAATTATTTGAATTAAGCAATAAGCTCTTTATGCTCTATCTTGGATAAGGGACAACTTACAAACTTGGTACAACCCCTTTAAGGGTGCAGTCACACTTATCGCTAGCGCTGTGTTTACAGTTGCGGTTCAGTGATTTCCACATATGTGTCACAAAAACATTGTTTTTCAATGGGTGTTTTCACATTGGGTTATTTTTTTCACTGATCCATTGTCCATGGAAAATATTTTTAAACATGTCCATTGATTTTCACTTATGCTGATCAAAGAAGGTAATAGAAGTCTATTTTTACGGATGAGACTGCTTTGAAAACATAACACCTGGTTTCTCAATGTTAAACCTTCAGGTTTATTTGTGGAACGCAGAGGCTAAACTGACACAAATCGCAATGGCTGCGCAACAGAAGCGGAGTACATACTCTAATATGAAACTACCCTGAAATAAATCTACATATTGTGTGCTGCATCTATCATGAGGTTTTTCCCAATGAGGTAAGGCTGATTTCACACTTCTGTACGAACCTCCTTTCCTAAGAAAAGAACAGGGGTTAAACAACTGTTAAAAATACCAATGACATCAATGTAAAATTTCTGTCATCCATTATGTTTAGTTAGGTGAGTATCTGTTATCCATAAGTTTTTTTTTTTCAAACTGAGGAAAATTACTGCAGCCTCACGTCCAAAAAAATTGAATGTATAACAGATACCTGCCGATTCGGAACATAACAGATGACATAAAATTTACATTGATGTCAATGGGATTTTTAAGTAATATGTTATAAGGAAAAAAAAAAGTAAAGAACGTGGGTAAGGAACAGAGGTTTGAATGGTAGTGTGAATTTAACCTAAGCAGCAAGGTTTACATGAATAAAGATAAGGAGAATTGTACCAACATTCGAGGCAGGTCCGCATCTGCCATGAGGAGAGGTGAAAATCTCGCCTCAGGCGGCGGATGCCCAAGCCTTGAGTGAAGCGGGGCCATAATGTGGCCATTGCCGCTCGCATTGCCCACATGAAAAATCAATCGCACCTGTCTCTTTAAGAGACAGACGCAAATGATGTACAGAGCGGCGCCGGCACAGATCCATCTGTCCGTGCCGCTCTGTTGCTCTTGAGGACTCGGGCAGCGTGCAAAGAAGTCACGCTGCCTGCGTCCCTTCACAGAGCACAAGGGCCAGGAAGAGGAAGTGAGCGCCGGTGGGGGAGCGTGATGGGAGTCGAGGTGTGTCATTGCTTTATTTATTTATTTTTTATAAAAGGGAGGCTGTATATAATAGAATAGGGGGGCTTAATATAATAGAAAAAGGGGCTACATATTCTATAATAAGTGGGGCTGTATATTATATAATATGGGAGGTGAGCTGGACATGTAACCTGGGGGTGGCTTTTAACCATAATTTAACTACACATTATATAATCAAGGTGGGCTGTATATAATATAACTTGTGGGTAAAGCATTATATGGGAGGGGGCTCTATTTAAAAGGGAGGGTGGTTTATATGGGGTACTTTGTGTAATTTAAGTAAGTGGCGGCATGATTTAAATAAAATTTTGGGGCGGTAAATCTGTATATAGTTAAACGTGAGAGAATCTGGATATAGGGGTCAGATTTTAATTAAACTATAGGATCTGTATATAATTTAATTGGGGAGAGGAGCTTTTATTATTAATTTTTAAATAAATGAAGAAGGGATTCTTTATCCACTCTGTGTGTGTTGGTTGGGGGTTAGAGTGGTTCATTGTTTCATGAGAGGTGTACAGTATATGATTTAGGAGCACTTTTATTTCAGTGAATATATATTGTAAGTGACTGTGGTATATTATTGGTGCAGTGCAGAGATGTGGTGCTGGGAGCAAAAGACATCTGCCAGCAAATTCAACAGTCCTGGGTGGGAGAAGATGCAATGATGTTGTCTTCCTGATGGAGCAGATCGTCACCTGTGAGGTACTAGAGGCCACTATTGTCTGGGTCACTGACCGGCTAGTGGCTGTTAGCATGTGTGGTGTCACAGAGGGCCAGTTACTAATTTTAAGTAATGTTGTCAGCATTTTTTTTATCAGGTTGTAAATGCTTTTTAAAAATGTGGAAATTCAGTGGGCCGAACATATCCTGTAAGCAGGGGAGGTCTGGTGTTGGGGGGGGGCGGCATTTTAGTTTTCGCCTTAAGCAGCAAATACCCTAGAATCGGCCCTAATTTGAGGCATGAAGTAATCCAACTAATAGGATTGGTAAATATGCACCAGTGAATGAACTTACTTCTGTGTAGTGATATACTATGTAAAAGTGGCATTCGATTGACACAGAACCGGTACTCGATGTCTGCCTAATGATACATCCTCCCATTTATTCAATGTTCACAGTCTTTGCACATTGTTGGATTATTTTGCCAACATGTTTCCTCTGTGAAAATCTGAATGCTGGTTGCCTTGAACCATGGTATGTATTTGTCACGTTTTACCTGGTCACAAAAATATCTCTTGGAAAGCAAATATTCAGAGTTATGTTATCTGAGCATGACTATAATAAAATGACCAAAAGTTAACGGTACTTATTTACCTTCCATCTTCTGGCGTCAACAAAATGGGTCGAGACCGTTCCTCCTCGGACATTTCCAGAGAGAATTCTAGAGAATAAAAAATGACTATTTGAAACCTTTACTTGCTACTATATATTCACTGTATCAAAATTTAAATATTTTTAAATCAGATTTTATAGTTTACAATCACAAAGATTTTATGCTTTGGCTTTTTAATATATATGTATATCTTGCATTTGTTAGGGGTTTTTTTGTTACTGTATGTAAAGGGAGGCTCCATCGATCATGTGTCTTCTATATGCAAGTGAAGTATAGCTGGAAAATAATTCTCTATTGGGGGTTTTATTAAACCCTACAAATGAAGAGCACTGTTCACATATATTTGGAGTCACAAATACCCTCAGCTGGTGAAAGTGAGATAATAAAATGGCGCACCAGAGGAAAACATGACGCTGACACCAGATTCTGTGCCTGCACGCATCTCCTGTGGGGACAAAGAACACAAAAATATAGTATATGAGTGATTCCAGTATTCTCTTGACATACTGTATATCTTCATAGAGTGCTTCATTTCATGCACCCTTCTAGCTGTTGCAGAAATTTCTGAATCTGCCAAATATGGACAAATGTATAAAACTTTCTATTTCCTGCTTTCTCTCTCACCTCTGGTTCACTTATTAATTCCTCTTCTCTTTCTTGTGTAAACTGCAAGGGCTCCAAAAGGGCACATCTAGACCATAGCTCAAGAAGTTCTGGGGCCATGAATGTTTCTAACAGAGACAAATATTATGAGAAACACATCATCAAAACATAGGTGTTGTATGAAGAGGACACATGGCAACTGCCTATAAGCCTTCAACATTTGGGGGGGACTTCCCCACCGATTTAAAAAAAGTCACAAAAAGTTTTCAAAAGTTGCAATCAGTTCTAAGCTTATTTCTATGCCTGGTCTGGGACAGCCGTCCAATTGCACCAAAATTTGCAACTCTTAAAAAGTTGCTATATTCACATCTGGAATCAGGTGACAATTAAGGGAACACTGCAGAAAACTAGACTATGGCGAACTTTGTATGGAGAGTGTCTTAGTCCAAATAAATACATGCACCATGAAAAGTCACAAAAAACTGAAATAAAGGCAAACAAAAATGTGATACACGTGTCCAATGAGTCATTTGGTCACATAAGATTGAGTTAAAAGGGTTATCCAAGGCTGGTGACACGTTTTTAAAAAAACAAACCTTTACTCACCTCCTCAGTCGCTCCAGACACAGGGGCGCGGCAAGAGGGTGGTGCGGGATTTATGGCGCAACTGAGGAGTTGAACACAGGTTTGTATATTTATTTTTTTTTTCAATTTTACAAACACACACTGGGAAATAATGGGGCTTATTTACTAAGAGTCCCGCAGATCGTGCTTTAATCGGATTTTAGATATTTTCAGGATATGCGCTGCTGTGACAGCTATTTAGAAGGGGATTGTGTCGCACGTAATCTGATTTTGGCGCAGCGGCGCCAACTTTCATGCGACAGAAATCTGGGGGCGGGCCATCGAACGATCCGACTGATTCGGACTGAGTGCGGGATTTAATGTTCTAATTGTGTTGAAACCAAAGTACTTACATACACCGGAAAGAAGGTGATGAACTCAGGCGGACCTGAGCGGGGAAGCGACAGATGTAGGAAATCGGGCCCACGATCTTTGTGAATCACACCAGAGTGCATGATTGTTGGACACTGTATTTCGGGAACTACTGTGGCCAGGTAAGTAAATGTTCCCCAATGTGTTAAGTCAGTTCTAGTTAACCCATACTATATGGCACTGTCACTGGGGATAAGCTAAACTGTATGCCAAGACACTGGGACCAACCTCAATTCAACAAACAAAAAAAACTTGGCATGTAAAAACCATGCAGAAGAAATGTACTTATCTAATTGCACTTACGGTAGGTTGGAGACTCAAACAAAGAGGCCGGGGTTTGAGATTTCATAAGATCAACTGCCACAGAGAGCTAATAAAATACAAGAAAAATCTTTTTTTCCAGCACATACATAATATTTTCAGGCCTCTGTATTTAAGACTTATGTGTATGTTATGTTATTAAGTAGTCTACAGTACTATTTTGTCTGGTAAAGAAATAAAACATGAGTAAATTGCATCATAGTCTAAGTGATTTTTATTTCTTTTTCATCTATATTAGATTTTGTGTATGTATAAGAATTCTACATTTATAAATGGATAACTGGTTTGCCAAAAGTTCTAGCAACACACATCGTCTAGGTTCACACCCGTGAACATAAATGTATGCATAATCTTCTACCAACAACAGTCACCTTTTTTGAGATGGCACCTTGGGATTTCTTAATGCTGTTTATGTTGTGATCTGTCTCCCCAATATTCAATGAACATGTGGTCTATAATGTACTTGATGCTGCGTGATCAGTCATATACTGCCATCACCTACTTGTACTTCTCCTTCTTGTGTTTACCCCAAGAAATGTCGATTATACATAAACTTCTACCAACAGGCGGTGGCCTTCGGTATATAACAGTGGTCATGAAAGCCAATGTCCTAATTAGGTCAATGTCCATATCTGAACAATTATGTCACAGAGGAGACACTCTGAACAGTGCAACCATTGCAGCATGTTTTTTTTTGTACGGTACATTGATTGATTGGTCACAGTGCAAGAAGATCATTTGTTTCTATTCTTACAGCTGAAGTTAAAGGTGGTTATAACCTAAGCACACCCTAAGCACCATTCTTAATTAAGCTGTTAATGGCTTATTTTTTATGAAAAAGCATGCATCACAGTGACAGATGTCAGTGACAGATGATGTATCCAGAAGGGGCTTCTGTGACACAGGAGCCACTGAGGCTCATTTGTGTATTTTTAAAAGTCTTTTTTTCATAATAAATAAGCCATTTACAGGTAAATGAAGAACAGATTCTCTTTCAGGGGAAAACATGCCAACATGTTGTTGGATTTAGGTATATGAATGACCTGTAAAACTCCTTTAAAGGAAACCTACCATTTGAGTTGATGCATTGTGAAGCAAACAAACCTTGACACTGCTGTAGCTACACTGATGCAGGATCATATCGTGTTTAATCCCTGTGCTGAGTGTTTTTTCCTGATAAAACAGATATAACATTATGATAATGAAGCTCTGATGCTTCTATGGCTGGTTCAGCGCTTCTCCTAGTACGTGAGTTATTCACTGCAAGAGAGGATGCTGTAATCCCTGAAGGGAAAATAATCAATTGCTGCACCATCCCCCTGCTGCTGTGTATGAGTGATCCAGCTCAGGTTGATTAGTCATGCCTTGACTAACCTCTATTTGTACAAGCTCCATGTGTAATGTGTTTATCTAGGCACCCATCCTAAGTCCTGAATGTTATAATTGTTTTTTCAGCAAAACCACTCAGCTAAGGGATTAACCAAGACATGATCCAGCATTCTCAATGTATGTTTGCTTCATAATGCATCAAATCAAATGGTTCCTTTAACCTCTTCCCGCTCAGCGTCCGATATATCGGACGCTGAGCTCAGTGACTTAGCGCTCAGCGTCCGATATATCGGACGCTGAGCTGATGCCGGTTTGGCTCAAGATCTGAGCCGAACCGGCATCGGGAAAGACGGGGTGCCGGCTGTGACTGATAGCCGGCACCCCAGTGTAACACCCGCGATCGGAGTTGTCTCCGATCGCAGGTGCTGAACCCGTTAAATGCCGCGGTCAGCGCGACCGCGGCATCTAACATGTATCTGGGGGGTCTTTCCCCCACGATCGGCCCCCCCGAACCGTTTTCGGGGTGCGCCGATCGTTGCTATAGTAACTCTGGGGTCCGATCTGGACCCCAGAGTTACCAGCAAGAATTGCCAGTAAGATGGCGTCTGTGACGTCATCTTACTGGCACAGTGCCAGCCTATGCAAGTGTATAGGCTGACACTGATAATACTCTGCAATACATGAGTATTGCAGAATATTATCATGAACAAGCAATCAGAGGATTTCTTGTTCATGTACCATGGTATAAAAGTGAAAAAGTAAAAAAAAAAATGTTATTCAATAAAAAAATAAAGTAATAAATCACTAAAAATGCCCAAAACCCCCAAAACATATAAAGAGACATATAACTAAAAAAAAGTCTAAATCATAACACAAACCCCACATATATAGTATCACCGCGTCCGTAACAACCCGTAGAATAAAAGTAAATCATTATTGAACCCCCACGATAAACGCCGTAAAAAAAAACTGCTATAAACCTTCCAAAAATTATGATTTTTAGCTATTCAATCCCACAAAAAATGCTATAAAATGCGATAAAAAAACCATGTGTACTCCGACATGATACTGGTGCAAAGTACAACATGTCCCGCAAAAAACAAGCCATCAACCAGCTCCGTAGCCAAAAAAGTAACAATGTTATGCCACTTGGAAGACGGCAATACATAAATGATAGATTTTTCCCCACATTAGGGTTTTGTTTGACAAATTTAGTAAAACGTAAGAAAATATATTCAAGTCTGGTATCCCCGTAATCGTATCGACCCATAGAATAAAGATAACAGGATTATTAGTCTATACGGTGAACACCAAAAAAAAAAAGAGTAAAAAATCCAGTACAGAATTGATGCTTTTCTACTCCTGCCCTCAAAAAAAGTTCCTAAATTTTCAACAATAGGTGATACCAACCCCAAAATGGTAACAATGGAAAAAGCATCTCATCGCGCAAAAAAAATGGCATCACATGACCCTAATAGCGCAAAAGCGAAAATTTTACAGCCTTCAAAAGAGGCCAATGAGGAAAGTAAAATCCTGGCAGCTGCAGGGCCCTCCTTCCCTTCTGCGTCTCGCTGTGCCCCCATAAAACAAGTCACCGCCACATGTGGGGGGTCTTTGTACTCAGGAGAAATTGCAGAACAAATTGTATGGTGGGTTTTCTCTTTTTATATTTTGGAAATGTGTAAATTTTAGTGCTAAATGAACATATAAGGGAACAATTTGACCATTCTAAATTTCACCTCCATTTTGATTCAATTACTATGAAGATCTCAAGGGGTTAACAATCTTCGTAAAAGCTGTTTCTGATAGCTTGAGGGGTGCAGATTTGAAAATGGGTTGGTTATATACGGGGGTTTTGTTGCTAAATATGTAAAATTTCATTCCAAACTGTATTTATCCCCAAAATAGTCAATTCTGAAAATCCGGAAAAGCGATATTCTTTTTGTAAGCCGCGTGACATCAAAATAAATTATCCAGACATATCAAAAATTATGAAAATGTAAAGTAGACAAATGGGAAATGTTATTCAGCAACTTATTTAGGTGGTAAATCTATCTGCCTGGAAACGCAATGATTTTGAATTTCGAAAATGGCAAATTTTTCAAAAAATTTATCATATTTTCTTTTTTTTTGTAAATAAACGCAAAACTTATCAGCCAAAATTTACCACTAAAATGAAGTACAACATGTGGGGAAAAAAACAATCTCAGAATCGCTTTGATAAGTAACAGTGTTCAAAAGTTATAACCATATAAAGCGACGCAGGTCAGAATCCAAAAAATCGGGCTGAGCCTTAACCTGCAAAATGGCTGCGTCCTTAAGGGGTTAAAGTACTTCTGAGCATCTGCTTTAAAAAAATTAAATAGAAATAGTACATACCACAGATTGTGTATATATAAGGGGGTCACAGGTTTGCTCTTGCATAGTCTTGCTTACAATCTGTGTATCTTTGTCGACTATTAGACTGCTCCTCTGCAAAGAACGTCTGGCTGGTGGCAGATGCACCCCTTCAAATGGCTCCTCTGGCAACATCAACTAGAATAGATACATAGATTTTATGCTTAATCTATATCTTAATAATTATTACCATTACTTGCTGATCAGTGAAGGTCTTGACACAGTGACCACCACTTCTCATGAGGACAAGCTGGTTGAGGTCTGTCTACTCTTGTGGTAGGTGTATAAAAACTCATGAAGTTCTTCCGTAACCATTTAATGCTACTGGAAACAAGAACAGAGGAAATATGAGAGGTAAATTCTGCTGTCAGCTCATCTGGAGGCCCAAACTACACAAATGTGTAATGGTTCTGCTGGGGTGAACCTGCAGATCTCTCTCCCGGTATATCCCCCAACCCCAAATCACCATCTCGTCATTGCTACATGAGTTCGACCGATACGGTCACATGAGTAATTTTATAATAAATTATACTAAATCCGAAATCCTCAATATTTTACTGCCCCAGTCCCACTCCAGGTCACAGGTCAGTTTCCCTTTCGCTTGCGTTCTGGCTCCATAAAGTATCTAGGTTTGCAAATCCTATCTGATCCGGATCTGGTCTTCTTCCTTAAAGGGGTATTCTCATCTGAGCATTTACATTCAGTTTCCTTAATCTGCCATATGTAAACATTTCTTCAATTAGATGTTATTAAAAAAAAATGTTCCTATGTGAAGATAATTTCTTATAAACATAGTTTCATGTTCCCTTAAAAACAAGACTCTGCTGGATGGATTGCACAAAGACACAAATAGATTTTGTATATGAAATGTCCAGGAGTTACTGCCGGTCCCACAGCCGTCCTCTGGTAATGATTGCTGAAGCCGGGTGGTCAGGCAGGATTCAATAGCCCATCTCTGGCCACTGCTGCCAAAATGTGAGGTGGTCGTATCCGAGGAAGCTATCTCGTTTCTAAGGGGCAACATGGCTACATTTATGAGAAATTATCTTCACACAGGAACTTTTTTTTTTAATAACATCCAATTGAAGAATTGTTTACATATGCCAAATTAATTTATTTGAATGTGAATGTCCTGATGCGAATAGCCCTTTAACTATACACCCCTGCTTGACCTCACTCTGATTGATCTGGCCTCCTATGAAAAAAAAAAGATTATCCTGGTTTGGGCGGAATAATGTCCTTAAAATGGATGTTTTGCCACGCTTCCTATAACTCTTTCAGGGTGCCCCTTTGTTACTCCCATCTTCTTTTTTCAAGGGACCCAGGGTGAGGTGGCAGACTTTGACTCGTCCTAAAACAGCAGGTGGAGCTGGTCTTCCTGATTTGCAGGTGTATCACTGGGCAGCAGTACTCCAGCAATTTCTAGGTTGGTCCTTTTATCCCAACACCAAGCAGTGGGTCACTCAAGAGCAACTCTCTTCGGCACTTTGCAGGGGTCTTCTGTCTCGTGGTTCTGGTCCACTTACTCCTCTGTTTTGCAATCCTCAGTTCCCCCAGGACTCGGCAGGGTCTCCTTCCTCATCTGGCGGCCATCTGATGACCCACGCTTTCACACAATCTTCCCTCATATACTGACCTACGTACTCAATTCCCGGATAACCACACTTTATGGTTGGAACACTTGCGGCTGCAGTCATACATACGTGCCCAGGCAGATAAGGTAGCATTTACCTCCCCTCTCACTGCATTTGAGGAATTGTGTACTTCCCCCTCTCTACCGATACTATATTGAGTATCTCTATGAACAACATTTAGAATTGTGCATTACTTTACCTGTGGACTAGATGGTTTAGGAGAAACGTGGGGAGGTGCTGTTAAAGGGGACTGTGTCTCTATAGAGCCCTCTAGAAAGAGATTGCCATGAAAAGTTTAGATGATAGAAGCTGATGTGTCTAAGGTTAATATATAAATCTCTACACATAAGCAGGTGTTACTCTCTTCAATATTTTCTATAATATATTTATAAACCATCTTACTTTAATTTTTTATGTTTTTCCTAAAGAAGCACTCCCATGATTCCTTTTAATTCTATACAATGTATATAATCAAGCTGGTATTATTTTAATTCTTAATTATTTCTATGTTATCTTCAGTTTGATCATGTAATGACCTCTGTAAATCTCTAAGCCTTTCTTTTTTTTTGGGGGGGGGGGTCCACTATTTTTTATCGTACTAAGGAATCATGGTACCAATAATACAAAATAAGGAAATAGAAGAGATCTTACAGCCAAGATGGAGTGTGATCAGAGAGAAGGCTGCACTACAGGAAAGGGATAGTCTCTCAAATCCCTGTACTAGTATCATTAATATTACATTAGGTAAGGGGTGCAGAGATAGAAATGTGCTTCTTTGATTGTTTTTAACCAAATAGACCTTCTGTAACTGTAAATGAAAAATAAAATACTGTACATCAATTAATAATGGTCAATAGATATTCAGATTAGGTAAAGTAAGTGAATAGGCTATGAGTCAGCTTATCATTTATTTTACTCCACTTGCATCAATACTTGTAAGCCAAAACCATGTGATGAGACTACACAGAGATAAGACTTGCTGCTGTTCTATGTGTTTGACCACTCCTGGGTCACAATAAGGTTACGTTCATGGTAATGAGGCTCACAAACACGATGGTGAGATCTCACAGACAGAATACAGTGCAGTTTTTAAAGTGTTGGCCCTTCTGTTCAACCAGCAGGAAGGTAAGTGGAAAGGACTACTATCCACTGCAGTGTGCTCAGTCTGTGTGCAGGCGGCCTAACTCATACTAAAAAAAAACTGATGAAAAAACTGAGATATGAATAGGCTCCTAAGAAGAGCAACACCCCAGTAGTCATTTTCTTATTTTTTTTAAACATTAAAACATAAAGAGTCTATATATAGATGAAATATTAACTATATATAACATATGATATAATATATATGAACCTTTTAGAGACCAAGTGCCCAAACTACAACCAAAATCCACTTATTTACCATGAAGTGCCAACATGGAATTTCAAGCAGTAACTTATTGCTACCAACATTCAATTGTATTGGCTCTCCTAAAAACAACCAATAGAGTTGAAAGAAGGTGGGCAAATTCAAACCATCATTATACTATAGCTTCTATCCAGGAAGAATGGTGGGTCCAGCAGGAGGACCTCCAAAGATAATGCAGTTCTGTCCACTGACCTCACTTTTCCCGCAGTTCAAACAGCCAATGAAATGTCGCTTTAAAATAGCTCTGAGAGCAGTATCTTTTAAGTTGCTTGGGACTGCAGGAAGATTTGGTCCTGTTTGGTGACAATGGGCTGAGTGCCCACAGAAAGGGCTCTGAGTGCCACCTCTGGCACCCGTGCCATAGGTTCGCCACCACTGGTCTATGCTATGCTGATATTAAAAATACCTTTTTCATCATTCTGAATCCTTTCAGTACTTTATGTTAGTTTAATTCACCTTACCAGGCTCACTGCCAGCGAGTCCTCTGGAGGGGCAGCTGAAGCCCATGTGTGCCTGTATCTCTTCATACATTCTTATTCTACACCAACCCCCTCCCAGCCTGTTCAATGCACATGACAGGAAGTAGGGAGGGGGTTGGGTGAGTGTGGAGGAGAGGAGACTGACACAGGCACATACAGGCTGTAGCTGCCTTCTACGCTGGGACTTATAATCAGTATAGCATAGGCTATTTGAACCGGTCAACAGCTATAAATCACATTCCTGGTGACAGGTTCGCTTTAACCTCATTTTTATTATTTTGCAAAAATGATACTTTCATTTATAACTCCCAACCTCTACCTTACCTGGAAGAAAATCCATTGGTTGTCCTGTTACTTCATCCAGAAGAACAGTAGCATCAAGCAAATCTGAAGGCATACTATAATGAATACAACAAAAACTGAAATAAGCTAGGACTATGAATGTATAAATCAGAAAGTTTATGATACTTTGCATTGTATGGTAAACTGTGCATATTTACCCAGTTTTAGGGGAAGATATGACAGGTGAGCCTTCGGTTTCACTTGTGCGTTTTTCATCTACTTGTTCTGAAAAAATAATGACAAATTAACCAAAAATATAGATATTATAATGTTCAAAGAAAATCTGAAAATGATGAATAATATTTGGACCCTTCTCCCCCATATGAAATGGTTGGCAGGTTGCAGGGGTGGTGCATCTACATGTATCTTTATGGAACTTCAGGAAACAAGCAACTTTTCAGCAAGACTTTTATGATGGATCTACCAAAAAATACTTTTGCTGACATATATACCTGCTATTTTTCTCATCTTTCTATCTGGCTCTTCTCTGATCTTCTCATCTAGATCTTTTTCCGTCAAAGCCTTTTTTAGCTTTTCAATCTCTTCTTCGGCTTCTCTAAGCTTCTGTTGCTCTTTCTCTTGCTCTTTTAAATACTCTCTTAACCTTTCCTCCTCCTTAAGCTGCTGTTCTAATTTCTCAGCCTCCCACTGGCGTTGCCTCTGATGCTGATATTTCTTCAGGCGTTTTATCTCCATTTGTTTTTCCAGCAGGAGCTCTTCTGTAGCCCCTGTAATCTGAAGGCGTTTCAATTCCCTGACAGCATTTCTCAGATGCCCCATTTCTCTCTCGATTTCTCGTTGGTACCATTCCTCTCTTTCTGCTTCCTCCTTCCTTTCCCTTGCTTTTTCACATTGCCACTGCAGCTCACTTTGTCGTTTCTCTTTTTTAAGAAGCTCAATTTCTTTTTCCATTTTATGAAGTTCTGTTTCTACATGTTCAGGTTCAAATGCTGCCTCTTCCAAATGCTTTTCCCCTTCAGTTTCTTTACCATTTCTATCTATGTCTAACTTTGATCTATCTTTCGTATCCTTTGTGTCTTTTGGTGGCTTCCTTGTATCCAGTTCCCCAGGTATACGTCTTTTTCGGGGTTCAGGCAATGTTTCAACTTCCGGTAATGAAGGAAGGTCAGACACTAGTAACTCCAGGTCATGTGGGCTAACCTCTGGGAGGTCTTGACCAAACTGTAAGGCGAGTTGACAGTGATGAAAAAATTTCAACATAACATCTATAGATTTATATATTGTTTAAAATTAGTAATATGATGACTTGAATTAAGCAATTAAAGTTTTTAAACCCACTTTTATTGAGCTACAGTATAGATCATTTCAATATAAATAGTCATGAGGTGCAAAAGGTCACACCACAACATGAGCGTGCTCAATAGAAATCAACATTGACGCTTTTTGTCAGCAGAATTAGTAGTTGTATACACTATGGTAACCATCTGACCACATGTCACTGTAGTAACAATATCAATAATGACCAGTGATCAAGTTTACTTTGCCCATGGTATATTTTTGCCTCTGCCATGTTTGCTAGTTAAAGTGGGTATTCCCACGAAAACAAGATTCTTAAATATACTCAGGATAGCAAAATAACACATTCTCTACTACACTGTTATTAACAAAAATACAGCATTTCACCAATATAATTCCAACCTGTCTATCAGTACTTGCGTTTACAATTGCCCCTGGATCCGACTGTGAATTTTCTTATCATGAATAGCTTCTCCTGTCTGCACACTGCACTGCTCTCTGCCGCCTGCCCCTCCCCCCTACATTACAAGACCAGCTCGGACACAGGCACTTCCTGCCAGCAAGAAGCAGTGTGCAGAGACTTACTCTACAAGCTACAGACAAAATAAGGTCTTTATCTGAGGGGAGGGAGGCATAGCAGTGATGACTGTGTGTGTTATAGGTGAGATAGCAGAACTGAGTGTGTCATTATGTTTTATATCCACCTCATGATTCTGATCTGTCCAATCTCTCTTTTTCTATGTGTCATATACTAGAATGTTAATAAGCTAAATAAAAGTGTAGAAAAACCCAGTATACTGTCCCTGTGCCGGTGCACTGCTGCCAGTGACTTTTCATATGTGAAAAGTCACCAGCTGCGTTTTTTTCTATGCCAGGACCCAATATGCCCCATAGAGTCCCCACCCAATTGTTAAGTAAAGGGTTAATAATTATCTTTATTGTGTAAACAGCACAAGGGGATTAAAATTTGAGAACTTTCTTTTATGGGCGAACCCCTTTAAGTTATGCTTCAAACTATAAGCCCTTCCTTCCCTTCTACATAATGTTCCTTTCTCATCATTCTGATACAAGTTCTTGGTTTTTGGTTGCATGTTTACACAACTAGTTGGCTTTTATACATGCAATGTCTAATTTGGCCATTCTTTTCTTAAATATTAATATCATTATACTGCTTGCAATAAGTCCAGACTATGAAAATACTACAGCCTCATCATAAAGAGAGATTTTCTCTTCTTTCGTTGTTTTCTGTTTGCTTTTGTGTTTCAGCCTTTGGACCGAGTTTCCATGAAACTGCAAATACAGCAGAATTGAATTTAGAATGAACTTAAGACCTTTTATCCCCACGTATCTGTCATGTAAGTTCAATTTGAAGTGAACTCTATTGATCCAAACGCCAGTTACTTTTTGAGACTGTAAAATGTTTATGCAACATTTTTTGTTGTTAAAAGTATACACTTTAATTACATCTTACACGGTTACATTGTAAATACGCTTGTGATATGTCCATCGGGTTCAACCAAGGATGGCAAGGGTCAGGAGTAAGGGTAAAGGAATGCAAGGGAACAGAATTCTATACAACTGTATAACCATTAAGATACTGTGGTGAGGTACAGAGCTTGTATTAGGAAAATGGTGGGCGTGACTATATCTGATGCAGAACAGTTACAGAAATTATAGGACAGTTCTATTAATTTCCATGGTAGTATTGTAAACAGCTAGTGTGTCAATGTGGTACCTGGCCCAATAGAAAGATTCTGCAATGTAATCAAAAATGTTTCCAGAAATCTATGGAATAGTAAATATATGTGTGATTGTAATTATTCATCTTGGTCACCTCAACTGATGGCAGAGGAACAGGCTCCACTTCCTGGATTGTTATAGTCTCTGGAGATGTCAATTGAGAAGTGTCTAGAAATCAGATAAATGGTAGAATTAGAATTAATTTGTAAGTAATTAAGGAGATAAAATAGAATCCCAATTATTTACAATACAACAATAATATCACTCTTTAGCGCAAGCTTATGTAAGCATCAATTTACCCAAACTTTAGTCTGCAAAATGTATAATTGTGGGGAATTGTTAACAGAGTTTTCCAGGAACGGCAGCTGATATGGGCCAAGATCCATCCCAACCATGGCACCTAAACCAGCGGCGGCATCATCAGGCCAGCATAAGGCTAGGGAGCAGTGCAGTTGTCAAGAGTTCTGGGAGCCTATATTGCAGTATAGTACATGAGTAATCAGAGCCACAAGGTTCAAACACCCTAAGGGGTCTATAATAAATGTATAAATGTACAATTACAAAAAGTTATAAATAAAATTCTAATCTGATTTTCCTAGAATGCACATAGATTTTAAATATGCAGAACATCAATTATATACTGTGGACTTTGGCATCAGAATGAATGTGGCACACGTGACCACCAGGGAGAACACAGAACGGTGGTGTTTAATAGTTTTTCAGTTTATGCCTATCCACAAGTCCCAGCCCTCTGTAGGTGTAATGATCCAGAAAAACATCATAGGGACTTTTGTTTGGGTCACTAAGTCTCATGGTAGGGCCAGAGAGTAACAGATGTCTGTTTCTTTCCCATCTCACCTTTTCTACGGCTTATTCGACTATGTCTTGGAGGAGTCTTTTCTAATCGAATAATCTCAGGACCTGAAGCCTCCAAAAGCATGCAAAGCTTGTAATATATAGTGGAGGTAAAAATGGTAGACATTAAGGAGAGGTTTTCTATTGACAAGTAACAGAGATTTCTCATCCATTTTTTGTTACAGTTAAAAGGCAAAATACACATCAAAAACTGCCTATGTAAACACCCTAACACCCTAAAGTGTGTGATACCATAACAGGTTAGATGTTTACATAAAATAATTTAGAGGCCGGTGGTTGAATATTTTATATAAAAAATAAATTCTTTCACCTTGGTGTGCTGAAAAACAAGGGGGGGCACTGTATATGTTAAAATTAATTCGGGTAGAACAATGTCAAAACTAACTTAGTAGGATAGTGCTCCATACACTATAATCCATACATAAATGCATGTCTCTAATATTTTTAATTTGGGTGGGGAGTGTTTATGCTAAAATTGGGGCACAAAATATATATATAGTTTAATGACCACAAAATGTTTAATTTCTTGTCAAGGAGAGAACTTTGGTACAGGTGAGCAAATGAAAGGTATCATAGTATAATGGGTGTAAATACCACGGTAGCAGCCATAACTGCTGCTTTGGGATCTACGGTGAATATATATTATTGGTCATACATAATCAAATCTGGTATTTTATATTATAATAATAATAATAATAATAACCTTTATTTATATAGAGCCATAAAATTCTGCACCGCTTTAAAATTATAATTTATATATCAACCATTAAGTAGTTTTAATCAAAATAAAATAACCTTTTTTATGCTATAATTGTTTTCAGGTTTCTTTATAAACTTCTGTGGGTTTCTGTAATGAGCTACCTATCTTGTTTAACATTTTCTAACAATTTATTTTACCTGTGGAATCATCATTGGTTCGGGTAGTTCAGGAGATATCTCCATCATCCCAAAAAAAGGATCGGGGGCATCCTCTGACATCTGCATGAGAATTAGATTATCTGGAAGCAACAAGTGTCTACAATATAGAAATATAGAAACAACCTCTTAATACAAAGTTGTCAGTCACTTGTTTTATATGGAGACACACAATCTCAGGGTATATAAAAGACCATCATCTCTTCAGCATGAGAGCTGATCTCATTATTTGCTTTGCACAAGAATATACATAAAGTCAGACTGACTGTACTTCTTACCCATGTTAGAGACCACACTGCTTGCGCGCTGATGTGCATTTCATGGATCTTAGCTTCCTCAAGGGTTATGCCTATAGAACCATTACTGCCGCATTTATATTCTCCCTACTCACAGCGCCCATGTGTTACAAATATGGCTATTATGCCAGAAGTGGGGCATGCCATACACTAAAAACCCAGAGTCACACGGCTACATGGACCAGTCAGTAAGTAGATGCGCCAATATCAAAGGTAAGTATAAAAACAACTAAAGTAATGTTTAATTTACTCAATAAAGCAGTGTAAAATGCAACAATATAAATCGAATTCTAAACAAAAATACAAATAGTCATGGATTACAAAAATACATGAAATTACATCCTGTTTTTCTTTTAAACCGAAAGGGACTTGTGTTTTTGATGTAAAAATCCATAAGGTATCTCGATTTAAGAGAATCTTTTTCACATCACCACAATGTTGAGGGTTCTAGATTTTCTATGTTTTAAATGAAAAGGAACTACAATTGCCAATATTTATCTCATGAAAATGTTGAGATTATGCTGAAATATTAATAGCTGTAACAAGATCAACATCAGATAGATATCTTCTGATTCTAGTTTTTAATGAACTTTTAGTACACCCAACAAACTATGCCTCGTTTTAACATCTGTCGGGTCTTTAGATGCCATTTGTTTTAAAGTGTTTTCAATAAAGAAGATTCATTTTCTATGTAGAGATGAGTTCAATGTTCTGCATGGTGCTTCTAGTACCTGCACATTGCTTCAGTGAAGCAGGAAGGGAACAGCTCTGCCTCACTGCGCATGTACCATAGGTCCAGCATATGTATACTGTACTGTGGTCCAATGCCAGTTTCATTGAAAGTCTGTCGAGCAGACCAGGATTAGTACAACTCTCTATTTTTTAATGCGTGGCCTGCAAAACCCCAAAAATTGGGTGATTTGGGACAATAAACAGCTGCTGCAAAAAGACCTATGGTTGGTTTAGTGTCGCAAATTTGCCTCATGACATTAAAAATGCATCGGTTTTGCAGCCAGATCTTGTGCAGTGAGCTCTGCAGATTTTTGTGGCAGATAACTTTTAAAAAAGCATTAGCAAAGCGAGTGTATGAGCTTGGCAGCGAGTGTGCATTGATCTGAAGTGTGTGCAGTGTCTTAAGTGTGACTTACGTTTAAGGGAAGGAATACTTTTTGGATCCAGCAACAAATAGATAAGTGCATCTACATTTTTTATTTCCTGATATTCATTGTGTGATTTTTATTGCAACCAAGTAGATCTGAAGGTATTTTACTTGCATAATCTGTATATTGTGTGGGGGGTATAGGGAGGCATTCACCTTGCTTATCTAGACAGTATAGTCACAGGTGCTGCCTAATTAATAGTGGGGTGTGGCTATCTAATTAGCAGCCTTTATATACTTCTGTGGTCAGTTTGTTTGGTGGTTTGCAGCCAGATCTTGTGCAGTGAGCTCTGCAGATTTTTGTGGCAGATAACTTTTAAAAAAGCATTAGCAAAGCGAGTGTATGAGCTTGGCAGCGAGTGTGCATTGATCTGAAGTGTGTGCAGTGTCTTAAGTGTGACTTACGTTTAAGGGAAGGAATACTTTTTGGATCCAGCAACAAATAGATAAGTGCATCTACATTTTTTATTTCCTGATATTCATTGTGTGATTTTTATTGCAACCAAGTAGATCTGAAGGTATTTTACTTGCATAATCTGTATATTGTGTGGGGGGTATAGGGAGGCATTCACCTTGCTTATCTAGACAGTATAGTCACAGGTGCTGCCTAATTAATAGTGGGGTGTGGCTATCTAATTAGCAGCCTTTATATACTTCTGTGGTCAGTTTGTTTGGTGGTTTGCAGCCAGATCTTGTGCAGTGAGCTCTGCAGATTTTTGTGGCAGATAACTTATAAAAAAGCATTAGCAAAGCGAGTGTATGAGCTTGGCAGCGAGTGTGCATTGATCTGAAGTGTGTGCAGTGTCTTAAGTGTGACTTACGTTTAAGGGAAGGAATACTTTTTGGATCCAGCAACAAATAGATAAGTGCATCTACATTTTTTATTTCCTGATATTCATTGTGTGATTTTTATTGCAACCAAGTAGATCTGAAGGTATTTTACTTGCATAATCTGTATATTGTGTGGGGGGTATAGGGAGGCATTCACCTTGCTTATCTAGACAGTATAGTCACAGGTGCTGCCTAATTAATAGTGGGGTGTGGCTATCTAATTAGCAGCCTTTATATACTTCTGTGGTCAGTTTGTTTGGTGGTTTGCAGCCAGATCTTGTGCAGTGAGCTCTGCAGATTTTTGTGGCAGATAACTTATAAAAAAGCATTAGCAAAGCGAGTGTATGAGCTTGGCAGCGAGTGTGCATTGATCTGAAGTGTGTGCAGTGTCTTAAGTGTGACTTACGTTTAAGGGAAGGAATACTTTTTGGATCCAGCAACAAATAGATAAGTGCATCTACATTTTTTATTTCCTGATATTCATTGTGTGATTTTTATTGCAACCAAGTAGATCTGAAGGTATTTTACTTGCATAATCTGTATATTGTGTGGGGGGTATAGGGAGGCATTCACCTTGCTTATCTAGACAGTATAGTCACAGGTGCTGCCTAATTAATAGTGGGGTGTGGCTATCTAATTAGCAGCCTTTATATACTTCTGTGGTCAGTTTGTTTGGTGGTTTGCAGCCAGATCTTGTGCAGTGAGCTCTGCAGATTTTTGTGGCAGATAACTTATAAAAAAGCATTAGCAAAGCGAGTGTATGAGCTTGGCAGCGAGTGTGCATTGATCTGAAGTGTGTGCAGTGTCTTAAGTGTGACTTACGTTTAAGGGAAGGAATACTTTTTGGATCCAGCAACAAATAGATAAGTGCATCTACATTTTTTATTTCCTGATATTCATTGTGTGATTTTTATTGCAACCAAGTAGATCTGAAGGTATTTTACTTGCATAATCTGTATATTGTGTGGGGGGTATAGGGAGGCATTCACCTTGCTTATCTAGACAGTATAGTCACAGGTGCTGCCTAATTAATAGTGGGGTGTGGCTATCTAATTAGCAGCCTTTATATACTTCTGTGGTCAGTTTGTTTGGTGGTTTGCAGCCAGATCTTGTGCAGTGAGCTCTGCAGATTTTTGTGGCAGATAACTTATAAAAAAGCATTAGCAAAGCGAGTGTATGAGCTTGGCAGCGAGTGTGCATTGATCTGAAGTGTGTGCAGTGTCTTAAGTGTGACTTACGTTTAAGGGAAGGAATACTTTTTGGATCCAGCAACAAATAGATAAGTGCATCTACATTTTTTATTTCCTGATATTCATTGTGTGATTTTTATTGCAACCAAGTAGATCTGAAGGTATTTTACTTGCATAATCTGTATATTGTGTGGGGGGTATAGGGAGGCATTCACCTTGCTTATCTAGACAGTATAGTCACAGGTGCTGCCTAATTAATAGTGGGGTGTGGCTATCTAATTAGCAGCCTTTATATACTTCTGTGGTCAGTTTGTTTGGTGGTTTGCAGCCAGATCTTGTGCAGTGAGCTCTGCAGATTTTTGTGGCAGATAACTTATAAAAAAGCATTAGCAAAGCGAGTGTATGAGCTTGGCAGCGAGTGTGCATTGATCTGAAGTGTGTGCAGTGTCTTAAGTGTGACTTACGTTTAAGGGAAGGAATACTTTTTGGATCCAGCAACAAATAGATAAGTGCATCTACATTTTTTATTTCCTGATATTCATTGTGTGATTTTTATTGCAACCAAGTAGATCTGAAGGTATTTTACTTGCATAATCTGTATATTGTGTGGGGGGTATAGGGAGGCATTCACCTTGCTTATCTAGACAGTATAGTCACAGGTGCTGCCTAATTAATAGTGGGGTGTGGCTATCTAATTAGCAGCCTTTATATACTTCTGTGGTCAGTTTGTTTGGTGGTTTGCAGCCAGATCTTGTGCAGTGAGCTCTGCAGATTTTTGTGGCAGATAACTTATAAAAAAGCATTAGCAAAGCGAGTGTATGAGCTTGGCAGCGAGTGTGCATTGATCTGAAGTGTGTGCAGTGTCTTAAGTGTGACTTACGTTTAAGGGACTTAAGTTTGAGGGGCTTTAGCAGGTAACTTCTGTGTTCTGTGTTACTTTGACTGTAAATTCTTCTTTCTGTGCATAATTCTATTGTAATCCCCATTAGAATAATGGACTCCATAAGTGGCATTGCTACACGGTGTACATCCTGTGCCATGTATGCTTTCCTTGAACAGCCGTTCGAGGGGGAATACTGCTGTGTGGGGTGTGTGAAAATTGCTCATCTGGAAGCCCAGATTCTGGATCTAAATGAGCAAGTTTCAAGGCTGCGGGCAATTGATAATATGGAACGAAGTTTGCTGCTCCTGGAGCACAAACTCTCTGGGGAAGATGGGTGTGGGGAGGGAAGTATGGAGGTGCAGAGTGAGGGGGCAGCTAGTTGGGTAACATGTAGAAGGCGGGGTAGAGGGAAGAGTTGTAGAGAGTCTAGTCCTGATCTGGTGCACCCCAATAAGTTTGCCAGGCTGGAGGATGAGGGGGATATCAGCTCTGGGGTAGCAATGCTGCAGAAAGATGTGGCCGCTAGCAACCAGGGGAATGTGTGCTCCAGTAAGAAGGGTAATGGGAGCAGAGGCAAGGTCAGACAGGTGCTGGTAGTGGGAGATTCCATTATTAGGGGAACACACAGGGCAATCTGTCACAAAGATCGTGCATACCGAACAGTGTGTTGTTTGCCGGGTGCTCGGGTTCGGCATGTTGCGGATCGGGTTGACGGATTACTGGGAGGGGCTGGTGAGGAACCAGCGGTCATGGTCCACATTGGCACTAATGACAAAGTAACAGGTAGGTGGAAGGTCCTTAAAAATGATTTCAGAGATTTAGGCCATAAGCTCAGGGCAAGGACCTCAAAGGTAATTTTCTCCGAAATACTGCCTGTACCACGTGCCACACCAGAAAGGCAGCGGGAGATCAAGGAGGTAAATAAGTGGCTCAAAAGTTGGTGTAGAAAGGAGGGGTTTGGGTTCATGGATAACTGGGCTGACTTTTCTGTGGGCTACAGGCTCTACAGTAGGGATGGGCTGCACCTCAATGGGGAGGGGGCCGCTGTTTTAGGGGAAAAAATGGCTAGAAGGTTGGAGGAGTGTTTAAACTAGAGACCTGGGGGGAGGGCAACTACACTTGTGCAGGGCAAATAAACGGTGTACATAGAGAGCTGGGAAGAGCCATAGTCCATGGGGGAGGAAGGGGGGCTGGAATGAGATTAAGGAATAAGGACAAAAGGAATACGGACAGGGAAAACCATATAAAGTGTATGTACACAAATGCCAGAAGCCTCACAAACAAAATGGAGGAACTGGAACTCTTGATGTTGGAACGGAAATATGATATAGTGGGTGTCAGCGAGACATGGCTGGACAGTAGCTATGACTGGGCTGTTACTATAGATGGTTATAGTCTTTTTAGAAAGGATCGTATAAATAAAAAAGGGGGAGGGGTTTGTTTATATGTGAATTCTTGCCTCAAGCCCGTCTTGCGAGATGACATCAGTAACGCAAATGTGGAGTCCCTATGGGTGGAGATAAGAGGAGGGAAAAATAAAAATAAAATATTTCTAGGGGTTTGTTATAAGGCTCCAAATATAATGGAGGCAGCAGAGGAAATGCTGATAAGTGAAATGGATGCGGCTTCAAAGCATGGTGAAGTACTTATCATGGGGGACTTCAATTACCCAGATATTGACTGGGGGGCAGAAACCTGCAGGTCCTTCAAAGGTAGCAGGTTCTTGTCAACAACAAAAGACAATTACCTGTCGCAACTAGTCCTGGAGCCAACAAAAGGGGGGGCACTGCTGGATGTTATCCTTACCAACAGACCTGATAGGGTATCAAAACTACAGGTTGGGGGGAACCTGGGGAATAGTGATCATAATATCATTGATTTTGTATTACGCTTTACTAAAAGCGTTAGTGAAGGGGCAACCAACACTCTAAACTTCAGGAGGGCAAATTTTCATCAACTAAGGGAAGACCTAAAAGGCATAGACTGGGATAATGCTCTCAAAGACAAAAGCCCCCCCAAAAAATGGGACTTTTTCTCATATATTCTGAAAAAGTCCTGTGAGAAACACATACCTTATGGGAAAAAGCATAAAAGGAACAAGAAAAACCCTATGTGGCTAACTAGTCTTGTAAGGGAAGCAATAAGCGAGAAAGATAAAGCGTTTAAGGTGCTAAAACGTGAAGGTAGCGATGAGGCATTACAGGATTATAGAGAGAAAAATAAATCCTGTAAAAAACAGATAAAGGCCGCAAAAATAGAGACTGAAAGAAATATTGCCAGGGAGAGCAAAAATAATCCCAAATTATTTTTCAAGTATATAAATGATAAGAAACTAAAAACAGAGAGTGTGGGTCCCCTTAGAAATAACATGGGGGTCATGGTGGAAGGAGATGAGGAAAGGGCCAATCTACTGAATGTCGCCTTCTCAACTGTCTTTACCCAGGAAAATCCCCTGGTGGAAGACACAATGAGGAATAATGTAAATTCTTTTTATAATGTCAACAGTTTAACCCAGGAAGAGGTACGGCGCCGCCTCGCAACCACTAAGATAGATAAATCACCTGGGCCAGATGGCATACACCCCCGGGTTCTGCATGAATTATGTACGGTGATAGACAGACCGTTATTTTTAATATTTGAAGATTCACTGAGGACTGGTTATGTTCCACAGGAATGGCGCATAGCAAATGTGGTACCAATATACAAAAAAGGATCAAATAGCGATCCTGGAAACTACAGACCCGTAAGTCTAACTGCTGTGGTGGGGAAAATATTTGAGGGGTTTATTAGAGATGCTATCCTGGAGTATCTCACTGTGCACAACCTTATAACCCAGCGTCAGCATGGGTTTATGAGAGATCGGTCCTGTCAGACTAATCTGATTGGTTTCTACGAGGAGGTAAGTTCAAGACTGGATCTGGGGGACGCTGTGGATGTTGTATATCTGGACTTTTCAAAGGCATTTGACACCGTGCCACATAAAAGGTTGGTATATAAAATGAGACTGCTGGGAATAGGAGAAAATCTGTGTATCTGGGTAAGTAATTGGCTTAGTGATAGAAAACAGAGGGTGGTCATTAATGGCACATTCTCAGATTGGGTTGATGTTACCAGTGGAGTGCCACAGGGGTCAGTATTGGGGCCACTTCTTTTTAATATTTTTATTAATGACCTTGTAGTGGGTTTACACAGTCAAGTTTCAATATTTGCAGATGATACTAAGCTGTGTAAAGTAATAAATACTGAGGTCGATAGTTTAGCATTACAGAGGGATTTGTGGAAGCTTGAGGGATGGGCAGAGAAATGGTTGATGAGGTTTAATGTAGATAAATGTAAAGTTATGCACTTGGGCCATGGAAACAAAAAGTATAATTATGTTCTAAACGGTCAATTACTTAGTAAAACTGAAGCTGAAAAGGACTTGGGCGTATTGGTGGATGGTAAACTTAATTTTAGTGACCAGAGCCAGGCGGCTGCTGCTAAAGCAAATAAAATAATGGGATGTATCAAGAGAGGAATAGATTCTCATGATAAAGACATAGTTTTGCCCTTATACAAATCCCTGGTCAGACCACACATGGAATATTGTGTACAGTTTTGGGCACCAGTATATAAAAAGGATATAGTAGAGCTGGAACGGGTGCAGAGGAGAGCAACCAGGATTATTAGGGGAATGGGGGGACTAGAATACAATGACAGATTACAAAATTTGGGATTATTCAGTTTAGAAAAAAGACGACTGAGGGGAGACCTCATTACAATGTACAAATACCTGAACGGACAGTACAAGGATCTCTCCAAAGATCTTTTTATCCCTCGGCCTGTGACCAGGACAAGGGGGCATCCTCTACGCCTAGAGGAGAGGCGATTCTACCATCACCATAGACAAAGGTTCTTTACTGTAAGAGCAGTGAGACTATGGAACTCTCTGCCGCAGGAGGTTGTTATGGCCGACTCTATGTACATGTTCAAGAGAGGCCTGGATGACTTTCTGGAGAGAAAAAATATCACGGGTTATGGGGATAAAACATTTATTTAATTCTTGAAGGTTGGACTTGATGGACTTGCGTCTCCTTCCAGCCTTATATACTATGATAAAAAGACCACTGAGAAATCTTTTGGGATGTGACATGAATCCCTCATTTTATTTCTAACGTTTTAAGGATTTGGGCTTATATTTTTTAAGAGAAACTGTTTATAATGGATTATAGCTTTCAGATACCTAGAATTATCATCATGGAAGAGGGCCCTATGTTGACTAAAGTGCTATAAGCATACTGTACAGATCTGACACCAAGAACACCATAACAAGAACAATATTTACAACAGCAATTTTATACTGTTTCAGTGGACAGGGGCGTGCTGGCGGTGTGTCGTCCGGCCCCCTTCTGAATAAGGCCTACTGCCCGGACACAAGATACGAGAATACGACCTCTTATTTAGTTAGAGGTTGGATTGGTTTAAATCAATTTACCACACATACATTTTTTTTAAAACTGGCTGGGGAGAAAGGGGCTGGGGAGAGGATTATGGGGGGGAGGCACATTTGGTGGGGGTAATTTTCTGGGTGACTCTTTAAATGAATATATGGTGCATGGAAGTGAATATTGTTGCTTTGCAGTAGTGTATATTTCATTATTATTTATCAATGAGTAAAAGTTTTTAAAACTGAAAAAGTTTATTTATTCTTTTTTTCTCTGATCAGCTTAAAAAATGGAATATAATATAATAATTTGTAATATACTCACTGCTCAGTGTGTATTAAGTCAATTTTGGTCTGCTTCTCGGCCTTAAACAAGCGATCAAGCGTGGTCTTCATTTCCTCTGGCAGATAAACAGATTTGTAAGCATTGGAAATCGCATAATGTATAAATTTATGAAAGAAATGGTAATATAACGCTCTTGGTGTCTCAGAATATAAGTATATAAAATGGTTTGTGTTCTGGCTTATCTGATTTACATCAATGAAGTCAGGTGGGGATATCATTAAACAAATCCTCTCCACCCGGATGACTCCTAACATTCCATTAGAATACACAATTTAAAGGAAATATACGTTCAAAATCATGCATGATAAGCTGGGGACGCTTACTCATAGATCCAAGCACCGTGACTGTGGTATTCTTCTTACAATTATGCTTATGAGTCAAGAAGTGCTCTGGGGGCATTACCAGAGTCTCTCTGAGAAGAGGAAGCTTCACAGGCGGTCACATTGTGCAGGAACATGTTTCACCCTCCCGCCTTCTCCCTCTGTACCTTCCCCTACCTAAAAGTTCATTTAGAGAGAGGAAGACCATGGATAACAAATATAAGAAGATTACCACAGTCACTGTGCCTGGATTTTGTATTTTTACTTAAAGGGGTATTCCCATTTTAGCAAATAAATAATATTGTTTGTATGATGAAAAGTTATACAATTTTCCATTATACTTTTTGTATCACGGTTTTCTATATCTCTGCTTGCTGTCATGCTATAGGGCAGAGCAGAGAGGAGATAATGATGACTGCAGCCATTTTACAGACACCCCAATGATTTGATCCAGATTGTTAGCAGGGAGCTTGGTATACTTTTATATTCTTTTAAAAGTGAATGAAAATAGATTGGCATATAAATCAGAAGTGCACAAACATTTCCTCTAACATAGTTCAGTATGCTCCTGCAGAGTCTGCATTTACACATTTTCATTCTGCTTCAAATGACACGCAGGTATGGTGCAACCTTACAAGACAGCTGAAGAACCAGATGTTTGTAATACACGACCTGCTATTTACTATGTGCAAAGTTCAAAGTTCTTTTACCTATCAGCAAGTCGCATTGTCGGTGATAAACACACACTACCCCGTAGCTGAGCTGTGCAGACAGATACAGTGACAGCCGGGGTATGGGAGATCCATGGTAAGGAGCTGGGACTTGCTGAAGAATATACTGAACGATCCTGTGACTGAGAGGAAGAAGAGAAACAAACAAAACTAAATCTACAAAACAGCAGCTCTAATAGAAATATACTGTAGAGCTAGATGGTTTTCTTATGGAAAAGGGTCATATAATCTAAAATCACAGGTAGAAATATCTGGTCTCCAACGTCAAATCTGTAACAGGGTCCGTCATATACTGTACCCTGTGATGTATATTATAAGGATGCCTTCACAGGTTACAATGAAAATTTTATCACAGCTGCATTGAAAAGAAGTGCCTACAGTTTTATTGTATGTAGTATACTGTAACTACAAAGAAGGAATCAAACCTAAATGCAGTTCTTTATCATACAGTATTAGCTGCACCTTGTGAATGCACTGGGCTCTAATAGTTTTTAAACTAGAATGGTCCTCTACATCAAGGAAGATTTTGGATATGTATATTCTCATAGACCTTTATTTTATCATATGGAGCAGTAAACAGCAGTATACATCATTGTAAGTTTAGCTTTATTTCCTGCAGAATATAAGATTTCTCTTCACCTAGTCCTGTCTATAATGTAAATTGGAAATATCAACATTTGTCTACTATCAGGGGTGTACCAAGCCTGTCTGCTGCCTGAGGCGAGCTATAGAGAGACGCCCCCCCCCCCCGCCCATATATGTAATATATCAGGGAGTGTCAGGACCAGATCCATCATATTGGTTTGATGTGAAAATAAAGCAATGCAAAATGCATACAGTGTACCGCCATGTAGTATAAAATGCATACAGCGTACCGCCATTTACTCTAAAATGCATACAGCATGCCACGTAGTATAAAATGCATACAGCATATCACAATATAGTATAAAATACATACAGCATATCACCGTGTAGTATAAAATGCATATAGCATATCGCCATGTAGTATAAAATGCATATATTATACCGCCATGTAGTATAAAATGCATACAGCGTAACGCCATGTAGTATAAAATGCATTGAGAGTACCCTCATGTAGTATAAAATGCATACAGTGTACAACCATGTAGTATAAAATGCATACAGCATATCGCCATGTAGAATAAAATGCATACAGCATACCGCCATGTAGAATAAAATGCATACAGCATACCGCCATGTAGAATAAAATGCATACAGCATATCGCCATGTAGTATAAAATGCATACAGCATATCGCCATGTAGTATAAAATGCATACAGCATATCGCCATGTAGAATAAAATGCATACAGCATATCGCCATGTAGAATAAAATGCATACAGTGTGCCACCATGTAGTATAAAATGCATACAGTGTGCCGCCATGTAATATACAATACATACAGCATATCGGAATGTAGTATAAAATACATACAGCATGCTGCCATGTAGTATAAAATGCATACAGTGTACCATCCATATACACATACACACATCACATCCATATACACATACACACATCACATCCATATACACATACACACATCACATCCATATACACATACACACATCACATCCATATACACAAACACATACATATAAACTTACTATCTTTTCTTTTAGGAAGCTTCCGCCTTGTTCTGCACTTGGGGTGGGCACCTGGAGCGAAGGGGGGGGGGGAGCGGAGAGGGAGCGGGGGAGAGCGGGGGAGCGCGGGGGGGGGGGGAGTTGGAGAGGAGAGCGGAGAGGGAGCGGGGAAGAGCGGAGAGGGAGCGGGGAAGAGCGGAGAGGGAGCGGGGAAGAGCGGAGAGGGAGCGGGGAAGAGCGGAGAGGGAGCGGGGGAGCGCGGAGAGGGAGCGGGGAAGAGCGGAGAGGGAGCGGGGAAGAGCGGAGAGGGAGCGGGGGAGAGCGGAGAGGGAGCGGGGGAGAGCGGAGAGGGAGCGGGGGGGGGCGACAGAGGGATCGGAGAGGGAGTCGAGCGGAGAGGAGAGGGAGCGGACAGGGCGCAGAGCGGAAAGGAGATGGAGCAAAGCGGAGAGGGAGCCGAGCGGAGAGGAGAGGGAGAGGAGATGGAGCGGAGAGGGAGCCGAGCGGAGAGGAGATGGAGCGGAGAGGGAGCCGAGCGGAGAGGAAGCCGAGGGGGTATGCCCGGAGCGGACAGGTGGCGCTGCACTTTTGACGGGGGGATGTGTGCGGCGGGAAAGAGAATGCGCCACCCGGCATGGAGGGAGGTCTGTCAGCCTGGGCAGCGGCATAGGCATCAGCATGGCGGGCAGACGGAAGCACAAGCGAGCGGGCGGGCACACAACGCCGCCCCCTTGTCCAGCAGGTGGCGCGCCGCCTGAGGCGAGAGTCTCAACTCGCCTCATGGCAGGTGCGCCCCTGTCTACTATCTACTAAAACTACAATCTCATATTTATCTCAACTTTCAGATATTTATGGTTCGGTGAGCTACAGAACCTGAGCTTCAGACAGCTTAAGGCAGTGGTGGCGAACCTATGGCACGGGTGCCAGAGGCGGCACTCCAAGCTCTTTCTGTGGGCACCCGGGCTATCGCCCCAGCACACCAGACAGGACTCAAAGAATCTTCCTGTAGTTCCAAACTACTTAAAAGAAGCTGCTTTCAGTGGTATTTTAAAGAGATACATAATTGGTTACATGGGACTCTAGGAAGAGGGGAATGTGTAGACAGGGCTGAATTATGTTTGGAGGACCTTCTGCTGGCCCCATAATTCTCTGTGTACAGAGGGACACTAGAAAGAAGCTACAATATTGCAAATATTCCATCTTTTTTTCTACTATGTTGGTGTCGTCAGGAGGCCAGTATGATTGAACGTTGTTGAAGAACAGTGAGCAATAAGTTACTGCTTTATTTTTGGTTGGCACCTCGCGATAAACAAGGGGGCTTTGGGGTTTCAGTTTGGGCACTCGGTCCCTAAAAGGTTCGCTATCACTGGCTTAAGGCATAGCTGAAAAAGCAAACTGCACATAAAGATCCTATTCCCGCCTATATTTAACTGTCTGTATGTCCAATTCGGTAGTACTCATAACCATGAGCCTGATAGATAAGCCATAGATAGGGGCATCTGAGCTGACACTTTTTGTAGGTTAATAGGTGAAATTTCACATAAAAGAGGGAATTCTGAAAGGAAATGTTATACCCTGCCTTAGTGGGCTGCTAGTTTAGTGGGTAAAACCTGGTTTCCTGGTTTCAATAAGTCCCCTTACTCATGATGCAGTCATAACAGACCATCCTCAGGAGGTAACCACAAAGGAAAGTTGAAAGGTTAATAAAAAGCAGAGAAGAGAAGAGGAAAAGATAGAGTGGGTAAAAGAAGAAAAAAAGAAAAACAAAGCGGGACCAACCAATAGATAACCATACTCAGTGGGTTCATATGCTGCTATTTTCACTATACAATTGAACAATAATGGATTTGACTAGGGAATTTATACCATAAAATTTCAGTGAGCCTATTGTTATTGTTCTATACAGAGATGTCTATAGATGTAGAGAAAGCATTACTAAGCATACCATGTTTTCATGACGTTTACTTTCAGATATTCTCGTTTTACAATCCTACTGCCTTTAGTAGCGGCCAACCTAAAACACAGTATAAAGATCATAGTAAATATATGTACAATACATGTTTTACTCTCTTTACATTATTGAATTAAATTACCTCATGTTATAATCTGGCAAACTTTACAACTACATGCTTTTCATGCAATCTTTAAAACACCAAAAATTGTAGGGACTTTGGCAGATTACCAGTCAATTACTTGTTAAAACTGGAGCTGAGAAAGACTTGGGGGTATTGGAGGATGGTAAACTTAATTTTAGTGGTCAGAGGCAGGCGGCTGCTGCTAAAGCAAATAAAATTATGGGATGTATCAAGAGAGGAATAGATTCTCATGATAAAGACATAGGGGCATATTTATCAGGACCTCTGCGCACCACCAGTGGCGCAGAGGCCCTGAAATAATCGCAAATGCTAGCTTATTGCTAGCTTTTGGGATTATTTGCCCCAATCCGCCACCTTCACGCCAGTGGGGCGTGAAGGGGCGTGAAGGGGGGCGCGGCCAGACAGGAGTAGGCCGGCGCGGGGCGTTACTGTCCCCACGCCTGCGCACTCGCTGCTGCCGGCGACTTTTCATCCGCGAAAAGTCGCCGGCTGCGTTTTTTTCTGCCTGCTGCGCTGCGCTACTGGCAGCCCGATAGATCAAGAGGCAGAAGCCTCTTGATGTATCGAGCTGCGAATTCGCAGCAGCGGGGCGATCATACACTGGCGCACGAGCACCAGCGTTTGATAAATATCCCCCATAGCTTTGCCAAATCACTGGTCAGACCACACATGGAATATTGGGGCTCATTTATAAAGGGTCCAAACGCCGCACTTTTATCGGGTTTCCCGAATATTTCCGTTTTGCGCTGAATTGCCCCAGGTTTTTGGCGCACGTGATCGGATTGTGGCGCGTCGGCTTGCAGGCGGCAGAAATCGGGGGGAGTGGCCGCTGGACAACTTGAGGGATTCAGAAAAACCACAGAATTTAAAAAAACAAATTGTGTCATAAGATCAAGCACTCACATGCACCAGAAAGAAGAAGGTGAACTCCGGCAGACCTCAGCGCGGAAGCGACGGATGCAGGAACTCGGGCGCATGATCTTAGTGAATCCCGGCAGACCCGAATCCTCGTCGGACAACGCACCGCGGGATCACGACGGGACCAGGTAAGTAAATGTGCCCCATTGTGGTAGCAATGCAAACGTTGGCTCATTTCGCAAAAAATGACACCTCACACAGCTCCATGCGCCAAAGTATTAAAAAGTTATTAGCGTCAGAAGATGGCAAATTTTTTATTTTTTTTGTACACATTCGTTTAATTTATTGAAAATGTATTAAAACACAATAAAACCAAACCTAAGAATAAAGCTGAGGTGTTATTTGGAGTGCACAGTCAAAGTCGTAAAAACTGAGCCCACAAGAACGTGACGTAAATTTTTCAATTTTTCCACATTTGGAATTTTTTTTCAGCTTCGCTGTACACGGCATGTTAAAATAAATAACATTACGGGAAAGTAAAATTTGTTACGCACAAAATAAGCCCTCACACAGGTCTGTACACGTAAAAATGAAAAAGTAATGGATTTTTGAAGGTGGAGAGCGAGAAATGAGCGAAAAAACCCTGCGTCCTTAAGGGGTTAACTTTTCTGCTGAATTACATAAATGAGTACAGAAGTGTAGATCATAAAAGTAAATACAGGCAGTCCCCAGGTTACATACAAGATAGGGTCTGGAGGTTTGTTCTTAAGTTGAATTTGTATGTAGGTCGAAACTGTATATTTTATAATGGAAGTTCTAGACAATTTTTTTTCTTTTGCCCCAGTGACAATTGGAGTTTCAAAATTTTTGGTGTAATTGGACCAAGAATTATCAATAAAGCTTCATTACAGACATCTTACAGCTGATCATTGCAGTCTGGGACTATAGTAAAGCATCCAGAGAGCTTCACCAGAGGTCACAGTGGGCAGAGGGGTCCGTCTGTAACTATGGGTTGTCTGTAAGTCGGGTGTCCTTAAGTAGGGGACCGCCTGTATAAGAAACAATGCATCACTGTTTTTTCCTCCATTTATTTCTGATTTGGGGTCTAAATCCAAGTACATATATATATATATATATATATATATTGGCAGATTAATAAAATGAATGTGAATGCCCAAACGAGAATACACCTTTAACAACCGACATACATATTATGGTTCCTTTTTAAAAAGACTTTTATCTGTATATCAATTAGGGTGAAGGCCTCTAGGGGCGATACTGGAGCCCTTCCAGCATCACACCCCTTTAGCCCTTCTGACCCGCCACTGCTTCCTCTCCCCCCACCCTTCATGCTATCTGCATCAAGACCTGGTAGCATCCTCCCTTCCAATCACAAACCTTGTTCTTTATATGATAAGGATCTGATATAAATTATAAATAGGATTTCACTAATACAGTTACAACTGTCACTTGACTGTAAGCTACTCAGTTACTGAAAGGATATAGTATTATTATCTGCAGATGTGAATCTACTCAGCCACACACATCACATTTGATGCTTACATAGCATTTTATTAAGTAATTGTTTTACATGGCCTTAAATTGATGAAGTTGGTAGTTTTAAGTTCTTACTATACAATCAAAAATACATTGAAACCTTTAAAAAAACACCCTTTTGAAAAAAAAATCCTCCCTAAAAGAGGCAATTATTTTCAGTGTCTCATGTGGAGGAGAAATATTCAATATTACTGGCCGTATGCCAGTTATTGAAATTATTTCAGGGTTTGTACACAGGAAAACTGTCATAAAAGCCCTGATATATGTTCCCTATGTGTGTGTATTTGATGTGTATAAATATGAGTGCATAAATCTGTGCACATGAGTGTATAAATGTATGAATATAGGCTACATTTACATGATGTGTGCCCGCTGTACCGTAGCACGGTGGGCACATGTTGGCACCGGGGAGAGGAGGAGGGGGTGAGTGCCGCTCTCCACAGAGATATAAGGTCGACGGCACCATATTTCTGGGGAGAGATAGGACATGTCCTATCTTTCTCCCGGCTACGGAACAGTGTCGCACTTGTGCTGCACCGTACCACTCCCGTACGGCGCCGTGAGCCCATTGCCGTCCATGGGTCTGTATATACGTTCCCCATACAGCCATGTGAATGTAGCATAAGAGTATATAAATGTGTGTGTTTGAACTCTATGTTTGTGTGTGTATTTAAGTATATAAAAGTGTGTATGAGTTTATAAATGTGTGTGGCTGCACAAATATCTATTTTAATGGGAATAAGGAGGAACCCCATTCAGATGTCTTCTATGGGGCACAGGATCTCCTAGTTATGCCCCTGTCTGATATTTAATTAGCCTGTCCACAAAATATAGATGGACAGTATAAAACGTCTTACATGACGTTAGGAAGGGTTTACAAAAAAATGTGCCAAGCATTATTTTTATGAAATATCACCCCTCTATAATCTCCTAATAACAAGATCTACAGTAACTACAAGTATTCCCCATGTATAACATTATATTTACATATACAGAGTATATACACATTTATAGTACATATACAGAGTATATACACATATATAGTACATATACAGAGTAAATACACATATATCGTACATATACAGAGTATATACACATTTATAGTACATATACAGAGTATATACACATATATAGTACATATACAGAGTATATACACATATATAGTACATATACAGAATATATACACATATATAGTACATATGCAGAGTATATACACATTTATAGTACATATACAGAGTATATACACATATGTAGTACATATACAGAGTATACAGGCGGTCCCCTACTTAAGAACACTCGACTTACATACGACCCCTAGTTACAAACGGACCTCTGGATTTTGGTATTTTGCTGTACTGTAGTCCCAGGCTACAATAAACAGCTGTAACAGTTATCAGAGGTGTCTGCAATTAAGATTTATTGTTAATCCTGGTTCTTATGAGAACCCAACATTTTTAAAATCCAATTGTCACAGAGACCAAAAAAGTTCTGGCTGGGATTACAATTATAAAATATACAGTTCCGACTTACATACAAATTCGACTAAAGAACAAACCCACAGACCCTATCTTGTATGTAACCCGTGGACTGCCTGTATACACATATATAGTACATATGCAGAGTATATACACATTTATAGTACATATACAGAGTATATACACATATACAGTACATATACACATTTATAGTACATATACAGAGTATATACACATATATAGTACATATACAGAGTATATACACATATATAGTACATATACAGAGTAAATACACATATATCGTACATATACAGAGTATATACACATATATGATACATATACAGAGTATATACACATATATAGTACATATACAGAGAGTATATACACATATATAGTACATATACAGAGAGTATATTCACATATATAGTACATATACAGAGAGTATATACACATATATAGTACATATACAGAGAGTATATACACATATATAGTACATATACAGAGAGTATATTCACATATATAGTACATATACACCTGTGTATATTACATACCAGACGGTGGAGAAGCAGCCTGTATGTCGTTGAAGGACATTTGGGTAATAAAACATAATGATAATGAATACGTGTCTTCTTCAAGCCTTCTATTCTTTTCCAGACTCGTCCTTTATATTGAAGCTACACTCTAGTAATCACTACTACAAGTAACAGAACTACATAACAAACAGCAATTAAAACTGTCAACTGTGGCCCAATTATTCTATTATATCAAGTGGGAAAGCGCTGTAAAAGAATCTATAGAGCTGTGGACAGACACTGCGGTATTAGCGCTGCGTTGGTGACTGTGAATTAATGGTATAAACCTCAGGGTTCATCTGTAGAACACCCGCGCATCTTTGAGCATCTGGATAATGTTACTTTCTGCCAATCACGGAACGGGAAACCACTGAGGACACGCCCCCCATCCAATCCAGCCAATAGCGGAGAAGTCACTGACACTGGCAACAGAGTCCCGCAAACAGGTGAGATTGTGGTCCCCAACAACCAATGAGAAGGTGGTTACTGGGGGTCCTGCTAATCTGACATTATATTCCCGCGCTGATCTTAGTGTAAGGGCTTACAGAACATCATTTATACTGAAAGGAACCTATTGTGACACACTGTTCGTATTCGTACACTGTTCTTTCATGGATATTGCATTGTAGGTAATTGGGAAGAAGAGTCTTCAGGCAGATACTGGCACATATATCAGGCTGCAGTATATGTGTTGTACATAAGATCTCTTATTACTGCCATCATAGTAGAATACACAAGCCCACCAGGCTCTAGTTACACTGCCAGCAGTATACAGTTACATGCCAGCCCTGGGCACATATGCTCAATAGATCTGTAAGCCCCCATTTAGCAGATGCTTTGCTGTACATCAGCTTCCATGTCTGCCCAAGAGACTAGCACAGCAAACTGCGCTGTACCATATAGATGATTCCAGGAAAAATGTACACAAAAAGTAACTTGTACAGTACAAGCCTATGGGCTTATTCACATTGTTCACACATCACATATTTTATCATCTCAGTATGCTATCTGTGATTTCCAAGGATAGTATATTTAGATTATTTAGCAAGCGCCAGTGCTTGATGTTCTGCCCGCCGCTCATGGCGTGCCAGGTATACCAAGAGGCTCTGGGTTCTTAGTATATCAGGGGCACAGCCATGCGCTCAGATAATTAGATCCTGACAAGGATAATAGCTATTGTGCCCATGAGGGGCATCCTCGCCCCAGCCCACTTTGCGAAGCAGCTTTTTTTAAAGCCCCTCTCCCCCGATTTGGACTGGTTAAGGGGGGGACAATGTGCCAAGATTTGCAACTCTGTTAAGGCTTCTATACCTGTAATGTGATAATTCCCTGCATGTGTTTATTCTCATTTTTCAATGTTTCAGGGGTTTTGGAGCATGTCCTATTTTTTTTAACATTTGAACTTTATTCTTATACCCATAGACAGGGCCGGATTATAGGAGGGCTTCCTGGGGCCCTAATCAGCAATGTCCGATTGTCAGCTCACAGATGTGATCTGATCTTCTATGGGAGTGATGGGCAATGGCTGTGCCACCGCGCTGCACATGCCCCTTTCCTCCAAACTGTGATAGTGACTCACTGGGAGGGATTTAGCAATGTGTCTCAGGTTCCGCCAGTCTCTAGCTGGAAAACACTTGTCAGATTTATCACTGTGATGAGGAATTCTGCTTCAGTATAAGGCTACATTCACACTACAGTATGGGGGACGTATATACGGCAGACGTATATGCGCCCGATATACGTCCCCCGTACACTTCTATGGGCTTGCGGCACCATACGGGAGCGTTACGGTGCTGCTCCGTAGCCCGGGAAAAGATAGGACATGTCCTATCTTTTCCCGTATTACGGCGCCGCGGCCATAGATCGCTATGGAGAGGGGCGGGGGTGAGCTGCGCTCACCTCCTCCTCCTCTCCCCGCGCTGCCGTGTGGCCGCTGTGCTACGGTGCGGCGGGCTCATGGCAGTGTGAATTTAGCCTAAGACTGTTGGTTCCTACCTATGACCTACTTTTAGTTGGTCAAAACTGTGCGGCAGAATTTTTGGGGCACGGACGATTTCCCGCAAACCAAACCCCTTTTACAGGAGGCAACAGGAAGTTGGGAAAGAGCCAAAAAAAAATAGTCGTGGCGCAAGTATGTTTATAAATTCCCCCCCACCACCACCACTGGCTCTGTCACTGAGAGCATGCCCATCCAGGCGTACCCTATCACATGCTTTTTTTAGGAGCTGCACTACATGCAGTGACAATGACCCCCCCCCTTTAGCACCTTACACTATTTGGCTGAACTGGTTGCCAGACAAGTCCTAGCCAATCAATGTTAGGCCCTTTTCACACACATACACACAGGTATATGATGTCCATATGCTGTATGAACAGCAGCTAGCCTTCACATTCACACGACCGTACATACTTCCCCTATAGACCGGCAATGGCCGCACGGAGCGATACGGTGCCGCACGTACCGCTCCGTACACAGGAAAAAGATAGGACATTTCCTATCTTTCCCCATGTTATGGGATGTACGTAATGCATTGCAATGAACAGGGGAGGGGTCACCCCTCCTCCTTTCTATCGCGGCCGACATATGCCCGCCCAGCCAGGAATACGTCAGTGTGAATTCGGCTTTACAGCCACCATAGAAGTCCATTGTGCACAGCATGGTACGATGAACACACACGTGTGTCACCGCGCAGTTGCAGGGAAAACGATAGAGCGTGCTCCCCCTCCACCATGGATAAAAGCCTTTTTGTTCCTGGACAACCCTTCAAAGTGGAGACTTGATGTCAAACAGTGGTATCCATTTCTAATAGGCTATTAAAGCTTCTGTGCAATGTCTAACCTTTTTAAGAGCAACCAGCATGATAAAACTTTTCCATCCTGTGTTCCCTGCAGTATGGTGATGATACTCTTTTGGCCTCTGTCTTACAGCCCATATCTATGGAAAGCGTGTAAATTGGGGGAACTCCTGGCATAAATGCTGAATGTGTTCACAAAACAAGATGTGAACATTGGCTTATCAAGTGGATAAGTGTCACATGATGAGTAACCCCTTTGTGGAAAAACCTACCGTATGTTTGTATATACTGGATGGTGCTGTATATACTAAAACTGGGGAGAGGGAGGCTATGTATATATTAATATTGGGAAGGTAAAGACTGTATACACGACGACTAGGGAGGGGGAGGCTGTATATACTATAACTGGAGGGGGCTGTATAGTAACTGTGTAGATTTTATTTTAATTCCTTTAGAGGGCTGCACAGTGGATATTTTATATGTGTGGGACAGTGTGGTCAGTTGTGTTAAATATTATTTAAGAGCACACTGTTATCCAGGCGACATTATACAGGCAGTCCCCGGGTTACATACAAGATGGGGTCTGTAGGTTTGTTCTTAAGTTGAGTTTGTATGTAAGTCGGAACTGTATATTTTATCATTGTAATCCCAGCCAGAACTTTTTGGTCTCTGTGACAATTGGATTTTAAAAATGCTGGGTTGTCATAAGAATCAATATTAACACTAAAGCTTCATTACAGACACCAGTGATAACTGTTACAGCTGTTTACTGTAGCCTAGGACTAAAGTACAATAAATTACCAATATCCAGAGGTCCGTTTGTAACTAGGGGTCATATGTAAGTCGAGTGTTCTTAAAGAGAACCCGTCATGCAAAATAACCCCTCTAAACTAAATATATTTTCATAAACTGCCATTAGAGAGCATTGCCTCTATCCCTTCATTGTCCCTCTACATGCCTGTAAACCTAAGCAATGAGGTCCTAAAGCTGCAAATGACCTGTGAAATGTCCAATGAAGCATTAGCATATTCAAGCTGTCCACTCTATTCATGAGTGGGTGGCACAGCCACACCCCCAGTGCATGACTGACAGCCTGTGTAATGATGTGAGGCTGTATAATGATGTGCTTCCTGGTGCTGGTGGCCACGCCCCCTGCAGCCTGTGTGTGCATGTGTGTGTGTTTAGGAGAGATACAGCAGCTCCAGGCAGCCATGTTACAGCAGAACATGTCAGATTCATGTGTCTCTCACATGTCTGTGTCTCTCACATGTATATTAGGAGGATGCAGCATGTCAGCAGATGCAGCACTCACACTAGCCATGCTTTACTATACAATACACACAGACATGAGCAGGGGGAGGAGAGGGGAGGGGTAACAGGGTGACATCACTGCCTCTGACCATGTGACCAGCCTCATTTACATGATAAAAAATAGATGATTTTACAATGAATAATGTATGAAATAACTAGATAAAGGCTGGGATGGGATCCTTGTGAACTGCTCCAACAGGTAGAGGTGACAGGACTAGTGACACAGACCTGATGACAGGTGTCCTTTAAGTAGGGGACCGCCTGTACTGTAAATGTCTGTATTTTTATGAGTAGATTGTAGAGATGTGCTGCTGGGAGCTGAAGACATCTGGCGACAAATTGAACAGTGATAAACCACAGCAGAGAGAAGTCATAACGCAGTCATCCTCCTGATGGATCAGGTCATCACCTGTAAGGTACCAGATGCCACCAAAGTATTTAAGAATGATTTTAATAGCAGCTACAGTACTTCTTTATGCAGGCAACTTTTGAACCAGAAGAGATAATAATAATTTGACTGCTGTAATGGATTCCTGAGACAATTGTGTTCTTCACTAATTTTCTACATGACTACCCCTTTGCCCTTCATCCAGTTCGATGGGAAGATGGTAGCCAAGGTCCAGACATGGAAACCTACAAGAAAATGGTGCAAATGCGCCTTTTCACCAATTTCCTTTTACCTACCCGAATCCTGTGCAGTTGGATAGGTTTCTCCCATGATTTGTCCTTCCCTGCATATGAGATATGACCTTATCAGACTTGATCATCAACTTTTGAGCATATGCTGCAGTTTTGGGTGTTTTTCAGTTTCCTTTGCCCAGTTTCTAGCACTGATACAATTTTGCCCATTGACTTGTGCAATTGTGACACCACACATTTAGTATACAAATATGAGACAACTGTTGGAAATGTTCCCAGAATAATTTATTAAAATACAATAACACAAATTGTAATACATGATTAAAAATAATTAAAAAAAAAACTATGTACATTTTAAGCAAAAGGCGTGGGTTTTTTTGGAACGGTTTCTCTGACATGCAGCCAGAACTTCTATCCAAAACCATCTTTAGCAATTGACACGCAAATGGTTGTTTAGACGGCAATGGTGGAAGCCAGCGCACTTTAACAGGACAAGTATAATGGTTCTTTAATGAGATAAGAATATCCAGTGATTGCGTGGGAAGAGTTGTGCCATTAGTTGCTAAAACTGAGCAAAGTAAACTGATATTTTATGGATCACAGGCATTCCCTTCTTGGGTGGATTTGTTGGTATGATTGAATCACATAATGCACATGGAAGGTCTGGCAGACATGGACAGAGACAGATATTATAAGGGTGGGGGGGGGGGGGGTTATCTCCATTTATCCCCATCATGTTTTCCCCTCTTTCCACTTAGCCCCTTTATCTTTTTTTTCTTCCCCTCCGTTTCTTTGTCTCTGTTATTCTTCTTAGGCTATATTCACACGACCGTATGGGGGGATGTATATATGGCCGACGTATATACACCGTAGATACATCCCTCATAGACGGCAATAGACGCACGGTGCCGTACGGGAGCATTATGGTACTGCACACGCAAGGCAACGTACCGTCCGTAGCCAGAAGAAAGATAGGACAAGTCCTATCTTTCCTTGTAATACGGCGCTGTGCGCCATATATCACTATGGAAAGGGGCGGGGGTGAGCAGTGCTACGATACGGCGGGCACAATGTCGTGTTAATGTAGCCTTATTGTTTTGGATGTTTGTTATGAGCTGTAAATGAGCTCTTTAACTTTTGAAGGCCCTGCATTTCCTCCCTGTATTGTATATTGTTTCCATATGTTATAAAATGTTTACATTTTACTTCCAAATAAAAATGATTCATCACAAATAGATGCAAACCAGTTTTTGTTTCAAATTAAATTAAACAGTAAAACACAAGTAATATCATACTTGTTATCCTCCTTCTCTTCCAGGTGTCTGCAAGCAGACCCTTGCGTAGAATAAATTGCACTGTATAGTTTAACTATCAATGCAAAATAAAGTGCAGGCAAATGTATCCTGTTTGATTACTCATTTCTTGTTTTTTTGGTTCCTTTTGTATGTTCAATTTCTTATCATTTCTTGTAAATGTTACCGTTTCTTGTGGCAGGCCAGAATCATAATGGCACCACTGAATAGACATTATTTTGAAACTTACATGCCCATAAAAAGGCTCTATTTTTACACCACAAAGCACAGAGAAGTAAGGATAATGCTATATAACTTTTATATGTAGTGTTATCAAACAAAAAGTTGTAGGCAACAGTCAAAAAGGCATATACTGTAAACTATTTAGAGGTGTGACTAAACATACAATTCTAATAGATATGTGTGTTAACAAATGATATCCAGATAAAAACAGAACTGAACTAAGATAAATGTAGCAGTAATATATTGACCTGAAACCTATGCAATCTACTGTATAATTTGGAAGTTTAAACTAAAAACAAACAACAATTGCTAGAAAGAGAGGTACAGAATAGATAAATTGAAAAAGAGTTAAACTACAGCAGTGTAGACATATGATATGTCACTGAACTTAATTTTTACTAGGTGCAGTAGCCTATCTTCACATGAACCTTTGCTGTTTGGGGCTATTATATTTATACAGTCCAGGGGCCATGGCAGTTGTAATCCGTCCCTGCCATGCACTACTCATGTTCTTTTGTGGTGCTGTTTTCTGAAGAAAGCAGCCATATTTTTTATACCAAGGTAGAGTGGTTTACTGGTTATTCCCTTCCAGACCATAGCAACTCCATTATCTTCTGGCAGGTAATGAAACTTTTTACATAGTAATCTGTGTAAATACTTAGCAAAGCCTGACCACATTGAAAAATAAAAAAATATATGGAAAATGGTATTAAACTTTTCTAACAGGTTAAAAACTATACAATATATGGACATGCCTAAACTATGAATATTCATGAATGCTATCCAATGTAGTTACTGGTAACAGGGTAATGAGAAATTCGGAGGAGGAATTCTGCTCAAGATTCTTAGTTGCTTCATGCACCATCTGAGAGGCCAACACGTGTTCTATCTGTAAGATAAAGAGGTATAATTGGTCTACTGGCTGTAAGATGTAGCCAAATATAGTTTACATTATATAGTAAATAACACTGAATTGATGCAGGTAGATGCATGGATTTATAAACAGATTCTAATATCTATCTTGGATTTTCCTTCTATCACACAGAATACTTTTCTCAAAATGATGTTTTTACAGTAGCTGCTTTAAATAACAAAGTGCAAAGTTTCCTCACTTTTGCTGTGATAAGTTTGTCTGTAGTATTGCTCGATTCTGAAATCTCTTCCCCAAAACATAAAGTGATGTGGCAATCAGGTGGCGTGCCTCCTTCTGTTTTGTATGTTTCCAGAGCTGAGAGAAATACAACACACAGATAAGTATGAGCAACCATTTCATTTTTACCTGGGACTAAGGCTACATTCACATGATGTATGTCCGCCGTACCGTAGAGGAAAGCGCCGCTCACCCCCGCCCCTCTCCATAGAGTAACATAGGTCCCAGCGCCGTATTCCGTCGAAAGATAGGACATGTCCTATCTTTCTGCGGGCTATGGTATCGCATGTGTGCTGCACCGTACCGCTCCCGTATGGCGCTGTGAGGTCATTGCGGTGTATGGGGGACGTATATACGTCAGCCGTATATACGTCCCTGATACTTTCGTGTGAATGTAGCCTAATAAAAACATCAAACTTCTATATCAGTCCTGGGCACAGAACAGCCAGAGGGCCACAACCGGCCCTCTAAATATCTGCGTGAGATTGTTGAAAACATTAGGGCCTCCATTTATTACCATATACACTTACCGGCCACTTTATTAGCTACACCTGTCCAACTGCTCGTTAACACTTAATTTCTAATCAGCCAATCACATGGCGGCAACTCAGTGCATTTAGGCATGTAGACAAGGTCAAAACAATCTCCTGCAGTTCAAACCGAGCATCAGTATGGGGAAGAAAGGTGATTTGAGTGCCTTTGAACGTGGCATGGTTGTTGGTGCCAGAAGGGCTGGTCTGAGTATTTCAGAAATTGCTGATCTACTGGGATTTTCACGCACAACCATCTCTAGGGTTTACCGAGAATGGTCCGAAAAAGAAAAAACATCCAGTGAGCGGCAGTTCTGTGGGCGGAAATGCCTTGTTGATGCCAGAGGTCAGAGGAGAATGGGCAGACTGGTTCCAGCTGATAGAAAGGCAACAGTGACTCAAATCGCCACCAGTTACAACCAAGGTAGGCAGGAGAGCATCTCTGAAAGCACAGTACGTCCAACAGATGGGCTACAGCAGCAGAAGACCACACCGGGTGCCACTCCTTTCAGCTAAGAACAGGAAACTGAGGCTACAATTTGCACAAGCTCATCGAAATTGGACAGTAGAAGATTGGAAAAACGTTGCCTGGTCTGATGAGTCTCGATTTCTGCTGCAACATTCGGATGGTAGGGTCAGAATTTGGCGTCAACAACATGAAAGCATGGATCCATCCTGCCTTGTATCAACGGTTCAGGCTGGTGGTGGTGGTGTCATGGTGTGGGGAATATTTTCTTGGCACTCTTTGGGCCCCTTGGTACCAATTGAGCATCGTTGCAACGCCACAGCCTACCTGAGTATTGTTGCTGACCATGTCCATCCCTTTATGACCACAATGTACCCAACATCTGATGGCTACTTTCAGCAGGATAATGCGCCATGTCATAAAGCTGGAATCATCTCAGACCGGTTTCTTGAACATGACAATGAGTTCACTGTACTCAAATGACCTCCACAGTCACCAGATCTCAATCCAATAGAGCATCTTTGGGATGTGGTGGAACGGGAGATTCGCATCATGGATGTGCAGCCGACAATTCTGCGGCAACTGTGTGATGCCATCATGTCAATATGGACCAAAATCTCTGAGGAATGCTTCCAGCACCTTGTTGAATCTATGCCACGAAGAATTGAGGCAGTTCTGAAGGCAAAAGGAGGTCCAACCCGTTACTAGCATGGTGTACCTAATAAAGTGGCCCGTGAGTGTATACTCGGGTATAAGCCAACCCAAATATAAGCCGAGACCCCTAATTTTACCACAAAAACCTGGTAAAACATATATTTTTTTTTACTCGAGTATAAGCCGAGTTTGGGTTTGCAGCACATTTTTTGTGCTGAAAAAACAGGCTTATGCTCGAGTATATATGGTAATTGAATTCCTGTAATGTTTTTTTTTTATTTTAATGTGGGGATGGGTTACATACTGAATTCAGTATATAGGTATTGGGTAGAACTGAGTTAAGTATATTAGTCAGGCCCTCTAAAACTATTCCAATTTCTCATGTGGCCCCATGGGAAAATTAATTGCCCACCCCTGTGCTACATGCAATCAGCCACCAGTAGATTGCACTTTGTACAGAGTACAACCCAAAGCAATTCTTCTTGGAAGAGTAAAAGTATTCCTAAGAGAACAGACACAGTTACCTTTCAAGAACTGCTGAATGTCGAACAATTTGACGTGGACATCTCTTTCCAATTTATTGAATGCTCCTTTAGAGCTTGAAAACGGTTCAGTCCAATAAATACGTCCAGAACATGATTTGTGACGTTGAGCAAAGATTCCATAATCATTACTGGCCAGCATAACCCCAGACTGAAGAAAACCAAGAAGTTTCTCAGTTCTTTCCCGAATGTCCGCTTGAAATTGCTCTCCTGGAGAAGGCAGGAGAATATGCTCCATTCCACCCATGAATACTTCAGTAGGAGCCCTTGCTGAAAGTTTACACTCTCCACTCTGAACCACCTTTTGCGCCATTTCAATTCCACTATAAATTAAGGTTATTCTCAATCCTGTATCTGGAGATAAATCAAGGAAATTATTACGATATGAATAATAAATAGATACATGACTTCAATGTCAGCAGACTGGGTGAGCCTGTACCCTGTAATACTCCTCCCACCTGTGCTATGGTATTATCTATGCATTAAACACTCCAAATACCACAACAAAAATGTCACTGTATTTTTTCTCAATAAATTACATAAATTAAAAAACACAAATCCTACAATAAAAAAATCACAAAGAAGAAAGAATGTTGCAGATTTATATATCCATTTGACATCTATAAATTCAAACTGATTTTCTTATGCAGCATGTTAATGGGATTTAAAGGGAACCTGTAAACATAAATGTACCTAATAAATCAGATTTCCTTGTTTTTAAGAAAAAAAGTCTTTCAAAATTGAAGATTTCAAAATGCTAATGATTCTGAGGGGCTTCAGGCCTATGGAGCCCCTGAAGCTCATTTGCATAATGTTAAAAGTCTTTGAAAAAAAAACAGGCCATAGGAATCTAAAAGAAGAGCAGATCCTGCCAGAGGGGGCACACACCAGTATGTCAGTGTGCTTGGTATACAATCCTTAATCCTGGTGGTAGATGTTCCCCATCTCAGAACACTCTCTTTGCTGTAATTAACAATCCTGACTATGCAGACAGCATGACAGCAAACAGACAGCTGACACCATGACACCAAATTTACATCTCAGTTCAAAGTTGATTTTCTGTATGATGCAACCACATTGGACCATGAAAGAAGCATGATCTGGAAGGTGTTAAGATGCTTGACCACATACTGGTAGTGGATATTGGACCAATTTTAGCTGATAGGTTCCCTTTAACATAAATTCTATTACATTTTTCACTGAAGCCATGTGGGCTTCAGTTAAAAAACTGAGGTATGAAAAAGCACATTGAAAAGAATGATTCAATAAGGCATCACTGAAAAATCACTTAAGCCAGGAAGAGAAAATAAATCTGTATATATGTTGATAGTGCCAAATGGCTTCAGTGAAAATTCACTAATGTGAATAAACAAACTCCAGTGTCTATGCACATTGAAACTAAAGATATCTTCACTGAATATATATGTAATTGAAGTATAAAATATCATTCATAAACTATGGTTGCTGAAAACAAATAAAACGTACCTCTGGTTGTCTCATATGTATAAACGTCTACAGGAGGGATGGTGGCTATAAAAGAAAAGATGCATATTAGTCACCAGTACAAGTCAATTGGTAATTTCAATTAATATAGTTTGTAAAAAGTATAACAATATACTATTGAACTGTGAACGGATAATACTGTTAGTAAATTCTTCATAAAATAACTTTATTTATGCAGCATTTAACACACCTTAATAACAAGTGGCATCACATGTCTGTTAAGGTTGTGTGGAAGAGCTGAAGAGTATGGAGTCCTTTTGGCACATAGAGGGCGCCAGCTGATTTTGCAGCTAACACCCAGCAGTTGTTAACCTCTTAAGGGCCTCCATGAAAACGGTGGCACTTAAAGGAAACCTACCATTTGATTCGATGCATTATGAAGCAAACATACCTTGAGAATGCTGTAGCTACAACGATGCTGGATCATGTCTTGGTTAATCCCTGTGCTGAGTGGTTTTGCTGATAAAACCATTATAAAATTATGATAATGAAGCTGTCTCGCTTTTGTGGCTGGCTCAGCACTTCTCCTAGCACATTAGTTAAAGGTATCAAAGTTGGAAATTTCACTAAAAGTGCTTTTTCCGTGTATAATGCTGGGTGCGACACATTCATTAAGAACGTGCGCTAGAAATCATGAATCTGTCTCTTCCCCGTACTGGCATGGCAGAGTTCACCAACTTTTTTGTGGTGCACCTTTAATATAGGGCGTGCAAACACAATTTGCATGTTAAATATGGCGCTAAGTCGAATCAGGCCCCCCCTTTGTGTCACATGGAGGCTAGCACTCTGAAAGCCGATTTCCCCTACAAGAACGTGCAAAGTCTGACAAAAGAGCAGTGCACAGCCCGTAGTAAATGTGCCTCAAGAAAACAATCTCAAAGTCACCTAGATATGTTAAAGCGTGCCGAAGTTAAAACCAATTATCATGACACATGTTTGATTCTAAAACAAGCGCCGGTGATAAGGGGTTAAACTCTAAACTTTTTTGATAGCTAACTGTACATTGGAGGAACAAATACAAACTCTAAAACAAATATTTTGTTTGGTACAGGGGAAAAAATAGAAGATGTCACTGATTTCTCAAACACTTGAAACAGAAAGTGTTATACTGCAAGTAATATTTCTTTTATGTCAGACATGCTCACCATTTTATGACTCAGCGTGATGACACATTGGTTAAATCTCACAACAAACATTGATTCGAAAAGGGCATTTCCAAAATAAGTTTCAGTCGTCAATACTTACTCATAGTAGTGAAGTGTCCCTTTTGACTGGATGACTCAAAACCAGGTATATTTGGTACTACAATATTTAGTGCATCAGTGTTACTTAGGTCACTTCCAATCCCAGAATCCTCTGGTGCAGCGGAACTGGTGACTTCAGACACTTCGAATCTCTGCTGAAAAAAATAATACAATTATGAAACAAAATAGGAATATGAAAAAAAACCCAAAGGAGATTATGTTATTCTTACCAGATTGACAATTTGGGGTTTCTTTTCTACTGGATCAGTTTCATCAGATGAGCTGCCCCTTGAATCTGCAGTTCCTTTTCTCTTCTGGCATTTTTTCTCAGAGGATGCAATACCTTAAGTAAGAGAAGACATAAAATATGTTTGATGCTATTCAATGGGTAGTTTTATCATTTTAGCATGCTTTAAGAAAACGTAAAAGATGGCATATTTAAAGACAGCTCTATAGGGGGGAATGAATCACTCCTTTTTGTGACCTATTTGTCTCATCTCTCATCTCACTTTTTTCTTGCAACTTCTTGCAGTTTCTGCCCTCTGGGTGGAATTATGTGACTTTTACATGACAGTATCAAACATTAGGACCAAAAAACAATCTATGTTGCACCATTTTACACCTTAAAATTCACAAAATTCAGTCTCAAAAAGTAGTGCAAGAAATCAGACAATAGCCCACATTTATTGAAAACAGTGCAAATTGCACTATGTGCAGTTTTCCTGTGCAGTGTGCTCCTGATTCATGAATTGTGGTGCACGTTCATCATGAATCTGGTGCCCCCTCGAGAGAATGCACCATTTTCATTTTGGTGCACTTTGTTCATGCTGCAGAATTGTGGCGCAGACACGCCCTGTTTTGGTGCACATTTGGTGCACATTTTTTCTGTCTTGTCGGACACAATGCAGCCACGACCCAAAACAGGCGCAGACACTTTATAAATACATGTACAAGCAGTTTGCAGGTTCTTTCTAGTGCAAAGTCAGAAACACTGGTGCAAACGCTTTAATAAATGTTGGCTAATATGGGTGATAAATTACCCCCTATAAATTTAGAAATGTAAGTTTCAAGTTATGTATCATGTCGCAGTGTTAGTAGCCTTCACCTTGCTCTTCAGGTGGAACAATCTTATACACCTTGTATGGCTCAGATATGTCGAGCTGTGATCTTTGAGGGAGTTCTTGGAATTCTGGACTCTTGTTTAGCGCACAGCGAAGTCTTGTTTTCCACGCTGCTGCATCAACTTTTGCTCCAGGTTGATATTTTTTCTTGTACATAGCCCATGCCTAGTTATAAAAAAAGCGAATTCAATAAGTGAGGAAATGGCAACAGACTATAACTATGCACAAAGTTTTGCTGATTTAAATTTTTTTTTCAGTAAGTAAAAAAAAAGCAAAAAAGTACCTTAAAGATGGCAGCATCCTCATCATGCCGAAAGTCTTGTTTGCCTGCATGTTTCCATGGAATTCGGAAGCAAGTTTTCCGATTATCATCCCACATAAGTCCTGGGTACTGTCCACTTTCAATCTGCTCCACCAACCATGGTTTCAACTTTCGAGTGGACCGTGCACGAGCAGTGGCCATCTACAAATATTCACATTATTAATATCACTGCAAGTGCAGACAGCCACTTAAAGGGGTATTCCCATTTGAGCAAATTAATGTTATTGTTTGTATGATAAAAAGTTATACCATTTTCCAATATCCTTTCTGTATGAGTTCCTCACAGATTTCTAGATCTTTGCTTGCTGTCAATCTATAGAAAGCTTCTATGTTTACTACCAGTGGATAGAAATCTGACCATGGTCACACAGGTGCCGTGCACCTGTGTGACCATGGTCAGATTTCTATCCACTGGAAGTAACCATAGAGGCTTTCTATGGAATGACAGCAAGCAGTGATCTAGAAAACCGTGAGGATTTGATACAGAAAGTATATAAAAACATTACTATTAAATTGCTAAAATGGGAATACCCCTTTAAATGAATTTCTGTCTTCAGTGCATTCATGCAGGTAGTCAAGTTATTTTCTACTATTTATAATTTATATAACCTTCTTCATTAGGTGCTGGGGAAAGGATGCAAAACAATACAGGCAGTCCCCGGGTTACATACAAGATAGGTTCTGGAGGTTTGTTCTTAAGTTGAATTTGTATGTAAGTCAGAACTGTATATTTTAAAATTGTAACCCCAGACAAATTATTTTTGGTCTCTGTGACAATTGGATTTTAAAAATGTTGGATTGTCATAAGAACCAGGATTAACAATAAAGCTTCATTGCAGACACCTTTTATAACTGTTATAGCTGTTTATTGTTGCCTATGGCTAAAGTAAAGTCACCAATTACCAGAGGTCCGTTTGTAACTAGGGGTTGTCTGTAAGTTGGTTGTTCTTAAGTAGGGGACCGTCTGTATATGTTATGAAGACACTGTGCAATTATTCCATTTAGTGACTGCATCATCATATACTGTCTTGGGAGTGAGGGGTAGTTTTAAGACAACCGTTTCACTCCTACCTCTGTTAACTATCTAGTTCTAGCTTTAAAAAGAATAAAATACATCATGCCCCCTGCCATAGAAGGTGCTGCTCTGTCCCACCCCCATCATTATCAGCTCTGCCTTATGAGATTTGCTGAGCAATATAAACACAATCCTGTCACAAACCGGCAAGTCAGTGCATGGGCAGCTGATTTCCATTTCAGTCAGGATAGAATAAATGTAAACTTCATATAAAACCACGGAGGAAAATAATATTAACCAGGTAACTGCCTAAATAATGAAAATGTAATAAGGGGGATATTGGGATTCCACATTGTACAGGATATAGGTAAACACTGTAATGTACAGCAAACACTCAAAATTAGTATCCAAGTTTGCAGATGTGTTATAAAACATAAGTTAAAAAGATACATTAGAAGAAAGCCATAACAATAGTCCTCACACACCCATCAGGGAAGTAATCCATTACTATAACTAGTTATTTGTGTCAATGGATCCTCTAGGTGCAGAAGTCCCCATTATTCTTTATATGGCAGCTACATTCTACCTCTGCAGGCTGATATCCATCTAAATGCAAAGTATTATATATGGGGATGACCCCCATGCCTAGTAAATACAGTGAACATTGACAGACTATCTGAGCTCTAGTGTCAAGTCATAGCAGCATTGTAGAATCAAAGATCTGAAACTATGGTACAGTATACAAACCACCTACCTTAAAACCTCTACAACTTGTGATATTTCCTCTCTTGTAATATGCTCTTTTTTCTGTTTCTTTTCTCCTCCACCCCCAGTTTCGCTTCCTGTAGTTTGCTCTTCTTGCTGCTTCCTCCTTTTCCTAGAAATCATGTGACCTGCACGGAGCTAAACACAAGCAGCACAGCTGACAGCTGCAATGAGCTATGTGGCCAGCAGGGGCGCACTGTTCTGTTACATATTACAGTGCATTACTATCAGCAAACTTATCCAAGGCATTTTTAGCCTTGTTGGACCAAGCTACTTTGCCATTTGTCATGTTAGCTTTCATATCATTCATTATGCAGCCTATTAAACTGTATTATTGTCAAGAAAATGAATATGTTATGGATACTTCCTTAACCCCCTTAGTGCCAAGCCATGTTTCTGCAATTTTCTCTTAATAATTAATAATAATTCTTTATTTATATAGCGCCTACAGATTACGCAGCACTGCACAAAGCATGTCAAATTCCTGCAAGCCAAGACCGATATTTTTTAATTTTTCCATCAAGGTAGCCATATTAGGGATTATTTTTTGTGCGCTGATTTGTAGATTTTAATGGCGCCATTATATGGATACATGCTCCGTAATAATACGTTTATGGAAGGCAATGGCAATCGCTTTCAAGACCCATAACATTTTTATTTTTCCAATAACAGGTTTTTATTTTTAACTGTTTATTTATTGAAATTGGCTTTTTTGTGTTTTAGCATATGACTTTTTGATCTTCTTTATATCCCTTTTTTCAGGTGGATACACAAAAATCTTGAACTTTTTTTTCGTTATAAATCATTCACAATACTGGACAAATATCGCAATAGTTGATTTGATTGGGTTGTTGCGTGTGCAGTGATACAGTGGGGAAAAAAAGTATTTAGTCAGCCACCAATCGTGCAAGTTCTCCAAAATGAGAGATGTCTGTAATTGACATCATAGGTAGACCTCAACTATAAGAGGCAAAATGTGAAAACAAGTCCAGAAAATCATATTGTCTGGTCAATAACAAAAGTGTGACTCGATACTTTGTTATATATCCTATTACTGGAACAGTTAAAGGAAACCTACCACTTGGGATAGGGCTTATAAGCTGGACATGCCGTGCACCAGCTCAGGGTGAGCTGGTGCCGGCGCTTATCTTTGTTATGTTTTTAAACAGTTTTAAAGTGTTTTAACAGTTTATTAATGTTTATATCCTTACTGGCTTTCCCGCACCGGGGTCCGCACTCGGCGCACCATGCACGCTACCGTGCGTGCATCTGAATAGGAAGTGGTAGCGTGCATGGTGCGCCGAGCGCGGACCCCGGTGCGGGAAAGCCAGTAAGGATATAAACATTAATAAACTGTTAAAACACTTTAAAACTGTTTAAAAACATAACAAAGATAAGCGCCGGCACCAGCTCACACATAACACACACCATAAACACACACACATACTGTATATGCTTATATACACCAGCATACTTATGGATTTCCAGACCACACTCCTCTTTGCCCACAAGATGGGAGGGATTCGTTGTATGTGTGGGGGACACGGACTGCATTAAATTATTAACTTCACTCCCTTCTCCTCTCTGTCAGGCTCCTGTAAAGAAGTTGCATCGCAGCACGCCTCACAACCACTAAGATAGATAAATCACCGGGGCCAGATGGCATACACCGCCGGGTGAATACATGAACTATGTACCCTGATAGACAGACCGTAATTTTTAATATTTGAAGATTCACTGAGGACTGGTTATGTTCCACAGGACTGGCGTATAGCAAATTTGGTACCAATATACAAAAAAAGGATCAAAAACTGGAAAATACAGACCTGTGAGTCTAACTTCTGTGGTTTATGAGAGATCGGTCCTGCAGACTAATCTGATTGGCTTCTATGAGGAAGTAAGTTCTAGACTGGATCTGGGGGATGCTGTGGATGTTGTATATCTGGACATTTCAAAGGCATTTGATACCATGCCGTATAAAAGGTTGGTACATAAAATGAGACTGCAGGGACTAGGGGAAAATCTGTGTATTTGGGTAATTGCATTAGTGATAGAAAACAGAGGGTCGTCATTAATGGCAAATTCTCAGGTTAGGTTGACGTTACCAGTGGAGTACCACAGGGGTCAGTATTAGAGCAACTTCTTTTTAATATTTTTATTAATGACCTTGTAGTGGGTTTACACAGTTAAGTTTCAATATTTGCAGATGATGCTAAGCTGTGTAAAGTAATAAATACTGATAGTTTAGCATTACAGAGGGATTTGTGGAAGCTTGAGGAGTGGGCAGAGAAATGGTTGATGAATTTTAATGTAGATAAATGTAAAGTTATGCACTTGGGCCATGGAAACAAAAAGTATAATTATGTTCTAAACTGTCAGTTACTTGGTAAAACTGGAGCTGAAAAGGACTTGGGGGTATAGGTGGATGGTAAACTTAATTTTAGTGACCAGAGCCAGGCGGCTGCTGTTAAAGCAAATTAAATCATGGGAGAGGAATAGATTCTCATGATAAAGACATAGTTTTGCCTTTATATAAATCCCTGGTCGGACCACACATGGAATATTGTGTACAGTTTTGGGCACCAGTGTATAACTGGTAGAACTGGAAAAGGTGCAGAGGTGAGCAACCAAGATTATTAGGGGCATGGGAGGAGTAGAATACAATGACAGATTACAAAATTTGGGATGATTCTGTTTAGAAAAAAAGAGGACTGAGAGGAGACCTCATTACGATGTACAAATACCTGAACGGACTGTACAAGTGCAACATCCCCCACCAGGGCCTAGCCTTTTTTTCTCTTGGGGCCGAGAGACAGCCGGGGCCCGGGATACCGGAGTGGCTGGCGGTTGCGGCCTAGGCACGCTAGTGTCACGGTGCTTGGTTTGGGGCCGGAGGGCTGTCCTACAGCCTGGAAGGTCTCCAGTAGGTGGTGTTGGCAAGAAATGGTGAGGGAGAGACGGTTATAGTGGTTCTCCCTGGGGCAACCCTTTGGGGTCTGGAGTATGAGTCCCTGTGTAATGGATAGGGTGCCCGTGATGGTGACATCCGTAGTAGCAGGGAGCAGACGAAGGCAGACGTTGTCTAAAAGCAACTTACAGTTCTTTATTGGAACCAACAGTAACAGTGTAAAACGTGCCAAACGAATCTTAACAATGATAACAGGCTGGGGATGCACTTGGAGAGGAACCACAGGGATTGATCACCAGCCTGGATGCAAGGGCAGGCTGGGAGATAGCTGTGTCCTAGAAGGATGCTTCAGCTTGTCCTGGGTTACTTCAGAAATCACCCTTGAAGGTAGGATGATACCCCTTTACTTTCACTAACTGCTCAGAGCTGCTCAGGCAGTGAGCTGGCTCTCTTACTCTGCTTTGTCTGACTGACTGGTCTCACTGACCCTTCTCTGTCTCTCTCCTCTGACTGACTCCTGTCAGACTGGTCTCTCTCAGAGACTAACTGTAGAACTTTCCTGACCAGCGGTTTTATTACTCCCACTGGTCAGGTGGTGGTTACTCCTCCAATGGCATCCCAGCTTACAATACAATCCTAGAACAGATGTGAATGGCTGATCAAAAGACATCACATTAAACAATTAACTCCTGCCTTACCAGGCAGGATCTACCGCTGCAGTGTTCCCCGTGTTGTGTAGTGACCTGCTGTGGGGTTGATCAGACTCCACACAGGTTGCGAGCTACATATTGGGATGTATTCGCAACAACCCCTCTGCCTTGCATCGGCAGGGGTGTTGCACAAGGATCTCCCCAAAGATCTTTTTATACCTAGGCCTGTGACCGGTACAACCGGGCATCCTCTACGCCTAGAGGAGAGGCGATTCTACCATCAACATAGACAAAGGTTCTTTACTATAAGAGCAGTGAGACTATGGAATTCTCTGCAGCAGGAGGTTGTTATGGCGGACTCTATGTACATGTTCAAAAGGGGATTGGATATAACATTTATTTAATTCTTAACCCCTTAAAGCCAAAGCCAATTTTCACCTTCCTGACACAGCCCATTTTTTTTCAAATCTGACAAGTGTCACTGTAAGTGGTTGTAACTTTGGAATGCTTTAATATATCCAAGTGATTTTGAAATTGTTTTCTCATGACACTTTGTACTTTATGTTATTTGAAAAATTATGTGTACTGTACATGGTTTTTTATGCATTCTCTCATTTTTGTAATGGGGCTTTGAACGTTAGGTGGGATTTTTCACATTTTCATAAAAAATGCAAAATCACACTATTGAGGCACCTGCTCAGGTTTCAAGTCACTTTGAGAGGCCTAAATAAAAGTAAAACCCCATAAATTACCCCAGTATAGAAACTACCCCCCTCAACGTACGTAACACAACTTTTATGAAGTTTGTTAACCCTTTAATTGTTTTACAGGGGTTAAAACAAAATGTGACGCAATTTTGAAATTACATTTTTTTTGGCTAAATGAATGTGTTTTTCATAAAATGCACAAATTCTCTGTGGATAAAATACCAAAACTCTCCACAAAGTTTGATACCCAATCTCTCTCGAGTATAACAATAGCCCAGGGCATGGAGGGGAAACTGCACCATTCACAACAGATTAAGCATTGTCCCTTTATAAAGGCTATAAAATATTAATTTTTTTGGCAAATTGGACATATAAGGGCTTATTTTTTGCAACATGACATGCACTTTACAAATACTCCATTTTAGTGGGTCATTAGCTTATTGATGATATTTTATTAAATCTTAAATGTATGAAGGAAAAGAAAATTTTGGTTTCCTTTTTTTGCATTTTTTACAATTTTACTGGAAAAAAACTATTATAAAGATTAATATAAAGATATATACAGATAAAGATAATATACAGCCGACAACCGCAGCTTCTAGCGACGGCTCCGTTAAGGAACCGGCGCCAGAAGAATCACGTCATAGTACTGCAAAATGTGGGAACACACCTCGCACCATCCAGTACTATTACGTCAAATGTCAGGAAGGGGTTAAAGGTTGGCATTGATGGACTTGCATCTTTTTCCGTCCTTATATACTAAAATACTATGATATTTGTGTGGAGCATCAATGAGAGAACTTGCACATAAGGTATATCTTTACACAAACAATTCATATAAATGTGAAGCACAAAAGAATTCCCAGTAAGCCACATTCATCAGTATTTCAGTATACAATTACAATTGGATAAATATGAGAATGATGTAACCTACTGTAATAACTTAAAAGTCACACAAACCTATAAAAGCAAGCAAAGGTTATATGCTTCTAGTGTGAAGGGGTATATTTATGTTCATCTCTAGGGACATGCTTGTAACTCCTGCCCAGTCACTTGGGTTATGTTAACTACATATGACAGTCTTTTTACTTATTCACTCCATGTTTAATAATAATTTCTGTCCCCAAGACAATTATAATTATAAAACAATAATAGCATGCAATTTAGTCATCTGACGTGTCATGTACATGCACTTCCTTCATCTCTGAATTCATATTGAAGTTACTTTTCTGTTGCATTGTGTATCTGAATTCCTTAAAAAGCACAATGGACAATGGTACAAATAAAATTAGAGGACTAAGTCTACATTGTATTCAAGTGTAAATAAAAAAAGAATAGCTTAGTTAAATTACACAAAAATGTCTATAACCTTAAAGGAAATCTACCATCAAAGCATGATAAACCAGGGGCACTTACTCGTAGATCTTCTTATATTTGTTGTCCCTGGCCTCCTTTCCTCTAAAATTAATGTCTAAAATGTGCTAATGAGCCAGAAGGTGTCTTACAGGAGCCCCTCCATGCTGCAGCTTCACAGGCTGGTACACTGCCTCTCCCTCCCCTGTTTCCTCAGCAACCCCCCCCCTTCCCCTTTACTCTGTCTGATTTAATCTCACTGCAGCAGAGGACATTGCTGGGCACAGTGGTATTGGGGGGGGGGGGGATGCTCCTGTAACACACTGTGCAAGCCTTTGAAACTGTAGCACGGTGGGGCTCTGGTAAAACCTCCAGGAGCCCTGCAAGCTCATTAGAATAATTTTAAAAGTTGATTTTTGGAAGAAAGAAGGCTATGGGTAACAAATATAATAAGATTAACACAGTCATAGTGTGTTAGTGTCTTAAGTTTCTCATGCTTGATAATGAAGGCCAGATGAAGGCATCAAGTATTAGTTATTTCTTTCTTTCTATTATCAAATTAAAATAAAAACAACTTGTACTTCCTAGTGATAGCTATCATATTCCATACCGAAAGCTGGGAAAACATTTCCAAATGCGATGAAATTGTAGATAAAAAACCCACACTTTTGCCATTTCCTTGAATATTTCTCTCCCCCCCCCCCCCCATTCCGACACCAATAACTGCGCGATGTGAAAAGGTTTTTATTACTACCATTTTGGGGACTGTAAGACCTTTTCATCACTTTAAAAAAAAAAAAAAAAATTGTTTCGAAAAATCAGTTCTAATGGAAAGTTTTTTCAAATGTTTTATTATTTTTTTATTATTATTTAGTTTTTACAAAGTACTTTAACCCTTGGGCGCCTGAGCATTCCGAACATATACTGCAATACTACTGCATTGCTTATTACTATATTGCAGGGTATACACTGTATTGCAGTTTATGGAGAATTTGCTAGAAAACTATAACAGTGTGCCTATGGAGTATCAAAGAGACACCAGGCTGCCATGGGAACAGTTAGTTCATAGTATCATAGTATATAAGGCTGGAAGGAGACGCAAGTCCATCAAGTCCAACCTTCAAGAATTAAATAAATGTTTTATCCCCATAACCCGTGATATTTTTTCTCTCCAGAAAGGCATCCAGGCCTCTCTTGAACATGTACATAGAGTCGGCCATAACAACCTCCTGCGGCAGAGAGTTCCATAGTCTCACTGCTCTTACAGTAAAGAACCTTTGTCTATGGTGATGGTAGAATCGCCTCTCCTCTAGGCGTAGAGGATGCCCCCTTGTCCTGGTCACAGGCCTAGGTATAAAAAGATCTTTGGAGAGATCCTTGTACTGTCCGTTCAGGTATTTGTACATCGTAATGAGGTCTCCCCTCAGTCGTCTTTTTTCTAAACTGAATAATCCCAAATTTTGTAATCTGTCATTGTATTCTAGTCCCCCCATTCCCCTAATAATCCTGGTTGCTCTCCTCTGCACCCGTTCCAGCTCTACTATATCCTTTTTATACACTGGTGCCCAAAACTGGACACAATATTCCATGTGTGGTCTGACCAGGGATTTGTATAAGGGCAGAACTATGTCTTTATCATGAGAATCTATTCCTCTCTTGATACATCCCATTATTTTATTTGCTTTAGCAGCAGCCGCCTGGCTCTGGTCACTAAAATTAAGTTTACCATCCACCAATACGCCCAAGTCCTTTTCAGCTTCAGTTTTACTAAGTAATTGACCGTTTAGAACATAATTATACTTTTTGTTTCCATGGCCCAAGTGCATAACTTTACATTTATCTACATTAAACCTCATCAACCATTTCTCTGCCCATCCCTCAAGCTTCCACAAATCCCTCTGTAATGCTAAACTATCGACCTCAGTATTTATTACTTTACACAGCTTAGTATCATCTGCAAATATTGAAACTTGACTGTGTAAACCCACTACAAGGTCATTAATAAAAATATTAAAAAGAAGTGGCCACAATACTGACCCCTGTGGTACTCCACTGGTAACATCAACCCAATCTGAGAATGTGCCATTAATGACCACCCTCTGTTTTCTATCACTAAGCCAATTACTTACCCAGATACACAGATTTTCTCCTATTCCCAGCAGTCTCATTTTATATACCAACCTTTTATGTGGCACGGTGTCAAATGCCTTTGAGAAGTCCAGATATACAACATCCACAGCGTCCCCCAGATCCAGTCTTGAACTTACCTCCTCGTAGAAACCAATCAGATTAGTCTGACAGGACCGATAGTTGCTTCCCGATTATGCCATGGGGAGTGAAGATCCAATCCAAGATGGTGGCTTTGCCAGCATCAGGTAATTAGTTAACATCTGCTTTTGGTGCCAGCGGCGGTTGTTGGATGCATTATGTATGCATGTGGCGGGCACAGCCCTTGCATGTACATGTATGTCATAATGTGTTAAGGAGCTACAGTATTTCTTTTTACAAAAAAGCATCTATAATGGCGATTATTTATAACAAAGCTATGCCAGTGTTATACTAGTGGTGACCTGTAGAGGTTACTTGATGGGGTAGATTTTTTTTACATTTGTGGGCAAAAAGTTCTTTATCCAAAACGATCCCTGAGGAAGCCATTTTCTGACTTAGATCTTTTCCTCTTTGTCTTTTACTTGTACTTTTCATCTTTCTTTGGAATTGGGTATTTGGTATGTACAGTACTTTGTAAAAATTGACACCTTACATAGCTCTTTACAATGAAATATGAAAAAGTTATTAGCATCAGAATGGCAAAACCAATGTGTTGATGTGCTGACTGTCCGGCCACACTGGGAAAATATGCAAAGTTTTCCAGGATGGGATACGGAAAACCATGCCTCTTTTAGCTACCTAATAAGGCAGCTCCATTAACATCAGCAATACCTACAAGAGGCCTTATGACATGATGCAGGATTAAAACCAAACCAGCATATCTACTCCAGTAGGAACAGATTCCCAACTGTACACAGCGCTGATTGGATCTCCTCAGTACAGCATAGGGAACTGGTTTGACTAGATGAGAGGCTTGTGACTAGGGTCGGGAAGTAAGAGTTCTCCTTTCGGAGGCGACCAATTAAAGCCACCATGTAGGCGTGTAGAGTATTATAGCCATGGATGGTCCACTAGGGGCATTCTGGGAAAAAATGCAAAGTTTTCCAGGATGGGATAAGGAAAACCACGCCTCTTTTAGCTATCTTGTAAGGCGGCTTCCTTGACAAAAAGCATCACCTACAAGAAGCCTTATGTGGCTACACTGCATAGATTACTCTTACAGAAATGAAATGTCAACAGAGCTGTATGCTTGTGGCTCCTATAGTTGTGTACAATATTTGAACTGCTAATGTGCCAGGTGCCCCCCAATCAACTACTAATGATGGAGAAGTCATGATTTGTGACTCTGGAAGGATCAGGATATCCACCGTTTTCCTCCTATACTAAAAGAGAAAGATTAAAATCCAATGCAGATGTGAACTTAGCCTACAGTAGTTGGATTATCCAGTTTGATAAAATTAACCTAAACGGCTGCCTTTTTTAGAAGGGACTATTGATGTGTGACCAGCTTTGAATATATTTTTTTTACACTCTGTTTCTAACTTCTGCAGGCCACATTCACCCCCGCCGCATTTGTTTGCTTGTTATGGTGGATGTTCCTTCAGGGGTGCAACTTCCATGAGGCAAGTTGAGCCTTTGGCCAAAGGCAACACCACCTGTAGGAGTGTAGTATCAGGGGTAAACAATCAGTAATAGGCCAAATTGTTTTAGAATGAAAACTTCCTGACATATGGAGTGAAGAGAAACTATGTATTTTTATTTAATGGATAAATATGACATGTACATTTTTTATAAACCTTTCAAAGTAAAGAAATTGAAATTAAAGTTTCATGGGTTGGGGTTTCTTTGAACAACAGGATTCAGAGGCACCTCAATCATCAGAATCTACAAAAAGAGAAAGCGGGCATTAAACCAAGGTAAACAAATGACAAAGTAATGGTAGTTATTCCTATGACAAGGAAACTTCAACAATCTGAATAACATTGTCTCACTTGTATAAGTCTTTCCCTGTAAGTTATATCATCTTCATTAACCTCTCGAGCGGGACATTTTTGGAGGTAGCGCTCACATACAGTGACAGTTTCTTTCAAGTCATAGAGTACACAAGGATCCAGAGATGAAGCATTAATTCGACTGACTAAATACTCCTTATAATGAGACCTGGAAAAGAGAATACATGAATAATTTATTCTGACATCTATTGGTTTACACAGATCTTTAAAATATGTTATGGTATAACGTACTTTCCCTTCCACTACAGAGCACAGAGAAGAAAGACAAATCAAAAACTTAAATACAGGCGGTCCCCTACTTAAGGACACGCGACTTACAGGCGACCCCTAGTTAAAGATGGACCCCTCTGCCCACTGTGACCTCTGGTGAAGCTCTCTGGATGTTTTACTATAGTCCCAGGCTGCAATAATCAGCTGTAAGGTGTCTGTAATGAAGCTTTATTGACAATCCTTGGTCCAAATACAGCAGAAAATTTTGAAACTCCAATTGTCACTGGGGCAAAAAAATTTTTTGTCTGGATCTACCATTATAAAATATACAGTTTCAACTTGCATACAAATTCAAATTCAGAACAAACCTACGGAATCTTGTATGTAACCCGGGGATTGCCTGTATTTACGTATTTATGGCCAAAAGAAACAAATCATGTATGCAATACTTACTCACACAACCCTGCATATCCAAGGACAGTTTTTTTTCCACAGGCCTCATCTCTCAATCCATCAATAGTTTCTTTCTGCTCCATCACACGACATCCACCTATACAAAACAAGTGCAAAATAAGAGTGAAGCACAAGCACTGTTTGAAGTTTGATCCCAGCTACATTAGAAGCACTAGTATCAGGGGTGTAACTACAGTGGTAGCAGCCATAGCAGCTGCTATGGGACCCACAGTGTCAGGGGCCCCATCATCTGACCTGTCAAACTAAAAAGTGGGGGATGTGCACCATTATATACATATTATGCTGCATATTGTACATATATATATGATGTATATAGGCTGTATGTGTATGTATACGATGTATGGTGTGTAACTCACACAAGTGAGTATAGAAATAAGTATATTTTTGAAGTGGGAAGGGGGGCCCCATTCAGAAGCCTGCTATGGGGCCCTGCCTCTCCTAGTTATGCCACTGACTAGTATTCACCACCCAGGAAAATATCAGGACCAAACCAGAGTTGTGTCTGATAAAACCCTACACACATTATAATGAAAACAATAAACTTAATTTGCTGTAATGGGAATACCCCTTTAAGCCATGTCCTCACTTTATAAAGTGTTATATACATTTCCAATATACTTTCTGTATGAATTCCTAATGTTTTTCTAGATCTCTGCTTGCTGTCCTTCTATAGAAAGCTTCTCTGTTTACTTCCAGTGGACAGAAATCTGACCATGGCACACGGCTCTCATTACTCTCTGATATATAACGAGCCGTGCACCTGTATAACCATGGTCAGATTTCTATCCACTGGTAGTTAACATTCTATTAGAATATTAGAATAGAATCTTTCTATAGAATGACAGCAAGCAGAGATCTAGAAAAGCATTAGGAATTCATACAGAAAGTATATTGAAAAATTGTACTTACTTTTTGTCATAAACATTAATATTAATTTGCTGCAATGGGAACACCCCTTTAATGATATACCGTATATACTCTAGTATAAGCCGAGGACCCCAATTTTACCACCAAAAAAACGGGAAACCCTATTGACTCAAGTATAAGCCGAGGGTGGGAAATGCTTTGGTGACAGCCCCCCCCAGTATGCAGCCAGCCTGCCCCCATGTAGTATGCAGCCAGCCTGCCCCCATGTAGTATGCAGCCAGCCTGCCCCCATGTAGTATGCAGCCAGCCTGCCCCCATGTAGTATGCAGCCAGCCTGCCCCCATGTAGTATGCAGCCAGCCTGCCCCCATGTAGTATGCAGCCAGCCTGCCCCCATGTAGTATGCAGCCAGCCTGCCCCCATGTAGTATGCAGCCAGCCTGCCCCCATGTAGTATGCAGCCAGCCTGCCCCCATGTAGTATGCAGCCAGCCTGCCCCCATGTAGTATACAGCCAGCCCATCCAGCACTATAAAATAAACTTATATACTCACCGCCCGGTCACCCCGATGCTCAGTGTGGCTCCCTGATGTCAGCACGGCTCCTCTTCCTTCTTAGGTCTTCTGTAACAGGCGGCAGAGACGCGGCCATGGCCGCTGATGACGACATAGTATGCGCTGGTCATTCGATAACATGGCCGTGTCTCTGCGCTGAGAATTGGGGCCGCCGGAGGGTGAGTATACAAGTTTATTTTTTTATCGACTCATGTATAAGCCGAGGTGAGGTTTTTCCACACATTTTTTTGTGCTGAAAAACTCGGCTTATACACAAGTATATACGATATAATGATGTCCCTTTATGAGATGGGAATACCCCTTTCATTTTAATGGTTATACGAAGGATGTGAAGGTGTGTGTGTGTGTATATTTTCACTATAAACCTATCAAGGAACTAAAAAAAATAATCAGCACAAAATTTTGTAAGAGATATAGATCAAAAATAGAAAATGATGGACATTCACTTTGACATTTCTGAATGCTCCACCTCCCTGGTGCTCTGTTTCTGTGCAACAATGTGATAGTAAATGAAGAAATAGGATATATCTTCATGCCACTATACCTCCAGGTCCAGCCTGTGTGCCAGTAGGTGGGTCTGTGTTAAATGGCTTGTTAGACATCTGTGTGAAAGACAAATAGTGTTTGCTAAAATTAATAAGAACAGTACAAAGACATGGTCAAGAATGTTGTAGAAGGTATCTTCTATAATAAAGCTGGATCAAAGGCAATGGGAAATTCTGAGCTGGAAAAAGATACACGTTTTCAGTAGTGCTCCTATAACTACCTCAATATATAGGAAAATAAATATAATCTTTTATTTTTTTCACCATTATTCTGAGCAAAACCATAAAACATATATGAAATTCGCTTACTTGAAGAAGAGCCTGCAGACGAGACACTTCCCAGTCTCGTAGATAAGATAAGCAGTTTCTAGGATGATGAGCATGGAGAGACATTCTGACTGTGCAAGAAGGGACTGTGCATTTCTACAAAGGAATTACACATTAAAGCATAAGCTATGATGTACTTTTCTTAGAAAATGAATATCTCTGCCAATTAAAGGGACAGTGAAAACATGCTTTCCAAGCCGATTTAGCATGTAGAGACGCACAACTGCACACTGGGCAGGACAACTACCATGGCAAAAGACTGATGGCCTGTAGGTACCAAGTGTGAATACAATTTATTAATTGCATGATAGTGGATTGTCATTGGATACTTGTTTTGGTAACTTTCCCAACGAGCAAGCAGTTTTGTCTGTACATACTGAAATGCAGACAGGGTTGAATTTCCTGCCTGGCCACTTCAGCTATTGACCGGGCAAACTTATATGAAAATATTTCCTTCATTAAACATTACACTTACATTTTTAGAATGGAAAGTATTATAACATCCGCTACAAAATTGGTGGCGACACTGACTGCAAACAAAATGCATACAACCTCCCCTTGCAAGGGCGTAAGAAAAATTGCAGTGTGGACAAGCTGAGGAAAAAAAGAATATGTAAGATTATCAGTATACTGAGTATTAGTAAGGCAAGAAGACTTGAAGGGCAAGTTTTAGTTTACTCACTGATCCCATTTTCCTGCAAGTATACAGCCAGTCCTTGTGCCTGATATTCAGCATCGTTTTCTCTCTTCCAGTTTTGGAAATCATCACAACTTAGAGCTCGATGCTGCTCTTCCCACTGCATTATTGGCAAAAACAAAAGTCACAAAGGGGCATTTATCAGTTTTCTAGTGTCCAAGGCATGAAAATGTACACAATCCCAGGCCCACTAAATTTCTCAAAGCATCATCCAGGATATTGATGCAGGTTATAGGTGAAGTCTAAGCCAGGACTAACTGGGCAAGATATAATTTAGCTCGAAACGCTTAGTAATTCTGGCGCTTATGTCTGAGGGGTATGTTCTACTTTGGGTAGGGTATATATTCTCTTAACATAACTACTCTTGCTAACTTGTTTTATTTATAGGCTGCCTATCTGAAGTTTTCCTACTGAGTTTCAACGCTATAAAACTAACCGGACGCTTGCATTTCCTGCAGAAGCTGCAATCACACTGAGGACACTTTACATCGAGTTGATCACGTTCATAAATGAATCCAAATGAACACTAAGGAAAAACAAAAATAAGTCTATAAATGACTTGCATTTCTTGGGGTGCGTATATGTAGTTTCATGCTTCAGCTTGACAAAATTATACCTTAAGAATTTATTTTTTTCAGATATTGCAAGATCAAGAATCACATCACGTCACATAAAACTGGTTAAGTTAGTCAACTTTAACACTCAACCCTCACGGTTGAAAACAAAACCTGCACATTTGAGGCAAAATGTTACGCTTCTTGTAGCTAGTATAAAAGACAAATGAAAATGTATATATGCTCCTGAAATATAAAGAAACAATAGCAAATATCAAATCCTCTCTACAGTTTAACTGGTGTTAAATATGCCATTGTTTATAAACGTGGTCCTTAAATACTAGAAGAGACCTTTTTACAGTCATATGAAAAAGTTTGGGCACCCCTATTAATCTTAATCATTTTTAGTTATCAAAGTTTGATGGTTGCCGAGCATAAACAGCCCGCTTCAAATCATCCCACAGATGTTCAATGATATTCAGGTCTGGTGACTGGGATAGCCATTCCAGAACATTGTAATTGTTCTGCATGAATGCCTGGGTATATGTGGAGCGGTGTTTTGGATCGTTGTCTTGCTGAAATATCTATCCACGGCGTAACTTCAACTTCGTCACTGATTCTTGAACATTATGCTCAAGAATCTGCTGATACTGAGAGGAACCCATGCGACCCTCAACTTTAACAAGATTCCCGGTGCCGGCATTGGCCACACAGCCCCAAAGCATGATGGAACTTACACCAAATTTTACAGTGGTTAGCAAGTAATTTTCTTGGAATGCTGTGTTTTTTGGCCGCCTTTTTGTATGACCAAACAACTCAATCTGTGTTTCATCAGTCCACAGGACCTTCTTCCAAAATGAAACTGGCTTGTCCAAATGTGCTTTTGCATACCTCAGGCGACTCTTCTTTCTTTCTTTCTTATCACTCTCCCATACAGCTTCTCCTTGTGCAAAGTGCGCTATATTGTTGACCGATGCAGTGACAACATCTGCAGCAAGATGATGCTGCAGGTCTTTGGAGATGGTCTGTGGATTGTCCTTGACTGTTCTCACCATTCTTCTTCTCTGCCTTTCTGATATTTTTCTTGGCCTGCCACTCGTGGGCTTAACAAGGACTGTCCCTGTGGTCTTCCATTTACTTACTATGTTCCTCACAGCGGAAACTGACAGGTTAAATCTCTGAGACAACTTTTTGTATCCTTCCCCTGAACAACAACTATGTTGAACAATCTCTGTTTTCAGATCATTTGAGAGATGTTTTGTGCATACTTTTGCACCTGTCAAATTTAGTTTTAATGCATATTGCAGATTTTCTGTAAGTACAATAAACCTCATTTCAATCCTGAAATATAACTGTATCCATCAATTACTAGATATATCAAACTGAAATAACTGTTGCAAAAACCCAAATTTTGATAACTAAAAATGATTAAGATTAATAGGGGTGCCCAAACTTTTTCATATGACTGTAAATAAAAGCATCTGCAAAAATTGGCAGTCAATGGTCTTAACTATGCAAATTACCGTACACTTCCAGAGAGACCATCACATAGATATCAGATAACCTGGAAGGGTTGTGCAAAGGGGCACAACACCAAATACCACTTTTTTGCTTGTCCTCCTTAGGGACTGTTTATTAGGCAATTATGACCAAAAGCTTTTTAAGTTGGGAAAACTTACCTAACATTCTTCTAGGAGAAAATTGTAAAAATAACGTTTATGCATCTTGTTACACTAATATCCCCTCTCAGAGCCTTGTATGATGGTGACAACATGACCATCACCATCTTTCTTTCTCCTCAATTAAAACCAAGTCAAGATAAATTATCTTGGGTATACTCACGTGCGTGCACCAAAGAAACTTTGGATCTTTCATAAGAGTCCTCTCTGTCAACTTTTTATGGAACAAATTGTATGCATCCTCCTCAAGAGTGTCCCTTAACTTGAAAGCATAATAAAAAATAAAATTAGAATTGCCCAGTAAAACACTGAATTCTAATATTGTAAACCTCAAAGGTCAGCATATATATAATATACATATATGTAATACACATACTGTATGTTAAAAGGAAACCTGCTTCAATCATTTCCAGAGATACATATGAGAAGACAGAGTTGGTCAAGTCTGTAACCACAGACTAGCAGTCAAACCCAATTACACTTTTTAGAGATTTTTCTTCACAGCCACCAATTAGAGGAGCAAAGCAGACCAATCAGAAGTAGGGGGAATAAACTTAACCAAACCAGACACTGCTGGATTCTCAAAGTTTTCCAGATTTCAGCTTCGGGTCATTAGCAGATACCTTCAAGGTTTACTTTCCAGATTAAAATCTATCCTAGCTATGGGATGGGCTCTGATCATCATGCGGCACTAAAGAAAATCGTGAAGTTTCCTACTGAATGACAGGAAGCAAAAATCTTAATAACAAGGAGCATTTACTATACAAGGTACATGGGAGGATTTAAAGGGGTATTCTCATCTGGGCATTCACATTCAGTTTCATTTATCTGCCATATTTAAACATTTCTGCAATTGCATGTTATTAAAAAAAATGTTCCTGTGTGAAGATAATTTCTCATAAATGTAGTCATCTTGTCCCTTAGAAACGAGATAGCTTCCTCGGATACGACCACATCACATTTTGGCAGCACTGGCCAGACATGCGCTATTGAGTCCTGCCTGATCACCTGGCTTCAGCGATCATTACCACAGGATGGCAGTGGGACCTGCAGTAACTCCCGGACATATCATATACAAGAACGTTTTTGTTTATTTGTGCAATCCCTCCAGCAGAGGTGGTCGTATCCGGGGACACAATCTTGTTTCTAAGGGACCATATTACTACATTTAGGAGAAATTATCTTCACACGAGAGCATTTTTTTTAATAACATCTAATTGAAGAAATGTTTATATATGGCAGATTAATGGAACAGAATGTGAGTGCCTAGACGAGAATACCCCTTTAAGATTAAAGTTTTTATACAGAGTTATTATAGAGAGAAAAATCTGCTCAAATATAACTAACTGCAATAACTTAGTATACATAGCATAAACATAATACAGCATGAAATAATTATCATCAGCTGATAATAACAAAAATGAAAATACACATACCAGTATATCTAGTGTCGAAAAATAATGTAAGAGTTCCCCCTCATCACTAATCTCTGGCTCTTCACATGCTGGACACACCATTTTTCTAATGTGTTTCTCTTTAACTGCTACTGTAAAGTGCATCCGGAAGCAGTCTGGGCAGATGCAACATTCGCATGAAGTAAGAGAGCGCATCTGGAAAAGAGTCAAAGAGTCAAGATTCTGTAAACAGAGACACAAATAACCCAAATGGAAGGGACACTTTAACAGTATACTACTATGGATACTATAAATACCTATTCTTAAAATATGTAGTTTAACCTATACATTAGAAATGATAATGGATGCCGCCGTAGGGCATATGTCCAGCCTGTCTGGGACTTATGGAACCTTTAACCACCCTAGTGTCCCAACTAACTCTAACATTTGAAGAAACACAGAGCTGTCAGTCAAAATAAGGGGGTGTGGTTCACTGGCGCCCTGGAGAGTCATATCTTCATTAAAACAGTCAAGTATGCTAATTTGCATCAACAGCTGTAATGAAGATACAGTGTCTCACTGGTAGTTACCCTTTACCAGCAGGCATTGTTGGTTTGGGGGGGGGGGTTAGGGGGTGTGGGAGTCTCAGACCCGGCGCCAGCACCCGGCTAACCCGGGCAAGTGCAGGGGCCCCGGGGTACTGGAGGGGCCCACTCGGGCCCCAGGGTCAGCAGGACCCTGTATACAGGGGGAGGGGGGGCAGTGTGTATACAGGAGGAGGGAGGGCAGTGTGTATACAGGAGGAGGGAGGGCAGTGTGTATACAGGAGGAGGGAGGGCAGTGTGTATACAGGAGGAGGGAGGGCAGTGTGTATACAGGAGGAGGGAGGGCAGTGTGTATACAGGAGGAGGGAGGGCAGTGTGTATACAGGAGGAGGGAGGGCAGTGTGTATACAGGAGGAGGGAGGGCAGTGTGTATACAGGAGGAGGGAGGGCAGTGTGTATACAGGAGGAGGGAGGGCAGTGTGTATACAGGAGGAGGGAGGGCAGTGTGTATACAGGAGGAGGGAGGGCAGTGTGTATACAGGAGGAGGGAGGGCAGTGTGTATACAGGAGGAGGGGGGCAGTGTGTATACAGGAGGAGGGGGGCAGTGTATATAGAGGGGGAGGGGGGGCAGTGTGTAGTATACAGGGGGAGGGGGGGGCAGTGTGTATGCAGTAGGAGGGGGCAGTGTGTATTATACAGGGGAAGGGGGGCAGTGTGTATACAGGAGGAGGAGGGGCAGTGTGTATACAGGAGGAGGGGGGGCAGTGTGTATACAGGAGGAGGGGGCAGTGTGTATACAGGAGGAGGGGGGGCAGTGTGTATACAGGAGGAGGGGGGCAGTGTGTATACAGGAGGAGGGGGGGCAGTGTGTATACAGGGGGAGGGGGGGCAGTGTGTATACAGGGGGAGGGGGGGCAGTGTGTATACAGGGGGAGGGGGGGCAGTGTGTATACAGGGGGAGGGGGGGCAGTGTGTATACAGGGGGAGGGGGGGCAGTGTGTATACAGGGGGAGGGGGGGCAGTGTGTATACAGGGGGAGGGGGGCGCAGTGTGTATACAGGGGGAGGGGGGGGGCAGTGTGTATACAGGGGGAGGGGGGCAGTGTGTATACAGGGGGAGGGGGGGCAGTGTGTATACATGAGGGGGGGATGTGTACATGGCGATGAGGGGCCATGTGTCCACGCGGCGGAAGGGTGGGGCAGTGTGACTACTGGAGGGCAGCCCATAAAGGGGCCTACTAGAGCTCTGTCGCCCAGGGGCCCACTAAAACCTGGAGCCGGCCCTGGGGAGTCGGGTGACAGGTCTTCTTTAACTACAAAGGTTTTGTAAGTATTAAATTAGTCTAAGGTGATTTATGACACTAAGCCCCATGTTTGCAAAGACTTGGGAATAGTTGAGTGCCCCAAAGTCGTTGAAAGTTGCAGAAAATAGTAATATTGGTTATCCTCATTGTTGTACTGCCAATTGAAATGACAATACTATTTATTGTGCCTGGTGGTACCTTGTTGCGTGGAAGCTGCCATGAACAGACTGCACACTCTTGAGTTAGCATCCGCTTGATAAAGTCACGATCTTGAGATTCTCTCACAGCTTCCACAACATCCTGAAGGTTATAACGCTCTTCTCCTTCATGAAGCAGAGACAAAGCCAGCTCAGCACGCCCCCAACTATGCAAGGCATGCTCCGCAAGTAATCGTCTCAGAAGTGCCTAAAGTACCAAAACATCTTAATGCAAAAACTTTAAAATCCCACTTCTCTTACACAGTAAATATATCACAACTACCTGTTTGTCTGCGGAATCTAGTTGAAACGGAACTTCTTTATCTTCCCATACACGTTGCAAAAAGGGCTCCAAAAGAGGCTTCTGTAAAATGCTTAGCGCTCTTGCTACACTACCAGCACTCTCATAGATGGCAGCAACCACCTTATCTCGATCTTGGAAGCCAAGGGAACATAGCTCTTCTACCTATTAATTAGATCCAAAAACCATTTACACTACCTACAATAAATTAAATTTATGTATTTTTCAGCAATACGAGAAAACAGTGTGTTACATAGCTAGTAACTAACCTTGATTCTCCGCTGTATAATGCATAGGTTTACTGCTTCCTCCATATCACCGCCACATGATAACCATGCACTACGAGCTTCATCCGGTGTAAAAGCCCCCAATTCAGAGCCTGCTTTTTGTGATGCAGCATCAATAAGACGTTCCAACACGTAAAGAAGTTCAGACTGCAACCACCATAGAGGTTTTTCTGTACCAGAGTACCGTACTGCACTATACACCTCTTCTGGAGATACACCATATGCCTCCCCTTCCTGGAAGAAAAGGAATCAAGAATTACATATATGCAGGGCTTCAGGAATCTGTTCCGAAAGTAAATCATGTAAATGATATTAAAAAGAAATTAAAAACAATGGCGAGTTTTCTTGGACAAAGATTACACTGAGGAGACCTTATGTATATGATGATGATGGTCCAGAGCCAGAAGTAAGCACAAAAGTATATGGATAAATGTGGTACTGCTACATTTATATTTTGCTGCATCACAAACTCTGGAATGAAAATGTTCTTCAGCATGCTTTTTGTTGATGAGACACATTGGTTGATTAGATGTCTATTTGTATATTGGGCTTTTAATTTGCAGCATTCTCTTTACTCTATCTGCAAGATATGATGCATTGTAGCACTATAATGCTATACGAATTGGGCTTTGTGTTTCTTTTGTCCACATATTGGACAGCTGATGGGGGGCCCACACAGCCAAATCTCAGTCCCCAGCATCCTGGTAAGGAGGACTATATTTAAAATAACCATAATGGTGCTGTTTGGAATGATCAAGTAGGGAATATTTTAAGGGGCATGTTTTAGTTTCTGAATTTTTAATGCCACCACGTGAATTCTCTGCAAAGGGGTCCACCGAGGCTCTATTGCCCAGGGGCCTACTGAAACCTGGAGTCAGCCCTGACAATTGTCCATGTAGTGTAGTGTGACTAATACCATAGCCCCCTTCAGTTTTCTTTTATGTTTTAATTGTCTTCTTTTCAGAGAACATGAATTGTGAGCAGAATGGATTTCTAATAAAAATTGTGGATCATTACTTCTTTAAAGTTCAGAAATGCACTTTTTTGTATGCGTTGTGCTTTTTTTTCTACTTTCTGGTATATTTTTCAACACATGAGCATCACCATGATTGTTACTTAAAGAGAACCCGTCAGGCAAAATAACCTCCCTAATCTAAATAGATTTTCATAAACTGCCATTAGAGAGCATTGCCTCTATGTCTTCATTATACCTCTACATACCTGTAAACCTAAGCAACCTAAAGCTGTATGCAAATGACCTGTGAAATGTCCAATGAGTCATTAGCATATTCAAGCTGTCCAGCTTATTCATGAGTGGGAGGCACAGCTACACCCCCAGTACATGACTGACAGCCTGTATAATGGTGTGAGCCTGTTTAATGATGTGCTTCCTGGTGCTGGAGACCCCTGCAGCCTGTGTGTGTATAGGAGAGATACAACAGCTCCAGGATGCAGCCATGTTATAGCAGAGCATGTCAGGTACTTGTGTAGCTGATGTCTGTGTCTCTAACATGTGTATTAGGAGGATGCAGCACACACACTAGCAATGCTTTACTATACATTACACACAGACATGAGCAGGGGGAGGAGAGTGGAGGGGTAACAGGAGTGACATCACTGCCTCTGACCATGTGACCAGCCTCATTTACATAATAAAGAATAGATGATTTTATAATGATTAATGTATGAAATAACTAGATAAAGGCTGGGATAGGATCCTTGTGAGCTGCTCCAACAGGTAGTGGTGACAGGACAAGTGACACAGACCTGATGACAGGTGTCCTTTAAGGGGTTATAAAGCAGTGGTCCCTTTCTCCTCCTCCCATGTTCTTGATTTCCAAAGCCATATATACAATATTCATAATGAAAATATACAAAGCAACAGAACCTCCACCTTGTAACTATACTGTGTCTGGACTGATGGACCAACCACAAGGGGCAGCTATACCTGCTCATGACCACACACTTTATGGAGCTACCTGGGTGAAGATACCATTTCTGGAGTGATGTAAATGTGGCAGAGACAGTTTCATGTGATTCAGCCACAACAATGGGTATTTCTCTTTGTTTCTTTCAGTTCCCTTTCAAATGATGCATTAGGACACTGAAGTGAGACTATGGTACATCATTGTGTTGTGTTATTTTTCAATTCATTGGTTGCATTTCCAGATGATGTAATTTTTCTAGAGCAAAGAACTGCACTGCTTATTAATAAAATTGTCTGAACCAAGAACTATCAGAAGTGTTTTAGGATTTTGTGCATAAGTTATTAAAATAGATAAAGCAATATGTATGCAACTGTGTGGCAACTTGTTAGAAAAGCTGAATGTTTCTTATTATCCCTATTTCACTCCTAAAAATTACAATTACAACTTGAATTATAACAAAACACCAGCTCCCTCACCTTAATCAATGCCACCAATTTTGCTCCATCCTCTTTCAGTTGCTTCTGTCTTATCTCATCCTGGTGTTTTAACTGTGCCTCTTCAGTGTTCTCTTCTACAACCGACACGCCTTCACTGGTCTGTTCACACATCTCACAGACACGGTCAGGGCATTTGTTGTAAAATGTACAGTGTGCACACTGCCAACCCTAGGATTCACATAGCAAAAGTGTAGGTACTTTCATCCAATTCTTGTAACACACATTGTTATAAGAAGAGATGAGCAGACCCAACGTTTAAGTTGATCTTCAGTGGTCTGACAAATCGCCGACCGAACAGCCAAATGGGCGTTCATAGTTATGGCCAAGGGGACAGCCGCCTATCTGTTCTAGTCAGGTTACCGATCGGGAATTTAAACGTTGAGTCCGCTTATCTCTAGTTACAAGTTACCATCCTATTACAAATTACCTGTGACATTTTGACTTCTTCTTCCTTTTTACCACTTGGAACTTCAATAAAACTTCTCAATTCATTGATGGGTTTCTCAACCATGCAAGAATAATCTGGACTGTTTTTCATTGCATAAGGAAGACTAGTATTGTTATTTCCTTGGCTTACAAGCCTTGCGTTAGTCCTTTCAATATTGGCTGCTTTATCACATACACTTCCAAGCCCAACTGTCTTAATATTTTCTGAAAAAGACACAAGCCCGCTCTGGTCAAGTGAGCCTGCAGGCTTGTAGAAGTCTTTACTCTCAATCAGGGATAGAGCTGCAGACTCATAGCCATCTCTAGATGGTTTTCCAGCTAGTCGAGGTCGATCACACACTGCACACAGGACAGCTGAAGAAGGGTTTTGCAGAGTACAAGCCTGGCACACCCATGTGTCTTTATGTAAAGAAGCTTCCAAAGATGCGCTCATAGGATTATTACATGCACGGGGGCGCTCACACCCTATACAAAGCACTGACCCCCCTCTATTTAAAATGTGGCATGACATACAATGCCATGGGGGGCGAGAAGAAATGTGTGAAAGAAATTCATCATCCTTGGGCCTTTATAAAAAAAAAAAAAAAAAATAGACAAACATTTTAGAGTTACTGTAAAGCTTTGAAAAAAAATAAATAAAAACTACTTTTTCAAAGTCTTATAAAATTCATTTGTTTTGGATCTACAGCTCCCGCACAAACCTATAAGTTTCCATGGTAGCAGACGACAAACACGGTGTGATTTGAAACTGAAGTTATATTTACTTCTGTCTGTTCACTGTATTACAAAGTTGTGGGTATTTGGTAGGTAATAAAGACATAAGGGATGGCTATGTTACAGCATGTCTTATGATGACAGTGCACGTGTATGGTTAGGTCACTATGGAGACACATGGATATATAAAGGAGCTGCAGACACAAAACAATAGAACTCTAGAAGATGATTTGCAACATGCACATACACTTTACTACAAAAGTTAAAGTACCTGTGTGAGGGTGATATGCCACAGGGGTTGCGTTGGTGATTTGAACGATTAGGGTGCGAATGTACCCTATGGTCGCACTCTAAACACAAGGTATCATTACATAAAGTACATACAACAGAGACAGTCTTCACACCACAGAGGCCACATCCTTCAGAGGAGGTGTCTGAGACTAGAAACACAATCAGTAACGAAGATTTAAAGTTAATGGTTAGAATGTTCATAATACCTTTAAAAAGAGATATTTCATTAAAACATAAACAGAGAGGCAAAATATACACATTCCTCATTTTCTGCCATGCACTAACACCCTAGCTTGTATAACATTACATATGAAGGGCTTTCCCCTAAACTAAAATGAACCAGCTTTTTACAGGAAAGGTGAGAAATGTCTCATCGATGAGTTTTTCGACACTGGGACTGCACTCGTGCTACCTGTTTGAATGGAACCATGACTGAGAGTGCCCACCACTGCTGAAGTCAGAAAAGACTACTGATTTCTCAAGATGGGCCAGAAGTAGATTGGTGGTGGTGGGGCCTGCAGAGATCAGCTTTTCCAATTATGGACAACTTACATCAATAGGAATTCCTGGCCAACCCCTTTAATAGTCCAATGCAGTGCTTAAAATAGCCTTCACAGCATATTTATTAAAGGTTTGTTATTAGGAGGGTGCATAGCATATACAAAACACAACATCATAATAGTAAAACAATATGGTTTGACTGTGGGCATGATTACAGTTTGATACTGTTCTGTGAGTAAGCAAGAACTCCTTACATCTTATATAACTATGATACTTCCAGTCCCATCCGTGGCAATGTGGTCAGCATGCAGTCCATGATTCACAGGCTGATCACGGTCGTGTGCTTCTAACCAAAGTCTGAATGCAGAAACACAACCATTTGATAGTTTGTATTGAGTTGAAATATAAATAGCCAAATGCTGCCCAAGTCAAGACACACCTGTTCCTGTGAATATAAGTCCCTGCAATCACTGTATAGATGGCAATCTACTATCCTGTAGAGAGGTCATTGGTTTTAATTGTGAGAAAACTCATTTTTTTAATTACCTGATGGGGCAGGTCTGGAAAAAACAACTGAATCCGTCATTAAGGCTGGCTGCAAGATTAGAAAATTCTTATTTGTCACAAAAACACACATATCAACCTGTAGTATTTTGCATGCAAAATTCCATAAAATAACACTTTACCTGGGGGAAATTCATTTTAAGGAGTTGCTGTGTTGCTTGTTCCTGGTATGGATGGGAATTCTGCGAAAAAATTGCATCAGTTACTGGTAAGCAGGAAAACCTACAGTATCTGAGGACTAAAATACAGACCTTAAAAGAGAATCCATCAGGGAAATTAACCTCCTAAACTAAATACAATTTTCATAAACTGCCATTAGAAAGCATTGCCCCTACGCCTTCATTGTCCCTCTACATGCCTGCAAACTTAAGCAATGAGGTTCTAAAGCTGTATGCAAATGACCTGCGAGATGTCCAATGAGTCATTATCATATTCAGCTGTTCAGCTTATTCATGACTGGGAGGCACAGCCACACCCCCAGTGCTTGACTGACAGCCTGTATAATGATGTGAGGCTGTATAATGATGTGCTTCCTGGAGCTGGCGCCCCCTGCAGCCTTTGTGTGTATAGGAGAGATACAACAGCTCCAGGCAGCCACGTGTATAGCAGAACATGTCAGGTACATGTGTAGCTGATGTCTGTGTCTTACACATGTGAATAGCAGAACACAGCAAGTCAGCACATAAAGCACAGACACTAGCAATGCTTTACTATACATTACACACAGACATGAGCAGGTGGAGGAGAGGGGAGGGTTAAGAGGGGTGACGTCACTGCCTCTCTCCATGTGACCAGCCTCATTTACATAATAAAGAAAATCTGGTTTTAGAATGATTAATGTATGAAATGACTAGATAAAAGGCTGGGATGGAATCTTTGTGAGCTGCTCCAACAGGTAGTGGTGACAGAATTAGATAAAGGGAACCTGTCATCAGCGATTGGACTAATAAACCACTACCAGAATATTTTCTAACAGTGTAATAACCTCTAGTTTTTGTTTCTTTCATGGTCCAATGTGGTGGCATTGTCTAGAAAATCAACTTTGAAGTGAGATGCAAATTGGTTGTATAAAGTCAAGGAGGCGGAAAGTTTAGAACTGAAGTCAAGGTGGGGGGCTCTGAAAGCCTCCTCCTCTGTGATTGACATCATACACTGGACATAAGGAAATTTGGTTAGTGATGTCTCTGGATGCAGGACCATCAATTACAATCCAGGCCTTTCTGAGAAACGGAGAGCTTGACTTCAAAATCTCTGCTTTCTTGACTTGATACAACTAATTACATATCACTCCAAAGTTAATTTTCTGGATGACACCACCACACTGGACCATGAAAGAAATATGATCTGAAAGCTGTTTGGCAACATACTGGTAGTGTTTTGTTAGGTAAATTTCTGCTGACAGGTTCCCTTTAAAGGAATAATGTACTCACAGAAATCAAAAGATTGAGCTCGCGGTGAAGGATAATGACATCTGCTGTTACAGCAGCAACATTGGCGATATCTGGCTCCTGCATTGCATCCGGAAAGCTGAGACCATCTGGAAGGGACTGTGTATATCCATACAATGACAATACATGACGCCCTCCCTAGGAAGCAAGAGAAGCAATGGTTACTCACAATGTCTACAAATACATTTCTAAATATATTGTAAATCTGCATAACAGACAATATTTCTATCACTACACCTGAGCTCAGATAGATATAGACCGGGAAAGCAATTGCTAAATAAAATAAGGAATCTCAAGCTGTTTGGACGTCTGCATATGGAACATTGCCATGTAAAAGAGAACTCTTACAGACTTACCCCATATACTCAAGAATAAGCCGAGGCTCCGAATGTTACCACCAAAAACTGGGCAAACCTATTGACTTGTGTATAAGCCGAGGGTGGGAAATGCATTGTACACAGCCTCCCAGTATATAGCCAGCCTGCCCCCCTGTAGTATATAGCCAGCCTTCCACTCTGTAGTATATAGCCAGCCTTCCACTCTGTAGTATATAGCCAGCGCACACCATGATGTAGTCAGCAGCTGCACAGCCGCATCATAGTCTGAAGGGGAGAAAGAAGTGTAGCACGGGGAACCACACAGAGAATCGGGAGCGCCGGAAGGTGACTATGCAAGTTTATTTTTTAATTGACTTTGTGCTGAAAAACTCGGCTTATACACGAGTATATACGGTATGTCAAATAGAAGAGCCTCCATTTACCATCAGTTTATGGTCTCCGTTATACTGTTCTTTAATTAAATAGACTGATGCTGCTAGCGATGGTGTGAGCCTTATAATCCATATAAGCTTTTTCTGACTGGCACAAAATTGTACCCTGTCAAGTTTGCATGTGTAACATATGATGGTTCACTACTCACATACCTCTTATTCGATTCACCCCTTTTTGGACGGATAAAAAAAATTGCTAGAATAATTAAAAAAATGAAAACTTACATTAACAGCATCAACGGTTGCTTTAAAAACAGGGTTGTTAAATTTGACACTTCTCCAGAACTTAGGTCTATGTGGCGATAGGAGATTCTTTCCGTATTTCTCCAATATATTGAGAGCAGTTATCACAGAGCGAAGTTGTGGTGACTATGGAATTAACAATAGGATGATGTTAACCATTTTAATTTTGAACTATGAGTAACAAATGAAACTTATACAATAAACTAAATGAAAATGCTCAGGCAGTGAAGCCAGTGCCATTAATTAAGAATTGGTTATGGGTGAAAATGGAGAGAAAAAAAATACATGATTTACCTGTTCTCCACTTGGAAGCAGAGTCTGCAGGTCCAGCCTACGATACCGATCTTTGAATGGAACCTCTAGCATCTGATCTAGCCGATAAGTTGTCACTGTGTCAGGCTGGTGAATTAAATCACTTTCCAAAGCTTTTCTGAGCTGACAGGTAGCCATGCTTCATTGGAAGTCACTATCATTGGTATGTGTAATACACAAAATCACCTTAGATTCCCTTTCAAGAAACAACACAAACAGTACAATTGTATAACAAATAAATACTTGTGTACAAATTACAAGTTGTATATGAACTGGTATAAAACAATTGAAGGATAAGCCAATCAGATATTTTAACTGAAATGTAAGTCTCCCCAGGGAAAAGCAGCTGTTTGTACAGAGGACCAAGAGCTACAAGGGATGGTTATCCCCTTAAAGGGTCCAGCCCCTCCCTATATCTCATCAAAACTGCCTAAACAAACTGAGTTTTGAAATTAAGCTATTCTTTATATACTCAAAAGATAGGCACCTTTGACACCACAGTATATAGTGACCATGTGATATCTGTTCAAACAGTAGCTAGCATACGGCTGCCATAGAAAGGGATTGTGCATGGCATGGTATGGCATGGTGAGCGTATACGTGTGTCACCGCATCATGGCATCTGTAGAGTAAAGATACAGCATGCTCTATCTTTTGCAGGATGTACGGCCCGGCAGCATGTTTGCTATGGAGAGGGCTGAGGTGAGCTCACCCCTCGAGTCGGGCCCTGGGGCGTGGCATACGTTTGTGTGAAAGCAGCATTATTTTGATATTTGCCTGGTCATTCTAGCAAGGACCTGTGATTTGAAGGTCAAAGGTCAGGCCATTCAATCAAGTTTTGTGTCGGAAAATGCAGCATTGAACAGAATGTCAGATTATTTTTTTTTTACTTCTTTTTTTTACTATTGTATAAGCCATATTTGTAAATAAATAGAACACGTTTTATTCTGCCATTTTTTATGACCCGAGAGGTGAGGGTCAATAGACTGAGCCAATTGTTTCCAACCACAGAGGTGGATACAAAGAGTTAACTGATGAGGTTACTGGTCGTGAGACCCCTACCTGTCTTGTGGATACACTGATAAGTCGCATAATCTATTTTAAGTTGTGAAATAATTGGGGTGTAGTAACATTTCGTACAGCCTGCACCCCTCAGTTTCTGTGATATACATTTTATTGGTGAATGGTGCTGTGATTATCTTAGCTACCAGAGAACTGGTGCCCTGCTCTGTAACCTTATACACAACTCACAGGGCGTACAGCAACACAGCAGACATGACAATGACCCCACACCAGGTGCAGCCTGTCACACTGCTACCTGCTGGAGGACACTGCCACCCCTAACCACCAGGGACATGGAGCGGCTGCACGGGGCATGCTGAGACCTGTAGTTCTACCACACAGTCCCCTCTTACTAGCTATCCCCCCGCCCCACTCATATTCCACAGTCCTCAGCGCACTTACTTGTCTCCTTACTGTTTCTCTTACTTCCTCTTTCCCAAGAAATGACACACTGCCCGTGTAGCTGACACCTAGCGACCCCTAGAGGCCGGAGGTAAAACCCGCATTGGAGAAACTATATACAAGACTTCCAGCCTGTTTACTGCCTCGTAGTCTTGTCATGGGCTTTTCCTCGTGATAGTCACTGTCTGCCTGCTCTGCCAATGCCCTCCACGCCCTATAGTGTTTTTCATAAGGACTTGGATACACTGGGTGTGCGACAATGATGAGATTGCCATTCACCTACACTGCCCTATACACTTCACCTATACTGTAACTTATATTGTCCTATATACTTCACCTGTACTGTCCTATACACTTCACCTATACTGTCCTATAAACTTCACCTATACTGTCCTATACACTTCACCTACACTGTCACTTATACTGTCCTACACACTTCACCTATACTGTCCTATACACTTCATCTACACTGTCACTTATACTGTTCTATACACTTCACCTTTTCTGTAACTTATATTGTCCTATACACTTCACCTATACTGTCCTATAAACTTCACCTATACTGTCCTATACACTTCACCTACACTGTCACTTATACTGTCCTACACACTTCACCTATTCTGTAACTTATATTGTCCCATATACTTCACCTGTACTGTCCTATACACTTCACCTATACTGTCCTTTACACTTCATCTACACTGTCACTTATACTGTCCTACACACTTCACCTATTCTGTAACTTATATTGTCCCATATACTTCACCTGTACTGTCCTATACACTTCACCTATACTGTCCTTTACACTTCACCTACACTGTCACTTATACTGTCCTATACACTTCACCTATTCTGTAACTTACATTGTCCCATATACTTCACCTGTACTGTCCTGTATACTTCACTTATACTGTCCTATACACTTCACCTACACGGTCACTTATACTGTCCTATACACTTCACCTATTCTGTAACTTATATTGTCCCACATACTTCACCTATACTGTCCTATACACTTCACTTATACTGTCCTATACACTTCACCTACACTGTCACTTATACTGTCCTATACACTTCACCTATTCTGTAACTTATATTGTCCCATATACTTCACCTGTACTGTCCTGTATACTTCACCTATACTGTCCTATACACTTCACTTATACTGTCCTGTACACTTCACCTACACTGTCACTTATACTGTCCTATACACTTCACCTATTCTATAACTTATATTGTCCTGTATACTTCACCTATACTGTCCTATACACTTTACTTATACTGTCCTATACACTTCACCTACACTGTCACTTATACTGTCCTATACACTTAACCTATTCTGTAACTTATATTGTCCCATATACTTCACCTGTACTGTCCTGTATACAGGCCCGGCGTCAGCACCCGGCTGACCCGGGCAAGTGCCGGGGCCCCACAGCTCCAAAGGGGCCCACCACGACGATGTGGCACCGTATTACGGGGCCCAGGTTCGCCGCTGATTGCAGGCCGCATAGGAGGTGGGCGGAGAGGTAGTGGGATCGGCCCGGGAGCAAAGTATAATTCGGCATCCCACTCCCGTAGCAGCCCCGCCCTGCCCTACCCACCTCACGTGTTGCTGCCCAGCCCTCCGCTCCCCGGCACACCCATCACTCCTGGCCCGCCCTGCGCTCCCTGGCCCGCCCACTTCACCTGCGGATCGGCCCGCGCGCCTTCCGGCCGAGCGGCTCGCGCCAGGCCTGGTCGCTGGATGTCCAGCCCGGCCTGCGCGCCCGATGTCCAGCCCGGCCTGCGCGCCCGATGTCCAGCCCGGCCTCAGCGCCGGATGTCCAGCCAGGCCTCAGCGCCGAATGTCCAGCCCGGCCGCCCTCTCCTATGCGGTGCACCTGCCACCCTGTCCTGACGGAGTGACATCCAGCTGGGGTGAGTATGATTGAACATATGTAAATACATGTATATTTGTGTGTATGTATACTGTTGTATATACTGGATGTGTATATGTATGCTGTGTATAGTGTATATATGCTGTATATCTGTGCGTATGTGCTGTATATCTGTGCGTATGTGTTGTATATATGTTGTATATCTGTGCGTACGTGTTGTATATACTGGATGTGTGTGTATATATGCTGTATATCTGTGCGTATGTGTTGTATATATGTTGTATATCTGTGCGTACGTGTTGTATATACTGGATGCGTGTGTATATATGCTGTATATCTGTGTGTATGATGTATATACTGGATGGGTGTGTATATATGCTGTGTATGGTGTATATATGCTGTATATCTGTGTGTATGATGTATTTACTGGATGGGTGTGTATATATGCTGTGTATGGTGTATATATGCTGTATATCTGTGTGTATGATGTATATACTGGATGTGTGTATATATGCTGTGTATATATGCTGTATATCTGTGTGTATGATGTATATACTGGATGGGTGTGTATATATGCTGTATATCTGTGTGTATGTGTTGTATATACTGGATGGGTGTGTGTATATGTTGTATATCTGTGCGTATGTGCTGTATATACTGGATGGGTGTGTATATATGCTGTATATCTGTGTGTATGTGTTGTATATACTGGATGGGTGTGTATATATGCTGTATGTCTGTGTGTATGTCCTGTATATACTGGATGTGTGTGTATATATGCTGTATATGTGTGTGTGTATGCTGTATATACTGGATGCGTGTGCGTATATATGCTGTATATCTGTGCGTATGTGTTTTGGTATTTTAAATGTCTGTTTTTTAATGTCGCTACATAAGTTCACTGTTAAGGGGCCCACTGAGGCTCTATCGCCCAGGGGCCCACTGAAACCTGGAGCCGGCCCTGCCTGTATACTTCACCTATACTGTCCTATACACTTCACTTATACTGTCCTATACACTTCACCTACACTGTCACTTATACTGTCCTATACACTTAACCTACACGGTCACTTATACTGTCCTATACACTTCACCTATTCTGTAACTTATATTGTCCTATATACTTCACCTGTACTGTCCTATACACTTCACCTATACTGTCCTATACACTTCACCTATACTGTCCTATAAACTTCACCTACACTGTCACTTATACTGTCCTATACACTTCACCTATTCTGTAACTTATATTGTCCCATATACTTCACCTGTACTGTCCTGTATACTTCACCTATACTGTCCTATACACTTCACTTATACTGTCCTATACACTTCACCTACACTGTCACTTATACTGTCCTATACACTTAACCTACACGGTCACTTATACTGTCCTATACACTTCACCTATTCTGTAACTTATATTGTCCCATATACTTCACCTGTACTGTCCTATACACTTCACCTACACTGTCACTTATACTATCCTATACACTTCACCTATTCTGTAACTTATATTGTCCCATATACTCCTACCCTCTTCAAATCTGAAGCCGGCGTGCGCGCCCTAGGAGTCGGGGAAGCCCTCTATTCAGTCAGGACCACCCTCAACAGAAAGATGGGATTGTCCCTTTTGAAATACCTTTTGGCTCTGCACGCAGACTAGGCTCCTACTTCCCACAGACCCTATAGCTGATGGCAGGAAACCAGATGGAATATGCCATACAGTTGAGCCAGGCCTTGGAAAAGGTCCGCAAGAGTGTTTCTGATTCCTTTTCGGATCCAGACAGAGACCTCAGGACGCATAACCTGAAGCCTGGAGACTACGTGGTGGTAAAGAGACACACCAAAGAGAGAGTCTGGAGCCTCGCTACGACAGTCCTTTCCAAGTCCTGCTGACCAGCGCCACGTCTGTAAAGCTAAAGAGAAGCCAGCATGCTTTCACGCTTTCTATTGCACACTTACTTATTCTTCTTGCTAGCTGGTCTCTTCTGACTGACTATATGCTCAGGGACACCCCAACTATGACTATCACTGTATCTATAGGGGTGACTGTATTCTCAGGGACACCCCAACTATGACTATCACTGTATCTATAGGGCTGACCAGGATGCCCCCAGGGTAGGAGACTTTACCTACAGTTGGTGCAACAAGACAATCACCTTCTTTAACACTGAGAGCACAGGTAGCCCTGTATTAGCAGTGTCTGATGTCTACAGGATTTGTGGGGATAGGAGAGTCAGGTCATGCCAGGCTAGAGGCTGAGAAGGTGAGTGTGCTGTGCTAAAATTTGTGCATTCCATCTTGTCATCCCCAGGGACAAGTTTGATCGGACACATAAAGAACAGGTTGACAATCCAAAAGGATTCTGGAGGTCAAAGAGAGAAGCACCTAGATGACAACATTTATATAGATACAGTAGGAGTACCAAGAGGGGTCCCAGATGAGTTTAAGGCCCACAATCAGATATGGGCAGGACTAGAGTCCATTATTCCCCAGATAGCTATGAGCAAAGATTTTGATTTGGTTAACTGTTTTCATTGTAATCAACAGAGATTTGTATCCGAGATGCTTTCTAGAATCGCATGGCTTTGGACATGATCATTGTTGAGAAGGGAGTAGTCTGTACCATGGTGGGAGCGGCTTGTTGCTTATACATCCTAGATGACATCCCCCCTATGGATCCATTACCCATGCCCTTGAAAAGATTGAAGGACTGTCCAGGAAACTCAAGAGAAACTCTGGAGTGGACACTTTGTCCTTCACTTTGTTGTTGGGGGATTGGAAGGGTTTTCTTTAAGTGGGGGTGATATTGGGAATTGTGATTTTGCTGTTGTCACTTATTGCGCATTGTGGTCCCCCTCATCAAGTCCACCACGTCCCAGATGGCCGTCCGGGTGGTAACAACCATGACAGGAGAAGTGCCCAGGGTGGAGGATGATGCTGCCTGTTGGAGAACCAGCCTCTTTACAAACCTGTGAACTATGGAAACTCAGTGATATGAGTTGAGTGTGCAGACCTTTAACCCTATAGCGACTGGCCTCTGAGCGATCTGGTGAAGCCATAAAAAGGCCAGCAGGTGAGCGTTTAGCCCACCTGAAGGTACCTGGAGGTTATAGGTCTGCAGTCTCAAATAGGGGGGAAATGTTAGTGATATATTCCTCTACAGCTGCCATTTTGGACCTAGCAAACCAAGTAGACACCATTTTGGAGATCAAGAGGACATTTTAGTTTTAGCCAGGGGTGCTATTGACCTCTGTACAGTCATGTCAGGATCAGTGGCGTAACTAGGAGAGGCAGGGCCCCATAGCAGACTTCTGAATGGGGCCCCACTTACACCTTACAAATATACATACAGTATATACACAACAAATATACACACATACTAACACTACCATATACCCTCATGCATCATATACAGAGACATACAGCATACACATAACATATACAAACACATGTGGAGCATATACAAATCACAAATACACACATATATCCAGGGCCGCATCTGCCATGAGGCGGGATGAAAATTTCGCCTCAGGCGGCAGATGCGGATCCCTGATGGAGGCGGCACAACAGCTGTGGGTGATTTGGGCATTCGCCCGAATCACCCACTAGCACTACGGACCTTCCGCCGGCAGTGCTCTATGGCTCTGAAGGACGTAGGCGGCATTTGATGATGTCACACCGCCTGCGTCCATGCACAGCAGCGCTGCCCGGCAGGAATAGGGACGGGCAGACTGCCAATGTTTTATAGGGGGAAGGTTCCGGTGGACTGCTCATTGTCGGTTGATGGAAGAGAAGGGCCCTGTACAGAGGCTTCACTGACTGGTGAAGCAGTAGTCAGCTGGAGTGTTATCGCTTTGTTGCTGCTCCATCCCAGCCTCTGCACCGGTTTTGTGAAAGAAAACAGCCTCTGTCCCAGCAAAGGATCCTCCGGTGACTTGCTGCAGAAGATCACATTAGCAAGCTCCGCCCACCATGTGTGTATGATACTGTGTATATGCTGCTGTGTGAATGCTATGTATGCTGCCTGCTGTGTATGATGTTGTGTGTGTATACTGTGTATGTATGCTGCTGCCTGCTGTGTATGATGCTGTGTGTGTATACTGTGTATGTTTGCTGCTGCCTGCTGTGTATAATGTGTGTATCTGCTGTGTATGATGTTGTGTGTGTGTATACTGTGTATGTATGCTGCTGCCTGCTGTGTATGATGATGTGTATGATGCTGTGTGTGTATACCGCTGCCTGCTGTGTATGATGCTGTGTATGATGTTGTGTGTGTATACTGTGAATGTATACTGCTGCCTGCTGTGTATGATGCTGTGTATGATGTTGTGTGTGTATACTGTGTATGTATACTGCTGCCTGCTGTGTATGATGCTGTGTATGATGTTGTGTGTGTATACTGTGTATGTATACTGCTGCCTGCTGTGTATGATGATGTGTATGATGTTGTGTATGTATACTGCTTCCTGCTGTGTATGATGTGTGTGTATACTGTGTATGTATGCTGCTGCCTGCTGTGTATGATGTTGTGTATGATACTGTGTATGATGTTGTATGTGTATAGTGTGTATGTATACTGCTGCCTGCTGTGTATGATGCTGTGTATGATGTTGTGTGTGTATACTGTGTATGTATACTGCTTCCTGTTGTGTACATGATTCTGTCTGAGTTTATGCTGCTGCCTGCTGTGTGTGTATGATTCTGTATGTATGTTGTATGCTGCTGCATTTGACCCCCTTAGTTACCCTTCTGCCCCCTCCATCTACTAACTGCTGATGTACCAGCAAGATCCACTAAAGAAGAATGGTAAGTCATGATTCATTACAAGAGTATGTGTAGATTAGAAATGTGTATTAATATGGAATGTTAATGTTGTAAGTTGTATATATATATATATATATATATATATATATATGTACAGATAGAATGTGTTGTGTATTTATGTGCTTTTAGTGTAAATACTATTTAATTCATGGGTGACACTTATCACTGATTCTATGCCAGATTCTGGGGTAGAAGCAAAGATATAATCACAATTTTTGCAACAGCAAGCAATCAGAACCTGGAGTGGGCTGAATATAGAAGAATATCAGGGCTAAGATTTTTTTTTTTTTTTTGGGGGGGGGGGCAGCATTTCAGTTTTCGCCTCAGGCAGCAAAGAAGCTAGAATCGGCCCTGCATATATCATATTCACGCCCAATTCACCTAATGTCGGGGCCCTCTGACACTGTGGGCCCCATAGCAGCTGCTATGGCTGCTACCCCTGTAGTTACCCCCTGCTCAGGATGCAGACTTCATTTTGTGTGAAAGTGTTTAGAAATTACTGTGTCTTCATTATAGCTTTTATCTTCTCTGCAGCTTCTCTGCTTGAAGGTCATGTTGTGACTTATACAGAGCTAACACAAGGGTAATTAGTATAAACATTCTGTTTGTATTAGAGCAAGGTCTCTGGAAGAAATGGTTTATAGTATAAACATAAAGCATTTTGGAAGAATATCTTAGAGAATGTTCTGATATATTCAGTATGGCCAAGAGCATTGCAGTATTCTACACCTTTTCACGTCCCCTTGAGCTGATGATGTTATGTGTTTTATATATGCAACTGTGCACTAATAAACGGGGAGTTTTTTCTGCATCTTCAAAGAGACTGGTGTGTCTTAGTTTGTGCTCTCTCTACCGGGGAGCCATGAAAGGTTTAATATGAAAGTCACCTTTACCACTGATAAGGACTGTTTTGAGTCTTAGATAAAAAATCTCTATCATTAGCAGATCATTTCTAGAATCACTGCTGCTTTATTGAATAAGTAGGATGAAAGTAATACCTGTTTGCATACACAGTGAAAACGTGAATATCTTTTATGGTTGGTGTTGGTAACCCTTTTTTTTGTAGTTGTTTTTCTTTGCTTCTTCCATTGAGGCGGTGTGGGGAGGGGAGTTCAGGGGAGGTACAGCCTACCCCTCAATAAATTACCGAAGGGGAAAAAACCTCAAAGATCTTTTGGTTCACAGCCACTACTCTGAGCTGCGAACCACAAAACCCACCTGGCTACCCCCCCGCACCACAGGCTCCTACCCATGTGGGGACTGCTCCTTCTGTAAACATATGATAAGAAAGAGAGACTTCACTGATTCGGATGGCAGACGTACATATGACATAAAACACTACATCAATTGCAAATCTACGTGGCGCAATGCAACTGTCCCAAAATGTACATTGGGAAAACTGTACAGGAACTGAGGAGGAGGATGTCCTCACACCTTAGTACTGTAAGGACTAATAAAGACACAACATTAACTAAACATATGAAGCTGATGCATAAGGGAAACCTGGAACAGCTCAAATTTTGGGGTATCGATTGTCTTAAGACCGGAGTGAGAAGAGGCGATTTAGATAGCAGATTACTACAACTTGAAGCAAAGTGGATCTACCATCTGGGGACATTATCACCCAAAGGCCTTAATGAGGGCTTCACATATGCAGCTTTTCTATAAACTTACTAGGGATTTGGCTTTAGTCTGACAGTTACCTACACTACTGATGGCCTATCTACCTTCTATCCAATAAGCACATCCGACCCTATATATGGACTATACTTACATACTGTGCCAATCACACCTCCTCTCCACCATTGGGAATCATTGCACCCACAATTCGATTAAGAGAACCCTGTAGGGACCAATTTCTAACCTTCAGATGACCATCCAATCTACGGCACTGCCATACCCTCTTATTATGCGTTAAACCCCACTTTAACACATACTTGGGACCGAATATCCCACCGACATATACTCCCAAATTACGTATACAAGAGAAGGCAGTTACCACACATACCCACTCTAGGCACCAAAACTTTGACTGAGTCTGCAGTCAAGTGCCTACTAGCCCCCACTCAAACAGTAGCCTAAGTCTCTCGAAATATGCACTAGATGGGAGTTTTTTCTGCATCTTCAAAGAGACTGGTGTGTCTTAGTTTGTGCTCTCTCTACCGGGGAGCCATGAAAGTTTTAATATGAAAGTCACCTTTAACACTGATAAGGACTGTTTTGAGTCTTAGATAAAAATCTCTATCATAAGCAGATCATTTCTAGGATCACTGCTGCTTTATTGAATAAGTAGGATGAAAGAAATACCTGTTTGCATACACAGTGAAAACGTGAATATCTTTTATGGTTGGTGTTGGTAACCCTTTTTTTGTAGTTGTTTTTCTTTGCTTCTTCCATTTAGGCGGTGTGGGGAGGGGAGTTCAGGGGAGGTACAGCCCAAAAATTAGTATTGGTTAGTTAAGCTTATGTTTGTATTGTTGCTTTTTTCAGTGCAGTGGAAGTTCCAATCTAGCCCTGCCCAAAATTACAGGGACTCTTCCTATAACTACACAATTAGTGTCTCTCAATGTGATTATGTATATAAATAATAAAAAAGTATTAAAACTTCGGTACAATGTGTGGTATAAACTCCTCTCCCATTTACTAATGGAAAGTCCCTTCTAGAAAAACTCCCTCTCCCTCCTTCCTGTAAGTCGCAATATTAATCTAAAGAGAAACTGAAAGTAACAAGGAGAGACGGAGATAAAAGGCAAAAGGGCTGAAAAGAGTTGAAAAACGCACTAGACTGAAAAAGGGTGAAAAGATTCTAAAAGATTAAGGAGATGGCTAAAGCATGTACCCTGAAGATAAGTTCTGCCAACAAGGAAAAGGTAAACATATTTGTTACACATGGCTGTTCATTATACTTCCATAGGACAGAGCTAATGCTAACAGATATTAAAGTCTATGATTTTTTTTTAATTTTAATATATTAATATACTACAATCAGCTGCTTATCCCAGGAACACAAGTTTCAGTAATCCTAATATATCTGCAATGCAAAATATAGGTGAAAATATAGGATATTTTTTCAATCAATGTTTGTGTATTTGGACACAAATCCTATTAATTTCTTAACTAAACATGAATTCTTAATATATATTGGTATTTAGCACACAGGTGGTTCATCCTGGAAAAAAGTGAAGTATGTCTGGTCATGCACACTATAATTAATACATCACGTAAGAAAATTAGCTCCTGGACTATAAGACTAAATGTTATCATTTAACTGTAAATGATCAAGGATTCAGAAAGTGCAGATTCTGGGTGCTTGGGTGCAGGCCCCTCATAGGGTTCAGCAACTTTTCAGCAATGGTGTATGAGCTTTATAAAATTATATTAACCTCAGTGTATGGCATGCTTGGTACAATACTGTATTGCAGTGATAAAAATGTAGCAAAACAAATGTGTTATGTGTTAATGGTCACATGGCTTAACAGAATTACCTGCATTAAAGAGATCCTTGTAAATAATTATCTGATAACCTCCCAACATTTAATTTGCAAGCCCAGCCCTTGACCTAAACCTTACTGTTCCCACAATACATAATGGGGCATATTGAGTGGAACCTAACAGTGTCATTTACACCAAAAAAACCATCTCGGGAGCCTCAAGACATTTTAACTGGTTAAGGACCGGGCCCTTTCCCGTTTTTTCATTTCCATTTTTCACTCCCCACCTTCAAAAATCTATAACTTTTTTATTTTTACACGTAAAAAGCTATGTGACGGCTCGTTTTTTGCGTAACAAATTGCACTTCATAGTGATGGTATTAAATATTCCATGCCATGTACTGGGAAGCGGGAAAAAAATTCCAAATGCAGTGAAAATGGTGAAAAAACGCATTTGTGTTGTATTCTTGTGGGCTTGGATATTACGGCTTTCACTTCACGCCACAAATGACGCATCTAATTTATTCTTTGGGTCAGTACGATTACAGGGATACCAAATTTGTATAGGTTTTATAATGTTTTCATACATTTACAAAAATTAAAACCTCATGAACAAAAATTTTTTTTTATTTTGCGGTCTTCTTGTGCTTATAACTTTTTCATACTTTGGTGTATGGAGTTGAGGGTGGTGTCATCTTTTGCGACTTTTGATGATGTTTTCAATGATATTATATTTTGGACTGTACGACCTTTTGATCACTTTTTATAGAATTTTTAATTTTTTTTTAAATGGCAAAAAAGTGCCAGTTTTGACTTTGGACGCAATTTTCCGTTACGGGGTTAAACGCAGTGAAAAACCGTTATTATATTTCGATAGATCAGGCATTTTCGGACGCGCCGATACCTAATGTGTTTATGATTTTTACTGTTTATTTATATTTATATCAGTTCTAGGGAAAGGGGGGTGATTTGAATTTTTAGGTTTTTTTATTATAATTTTTTTTTTTAACTTTTTTTTAATTTTTATTTTTACTATTTTTCAGACTCCCTAGGGTACTTTAACCCTAGGTTGTCTGATCGATCCTACCATATACTGCCATACTACAGTATGGCAGTATATGGGGATTTTACTCCTCATACATTACAATGTGCTGATAGCACATTGTAATGAATGGGTTAACCCGAAGTAGCTTCGGGTCTTCGTGAAACCCGAAGCTACCATGGCAACGGATCGCCGCTCCCCGATGACGTCACGGGGAGCTTTGCCGGCGGCGTTCTGCAAGAAAACACCCGCGATCGGTGCCGGCACCGATCGCGGGTGTTACCGGTAAGCCTTTGCTGCAATATGCAGCAGAGACTTACCGGCTATGGAGAGGGCTTGGCCCGCGAGCCCTCTCCATGCATCGGAACGCGACCGCCGCCGTGAATACACGGCGGGCGGTCGCGAACCGGTTAATGAACAACATGAGGGAAACCCCACGGGATTCAGAGCCTATGCCATTGACCGAATTAACTATAACATCAGGGGGGAGACAGCTCTTTGATAAAGAAGCCTTCTGGATACTCCAATTGGAGACCAGATTCCCCAGGGGAATGAACTACAAGCAAGAATTTATGTTTCATTACTAAGTCATTTACAAGAGCACGCCCCTTAAGAATTAAATGTTTTTTTCCCCTCGTTTGTCTCCTTCTAATAATTGCATACACACAGTAACATCAGTCTGAACAGAATTCTATGTACTGCTAGACTATTCTGCCTATATTGAATACATAAATGAGACACTATACATAGAGTTCAGACTGTGCACTGTGGTTAGCAGATACAGGCAGTCCCCGCGTTACATACAAGATAGGGTCTGTAGGTTTGTTCTTAAGTTGAATTTGTATGTAAGTCGGAATTGTATATTTTATCATTGTAATCCCAGACAGAACTTTTTTGGTCTCTGTGACAATTGGATTTTAAAAATGTTGGGTTGTCATAAGAATCAATATTAACACTAAAGCTTCATTACAGACACTTGTGATGACTGTTATAGAGGTTTATTGTAGCCTAGGACTAAAGTACAATCAATTACCAATATCCAGAGGTTCGTTTCTAACTAGGGTTCGTATGTAAGTCGGGTGTTCTTAAGTAGGGGACCGCCTGTACTCTAAATACTAACTCCCGAATATTCAGTTTAGCCACTCACATTTATCTACTATGAGCCCGTAGCCTTTACATCATAAATTTTCTACTATATTTGGCAGTTTGCTACAATGTAGATATATAAATGGTTGGAAACCGAGCTAACATAACCTAATACTACTGACTTTCTTTTTCCTCTAGTTGGACACACGAAAAAGAATATTGTAACTATATATTATGCACCTTCCGGGTGCTTTTTGCCAGTGTCCGTTCACATTGAACCTTTTTCCTTGTGTTGGAGACTACATACTATGTATAATATTTTATTTTTCATGTCGTTTTTAAATGTTGACATAATGTTTTTTCTTTTTAATAGAACAGAAATAAACATGGTTTTATTATACTAAAATACGTACCTGAGAGAGGCGCTCCCAAATGATTCTGTCATCACGGACGAAGGCGGACCTTGTGTCTCCCTCCCTCTGACGTCCCTTCCTTCTCATAATATAATGGTGCTCCCTCTCAGATATGTGTGAGCCTTGACAAAGAGCGTGTGTATTCACTCGAAACGCGTAGGCTGGACATTGTAGTCCACCACATGGACGCAGTGCTAAGACATATGTGATGTCTATTTCTTTTATGGAAGTTAAATAAAAAGTCCGTAGTGTTTCTTCACAACACAACGCGCTGGATCATTTTTTCGAATCATCTGAATATAGGTATTGGAGGGCTGGATATAGGTATTAGGGGGGTGGATATTTTATTACTAGCAACAATTGTGAGGAGGGCCTCCACCAGTTAATAATCCGGCTCTGATCCTAGGCGATACAGGACAGCCACAGAGACAATCCCTTCCTATGTCAAAGTGTGGAAACAGAACAAGACAAACAAACACATAACAGAAAATGAGGGTCAGTAGTCTGGGTTACAACAGAGATAGCTAAAAAGGTGCAAAATCACTAATAAAAGGAAAAGTCAAGGAACAAGAGCCAAAAAACGTAAACCAGAAGTACAGAAATAGCTAACGATAGCACAAACAATAGAGCTGGAAAAGAAGACTTTAACCAGCAACAAGTATAACACACAGAATATTTATAGAAGTAGGAACTGTGCTCCAGGTGAAAGGGGCAGAGCTCTGAGAGTCAGAGCATGTTAACCATTGCTGGTTGAGAAACGTGCATATCATGAGAGGTGACAGGCTCTCTTTAAGATGTGTGATGCACTATGAGACTTATCAGTAAGCATTTAGCACATAAATCCTAATACTTCCTTATTTGTTTTTGCAGGTCGATATATTCTGCACAAACCTGAAAAATGAGGTAAGAAAATAATTTAATCCCTTATTACATATCACATTTTCATATTGAAATTCATGAGGGAAAAAAAAACAAATACAGGCAGTCCCCGGGTTACATACAAGATAGGGTCCGGAGCTTTGTTCTTAAGTTGAATTTGTATGTAAGTCAAAACTGTATATTTTATAATTGTAGATCCAGACCAAAAAAAATTTGGCCCCAGTGACAATTGGAGTTTAAACATTTTTTGCTGTAATGGGACCAAGAATTATCAATAAAGCTTCATTACAGACACCTTATAGCTGATTATTGCAGCCTGGGACTATGGTAAAGCATTAAGAAAGCTTCACCAGAGGTCAGAGGGGCCTGTCTGTAACTATGGGTTGTCTGTAAGTCGGGTGTCCTTAAGTAGGGGACCGCCTGTATGTAGCTTTATATTCCCATTGATTGTGGAGTTATATTTGGTGGGTGTTTAGAAAACACTTGGAAATCAGCAAATGACATCTTAATGTACAAGTGAACATTCTTGGAAATAAAACCCTAAAATTAGTCCAAAGCTATCAGTATTTATTTTAGATTGTGTTTGATAGACTGTGGGACTAATAAAGGATTATCTTATCTTATCTTAAAATTTTATTCACAGATCCAAAGATTATTGTCAGAGTTTATTCCAGAAAAGATTCAGTATTTGGACAATCTACTAAAGGTCTGTAAATAATTCCAAATGATTTTGTTTACTGAAAATTTAGTGTTTACTTATACATATACATACTATATACATTATATGGGAAAATATTCTGGGTCACCTGCACCTTCATTAATATAATTTCAAATCCATAGACATTTTTAACATAGACATATTTAATTCAAACTCAGTTATAATGATTTACTGGGGTATTCAGTGGGTTTGAGATCAGGGTTCAATGAAGTTCTTTCACACTGTGCTTTACAACAGCTTAGGGATATAAGGCTTTCATGTTGCTGCCTGACAATGGAAACCAATGCCGTAATGTTACTTGTAGCCCACTTTGTTCTGATGGTAAAGGAGTTTTGTCATCTGTGTCTGTGGAGCATTGGCGAGTTTCCTACACTAAGTGCTTCAGCCGTTGGCAATGCCGCTTTAAAGCCCGTGACACATGGCCCCACAGTCTTTAGTAGACAACATATACTGATCCTGTTCTACTAGTCCATTTGGGAACGTGATCATTGCAGCAATCACTTGCTACAGCAGTTATTCACTGTAGTCAGTCACATATTTATGTTGAGAAATCACTGCCAATTGAGATAGTCTCATCATGGGAAAAGAGTGAAGGAAGAACAGAAAGGTTCTTATTTATTTACTTTTAAGCATTTTTAACCTGGACAACATAAAATTTGATTATTTTTATTGTGTTTTGACAGTTCCGTGTACAATTACCTGACCATAATAAAACTCCAAAATCACGTATTGTAATTAATTTTAGCACTCTTTTATATACATGTCAGCACTAATTGGTAATCTGGTTTTCTTTATTCAGAGCAATGTCTTTAATATCAAAGATCTGACATCACTTCATTCTGAACTCAACATTCCAATTCCTGATCCTCCAAATCCAGAGGTGAGTCAAAGAAAAGGATAGTAACAAAGCATCAAAGGGAAAGTATCACCGTATATTTTTTACTCATTGCAACCAGATAATAATATTTTTTTTTTCTGTTTTCATATTTATTCTGATTTTTATACTTGATCGTGTAAGTCTGCAAGTGAGCCCTTTTTCGTTTTTATGTTTCCATTTTCTGTTCCCCACCTTTAAAAATCTATAAACTTTACATTTTTCCATGTACAGAGCTGTAAAGGGTTTATTTTCTGTGTAAATAAATGTTGGCTAGCCTTTGGCGCTTCTGGTGCTCTAACAAGCATAAACTACTGTTTTTAAATAATAACTATTGTTTGTGACTAAAGAATCCTGTATATGCATTAAAACACTGATGTGTCCATATCTTAAGCTTAAAGGGAACCTACCACCACGATTCTACCTATAAAAGGTAGATCAGGTGGTAGGTGAATGTAAGGGACGGGAGGATAGCTCTTTTTAGAGGTAACCCTCGCGTCTCGCTAACTTTTGGTAAACTTTATTGAACTAATATGTAAATTTAGTTATGCAGCTACTGGGGCGTGGAGTAGCCGGGCACGAGGCTAAAACGGCACGGCTACCCACGTTACTCCTCCTACCCTGTTGCGTGTGGCACGCAGCTCCTCGTAGCTGCGCGCCCTCGTCCGACAAGCCGGCTACTGCGCATGCGCAGAACGCCATCATGACGGACGAGGGCGCGTAGCTACGAGGAGCTGCGCGCCAGGAATATGATTTTTAGCTTGTGACTGGTCCCAATAGCCTATGCTATGCTGATTTTAAAAATGCCTATGTCTGCATTCTGAATCCTTTCAGCTTAGAAGTTTGATTTACGTTACCTGGCTCCCTGCCAGCAGCGTGTGCAGAGGTGCAGCCTCTGTGTGCCTGTGTCTTCTCATGCATTTTTCCTCTACTCCACACCATCTCCACCCCCTGCCTGCACCATGCAAAGGACAGGGAGTGGGGAGGGGTGCGGGAGTTGCATAAGTTTGAAGGAAAGAACACTGACACAGGCACACACAGGCTGCAGCATCCCCCCCCCCCTCCATTCTTCCCCCACTGGGACTCGCAGCAGGGAGCAGATAATGTGAATTAAATTTATATAAACTATTGAAATAAATCAGACTTGCCTCAGGGAAAAAATGCATTATTTGGTTTGGTAGAATCAACAAACTTACTGTGATGATACTGAAAAGTAAGTAAGCAAAGAGGACAGAGGTGGAAAACAAAAAAGGGGTGAACCAAGAATAGATAAATAAGATGGGAAGGAGGATACCTAGGGAACCAACCATATGGATCTGTTTCTGTAATAAGCATAAGGGCCAGCCCCATGGGCACCCTTGTGGGCCAGTATATAGAGTCAGTACAATTGGAAGACCTTATTCTATAAAACCACCACAGTAGGGCAACTATACCAAATATGCCACATTGTCCTGGGATCCCTCCCACAGCTCCTATACCTGCAGACATAAGCTGTGTTATCTTACCGGTGAACCACTGTGAAAGAGTATTGTAGCAAAGCTCCTACTAACCAGCATCTTGCTTTAACGGACATCTACCACCAGGATCAAGTACTGTAAACCAAGCACTGACATACTGGTGTGAGCCCCAGAGCGATTCTGCTCTTCTTTAAGCTTCTTATGCCCTTGTTTTTACAAAAAAATACTTTTAAAATGATGCAATTGAGCCTAGGTTATTGGAGCCTGGAACCACTCAGACTCATTTGCATAATTTTTTTAATCTTTTTTTTTTTTAAACACAAGGGCATAGGAAGCTTAAAGAAGAGCAGAACCTGAAGTGGGCAAACACCAGTATGTCAGTGTGCTTGGTTTACAATCCTTCATCCTGGTAGTAGATGTCCTTTAAAAAATAAACTTCTAAAAAAATATATCTGTGTTTTGTATGGAAGAAAATAGGAGACCCATGGTTTAAAATGTTTTATTCATATTTGTATTTAAGGATTCAAAAATGGAAACAGACAAAGAAGAAAAAAAAGGTAACTTAATACTGTAATTGTGCATCTTACTAAAAGTAACATACATTATTTAATATTGACAAGTCTCTTGGTTTCTTAGCTCCTAAATGTGGATTCTTGAAAGAGAATGAAAATCTCCAGAAAATACTAAATATTGTCCACCCTGAGATTAGAACTTTAAGAGAGGGTTGCGCATTGGTAAGAATAAAACTATTGTCTTGAAAATCACAGGTGAATGTGGGTCAAACAGAGTAATGTTGAAACCAAAATTTTTTGTTGTTGTTGCAGATTATCACTTGGATCAATCATCTAATTCCTACAATTGAGGATGGAAATGATTTTGGAGTATCAGTACAGGTACATAAATATATACATTTGCACAGTATGAACATATTTCTATATAAGTCTATATGAAATAGATATGAAATATATGATAATCAAAAGTAAAAAATATATTAATCTGTATATTTTTCTCTTATTATTAGGAGAAGGTATTAGAGCGTGTAACTGCTTTAAAGACTAAAGTGGAAACCTCACAGACCACTATCTCCAAGTAAGAAGCTGTTTTTTAAATGTATTCGCATTCCTACCTTCTATTTTGACAACTGATTCAGTAGATTGAATGTGTTACATTAAACAGTTTGGGCCACTCTCCGTTACTTCTTGTGCCACCCTGAACCCATATGTTTAGGGGGTGTCTGTGAAGACAACAACTAACTGACCATTCGTACCCCTAGGGAGTGCAGAATGTCACAAAGGGCATAGGTAACAGTAACCTCCCCTCCCCCAGATATAAGATAAATGTCATATTCAGCTAATGTAATGGTAAGAAATAGTATTTTTCCTATTTCTGAACACACAACACCTTATTGACAGAAATACATCTAATGATTCTTCTTCCAGATATCTTACTGAGAGAGGAGATGCTGTTGCTAAAGCTTCTAAAGAAACGCATGTGGTAAGATTCATTATTTATTCTTATTTGTTCTTCTCCTTAGCCCTCAGGCACAAAAATGTTGGATAGCACATGGACAAATTAAATACTATAGGCTCATAAATGAACGTGGTTTTCTGAGCCTCGTGTTTGAGCCATCTGCCCGAGCTGCAAAACTTAGAGCAGGTCCTTTTCCATCCCATGTTTGTGGCTCGGGCATCCTCTATTTCATTCATGGGCATTTGAATGGACCTCATTGGTTGTGACCCATGATATGCACACATTCTTGTGAACAAGGGCTTAAAATGGATAGGTAGCTACTAAGTGGAAATAGACATGTCAGGGTGATTGGTCCTCATTAAATTCATATATAAATGTATAAATATATAAACTACTTTCTCTTTTCTCATTCCAGATGGATTACAGAGCTCTGGTTCATGACAAAGATGAAGGTGCATTTGTAGATCTTAAACTGACTCTTACTGATGTCAGAAACATCTACGTAAGTGTATTTGCCTATTAACCTGGCTATAGTCAATAAGACAATTTGGTAAGCAACATTACAGGGCACCAAATGAAATGTAAAAAGAATGTTCAGAAATACAAAAACAGCAACAAAACCACGTTGGTTAGCATAAAGCTAGGATGTGTCATAACTTCTAAATGATAGTGGTATAACGTCAAACCCCCTCAATCCCAATTCTCTGCCTGGCCGCCTCAGCGCTGCAGCACCTCCGTTTTTTTCTGCACATCAGTGCCCACAGCCATACATTGTACAGAGAACAAATTGTGGAGTACAGAAGTATATTTAATTACATGGAGTACACAGTAGTGGTCCTAGCCACCTATTGGGAAAACTGCACTGCTAAAGCACTGCTACAAATGGTATTGTATTTTGAGAGTCTTGGTAGTTGGGCCCCTAATGATCCCTCTAGATAATCTACAAATGCACCACATTTCGCATTCCATTTCATACTCTTAGAATATAGTCTTAATATGTACCGTACAGGAGGATAGGTAAAACTGCCCCATTATCTTTGGATATGTAAAGTCATTTTGTGTAATATATTCACATAAGTACATCAGTACCGTATATACGGATCTTGGCACAATATCTTCATCACATACTATTATTTATATTTTTAAGGTGGAAATATTTGATATTATTTGGAAGAATTTTGAGAAAATTACCAACCCTAAAGGAGAAGATAAAAATACAATGTACTAATTTAAGTATCTTACTGGGTTTCTGGTACTACACAAAACCGATTGGTTTTCCTTTGGATCTTTGAAATCATGTTTACCATTCCACCAAATACAAAATCAAAAGAATAAAATGTTTTCCTTCTCCTCTGTTTGCATTGTGTTCTTTAGATTATGCATTAGATTATAATAATTTTTATCAATTATTATTTAAAGCCCAGAGTTTAAATACATGTGTATTCTGTGTGTACCATCATTAGTTAGTTACCAACTTCATTTTTCTGAACTATGACAGAGCTGATATTCTCTTCTAACTATAATGGGTTTAATGTCAGCAGCATCACATGATCTTAACAACCTAGCACAGTGATGGCGAACCTTTTAGAGACCGAGTGCCCAAACTACAACCAAGAACCACTTATTTATCGCAAAGTGCCAATACAGAAATTTAATTTATGATTTATACTGCTCTGTCACAGTTTTCATTGATACCAGCACTCTGAGGACACAAATAAAGCAGAAAATAGTCCCAGGTAGAGCTGTCACTTTAAAATATATAAAATAGCTCTGTGCACAGCAAGTCCTGGGCTGTATGGGACTGCAGGAAGATACCTGGAGTCATCTCTGGTGATGGCCTGGGTGCCCACAGAAAGGGCTCTGAGTGCCACCTCTGGCACCAGTGCCATAGGTTTGCCATCACTGACCTAGCAGATATCTGTGGAGGAAAAATAGCTCAAAATACTATGTTCGCAAAGGTGACAAGGACAGTAATCACAGAGGGTGGCACTTAACTTTGTATGAGGTAATTGGCCAGGAACAGATATTGGCCAAGTACAGGGACAAAGTGGGGCCCTGGGCAGAACTAAACATGGGGCCCCAAAATAAAACTATTTTACAAACAGTCACATGCAGTAAGATGCTCCCTTTAGTCCTGGACATTTTGTAGTTTACAAACAGTAAGGCAATCTATAATATGGGACTGTAGGTGAATTTTATAGGAGATAGACAGATGATAGGAAGATGATAGAAGATAAATATGAAAGATGATATAGATTTATAGATCGATGATAGAAAGATTTATAGATGCATAAATATATAGTAGATTATATATAGATAGCTAGGTAGATGATAGAAGATTGATATGAGAAATAGATACAGCAGAAGAGAGATAGAAGATCGATTGATTAATAGATGGATAAATAATAGATAGGAGATAGATAGAAGATATATAGATAGATAAATAAAAAGACAAAAAACTAGATAGGTAAATGGTTAGATAGGCAGATATATACAGTATACACTCAATATTTATATACACCCAGCTATAACTAGTATTTATGAAGGGTTTGCACCAGTTTTGTGTCGTTGCTGCACGGTCGTCACCGTGACACAAAACTCTGCACTTAAAGGGGTGTTCTGCTGCGGATTTGCACCAGGCCCCACAGTTATGTCGAAAGTCCGACATTAAAGGGATTATCCGGGTTTAAAAAATTTCTTATGGCCGGGCTGGGGAGGGCTAGCTAAACATAATAAACCTGTACTTACCTCGTCCGGCGCCGCTGATGTCCCGTGCCGCGGTCCCTTCGATCCGTGCCCCTGTTTGTTTGTTTACAGGGGCACGGAAGCTGCGCACAGGGAGCTTCCGGTCCGCGATGTGGACGTCTCCTCCCATTCGTCCCTATCTCTCAGCGTTGTAAGCACTGGGAGATGGTTCGCCCGGAAGCTCCCTGTGCCCACTTGTAATGAAACCGGCGCACAGAGAAGACTGGCCGCGGCGCGGAACATTGGCAGCACCGGAGGAGGAAAGTACATGTTTATTGTGTTTAAATAGCCCTCCCCAGCCCGGCCATAAGAAATTTTTTAAACCCGGATAACCCCTTTAATTGTGGCTCATACCCGTTAAACTGAGTGCACCAAAAACCTGGTGCACTCAGTTTAAGCATGTGCAGTTTGCCTCACTATTAATAAATGTGCCTCATTGTGTTAATATATGTATGCGGGAGATGTATCAATCTGTCCACTGGCCACAATTCCACAATGAGCCACTGGCTCATTGTAGCATATCTTCAGAAACCATGCAGCCTCGGGTCTGACGAAGACCCGAGGCTGTCATGGCAACCAAACCCCCCCCCCCTTCCCCCCGATGACGTCGGGTGAGCAAAGATTAGATCCAAGATGGCGGCATCCCCGCGCGGCCGGCTTTTAAATGCTGCTGGCAGCTTTGCCAGCTTCATTGGAAGAGTTAATACGCGCGATCATTGCAAGCACCGACCGTGGGTATTGTCGGTGGGGGTTTACTGCAACATGTAGCAAACCCCACCTGTGTATGAAGAGGGCTCGGCCTCTGCATTCAGACGAACGTATGGGAGACATACACTCACCGGCCACTTTATTAGGTACACCTGTCCAACTGCTCGTTAACACTTCTAATCAGCCAATCACATGGCGGCAACTCAGTGCATTTAGGCATGTAGACATGGTCAAGACATTCTCCTGCAGTTCAAACCGAGCATCAGTATGGGGAAGAAAGGTGATTTGAGTGCCTTTGAATGTGGCATGGTTTTTGGTGCCAGAAGGGCTGGTCTGAGTATTTCAGAAACTGCTGATCTACTGGGTTTTTCTCGCACAACCATCTCTAGGGTTTACCGAGAATGGTCCGAAAAAGAAAAAACATCCAGTGAGCGGCAGTTCTGTGGGCGGAAATGCCTTGTTGATGCCAGAGGTCAGAGGAGAATGGGCAGACTGGTTTGAGCTGATAGAAAGGCAACAGTACGACAGTACGTCAAACTTTGAGGCAGATGGGCAACAGCAGCAGAAGACCACACTGGGTGCCACTCCTTTCAGCTAAGAACAGGAAACTGAGGCTACAATTTGCACAAGCTCATCGAAATTGGACAGTAGAAGATTGGAAAAACGTTGCCTGGTCTGATGAGTCTCGATTTCTGCTGCGACATTCGGATGGTAGGGTCAGAATTTGGCCTCAACAAAATGAAAGCATGGATCCATCCTGCCTTGTATCAACGGTTCAGGCTGGTGGTGGTGGTGTCATGGTGTGGGGAATATTTTCTTGGCACTCTTTGGGCCCCTTGGTACCAATTGAGCATCGTTGCAACGCCACAGCCTACCTGAGTATTGTTGCTGACCATGTCCATCCCTTTATGACCACAATGTACCCAACATCTGATGGCTACTTTCAGCAGGATAATGCGCCATGTCATAAAGCTGTAATCATCTCAGACTGGTTTCTTGAACATGACAATGAGTTCACTGTACTCAAATGGCCTCCACAGTCACCAGATCTCAATCCAATAGAGCATCTTTGGGATGTGGTGGAACGGGAGATTCGCATCATGGATGTGCAGCCGACAAATCTGCGGCAACTGTGTGATGCCATCATGTCAATATGGACCAAAGTCTCTGAGGAATGCTTCCAGCACCTTGTTGAATCTATGCCACGAAGAATTGAGGCACTTCTGAAGGCAAAAGGGGGTCCAACCTGTTACTAGCATGGTGTACCTAATAAAGTGGCCGATGAGTGTATGTCCCCCATAGATGGGAATGGCCACACAGAGCAATACAGTACCACATGGACCGCCCTGTACACGGGGGAAAAGATATGACAAGTCCTATCTTTCCCTGTGCGCATGGCCATATGTCGTGCATTTCTATGGAGAGGGGAGGGGTCACCCTGCACCCTGATCGTATGCTCGCCTGGCTGGCATACGTTCGTCTAAATGCAGTCCAAGGGGAATATTACTATATGGGCTACTGTGGGGACATAGTAGTGATCTCTAGGGGAATATGAGAACGGTATTACGTTTGTTATAAAAAATTGAGAAGATGATAATGAAGTGAGGTGCCTAAATCTGCAGAGAGAAGTCATGATTGGAAAAAAAAGCCAAAATGGCAGCCACATAAAAGAGTGTCCTCCAATCAAAAAGGCCATCTGTGAGTTGCTTTTTTTGCTGATCTCGGTTCTGGTGCTGTTAATATGTACAAACTAGGTTTTGGTGCTATATTTATGTAAGAAAAACCAAAAAGAACCAGAGCGGCAAAAAACACTAATTTATTTAAAATAATACTCTTTATTGAAAGTAAATACACAAATTTAACATATATATCCCACAAATGGGAAGGTATAAATGCAGTATATGGGGAACACAAGTAGCTCCAGATGAAAAATAGGGCAGCACAGGAGACCAGTGGCTACCCCTGTTAGCCCAAGGTCCTAATAGTATTGTTGATAGTATTAGCAATGCAGTCAAATGTTAGACCAGAATAAGAAGGGGATAAAGTGGCAGTAGTGCAGTAAAGGTAAACCATACACAAAACAGGAGGTACCATCCAGTATTCAAAAATTCATGTTACTATTGCACACTGCCCAGTGTCAGTTCATCATGTTTGCGGGTAAGTGTGCAATCTTCTTATGCTGGTCTAACATTTGACTGCATCAACAATACTATTAGGACCCTGGGCTAACAGGGGTAGCCACTGGTCTCCTGTGCTGCCCTATTTTTCATCTGGGGCTACTTGTGTCCCCCATATACTGCATTTATACCTTCCCATTTGTGGGATATATATGTTAAATTTGTGTATTTACTTTCAATAAAGAGTATTATTTTAAATAAATTAGTGTTTTTTGCCGCTCTGGTTCTTTTTGGATTTTCTGAGTATACAGTTGGAGAGGCACATATGATCTGTGAAGGAGTGTAGGGGTTGTTTTGGTCTTATTGTTCTATATTTATGTAATACTGGTTTGCTTCTGGGGTTATATGCATGGTGTGATCTTAGCTCTGGTGCTCTGTTTAACTTGGTTCTGGTAGGTTGAATAGATTGTGAGCCCCATTGGGGACAAGGACCCATTTTGCAAGCTTGTGCAGCGCTGCGTAATGTGTGTGTGCTACATAAATAAAGGAATTATTATTATTATGGTGTTGTATGTGTACTTTCTCCTGGATTTATACAGTTAGAGCTACATATTTTTGTATTTATAGGTTGATATAGGGGCTGTCTGTATATGTGTTAACCCCTTAGTGCTCGTACTAGTACGGCGCAGGCTACTGCAAATAGCGCTCAGTGCCGTACTAGTACGGTGCAGACCCGGCGAATGGTTAGACTCTGCACCAGAGCCAAACTGGCATCGGGAGTCGCGGGGTGTCAGCGGTAATCTACCGCTGATATCCCCAAGTAACACCTGTGGTCGGAGTGGGCTCCAATTGCGGGAGTTTAACCCGTTAAATGCCGCAGTCAGCACGACCACAACATTTAACTTGCCTTTGGGGGGTATTTCCCCCACGATGGGGGGGGGGGGGGCGCCAATCGTTGCTATGGCAGCCCCATTAAGATGGCGTCTATGACATCAGTTTAAAGGTACAGTGTCAGTCTATGCATGTGCATAGGCTGACACAGCTAATACCCTGCAATACATTAGTATTTCAGAGTATTATCATGAACAAGCAATCAGATGATTGCTTGTTCAATCAGATGATTGCTTGTTCATGTCCCATACTGGAATTCATAAAAAAGTAAAAAAAAAAAACAAAAACTTATTCAATAAAAAATAAATTAATAAATCAATAAAATAAGCCCCAAAACTCACAAAACCAAATATCTCTTGAATTCATAGATTGGACAGAAAAAAATGAATTCAAGAGATATTTGGTTTTGTGAGTGCATGGGCCCAGCACTACATGGTTGAAACTTGATATATGCAATTATATTGCGACAATATTGCTATATTGTTTTTACAATAGATTGATACGGTCACCATTGTGTTTTTATGCGATTGTATTCTTATTGTGTTTTATTAAAAAGTAACAAAATTTACAACTAAATCGAGAGAATATCCTTATTGGGATATAAACAGATGCGCATACTGCAATTTCTTATGTCTCTTATTTCAATGTACAACTATCCCAGTGTACCAGGTAAGCAGCACTGCACACCTGTGAATATCCCTTTACATGTAGATGATGTCCCGTTAGGTATTACTATATGAAGAGACATATAATGCACAAAAAAAGTCTAAATCATAACACAAACCCCACATATATAGTATCGCCACGTCCGTAACAACTCGTAGAAGTAAATAATTATTGAACCCGTACAATGAACGCTGTAAACTTAAAAAACTGCCAAAAATTATGATTTTTACCTATTTAATCCCACATAAAATGCAATAAAAAGTGATCAAAAAAACATATGTACTCCAGAATGATACAAACTTTTGCAAAGTAAAACATGTCTCGCAAAAAACAAGCCATCAACCAGCTCTGTAGCTAAAAAAGTAAAAATGTTATGCCACTTGGAAGACAGCAAAAATGATCGATTTTTCCCCACATTAGGGTTATATTTGGCAAATTTAGTAAAACGTAAGAAAAAATATTCAAGTAATCGTAACGACCCATAGAATAAAGATAATGTGATTATAATGTGATTCTTAGGCTATATGGTGAACAACCCAAAAAAAAAAAAAAAAAAAAAAAGAGTAAAAAATCCAATACAGAATTGATGCTTTTCTACTCCTGACCTAAAAAAAATGCTCCTAAATTTTCAACAAAAGGGGATACCAACCCCAAAATGGTAACACTGGAAAAAGCATCTCATTCCGACAAAAAAAAAAAGCAGTCACATGCACAAATAACGGAAAAGCTAAAATTTTATAGCCTTCAAAAGGGGCCAATGAGGAAACTAAAATCCTGGCAGTTGCAGGGCGCTCCTTCCCTTCTGCGCCTCGCTGTGCGCCCATAAAAAAAGTCACGGCCACATCTTTTAATCTTTTGGAAATGTGTCAATTTTAGGGCTAAATGAACGTATAACCGGCACACTTAGACCATAGAAGGGAGTATAAATCACAAATTAAATTTCTGTGTTGGCACTTTGCGACAAATAAGCGGGTCTTGGTTGCTTATTGGGACGATTTTCTTTAATTGAATACTGACCCATTGTTTTCTATGGATTTATTCAGATGTCCAACCTTTCTTTTATATTTTTTGTACATGAAGTAAACACCATGCTTCACAAACTGCAGGCTGCATTACTGCCAGCAATGATACACAAATCATGTCTTTTACACAGTAAACCATCACATTTTGTCAGCCACACAGCATAGCGGTTTGTCTACATCGTCCTCTGAGCTAAATGATATGACCATGAAGCAGTGCACACAGATAGCTTCTCCACTACGAGGCGCCATGTTTATTATGTGCAGACAACAAGCTCACGACCCATGACACAGGTGACGGGTCGAACAATTGAGTGCGCTCAGCCGCCATTGCCATTCCCGGTGTGTCCCAGGCTAAATTACCCGCCTCTTGCGTCATCCACGTCCAGGCGGAGTAACCGGAAGTAGCCGTCCCTCCACCAATCAGAGCTCGGCACCTGGGCGTTGTCCTACGCCTTCACCAATCGTTGTTTTGAGGGCGGGGAGAAGCAGCCGGTGTGATCCGGGAGCTGACAGGTTAGTTTCAGTCAGTGGCAGCTGTCAGTATAACCTTTATACCTGATATCGCTGCCATCTGATAGTCCTAATGGCGGAGTAACAGGGGCGGGGGTTTAGCTTTATGTTACAGGATCACGACTGAGTGCCGTGTTGTCAGCGCAGCCACGTGCTTGTGGGCGATAATAGGACGATTAACCGGCACATTGCTGGTTAACCATGAAAGGTTAAATGTACCACAGCAAAAACTGCCCAAAATGGGAATACCACAGTGAGATGTATAGCGGGGCTTGAGTACTGCGGGTGTCTTCCCCCATGTTATGTATTACCTACAGTACCAGTGCAGTGGAAGTGATTGATGTGAATCACATACACACAAGTAGATTGTGGAAACGCCTTGCCACTGCAAATTTTCCATCAGCAATAAATACTTGACCTGGCATTTAATGCATAAGAAACTACAGCCTTTGACCCTTGGCCACAGCAGTATATGCAACAGAAGATGATTACTGTTTCTGACGTTTTTTGGCGGATGTCACTGACACATTCATTTCAATGGACTTGTGCACATGAGCAGTTGTAGAAAACTCAGATCATGTCCTATTCATGCCTGTGCCTTACCAGTTGCAATTTAAAACAATAATGTGAACTTCCAAGGGTATTGTACAAGCTAGTGACATTGTCCGCCAGTCTATTTTTCTTCAGTGCATCCACAAAAAAGAATGAAATCCAAATAGTTTTTGCGGACATATGGTGCAGATACTGTATACAAACTGGTAACATGGGCTGCAAAAACCCATGGGAACAGCAAGTAGAAAAGTCACTATATAAAGTAAAGTCACTATGGTGGATGTGTGCCCAGAATTGTGGCATAAACAGCATTGAATTGAGAAAATTACACGTGCATTTCTCAGGCCACAAAAGATGACATATCTTTTATTTTCGGCCTGAGGGTGATGCCACACATGGCGTTTGTGGCCCGTTTTTAGTCTGTTTTTCCCAATTATCATAATAGATAAACAGTTTGTAAGCAGCCAAATGCATGGTAAACAGCCAAAAACGGATGTTTAAAAACGGACCAAAAACGCCATGTGTGGCATCACCCTGGGTGTAATTGGCATGTGAAGTCCTAGATTGATGGGACATCCCAGATTTTGGATCTTGCCGTGCTATCCCAGATGCTGGCTCAATACACATGAAGCTTAAAGGAAACCTACAATTCCTTTGTACCTTCTAAGCCCTACACTGTTTTTTTTCTCTCCCTTTTTCTCTCCAGTGAGGCAAACTGCACTAAGCATAGTATGTGTCACCACTGTGCATGGTGTGCCTTATTATTGAATTCTGGCGCACCCTGCATTGCTCTGGAAGTGTGCACCAGCTTTTTTCAGGTGCACCTTTAACATACAGCGTGCAACACAATTCTGTCAGGTCTTTGTGTTTAATGTGTTGCAAACTTGACTAAGCACTAACATGCCCCTTTGGGTGTACAGTGCAAAATGCACAGCTGGACACAAAACTGGTGCAAACACTTAATAAATACATGTTCAAGTTCCAAAGACCTTCTATTCAGTGCAGACAGGCATTCAAGTCAGACAGGCAGCCAGTTTTTCCCTGGGATACTCCTTTCCCCAGTAGCCTCTGAAGTATGCAATATATAAAATGATCGGAGGTAGCATTATAAAGGGTGGTGTGTTACAGGATTGGTTTATTTACATGGAGTTATTTTTCTTTTCAGAACAATGTGTGAGGTTGAACTGAGCACACGTGTCTATGTGAAGATGATGTTACATGCGGCACGCTATCCACATAGCTCCGTGAGTGGGGCACTTCTGGGGCGCAGAACACCGGGATGCCTTACCTTATGTGATTGTGTTCCTATTAGTCACCAGTTGCCGCTCGCGCTCAGTCTTGAGGTTGCTCTAACACAGGTAAAAGATATTTCCGAGTGATCTTTCTGGTCTTTGCGTGGTTCTCGCTTTTTTTTTTCCTTGGCTTTTTCTCTCTCATTAGTTTTGCTATGTGTGTCATTGTTTCTACTTCCTCGGATATTAGCTTCATCTTTCTATCTTACTCTGCTGTCCACAGATAGACTCCTGGAGTGCTCTTCAAGGACTGGTTATTGCAGGTTTCTATCAAGCAAACTCAGGCCTTAGAGATACAAGGTATTAGCTTCATGTAATACTTTCTCACACATCACTCTTACCTTTACATTTACCATATCCTATGATAACAAAAAGATTTAAAAGGCCACTATCCTGAGTTGCTTAAGGATGTGTACATTAGGGCATAATTCTTGTAGCTTTTGATAGGTCAAAAAAAAAAATAACCTTCTTGATATTGTGATACCATTTAATAGCTAACTGAAGTATAAGATGTTACAAGCAAGCTTTCGGGACGTCTACACCCCTTCATAAGGCATTTTTTTCTTAGTTTTGTAAGAACCTCAACTCTCTATGTGTGTTATGGACACCATCCATCTGAATGGATGCCATGTAATACTAAATGTGGAAATTTTCATCAATCAGCTACTTTTCAGCCAAAAACCTGAGGAGACCCATGGCAATTAGCCGATTTCCACAGCTTTCATAGTAAATGGGTTGTTATGAAACAACCCAGCTAAAGGTCACCTGTCTAAAGAGCTCTTCCTTTATCTGATAGGTCAATTATTTAGGGTGTTATAGCCTGGAGTTTATCTTAAAAATAACACAAAACACATATTATAATTTAAAGGAGTTGTGCCTGGAAAAGAAAATCTTGATTGCTTGGGATCTCCAGAAATCACAAGTAAGGGAGGCTGAGTACTCCATACTGAATGGACTGACATGCTCTCCATTCACTTCAAGGGGGGGATTAGGTTGTGTGTGCAATCCTGTGCTTTCCCACCTCAGGCTAATGCCCAGACTTATTAGCTTAATGTTTATATTGTCACAATCGGCATGTAGAGTTATAATAAAAGAAGTCCTGAGACGCATCATCTTTTAAAAACATGATGAACAGCCCGGAGGTAGCTTCGGCGCTGCGCGCGCCTCCATAGGAAGTGCCGGAGGCCACACGCGCGCACAGCCGTGCATAGCGCCGAAGCTACCTCAGGGCTCTTCATCAAAATGTGTTTAAACCGCGAGCTGGTGCCCGGTGTTTACATCTAATACCTACCATCAGCAGTGGTAAGTTTCCTTTAATGCAGTTTGCTTGTATATATTGCAGGGTGAGCCAGATTAAGGATTTCTGGCGCATGTTCTGCATGAATCTGGCCCCCTCTAAATTGCTCCTACAGAGTGCACCAACTTTTTTTTGGTGCACCATTAACATGGGCCATGTGGCACATTTTGGTCAGACTTTGCGTGTTAAATGTGGCGCACAGTCCGACTGAGCACCGCAATGCCCCCTTCAGTGCAGAAATTTGTGTTGCATGATGCCTAGTGCAGCTGCACCGCAAAAGAGGACCTGTCAGCCCCCAAAAAGACCCCCACCAAATATGCCCCCTATAATCCTCTCCCCAGCAGCTTTCTATTTATGCCATTTATTTAAAAAATTATGTTGTGAAAGTTTGTTTTAATCTTTAACTACCTGTGCAAGCAGTTTGCACCTAAAAGAGCATGCAAAGTCCCACAGAAAACTGGCGCATGGCCCTTAGTAAATGTCCCCCTCTATTTGAAACCTTAACCCTATATATTCCACTTTTTCATATTTTGTTTCAGTATCAACTCTGCCACCCTTCGATCAGCCTCACTGATAGCTGAATACCAGGATGATGCAGTACTTATACTGGTAAGATAGTAAGATAGTGTTCCTGAAGAAGTATGTTTTTGTATATGAGCAATTCTCTTTTATTTTTATTTTTTTAGATGGATAATGAGCGTCTGACGCCCAGTCCTGGCATTCCCCCTCTCACAGTTCTACACCAGAACAGCAACAAAAATTGGGTCCCTAAGGAAAAAACTTTGTAAGTGCCTTTTCATTATATGCAGAAGACCTCCCATCTACTCAATATGAATCACCTTAAAAAAAAAAAAAAAAGCACAACAGAAAATTCCATACCGAGATCACGTTGTGTTTTTTTTTTTAATACAAAATTTGCACCAAATGGCCATAAAAAAGCCACTCGAGGCAAACGCTGGATTTTACCCACCATGTAGTAGCTTACAATACATGCAATTGTGTTTCATAGGGTAATGTGGGGCCATTGGGAAGAGACTCAGCGTATCACAAGGCACCTTCTTCAAGCTAAGGCATACCAGCGTCTCATTGACTTCGACACTCATCTTGAGGATATCAGAACTGACTGGACCAATGAAGCACTGAATGTGGAAATAACCCGGCTAGCTACTGTGGCAAATGGAAGCACATGAACTGTATATACAGGGTGGGCCATTTATATGGATGCACCTAAATAAAATGGGAATGGTTGGTGATGTCAACTTCCTGTTAGTGGCAAATTAGTATATGGAAGGGGAAAACTTTTCAAGATGGGTGTTGACCATGGTGGCCATTTTTAAGTTGGCCATTTCATATCCACTTATTTAACCTATTAAAGGAAACCTACCATTTGATTTGATGCATTATGATTATGATTAAGCAAGATATGATTGTGCATCAGTGTAGATACAGCATTCTCAAGGTATGTTTGCTTCATAATGCATCAAATCAAATGGTAGGTTTCCTTTAAAGCAAATCTACCACCAGGATGAAGAATTGTAAGCCAAGCCCGCTGACATACTGGTGTGTGCCCCATCTGGCAGGATCTGCTGTTCTTTTAGCTTCTTATGCCCTGGTTTTTAAAACACAAGACTTTTAAAATTATGCAAATGCTCCAAGGGGACTCCTGTACTTCCTGTACAAAAGTGCCGTCTTCTTGTGCAGTCTTCTTTTCATACTTTGGTGTACGGAACTGTGAGTGGTGTAATTTTTGCTACTTTTGATGACGTTTTCAATTCTAACATTTTTAGGACAGTACAGCCTTTTGGTCACTTTTTATTCAATTTCTTATATTTAGCACAAAGGCAAAAAACTGCGTTTTCAACTTTGAGCGCTATTCTCCGTTACAGGGTTAAACGCCGGGAAAAAGCGGTATTATATTTTGATCGGACATTTTGTGATGTGGCGATACACAACATGTTTATGATTTTTACTGTTTATTGATATCAGTTCTAGGGAAAGGGGGTGATTTGAATTTTTAGGGGTTTTTTAATTACATTTTTTTACTTTTTTTAAAAATTATTATTTTTTTAATTATTTTTCAGATCCCCTAGGGTACTTTAACCCTAAGTTGTCTGATTGATCCTATCATATACTACCATACTACAATATGGCAGTATATGGGGATTTTGCACATCATCTATTACAATGTGCAAATTGTAATAGCCTAAGGCCCCTTCCACACTAGCGAGTGTGATGCGATGAACTCGCATCACACTCGCAACGCAAGCTGCCGGGAACGCACGGCCCGAACGCTGCACCGCGGGAGTGAACTGACATGCTGAGTTCACTCCCGCGGTGCAGCGTTCGGGCCGTGCGTTCCCGGCAGCTTGCGTTGCGAGTGTGATGCGAGTTCATCGCATCACACTCGCTAGTGTGGAAGGGGCCTAAAACAGCCTCGGGTCTTTGTGTGACGGATCGGCACTCTCCAATGATGTCATGGGGAGCGACAGACTGCGCCAAGATGGTGGCGCTCACGCGCCAGTGGCTCGTTAATGCCGTCGGTAAACAAAGAGTTAACACAATCGTGGTTGTTAGCGATGGGTATTTGCTCCATTTTGCAGCAAAAACCTACTGAGTATGAAGAGGGCTCAGCCCATGAGCCCACTTCATACTCCCCCCTCCACTACAGGACATACAGGAACATGGTTACAAACTTGTAAATAATTCATGAAAGAATAAAGTTATGTCAGAACTAAGCACACCATTGTTTTTCTTGTGGAATTCTAAATAACTGATGTGTTACTTGACCTTCTTCCCATTGAGGAAAAAAAAGTTGGATCTAAAATGGCCTGACTTCAAAATGGCCATCATGATCAACACCCATCTTGAAAAGTTTCCCCGCTCCCATAAACAGGCAGTCCCCGGGTTACATACAAGATAGGTTCTGTAGGTTTGTTCTTAAGTTGAGTTTGTATGTAAGTCGGAACTGTATACTTTATAATTGTAACCCCAGACAAAATTTTTTTGGTCTCTGTGACAATTGGATTTAAAAAATGTTGGATTGTCATAAGAACCAGGATTAACAATAAAGCTTAATTACAGGCACCATTGATAACTGTTATAGCTGATTATTGTAACCTAGGACTGAAGTACAGTAAATTACCAAAATCCAGAGGTCCGTTTGTAACTAGGGGTCGTATGTAAGGCAGCTATTGTCTGTAAGTACGCTTCATATATACAGTGCACTGGACTATAAGGCGCACCTTTGATTTTCTTAGAATATAAAAGGATTTTTTGTGTGCCTTATAGTCCAAAAAATATGGTACTAATGTGCCACAAACAGGAAGTTGCTATCACCAACCATTCCCATTTTATTCAGGTGTATCCATATAAATGGCCCACCCTGTATCTATCTTTTTTTTAAGGTTATATTATTATATTGTATACATTTTAATTTATCAGCACTCAATGTAAAGAAAATTCCTGAGTTTCTCAAGCATTGGCATATTTATTTATTTATTAATTTATTTTGCTTCTCAGTATTTCATGGCCTTCACTATTTCATGGAAGTTTAAAATCAAACATATTTAATTGTATATGCAAATCTACATATTATGCAATTTTATCAAATGAAAGCTGTCAGAAATCTACACAGATAAGTATAGATGACACAGGAATTGCTCAGTAGATCATCCTCTTGGTGTCTCCACGAGGTCTTTTAATCTTGTTATAATTCTTCATAACGACATCATATAGCATTGCCTGCGGAAGGAAATAATGATTAATGCTGTGTATACATTGTAGGAAGCAGCTTTCACACTTCCAGCTCCGGTCCTGATGATCAATGAGAGGCTGCATGGTTTATGTAGACGCAGGTAAGCCAGAAGAAGCTGTATACTCTGGTACTGGAGCTATTATGGCAGAACGGGTTGCAGGGCATTAGCCAATAAAAAAAAAAACACACACACCTTGCTTCACAGTGCATGTAGTGATTTGTCTGAAGCTTATAATTAAATACATTTCTAGAGTTCCTGTTAAAGATATAGCTTGTTAACTCCTATATGTGAATTCAATAAGCAATATAATTATGATATCAGCTATGCATTTGTGTGTATAAATGAAGCATAAGTTCCAAATAAAATTACAAATGTCTTTTTTATTGACTTGGAGGTTTTCATTTTGTCACTTTACTGCAAAACTGTAATGAACGATGTGCTTCTTAAAAGGCACAAATGACATGTATATAATATGGTGCATTTTCCAGAAGATATGACCTTATATAATCTTCTGGTTCCCAACAATCAGCATCGATAAAGCTGTTGACGACTGATTTAAACTTTAAAATATCTTCTTTTTTCGGTTCAAATTATATCAGTACTATTACTTGCAAATGAACTATGGCTTGTAAACCATTTTAGAATGAAGGAAACAGCAAGTATTTTACAAAAAGATTTTGGCATTAGTTCTTTTAGTTTTTTCTTATCAGCTGTCACTTTCACTTGCTGGCACTAGCTGCTTTCTGCCATGAATAGTTGCCAACACATTGCCTCTTAATGACAGGCAAAAACCCCTCTGCTCAACACTCACATAGAAGTTCCTTATTTCGAAAGCTGTGATCCGGAGCTCTGAGTATTGGGATTCATCCAACTGCTGAACTAATGCACGGTAATCACCCTGAGAAAGGCAGAAGGACAAGTTCTTCAGTGTTTATTTTGACAGAGACAACTGTTCTGGTTAAGGTAGATTCTAGCTTGGAACATGAAACAAGCTATGTATGTATTGGCTTACCACATGGGGACTTTTTGATGCTTTGGCCACTGCATCTCCTCGGTCAGAAAGATATCTAAAGGCAATGATTACATATTTATAAGTTTTTCAGTAGCACAAAAGGGGTGTTTAACAAATAAAGGAAATATAGTCCCAAAGACTATAGACTTCAGTTCATATCAGTATCATATCTGGGTGACTATCCTGGCAATTGTCTGAATGCATGTAACAGCTGCTTAGCAGATCTACTAGTTTCAAAAAAGTACCTTTGAACTTTTACATGCAGGTTACACAAAAAATGGCTGAATCATGACATTAGCTGGACAGTGGTCAGCGAACATGTCCGCTGTATCTAAAATGGCTGACAGTATGCAAGATGGTGTCCGAAACCAGTGCAATCTCCTTAACAATACTGTACTGTTTTATACAGTATTTAATACTGTACAGTCTTTTTATTGGCTTGTGTGCCAGTTTTCTGTGATCTGTTTAGGGTACATTTACACAGTCCTATGCTGGCCGAACGGGCGTACCGCTGTGTGCTGGAGAGGAGGAGGGGTGACCCCTCCCCATAGAGAAGAGCGCTGCACGGCTGCACACACTGGGAAAGATAGAGCATGCTTTATCTTTTCCCCGTGTACGGCACGGAATGGTGCCACACGTGTGACACTGTATCGCTGTCTATGGGGATCTATGTGTAGCCGCAAGTTTGTGGACGCATATACATTCCTCCAGATGTCCGTGTGAATGTACCCTTACAGTATGTTCACTCCTCACAATTGTGTGACAAGCTGTTTAATTTTTTTACACACATTTAATTTTTGCCATTTTGAAAAGCCACTTACTTTGAAATCTGAGTGTTAGATGCATCTATCTTGGTTCTTACGCCTGTCATGAGTTCAAATACTTTTTCCTAGGAACAGAAAGAGACTGATATGGTGGCACTCAATATAAACTTCAGTCTTACATCATGTACAGTAGTCACATAACTCACCTGAACTGCAACTCCAAAGTTATTCCCGTCCTCAATCTGTGGAATCTGAAGCTGCAGCCAGAGGGTAACCTGAGAAGGACACATTATACAGCGTATAGCTTTCCATTTTTAATTTTTAGCTACTACATTTTCACCTCTGACAAATCATAGCTTCCTATATCCTGCCCATACTCTTGTTGTAATTGTAGGGATTTGACAGTCTTTCTTACCATATTCAGATTTTCCTTTAGTTGTTGGATTTCAGACTTGATTTGTCTTTGCAAACTTGTGATTTTCTCATTACAGGAAATTGGACCGCATGGAGGGCCTACAAAGAGAATGTTTTTGAAAGGTTATATCCTGTGTATGTTTTAAAGAAATTGTATATTACAATTTATATACTGCCTTTTTAAGACTGAGTACCTATATATATATATATATATATATATATATATATATATATATATATATATATACACACACATAACATGACTTATCTTGTACTGATCATGAGTTATCTCCCAGATTTCTTTGATTTAAGTACATTTTATAGACAAAATAATGTAATAAATAATTTTGTATATTAAATTAAAATATGCACTCTCAATCTGTATGTATAAAAATACATAGCAAAACACATTGCACATGTCTAACTAGTTACCTGTCATAAATAGCCTCTGATCACATCTCTTATGTTAAACCTGTCATCAAGAACAGGCATTATAAACCTTACATCCCCTCATTGTGGTGTTTCTAAACGAAATGTAAAAACCCCATGTGACCGCACTCTAAACATTGAATCCAGATAATACTTCTCCGGGTATCGGTGCAACCCTACTGCTCATCAGCTGGATGCTGGGGAATCTTGTGATGACTGGCAATAATGACCTCATTGGCTATTACCATTAGATCACTGCTATTAGTTATATATGGTGTATTCACTGATAATAGCAAAAATAAAAAAAATAATTCTAGTAAAATTTGACAAAAATGATGTATAAAATATATATGATGGGTACTCCCTATCATTTGTTTATGACATGTAAATATGTCCTAAATATTGAACAAGACAATAACCCTTCAATGGATGTAATTTATTACACATGCAATGATCACCGGATTGTGGAGCATTTCCTATACATAGTTTGTTCTCAAGCAAAGTGAGAGTGTATGTGGATAGAAATGACATAGTGCAACATGTGTACATATAGAGCTCCAAATTAGTTTCTTTTTTTTTAAAGAAGTTGGAGTGTGGGCAATGGAAATAATGATGAAGATTACTATGACATGAACTAAATATCTTGCCTGTGAGGAATTAATATAGAATTTATATCATGAATATATTTTAGATCTTATTATTATACAAATGATAACCTATATTTGCTGAAACTGGATTACCTATATGTGTGTTGCAATATGACAGTGTTTTAAAAAGAATTGGAGTTCCATACCTTTGTCCTCGTCATCATCTTTCTTTTTTTCATCTTTTTCTTCCTTCTAAATTATAACAAAACAATTAAAGTAAATCTGAATGTGTGTTCTTTAAAAATATGTTCTCTAAAACATTATATTATATGCAAATATATATTGCAATGGGAAGATTTGTAGATGGGTTTATGGGACCTAGAGCATAACTTGTAATGCTGCACAGACTCAGACTGGCCCACCGGTGAACTCACTGATGCTTGACATCTGCACCAAGGCAGGGGCCTCTGTCCCCATCAGAGGACCCTCTCAGTGTTTTATAGAACTTGTTTTTATTGTTTTTAAATCTTTTCACTTGTTATTTGGTTGTATATCTACAACCCCTTGTGTAAGACTTTATTTACGTTCAAAACAATAAAAGATATCATGACCAGACCAACTTTGAACTTTACTATTTCGTGGTTTTACAAATGTGAGAACATTTTGCTCACATTGGCAACCCCTTATGTCTTACTTCTGGTTGGTGATTTACGCTGAAATGCCTATAATGTGTTATATTATAATTGGATAATGGATTGCTTATTCAGTGTACAATTCTTTCATATAACCTGTGTCCATGGTGGCTAAAATTTGAGTTGTGACCTATTTGACAGAGTGCTGCATATGAAATAAATGTTGTGTTGTGATCTATGGGAGACTGAGAAATGTATATTCCACAACAGGCCTATGTATATGGTTACTGGTGGGTGGATGGGATATTACGATTGGCTACTGGTGCGGGAAGAATATTAATATTGGCTACTGGTAGAAAGGCAATATTATTAAATGGCTACTGGGGGTGTCTTACTAATGGCTACTATGAGGATTATTACTGATGGCTACTTTGCATGGGATATTTCTAATGGCTGCTGTGGGGGATATTACCAATAGTTACAGTGGGTGGGTAATATGAATAATGTATGTGACCTGGCTACTGTGGGGGAAAAAGGTAAGTATGCTATTTTTTTTTATTTTTTTCATAAATATACGGTATGGGTACCCTGATACTGTTGGGGTGCCCTAGTCTAGAGGGCAATATTACTGATGGCTCCTGGTGGGGGAAATATTACTAAATGCTACTGATGGTAAGGAATATTACTAAAGGCTACTGGTGGGAGGATATTACTAATGGTTACAGTGGGTAGGCAATATTATATTGACTGTGAACTGGCTACTGTGGGGGGGGGGGCATTGTGACTTGGCTTCTTTGTGGGCACTATGACTAGGGTACTGTGGGGCCCCTGTGACTATATTGGATACTGCAGGGTCCCTGTGACTATGTTGGCTACTGTGGGACCTCTATGACTATATTGCTACTGTGGGGGCATTGTAATTATATAGCCTACGGTGAGGCCCAAGTTACTATATTGGCTATGGTGAGGACTTATATTGGGTACTGTTAGCATAACAGCATCGAGTAAGTGTTGTGAAGTTGCTAAATTTGCAGAGATGAGTAATGGCTGAAAGAGAAAGGAGAAGAAGGAGAAAAGGAGAAATTCTCTAATCAACAACGTCATCTGTCACCAGATAGCCACCACAGTGGATAGGGCCTAACTTACTTTGTGGGAAAACCCCTTAAACTTCTCCTATCAGGGGAAGCTACATGGTGACATGGTCTTATAAATTGTGATAAATTTGCGCCAATGTAAGTCCAATGTTTCAATGTAGTACTTAATTTCCTTTGTTTATATAGTAATTTTGGTTCTGGTAACATATACATGTAGTTGTATTGGTTCTGGTGTGGTTTATCTACTAATTTTGGTTCTGTCAATGTATCTATGTAGTAATCTTGTTTCTGGCTTTATTTATATGTACTAATCTTGGTTCTGGTAACATATATGTAGTAAAATTGGTTCTGGTGTGGTTTATATGTACTAATCTTGGTCATGTTAATGTATGTAGTAATGTTGGTTGCAATGCTGGATCTTTGCAGTAAAATTGGTTCTGGTACTGTCCCAAGGAATATTTTAGACGCATTATAGTTTCTATGCAGCACGTTTTGTCACGTTTTTATCCACTAGGGAAAATAAAAGTGACATTTACTGAAAAAAGTAGACAGTAATAATTGGGGCATAAAAAGAGGGCACTAAAAATAGGGGCATTAAACATGAAATCAGATGTATGTAACAAGGAAGGGTGCAATACCCCTAAGAGTAAGCAATTAACGTGAGAGGGGCAGTCCGGGGAAAAGGCAGTAGTCCGGTGTTTCTAGTGTACAATGCAGCAGTGTAACATTGTAACACTGCTGCGTCTGTAGTAGCACTAGGAGCTGCTTACTTTAGTAAGCAGCTCCTAGTGCTGTTTTTTAAGGGTGACAGGTCTTCCTCTTTAAATGAGGACACAACCTAATCCCTCATGCACACAAACACTTTTGTGTACAAAGCCTCATTAGTTTCTATGGGCTCATGCACGTGGCCATGAATACCATGGTCCCATCCATGAGCCTACTGCCCAAGCCACAAATTATAAAGAAGGTCCTCACTTGCTGCTGACAGATGGTCCGCAAAAAAACCCTCCAGCTTCTATAAAGTATTGCACTGTAAAAAATTGAAATGGGGGAGTAGGATTCAATGCTTTTTAGGCATAGTAAGGGGTGCCCTGGTGTAAATTTTGCCCCTGGGCCCAGAGGACCAGTTATGCCACTGGTGTCACCCACTGGGGCTCTTATCTCTCACAGTTCATCTCACTAACGGACACAGGGAGAGGGGGGAGCATGATTCATTACTCTCCTGCTTCCGACTCCTCCTATAAATCGGTGCTCAGACATGTAAACAAAGATCCACAGAGAGTTTGCAGATAGCACAAAAGTAAGTAGCAGGAATGCTGAATCACTTGGTAAATGGTCAGGGTTTTTTATTAAAGCAGTAATGGTACATGGGCAACTTATGTAAAAGGGTGGCCAACCCATTTAACTGGTTTAGACAACGTCTATCTCACAGTGTCAGCAGAGGCCAAAACATCTAACAGATTCTCTTCAATGTTATACTGGTTGGTGTATTAAGCAAATTCAGATAACAGGTACTTATTAGGAATCATCAAGCACCTACTTTCCAGATCCACGGTTGTCAGCTAACTGAATAATATGCTTACCAGTTTCTCCTTTTCTTTTTCTTTCTCAGGGTCTGGGATTGGTATGTCTAGTTCGGCTTTCAATGTTTTCAAATCAGAAACATTCAGTTCTGGAGACTGGCAAATAAAAAATGTACAATTGAACCAAAATCTTGGAAATAGGCACAGAAAGTGGCAGAGAAACATAAAATATTTGCAGCAGTTCCTATAAATGTTTCTGGCAATCAGCACATTATCAAAAATAGTTGACATTGGTTAGGCATGTTTATGCTAAAATTCAGGTAGAATGTATGTATATGTTTTTGTGTTTTGTGTTTTTGTGTGTAACCATCAATTAATTACATTAAAATGGCATTCATATGACAGTATATGGCATAAAAACAAAAATAACAACATAAATGACATTTTTTAACCCCTAGGGGGCACAGCCTATTTTGGCCTTAAGGACGCGGCCCCATTCTTCAAATCTGCCCTGTGTCACTATAAGTGGTTATAGTTTTGGAACGCTATGAGATATCCAGGGGATTTTGAGATTGTTTACTCGTGACACATTGTACTTCAAATTAGTTTAAAAATTTGGATGATATCTTTTGTGTTTAGTTATGAAAAAAAACTAAATTTGGCAAAAATTTGGAAAAATTCTTTATTTTCAACGTTCTAAATTCTCTACTTTTGATGCAGATAGTCATAGCTCCCAAATAAATTCATAACTTACATTTCCCAAATGTCTGCTTTATGTTGGCATGGTTTTTTAAGATTCCACATATTTTACTAGAATGTTATGAGGCTCAGAATTTTCATTTTTCACATTTTTTGTAAAATCACCAAAACCCGTATTTAGATGGACCTGCTCAACTTCTAATTGACACTGAGAGGCCTAAATAATAGTGGGACTCGTAAAATATCCCATTGTGGAAACTACACGCCTCTACGTATGAAAAACCACTTTTAAGAAGTTTGTTAACGCTTTACGTGTTTTATAGGGGTTAAAACAAAATGGAGGTGCAGTCTGCAAATTGTAATATTTTTTAACAATACACTCATTTTGGGTGGAAAATTAAACATTTACAATGGATTAAATTAATAAAGGCTCCACAAAGTTTGTTACCCAATCTCTCCCGAGTACACGGATACTCTATATGTGGTGGTAACCTGCTGTATGGCCGGGCATAGAAGGGAAGGAGGCGCCATCCAGATCAGATTTGCTATGTCACATTGTACAGGCTATAATTTTTTTCTTTTTTTAATGTGGACCGATAGCGGCTTATTTCTTTTGCCACATGAGATGCACTTTTCTGGTACGTAATTTGGGGGAATCTATAGGCTAATTGGTGAGATTTTATTAACTCTTTGTTGGTGGAGGAAATGAAAATCATCACTTTTCAGGAAGATTTTTATGGGTTTTTTTTTTGGCCGTTTACCATACCATAAAAATAGTATATTATTTTTATTCTATGGGTCGCCACGATTACAAAAAGACCTCATTTATATAGATTTTTTATTTTTTTCCCATTTTTAGTGCATAAAAAGTAATTTGGCAAAAATGTTGTTACTTTTAGCATCACCGTCTTTCATATGCATAACTTTTTTATTTTTCGCCTCACAAATCTGTTTAAGGGCTTATTTTTTGCGAGAAGGATTGTTCTTTTTAGTGGTCTTATTTTAGAGTGCATAACATTTTTTAAATCCCTTTTTAGAGCATTTTTATAGGGTATTAATTGAAAATGATCTTTTTTCTGGAGCTTTTTTTTGTTTTGTTTTTTACGGGGTTAACTTTGCGGATCTAATAACGATTCTGTTTTATTATGCAGATTGTTACGGACGCAGGGATACCAAATATGTGGGGGTTTTGTGTATTTTATTCAATTGTACTGAATAAAAACCAATTTGGAGAAAATCTTGTTCATTTTAGCATCATCATCTTTTCATATGCATAACTTTTTTATTTTTCGGCTGACAAATCTAGTTAGGGGCTTATTTTTTGCGAGAAGAGTTGTTCTTTTTAGTGGGCTTATTTTGGAGTGCATAACATTTTTTAAATTACTTTTTAGAGCATTTTTTTTATAGGGTATTAATTAAAAATTATCTTTTTTCGGAACGTTTTTGGTTTTTTTTTTCTACGGCGTGTACCGTGCGGGTCCAGTAACGATTCTGTTTTATTATACAGATTGTTACGGACGCGGCAATACCAAATATGCGGGGTTTTTTGTGTTTTTGTGTTTTTTATACTTTATTAAGTGTTTTTATGGGAAAGTGACATTTTAGGGCAGTGGTTCTCAACCTTTCTAATGCTGTGACCCCGCAATACAGTTCCTCATGCTGTGGTGACCCCAAACCATGCAACTCGCAGTAAAAACACAGTAAAATTTCGACTCCGATGGCTTTAGGCGACCCCCGGTTTTGGTCGTTCGACCCCCGCTGGGGTCCCGACCCACAGGTTGAGAACCACTGTTTTTGGGGCTTATATTTTTATGTATTTATTTTTTATTTATTATAATGTGTAGTGTTAAGTGTTTTTGCATATTTTTACTTATACATACTTGAACTTGAACCAGTGATGCTCTGATCACTGGTTTAAGTTCAATACACTGCTCTACAATACTATTTTATTGTAGAGCAGTGTAAACTGTCTGAGCAAGCTTGCGCATGCTCAGACAGTTTACAGTCAGACCCGGAAGGGGTCTGACTGCCATGGAGACCGGGCAGCTCCGGGGCACATGCCAGTCCCCGGAGCTGCCCAGAAGTGGATCGGATCCCCCGGTAAGCGGCACGGGGGATCCGATCCACAGCGCAAAGACCCTTACACGCCGCGGTCATGTTTGACCGCGGCGTGTAAGGGGTTAACACCCGCGATCGGAGCTGGCTCCGATCGCGGGTGTTAGCGCAGGCTGTCAGCTGTACTAGACAGCTGACAGCCGCTGCTTCTGGTACCGGCTCCGTTCGTGATCCGGTGCCAGAAGCAGGACGTTATAGAACGTCCCCGTGCGCTAAGCATCTAGCCCCGGGGACGTACTATAACGTCCTGGTGCGCCTAGGGGTTAAATATTTTCATACACCTACAACCTGGCACTACTTCTTGTTAAATAAAATGATGGTACAGAACACCCACCTCGTTAATGGAACAAGAGAGCAGGGTAGCCATCAGGGCAGTACTGGAGGTTTGAGTAGAAATTTTAACTCCATGCTAGTAACCTAATGCAATCATCTCAGATGAATGCATCTCTTCTGGTGACTGGATTATCAATCTGCCGTTATATCATTTGTGATACTCCAGTCACATCTAGAGCAGAAGTCTTATTTTTGCAATCAGGTCATCTCTGATACTCCAGTCACATCCACATATTTAATCTTATCCTTGCCATTATATCATCTCTTAAACTCCAGTCACATCTGGAGCTGCAGTCCTACCCTTGCATTATATCATCTCTTTTACTCCAGTCACATCCAGAGCTGCGGTCTTACTCTTGCCATTATATCATCTCTGATACTCTGATACCAGTTATGTCAAGAGTTTCACTCAACTACCTACAGCATCTCAGATGATTGCAGCTCAGGCTGTGACTGGAGTATCAATATGCTGTTATATCATCTCTGATACTCCTGTCATGTGCAGATCTGCAATCACATATCTTTGCCATTATATCATTTCTGAAATAATCCTGACGTCAGCGGATTGATAGATGGGGCCAGGAACCATGAACATGGAGGGAGCGTGCATATACTAGCAGGAGGTGGGCCAAGAGTGATGTAGCCCTGAGCCCCTCGCTCATTTAAATATTTTTAAATTCTTTTTTTTAGAACAATCCCAGGATTTCATCCCCTGACAGACGGGACAAGCCAGTAAGTTTGGGACATCTACCATCTGTGAATCTGATGGTAGATTTCTTTTAAGGGGTTAAAATCAATACAATATCAAATTGTGTCTTTGGAGTTAAGGGTTTCTCCTGGAAAAGTTTTCTTTATCTTACAGGTATACAGACCATAATGGACTTGTTTGAATGAGTTTAAAATCGCTGGTGGTACGGTCAAAATCATGAATATGAATCTTTTGTTTGGCTAAATATTGGAACACACAATGGTGGAAAAAATTTACAGATTTGAATACGTTGACAGACTGATAACACTACACCTTACACTAAGAAACTTTAAATACCAAAGACAACAGGTACAGTAAATCACCAAGCCTATATGTTACAACTCTCTATCAAAAGGAGCAAAAAATGACAGTAACACTACCTATTCCAACCTCCGTGAAAGCAAAAAAAAAATTGATATTACATAAAATTCATCACAAAAATCACATTATATAAAATGTGTATATCAAAATCATTAATTAATAATATAGTGCTGAAAATAGTGCAAACAATCTGCAATACATACATATGATATAAAGTGTATGTATGCCAACCTGCATAAATGACTATTAAAGTGCAGGAAATAGTGCATACAATTCATTACATATAACATATCCTATGTGTGCTGACTAAATGTTATAAATGATAAAGTGCTTGATAAAGTGCTCAATAAAGTGCATCAAAAAGTGCAAAATGGTTACAAAAAATATTATTATTGCAACTTCAACTTACACTAAGAAGTTTGTCTAATTGATCGATTTTCTTTGGAAATCCCACTGAAATCAATTCATCGGCCTAAAATGGACAAAGAGCACATAGGATCAGAACACAAGTTATTTATGAAACTAGTGACAATACTATAGAATTGTGTGAAGCATTGCAGTAATATGGACATACCTCCTTAGCGAGTTGGCTTCGGAACCCATTTACCTGTTTCAAGAGGAATTCATACGTTGTGTATTAATTGTGTGTATTGCCTCCTCTCAAGTATTGTCAATCAATGTGTTTCCAGCAGTTACATTTGTCTAAATAAGAATGTTTTACAGTACTTCCACTACTAGAACACATCATACTGTATACTGTATTGTAGTGCCACACAAAAATACACACCCCATACAATGACCAGATAACAGACAATAAAAGGTCTAGATAACAATGTTATGCATCAGAACTGACAAGCATAAACCCAAAGTTGTGACAGTACTACTGTATACACAAAGCCGTTACTCAAAGCAACTTTGGAAGGAAGTAAGGCTTTTTCTTGGCCTAGCCCCTACATGCTGGCACTGTGCATAATCTTACATATTCAGTTTCAGTATAACATAATTGAACATGCACTTGAAGCTAGATGACTGTCCCTGTACCAGAAATGTAATCTTTAGTCTGTGAGTCATTTGATCTACAAGTTTCTTTTATGTAGACGCTTCCCTCAGTTTATTAGCAGATCAGATTTCCTCCTTTTTCCGGACTGAAAGCTTTAGTTATGTTATAAATCCTGACCAGGTGAATACAAAGTGTTATAAAATTGGCCGTCTCCTTATGATATTGTAGCTGACTGATATGTTCATAGGATATTAGTTTTGTTATGTGTGTAACTATCTGTACTGTATATAGGATCTCTTGTTGAAATTAATCCAGTATTTTTTCCTCTACGATGCATGAAGATACATTAATGTTTTAGGAAACTGTTCTACAAGGAAATCACAGAGCAGACATAACTTGTATATAGCTCAAACGACAAACAAATACAAACAGAAACACTGAAACCGTACAAACATGCACTTGTGTTTCTCATCACCTTACCTTTTCGATGGCTGCTGTGGAAACCTCTACATTTGCCATTCTAGACTAATGTTACAAAGCAGTATCTGAATGATTGCTTCTGTTTAGGAGAAACGTTTGAGACTCAAAGAGAAAGTGAAAGTGAAGAAGAAGAAGGGACTTTTCTGAAGCAAGGAGGAGCCTACAAAATAGGCTTATATGACCAAAGATAAAGGTTTAAACTGTATACTTTTGTGTGTGGGGTGTACTTTTTTTTACCTTTTATTTTTTTTTGGTACATGAACACACAAATGACTGATTACTCACATAGTATTCGATGTACAGGCAGTCTCCTTCTTAAGAACACCCGACTTACAGATGACCCCTAGTTACAAACGGACCTCTAGGTGTTGGTAATTTACTGTACTTTAGCCTTAGGCTACAATGATCAGCTGTAACAGGGACCAAATGTGTCTGCAATTAGGCTTTATTGTTAATCGTGGTTCTTATGACAACCCAAAATTTTTTAAATCCAATTGTCACAGAGACCAAAAAAATTCTGGCTGGGGTTACAATTATAAGATATACAGTTCCAACTTACATACAAATTTGACTTAAGAACAAACCTACAGAACCTTGTACGTAACACGGGTACTGCTGGTACAGTGCTTATGTGTTACAGTGTATTAAATGCATCAGTTTTACACTGACAAGTTTCCTTGCGGTAATACAGGCTTCTTTTTTGGGCTACTATCAGAAAACATTAGCATCTCAGTTTTGCATTGAGGGGAGGGGGAACACAAGTGATATCACAAACTTGTCAAACTAGTGATGGTTACTGAATAAAGTAACATGCACTGAATAAAGTAATGTATCATGTACATAGAGTGCGTATGCACTGCTGTATAACCTATGTCTCATTAGTTTGGAGTCAGACAGCTGTATTTACAGAGATATTCTTCACTACAAGCACTACCTTTATTCTGGTGGAGCATGTCATAAATGTTATTGACAGATTCATACAGAATATAGATAAAATAAAATTTCCAGTCAATCATGCAAATCAACCTCCATATATGAAAATGATACAGTTAGTCATAAAAAGCGCAATATATTGGTAGAAGATAAAATAGTTTCACAATACTTTTCAAAAAATAAGGGTCATCCAGCACTGTGTTAAAAGTTTTCCAAACTTTATTCTTCAAGATTAAAAGGTCATTCCCATACAACATAAACGAATTGTAGCTGACGGCATTGTAGCCCTTAATGGCGCATAGTAGTAGCCACGACTAAAACTACAAGTAAGAGCCATGTGAGGGCTCGAAACGCGCCAGCTACAATGCGTTTATTTTGTATGGGAATGACGTTTTAATTTTTAAGATGACCCTTATTATTTGAAAAGTATTGTGGATACCCTGGAGTCCAGCCAGTACATCCGTGCATAGTGGCAGCATCTCTTCCTAAGGAGGTACAGCTGTGGAATTTGGAGGAGGGGGTAAGCTATAACTGTGTCTATTTTTTGAATAAAATAGTTTCCTTCTCTTACAGGCATCATAACTTTTTAGGCCAAAAGATTTTGCTTGCAATCAAAACAAAATTATAACATTTTCACAAGAATATAATAAATAGATGAAATAGACTGAAAAACAGCTCTAAGGCCTAGTTCACACCCCTGCTTGTGGTGTCGGTAGCTATTTTCCATTACTTTTAACAGCAAAAATAATGCTACCTGGAGAGCTGTAATAAACTTGCTCAAATGCAAGTCAAAGGGAATAGATGAGAAACGGAAGATCTCATGTTTGACATCAATTCTGAACATCCAATATTGTACAACTAGTGTCAGACCCATTTGTTAATTGCAGAAGCATAGATTATGTAACAATTCAGTGTTCTGAACTAGTCAAACTTAAAATAAATGGAGAGACATTAGATGTGTCAGCTGGAGAGTTACTGCTTGTCACAGGCGAGCACAAGAAGACAGAAGGTAACTGAAATAGCTGCCGGTAAAACGATTACATTCACTACAGTTTACACCATTTCCACCTCTAAATAGCCAGAGAATAAACATTTTTGTGTAATTTTGCTACTTTAACTTCACATTGCACACTCCATAAATTGGAAATAAAGTTAAGAATGAGTTGCTTGTAACTTTGTGAAAACATATCATCAACAGGTGAGAGCATTTCAATGCTATATTTCCAGAACATGGGGGTGGCGACTGGCCACTGCTAGTTACAGGGGTCTCCTGGATTATTATTGTATTGAATCATTGGACCATCAGAGATAGAAATAGACACTTCATCATAGGATCTCAAGGTATGGCTTCAAGGACACTGGGTTATACATGTGGAAAATTGCTCAATTATCAAACAGGTCATTGTATTATTGGTTGTTGGGCTTGACATATGTGAGACAATCGGCACTGAGGTATGGACAAAATATCACATGACCCACATACAAATACAAATTTATTATCTACAACTTACAAGAGGATCAGAAAAGGTACTTTATTAAAATAAAAACCAAAACAACTTAGGAGATGGTTTGTCAGGCATTAATAAGACAAGTATGATAAATTAAAAATGTATTATATTAATATATCAATGTAATTTTCAGAATAATTCAACCATATCAAGACATATAACCAAAAGTTGACATCAAATGTGAACATTACTGCATTTCATGAAAGTTCAGTCACCACTTGAAGGACATGAAGATGATCTTGATTTCACACAGTTGTATGATGCTATTTCGGAAATTGGATTTTTGAAAACCACATGCAAATGTCCAGTTCTGCAAATTGTTGCAACACAATCGGTTCCGGATCCACAACAATTCTGTGTACAACCTAATTATGTCTTTAATCTGATGATCTCAAAATGTTTAAATGTTTCAGTAGTTTTTTTGAGTTTATCTTTATTATTCAGCATTTCTGATAATTGAGAAGCCCTATTATTTTTTTTTCCAATTATCTTATCCAATGCCCTGTTATGTGTCATGAAAGTCTTTCTCTTGCCAGTGTTACTTTTTAATTCGGTTATCTTTCTAATACTTCAATCATGATAAAAAAAATAAGAAGAAAATAATTTCTTATTTCATTTTATGTGAAAGGAGACTCTTGATTGAAGCTGACAATCAAAGGACACATCCATATCATTTTTTTCATCCTAATTTATTTCTTGCTCCAGCCAATCTGGGAAACATCCCAAAACCAGGTGGTCCAGGTGAGTAGGGTGTACGGAACCAGCCGCGATAAGTAAGGTGCCAGCACAGGGTCCCGATTGCGGCCCCGACCACAGTTTGGGTATAGCTAGGAGCATATAGTGCAATGCAAAACAAAAGTAGATTATATAATCCCAAAAGACTGGCATTTAACAAGAAGACTAATCGCAGAGAAGTGCCAGCTGGATAGCCTCTTCGCAAATAGCGCACAAACACAGCAAGTTCTTCTGCCAAACAAAGACTGCACAATGTCAGAGTAAAGGTCTGTGGAGAGACATGGTAACCCTCCCATTTGTGCCCTTCTGCTTGGCAAGTTTGTCTGGTTTCCAGCCGATGGAGAAGTAGTGTACCAGGTGGCATCGGTTGATGACAGGAACCAGTTAAATCCTCCAATAGTTGGAATAAGTAGGGAACACCTTGGCAAACAGCTGTACTTACTCCCAACCTTGAAAGGTGTTTCAGCGAGAGCAATGGACGGCCAGTGGGTACTAAAGACACCAACAGTACAAATCCAGAAAGCAGCAGAAATGTCCACCCACAGGAGCAATGAACAAACTTCCTGTGAAAGTGAAGAGAGTGAAAGTTTATGATCAGAAAACATAGGGATGTAGGAAACCTACAAACTGAAGACTTCTAAATGAAAAAAAGCAAAAATATGCAGTTTATCCACCTAAGGTTTTTCGACTGGATTTACTGTGTAATCAATGTTCATGGGAAAGACTGAGGGCTCTGGTGGAGTCCCCAGTCTTTTTTAATTTAAATGTGTATTTATTAAAGTTTTTAAGAATAGTAAATAATTAACAAAGGACATAAAACAAAACTGCCTGATGTCAGATATATGCTTACACCTAAGAGATTGCAATCTGTCAATCATAGGATACATTCAAAGTTTTCAGTATGCATATACTGAGTTTAGCATATAATGTGTTTAGCATTACAAAAGAACATAACATAGTCTGTGGCCTTCAAGTTTGTCGGTAATAGTATCAAGTAACTATTGCAAGGGGCCCAGCTGTGATAACAATAATAAGTATACAACAATCACTATAGACAGACAGACAAGGGGGAATACACAAGGAACTGAATCCCCAGTCTTAACAAGTACAGGAGACATTAATGGATAATAGCACAATTATCTTAACATAGCAGTGGAATACAATCAATGCTACTCTGCAATGTGGATTAACATAACCAAAACAAAGAATAAAAATCCTATAGAATATTGAAATAAAATAAACTTAGAAAATGGTACAAAAAAAGGTACACTCCATGGGATTCCAACTCTTCAGTAGATGACAAAAGTAACTATGAGATATAAGAGGGCGCTGCACTGAAAGCAGAGACGTAACTTGAGGGGGTGCAGAGGATGCGGTTGCACCAGGGCCCAAGAGGTTTAGGGGGCCCTTATGGTGTCACTTTCCCATGTGAGAAGACTATTACTATAAACCATACATTATAGTTGGGGGCCTGGCACAGACTTTGCACTGGGGCCCATCAGCTTCTAGTTACGCAACTGACTGAAAGTATAGACCATTTGAAAGTTTATTATCAAACGAGCTGTAGTGTTTCGCCTGGGATAGTAAATAACTGCTCTTAGCTATAACAAAATAGAATGGGTTAACTTAAAATATTTTGCACATAAAAATCACATAACTTTGCTCTGTTACTGTATCCGACCACGTTTACACTTCCTTCTCCTGGCTGACTGAAACTTCAAATTATATAACAATAAATAGATGATTGCAGCTCTGTATGTTACTAGAGTATTAGGGATGATCTAATGGCAGATACAAGAATGCTGCTCCGGATGTGACTGGAGTATCAGAGATTATATGATGGCAAGGATAAGACTCCAGCTCTGGATATGATTGGAGTATTAGAGATGAACTAATACCTCTACAACAATGATGGCTAAGCACCACAATCGATATCATAATAACTCACACAAAAGTTGTCTTATACTAAGAATGTACCGTACTTCATTATACTACCTATAGTAGTGATGAGGAACCTTTTAGAGTGTCCAAAACTTCTAATCAAAACCCACTTATTTATTTCAAACTGCCAGGACAACTTAAAGGAAATCTAGCGTCAAAATCATGGACACTTACTCATAGATCCAGGCATTGTGACTTAGGTAATCTTATTTTATTTTTATCCATGGCCTCCTGCCTTATAAAATCAACCTTTTAAATTATGTTAATGAGCTTGAGGGGCTATCCTTGTGCTTTTGTGAATTGGCTTTACTGATGGAGCAGGGTGAGGAGGAGGGGATGCTCCTGCACAATGTAACAGCCTGTTATGCTATAGCACAGAGGGGCCCAAGTAATCCCCCCCAGAGCCCTTGTTGCACATTAAGGAGGCCATGAATAACAAATATAAGATATAATAAGATATAATTTACCGTAGCCTGGTTGTTGCCTGGATCTAAGTTTCCCTGGTTTTTCAGGTTTTATTTTTAAGGTAGATTTCCTTTAAGAAGTAACTTATTTCTCTGTCTGCCACAGCTTTCAATGAATTCGGCATTCTGAGGACACCAGTACTGTTGAAAGAAAGAGGGGAAATTCGTATTATCATTGGAGCTTCCCTCCAAGGCCTCTGAACAGGAAGAATCACAGAGCATGGAGCAGGAGCTACAATGATAATCCAGTCCTGTCTGCACTTCTTTGTTCTTCAAGCAGTCCAGGCAGTCCTACTTTAAAATAGCATTTAGAGCAGTACATTCTGGGCTGCCCGGGACTTCAGGAGGAGGTTTTGAGTCCTATCTGGTGAACTTTGTGCTGGGAAGAAGGTCTGTGTGCCCACAGAAATCTCATATTAAAGGGGTTTTTCTACAAAAGAAAATTCTCACATCTCAATCCCCTAGTGATGTTAACACAATAAAGATCATTTTAACCCCTTACTTTACAATTTTACTCAATTTTATTACTGTTTATCTCCTATCACTCTCTGATGTCCAGTGCAAGATCCCAGGGCGGGGACTCTCTAAGCAGACACATTATGAACCATCTAGTTTTGTGGGGTGACAATGTGGTTATATTATCAGGGTACAGGTGTAAATACAATTTCATCTGGCTTCTGTACTAACCCACTGACACATACAGAGAGAGATAAGGCAGATCAGAGATGATCTAGGGGCAACTGAAATTGTGTACACCAGGACAGATAGAGACAGGTTGGACTTATATCTGTGAAATGCTATATTTTTGTTAATAACAGTGAATTAGAGTTATCTTGAGTATATATAAGAAACTTGCCTTCATGGGAATACACCTTTTATCACCTGTAGCAAAATAGAAGCTGATCTGTCACTGTGCAGGGGGTAGCTGATGCAATAATGATGCCTACTATTGCAGTCTGTAAATTAAGTAAATAAGGTGATAGTTGTAAAGAAAACCTCTACAGATCTAGAAAGTGTCATCACGTTATTTGTATACGCTAAGTGTCGAAAAAGCACTCGATATATGCGTTGTGGGGAATTGCTCTGGTAGATGCCTTGTAGCAGTGCAGGAAGCAGGGACACATGCAGAGTTAAAGTCCAAAAATCAGGCCAACATAGACCAAACAGACTTCTCCTGCTTACCACATGTCTGCATTAACCTTGGGTTACTACAGACACATCCAGACTCTCACCTTCTCACAGCGTATACATTGACAAATAGAGGCAGACAGAGGCATAGTTGTAGCCTCCCTCTGGCCACTAAACATTCTGTCTGCCTGCAAGCTACCTCTTTCCATCCTGCAGCCTTCTCCTGAGAGATGTATGCACTTAGCAGAGGCAATGGACGGTTATAGGTATGCAGCGTATAGCATCTCTCCCCACAGCCACGCCAAGTGCATACGGCAGGAGGGAGGACCCGGTGATGTCACCGTCCATATTAGGACAGTGACATCACTGGGGCAACAGCCAATTGCCGGCTGCTGTCGATGTACACTCCTCCCCCCACATTCAGGGATGGTGGGGGGTCCCCGGGCATCGTAATACATTGTATAAGCATACAAGTGGGATACGTCTTTGCCTATGTTGTGTAGACACGTCAGAATCCTCCTGACCGGTCCTTACAACGCATGCACAAAAACGAGGTGTGAACCCAGTCTTAGTGGTCAGAGTTAAAATTGCAAGATATAGTACTTTATATGAAAGGGTATCTGTCACCGATGTCTACCTAGACAAACTAATCCTCCAACAGCAAGCTAAAAGACAGGCGGCACTCGCCTTTTTCTAACCTATGCCTGCTTTGCTGTAATAAAGAAACTTTGCACCTTGGAAACCGATGAGTGCCGCCTATGTCTTTTATCTCGCTATTGGAGGATTTTCTGGAACTTTATTATTGATGAAGAAAGCAACCCAGGAAAGGTCCTACCATTTCCAACATCCTTAAGAACATACAGTCAGACACCATGCCTTTATATAGTTCCCTTACAATTACCTTATATACTCGAGTATAAGCCAAATTTTACAGTGAAATACTAGGAAAACGTATTGACTCAAGTATAAGCACAGGATAGGAAATGCAGCTGCTAATTTCTAATAAAATGTCCAGTAATTTCCCATCATGAATGAAATGTATACAGCATCCCCTCCAATTAATAAAATGTCCAGAAGAGTGCCCCCATTGATGAAATGTCCAGGATAGTGCCCCCATTGATGTAATGCCCAGCAGAGTGCCCCCTTAAAAAAAGTTAGCATTTGCCCTCCGTGGCTGATGTCCTCTTCTCCCTGCAGCTTGTCTTGGGGTTCCTGGCTAGGCCGGCTGATGCACGTCAACATGATCTGCCAACACACAAACTATGACATCACACTGCCACATCATAGTTTGTGTACCAGCAGATTGCATAAGCGTAAGCTGAAAAACTCGGCTTATATCCGAGTATATACAGTAATTAGGTCCCAATACTTTTTTCTTGTTTTGATACCACCCAAATTAATGGCTATGTAATGAAGTCTATGCCCTCACAAGTCAGCTATATCTTTGTTTTTATTTTCCAGCTGCTTCTTCCATGCCAAAACTTTCCTTTAGAAATAATCAAATGAGGCTGAAGTCTTTTGCTGTTGTGTTGGCAGAACACCTTAGGGCTTTGGCTTCACAGAAATAACAATGCCGTTGCTACACTCCCTGCACCCTCTCTCATCCTCTCCTGTGCAGTTTTGTCACTCCTGGGTCAAACGAATTGTGGTCCCAGAGCCCTAAAGAGCTCATTTGCATATATTTTTAAAGTGCACTTTTGGCATGGAAAGTAAAGATCCAGGTGGCGTTGCAAAACATAGCAATTATATCTTGCAGGTAAATTGTGGTGACAGATTCCCTTTAAAGGGAAGATCTATGACACTAAACTACCCATAGGTAAGCTACAAAAAAAACACTTATACTTGTCTAGTTCCCGAGCTCCTGCTGCATGTACATTAAGTCCATGAAGTAGAAGTACAACACCCATGCTGCAGTTTTGATGTGTGTTTCCCTGGCTTCATTGAAACTACATTTTGGTTAAATACTACAGCTGTCACTGAGAGCAGGGGTGAAGGTCTGTAAAGAAGCGTCACATGGCATTTTCTGTAGCAGTTTAAATGGTCATCTGCCTCAAAATTTAATACAAATACATCCTGCGCTGTGCGGAGACCACCACTGGTGTGAGCTCATTAGCATATATTTACAGGGGATAACAACAAGACAAATTTAGATTGAATGTGCCAAAAGACAGGGAAAGACCACAACCAAGATGGAGGTGTTACATATTATATCACCTTATTACCCATAATGGAGAATATGGTAACATCAACAAATCGGGTATAAGTGTTGCACACATACAGGAATCATTGCAACAAGTAAGGAGGTTTCTAATTTAAGGTGTGGAAGCTGAGAAGAGGGCATGTAGTTAGAGGTATAGAATGAAAGGTCCTGGATGTCATCTCTTGCAGGATATTTATGATGTATGGTGAAAGTTGCTGTGCAATGTTCTGTGACATCATAGTAGAACAAAATTGGCTTATATCTGGCTTATATAAAATAGTACGAAATATAGGTTAACCAGAGTAGAAATTACAGCACCAACCATTTAAAGGGTCATTTATTTATTTTTTAGTTAATGAGAATATGTTTGATATTTATCATTTTACCTCCAAATTGAACAGGGAAAATATTTATTAATCATTATACAAGTGTTCCTCATGTGGATGAGAGGATGCTGGTTTTACAGTAGTTTCCCAACTGACTTAAATTGAACTGTTGACTTTATAAGCTGTACTGTGTTGGGTTCTTTCATATTGGCGTTGTTTTTCACATCCGTGGTTCAGTGATTTCCACACATGCTTCAAAAAGCCATTGATTTTATGGGTGTTTCACATCAGCTTATATTTTCAGTGATCCATTGTCCATGGAAAAAAATTATGAAACGTTCTATTTTTTCCATGATGGGGATCATGGTAGTAGGCAATAAAAAATCTATGGGTCCGCAAAAAACTGATGAAACATCAAAATTTTTCAATGATGTCTTCAAAGCACCGTGGACAGGAAACAGAAGTGAGAACGGAGACAAAACGGATCCACTGTCAACACACACACAGCACCAACGCCAATGTTAAAGAGCTCCAAGAACGGAGGCATAAGACAATTAAATCACTATTCTTTCATATCACTCTAAGTGGATATGAATTATTCTCAGTTCCCGTACTATGCCAATAGTGGAAGATACGTATTAAAAAAAAAAAAAAAGTGTTCCCACCCGAATTCAATGTAGAACTGCTAGAGACGGTTGACCATTACTGGAAAGTATATGAAATATTTAGGACATGAAGAAGATAAAAGCCTCTGGATAAGCATACATAACATAAGATTGGTTCCGCAATTCACAGCCCTATATAAAGCATCGGTCTCAGTATGAATATTGTATACTGGCCCATTAACATGGTTATATTACAGCTGTGTAAGAGTTCTAAAGAGCCATATCATGAAATTGCTATGTGCTTAAAGGAAATCTACCACCAGGATGGATTGTAAACAAGCACACTGACATACTGGTGTGTGCCACCTATGGTAGGATTCACTCTTCAAGCTTTCTTTGCCCTTGTTTTCAAGATTAAAAAAAGGCTTTACAATTTTGCAAATGAGCCTCAGGGGCTCCAGGTCCCATTAACAACTATGGAACCTAGAGCCCCTCCGGCTCATTTGCATAACTTTAAAAGCCTTTAAAAAAATCAAGGCATAAGAAGCTAAAATAAGAGCGGATCCTGCCAGAGGTTGCACACACCAGTATGTCAGTGTGCTTGGTTTACAATCTTTCATCCTGGTAGTAGATGTCCTTTAAGGTTTATGGCCATCCGGATATTTTAGTGCTTACACGGAAGGGTCATACAACCCCACATGCATATGATCACTATTCATTGCACATACCTCTTTGTGAGGAATTAGGAACTAGGTGATTGCACCAGTGCATAGATACATCACAAAGAACCTTGTACATTAATATTTTCCTTAAGGCTCTGTTCACATTTCAGCATGCTTCAGGCTCTACAAGCACATTTTTATCTGATAAGCAATCCCTAACATTTGCCCCTTGGACCACTTTCCAGTATAGTCCATACAGTATGCTACCTGCCTTCCATATGTATCAATTCTACTAAGCAGATCATTAGTACATCTAAGAAAAGAGCTTAGTTGATGTGAGGACAAATGGTATTGATCCAACAGCTAGGAAAATAAAAAATATCTTATTGGTGGGTACAATTTACATGACTATTTTCTATGCAGAGATTACTTAAATGTCACAGTCTGAGTTTCTATGGGACATGCTGGGAGGCAGGAGACTGCCTGGCATGTTTGATCATATAAATAACTATGACATGTGTCGCAGCAGATAGCCGTCTCAGAGGATCAGTGGATGAAAAGTTTTGTTAAACTGGATAACTGATTCACTGACTAATCACAGCAAATACCTTCCTATGAATTTACCAATGGCTAGAATAGTCAAGCACTGCATTTATTTCAGAGAATGAGAAATGAATGCACAGTAGAAACATTAGTTATGCATTTGATTCCCCACCTCTTTCCGATATTTACAAATATTCTGTGTTATATATAAAATATACTCACACATTGAAGAAGTTGTTTGCGTTGGAGAAAATGCTCCTTGGGTTACTTAATTCCTGAAGAAAGGGAGTCACACTGACTACAGCTGCCAGCCACAAGTGGTACCCTCGTCTCATACAAACACTGCCCAGTATACGGGCGCATATCTCTGAGCAGAGACATACCAGGGCACACATACAGTTGCTGATAGCAGCCATGTCAGCATAGACGCTGCTTCAAGTTGGTGCAAAAGTCAATAAAAAGAAGTTGAAATAAAAAGATCACAATGGAAAGAAACAGATGCAACTGTATAGGAAATACAGGAAAGATATATACGTAGAAAAAAAGATAAAATGTAAGAAGGAAGATTTCTGAGACGGGCAAGAAATCATAACCGCTCACTATAGAAGAGACATGAACAGGCACAGATCCCACAAGCAGACCCCAACTGCACACAAACTTCTCCACAACAGCTGTTATCCTGTCCTTCACCCCCCCCAGGAAGGACAGTTCACATCCCATCCCCCTATCAGCTGCTGAGTCCCCGCACACTTGACACCAGGACCCTGTCCATTTCACACTGCGTAGGACCATGAAATACTCTCCGCTTGCAGGTATGAGGAGTTTTTGGAAAGTACCTCTCTTGTCCCATGTAGCTTCCCACCTTAACCAATATGTTCTATTCCTGTATCACAACTGTATATATGTTAATAGAAGAAATAGCCTTTTAGTTGTATAAATAATGACTTGATAATATGTCTATAAAACCAAAAATGTAACCCCTGATAAATGATGAGTAGTTTTTCTTATATGCCTTCAGAAATCCCTATGAACGTCACCATATTGGGATCGCTTGAACTTGTCTCTATGAGAATGCAATGTAATCTGTAGGCAAATTGTATATACAGCAAGAGGAGCTGTGCAGGGGGAGATTCAGTTTTTTATTAGTGATACAGTATTATGTCTAATATGGACAACATTTCTCCCTATGCACACAGCTGTATTTTTAGTCTACACTGTGTAAGACAGCACCCACAGAGAGTATAATATACCTCTGATTTTTAAGATTTATAGCATGTTATACAAGGAGCATTGCATAGAGAGGGGAAAATAGTGCTGCAAAGCACCCGGTGTGCCTATAGCTCTGTAACATTGTTTTTGTGATTACTTGTTAGAAAGTCTAGTAGCGGTCATAGCACAAAAGCAGATGTCAGATCACTTTAATCACCATTTTGGACCTATGCAGTAGGGCTCTAGGTGGAGTCCTTCTGCTTTTGAGTTGCCGATGGGCGTTGGACCCCAGTGATCACATTCTGATATCCCAAGGATAGGTCTTTATTATTAAAAATGGAATAAGAGATTAAACAGAGGGCTTAAAACATCTCCAGAGTCTTTTACAGATTTTTTATACCGTAAGATACCAGATGTATAATGTGGAAAAAAACCCTGAAAAATCTATCTATTTGCTATTCAGAAAGTCAATATACAATTAATTTGGGACATGTTTATTATAGAAATAAAAGCCAGGACACAACAAACACACCATAAGAGTACTTTTTTTTTACCACATGTCAGTAACAGGTGTCACTGCTGTACCCTAAATAATCCCACCACCAATCTGTCACTTATCCAATCAGCAAGCTTCAATAGTCCTTAATTATTTTAACTCTGAGAGCCACGTTTCATACTCTTACATTCACCAGACTACACATACTAAGCATAAATTCTTGTCCTTCTCTTCAATTTCTAACATGGCAAGCCAAGTGTGATAGTGGCCATTGCAGTTGGCTACCATGAGGAGGAACTGCTAGCGGGGCTGCCTTCAGACTCCAGTGGTGGGGTGCGCAAGTCCTCTTCATAAAATTCTGTTTGGCGGTGATCCCAGACACGTACTGTCCCATCCCACTGTGGGGAAATGAAAAGATCAAATTAATAATAATACAGCAGTCCTGTGGTTGACACTATGCTGCTACATTACAATCTAATATTAATTAGATACTCATGTGAGCACATACACTGGTTCCTTGGGAACATATCTGGAGCTCATCATGATAATAAGCATGTTATATATCTGAGATCATGGATATAAAGGTCATTTGATCCACCACTGATATAATATGGACATGCTGCACCAAAGCCAGTTATAGCCAGATACTGTAGCAAACTAAAGAAAAGTTAAGTTGTGGAAATTATTTAAAGAAATATATTCAGTAGGGGGAGCCCTTACTGTTAGGGTGATGCCACACATGGTGTTTTTGGGCCATTTTTAAGAATGCGTTTTCAGTCCGTTTAATAACGCATTCGTTTTGTTTGTTTTTTAAAACGCATCTGTTTTTGACCGTTTACCATACGTTTGGCTGCTTACAACCTGTTTATCTCTTAAGATAATTGGGAAAAATGGATGCGTTTTCAAAACACATGCGTTTTTAAATGGACTGAAAATGTATGCTTAAAGACAGACTAAAAACACCATGTGTGACATCACCCTTAGGCCTCATGAACACAACTGCAGCCAGGTCAAGGCCCCCAATATGGACAGGTGCATGGGGCCTTACAACAATACTTCCAATACACCGTATATACATCTGTTACTACTCACAGAGCTGCTCACGAGCTTGTTGTCACACGGATGCCAACTCACGTCTCGCACACATGCTTTATGATTGGTCAACTTTGTCACTATCTGACCCGTTAACAAGTCATAAACTGAGAAAAGAAGAAAAAAAAATATAATAAACTATAGTAATAAACATAGTATCATGTTTTATTTAAGAAGAAATAGACACAATAAATATTGTTTTCTCTCTTCCAAATGATCTTATATTGAGCTAAACTAAGGACATTACCACTGACCCAAGGAAACAAACAAGGCACAGATGATTTACATGCCATGCAAGTTAAAAGCACAAAACTGGATAGATGACTGTGGAATAGTTCATTAATGGTCATTGAATGGAAAAAGTAGCGCATTGGAAAAGGGGAGCTGGTTACAAATCTTAATATATATATGCGCTATGTAAGGATACATCACGGCTGGTGGGATCTGGAGAATTGTTCAGATGCAGAGTGGTTGTGTAGCCACTATATATTGCTATATATTACCAATATTAGCCCTGAGCCCTCTCCACACAAGGTGGGTGTTTGCTGCTTATTGCATATAATAAACAAATGCTTGGCACTCCATTTAGAGATGCAAAAAAATAGAGTTTTACTGATGCATTAAGTATTAGAATCCAAATTCATGTGACGTTTTGGTCTGAAGAGCAAAACTTCTTCAGACACAGATTGCAAGGTGTTGAGGGTAACAGTAAGACGCTATACGGCGTTAGGAAATGTGCACTGCCAGGGGAAAGCCCATATTGCAGCAAGTACCCACTTTAACGTGATAGGTGCTAGCACCGATTACAGGCGTTAGTCCTTCGATCACCTCCGACCCTTTCAATGGTAGGATGAATCAGACTACCTTTGGTTAAAATACCCTAGGGCAGTGGTGGCGAACCTATGGCACGGGTGCCAGAGGTGGCACTCAGAGCCATTTCTGTGGGCACTTAGGACAGAGTTCACCAAACAGGACCAAATCCACCAAATCTTCCTGCTGTCCCAGGCAACTTAAGAGATGCTGCTCTCAGCGCTACTTTAAAGCAACACTTCAATGGCCGTTTGGAACTGCAGGTAAAATTAGAAATGTGGACTGAACTGCAATGTCTTTGAAGGCCCTCCTGCTGGAACCACCATTCTTCCTGTACAGAGAGAGACCCTGGAGAGAAGCAACTATGATAGTCTGAATTTGCCCTCCTTTCAACTGTATTGGTGGCTTCAGGGGGCCGATACAATTGAAAGATGTGGAGGAACAGGTATCTATAAGTTACTGCTTAAAATGCCACGTTGGCACTTCACGGTAAATAAGTGGATTTCGGTTGTAGTTTGGGCACTCGGTCTCTAAAACGTTCACCATCACTGCCCTAGGGAGTCTGAAAAATAGTAAAAATAAAAGTAAAAAAAAAAAAAGAAAATTTAAAAAACCCTAAAAATTCAAATCAAATCAAACCCCTCTTTCCTAAGAAATAATAGACAGTAAAAATCATAAACATGTTGGGAATCACCTTGTCCCAAAATGTCTGATCTATCAAAAAATAACGGTGAAAGCCGTAAAATCCAAACCTACAAGAAAATTTAGCAAATTCATTTTTTCAACATTTTTACTGCATTTGGAATTTTTTTCCCAGTACATGGCATGGAATATTAAATTAGATCGCTATGAAGTGCAATTTGTTAGGCAGGAAAACAAGCCATCAAACAGCACTCTATATGAAAAATAGAAGTTATAGATTTTTGAAGGCAGGGAGTAATAAATGGAAACGCAAAAACGAAAAAGGGCCTCAGCGTTAGGGGGCTAATAATACATAAGTCTATGCTGACCATAAAAGTGGGAGGGCTGGACGGCTAATTTGGGGAGAGCAGGTACAGATGTGGCTTGAAAAGAAATGTTCTTTGTCATCTTAATAAATTTTAACAAATCGTATTGACTTACTGACGACTCGACCAGTTGAGCACCCACTGTACACATACTGCTGACCAGTGCTGTTTGCAGGAGAGAAGCGACACCTGATCAAAGTGTGCAGGACACCATGACCACGATAAGTCATGAGAGATGTGTCCCCAGGAAGGCGTTTTTTCCTGAGAGCTGAAAGATATACAAAGGAGTACACTTAATAGACAAAGCAAAATAATATTTACACAAAACAATCTTTGACTTAAAGGGGTTAATTCACCTTTCTTAGGCACCTGTTGCCATCTGTAATCCCAGTTCTGTTGGGTAATTGCTCTACGTGAGGCCTCAAGCCCCTCTGCACCCGAAAATCTCCTGATGTCCCACAGCTTAATACTCTGATCTTTTGAGTTAGAAAGCAGATATCGTGCATCACCCTGGGATATAAAGAAATTATTTTCTTATATTAATTAATAAAATACATTCTAAAGATTTAAAAGCCAGGTAAAGATGGAAACAAGAGGGGACAAGTAATGCTGGCACAAGTTCATTCATACCAGGAGGGGCACATAAAGAACAGAAATAAAGGTGAACACTGAGAAACCTAACATCAAAGAATTTCTGAAGTAAAAAGATGCTACAAAAAGTAATAAAGATCACAGTAACAGTCTGAATGAAAAAAAAAAAATCAAAGATACGCAGAATAGCCTAACTTCATTGTTTTCACCTTGCTGTCAATGAAAGTAATACCATCCTGATGTCCAGCTAGCAGGCCCACTGGTTTGGCATCATCTTCACGCATTGTACGACGATCCCACACTTTACAAAGCGCATCATCACCCCCGGAGTACAAGATGTGACAGCTGTCATCAGCAAATGAGACAGCATTCACATCATCCTCATGAGATGCAATCTAGATGAAAGAGGGAAACAAAAAAGGGGCCAAGAAAAATGGATAAAGGAGTCAATGTGAGTAAAAAGATGAGGAAGAACAAAGAATAAGAAAAAATCTTTGGAATACTTTTATCAGGGAAAAATGTGTAACTCAGAAAAGGAGGTGCAGTACCTTCAGTATTCGACGGTTTTGTTCTAGGTCGTACACATATACACATCCATCGTTGGCTCTGTGGAAGGAATGTGTATCTTTATATCTATCATATATTCAGGTTGAATGTTACTTTTCTTAAGGCCAGTATTTTCTTTTTCAGAAAAGGTTCAGACCCAATTCAAAATATTTTTAGGATCATTTACAGATCTCTGCTACATTCACATACAGATGTTCAAACATGTTTACATATATTTCTTAGTTACAACATTGTGTGTTACAACTTACCTTGCACCCTGACAAAATCCTCTGTGTAGTCCCAGGGGTTGGGCTTTGGTTTGGATGCATTTCAAAAAACAACATGTGACTTGTCTGAACTGCAGGCTGCCTCCACCTTTGTGCTCCTGTACAGCTCCTCTCTCCCCACCTCTGTGAAGAAGCAGGAGGGAGGAGCAGTAGATGAGCACAAAGGTGGGGGCTGAGAGCTGTGCAGTCTGCAGCAGACAAGTCACATGTTTTTTGAAAATCATCCAAACCAAAGCCCAACCCCTAGGACTACACAGAGGATTTTGTCAGGGTGCAAGGTAAGTTATAACACACAATTATATTGTAATGCAAATGCTTATAAAAGGAAAAGAGGCATTTTTGCACTGCAGGTGTGATGTAGGCTTCTGCAACTTGTCTTTAGTGAAAATGAGGTCCCTGGTGACAAGTTCCCTTTAACCTCAGCTGTATAGTCTGTGTATTTACTTACCCACCAAGCACTTCCCTACCATCACAAGAAACAGTGAGGGAAAAAACAGCAAAGCGTCTCTCTGATGGGCTGTTAGGATAAAAAAAAAAAAGACAGCACTTAGCCATGTTATATCCACTTCAAGAATATCTACCATCAAAACCCATCATTATAAACCAGGGACACTTACTCATAGATTCGGGCACTGTGAATGTGTTCATTTTCTTATACTTATTATCTATGACCTCTTCCTTCAAAAATCAACTTTTTAAATGATGCTGATGAGCTTCAAGGACTCCTAGTGGCGTTACCAAAGCCCCTCCGTGCTGCAGCTTCACAGGCTGTTACACTGTCTCACTCTTCCCCAGCATTTCCCCCTCTCTCTGCCTGATGTAAACCCAAAGCAGCACAGAGGGGCCCTGGCTCTGGTAAAAAAGTTGATTTTAGAAGGAAGGAGGTCATGGTCAATAACTATAAGAAGATTACCACAGTCACGGTGGCTGGACCTATAAGCGAGTGTCTCTGGTTTATCATGCCTTAATTTTGATGGTAGATTTAATTGAAATGTAATTACTTCCATAACCATAAGTAATATCTGCAGTTATTTTACAGATATGCAGCAACAGGAAAACATTTAGTAACTTTTTATTATTTTAAGGCCAACTTCACAAACTAAAAACAGAAGGTGAATGGAAAGTTTTCAATTCACCTTCTGTTCTCCATAGACTTTAATGGACGTTGCATTTTGCTCTCAGTATTTATACATGGAGAACCTGGCATTATTGTAAAGGGGTATTCCAGCTATGATTTAAGGTCTAAAAGTGCTAATTCTATTTCTTAAAGGGCTATTCTCACCTTGTCATTCACATTAAATTTAATTAATCTAAGGTATATTTACATTTCCCATAATAATTTCCCATAAATGTAGCCATGTTCTCCCTTACAAACAAAGTAGTAGTCCTTGAAAATGACTACAGCAACCTGGCAGCGGTGGCGCTATGGATGTGCCCGAACACTTGGATTCAGCATTCATTAGCTTAGGATATCTGTGGAAAATGCAGTAACTCCTGGTCATTTTCATACGGCAAAACTATTTGTTTCGTTGTGCAATCGCTCTAGCAGAAATGTTCTAATGGACCATATGACTACATTTATGGAAAGTCATCTTCAAATTTTTTTTTACACACATATATATATATATATATATACATAAATATATATGATCTTGCGTTGTAATATATTCTTGACCTATTATTTCAAGAGAAGGTTGCCAAAAGTATGCCACTGTATAAGCAGACATGGGATACATCTTCTTGTTCCCTCTCGGTCTCAGCAGGAAAGGGAGCAAACAAGCAACAAGCAGTGATTATCTGCTGCCAGTGTTCAGTGTATCTCCCTTCTGACAAAAGTGTCCATATGTGAATGGGTCACATCCAAGGTCTCCAATTAATGGAGGCTAGGGACGGATGCCATTCCAGCAGTACAGCAATGTACACTGATCAAACAGAGCCCATAAGGTTACTCTTTGGACCTCCCTCTGACAGGAGAAGTCTAAGAAATAGAATGTACGTCCTGAGAATTTCTGGCATACACATTGAACAGTTCACAAAACGAAATGTAAACGTAAGTTAAAGACTTTCTATATTCCTTTGTGTTCCTATCAGAGTCAACAACCTATGCCAGTGTACGAGGTAGTCCTTCCATGCCAACTTCCACCAACCCCTGGTCTACAGATCGATTAGACACATTCACAAGAGTATAATATGTCAGCTGCTTTTCCACCCCTCACTCTTCCCCTTTTATACAGATCAGACACAACCAAAGCTATAATTCCCCCTGCTCCCATAAACCCCTCCTGGTCACAGCCACAGGAGTCATTTGTGTCAGCTTCTAACATTGCCCACGTCCTGCTGTGTGATGCAATTCATAATTAGGACAGGCACAGTTCTTAGCTAACATGACCATTGCCCAGTCTACCCCTGCCAAATCTAGGGTGTCTGCAGCCAAAAGAGGTAAAGCGGAGCTGACTAATTAATCTTCTACCCTCCAACCCTACCACATGACCAGCTACAAAAGAAGCTATCTGCATAGAATTGATCCATATTATGTAAATTTATCCTAAGAAGGATATACACACACATGTATATAAACTATAAAACAGTACCTGAGATCAAGGGCAGTGTGCGATTCTGTGTCCCCATATATGTTGCAGATGTGAACTGTAATGAAATTAAATTCCTCATAATTACATATAATAACGTGCTGCATTAAAATATCTCTATATAGGTGCACATAATCTTAGGCAGCTCAGAAAGTTCTGTGTCACATGGTATATCACAGGACTTCTCTCAATTCAACTGTAAAAAAGACCATATTATATTTCTATGTATCATTTGAGCAGAAAATACATCATCCCTGTGTTGTCCCTGACAGGCAGAAGTAATCAATCTCTCCTCTAGCTGCTGTGTATGAGTTCAGAAAAGTTCAGAAAGCTCTGTGTAATGTGTTTATGTAGGCTGCATACAACACAGCTTTCCCAAGGTCCTGAATATAATAATTATAATTATTTTTTTAACAAAACCACTTGGTTCAGGGATTAAACAAGATATGTTTCTGCATCAGTGTAGCTACAGCATTCTCAAGGTATGTTTGGTTCACAATGCATAAAAACAAATGGTAGATTTCCTTTAACCTCTTAAGAACTTCGGCTTTTAGTCTTTACATTTGATGTATGAGAGCTTGTTATCTGCAGGACAAATTGTACTTCCTAGTGTCAAATTTAAATATTCCCATACTATGTACGGGGATGCAGTTTTGCCATTTTCTTATGGCTTTCAAAGTGCAGCCCAATGGCACTTCCCCTTTATTCTTCAGTTCAGTACGATCATGTTGATACCAAATTTATAAAGCTCTTGTTTTGATACCTTCATAAAAATGTAAAAAATTTTTGCCATGTTGCTATATTCTGGAGGCATCATATTTTCATACTTCAGTGTATGGAACCATGTAAAGAGTCATTTTTTTGCAGGACACACTAACCCTTTTAATTGCTATATAGGGGACTGTATGTCCTTTTGATCACTTTTTAATTCATATTTTTATGTGTGTTGATTAGGACATTTGGACATTTTTTTTCAATAGCGGGTTCAACCCTAGAATGTCTGATCGCTCATACACAATACTGCTATACTACTGTTTGGAAGTGAAATTGAGGGGGGTGCGCCGATCAAATCCTAGATGGTGGCACCTTTGCACTATTATGCACTTGATGCTTGATTTTAATGGTAGATTTTCTTCAAAGACAACTATGGGACATCAAGTTATGTGAATACATTCAGCACCTAAACCTGCAAAGGGAGAATATGCTAAATAGGCCCCAATTAGGCAAGGAATATGTTGGGAAATACTCCTGACGTTTAGAACAAAGCCTTTAAGTGACCTTTAAGTCACCTCTCTGAGAACAATAAAACAGTTCAGAGAGCAATATGGACTAAATAGAGTAAAAATTAATAAGAACTGCTACAGAGTTCATTATACACACACATGTGTATTGTTAAAGGAAACTCTGATCTATGATTCCACATGAAAAGATAAATGAGTGCATACTGTAGTCAGACCAGCTGGAATACAAGAAGTGTCCTCCATCTGGAGTAAATGCCACATCCAGGACACTCCAGCCAACATCTCGAGCTTTTATAGTCCGAAACTTCTTAAAGGATCCATACCGGCAGTCATAAAGGCGAATATTTTGATCTAAGGATTTAGAAAAAACAAACAAGCAAACATGTATTTGAGTGAACTGTAAGATACAGATTTTATTTATATATTAAAAAACTAAATAAAGTACCTAGAAAGAGTTGTTGGTATCATATAAAAATTGTATATATGTATATGTGATCATGATACCGGTAGGTGATAATATTACAGTGAAAGGATAGGTTTATTGGGGAAAACTGCCCAACTGATATGCGTTTCTAGTAGCATGTTGGGCTGCCTTAGCCGGGATACATGATAGTCTACATGATAGATATGGCTGGGCATGGAGACAAACAAGATCTGAATGTTATCCTGCAGCATATTTTGATGTGGGCCTGCAAACCCTGCACATCGGCAGAGACCCTTTTTGCTTGTGGTTAATCATTTTCCCAAAAATAGCAGATGGAAGCCCTGCAATGAGTAGAAACACACGCAGCCTGGATGTATTTCACATATTGCTGACCTGTATCATTACCGGGGGGAACTGAATGAACCTGGACAATACAGTCCCAGCCTGAGATAGACTAGGTTTCTTGTTTGCCATGCTACTGCAAACATAGGCAACAGTGGCTGGCAGTAAATGGCAAGACATATAATTGGCACCATGACACCAAATTTTCCTCTGCTAAGTGATTGTGAGTGTATATACAAACCAAGTGTTCCAACATTTCAGAGTCACTGGGAAACTGGAATCTTTTTTATTATTGTGTTTTCATGACATGATATCTTTTCTGATATGTTTGTAGGATAATGCATAACCTCAATCTTACAAAATAAGTGATAAAGAAAATTCTGTACCCTGGCAAGCAGACATAAAGATGGATCCATCGGTAGAATATACCCCACAGAAGGCCTTCTGAGAGTAAGAATCTGTGGCATTAACATGGTTTGGCAGAAAGCTGAAAAAAATTGGTGTTTTTAATACTAACTGTAATTCAAGGAGAATAATTACAAAACTAAATCAGTAGACCTAAACCTTAATACTCACTGAGACGTCATACGGCAGCGCACACCATGTGAGAACCCGCACCTTCCTCGCTCTCTCTGTATGTAACAAATCGATAATGGTATAAGTATTATAGTACATGGACCCAAATTTTAGAATGTGTCAACAATATCGATTTGACTCAATCTAGAATACACAATGAAATGGTAAATACATTTATATTATTTCATATGTTTACCTCCAAAATCTGACGTGTGATATTTTGTTCTCTGCGTGCCCCTAGCCTTCCTGTAGCAAGCAGGACCTGGGTTCTTATTTGGCTCTGATCCAGTACTGCAGTGTCTGGCGTGGGATCAACTGCAAAAACATTTTAAAAGGGATAACAACCCGTAAAAGAGAGGCAGAAATACAATGCAAATCTCAACAAACCACAAACTCTATATACTTTTCCGTTCACATTTTATACATACTGCAAAGCTTTTAAAATATGGCAACAATATAGAAGCTGAGAGGCTACCCTAATCCCTGTCTCTTTGCTGCTTTACAAATCAGGGACCTGACAGCAGTGTCCATCATTGGAGGCAGCTCGGTTACAGACCATTTAACCCTAAGATGCTGAGGTCAGATTAAACCATGACCTGGCATCTTTCAGTTTCTATAACTAAATATTGCTCTTTCAGGCAGATCGCTCTAGCCTCTCAATTTCTCCAGTAAGGTTCCTTCTTAAGGTTCACAGGCCTGTTGATTGTATAATAAATCATGTTTGTATCTCTATAGCAACAAAGTGTTTTTATCTAGTACTATTGTAGTCTATGGTATAAGTGATCTAATAATTCCTGTGCTGGGCTTGCACAACAAAAAGTTAAAAAAAAAAGTAAAACGAAAACGTTGAAAGTGTTTAAATGCTAATCATTCCTCTTTCCTTAAATAAAATTAAAAAACTAAAAGATAATGAACACATTAGGTATTCTTGTGTACTGTGCTATGAAGATGCCTATATTACTAAAAAGTAGAAATAACTATACTTTATGTTGAATGCCATAATAATGCACTAAAACCTATTTCTTAATTTTTGTCTTTCATTTAATTCTTACCGGGAGGATTATAACGGTCTCCTAAGCATCCCTCCCAAGCACTGTCATTGTCATCATCCGAATCAGACAGCGACTGCACCAGGTGCAAACTGGCAGGCCCTCCTCCCTGCACTAGCCGAACCTGCCCCCTATAGTATAAACAAAGGAGATGAAGGGTATTAGGATACATGTAGATGCCAGATCGAACTTGTGTATTTTCTGTAGCAGAAATGCAAAGATGACCCTCAGATTTCTGCCAAGAATGACAAAAGACTGCATAGGGCTCAGCCCCCTTGCCATTCAATGTAGCGAGCCCCTGCCTTTTCAATGCAGAACCTGTAGCAAGTGCAGAGCAAAATGTGTATGTATTATGCTATTATGCCTAGATGTATGCCTGCTGTACTACGGTACAGCAGGCATACATCCTGTGAATGTAGCCTAAGATTGAAATTGAATAAATCGTATACTTTTTTTTAAATCCAAAAACGGACGAAAATGCAATGGATAGGACGTATATGCCACACAAACAGAAAAGTTGTGTGTGGTCATAAACATAGTAGAGTAGAAGTAGGCGTTCCCACCCTTGAAATTCCAAAGGTGTTAACATAAGTACATTAACATTGTGGCATCGTTCATAGATCGAAGTGTCACGATAAAAAAATTGTCATTCTTTGGGGATCCCTAGTGGATGGATCGATAGCTTATTTCTTCTTCCCCACCCCAGGAACCAGGCTTATAATGTCTTGTAATGTGATAAATTCTGTTTTATATCTTTTATTTTACCAAACTGTTATTTTTGCATTGTATATAAATGTCTGTTCATTTTGTTACCTTTTCATGATAACCACTTTATTTATATGCACTGTCCTTTTTTGTACTAAATCTTCACTTTAATAAGAGCCTTCTTGTGTTCCAACAACTCCCTGACCTCAGAAGAAGCATTATCCGATTGCTTAACTAGTATTATTAGGTATTTGGGCATTATGCACAGTGTCTCGTCAGCTTTATAGGACAGTGGGGGCAGTTAAAACCACTAAAGTTTTGGGGGTTGGAAAGCTGTCAATGGACGGTCCATGGTGACCCAGCAAGCTTCCTTCCTGATCCTAAGTCTGTGATCCTAACACCTTTTACCCACCATACCCCTAAACTCCACACCGTACTTTTTAGCTCACTGTTTATGTCATCCATTAATGGCTTTATTTAGTAATTTCTATTCTAGAAAGAACTTTCATTCACCCCCTTGATAAAGTCAAGGAAGCAGCGGATACCCATCGTTAAGTCAAGCTGACTTCTCTTGTCCCTTCACACTAACTCGGCCCCCTACACAGTAATGTCATCCTCTTCTGGTGCAGATTTTTTTTCGCAATGTGCATGAATGCTGGAGCATGACTGAGGATGAAGTTGCCATGTAGAGGGCTTGGTTATGAGTGTGAGGATGAGAGGAGGTGGGGAAGCTTGACTTAAGCCGGAGCTCCCCAGCCTCCTTGACTTTAGACTTTATCAAGGAGGTGAATAAAATCGCTTTTTACAAGAATTACTATATTATACTATACAAATTACTACATATAGACATCAATGGTTGACATATACACTGAGCTTTGGGGATATGGCTGATGAGAGGTTACCTTTAAAATTTAAACTTTTTTTTAGTGGTTTTGCGATGTATGCAAAAAACGAGATGTGAACATAGCCTGAGGCCTACATTATCTATGTACTCAGAGAATAATTTTGAAATACACTGAAGAAAGAAGCCAAAACTAGACCATCTTTGATGGTCACCAACTTTTAACAAACTTAGCATAAGTCAACAGAACATGTGACTACAAGAAACTTTGCAGTACAACTTTGCAGAGAGGATTTAGAGGAAAAATCCTCTCTGCTTTATTTTGATTCTTATCATCCTTTCACCTTGACTTTTCCACTTTTCTCCCTGAAATCTTGCTAAATTCTGTTTTACTACCAAGACACAGAAGCCACTAAGGATCCTGACATTCCATAGAAGCTCTATGAAGAAGGTAGGGTGGGCTTGTCTAATATACCATGTGTAATAAATGGACATAGTCTTGTAGCAGCAGTTTACCAAAAATACAAGGATCAAGCAGTTGAAATCCAATGTGCCCTATCCATATCTCTCTCAATATTGGATGAGATTTGGGGGAGAGTCAGTAGGCCCCATAAACATAAGTTGGTTGTAATGAGTGTATGTGACCAATATTTATATCATGTTAATGGAGGCCATTAAACATTTATGTACTGAGGAAATGGAGGGATGTGTGTGTGTAATCTACATTGACATGTGTGGTGTTGTTACCTGCGCAGAAGATACGCCAATACCTGCGCCAGGTCAACGTTCTCCTCGTCATCATCATCCTGCAGACCTCGAGATCCTGAGTTGTTGCGGGAGCCTCTTGGAGAATCCCCTGAACCTCCTCCGGCACTGCTGCTACTGCGTGTTCCCATTCTCCATTCCCCTGTACACCATATAAGCCTTAATATAACAAAGCCTTTGTCAGATAGAGAGAAAGAAGAACTTTAAGAATGCTGATATAAATGTCTGAATGTAAAATTACCTTACTAGAGATCTGTATTATATGAAACCCCAAAACAGCTTAAGAAAATGAGTCATACATAATAATTCTGATGCTTCATGCAGACGAGCCTTTGCTCGTGCTGACTACTTTATGTTGTTCAGTGACTCTTGTGTACCCATTATGGTTTATGTTTTTATTACAATAATAATATAACAAAAATATTTTAAAATAATCAAAAGAATCGATTTCCTCAATTAAATATGCACATACAATGCAAAATTTGTGAGTTTGAGGCATATAAAATAAATCTCTAAATATAAATATGAGTCAAGGTATGGAAAGGTAATCTAGAAGTGTTATTTCATTGATAGTAGAAGTATCTACAAAAACAGACGTCCTTTAAAAGTAAGATAAAAACACGGTGGAAATGTTATATGCCATGTTGTCTATGCTTAGGGCAGCATGAAACTTTTCAAAAGTTCACATAAAAGGGATAATCCATTTTGGAAGTACATGGATTGTAAGCTCCTGCAAGTAGGACCCTCACTCCGAATGTTTTGGTTATTTATGATTATTTTGGTTCAATTTTTTCTGCATATATACCCTATGATTTGTACGTTGCTGCAGAGTATGATGGTGCTATAAAGAATAATTTTCTATGTATCAATAGTAACAGTAGGACCTTTAAAGGAAACCTACCACTTGAAGTGGCAGGTTTCCGATGGCAATACCGGGCACCAGCTCAGGGTGAGCTGGTGCCGGAGCCTATTTTAGTTAGTGTTTTAAACCGCGGTATCGCGGTTTAAAACACTTTTTAAACTTTATAGCCGGCGCAGGCAGGTACGTGCTCGGCGCTTACCGTGCACGCGGCTCTCATTCACTTCCTATGTAGCCGCGCGCACGTTAAGCGCTGAGCGCGTACCTGCCTGCGCCGGCTATAAAGTTTAAAAAGTGTTTTAAACCGCGATACCGCGGTTTAAAACACTAACTAAAATAAGCTCCGGCACCAGCTCACCCTGAGCTGGTGCCCGGTATTGCCATCGGAAACCTGCCACTTCAAGTGGTAGGTTTCCTTTAATTTACATTTATATTCCAGAATTTTCTGAATATTCTTATATTCTGGTCTTTGAGTTAGAATGCAGAGATCAAAGGAGACTCTCCAAATATAGTTGAAGCTTCAAACTTAAAATATTAATCAATAGTTTACAGTCCTGTTGCTACCATACACAGTGGTATGGTCAAAACACCAAAAAAAAAATCCTTTATAGGTGAACACTGCTGGAAAACACAAAAGTAGATATGCCTCTTGTTCACACAGATGATCAATGAATCTGATATCAAATTGTCATACTGCATCTCTGTTTTTTGTCAATGATTATGAGACAGATTTTGACACTGTTTTCTCGTGTTTCACCCAGATCACATAACATTTTCAGCACTACCGTAATTCAATCTGAGAATAGGATTGAAATATGGCTGGTTTCCAACGAGAGAGGAAGGCCTCAAAATCTGCTCCCAAAATTTACATAACATTGGAAATGTTACCACTGAGCATAAATCAGGCAACCTCATTGCAACTGTGTTTTATTCTAAAACATTCCATGTAGTTTTTTAAACAAAAAGCCAGCCAAGAAGTAGTAGTAAAAGTGTTGGGAGTGCATGTCTGTCTGACAGATTTCTATGTATACAGGGAAAAACTGTCAACTAATCTGAGATCACGACCAAGCAAGACCGCCCCTCTTTTTCTGGGATTTGTAGAGGAGATCTGTAGAAAGAAATTTGCACTGCTGGCTTTGATATCCCCTGCACGGTAGCATGATGTGCACAATGAAGGCCTTTGATCACCTTCTCCAAACCCAACTCTTTGCCCCCTTTAATATGAATTGTTCCACCGATTCCTGAATAATTTAGAATAACTGAATAATTTCTGTAGCATCCTCAATTCCCAAGCAATCAATGTAAATATTTTCAGCTCTAAACTGTCGGATGGGTGGAGCCAGCCTAAGACCACCCTTCTGACAGTAGAGATTAATTAATATCAATTCTCTATGCTAATTAAGATCTCTACTGTCAAATTGGTAGTCCTTGTCTGGAGCAAAAAAAAAAAAAGTGTGGCCCTGCCCATATGACTATAGAGATCCAAGCAAATGTGACTGTTAGGGTTAAAGAGAGAATTCCAACAATGCTGGAATTTATGGGGTAGTAACTATTAATGGATGCTAAGAGTTAACATAGGTGAAATCTCTTCTTTAAGCACATTCTTCAGCATTCTGTGGGATAATATGATTTCACTAATCATTTCAGAGGACTAGCATAGATGATTTTACATTTTCTCAAGGTGATGACCCCATCCTTCTCCTTTTGGAAAATAGCAAAAAATGGTGTTAAAAGATTTCATAAAATAATGTTGCAATGGCCTAAGCCCTAAGGTGTGATAAATCCCCCCTATTTGATGGATTACATAGAGGGCTTATTACAAAATTCTTTATACATTGCATGCAGTTTGAAGCCGAGGGTGACTGGAATCTGATGAACTAAAGGGGTGATTGGATTATGTGCAGGGTTGATTTAAAAGCATAAGCTATCCCCAACACCCCTGTCAGTGTGATAGTGATGCCCTCTGCTAATGGCAAGTCATTACTAAGTAGAAGGTGAATTGCCAGGCACACTGGTCACAGCCGCAGAGCTCCGTTTATTATTGCCGGGTGTCCCAGCAATGCCCTTACTCTGCGCCCGGCTCCAGCAGTTCTGTCTCGGGTCACACACTGCTGGACTATACAGTACACAATACACAGGAACATTCCCAGCAGCCACTTCTGCGCGGTGACATTACATAAGCGCTATGAGGAGGCCGGGCGCACCGCGCGGACAGCGCACACGGAGCTCGTTACCTCGGCAGCTCTGCCCGGCACACACACGGAGCGTTAATAACGTTACATAAGATGATACCTACACCCAGTGTTTACATCTCTCCGGAACGTCTCCCCGCTGCTTCCGCTTCCCAGACTCAGCACGTGACCGGAGCCCGATTGGTCAGCAGGTCGCCTGAGCTCAGCAGCGCCGCCGGTAATTGGTTCCATTTAGCCCCGCCTACTTGTTTACAAAGTTACACTGTAGACCGCTGCTCGGGAGTCCATTGGTGGGTTCCGAATTCTGAGGAGGACGCTTAACCCCTTAAGGACGCAGGGTTTTTCGCCTCATTTCTCGCTCTCCAACTTCAAAAATCCATAACTTTTTCATTTTTCCGTGTACAGACCTGTGTGAGGGCTTATTTTGTGCGTAACAAATTTTACTTTCCCGTAATGTTATTTATTTTAACATGCCGTGTACTGCGAAGCTGAAAAAAAATTCCAAATGTGGAAAAATTGAAAAAAAAACGCACGTGCGTCACGTTCTTGTGGGCTCAGTTTTTACGACTTTCACTCTTCGCTCCAAATAACACGCCTACTTTATTCTTTGGTTCGGTGCGATCGCGGTGATACCAAATTTATACAGGTTTTATTGTGTTTTAATACATTTTCAAAAATTAAACGAATGTGTACAAAAAAGAAAAAAAATTTGCCACTGGCTAATTGTAACGAATATGCAGCTGCCAGATAGCCTCGTGTCAAGAGAAGACACGAGGCTACCATGGCAACTGATCGCCACCCCCCGATGACGTTCGGGGGCGTGGCGATCAAAAAAAAGATGGCGGCGCCCACGCGCCGCCGTCTTTTAAACGCCGCCTGCGACTTTGCAGGCGGCGTTTAGGGGGTTAATAGCCGCGATCGGTGCAAGCACCGACCGCGGTTATTAGCGGTGGGGGTTTTATGCATTTTGCAAAAACCCCCACCTTTGTATGAAGAGGACTCAGCCCGTGAGCCCTCTTCATACACTCCTTATACCTCTGCGCCGTAGAGCTACGGCGCAGAGCGTTAAGGAGTTAACCTTTTCATTACCGCAGACCCTGTTCATGGCAATAGAACCGATCGCTGTCTTTCCTGTAAATAATAATACAGCAAACTATTGTTACCATTTCAGGCCATAGTGATGACTGCTAGGGTAACTGATCTCCATAGGGTTTGGTATGTTTCTTAGGTAGAATGTTGCCGATTTATTTTTGCAATATTAGGTAACTGTTAAAAATCCGATGCCTTGATGCTCATAGAAACATTCCACCTTATGGAGTAACATAAATTCTACCATATGGAGTAACATAACTTTTGTTCATGGGAAAACTCATTTAAGCAGATCCCCACCGGCCACATATGTATTTTCCATTTCTTGGAAAACCCCTATTAAGCTTTTTTTAAAGCTTAAAGGAAACCTACCACTTCGTGTAGGGCTTATAAGCTGGACATGCCGTGCACCAGCCCAGGGTTAATAACACAGCGGTTAATAACACTAACGAAACTAAGCATCGGCACTAGCTCACCTTGAGCTGATGCTCGGTACTTACTGCTTACCCCTGCCATTCTAAGTGGTAGGTTTCCTTTAAATGAGTTTTCCCATGAAAAAAGTTAGGCAGATCAGTGGGGGTCTCAGTCCTGAGACCCCCACAGATCACAAAAACGAGGGGTACGCACCTACGTCGGACCCCTCGTCGCTCCGTTAGGCTAATGGTGCAGATGGCTGCGAATGACCGTTCTGCTCCACTAATCTCTATGGAACTGACGGAAATTGGTGAGCACCGCACAGAAGCTGTCCTGTCCCCATATCTGAGCGCCTGATGCAGTGCTGAGAATGGAGTCAAGTGGGCGTGGCCGACCATCTTCGGCCGGCTGAAGCTATTCACAGCCCAGCTGAGAGATGGCGGCACGGCACACCAGGAGGGACTGTGTGGAGGTAAGTACAGCTTTATTTTAAGCAGCCCCCCCTACTGGCCACAAATGTATTTTTCATTTGTCTCAGACAACCACCTTATTATATATTTATTCTAATGCAATTTTTTTCCCTCCTTTTTTATAAGTGAGGCCATGGCTAGTTGCTAAGGGCATCAATTTTCCTGATTGGCTGTTTCTCCACCAATCCGGCAGTTTGTCCGGGTCACGGAGCCCGAACCCCGAAACCGAATGGAAACATTGGGTCTGCTCATCTCTAATGAGGATCTGTTATGGCATTATGTAAACAATGTCACACAAAACACTGGATTCTGTATCAACAGTGTAAACTCAATGCTTTATAATTACAAACAGTGTTGTGTGCCAGGCTTATTGGTTTTGGAATTAAAAGACCATAATTATATTACTTGCACTTAACACAAATGAATCCATTTATCAACGTCCACAAATGATTTATATTTCTAAACAAAATGTAATTTTCTCAAAAGATGACAAGTCTCTCTAATCTATAACAGGATACAAATACAATAAGTGATGACGTTAAAGCAGCCAGTTTTAATTAGTTCAGTTTGCTTGTCCAAAGGGCATTAGTAATAAATTATACCAGCATGATATCTTAACCCTCAATGATGAAAATCAGAAAAGAGAAGTTCAGAAAACATTTAAACAGCAATCCAAAAAGTAATTCACCAAATTTCTAAAACCATTGCATAATAAAATTTATAGCCATTATAAAATATTTACATTGCATTATAAAATTTAAAATTAATTATAACTTTAACCCATAAATAACGCGGCCTGAAAAGGCTTTAATAAGCAGGGCATTTTTAGTGAAATTTTGTACATGGTGGTTTAAGGGCTATAACTTTTTTTTGCGTGCTACCTTAAGATTTTTTGCAGTGTTTTTTTCGGGACACATAGGGCTAGTTAAAAAATAATAAAAGTTTTAAGATCAACTCACAATGATCATTATTCATTAATTCCTATATTGTTTCAGTCATTTTGATGTATAATATGCATAGTCTCAGCAAACAGGGAGACTATAGACATGTTTTTTGTAGTGTGGCGAGAGATTATTTTATTATTATTATTATATCGGGAAATACGAATGTATTTTTGTTAATATTTTTTGTGTGTGTGTTTTTACTTTAGATGTCCTCCATGAGTTTTTTTACATTTTTACTATATTTTTTCTTTTACAAGTTTTCCCCTTTAAGTGTGGCATCTATAAGAGCCCCAGTTACATGGGGAAACGACTCCCTGTGTGGGCTGATATTGTGTACTAAGTCTGATCAAAGCCAGCAGATCTGATTAACTCCTTTAGACTCGGTCTATAGAGCCGGCGGAAGCAGAGGATCTATGGAGCTGGCGGCAGCACCAGCTCTGCTCCTCTCTTTATCGCACTACTGGGTGAAAGGAAAAGTGGTAATAAACTGCATCTGCCTTCTCCCTAGGGTTTCCAGGTATCCCCGACACACCCAGAGACCCGGTCTAAAGACGTTGCTGCAGACTACGGACTTTAGACATCAGCAGGCGGTCCAAGAGGAGTTAACTTCACAGCTAATATTACAAATGTATTTAATATTTTACTGTCTTAAATTTAAAAGCCATATTTTATGATCCTATATTCTGTAATATATAAGATTGTGAAGTAAAGTACTATATTCGGGGTACCAAGATTGGAATAAGGGGATCTAATAAGGTCATTTGTGATTCTATGAAAGGTCTGCTGATGGCACGTAACATTATTTTATATAATTGGAAAAATATTTTACAGTAGTGTACAAGCTTGAAAAAGGAGAATGAACTTTATGACATTAACTAAAGCCTGTGAAAATGTGGATTCATTGAGGGTAGACGGGTATGAGATTTAAGTGTTGGGTTACGTTAGATCTTATGTTAGATTCTTTAAAAATAACAAAATGATTAATGTATATTACCTTGCAATGTGTAACATTTTATCTCATAAATGATGAACAATAACATTTTAATTACATATAATTCTGTAACCATGTAATAAGTGTAAAATATTCTCTCTTCACCCTTTTATCTGTTTTCATATATATTGTTATATATTTTGTATGTTAAATGTTAATATTCAATAAAAATTAAGTAAAAAAAAAAAGATAGTTGTTTAAAGAGATTAAACAGACTTCCTGTCACTGGTGCTCTTGCTACCCTCCTCCTGGGTTGCAGGTGCACCCATGTGCCTCCCTATGCCCCTCAGAATTGTGCCAGGCTCTCTCACCTGTCCGCGATACAGAGCTGTCTCCTGTGATCCGACGCGCTCCTCCCTGTCTCCTAGGGCACACGCGTGCCGGCTTCACGAATTGGCACTGGCTACCTGGCAATCTTCCCTCATGCAATGGCGGTTCTTTGTGCCTCAATGCCATTGAGAAAGCTGTGTTCCTTGCCCTGTGCATTTAGACTGATTTCCCATTCTGACCTCGATTCTGTTCCTGGTTTCGCTCCTGTGCCGCTGTCCTGACCTTCCGCTACGTCCCTGACCCGACTCTGATCCCGTGCTGCATGTCCTGACCTCCTGGCTGTCCGCTACTCCATCTCTGCTTCACGGTTCTGCACCTCGCCTTGGCCACCACCACAGACTAAGTCGTGCCTGTAGAGTGACCTGGTGGTACCACGCCGCAGCAAGTCCAACCCGCTTTGCGGCGGGCTCTGGTGAAAACCGGGTACCATTTAAACTGTGCTCCCAGGTGTCAGCTTACGTCATCGTCTGCGGTGGTTCAGTGGGTCCACTACCCCTTAATCCTGACACTTCCCAGAGGAACCCCTGAGGGAGCCAGAGAATTGTACGTATTTTTCATTTTTTTCTGGGCTGGAAAATCCCTTTGAAGATTGGCCATGTAATACAAATTACCAGGATTTCCACATAATAGGGATCAGAATAATTTAAATATCAGTTTATTTTATTTAGAAGTTATAGTTATAACATTCTCTGCTGTAATTTACTGTATATGTTGGCAGAATGGCTAGTTAATGTAACGGGTGCCCCTGCGCTGGTCACTTCCGGGATTCTTGAAAAGCCGGCTTCTCCCAGCAACCCCCGCCGGATCTTAGAGCTTCATGCCTATGAGAAAGCTTCCTACTGCGTTTCCTTCCCAAGTGTTGACCTCCCATTGTGACCCCGGACCTGTTCCCAATTCTGCTCCTTCGCTGCCAGCCCTGACCTCCTGCTCCGTCCCCGACCTCGCATCATTGCCGCCTGCCTTGACCATCTGCCTGCTCCTGACCATGAGACTGCCGACTGATTCTGTGCCTCAACCTTGGCTGCCTCCGCGGGCAAGTCGCACCTGTGAAACGACCTGGTGGTACCACACTGCGGCAAGACCATCCTGCTTTGCGGCAGGCTCTGGTAAAGACCGGGTGCCACTTAGATTCGGTTCCCAGGTGTCATCGTCCGAGGTGGACCAGGGGGTTTACTACCTCAGAAGCCTTACAGTCCTGACAGTAAGATCTGGCCATTGACCCCGCCAAGGTGCTGGGTCAGGAGAATATTTGCCTGTATTGTGCCAGTCCAGAGCATTCATTGCTGCCTGTCCAGTCTGGGAAACGCCAGCACCTAGGGTTCTTGGGAGAAGCGTCCCTACGTGTGAGCAACTTCATGGACTTCATGGAAGCCTCTCTCTCCTCAGTCAGCGGACAAATTCTATCCGGTCCGGTTCCGCACTGAGCCTATCTCTCTGCAAGTAGTAGCTCTTCACAAGGAAAGAAGGTCCTTTTACGTGCTGCCACACTCCACCTCATCTCTCCTGCTGGGTCTTCTGTGGCTGCAACTCCAGGCACTGGTCTTCAAGTGGTAGACGGGGGAGATCCTTAGTTGGGGGCCTGCGTGTCAGTCACGCTGCATGGTGGCATCTCTATCTGTACTTGATTTGACTTCTTCTGTATCTCTCAAGCCCTTGGAGGGCCTACCTATGTGTTACCAGGACTGATGTTTTCTCCAAGAAACAAGCAGAGATTTTGCAACCACACCATCCCTACGACTGCCCTGTGGATCTCCTGGTGGGTGCCTCTCCTCCCCGAGGTCGGGTGTATCCTCTCTCAATTCCAGAGACTGCTGCTATGTCAGAGTATATTAAAGAGGACCTTCAGAAAGACTTTATATGCAAGTCCTCCTGTCCGGCTGGTGCGGGCTTCTTTTTCGTGACCAAGAAGGATGGTTCACTCCGTTCTTGCATTGACTCAACAAGGTCACGGTTAAGAACCGCTAGCCGTTGCTGTTCATCACGGAGCTCTTTGACCGCCTGGGCGATTCCAGGGTCTTTTCCAAGCTGGACCTTAGTGGGGCTTACAACTTCATCCAGATCTGCAAGAGATACGAATGGAACACAGCTTTTAACACTTGTGATGGACATTTCAAGTACCTAGTGATGTCATTCGGACTGTGTAATGCCCCAGCTGTCGTTCAAGAGTTCATCAGTGACATCTTCAGAGATCTGCTGTATACGTGTGTCTTAGTCTACGTAGACAACATTTTGGTGTTCTTCCCAGACCTTGAGACCCACCAATGCCACTTACGGCAAGTTCTTGGTCGTCTTCGGGCTCTTGATCGTCTCTACACCAAGCTCGAGAAATGTCAGTTTCACCAATGGAGCCTTCTTTTCCTCGGCTATATAATCTCCAACAGAGGTCTCCAGATGGATCCTGCTAAACTGTCTGCAGTTCTACAGTGGCTGCCTACGTACCATACAGAAGTTCCTGGGTTTTGCGAACTATTACCGGCAGTTTATTCCGCATTTTTCCACTCTGGTTTCTCCCATAGTGGTGCTCTGGTCCTTTGCCTTGGTTCCAGTTCTCACTAGGCCTGACATGGAGAAGCCCTTTCCTCTATAGGTTAATGCATCCTCCATAGGTGCTGCGGTGGTGCTCACCCAGAAAGAGCCTCAATGCCGAACTCTCACTTGCGTTTTTTTCTCTAGGACTTTTTCCTCCACAGAGAGGAATTACTCCATAGGAGATAGAGAACTACTGGCCATCAAACTTGCCTGGAAGAATAGCGATATCTACTGGAAGGAGCTCACCATCCGATTTGTGTATATACAGACCATAAAAATCTCCTGCATCTCCAGACTGCCCAGCGTCTCAATCCCAGGCAAGCCCTGTTGATCCATTTCTGTCCTGCAGAGAAGAATATGAAGGCTGACGCTCCTTCCTGTGCCTCTGACATCATTGGAGAAGAGCCGGTCCCTCGGCATATTATCCCTCCTGAACAACTGGTTGTTGCCGCTCTAGTGGATCTTCAGCAGTTTCCCCCGGCAAGACGTATGTCTGACCTGCACTCCGGAAGAGGATTTTGTCTTGGGGTCTTTGCGTCTGGCTGGGTACGCTGAAGTACCACGCTCCGTGGCCCTTATCTCCCGCTACTACTGGTGGCCTGACCTGGTCAAAGATTTCAGGATTTCGTGGGGTCCTGCACTTCCTGTGCCTGTAATAAGCTATGGACTTTGTCATGGATCTTCCACTTTCCTCTGGCAATACCGTCATCTGGGTGGTGACTGATCAGTTTTCAAAGATGTCCCATTTTGTTTCCCTTCTTCTGTCTGCTCCACATCTTGCCAGTTTGTTCTTGCTCGTGGTGGAAGCCAAGGTCAAGGCACAAAATCAGTAGATAGTCTCGTGGTCAGGAACAGGCAGATGGACAAGGCAGGCGGCAATGATGCGAGGTCGGGACGGAGCAGAAGGTCAACGAAGAAGTTGTGCCTGCGATCCGATACGTGGACCGCAGGGGCACCCGTGACAATCCCCTCCATTCGGCCGCCCCCTCTTCTTGGTCCGGAGAAGCTTTTGGAGGAGGCTACAGTCAAGAATATTCTCCTCAGGCTCCCAGGATCTCTCCTCAGGCCCAAACCCCTTCCAGTCAACAAGAAGAACCTCTGTCCTCTCATGGTCTTCGTGTCCAGTACCTCCTTAACCTCGTAGACGTCAGTGGATCAGGAGGAGGTGATTTCTGAGAGAAGCGGTTCAAGATGACAGGCTTCAGGAGGGAGACATGGAAGGAGATGCGCATCATAGGAGGAAGGTGGAGCTTATGTGCCACAGGATTTATGCGTCTAATCACCTCAAAGGGACCAAGATATTGTGGACCAAGCTTGTAGCTAAGAATCTTCAGCCGGACGTATCTAGAAGATAACCATACTTTGTCTATTTGGCGAGTCTGTTCCCAAATATATTTGAGGTCCTGTACCAGTTCTTCTACCGCAGGGACATCCGAGGGGGAGGACAGACCACAAAGAAAGGAGCTGCTCCAGCAGACTCTGAGTCCGGGGAATTTTTCAGCAAAATGTGCCCTCAATAAGGGTGATGGCACTCCTTCCCTTATGTGCTCTATTATGTGCCCGTAAAGCATTTTACATCCACATGTGGGGTATTGCCATACTGCACAACAAATTTGAGATCGTTTTTAGCATCTTATGATGCATGAACATGTAATTGTAGGGCTATGTAAACATTATATTGTCAAAATTTGAAAATTCTGTATAGAACCGCCATTTTGTTTTATCTCATGTTCGATGCTTAAAGGGGTATTCTGGGAATATGAACGTCTGATACAAAACCCCACAATGCTATAAATAAATGAATGTAACGAAACTTAATGTCATTAGTCACAAAATGAAGCTTAAATAGTTTGATTTTATGATTCACAAAATTTCATGCCCTCTCTAAGGTTATCACCAAGATGGCCGCCGCTTGAAAGTCCCAAGATCCTTTGGTTCTCAGTAACTCCTAACTTTTTCCTGGAATACCCCTTTAAATGGTTAACAACCTTAACAAGGGCTGTTTGTGGGGTACGATTTAAAAATGTGGTACTTTTTGAGGAGTTTCTAATAAATACAACTTTTAAACCCCTATAAATCTGAATAGGACTCTAAAATAATTCAATCTTAAATTTTCGTGAAAATCTGGAAAATTGCTGATCGATTTGCTTCTTAACTAATTTTTCAAGTTTAACACCAAATTTTACATTTTTTACAAATAAATGCAAAACATTTCAACCAAAATATATCACTAAGGTGAAGTACAACATGTTACAAAAAAACTGTCTGTTATCCTTGGTAAGTTAAAACATTCTAAAGTTACAATCACATGCAGTGACACATGGCAGATTTGACAAATCGAGCTGGGTCCTCAAGATGAAAATGAGTTGGGTCTTTAAGGGGTTAAAGGAATTTCCCCTGCATCTATCCATGCTGCAAGAAATCTAGACTATTTTGAGGAAAAAGTATGGCACATCCAGTGATCATTTTTGTACTAATTTCCAATCTTTTTGCTTTAATATTTAAGAGGCTTCCATGTCCTCTTATCATTCTGCTCTTGCCTGCAAAACTGCTTAGTTCACTGCTCGGATCTGTCTTCAGTGAAGAGTAAATGAGTGAGAGGGAAAGAGAAGCACAAACAGACCTTGTGGTTTAGATCTCTGCGCCGGTGTATGATAGCCACACGGCTGCATTCTTGCAGCGGCATACATCAAGAGGCTTCCAGCGTTTATTCTGCCTGGCGTAGAAAAAAACACAGCTGGCGAATCTTCACATATAAAAATTCGCCGGCAGCAGCGAGTGCATGTGTTTTTTGTAGTGTAGCAGGGGTTTTTTTTTTTATATTGGTAAATGTGAATGTATTTATTATAAATATTTATTCATGTTTTATGTGTGTGTGTTTTTACTTTATATGTCTCCCATGAGTTCACAAAAGACCCCTGGGGTGACTTTTTCACAGTTTTCACAAGTATTCCCCTGTATCTGAGGCATATAAGATGCCGCCTGCAGCAGGGCACCGCCATCTTTGTATACCTCCGACGATAATCTATGGCAGAGCAGGGAATTTATAGTTCCCTTGCTCTGCAATAGACTGAAGTTGGAGCACATCTGCAGGAAACGGCCTGGGAGGAGCCCGGACCCAAATACACTGTAGGTGATTCAAGCGGTCATGCGACCGCCCAAATCACACACGTTTGGGAGCAAAGTAAGGTATACAAAGGCTATACCTTAACCTGCAGGCACAAGTGGCTTGGGGAGCTGTGTTTTCACTCGACCCTGCAAAGGTTTTCGCCGTTGTCGAGTAGGAGTTTTTATAGGCGCTGTTAATCAATAAACTAGTCACTGAATAGAAATCATGCAAAACAAAAATCTCTCACAGTCCATTATATAACATTACTCTGCCAGTGTTGTGTCTGATCAGCAGAATAGTAACCATTGTATTGTATTTTTATGTATACTATGAAATTGCATGCAGAATTGGGTATATGTCACATTTAAAAAAGGTCTGCAAAGTAGGTGGTGGTTTACTAAACCTGATAAACAATGTAATAAACAGTGAACTATTAATGGGTTGGTTTGTCCTTTTATCTTTGTTCTGGCAGCTATAATTTTTTTCATGACGAAAACAGTAGACTCTGACCCTGGTTCCAACGTCACTTGTTTCTCCACAATATGGGACAGAGTTGTTTGCAGTTTGCATAACCTGTTATTTCTCACTGCTGTCAGACCGCACTTGTTCAACCTGCTATGGTAGAAAGCTGTAGCATTAAACCACCTGAACAGCCTCAAGGACTGTTCCACCTCACCTAGAAGTGTAGATTTGTACCGTGTTAGCCACCGTGTTCTGTTCCACCTCACCGAGACAAATTTACATCTGCAGACTCAATTCTGCCAGCTTTCATTTACCATTTCATACTTTTCCCTGTGGAATAAGTGTTGTCACCTTACTGATTTTAAAGCCCCTGCACCAGTTTTCTGCCAGACTTTCATGTGCAAACTGCTTGCACATGTATTTAGAAAGTGTCCGAGATACATTTGTGGCACCGGTGACACTTTATGGCACACACTGCACTATTCTTCACACGACACAAAATTCTGCACTGAAAGTGGCTTTCCAGTACACAGGCGGAACCTGCACCATATCCAACATGCAAAGTCAAGTCTGACAGAAATCTTTTGCACTCCCCATGTTAAAGATGCACTCTGTCGGTGGCAGTGCAGGGGTTGCCAGATTCATGAAGAATGGGCTCCACAATTCATGAATGTGGCGCCCTCTGCAGACTACACAGGCAAACTGCACATAGTGCATTTTGCACTGTTTTTAGTTAATGTGGACCAATGTATTCAACTAAATAGCACATTTACTAACAATAGTGCAAACTGCACTAAATGCAGTTTGCCTGTGTAGTGTGCAGGGTGCACCAGATTCAAGATTTCTTAATGAATCTTGCACCCCATGCACAAATTCCGACAGAGTGCACCAACTTTTTTTGGTGCACCTTTAAAATAGGGCGTGCAACACAATTTTTCCAGACTATTGCATGATGCTGAGCGCAGTGTGCGACACAATTGTGGTGCAGACTCTTCTTAAATACCTATGGAAGCAGTTTGAACTAAAAAGAATGTGCAAAGTCCGACTGAAAGCTGGTGCACGGCCCTCAGTAAATGTGTCCCATTGGGGCACATTTACTTACCCATCCGGAGGAGTTCCCGAAAGTGCATTGTTCAAGGACAATGCAGTGTGCCACGATTCACTAAGATTGTGCGCCCGATATCGTGCATGTGTCGCTTCCCCGCTCAGGTCTGACAGAGTTTACTTTCTTCTTCCTGGTGCATGTAAGTGCATTGGTTGCTACACAATTTTAATCATAAATCCCGCGTTCAGTCCGAATCAGTCGGATGGTCCTACGGCACCGCCCCACAATTTCTGCCGCATGAAGCCGGCGCCGCTGCACCAAAATCCTATCGCGTGCGACACAATCCCCTTCTAAATACCTGTCACAGCAGTGCAAATCCCGAAAACGTCGGGAAGTCCGACGGAAATGCGATCCACGGACCCTTAGTAAATAATCCCCATTGTGTTCTGTATTCATGCAGCTCCTGTCATTCAAATAAATGATTTCTAATATCCAGATAAATAGTTCTAATACTTATCATTGCATTGTACAATTTTGCATTAAAATAATACAATGCCCAAGCGAACCAACTGATAAAGATATGAAGCACTGCAAAACATGAAACCAACAGAAGTTAAAGCTCTCCTGACATATCTACTTCGCTAAAATCCTGCTGTGCTTTTCCTCTGTTATTCATACAAGCAAAAATGAACAATCATTGAATATGATCATTCTGACACAGTGGGGCACATTTACTTGCCTATCCAACGAATTTTACTTTACGAAGTTCCGAGAACTGCGTTGTCCGCCGATAATGCAGTCTGCCACAATTCACTAAGATCGTGTGCCCGATATCCTGCATGTGTTCCTTAACCGCTCAGGTCCGACGGAGTTCACTTTCTTCTTTGTGGTGAATGACACAATTTGAAACTTAAGTCCTGCGCTCAGTCTGAATCAGTCAGATTGTCCGGCGGCACGCCCCCGATTTCTGTCGCATGAAAGCCAGGGCAGCTGCACCAAAATCCGATCACGTGCAACACAATGCCATGGCAGACCCTTGTTAAATACCTGTCACAGCTGTGCAAAACTCAAAAACTTTGGAAAGTCCGATGAAAGTGCAATCTGCGACCCTTAGTAAATAAGACCAAGTAATTGCACACAGTGCCAAACAACCCTATCACAATGGCAATAGTTGTGAATGTGTACAAAAAGATGACCTAGAATTGTTATATCCTAGGAAATTATATTATTTACAAAAACATACAAGGCAGGAATGATAACCGGTCTTCTTTAAACTGAAACTGTCTCATGGAAAAAGCAGGCAATTGTAAAGCAGGAATAGCAGATTGATATAGTTTTGAGGGAAAATGTTCAGTACAGTATACCTTGAAAATTATCCATCTATATCTCTGCTCTTTCTATGTTAAGAAGCCACAGTGGGGGTCCTACCAGTGATGTAAAGCACTGTATACTAAAATATAGAGGAAAGGGAATGGCCAATATGTATTGAAAACAGTGCAAACCTCACTATGTGCAGTTTGCCTGTGTATAGTGCAGAGGGCACCAGATTCATGATTTCTGGCGCATGTTCTTTATGTACTGGAGCTTCATGCACTGTCCCGACAGAGTGACCCCCCTTTTTATATTGCTGCACCTTTAACATGGGCCGTGCAACACAATTCTTTGCATGATAAATGTCGTGCACGGTCCGACTGAGCACAGGAACACCCATTTTATTGCATTATAGTGCAGCTGAGACACAAATGTGTCCCGTGTTACACAAATGTGACTTGGCCACTTAAATATACGTGCAAGCAGTTTGCACTGAAAAGAATATGTAAAGTCTGGCAGAAATCTGGCGCAGGGGCTTTAATAAATCTTGGCAGTGACTGAAAGGACTGCTTCCATGACATCAAAGTTTAGCAGAAATATAAATGGTTCAATTCCAATGTCTACTGAGTAATTTTCCACAAAAAGTTATATATAATTCTGTTATGCACTATAATACACATGGGCACATTGTGGCTTAGTGGTTAGCATTACAGCCTTGCAGCGCTGGGGACTTGGGTTCAAGTCCCAGGGTCAACATCTGCAAAGAGTTTGTATGTTATCTTTGTGTTTGCGTGGGTGTCCTCCGGTTTCCTCCCACACTCTAAAACATACTGGTAGGTTGACAGGGACCGATTTGGCAAACTCTGTGAAGCGCTGCGTGTGCGCTATATAAATAAAAGAATTATTTTTATAGATATAACTCCAGAAAACAATATAGATTGGGCCTGAGGGACAGCTAAAACTGCTAGAAAATATTAAAAACCATCACCCGAAAATGTAAATTTTTGTAGAGAAATGTAATTATATATATGAGACAGAACACTAAGGGGAGGAACATGAGTATTATCAACATCCTGAAGTACTATTAATAATGAAAGAAGGAAGTGTTCTAGATATAATTTACAGATTTCGATAATGCATTTCCTTAGCAAGAAAATTTTGCACAATCGTTTCTGTATTCAGTTATCTTACTAAAGAAACTAAAAAAAAAGAGCCAGATCTTCCACACCCTGTTAAGTAAGTCCAGATAAAGTTGTTATTAATGGTTCAGTTATAAAATTATAAAAAAATTATGAAAAACAGTATAACAGTATTGGTAAAATTATAGTCAATGTATGACTATACTGTCACTCATTGTAGATACAATGGGGCTTATTTACTTACCCGGTCCTGTCGCGATCCAGCAGCGCATTCTCCGACAAGGATTCGGGTCTGATGTCCACCAGGTGTTGCTGCTGTGCGAGGTCCGCCGGAATTCACCATCCTATTCCTGGTGCATGTAAGTGCGTGTCAAGTGACACATTTTTAAAAAAATATACTGCGTTTTTTCCGAATCCGTAGGGTTTTCTGATGGCCACACCCCGATTTCCGTTGCATGCAAGCCGGCGCTGATGTGACACAATCCGATAGTGTGCGCCAAAAACCCAGGGCAATTCGGCGCAAACCGGTAATTTTCGGCGAAGATGAGCGATTCGGGCCCTTAGTAATTGAGCCCCAATTTGTACAATTCAAATCAGTTCAACCTGTTGTCCCAATAAAACAACCAATTATCAAAAAGTAATAAATTGCCATTCCTGCTATTATTGCAAGTGGGTAGATATCTAAGGCACATTGTTTTAAGTACATTAGCTTTAAAATGATGTAATAATTGGTAGACTGCCATGAAGAGTAAGAGTGCTCTGAATCACTGCTATAGATAAAGAATAATTATTCTGTATGGTGAACAGCTTACTCTGCTATAATGTGCTCACTAAAATGTAATGAGGAACCGCAATACGCTTCAGTGACTCACTTATCTTCTGTCTTATCATCTAAATGTAAAAATGATTGATCGTAAGGGAAAATTTCAATTTAATGGGGGACATTTATCAGGGCTTCTATGCCAGAAAACTGCCATGAATTAACCGCAAAGGAATTCCGATTATTATCCCCTTTATGCCAACTCCACACCAAGGCGGAATGGAGGGACATGGCTGGCAGCAGAGTGGGCTGACGTGCCTGCCCACTACCGAGACCATGTGAACGTTCACCTTGAACGTACTTATGGCTTTCGTACCAAACACCAGATACATCAGGAGGCCTAAGGCTCAGGAACAGGGCTTCCATCGTATGCTGGCACACAAGTGGTACAATGCCCTGGCTTTTTGTACTATACCAAGTCATGCTGGTTTCAGCAGCTGACCTGGCTATTGTGAGAGACATCCACAAGATGTCTTCAAAGAGTTCAAAGACCTCTGGAAACATATTTTACAGAGCTCTGTTTATTCACATTACCCCCCTCTGTGGATCGAATCGGCCTTTGTTTTTGTTGACCTTTCGATAGACTGATCAAGGGCGTTGCTAGGCTAAAAGATCCGGGGGACTGTGCCCCAGATCTTTTGGCCTGTGATCTGGATCAGTGGGACACTTGTCCTGCTGTCCGGGCAGCTCTCCCCACTCTCTGCTTCCTCTCTGGACGCAGATAAAGGTGAGTACTGCAGTGGACAACGGAGCTGTCAGCTCTTTCCTTCACTATAGATTGAAGGAGAGACTTTGATGTCATTACACCGTGTCTCCTGCTTTCAAGAGCTGACTACAGTGACAGAGCAGGAGGCATGCTATGGTGACAACACCGCGTCATGTCCCGCACACAGGCAAGAAAAGGAGAAGCAGGAAGGAAGGCAGGTGAGTATTATTTAGCGTGCATATTATTTGGTATCCCCTTGCACTGCACATTATTAGAAATGGGCCAAAGTTGTGGAGCATTAAGTCTAGGGTCACTGAGGGGGTCACATTGAAGGGGGTTAAGCAGATGTTAGGCCACAATTAGGGAACATTATAAGGTGGGTGGCACAATGCTGGAGTTGTAATGTATGCATGGGGCCCATGTATTGTGGAGGAGCAGTTATGGGGGCCACAATGGGAACAATGTCATATGTGGAAACCAGAATAAGTAGTTTATATATGGGTCATTCTTAAAGGGTGATTTGGGGGTGGGGGAAAGTTAGGACAGTATAATATACATTGCTACAATTGCAGGCATGATAAATTTTGAATTTTACGTTAAATCGTATTACAGGGGTTATTAGGGGTAGCAGCAGAATAACAGCATTAGAGGACCAAGATGCAGGAACAATGAGGAACATAAAATGTCTGAGTGGTAAACTCCACAGGGAGGACATATGGCTGAAGAGGAGACATAGTGATGCCGGACCTAATGGAGAAGACAGAGAACAACTACAGTCCGAGGACACATATCCTGCAGGCACTGGATAGAATAGGTAGGGATTTCTACAGTATTTTCAGTTGGTTTACATGGAAGCTCATTTAAGGGGCGTTATGTACAGGAATGCTTACCACTGAAAATTCAATACATATGTATATGCAGGTCCATGCCCCGAATCTTTTACGGCACTAGCAACGTCCCTGGTTTTCCACGGACTGTGAGCTCTTGCGAGCAGGGCCCTCACTCCCATTGTTCCATATAATTTTTTGCAATCTATAATATCTTATTTTATTTGTATATTATTTGTAAAGCGCTATTGAATATGACAGCGCTATATAAATATAGATTATTATAGTTTTAAGATGGAATATTTGATAACACTTTTAATGTCAGTGATTCACAAATACTCAACAATGACACCAATAATTGGTCTGCAGCTTTCAGTATTCCTAAATTGTAAGCTCTGGTAAACCAGGCACCCCATTTGTTCAGACATACATTACCTTCATTTAGTGAGAGGGCAATCATCCATTTATGTAAGAAATTGTGGTTGATTCCTTTTGTTGATTATTTTGATCAAATAAGTACTATACTATAAGTTCCAATACTTTGAAATCTTTGAACTAGTTACAATGAATGAGAATAATAAAATGTTTTTCAGTGGAAATGAGAATATATTTGATGCAAAAAGAGCTCAGGGAGCACCAAGAATCCTGGGGAATCTACAGACATGCAAAAGCAGTCGGGCTATCCTTGCCCAAATATTTTGGATAAGCATGCAATCCCAGCAAGTATGTTAGGTTAACCCTAGTTAATCACGTCTCCAATAAATAGTGGGTGTGTTGTAAACCCCTAGAGTTTTTTCAGGAGTCATGTACCATCTATACAGTAACTTTCTATTTCTTTCTTGGTGGTTGGCAAACACGGCCACTGTGGCTCCAAAACAGTGGGATCAATCTAAATTTTTCATTTGACTTTATATTTGAACAATTTAACAGGGTAGGAATTGATTATGGCATTGTAATAAAAAGGGCCCTTTTTGTGACATCCAGTAGCCAGTGCCAATCCAAAACCTGTTGTTACATAGTGAAGTAGCAGGGACAAGAGGTAAAAGTTATCATGTAGTAAGTTAGTGTGCCAACATATGAGGACTAGTAATTTTCTCTATTCATCCTTGTAGCTCATAATGGGGATTGTCATCCACTTGGCCCTGTCCTACAGCTAATCCAAACCTACAACATAATGATAGAGACCTGTCAAAATCGCATATGCTACAATATCAGGCTGATTGATTGATTTGTTTGGATATCAGAAAAGTTACAGGTATGAGAAGCTTAGTAAGTTTCTTTTTTCTACACTTGACAATGCTGGAATTCATATCTATCTGTTGTGGAAACAACAGCAACCAACTTCCCTCCAAATGAATGAATAGCTGAATGACATTATGAAGGACTTAAGGGGTTTGGCCATGAAAGAAAGTTCTCAAATTTTAATCCGCTAGTGTTGTTTACACAATAAAGCACATTTTAACCCTTAACTTTACAATTTTACTCATTTTTATTGCTGTTTTAGCTCCTATAGCTCAGTGATTGTTAATGTAAAATTCCGGAGTGCTCGCTAAGCAGAAACTTCATGATCCCTCTAGTGCTGTGAGATGCTGTGTGCTGACAAAGTGCTTAGATTATCAGGGCCCACGGTTTATCTACACTTTTAGTTAGCTTCTGAACATTCTACTACTTTCTGACACATAGAAAAAGAGAGATGAGCTATAACAACACACAGTCAGGTCTGCTATGCTTCCCTCCCCTTGGTAAAGACCTTAACTTATCTGTAGCTGGTAGAGTAAACTATGCACACTGCTTGCCGGAAGTGTCTATGTCTGATCTCGTCTCATAATGGAGGGGGAAGGGCAGGAACAAAACAGCACAATGCAGTGTGCAGACCGGAGAAGCCATTCATGAGAAGAATTTACCTGCTCGGCCATGGTCAGAAGATTTATGGTCGGATGCTGGGGCAACCGAAATTGTATACACCAGGACTGATCTGTGAAATGTTGTATTTTTGTTAATAACATTGAATTTGAGAATGTGTTATTTAGTTATCCTGAGTATATTTAAGAATCTTATCTTCATAGCAATAGTCATTTAACATTTTCTAAATATAACATCATCACCTCATTCTTTGCTTCCTTGTACCACTGGGCAATTTTCTATTAAAGCACTTGAATTGTTTACTTTGGGGAAGTCTCCACATGATGCAAATGGATACTAATAGTTAACAAAATAATGACACCGAAGAGAAAAAAGAACCGACTTTACTTGCAATAAAAAAACAAAGATGGACAGGTTAAAAAAAATAAAAACAACAAATTCCTGAGGTCACCTCTAATGGAACCTTGCCGGTTAAGATGGATTGACCATCTGTGCTATAGTTCCTGTGTAGGCTGACTTAACATACACAAGAAAAGTTCATATTCTCATTATTTGGCCAGGATTCTAGTTTTATAAGTAGTGCATGGTTTTGATGCCTAACGTGGCTTCATTTTTGCTAAAGTGATAGAAGTGTGAAATAAGGCACTTATTCTCCATAAATAATGAGGACTGTACCTCACCCTTTTTATGGCTTTTTAGTTTATGGCTTCTGTTTTATCTCTTCACATCTGTTTCACTCTGCTATCCAGGCCATTCAGCTCCTGCATAATTTGTGGCGGCAAGTCATCATTTACTTGCTCAGTCAAGTATTTTCCCACCTCTTGTACTTCTCTTTCCCAAAATCCTTTCGGGAGAGAAAACAGCTGGTTTGTGTCAACTCCACCTAGCCCTTCTAGATTCAATGCCCCCTCAGCAGGGAGATAGCCAATAGATGTCTTCCGAGCACTTTCCTCTCCTTCTACCCTACGGAAGATCCAATCTAGTACCCTAGAATTCTCTCCAAAACCTGGCCATAAGAACTGTCCTTTGTCATCTTTTCGGAACCAGTTGACATGGAAGATTTTAGGTAGATGAAGTCCAGGCCTGTTTTGAAGGCTCAGCCAGTGTGCAAGATAATGGCCAAAATTGTATCCGAAGAAAGGTCTCATTGCAAAAGGATCATGCATGATAACTTTGCCTATAAGACACAACAATGGAAAATAATGATTACACAAATTATATGATAAAACCCACATTAAACTAGTACAACTTGTGACAAATTGGTATTTAAGTAAAATTTATAGAGCACAACATTATTACCTAAGAGTATAAAACAAATTTACCTTACGACATGACATTATGGTGTTATATACTGGTTCTATACTAACCTTTGTGTTCTGCCGCTGCAGTAGCCTCAGACCGCATAGCAGCTCCAACAAACACGCCATGGTTCCAGTTGAAGCTCTCGTAGACCAAAGGGACACCTAGGAAATAGATTTCTTTGTTTATTATTTATACAGGGGATGTGTTTATTATCCAGGGGCTTAACTTGAGGTGGTACAGACCATGTGGTTGTAACTGGGACCTAGAAGCCCCAGGACCATAATGGGGCAGATTTACTTACCCGGTCCATTCGCGATCCAGCGGCGCGTTCTCTGCGCTGGATTCGGGTCCGGCCGGGATTCATTAAAGTAGTTCCTCCGCCGTCCACCAGGCGGCGCTGCTGCGCTGAAAAGCATCGGAACGCGCTGGAGTTCAACGGGCCGGGCTGAGTGAAGGTAAGTACAAGCTCCGCAACAAATTTTTTGTTTTAAATGCGGCGGTTTTTCGTTTGGCCACGCCCCCCGATTTCCGTCGCGTGCATGCCAGCGCCGATGCGCCACAATACGATTGCGTGCGCCAAAATCCCGGAGCAATTCAGGGGAAATCGGCGCAAAACGGAAATATTCAGGTAACACGTTGGGAAAACGCGAATCGGGCCCTTAGTAAATGACCCCCAATGTGTCTGTTCCCTATATATTAGAAGACTAGTACAATGAATAATACATTATAGTAAGCAGCCTGATCCAGATTTTGCATTGGGATACAGCAGCTTCAAGTTACAGCTCTCTGTATCAGCTATCCGCTTTCCTCCTTGACTGATATCTGTTGTATATATTTTATGCATGCTCTAAAAGGCTAAATCTATAAATATTAATGGTCTACAAATCTCACAATGGATATCATTACAATATGGGTGGGGGGGGACTAGCACAATTAAAAATAAGTTTAAAATATAAAACTTAGGCCACATGCGGATGACTTTGTGCTATTTGCAGGCACAATCAAGGGGTTGATGGTGGCTGCAAGAGAGGTTGATAATCAAGAGAGGTTATCAAGGAATCTCAATGTCTTTTGTCACAATCTTTCAACACCTCATATATTTTACACATTTTAGCACAAGGTAAAGAACTAAAAATATAAAAAGAAGGCGATGAAAAAGAAGGGACTGCTGGGAAATCACCATATTCTTGGAAATGCTAACAGTAAAAAGTTTTGTCACTCCTATCCAAATCAATTCTGCATAAAATGATTAAGTGACAGGCATGGTACACATAATATATAGATAGACTGTTGCTGAATTATTATGGCATCCTAATGCAGTTGTTATAGCAGATATAAAGTATCTATCCCTTACCCTCAGGTCTTCTACCACCAAAGATGATGGCATCTATGGGAACACCCTCTGGTGACTCCCAAGCTTCATCCATAATAGGACACTGAGCCGCAGGGGCGCAGAAACGTGAATTTGGGTGTGCACAGGGATCTTTATCTCCTGTAGAGAGAAACTTGTTTTACACACTATAAAAGTCAAGAAGCAATGCATATATATATATATATATATATATATATATATATATATAAATAGTAGCGAAGTTATCTTACCTTTTTTCCAGGGTTTTCCAAGCCAGGATGTGACAGTCACACCAGGTGGAAGATCTTGATCCAGTCCTTCCCAGTAGACGCCTCCATCACTAGTCTCTCCCACGTTTGTGAAGACGGTGTTCTTCTCCACTGTATGCAGGGCATTGGGATTTGTTTTTACAGAGGTTCCAGGAGCCACACCAAAGAAGCCGTTTTCTGGGTTAATAGCCCGAAGACGTCCTGTAGGGAAAAGGTTTCATTAATACAGTAGTTGGTTACCCACCACACTCATTTTATTGAATGTATAGCACAATACAAACCTTCACTATCAAATTTCATCCAAGCAATGTCATCTCCCACACATTGTACCTTCCAACCAGGCAGCGATGGGCGCATCATTGCAAGGTTTGTTTTTCCACAGGCACTTGGGAAGGCAGCAGCGATGTATCTTTTACGTCCAGCAGGGTTTGTGATACCCAAAATCTAATGTGCGAAAGAAACCCCATAACAAGATAATATACATATAGCAGAAAAAGATGGCTCAGGAAACAGAAGACAGGGGGTCAAGTGCAGGAGAGAGTATGCAGGGGGCCAAAAGCGCCTCTCTCACCAGCATATGCTCAGCCAGCCAGCCCTCATCCTTGGCAATTCGGGAGGCTATGCGCAGAGCGAAGCATTTTTTTCCCAAGAGAGAATTTCCTCCGTATCCACTACCAAAAGAGACAATCTCCCTGTTATCGGGAACATGCGCAATAAGTGTCTTTTCAGGGTTGCAAGGCCATGAGTTCACCAGGGGGGCTGCACAGAAGACATAAATTGGGTATCTTTAGTTATTTGATCTGTATACTGCATTTGCAGAGTGAAATAATTAGTACTATAAGAATATTCTTACCCTTTAAGGGGAGTGGTTGCCCCACAGAGTGTAGACATTTCACAAAGTCGCCATCTCCTATAGCATCCAAAACTGGGGTGCCCATACGTGTCATAATACGCATACTGGCCACTACATATGGAGAGTCTGTTAGCTGTACTCCATATTTAGATAATGGGGAACCAACTGGGCCCATGCTGAATGGCAATACATACATAGTACGACCTGGGAAAAGAGAAGCCAAACCATGATCCATTAACACAAATAATCACTTATATATTTACACCAACTACAGAGAGCGATTAATGCCTGGTTGTAATGTTAGACCCATAGTAGTTTACAAACCTTTCATACAACCAGGGAAGCGATCACTCTTTGCTCTCTCAAAATCTCCAGGGGACATCCAGTTACCAAGCTGCCCCTTGGCTCCATCTGTGGGAATTGGAACAGTATCCCGCTGGTTTGTAGTTACTATAACGGTCTTACTCTCAACTCGAGCCACATCCTTTGGATCAGTTCTAGCCAACCAGCTGGAGGATGAATAAGAAAATAAAGCAGAAGGGCACATAAAGAGGAGTAAATTAGCAATAAACTATAGTACACATGCAGGCAGTATAGTAAAGCAGAGCTAAAGAGTAATGGGCAGTGCAATTGGTAAAGCCATGGGGAATGTGCTATTAGAATATCATGGGGATTCAGAAACACTGTTTGCAAGCTAATCTTACTCACCAGTTTGGGTACTTGTGCAGTTTCTTTATCATACCCTCTTGCTGTAAAACAGTCAGGATGGTGTCATTTTCCGAAGCAGTGCCATCACATATATGGATGTTTGAAGGCTCACACAATTCAGCTCCTCGTATCACAAATTCTCGGACACCAGGAGGAAGACGCTCTATTTGCTTACTCAGGGCCTGCAGAGCATGTGCTTTTCGGCTGCTTACTTGCTGTGACTTCACCCATGCCTTAACAGCTCTGGAGCATGGCCTGTGCAAAGAATAAAAATAACAATTAACAAGTTTTAAATTAACAAATAAAAGCTTGCTATAACTTATAACTCCTCATATACATCATAAGTAATGATATGTCATATATATGTTTGTTCAAGCATAGATGTGGCCATAATGGGTTTTCAACCTGCTTTGAAGCCAAAGAGTAAAATAAATCAATGTCTGGTCAACCCTGCTGAACACAGGAAATTCTTACCTATAAATGATTAATTGAAAATTATATTTTATTGCCAAAGCAGTTACCTTAACCCCGTCAAGACTGCCATACGGCTAAACGTGTCTTATCTGCCCATGCTCCATGCAGATAGCTCATATATAATGTATACATCAAGACAGTGGCATAATTTAAATGGTCATATCTCCTGAACAATGGCACCGAGTCACACAGTGTCAGGAACTGGATCTTTCCACTGTTAAATTTACAGTAAAAGATTTTTAAGTACATATCTGGACTCCCAACTATAAATTTAAAGGTGGATATCTCCAGTTCTGTTTCACCTAGAAACACAATCCTGATATCAATCATTGCTCAAATTAATAAAGGGAACACTCAAATAACATTGAATATTTTGTTCTGTACAAAGTTGAATGTGCTTGAATGTGAATCATCAATGGAAATCACATTTTTTAACCAATGGAGGCCTGGATTTGGAGTAACCCCTAAAATTAAAGTGGAAAAACACACTATAGGCTTATCCAACTTTGATCTAATGTCATTAAAACAAATCAAAATGAGGCTCAGTATTGTTTGTGTCCACCACATGCCTGTATGACCTCCCTACGACTCCTGATGCTCCTGATGAGGTTGCAGTTGGTCTCCTGTGGGATCTTCTCCTAAAGCATCCGCCAACTCCTGGACAGTCTGTGGTGGCAATGTGACGTTGGTGGATGGAGCAAGACATAATATCCCAGATTTGTTCAATCAGATTCAGGTCTGGGGAACAAGCAGGCCAGTCTATAGCTTCAGTGCCTTCATCTTGCAGGAACTGCTGACACACTCCATCCACATGAGGTCTAGCACTGTCCTGTGTTAGGAGAAACCAAAGGCCAACCAAACCAACATTTGGTCTCACAAGGGGTCTAAGGATCTCATCTTGGTACTTAATGGCAGTCAGGCTACCTCTGGTGATCAAACGGAGGGCTGTGGGGCCTTCCAAAGAAAGGCCACCCTACACCATTATTGACCCATGGTCAAACCAGTCATGCTTAAAGCTGTTGCAGGCAACAGATCGCTCTCCATGGCATCTCCAGACTTTGTCATGTCTGTCACATGTCCTCAGTGTGAACCTCTTTTTATATGTGAAGAGCACAGGGCGCAAGTGGTGAATCCTGGTGTTCTCTGGCAAATGCCAAGCGTCCTGTATGGTATGGGCTGTGACCACAACCCTCATTTATGGACGTCGGGCCCTCATACCATCCTAATGGAGTAGTTTTCTAACCATTCGTGCAGACACATGCACATTTGTGGCCTGCTGGAGGTCATTTTGGCAGTGCTCCTCCTGTTCCTCCTTGCAAAAAGGTCAAGCTAACGGTCCTGCTGCTGGGTTGTTCCCCTCCTACGGCCCCCTCCTGTCTTCTGATAGCGCCTCCAGCCGCTGGGCACTACGTTGACAGAAACCGCAAAACCTTCTTGCCACAGCTTGCATTGATGTGCCATCCTGGATGAGCTGCACTACCTGAGCCACTTGTGTGGGTTGTAAAGTCTGTTTCATGCTACCACGAGTTTGAAAGCACCACTAACATTCAAAATTGACCAAAGCATCAGCCAGAAAGCATTGGTACTGAGAAGTGGTCTGTGGTTCCCTCCTGCAGAACCTGCGCTTCTCTATGGAGAGGGAAGGGATGACCAGCGCACCCAGGCAAGCACACTATAGTCCGAAGGAAGCCTAAAGGGGAGATTCTTATCTAACCTCAGCTGAAGGCAAAGTGCAGACGGAGTTGCAGAAGACAATTAGCAAAAGTACATGCACCCTCTGTTTTTGAACCTGGAAAATTGTCATGGATTGACACTCTACATATTTAGAATTTTGGTAAAGGTTTCTACAATTTTACCGCTTATTAAAAAAAAAATATGGGAAAAATTGAATTTTTTGCTTTTGCTCATTCTATAAAAATTTTTATTAATACAATTGTTCTATCAATTTAAAGTCTAACATATCATGGAAAAAACACAGTAGAAATTCTTATGATATGTTAAGATATCATCATTTAAAAAGGTCTACAATAGATTGCACAAATTGACTGGAACCAGGCACCTATGACCCTCGGTAATGAAGGGGATTAAAAAGTAATCTGCAAGAATTATGTTAGAGCATGTGGTGCTAAACAGATTGATATATGTTTTTTTTTTAAAACAATTTACAAAAACAACAAAGAACAAACTACTTTTTTAATCCATTCATGTCTTTGCTAGGTCTATGCTTAGCGCCAGTCAAGGGGATGGCCCTATCAGATACTGGCAACTGTTGACCAAATCGCTAAATACTAAATTCTAAGCCTAAAAATAGAAATGGTTTTATGGGTTTATTAAATGGGTTTATAGTATACTAGAATAAAAAAAATACATGTCTTTGAAAAATCATACTTCCTCTAGGTGTACAACATACACAATACCAGTTTAAAGGAAACCTACCACTTGAAGAGGCAGATATAAGGGGGAACTACCGAGCACCAGCTCAGGGTGAGCTGGTGCCAGAGCTTAGTTTTGTTAGTGTTTTAAACCACAGCATTGCGGTTTAAAACACTTTTTAAACTTTATGGCCGAAGCTGCTTCGGCGCAGGGAGGTACGCGCTCGACGCACCATGCGCGCGACCATGCACGCGGCTACATAGGAAGTGAATGAGAGCCGCGGGCACGGTCGCGCGCATGGTGCGCCGAGCGCGTACCTCCCTGCGCCGAAGCAGCTTCGGCTATAAAGTTTAAAAAGTGTTTTAAACCGCGATACAGCGGTTTAAAACACTAACGAAACTAAGCCCCGGCACCAGCTCACTCTGAGCTGGTGCTCAGTAGTTCCCCCTTATATCTGCCTCTTCAAGTGGTAGGTTTCCTTTAAAGCTAACGTATTGGATTTAGTTTTTTATCTTGATGTAGTCATGCAGTACTCTTTTTGACCTGTTCTATATGATTTATTTAATTAAGGAACAACCCAGAAGAACAAGATTAAAGTTGTTACCTATATCTACTAGAAGGTTGTTTTTTACTTAGTACCTCAAAGTTTCAGGGTATAGTAACTGCAGAGTCATCTATTCCCTGAATATTCCCTATGCATCTTGGTTTGCTAAACTCTGCAATTATATTACTCCACCTCTGTAACCTTCAACCCCAGCACTTGATAAACACCACGTACAAAGTTCTAAGGTCATCGCCAAGATATGCAGACACACAGGATAAACATGTATTCAGCATTTACCTACTAAGCGCCTGTCTCAAAATATACTGCTAATAAATCAGAATCTTAGAAGGAACAGATACATTTCTAAGGAAGTGAGTCATATCCATATAGCCTGAAACTATTTTGGAAGATCTGAACATATAACCTGATATCCTGCATACATATAATATGGGTACATCACAGTACTACTCCTCCTATCCTGCATATATAATACTGGCACATCAAAGTACTACTCCTCCAATCCTTCATATATAATTTGGGCACATCAAAGTACTACTCCTCCTATCCTGCATATATAATGTGGGCACATCAAAGTACTACTCCTCCTATCATGTACATATAATATGGGAACATCAAAGTACTACTCCTCCTATCCTGCATATACAATATGGGAGAATTACTACTCCCCTTTTAAGTAATATTTATAATATGGGTCGGCTCCAGGTTTCATTAGGCCCCTGGGCGACAGAGCCTCAGTGGGCCCCTTTGCAGTGAACTCACATGGCTGCATTAAAAATTCAGAAACTAATACAGTTCCCTAAAATATTCCCTAATTCATCATCCCAAACAGCCCTCTCATGGTTATTTTAAATAAAACCCCCCTCCCCCCCTATAGATTCATTAGATACAGCCCCCTCACCCCCATGGATTCCTTAAGTACAGCCTTATGTGCCCCCCCAAAGCAGCTATGGGCTCCGGGACTTGCCTGGGTATGACCAGTGCTGGCGCCGGCCCTGCACACAGTACAGAATTACTCCTCCTGTGCTATATAGTTTTGCACAGCACTTTATGATGAGTAACACTATTATTTTAAATGTATGGGCACAGTACTATTACTCCTATTCTGTATATATGGGAACTGCACAGGAATAAGATTTTTATCATGTATATATGGGCACAGCGGTTTTTCTTTTATAAATGTCCAACTTAATTTCAAAGCAGCTTTATACAACATGTTCTGTTCTGTTGTTTTCCTGTGAAGTGCCATTTAAGGGAAGCTTACTACTAGCCAATTGCAGGTCTTAGACTGGAATAAAGAGGTCAGGTACAATTTATTTTTCATATTGCCATGATGCCGCTGCTCTTAAATTAATTTTTTCAATCCTTTGAAGCCATTCATATGCTGCATCTGAATTGCATTGATAAATACAATTCAAGCACAGCGGGAGTGTGCAGATTAATTTATACCTAAAAGCTTACCACATGTTATGCATTGTTCACCTGGTTCTTGTTACTGTTTGCAAGCAGTTAGAATCGGCTAATCTCCAGCCCTAGACATCCATCTGACAGTATAGATTCAAATTAGCATATTTCTTACTTAAGCTATCCTGCTAACTAACTATGCTAATTAGGTTCACTACTATAAGATAAGTAGTCCTGGGCTGTAGCAGACAGTCTGGAACCATTCATCTGACAGTAGAAAACCAAAAATATTTACATTGATTACTCAGAAGAAGAAAAACAAATATAATTGGTGCCAAAAATCCTAAATTACTCTTTTACTGTTTGTTTCCTTTTGAAATTGCGAAAACAACGCTGAAAAATTCAATGCTGCACAGAAGTGTTGAAAATAAATTATAAAAAGAGGATACATTGGAAAGCAATTTTTGATTTTAGACGCTCTGTACTGCTAGTGTACCTTGGTGTACAAAGCAATGAATGATAGGAGCTCCAGTGTTAGCTTAGTACACATTACTCTGATATGACCTCCCTGCAGACAGACACTAAGGGGTGTTAGGGGTTAAATAAATGTTATAAGTGCCAAGCACTAAAACGATGGCATGCAAAGTATATTGGTGTTGTATCATTTTGCAAAGAGCCAAAATAAGAGCCAGAAAATCTGTAGTCATTTTGTAACGGTAGTTCCGGCCTCCCAATGTTAACGATGTGTGTTGTTATTCACATTTATATCTAAGCGGTGTATATACTGCCCTATTTAAGGATGCCCTTACACCTAGGATTGTTAACCCAGGACTAGCTCCATATATGCTTGACCATGTTTATGTCATGGGGTTAAAGAGTCAACCTCAATTCCACAATCGAGATGTATGTTCACCCACATTGCAATGACCCACCCCAGGCCCTGTAGGCTCTGTTTTTTTTGGTTATTCCTTATCTTTAGTCTAATCATCCACTATGTACTGATAAGTGTTTCATCTCTTATAATGAGGCTCTGGCATGTGCCCAGGTTTGCCTTCTGCTGACACAAGCCCTAAGGTCCCCACAACAACAACAGGAAGTGCTAGCAGCCTCCAATGGCTTACATAGTGGCATGTGTGCTGAATGTAACTTTATATGTGTACATATAATTCTAACCCTCTCTGTCCTACAGATCCATCCTGGATAGCTGCCTCTGAATTCTTTCCTGTTACAGACTATTACTGTTCCTATCTAGTCTTTTGCACCACATAGACTACAAGTATTTTCCTGAGGCTTTCTGTGTCTGATCATATATCATGTGCAGGGGTAGGTGATGCAATGTCATATAATAATCCAGTGCTGAGCATGAAACTATGTCTTATACTAGCTCAGTATTGATGATCCTGCCTTGGTCATCAGTTATTTCATACCCCAATCTTACTGTAAGATTCCAGAATAACATGACATTTGACCCTCACCTGATACTACTGTGCCTGTCCTAGATATACTGATGCTGTTCTGATCATATCCACATCATATATACAACTTATCCAATTATTGATGATATACTTATCATAGATGAATAAGCCTGTTCTAATTATGTTTCCATCTTATAAATGAACCAGTCCTGATCATATATAGTACTGACCATGCACCTATCATATAGTACTGACCATGTACCTATCCTATAGTACTGACCATGTACCTATCCTATAGTACTGACCATGTACCTATCATATAGTACTGACCATGTACCTATCATATAGTACTGACCATGTACCTATCCTATAGTACTGACCATGTACCTATCATATAGCACTGACCATGTACCTATCATATAGTACTGACCATGTACCTATCATATAGTACTGACCATGTACCTATCATATAGCACTGACCATGTACCTATCATATAGTACTGACCATGCACCTATCATATAGTACTGACTATGTACCTATCATATAGTACTGACCATGCACCTATCATATAGTACTGACCATGCACCTATCATATAGTACTGACTATGTACCTATCATATAGTACTGACCATGCACCTATCATATAGTACTGACCATGTACCTATCATATAGTACTGACCACGTACCTATCATATAGTACTGACCATGTACCTATCATATAGTACTGACCATTTACCTATCATATAGTACTGACCATGTACCTATCATATAGTACTGACCATGTACCTATCATATAGTACTGACCATGTACCTATCCTATAGTACTGACCATGTACCTATCATATAGTACTGACCATGTACCTATCCTATAGTACTGACCATGTACCTATCATATAGTACTGACCATGTACCTATCATATAGTACTGACCATGTACCTATCCTATAGTACTGACCATGTACCTATCATATAGTACTGACCATGTACCTATCATATAGTACTGACCATTTACCTATCATATAGTACTGACCATGTACCTATCATATAGTACTGACCATGTACCTATCATATAGTACTGACCATGTACCTATCATATAGAATCATAAAGCTGTCAGGTCCATTCTCCATCCAGCATAGTGTCTGACCTTCACGTTATGATCCCGGTTCGGTCCCTCTAGCTGTGACTCAGTACATTAGTGATATGGAGGTATCACCTTGGACCTAGTAACTTTATGCCCTCTTCTGACTTACCCCAGCACGCGCACGGAGAAGGAGGGCATGTTGGCAGCAGCGGCAGGAGTCGGACAGCCGGAGGTCGGTGAGATCCTGCAGGATGAGGAGCAGGGGGAGGTGTGGGGATACACTGTCCAGGGAGGGACTGGGGGTAGGGACACCACGAGGGGGGCAGGACAACGCCAGACCGGTTTGGGGTGGTGAATTGGACCAAAGGTCTTGTTTGCCGCTACGTGTGTTACATCCTGTTAGAGGCGACTGCCAGCGCCCACATGGTGTGGCATGGTGTCTGCCCTCCTCCCCCCACAGAACTGCCGGTACTCCTGCCATTGGTCGCCGAGTGCCAGGCCCCCAGACCCTGCACCTCACCCACACCATGACTCAGATTTGGAGGATGAGGCTAGACACCTCCTTCCAGAACATCCTCCTCCTCCTCCTAGCGAGCTGATGTAACTGTGCCCTGCTATGAGGTAGTAGTCTGCGCCACATGTGCACATACCGGCACGTAGTCACCCTGCAGCAGCGGTATGTACATGCCTCAGTACAAGGGGCTGTGGAAACCCCTCAGCTCTCTCATGAGTGGGGAAACTACTGGCTATGGGGGCTTGATACTAGAAGGTGGAGGGACCACATTTATCAGTGTGATGCCCCTTATACTACTGTGTCCAATTAAAGGGAACCAGTCATCAGGTTTTCACCATTAAACCTAATGACAGGTCCCCACAGAAGTATTCATATCTAGCTCAGATATAGCTAAAATCATTTTCCAAAAAAGTTACTGGGACCTCGCCCGGAGACTCGCCGAGTCACAAGGGTCAAGTTAAGAGATGTGTTTGACTCTTTGAAGAGAGTTCATGAGGGAGTGGCAAATGAGAGTTGGCTGTGTGCAACTTTGCCCAACTTCCTCATTCCAGCTTCTTTTAAGGATTTCTCTTCAGCAAGTCACACACAGCCAATGTCTCTCTCAACCCCTCACCCCCCTCCCTCAGGAATTCTCTTCAGCAAGTCACACACAGCAAATGTCTCTCTCAACCCCTCATACCACAACGGTTTATAAAATGAAAGCTGAGCTCTGAGTGGTTGCCATGGGCAACTAGAACAGTTTTTCCTCAGACACTTTTGATAAATCTCCCCCATCGTCTTTCTCATTGCTGAAGTTGTGCAGTTATAGTAAAATATTTCTTAAAAAAAAAGAACACTGTGTCTCCAGTGCTGCCTTAACATCAGAATAGTGCTGTCTACAGTTGGGTGTCTTTTTCTTTCAGAAGGGAATTACTGGTCATCTAATTATCTCTTGCCATGTCACAAGACTTCCTAAAAGTGGGGTATTGATGCATAAACCCTTTTTAAAGGGGTTATCCAGGTTCTAAAAATTACTGTTCTTACCTCCTCCGGCGCCGCCGATGTCCCGCGCCGCGGTCCCTTCGATCCGTGCCCCTGTTTGTTTACAGGGGCACAGAAGCCACTCACAGGGAGCTTCTGGTCAGCGATGTGGCCGGCTCCTCCCATCCGTCCCTATCTCTCAGCATTGTAAGCACTGGGAGATGGTGTTAGATGGGAGCTTCCGGCCAGTGCACAGAGAAGACCAGCCACGGCGCGGGACATCAGCGGCGCCGGACGAGGTAAGTACATGTTTATTATTTTTAAATAGCCCTCCCAGCCCTGCCCTCAGTAATTTTTAAAACCCGGATAACCCTTTTAAAAAGGGTTTATGCATCAATACCCGACTTTTAAGAAGTCTTGTGGCATGGAAAAAACCCAGATAACCCCTTTTACCACCCTGGAATCATAGCCAGTTATCCTCAGCAGAGCATGCATAGGTTTTAAGACTCTGTACACCTGCAAAGGCAAGAAGTTTAGTTTCTTCTCTCATATACTACTTCATATAGAGTGTGCAATGTGAAATGAAAACCCTAATGAAGAATAAAATATCATAATATCTTAAACGGGTTATCCGGGTATAAAAATTTACTTAGTTCCGGGCTGGGGAGGGCTATTTAAAAATAATAAACATGTACTTACCTCCTCCGGCTCTACTGATGTCCCGCTGCCGGTCTTCTCTGTGCGCCGGTTTGTTTACAGGGGAACACAGGTACCTTACGGCCGGCAGCTTACAACGCTGTCAGATATGGATGGATGGGAGGAGCCGGCCACAACGCAAACCAGAAGCTCCCTGTGCACGGCTTCTGTGCCCCTGTAAACAAACAGGGGCACGGATCAAACGGACCGCGGCGCGGGACATCAGCGGCAACAGAGGAGGTAAGTACACGTTTATTATTTTTAAATAGCCCGCCCCAGCCCGGCCATAAGCAACTTTTTATACCTAGATAACCCCTTTAAAAGAATTCTTTAGCTAACAGTTCTAAGCCTCATTGTTATACACTAGGAAGTTGCATTGGACTACCATTGGAAACAGCCCAGTGCAGTGGAGCAGCAGACTATAACAATAATGTGCAACATATTTAGAACAGTATGGGGATGTCAAAGGGGACATAGATATTATACGTCCGTCTAAACAATCTTCCCATTGATAGCTATCATATGTCTAACGCCATCTGAAGTATGTGGCCACTAAGATAAACAAACACACTAGAAGGAGAGTTTTTATAGCCACAGGCATAACTAGTCCCATCGCTGCAGTGTATGACATAGCTCCCATATGCTCCATTTAGAAGCACAGTGTAGTAACATACAGTATTTACATCTCTGCCACAGGAATATTAACCTGAATATTAGTGACCAGTCAATAAAATCTCTCAATTTATCTCATGATGTAGATAATAATATTCCTCAGCACTGTACAGAGGTTCTTGTAACTTACATCAGTGCATATTCTACTCCTACATGAACCTTGTATGGTGTTTTCCATCAAAACCTTGTGCATCTTTGGAGTTCACACATCTTTCTACAGAAAAGATAGTGTACAAAGTACACATTTTATCATAGGGCTTGTAAAACAAAGCATGAAAGAAGCATGAAAACTCATCTAAGTGCATAAAATCAATAGTAAAACTTCCCAATGGAAAGCAAACAGCATAAAGATACAGTTCATTTCCACATGACTAGACTGTGAAATCTGTGATAAGCTGGAGTCATATGGGTAATACCAAATACTGAATTTACAATGTGATATGGATTATTTACAGAATGAGTCCTTCCATACAGCTGACAAACAGGTATTTTGGCTTTTATCAGGACAATTGAGTCATTTGCATATATTGACAACTTTGCTGGGATTGTTCCAGCACATAAGACAAGCAGACGCTGTTAGCACAATAAGGGGGAATATATTATGTCCTGCATTTCTGGCTCACAAAATAAAGCCTTTGTAATATTTTTGGCTCTCTTGTGCAAATGTGTGTGACAGATTACATTTTTCAACACTCCATCCAGTTTATAAATGGCTGGGAAAGTGAATGTATTTAGCCTGCTAAGTCCGATTTATCAAATAAAGATATTTCTTAAAATGGGTCACAATCTCACTCCCGTAGATGCATACCTCCCAACTTGTGGGGGGGGGGGGAGAAAGAGGGACAAATAGTCCCTCGCCCTTTTTTCTAAACCACACCCATTGCCCTTCCATTGCCCCAACCGCATTGACTTTAATGGCCCCCACATAGTATAAGACTCGTTACTGTGGCCAACCTTCCTATGGACCTATATAATGCTCCCTAATGCAACTTGGCAACATGTAATACCCATTCTTTAATTTTATCCTCCCTTTCCTTTTGTTTTTCGCTTTTATTTATCTTCCCAAACTTATATATAATACTATCTGAACTCCTACCCCAACCCTCCTTAACCCCTTAACGCTCTGCGCCGTAGCTCTACGGCGCAGAGGTATAGGGAATGTATGAAGAGGGCTCATGGGCTGAGTCCTCATCATACAGAGGTGGGGGTTGTTGCATATTGCAGCAAACCCCCACCGCTAATAACCGCAGTCGGTGCTTGCAGCCGCGGCTATTAACCCTTTCAATGCCGCCGGCAAAGTCGCCGGCGGCCCCTAACGTCATCGGGGGGGCGGCGATTGGTTGCAATGGTAGCCTTGGGTCTTCGTTTGACCCGAGGCTATCTGGCATCAGCAGATTCGTTACAATGAGCCAGTGGCTCATTGTAATGAATGAGCTGCAAAAATGCCATATATTGCAATACAGAAGTATTGCAGTATATGGTAGGAACGATCTGACTATCTAGGGTTAATGTACTCTAGATGGTCTAAGAAATAGTGGGAAAAAAAAGAAAAAAAAAAGTTTAAAAAATAAAAAAAAATAATAAAATATTAAAAATTCAAATCACCCCCTTTCCCTAGAACTGATATAAAACATAATAAACAGTAAAAACCACAGATACATTAGGTATTGCCGCATCCCAAAATGCCCGATCTATCAAAATATAAAAACGGCGGTGACCTCCGAGACGGGAAATGACGCCCAAATGTCCGAAATGCGACTTTTACACCTTTTTACATCACATAAAAATGGAATAAAAAATTATCAAAATGGTGCACAGACCTAAAAATGGTAGCAATGTAAAGGTCGGCTCATTTCGCAAAAAATTACACTTCACACAGCTCCGTGCACCAAAGTATGAAAAAGTTATTAGCTTCAGAAGATGGCAAAAATTTTTTTTTTCTTTTTTGTACACAGGTCTGTACACGTAAAAATGAAAAAGTTAGGGATTTTTGATGGTGGAGAGCGAGGAATGAGCGAAAAAACCCTGCGTCCTTAAGGGGTTAAATGGTGTGGCCCTTGTTCTCCATCCCCCTCATACTGTGGTCTCCTGTCCTCCATCACCCTCATTCTGTGGTCCCTCTCCTCATGCATCCTCATATTCTGTCCTCCACACCTCAAATTGTGGCCCCTGTGCTCCATCCTGATATTGTGGCCCTCTGTCCTCTATTCACCTCATACTGTGGCCTCTTGTCTTTCCTCTTCCTGTGGCATCCTGTCATCCATGCTCTTCAAACTGTGGTCTCCTTTACTCCATCTTGAAAATACTGTGGCCCCCTGTGCTCTATCCTCCTCATACTGTGGCCTCCTGTCCTCCAATCCTCCTCCTCTCTGTGGCTCCCTGTCCTCCACCCGCCTTTTCCTGTGGCCTCCTGTCCTCCATCCTCCTTTTCCAGTGGCCAAATGTCCTCCAGCCTCCTCCTTCTGTGCCCCCTGTCCTTCAGCCACCTATACCTGTGGTCTCCTGTCCTCCAGACTCCACTTCCTGTGGCCTCCTGTCCACTATCCTTTTCTTCCTGTTGCCTCCTGTCTTCCAGTCTCCTCCTTTTGTGACCTCCTGTCTTCCAGCCTCATCTTGCTGAGGCCCCCTGTCCTCCAGCCTCCTCCTCCTGTGGCCCCGTGTCCCTCATCTTCCTCTTACTGTGGTCCTAGTACCCTGTTCTGGAGTGTTAAACAAAAAAAAAACTGTTGTCACAATCAGTGGTAGTGGACTCTCTGCGCTGGAGCAAGGAGACTGTTGCTGGAGCGTGGCTTGGTAAGTGCATCTACTGCTGGCGCGAGGGGGCACATGGTTCACAGGACATGGGTCGCAGGAGCACCCGTGACAACTGTTACTTACCTTCCCTCGTTTCACGTCAGCAGTTTGACTTCATTTTTTGCTCTGACTGTGACGTGGAGGATGACGTGAGGCCAGCCGAGGGGGAAGCTACCTCCTCACATAATTCCTAAAGACAGGATGAGGGACCACATGTCCTCCTTACCTGCTTCATAAAAACATGGGATGCAAGGTTTAGAAAGTTCCATTAAAAGACACTGGCAGATGAGCTATTTTTCTCAAAATTGAAGGGGCAGGGAATTACGCATACGCATACGCGCCATACACATTTGTGAACGGGTTGACTGACACCCAGAAATAGCACTAGTACATAGTGAGTCCAGAACTCCCCCCCAACCATGATTGTACATTATTTGTTGTACCTTGTCATGTTTCACAGATTCTTGGTCTCTGGTAGTTGGTTGGTGTTTGGTATTATTAAAAAAGCTGCAAGTATATTGACCAATTAGCAGAAAATTTGCATTTTCAAATTGAATTTGAATTTCAAAGTAATCTACTTTTTCTTCATACAAAGGCTCAGTACAGAATCCTCTTTATAGAATGCAAGTAGAAAATAAATTTGGGACATGAATGAGAATAAAAAAAGAAAAAAATTCCACAAATTCTCACAAATCTCTTATTTTTTGTCAAATATGAAGTGTTTGTGTTTAGTGTATTTCATCCTTTGAATTACAATCTGTTTTTGTCTATCAGTGTAAGTTCTCCTATCTACCGGATTGTTGTGGTTTCAAGGACTAACAAATGTTTTTGAAGGTGAAACCTTGAAATATATTCTCACGCCAGAAACTGACTTTCTAATGATATTTATGTGGTGTCATCTTTCTCTAGAGAGTTTAGTGCTGGTTGAGACATCTGCGTTACATTGCTGCAGTTCAGGAATCCTCCATGCTTCTTTTCTATCCCATGTACAAACTGATGAGGCAGATTTATGATGGCTTATTCACTGTTTTCTGGTGTTTCTGGTGTACAAGCCCTGAAATAGTTTTAATTCCAAGCGCACAGCCAGCAATTGCAACTATTTTCCTCTTCACGCCACCTCCACACCCAGTGGGCTTGGAAGGGTGTGAAGGGGGCATACCCAGCGATGGAGTGGGCCTGGCAATGTTGTTATAATGTGAGTTCATAATGGGCCATTGTGACATGAATCATTGTGATGTCAGAATGGGCCGTTGTGGCAATGAGTCATTGTGATGTAATAATGGGTCATTTTGATGTCATAATGGGTCATTGTGACAGTGGGCCATTGTGGCAATTGTTCACTGAGATGTTCCAATGGACCATTGTGATGTAATAATGGGCCGTTGTGCACAATGGGTAATTGTGATGTCATAATGGTCAATTGTGGCAATTTGTCATTGTTATGTCATAGTGGGCCAATCAGGGCCGGCTCCAGTACCTGGCATACACGTGCAAGTGCCAGGGACCATAGCTACTGGGAGGGCCCACTCGAGGTGGGGGAGTTAAATGAAATCACTCTGCAGAGAGCAGTGCCTGTGCTGCAGCAGTGGAATGTTCCATTTGCTGGTTTTACCTCCCATTAGCTGTTCCTCCTTTCACGGTGGAGGCCCCGCCCACCAGCCCAGCAGTCTGTGCAGCTGCCAGAAAGTGGCCTGTATTCTGCTCTTCCTGGGAGCATAAGGCCCCCGCAAGCCTGGGGCACGTGTGACAGGTCCTGTGCCTGCAATGGGACACCAGGAACCAGCTGTCAGGACGTGAGAAAGCAGCAGTGCATTGACCCAGGTGCTGGAGCTGTGCCCCCTGTGACATGTGCAGGAGTATGTGAATCTGCTCTTATGTTCTCCTGGGAAGACAAAGGTCCACCTACAGTCATGGCCCAAAGTTTTGAGAATGATACAAATTTTTACAAAGTCTACTGCATCAGGTTTTATAATGGCAATTTGCATATACTCCAGAATGTTATAAAGAGTGATCAGCTTAACAGCAATTAATTGCAAAGTCAATATTTGCCTATAAAATGAACTTTTTCCTCAAAAACACATTTCAACTTCATTGCAGGCCTGCCTTAAAAGGAACAGCTAACATCGTTTCAGTGATTGCTCCAGTAACACAGGTGTGGGTGTTGATGAGGGGCTGGAGATCAATCTGTCATGATGAAGTAAGAATCACACCACTGGACACTTTAAAAGCAGGCTCGTGCTTGACATAATTGTTTCTCTTCTGTTAACCATGGTTATCTCTAAAGAAACACGTGCAGTCATCATTGCACTGCACAAAACTGGCCTAACAGAGAGGAGTATCGCAGCTAGAAAGATTGCACCTCAGTCACCAATCTATCGAATCATCAAGGAATTCAAGGAGAGAGGTTCCATTGTTGCCAAAAAGGCTCCAGGGCGCCCAAGAAGGACCAGCAAGCACCAGCAGTGCAGAGCTTCCTCAGGAATGGCAGCAGGCAGGTGTGAGTGCATCTACACGCACTGTGAGACGGAGACTCTTGGAGCAAGGCCTGGTGTCAAGGAGGGCAGCAAAGAAGCCAATTCTCTCCAGAAAAAACATCAGGGACAGACTGATATTCTGCGAAAGGTATACAGAGTGGACTGCTGAGGACTGGAATAAAGTCATTTTCTCTGATGAATCCCCTTTCTGATTGTTTGGAACATCTGGAAAACGGCTTGTTCGGAGAAGACAAGGTGAGCGATACCACCAGTCTTGTCTCATGCCAACTGTAAAGCATCCAGCAACCATTCATGTGTGGGGTTGCTTCTCGGCCAAGGGAATCGGCTCTCTCACAGTCTTGCCTAAAAACACATCCATGAATAAAGAATGGTACCAGAATGTCCTCCAAGAGCAACTTCTCCCAACCGCCCACGAGCAGTTTGGAGATCAACAATGCCTTTTCCATCATAATGGAGCACCTTGCCATAAAGCAAAGGTGATAACTAAATGGCTCAGGGAACAAAACATAGAGATTTTGGGTCCATGGCCTGGAAACTCCCCAGATCTTAATCACATTGAGAACTTGTGGTCAATCATCAAGAGACGGTGGACAAACAAAAAACATCAAATTGTGACAAGATGCAAGCATTGATTGTGCAAGAATGGACTGCTATCAGTCAGGATTTGGTCCAGAAGTGGATTGAGAGCTGCCAGGGAGAATTGCAGAGGTCCTGAAGAAGAAGGATCAACACTGCAAATATTGACTTGCTGCATTAACTCATTCTAACTGTCAATAAAAGCTTTTGTTACTCATAATATGATTGCACTTTTATTTCTGTATGTGATAAAAACATCTGACAAACACACATAAAAACCAGAGGGCAACAGATCATGTGAAAATATAATATTTGTGTCATTCTCAAAACTTATGCCCATGACTGTACAGCTTATCAACTGGAGAGGTAAGTATCTGACTGCACTTGTATGATTACATGTGTGTGTATATGTATAGGTATATGTATATGTAATAGGTATTTGCTGTATGTAATGTATGTATGTGAGTATATATTATATGCATGTGTAATAGGTATATGCTTTATCTATGTGAGTATATATATACAGTCACAACCGGCAAAATATATCAATAAAACTGAATAAAAAGTAAAGGCGCCATAAAACCTATAATTTTGAAAGCAGACAACCAGGCGATGCATTTGGCAATCAACATTGAAAATTTCCTCTAAAATATGTACAAATCCAGAATACTTGTATAAAGAAAATATATTTTCCTAAAACAGTAAGATGTGAGGAGATCATACAGACCCCACATGTGTATATTCACCAAATATGCAGCAATGGGAACGTTAGATCCACAGGGGACACCAAACTATTTTTGCTGAAAATTGCACTGTCACGCAGATGTATCATTGTGCACTCCCTTACACAATGGTAACCCAAATAAATAACTTTACATCCATAAACTAAGCTAATGAGATAATAAAAGTCACTTTTAGATGTGTGCCATTATATTGGCCGCACAATAACAGAACCCTTCATGCTTACATAAGAATGTAAATAATGGAGCGATGGTGGGAAATAAAAACTTTATTCCAGAACATGTGTGTGTTGTAGGTGTTACATATAGCTTTATGGACATGTTCTGGGTTGCGTTGTTAATATATAATAGCAAAGAGGATCAAATGTTCATAGTATCACTCAATTTTTGCACGAAATAATATCACGAAATAAAAGGCAATAAGAGAGAAAGTGTGTTCTTAGATAGTTCTGCACAGAGAAGGGTTAAAAACATGAATATTAGTTGATATTATCCCTTCCCAAAATGTAGTAACATATAAAGTGATAACTTCCATTATCTGTGAGGTGCAGCAGCTCCTGTGTGCAGCAAATGCTCCCTGCAGCCTGATGGCTAAGAATCTGGATTGGGGGGGGGGGGGGGTTAATTTCAGGGGCTGTATCTCTGGCTCTGTCACACATAGAACCTTACTTCTATTTTTCCTATGAAAGAAGAAAGTCTCCTCTTTTATATGAATCTTATATGAAAATTTATGTTTCTAAGTGTCAGGAAAACAGAGATATTAACTGTTAAACTGCCTTCGGGAGTGATTTTTATATATACAGTAAATATGTCACCTGATATTCTCACTTTAAACCTGAATATCTCTGGATCCAGGGCACCTAGAAACAAAATTCAAGATTCATGTGACAATGGGTATTTGGTAATTTCATAATCTGTTATTGTGGGTCATAATGGGTCATTTCGATGTCATAATGGGCCATTGTGACAATGGGCCATTGTGGCAATTGGTCACATTGTGATGTCATAATGGGTTATTGTAATGTCATAATGAGCCATTGTGACAATATAATGGGCCATGGTGACAATGGGTCATTGTGATATAATAACGGCCATGGTGACAATAGGTCATTTTGGCATAATGGGGGCATTGTGATGTCATAATAGATTATTATGAGAATGGATAGTTGTGATGTGATAATGGCCTATTGTGACAATGTGTCATAGTAATATCATAGTGAGCCACTGTGACCATTAGTCATTGTGATTTTATAAAGGGCCATTGTAGCAAAGGGTTATTGTGATGTTTTGATAAGCCATTTTGACAATGGTTCATTGTGATGTCATATTGGGCCATTGTGACAATGGTCACTGTGATGTTATAAAGGGATATTGTGCTAAAGGGTCTTTGAGATGTCATAAGGACCATAGTGATAATGTGTCATTGTTATGTCATAATGGTCCATTGTAACAATGGGTCTTTGTGATATCATGATATGCCATTGCTACAATTGGTCTACGGTCATTGTGATGTCAAAAAGGGATATTGTGATGTAATTATCGGCATTGCGACAATAAGTTGTTGTGATGTATTATAACGATTATATATAACGATATAAGAAGACGATATAAGAAGACGATTATTGTTATTACTTAAGTTTCTTCTATTCCTCCCCTTTTGTGACTTGCCCATTGGGAAATTAGTAGAGATGAGCGAACATACTCGTCCGAGCTTGATGCTCGATCGAGCATTAGCATACTCGTAACTGCTCGTTGCTCGGACGAGTATTTCGCCCGCTCGAGAAAATGGCAGCTCCCGCCGTTTTGCTTTTTGGCGGCCAGAAACAGAGCCAATCACAAGCCAGGAGACTCTGCACTCCACCCAGCATGACGTGGTACCCTTACACGTCGATAGCAGTGGTTGGCTGGCCAGATCAGGTGACCCTGGGATAGACTAGCCGCTGCCCGCGCTGCTCGGATCATTCTCTGTCTGGATGCCGCTAGGGAGAGAGCTGCTGCTGGTCAGGGAAAGCGTTAGGGTGTTCTATTAGCTTACTGTTAGGCAGGAGTGATTCTACAACAACCCAACAGCCCTTCTTAGGGCTACAATAACGTTATACTTTTTTTTTTTATTTGCTTGTGGCTGGGCTTGCTGGCACTAGTAGTGCAGCTAGTACCATATTGTGAGGAATTAGCAGGGGGACTTGCTACCGTTGTGTTTAGCTCTTAGTGACACACATATCCACCTCAAACACCAAAGTGGGAAAATTTATTAGGGGTTTGATTTCAATTAGGCACAGTCTGCCAGTTTCTTTTTATTTTACGTTTATTTTTTTAATAACTCAGTGTCATCTCATCTTGCATAGTAGTGTGCTTTAATACTTGGCTAGAAAATAGCCATAGGAGAATCCAAACGGCTTACTTACGCCTACAGTAGCGTTATATATATTTGATTTCTGGTTGATCTGCTGGTGGCTGTAGTTGCTGCAGTGCATCTACTAGCAAATTGTGAGCAATTTGGAGTGAGACTTGCGACCACTGTGTTTTGCGCTTAGTGACGCACATATCCATCGCAAAGACCGAAGTGGGAAAATTTATTAGGGCCCGGGGTTGTATTTCAATTAGGCACAGTCTGCCATTTCCTTTTTTATTTTACGTTTATTTTTTTCATAACTCAGCGTCATCTCATCTGGCATAGTAGTGTGCTTTAATACTTGGCTAGAAAATAGCCATAGGAGAATCCAAACGGCTTACTTACGCCTACAGTAGCGTTATATATATTTGATTTCTGGTTGATCTGCTGGTGGCTGTAGTTGCTGCAGTGCATCTACTAGCAAATTGTGAGCAATTTGGAGTGAGACTTGCGACCACTGTGTTTTGCGCTTAGTGACGCACATATCCATCGCAAAGACCGAAGTGGGAAAATTTATTAGGGCCCGGGGTTGTATTTCAATTAGGCACAGTCTGCCATTTCCTTTTTTATTTTACGTTTATTTTTTTCATAACTCAGCGTCATCTCATCTGGCATAGTAGTGTGCTTTAATACTTGGCTAGAAAATAGCCATAGGAGAATCCAAACGGCTTACTTACGCCTACAGTAGCGTTATATATATTTGATTTCTGGTTGATCTGCTGGTGGCTGTAGTTGCTGCAGTGCATCTACTAGCAAATTGTGAGCAATTTGGAGTGAGACTTGCGACCACTGTGTTTTGCGCTTAGTGACGCACATATCCATCGCAAAGACCGAAGTGGGAAAATTTATTAGGGCCCGGGGTTGTATTTCAATTAGGCACAGTCTGCCATTTCCTTTTTTATTTTACGTTTATTTTTTTCATAACTCAGCGTCATCTCATCTGGCATAGTAGTGTGCTTTAATACTTGGCTAGAAAATAGCCATAGGAGAATCCAAACGGCTTACTTACGCCTACAGTAGCGTTATATATATTTGATTTCTGGTTGATCTGCTGGTGGCTGTAGTTGCTGCAGTGCATCTACTAGCAAATTGTGAGCAATTTGGAGTGAGACTTGCGACCACTGTGTTTTGCGCTTAGTGACGCACATATCCATCGCAAAGACCGAAGTGGGAAAATTTATTAGGGCCCGGGGTTGTATTTCAATTAGGCACAGTCTGCCATTTCCTTTTTTATTTTACGTTTATTTTTTTCATAACTCAGCGTCATCTCATCTGGCATAGTAGTGTGCTTTAATACTTGGCTAGAAAATAGCCATAGGAGAATCCAAACGGCTTACTTACGCCTACAGTAGCGTTATATATATTTGATTTCTGGTTGATCTGCTGGTGGCTGTAGTTGCTGCAGTGCATCTACTAGCAAATTGTGAGCAATTTGGAGTGAGACTTGCGACCACTGTGTTTTGCGCTTAGTGACGCACATATCCATCGCAAAGACCGAAGTGGGAAAATTTATTAGGGCCCGGGGTTGGATTTCAATTAGGCACAGTCTGCCATTTCCTTTTTTATTTTACGTTTATTTTTTTAATAACTCAGTGTCATCTCATCTGGCATAGCAGTGTGCTTTCATACTTGGCTAGAAAATAGCCATAGCAATAGGATAGCATCGTTTGGTTTTAAAAACTAAAAAACACACAAAAAAAAAAAAAACACAAAAAAAAGTTTAAAAAAAAATTAAAGTTATAACTCTCATTTTCAAAATGTTTAACCCGAGGGCTAGGGGTAGAGGACGAGGGCGGGGACGTGGGCGTCCAACTACTGCAGGGGTCAGAGGCCGTGGTCCTGGGCGGGGTGAGACACCACCTGCTTATGAGGGAGCAGGGGAACGCCGCAGAGCTACACTCCCTAGGTTCATGTCTGAAGTTACTGGGACTCGTGGTAGAGCACTGTTGAGGCCAGAACAGTGCGAACAGGTGATGTCGTGGATTGCCGACAATGCTTCGAGCAATTTGTCCACCAGTCAGTCTTCCACGCAGTCCACCCATGTCACCGAAATCGGCACTCCTCCAGCTCCTGCACCTCAGCCTCCCCCCCCCCAGTCTGCCCCCTCCCAGCAAAATTTGCCATTTGAACCGGCATACTCTGAGGAACTGTTTTCTGGACCCTTCCCACAGTCACAAACCACTTGTCCGGTTGCTGATGAGCAATTTTCCGATGCCCAGGTTTTCCACCAGTCGCAGTCTGTGGGTGATGATGACCTTGTTGACGTACTGGAAGAAGTGTGTAAAGAGGTGTCCGACGATGAGGAGACACGGTTGTCAGACAGTGGGGAAGTTGTTGTCAGGGCAGGAAGTCCGAGGGGGGAGCAGACTGAGGGATCGGAGGATGATGAGGTGACAGACCCAAGCTGGGTTGAGAGGCCGGGTGAACACAGTGCTTCTGAGACGGAGGAGAGTCCTCGACCAGAACAGGTTGGTAGAGGCAGTGGTGGGGCCAGACGGAGAGGCAGGGCCAGAGCTGGTGCATCAGCGCCAAATGTGTCAACTAGTGAAGCTCCCGTGGCGAGGGCTCCTGCGGCGAGGGCTAGATTTTCAGAAGTCTGGAGGTTCTTTAAGGAAACACCGGATGACCGACGGACTGTGGTGTGCCACATTTGCCAAACCAGGATCAGCAGGGGTTCCACCACTAATAGCTTAACTACCACCAGTATGCGCAGGCATATGAATGCTAAACACCCCACTCAGTGGCAACAAGCGCGTTCACCTCCGGCCGTGCACACCACTGCTCCTTCCCCTGTGTCAGCTGATAGTCAGCCCCCTGCCCAGGACCCTGCCACAAAAACCCCATCGTCGCCTCCACGATCCTCCACAGCATCCACCAGCGTTCAGCTCTCCATACCCCAGACGCTGGAGCGGAAACGCAAATATAGTGCAACCCACCCGCACACCCAAGCCCTTAATGTGCACATCTCCAGATTGCTAAGCCTGGAGATGCTGCCCTATAGGCTAGTAGAGACCGAGGCCTTTCGCAGCCTCATGGCGGCGGCCGTCCCTCGGTATTCGGTCCCCAGCCGCCACTACTTTTCCCGATGTGCCGTCCCAGCCCTGCACCAGCACGTGTCAGACAACATAATCCGTGCCCTGACCAACGCCGTTTCTGACAAGGTCCACCTGAAACGGACACGTGGAGGAGTGCTGCCGGGCAGGGCCACTATATATCGCTGACGGCACATTGGGTTAACTTGGTGGAGGCTGGGACCGAGTCTGACCCTGTGGCTGGTCATATACTGCCGACGCCGAGGATTGTGGGGCCTACCTCGGTCCAGGTGTTTCAGGCCTACTATGCCTCCTCCTCCTCCCACCCCTCCTCCACCTCCTCCTCCGAACGACCATCCGTGGGCATGGCGCCATCAGTCGGTAGCTCTAGGCACAGCAGCAGTGCCGTCGCTAAGCGACAGCAGGCGGTGCTCAAACTGCTGAGCCTAGGCGATAAAAGGCACACCGCCCAAGAACTATTACAGGGCATCACGGCGCAGACTGATCTGTGGCTGGCACCGCTGAACCTGAAGCCAGGCATGGTTGTGTGTGACAACGGCCGTAACCTGGTGGCGGCTCTGCAACTCGGCAGACTGACACATGTGCCATGCCTGGCCCATGTGTTAAATCTGATAGTTCAGCGTTTCCTCAAGACATACCCCAATCTGTCTGATTTGCTCACGAAGGTGCGCCGCATCTGTGCGCATTTCAGGAAGTCCAGCACAGATGCTGCCACTCTCAGGGCAGCGCAGCGCCGCCTCCAACTGCCCGCTCACCGACTGTTGTGCGACGTGCCCACGAGGTGGAATTCAACACTGACCATGTTATCCAGAGTTTACCAGCAGCGCCGAGCGATTGTAGACTGCCAGATGTCAACTTCCACCAGAACTGGTAGTCAGGTCAGTCAGCTTCCTCAAGTCTACAATGAGGAGTGGACGTGGATGTCTGATATCTGTCAGGTGCTGAGTAACTTTGAGGAGTCAACACAGATGGTCAGTGGCGATGCCGCCATCATCAGCCTCACCATCCCGCTGCTTGGCCTGTTGAAAAACTCTCTGGTCAGCATGAAGTCGGAAGCTTTGCGCTCCTCACAAGAGACGGGGGAAGAATATTCCCTTGTTGATAGCCAAAGCACCCTTAGGTCTGTTTCTCAGCGCATATCGGAGGAGGTGGAGGTGGAGGAGGATGAGGAGGAAGAGGAGGAGAATGTTGGCGAGACACAAGAGGGGACCATTGTTGAGTTCTTCACTGTTGAGCGTGTATGGGCAGAAGAAGAGGAGTTGGAGGAGTTGGAGGAGGAGGAAATGGACAGTCAGGCCAGTGAGGGGAGTGAATTCTTACGCATTGGTACTCTGGCGCATATGGCAGATTTCATGCTAGGCTGCCTATCCCGTGACCCTTGCGTTCAAAGAATTTATTCCAGCACCGATTACTGGGTGTTCACTCTCCTGGACCCACGGTACGAGCAAAATCTTTCCACTCTCATCCCTGGAGAGGAAAGGAGTGTGAGAATGCATGAATACCAGCAGGCCCTGGTGCACAAGCTGAAACAGTATTTCCCTTCTGACAGCGCTAGCGGCAGAGTGCGTAGTTCTGCGGGACAAGTAGCGAGGGAGAGTAGGCGAGCAGGCAGCTTGTCCAGCACTGGCAAGGGTACGCTTTACAAGGCTTTTGCCAGCTTTATGTCACCCCAGCAAGACACTGTCACCTGTCCCCAGTCTCGGCAGAGTAGGGCTGATCTTTACAGAAAGATGGTGAGGGAGTACGTAGCTGACCATACCATCGTCCTAAATGATCACACAGCTCCCTACAACTACTGGGTTTCAAAGCTGGACATGTGGCACGAACTGGCGCTGTACGCCTTGGAGGTTCTTGCCTGCCCTGCCGCTAGCGTCTTGTCCGAGCGGGTTTTCAGTGCAGCTGGTGGCATCATCACCGATAAGCGTACACGTCTGTCGACTGACAGCGCTGACAGGCTGACGCTTATCAAGATGAATAAAGCCTGGATTTCTCCTAATTTCCAATCTCCACCAGGTGAAGGAAGCTCAACCTGAATAATTTATCCACTCCTCCTCCTCCTCATTTTCCTCCTTCTCCTCCTCTTTGTACAGTAAAGCAGAGGAAACTGGCTATTTTTTGACAGGGCCCACTGGCTCTAGCTATAGTACTTTATGCATTTAATTTTTATGGAGGGCCACCGACCCGGTCCTCTGTTTTAAACAATTTTTGGGAGTGCCACATACAGGCACTCAATCTATTCAATTTTTCTGGAGGGCCACCTACCTGCTCCTCTGGTTTGAAAACTTTTTTGGACTGCCACATACAGGCACTCAATCTATTCAATTTTTCTGGAGGGCCACCTACCTGCTCCTCTGGTTTGAAAACTTTTTTGGACTGCCACATACAGGCACTCAATCTATTCCATTTTTCTGGAGGGCCACCTACCTGCTCCTCTGGTTTGAAAACTTTTTCGGACTGCCACATACAGGCACTCAATCTATTCCATTTTTATGGAGGGCCACCTACCTGCTCCTCTGGTTTGAAAACTTTTTTGGACTGCCACATACAGGCACTATCCAAATTGAATTGTCTCCATAGCAGCCTCCACACGTTGTCTCCATTGCTACCTCCAAAAGTCGTCCATATAGCTGCCTCCATACATCGTCCCTTTATCAAACGAGGTGTGTCAGGCAGAAATTTGGGTTGTTTTCATGGATTCCACATCAAAGTTGTTAACTTTGTCGCCACCCTGCTGTGTTATCCACAAAATACACTGGCAAACTTTTACCATTTACGGATATTATTTCAGCGCTTCTTGCGCATCTGTTTACATTCCCCTCACCCGCCATATCCTAAACTTATAAGAACGCTACTACACTTGATCTTATACAAAAGGTTCTTAGAAGTGCTGTTTGGGGAGTAGCCTAGAGACAGGGGCTTGGATTGGCGAAAGCTCGCCTGGCAGCGGAGCGCCAGCTCCATGCCAAGAACCAACTAACATAGTTTTAACTGCAGCACCTTTAATCTACTACTAGTTCACTGCCTCCATACATGGCCACCTTATCAAACGTGCTGTGTCAGGCAGAATTTTGGGTTGTTTTCATGGTTTCCACAACAAACTTGTTAACTTTGTCGCCACCCTGCTGTGTAATCCTCAAAATATACTGGCAAACTTTTACCATTTACGGATATTATTTCAGCGCTTCTTGCGCATCTGTTTACATTCCCCTCACCCGCCATATTCCAAACTTATAAGAACGCTACTACACTTAACTTGGTGCAGGCTGGGACCGAGTCTGACCCTGGGGCTGGTCATATACTGCCGACGCAGAGGATTGCGGGGCCTACCTCGGTCCAGGTGTTTCAGGCCTACTATGCCTCCTCCTCCTCCCACCCCTCCTCCACCTCCTCCTCCTCCGAATTACCATCCGTGGGCATGGCGCCATCAGTCGGTAGCTCTAGGCACAGCAGCAGTGCCGTCGCTAAGCGACAGCAGGCGGTGCTCAAACTGCTGAGCCTAGGTGATAAAAGGCACACCGCCCAAGAGCTATTACAGGGCATTCCACATCAAACTTGTTAACTTTGTCGCCACCGTGCTGTGTAAGCCACAAAATATACTGGAAAACTTTTTTCATTTACGGATATTATTTCAGCGCTTCTTGCGCAGATGTTTACATTCCCCTCACCCGCCATATCCCAAACTTATAAGAACGCTACTACACTTGATCTTATACAAAAGGTTCTTAGAAGTGCTGTTTGGGGAGTAGCCTAGAGACAGGGGCTTGGATTGGCGAAAGCTCGCCTGGCAGCGGAGCGCCAGCTCCATGCCAAGATCCAACTAACATAGTTTTAACTGCAGCACCTTTAATCTACTACTAGTTCACTGCCTCCATACATGGTCCCCTTATCAAACGAGCTGTGTCAGGCAGAATTTTGGATTGTTTTCATGGCTTCCATATTAACTTTGTCGCCACCCTGCTGTGTAATCCACAAAATATACTGGCAAACTTTTATCATGTACCGATATTATTTGAGCGCTTCTTGCTCACCTCCTTTGGTTCCTCTCTGCCACCCATTGGTTTGAAGCCTGAGTCCATTTAGGGTATGTTGCCATGACACTCTCTAGCCTGCCGCTGCTGCCGCTGCCGCTGCCTCTGCATGCCGTCCCCTATAGTGTCAGGGTCAATTATTGGATGTTTTAGATGCTATCTAGCCTCATTCGGTCACTCTGTCATGGCCATGCTGTTGCCCATAATTTTGGCATAATGGTGCGATTAAGCAGCCTCAGAGGCATCCATGCATGCTGCCCCTGCTGTTTCCTGTCCATTTCCGTGGTGTTTCCATCCTTTTCTGAGGTTCCCAGGTGTTTGGCCAAGCTTCCCTGTGCAGAGCCTTGGTCCCCTTGAAAAATGCTCGAGTCTCCCATTGACTTCAATGGGGCTCGTTACTCGAAACGAGCACTCGAGCATCGGGAAAAGTTCGTCTCGAATAACGAGTACCCGAGCATTTTAGTGCTCGCTCATCTCTAGAAATTAGCTGTCACAGCAAAATCATATAATAAGGAATGACAACAGTACAATGAGATGTCTGATACTCAAAATCATCAATTTATATTAAATGCATAAATTAATATTTACCAACTAGATCCAATAGGGACTGTTTTATCTCCTAGTGGGTTTCCATACATTTAAGTTAAGAAAGGAGGCTTATTTACTGTACAAGATGAATAAAAACGGCCCATTGGCAGTTATACATGTCAATCAACTTGATAGCATTTACAATACTATCCAATTGAGAATCATACATTTCTTTTGGACGTGACATATGAGAATGTGATATAAGAGGGCAGTTCAATAAGTACCCATTTTTTCAATTTTTTTTTTTATTTTTCAACATAGTCCCCTTTTAGAAAGAAGCACTTCTCCCAATGTTCCTGCCATTTTTAAACTCCTCCAAAAAATAGGATTTGTCGAACTCTCCAAAATATGCCTCCATCGGGTGAATATGGGGCGGTGTGGCAACAATTCATAACGCAATTCATGCAGTTTGGCGGCAACAACTCCAGATGAATGTGCTGGTGCATTATTGTGTAGAAACAGCACCTTCTTTTTCGCCAAATGTGGCCGTGTCTCCTTCAAATTTTTGTCGAAGCGGCCCAATAACTCACTGTAGTATTGTCCAGTGATCGTTCTTCCTTTTTCTAAAAAATCCATGAGAATGACGCCGTTCACATCCCAAAAAATGGTTGCCATGATCTTTCCGTACGATGGGACCATCTTCACCTTCTTTGGAGCAGATTCACCGGGAGAAATCCATTGTTTTGATTGTTGCTTAGTTTTAGGTGTGTAATGATGAATCCAGGTGACAACTCGACGCAAAAACTTCTTCGGATCTTAGATTGCTCCAAACATTGCTTTGAAGTTAACAGCCGCATCCGCTTGTTGTCAACCATGAGCAATCGTGGCACCCATTGGGACGGCAATTTTCTGATCGTCAAGCTATCATGTAAAATATTAATTGCCGTTCCAGTGGACACACCTCCGGCCTCTGCTACTTTGTGCGCTTTCATTGGTCGATCAGCGAGTATCATGTTGTGGACTTTTTGAATGATTTCCTTGGTAACCACGTCTGCCGGGCGTCCTGATCGCTCCTCATCAAAAACGGATGTTCGCCCATGTTTAAATTCGTTGAACTGATATCTAAATGTGGTCATAGATGGCAAAGTGTCCCCATAAACAGCATCTAACTTTGATTTTATCTCCTCGCATTTTTTCCCATCCAAAAACAAAAAGCGAATTACCGACCGATACTGCTCTTTTTCCATCTTAGCAATCGTGACTGGGGGCGGTGACTGCCACCTAGCGCACGGCAGTCAATGCCGGCCTATGGAGCGAGCGGGGCGGGAGCGCCCCCTCATGAATATATCGGACAGCTTTGCAAGCTGTCCGATGATTACACTATACCCCGCCGCAGTGTTTGATAGCGTTACCCAGGGGCGTTGCTAGCTACACAAAAGATCCGGGGCACGGGCCCCAATGTATATCTACCAAATTCTCAGTAGTGTCCACCTACGTGCTCTATGCCCCACATGCACTTGGTCACAACAGTAGTACCAATAATATAAAATAGCTTCTTGTTTCATTAGTGACAGCAGGTAACGTGTTCTTGGATTGTAGTTCTCTGCCATCAAGCCCACCTTCATTTTCTCATGATACCCTCTACTGTGGTCCCTAAACATTGTCATCCTGCTGCTACCCCTAATACAGCTACCCCAAACACTGCAATAGGGTTACACGAGAACTACACAAATAATACTCTAAAATGCTCCCTATTCTACCTTGTACTGTAAAATGCCCTTTTGTGAAATGACAATAATGCCAACAACACCAATATTGCCCATCTTTCTGCCCCCAACACTGGAATATTCTCATGTATATGTGATATTTCTACAGGACCAGAGGAAGGCCATACACCTGTCTTTATAAAAGAGAGACCCCACTGTACATGTTGCAGATTTCATGCAGATTTTCCACATTAATTTTTTACGTTTTGTTTCACCTGATCTGATGTCATTTCAAGCAAGAATCTGCATCACATTCCGCAGCATGGTGTGGACTTGATGCAGATTTGTTGCAGATTTTTACTCTTCCGTAGAAAAACGCTTGCAAAAATCTGAGAGTATGCGCAAGAAAAGTAACATGATCATTATTTATTTTCCACACTGAGGAACAATTTCTTTGCGGAATTCTTAAGCATCATCTACATGACTTTTTCCAAATCCCATTAACTTTACTGATACTGTATAACACTGCATATTTTCTACACAAAAATCTACATGTAAAATCTGCGACCTGTGCAAATAGCTTTAAAGGGGTATTCCCAAGAAGACTTAAATATACAAAATAGCACATTCTCTGTTAATAACAAAAATACAGCATTTCACAGATAAAAGTCCAACCTATCAGTCCTGGTGTACACAATTTCAGTTGCCCCTGGTTTCTGACCCTCTGTCTTCTGACTTTCGGGTCGGCAGCCATCATGTCTGATGCTGTGGAGGTAAACTGTTCTCTGCAGCGGCCCGTACCCCCTGCATTCTAGGGGGAGCTCACACTGATACACACTAACTTCCTGCCGGTATACAAGAGCAGCAGCGAGAGGAGAAATACAAGCTACGGGAAGATAAGTTCATTATACGGTGAGGGGGAGGCAGGAACATCATCTCTGATAGTGTGAGAGCAGAGATGTAGCAAGAGCTGGAAAGTGTCATTGTGTGTTATATCCATCATCATGGATCTCATCATCTCTGATCTGTCTCGTCTCTCTTTTTCCATGTGTCAGATACTAGTAAATGTTAAAAAGTTAAATAAAAGTGTAGCTAAGCCCTGTACCCTGATAATCTAAGCACATTGTCAGCACACAGCATCTCATAGCACAGAGGGATCATGAAGTGTCTGCTTAGAGAGTCCCCGCTCACACTCTGGAATCTTACACTGACCATCAGTGAGTGATAGCAGCAATAACACTGAGTAACATTATAAAGTAAGGGGTTAAAATGATCTTTTTTGTGTAAACATCACTAGGGGATTGAGATTTGTGAATTCTCTTTCATGGGCAAAGCCCTTTTAAGGTCCCATGGCCAGGACACAGCAGAGATGCGATGTGATGCAGCCAGCCACATGAATTAATGGATTGTGTCGATAACCTATAACACCATTATCATTTAGTAACCGTTTCATGTCTTGTTAACATGAAAGTGTTACTAAATATTTTTGTTATGAATTTTTGACACAATCCATTAATTGATCCAGCCCACTGCATCACATCGCATCTTCGCTGTGTCCTGGCCATGGGGTATATTCGTACCCTTACAGTGTTTATGACATATCCTGCATCCCCTGAACACTGCTCACATCTCCTAATCACCCATCCTGACCCCGGCTCACATCCCCTGACCCTGACCCAGGGCTCAGGAGATGTGAGCCGTCACATCCCCTGAGCCCTGCTCACATCCCCTGACCCCTGGTCACATCCCCTGAGCCCTGCTCACACCCTCTGACCCCTGCTGACATTCCCTGACCCTTGATCACATCCCCTGCTCACATCCCCTGGCCCACGATTACATCCCCTGGCCCATGCTTACATCCCCTGAGCTCTGCTCACGCCTCCTGCTCACATCTCCTGACCCCTGCTCACACCTCCTGACCCCTCCTCACACCTCCTGCTCACATCCCCTGACCCATGCTCACATCCCCTGACCCCTGCTTACACCCTCTGACCCCTGCTCACACCCTCTGACCCCTCCTGAAATACCCTGACCCCTGCTCACACCCTCTGACCCCTCCTGACATTCCCTGACCCCTGCTAACATCCCCTGACCCCTGCTCACATCCCCTGACCCATGATCACATCCCCTGGCCCATGATCACATCCCCTGACCCCTGCTCACACCCTCTGACCCCTGCTCACATCCCTTGGCCCATGTTTATATCCCCTGGTCCTTTATTACGTCCCCTGGCCCATGATCACATCCCCTGACCCCTGCTCACATCCCCTGGCCCATGATCACATCCCCTGACCCCTGCTCACACCCTCAGACCCCTGGTGACATTCCCCAACCCTTGATCACATCCCCTGGTCACATTCCCTGACCCACGATTACATCCCCTGAGCTCTGCTCACGCCTCCTGCTCACATCTCCTGACCCCTGCTCACACCTCCTGACCCCTCCTCACACCTCCTGCTCACATCCCCTGACCCATGCTCACATCCCCTGACCCCTGCTTACACCCTCTGACCCCTGCTCACACCCTCTGACCCCTCCTGAAATACCCTGACCCCTGCTCACACCCTCTGACCCCTCCTGACATTCCCTGACCCCTGCTAACATCCCCTGACCCCTGCTCACATCCCCTGACCCATGATCACATCCCCTGGCCCATGATCACATCCCCTGACCCCTGCTCACACCCTCTGACCCCTGCTCACATCCCTTGGCCCATGTTTATATCCCCTGGTCCTTTATTACGTCCCCTGGCCCATGATCACATCCCCTGACCCCTGCTCACATCCCCTGGCCCATGATCACATCCCCTGACCCCTGCTCACACCCTCAGACCCCTGGTGACATTCCCCGACCCTTGATCACATCCCCTGGTCACATTCCCTGACCCACGATTACATCCCCTGACCTATGCTTACATCCTCTGACCCCTGGTGACATTCCCTGACCCTTGATCACATCCCCTGCTCACATCCCCTGACCCCTGCTCACATCCCCTGGCCCACGATTACATCCCCTGACCCATGCTTACATTCTCTGACCCCTGGTGACATTCCCTGACCCTTGATCACATCCCCTGCTCACATCCCCTGGCCCATGATTACATCCCCTGGTCCATGCTTACATCCCCTGAGCTCTGCTCACACCTCCTGCTCACACCTCCTGACCCCTGCTCACATCTCCTGCTCACACCTCCTGCTCACACCTCCTGCTCACATCCCCTGCTCACATCTCCTGCTCACATCCCCTGCTCACACCTCCTGACCCCTGCTCACACCTCCTGACCCCTGTTCACACCTCCTGACCCCTGTTCACACCTCCTGACCCCTGTTCACACCACCTAACCCCTGCTCACATCTCCTGACCCTGTTTACATCTCCTGCTCACATCCACTGAAACCTTGCTCACACCTCTGATCCCTGCAGATACCTCTTTTGATTCACCTGTCTAGGTGTCACTCATCTGCTGGCTTTCTCCTACTTCCTTCTTCTTAGCTCCGCCCACTACCCGCGGTCTCGGCATCTTCTCCTTCTGCAAGTGAGAGGCTGCTGTTCCCTCCTGTCAGACTCCGATGTGGGGGCGGGGCAGGCGACAATTACTCCTCCCTCTTCACCAGTGTCGGACTGGAGTACCTTGGGCCCACCAGAGAAAATCTTTTTTGGGGCCCGCTTTTCATTTAAATAGAAAGAATACTACAGAACCCAAAACACGTTGGGGCAGATTTATCAGAAGCATTCAACATTAGACAGCGTAAATGGACACGGACAGATTTATACTGCACCAGGTATCATCCGGCCTTGCGATGTATGAATCTGGATGATAAATATGTTTAGATGAGAGACAGGCCTAAGAACGAAATCTAGAGAGTGCTAAAAAATTGCACTGCGGCTGTAGCTCCATGTATGGCAGTGTACAGTGGCTGTAGCTCTGTGTGTGACTGTGCACTGCGGCTGTAGCTCCATGTGTGGCTGTGCACTGCAGCTGTAGCTCCGTGTGTGGCTGTGCACTGCAGCTGTAGCTCCGTGTGTGGCTGTGCACTGCGGCTGTAGCTCCGTGTGTGGCTGTGCACTGCGGCTGTAGCTCCGTGTGTGGCTGTGTACTGCGGCTGTAGCTCCATGTATGGCTGTGTACTGCGGCTGTAGCTCCGTGTGTGGCTGTGCACTGCGGCTGTAGCTCCGTGTGTGGCTGTGCACTATGGCTGTAAGTCCATGTATGGCTGTGTACTGGGGCTGTAGCTCCATGTATAGCTGTGTAGTGTGGCTGTAGCTTCATGTGTGGCTGTTTACTGCGGTTGTAGCTCCATGTATGGCTGTGTACTATGGCTGTAAGTCCATGTATGGCTGTGTAGTGCAACTGCAGGTCCATAAATGACTTGTGTAGTGCGGCTGTAGCTACATGAATGACTTGTGTAGAGCGGCTGTAGCTACATGAATGACTTGTGTAGTGCGGCTGTAGCTCCATGTATGACTTGTGTAGTGCGGCTGTAGCTACATGTAAGAAGGTCACAGGACAGATTCTGCAGAATTGTCAGCTCATTGGTAATACAAGCATCACATGACTTACAGGTGACATCTAATTTGAGGAGTTCTCTTTCATCTACTTATTAGAACTAGACCACCATTTCAGCCCCTACCAGACACAACTTGTCTCTGCAGACTAAGAAACACAAAAATTTTAGGTTCTTCACTTCATTTCAGTTGCCAATAACAAAGCCCAACAGTAGGCAACTTTAAGATGCTGACTCCACTGTATTGGGTATCGTAAAAGTAACAGTGCTCTCACAATAGCCAATGTAACCACAGTAGCATCACCAATATAGTAACTATGTCCCAACTGTAGTCAGCATCGTAATGGTGCCATCGCATTGTAGTAATAATGTGCATACAGTAGCCATAACATTAATGGTGGCCCCACTGTAGCCAACGTGTCTCCAAAATAACCATTATAGACATAAGGTACCCAACAGTAGCCAATTAAATAACCCCAATGTAGCCACTATAGTAACAGTTTTCCCACAGATGTTAAGACTTTAACAGTGTCCCCAAAGTAGCCAAGATAGCCAAAGAATCCCCTTGGTAACAAATATATGACAGAGCCCCTCAAAGCAACCATTACAGGGCCTCCCACAGCATCTATTCCAAAGCCCCCCTCCACCCATAGCATCAATTCAAGAGCCCCCCCCAACAGCATCCATTACTGCCCCCCCCATCCACCTACCGCATCCATTACAGGTCCAATCCCATCCCCCTACCCCCATAGCATCCAATCTAGGCCCCACTCCCCACAGCATCCATTACAGGGCACCCCTCCCCCCACCGCATCCATTACAGGGCACCCCTCCCCCCACAGCATCCATTACAGGGCCCCCCCATCCCCCTCCCTCCACAGCATCCATTACAGGGCCACCCCATCCCCCTCCCCCCACAGCATCCATTACAGGGCCCCCCCATCCGCCTCCCCCCACCGCATCCATTACAGGGCACCCCTCCCCCCACAGCATCCATTACAGGGCCCCCCATCCCCCTGCCTCCACAGCATCCATTACAGGGCCCCCCCCATCCCCCTCCCCCCACAGCATCCATTACAGGGCCCCCCATCAGCCTCCCCCCACCGCATCCATTACAGGGCCCCCCATCCCCCACAGCATCCATTCCATTACAGGGCACCCCTCCCCCCACAGCATCTATTACAGGGCCCCCCCCCATCCCCCCCACAGTATCCATTCCATTACAGGGCCCCCCCATCCCCCTGCCCCCACAGCATCCATTCTAGAGCCTCTTCCCCCACAGCATCCATTACAGCCCCCCCCCACAGCATCTATTACAGGGCCACCTATCCCCCCCCCCCCAGCATTCATTACAGGGCCCCACATCTCCCTCCCCCCACAGCATTCATTAAAGGCCCCATCCCCTTCCCCCCAACAGCATCCATTCTAGGGCCCCCTCCCCCACAGCAACCATTAGAGGGCCCCGCATTCCCCTGCCCCCACAGCATCCATTCTAGAGCCTCCTTCCCCACAGCATCCATTACAGCCCCCCCCCCCCACAGCTTCTATTACAGGGCCCCCTATCCCCCCCCCCCACAGCATTCATTACAGGGCCCCCATCTCCCTCCCCCACAGCATCCATTACAGCAGCCCCCCCCCCCCACAGCATTCATTACAGGGCCCCCCATCTCCCTCCCCCACAGCATCTATTTCAGCCCCCCCCCCACATCATCTATTACAAGGCCCCCTCACCCCTCAGCATCTAATACATGGCCCCCTCTCCCCCCCTCAGCATCCATTACAGGGCCCCCTCACCCCTCAGCATCTAATACATGGCCCCCTCTCCCCCCTCTGCATCCATTACAGGGCCCCCCGCAGCTTACATTACAGACTTTCTCCTCAAAAGCTGCAGACTGTCCCGCTCCGATGGTCCAGCCTGCTCCCCAGCAGTTGTGCAGTGCGCACTGTGACCCCGGCGGCGCTCACACTGGTGCCACCGCCGCCACGCACAGTGACACCGGCGCGCACACTGATGATGCCGGCGGCGCTCTCGCTGATGCCACCGCCTCCGCGCACAGAGACACGGACGCGCACCCCGGCGGCGCGCACACTGATGCCGCCAGTGCGGATGACCTCGGCGGCGGTACGCTGTGACCCGCTGCTGGCGGAAACAGCTTCTGCCAGCGCCTGATCACAAACACTGTAAGTAAGTGTCGGGACCTGGGGCCCACCGGAGGTTTCTCCGGTACTCCGGTGGGCCAGTCCGACGCTGCTCTTCACCACCAGCCACAACAGCATCATGCCCTGCCTGCTGAGTTCCTATCTCTGCAGGGACTTTGTAGCAGTGCACGGAGCTGACTGCTTTGTGCTCCTCCGCAGTGGATGCAGGAAGAGGTGATATCGCTGATGCAGCGCAGGGTGATTCGGGGCACAGGCAAAAAGATCCGGGGCACGGGCCCCGGATCTTTTGACCTAGCGACGCCCCTGGCGTTACCGGAGGTTTCCGGTAACGCTATCACTCTAACACTGCGGCGTTTAATCAAGCACTAGGAGCTGCTTACTTTAGTAAGCAGCTCCTAGTGCCGATAAATGGGGTGACAGGTCCACCCGCTAGCACATCTCCACACTGCGCCCCTAAAAATACATACACTATAATGTCACCTGCATAACAATGATTACAATGACTGTGCGCCACATTTATCATGCAAAGTCTGACAGAATTGTGTCGCACGGCCCATGTTAAGGTGCACTCTGTCGGGGCAGTGCAGAGGGCACCAGATTCATGAAGAACTGGTGGCAGAAATCCTGAATCTGGCGCCCTCTGCGCTATACACAGGCAAACTACATTTAGTGCAGGATAAAAACACTTTATTCTTCATTCTTTAAAAGGCATACATCAGTGTGTAAGTAGGCAATGGAGACCTACGCGTTTCAGCTTGTCTAAGCCTTACTCATGGTATAATAAAAACAAAATGAAAGCACACATTAAATGCTCTACGAACACCTGATTGCAAGGATACTACGTGCAACTGCTTGAGAAAGGATACTATGTATCCTTGCAATCAGGTGTTCGTAGAGCATTTAATGTGTGCTTTCATTTTGTTTTTATTATACCATGAGTAAGGCTTAGACAAGCTGAAACGCGTAGGTCTCCATTGCCTACTTACACACTGATGTATGCCTTTTAAAGAATGAAGAATAAAGTGTTTTTATCCCGTTGGATGTGCTACGATTTCCTTCCTTTCTAAAGCAGTTGCATGTTCAAGCCAGAACCTCGTGTGCACCTGGGACAATAGGGTACGTGAAACCTCTACCTATATGGTTTTTCCTACATTTAGTGTAGTGCAGTTTGCACTGTTGTTAGTAAATGTCAGGTCATTTGTATGCATTGTAGAAAATGGCAGACTGTTGCTGTAGCAGCTTTGTAGAATTTACTGAAATGCTCAGGTTAGGTAACCTCAGTGTCTGCTCAGTCCTATCATGGTTTATAAGTGTTTACCAAGGTTTTTTACACGTCACAAACACAGACCTTTTCTTCACAAGGACATCTCAGGCTAGTTTACTATGAAGATGGAAAATGCCCATAAAGGTTTGTGGTTATTTGAGGTACACAGTGCTATGGATCCATGTCTTCAACATACACAGTACGATGCTATATTCTTCACACTCATAACTTACATATTTAGATGTTTAACTGTTTTGGCAAACCATCATTAAACTGTGAAGTTGGCATAATCTACCCAACGCAGAAGCCAATGTGCAGCAGCCTTGTTTCTGTAAAATCATAATTATTATATTTTTCCATCGCTCCTTTAAAATGTTTATTTATGTTTCAGTAACTAAAGTATTAACATTCTGCATGTACAAATGCAAACATACATAAGATATACCACTTCTGATGTGTTCTGATGAAAAAAATGGCCTTGTATCGATGTATTTGGTTGGAAAAAAATGATTGGCCTTGCACAAATCCATTGTTTTTTATTTAGAACGATTATTATTATGAAGAACGTGTGTTACAAAACTACAGTACCTCTAAACAATTGCAAATTATAGCTACACGTAATATATGGGAGAGACAGGGTTATTCTCAGACATGAATGGCTGATCTGGCATACAACAGGTGAAATAAGTATTGGTGCCAGTTGGTTAATGCACTTGACCTCCATGACCTGTACACTTACCACTACTATAACCTCTAAGAACACCATAACAAAAGTAAAGTTTACAAGTGGGAACATCAGTGCGTAGGATGTTTTCCTCCATATGGCACTGGATAATTTCATATTATTGAAGCAAGGAAGACAAATTTACCAAGAAATTCTTGATATAAATCTGCTGCATCTAGCAGCTGGATGTAGCTGAAATGAGGGTGAATATTTGAGAAAGAAAATGATCAAACTCACAGACCAAGGAATCGCTCAATTGATTTCAGAGGAAGAAAATAAAGCTCCTGAAATGTTTCAGCCAAGCCCTTGATCTGAATACAATAGAACATTTATGGAAGAAACAAAAGTTCAGAGTTAATAGAAGGAGTCAACAGCACCTTCAGGATTTGCTTGGAAGAACAGGCCAAAATCACTCATGAACATTGCATGTTACTAGTTTCTCCATAAAAGAGGTGTCATATAGCTGTCATTACCAAAGTCTCTGGTAAGAAGTGTTAAATACATTTCAGTAACCGTATTCAATACTTTTTCCTGTGTCATTTGTCATTATTACACATAACTAAATTTATGGAGATCAATGGTTTCATTTCTTTTCCAGTATGGATTAGATGGATTGTTACCTACATCTGGTGAGAATTTCATGTCAGTAGCTGGATGCTTTAGGCATAGACCCTTAAAGGAAATCTACCATTACCAGCTCTGGGCTGCTAATTATTCACCCCTCTCGCACCTCCCTCTCCCATGATGAGAGAGGGAGGTGACGTCAAGCGAGAGGCGTGAATTCACCCTCTTGCATGATAGATGCCTCCCTCTCTCATGTTGGAGAAGGAGGTGAAGTCACGTAACTTGGACCCGGTGCTTGTCTTCTCTAATTTTGACGCGGCAGGTTCACCTAGAAAATAATTAGCAGGCCGTGCAAAGGAAGACATGATGCTGCTAATTATGCAAGCCTCCTGCGTGATGTCACTTCCCTCAGCAACATGGCAGAGGGAGGCATCTATCATGCAAAAGGTGTAAATTTAGGCCTCTTGCTTGACATCACCTCCCTCTTCCATTTTGGGAAAGGAGGTGGCGAGGGCATGCCTTATTAGCAGCCTGGAGTGCTGCACATCTCATCCCCACACTCTGGGCTGCTAATAATAAGTCTTTTTTCGAGGTGATCCCGGCATGTCAAGATAAGTGAAGACATAAGCGCTGGGATCAGGATGAAGAGGAGGACCGGTGAGTATCTTCAGTTTTCTTTTTACTTTTTGGGTAGATTTCCTTTAAGTGCCTAATGGCAAATAAGGCCATTGGTAACACCTTTTGCAGCCTAGTCGCTATGGACAGATAGCGACATAGGTTGACGTGACACCTGTTTAATCTCAGATTACGGACTCCCACTAACACATTAAGATATAGTATATAAAGCATAGTAGATCCATAAATATGCTTATGTAGTAAACATATATATATATATATATATATATATATATATATATATACAGTACAGACCAAAAGTTTGGAACACCTTTTCATTCAAAGAGTTTCTGTATTTTCATGACTATAAAAACTGTAGATTCACACTGAAGGCATCATCAACACTATGAATTAACACATGTGGAATTATATACTTAACAAAAAAGTGTGAAAATATGACAACTGAAAATATGTCTTATATTGTAAGTTCTTCAAAGTAACCACCTTTTTCTTTAATTACTGCTTTGCACACTCTTGGTGTTCTCTTGATGAGCTTCAAAAGGTAGTCACCTGAAAAAGTTTTCACATCACAGGTGTGCCCTGTCAGGTTTAATAAGTGGGATTTCTTGCCTTATAAATGGGGTTGGGAGCCTCATTTGTGTTGTTCAGAAATCAGGTGGATATGCAGCTGATAGTCCTACTGAATAGATTGTTAGAATGTGTATTATGGCTAGAAATAAGAAGCTAAGTAAAGAAAAACGAGTGGCTATCATTATTTTAAGAAATGAAGATCAGTCAGTCTGAAAAATTGGGAAAACTTTGAAAGAGTTCCCAAGTGCAGTTGCAAAAAACATCAAGCGCAACAAAGAAACTGGCTCACATGTGGACCGCCCCAGGAAAGGAAGACCAAGAGTCACCTCTGCTGCGGAGGATAAGTTCATCCGAGTCACCAGCCTCAGAAACCGAAGGTTAACAGCTGCTCAGATCCGATACCAGACGCATACAACAACTGGTTAGAGGAGACTGTGTGCAGCAGCATTCATGGTAAAATAGCTGCTAGGAAACCACTGCTAAGGACAAGCAACAAGCACAAGAGACTTGTTTGGGCTAAATAACACAAGGAATGGATATTAGACCAATGGAAATCTATGCTTTGTTCTGATCAGTCCAAATTTGAGATCTTTGTTTCCAACCACCTTGTCTTTGCGCAATGCAGAAAAGGTAATGAATGGATTCTACATTCCTGTTTTCCACCATGAAACATGGAGGAGGAGGTGTGGATGGTGTGGGGGGGGGGGGGCTTTGCTGGTGACACTGTTTGGGATTTATTCAAAATTGAAGGTATACTGAACCAGCATGGTTACCACAGCATCTTTCAGCTGTATACTATTCCATCTGGTTCGTGTTTATTTGAACTATAAATGACTGAACATGTCTATTCAGTAGGATCATCAGCTGACCCAACCCCATTTATAAGACAAAATCCCACTTATTAAACCTGACACACCTGTGATGTGAAAAACCTTTCTAGTGACTACCTCTTGAAGCTCGACAAGAGAATGCTAAGAGTGTGCAAAGCAGTAATCAAAGCAAAAGGTGGCTACTTTGAAGAACCAAGAATATAAGACATGTTTTCAGTTGTTTCACACTTAAGATAAGATAAGATAAGATAATCCTTTATTAGTCCCACAGTGGGGAAATTCACAGCGTTACAGCAGCAGAGAGGGTACAGAGAGTGAAGTACAACAATAATATTAGGGATAAATGAACAAAAAGAAAAGGGGGATAAAAAGACAAAAAAGAGACAGTTTGATGTTTAGTCTGTGGATGGGACCTGCAGGGACTGGTTAGGTGGGGGGCGCAGGTTACTTCTGTTTGTTGAACAGCCTGATGGCAGCGGGGAGGAATGACTTACGATAACGCTCCCTCTCACACTTGGGGTGAAGCAGTCGGTCACTGAATGTGCTCCCCAATGCCACCACAGTCTCATGCAAGGAATGGGAGCTATTCTCCAGAATAGACTTCAACTTACACAGTGTCCTCCTCTCAGCTACCACCTGCACTGTGTCAAGAGGACCCCCCAGGACAGAACTGGCTTTCCTAATCAGTTTGTCCAGTCTGCTCCTCTCCCTCGCTGAGATGCTGCTTCCCCAACAGACTATTAGTGGGAGATATTTGTCTCCTTCTACTGAAGTTTGAAAAAATAGCAGCAGCGAGACTTTCTACTGAAGTTTGCTGTTGACAGCATCAGCAATGTTATCCGGACAGAAGCATCAAAGGTTAATGCCTCTCAGAGAACAAACTGTGCAGCAGTTAAATAAAACATGATAAGACCTTTAGGGCCATGTAAACACATTCAGTTTCATGTAAACATTTGCATTCATGGTAAGAAGCAATAGGTATACTGCACCACTGGATTATTAGACTGGCCTGTGTACTTTCATTATGTTTCTTCCTTATTATCTATTTCTTTAAAGCAGCGGTCCTCAACCTTTTTTTGTCCAGGCTGTGAGTCAAAACTGGACGCAACTCTCTGTGTGCCCAGCTTAAATTCTCCGGTTTCATAAAACAGCAACAACCCACTTGTATTGTCTTTTTTCCTTAACCCCTTAATGACCGCCATATCGGCTTTTTACGGCGGTCATTAAGGGTACTTCTTCTGACGCGTGCTCCTTTCTACGGTGGGGCGTCAGAAGAAGATTTCGGGACACCGGGTCTCGCTGGTGCCGGTGTCGGGCTGTGATCTCACAGCCCAGACCCGGCACTAACACCTGGGATCGGAAAAACTCCGATCCCGGGAGTTTAACCCCTTACACGCCGCGGTCAAGCATGACCGCGGCGTGCAAGTGTGTTCCACGTGGATCGGACCCCCCCGGTGTGCCGGTTCTGCCGCTGCCCCGGGTCTGGCGAGTGACCCGAGGCTTCCGGCTCCTCTTCACGCCGGGTTCTGCCATCCGGGCAGGACCCGGCTGTATGTAACTGAGCATGCGCGGCATCATTCACAGCGTGGCATGCTCAGTTACTTACACTATACACTGCAATACGAGTGTGTTGCAGTGTAAGGGCTTGAACAAGCGATCGGATGATCGCTTGTTCAAGCCAAAGGATGGAAATTGTAAAAAAAAGTAAAAAAAAAAAAAAGTTTAAATAATTTTATAATTAAATAAATAAAATAAAAGTCCCATAATCTCCCCAGTTACACATATAATGCAAATAAAGTATATAAAACACAAAAAATGTACATATTTGGTATCACTGTGTCCGTATCAATCTGTACAATAAATCTAAATCAATATTGAACCCGCTCGGTGAACGAGGAAAAAAAAACCCACAAAAAACTTCCCGTAATATACAATTTTTCATCAAACACCATCACAAAAAATGCTCTAAAAAGTGATCAAAAAAAGCTATGTTCCCTAATATGATACGACTGAATAGAACAACTCTTTACGCAAAAAAATAAGCCCTCAACCAGATCTGATAACAGAAAAATACAGAAGTTATGGCCCTGAAAAGTTGTCAATAGTAAAAACAATGCGATTTTCTCCAATATTGGTTTTGAGCACAGATAAGAAAAACTATATAAATGAGGTATCACCACAATCTTAGTGAACCAGAGAATAAAGATAAAATATTGTTTTTACGTTACGGTGAGCGGGGGAAAAAGAAAGTGCTAAAAATCCAAAATAAAAATTGATGATATTGTTTGTGTCCCCCTTGAAATAGTTAATAAAATCTCATGAATAAGCTACAGACCCCCAAAAATGAATTATCTATACATTGTATCTCATCCCATAAATAATAAGCCCTCATATGTTTACATTAACAAAAAATTTTTAAATTTATAGCTTGTACAATGTGACAATACAAATCTGCTGTGAATAGCACTGCTTTGATCCTATGCCCGGCCGTGCGCCCATACAGCAGTTTACCACACACGGGAGAAATTGGGCATCAAACGTTGCAGAGCGTTTCATCATTTAATTTATTATGAAACTGTCAGTTTTGGCCTAAATTAATGTATTTTCCCAAAAAATTCAAAAGTTTCTAAATCGCACTTCCATATTGTTTTAACCCATGTGAAATACTTAAAAGGTTAATAGACTCAATAGAAGTTGTTTTACTTACTTTGAGTGGTAAACTTTTTATAGTGGGGTAATTTATGGGGTTTTACTATTATTTAGGCCTTTCAAAGTAACTGTGAGATTGCAGCAACAATATTCCAGTAACACCCGCTATCGGTGCTAGCACCGATCGCGAATGCTTTCACGGCGATCGCAGCCGGCAATGCTGCCGGAGGCTCCAAAAAGATGGCGCCACCATCTTGCCGCGGATCGCCGCTCCCCCATGACGTCACGGGAAGCGGTGATCCGTTGCCATGACATGACATGTCTCGTTTTAACCCAATGAGGAGTAAAATCCCCATATACTGCCATATTGCAGTATGGCAGTATATGGTAGGATCGGTCAGACAACCTAGGGTTAAAGTACCCTGGGGAGTCTGAAAAATAGTAAAAGTAAAAGTTAAAAAAAGTTAAAAAAAAAAATTATAATAAAAAAACCTAAAAATTCAAATCACCCCCCTTTCCCTAGAACTGATATTAATATTAATAAACAGTAAAAATCATAAACACATTAGGTATCACCGCGTCCGAAAATGTCCGATCTATCAAAATATAATAACGGTTTTTCACTGCGTTTACCCCGTAACGGAAAATAGCGTTCAAAGTCAAAAATGACATTTTTTTGCCATTTTGGAAAATATATAAAAAAATTTATAAAAAGTGATCAAAAGGTCGCACAGTCCTAAAAATTATAGCAATGAAAACGCCATCAAAAGTCGAAGAAACTGACACCACCCACAGCTCCATACACCAAAGTATGAAAAAGTTATTGCCGCCAGAAAATGGCAAAATAAAAAAAGAAAATTTTGTACAGGAGGTTTTAATTGTTTTAAATGTATGAAAACATTATAAAACCTATACAAATTTGGTATCCCCTTAATCATACCGACCCAAAGAATAAAGTAGACATGACATTTGCGGCACACAGTAAAAGCTGTTAAACCCAAGCCCACAAGAAAACGTTGCAAATGTGTTTTTTCTCCATTTTCACTGCATTTGGAATTTTTTTCCCGCTTCCCAGTACGCGCCATGGAATATTGAATCCCGTCACTACGAAGTGCAATTTGTTACGCAGAAAATAAGCCATAACAGAGCTCTTTATGTGGAAAAATAAAAAAGTTATAGATTTTTGAAGGTGGGGAGTGAAAAATGGAAGTGAAAAAACTAAAAAAGGCCAAGTCGTTAAGGGGTTAAATTTTACAACTAACATGAAGTACAATGCGTCACGAGAAAACATTCTCAAAATCATTATTATATGTCTCCTCTCACGCATGGCCCCACAGAGTCCAATGTCCCCTGTCAAGCAGCATTCCCCCACTGCTACCAATGTCCCCTTTAAAGCAGTATGCCCCCATCCACTTCCATTTTCCCCTTTCCTGCAGCATGCCCCCCTGCATCCATTGTCCCCTTTCTAGCAGTATGCCCCTACTTCCATTGTTCCCTTTCCAGCAACATGCCCCTGCTTCCATTGCCCCCTTCCTGCTGTATGCCCCCCTACTTCCATTATACCATTTCCTGCAGTATGCCCCCTGCTTCCATTGTCCCCTTTCCTGCAGCTTGCCCCCCTGCTTCCATTGTGTCCTTTCCTGCAGTATGCCCCCCTTCTTCCATTGTCTCCTTTCCAGCTACGTGCCCCCTGATTCTAATGTTCTCTTTTCTGCTGTATGCCCCCTGCTTCCATTGTCCCCTTTCCTGCAGTATGCTCCCAGCTTCCATTGTCCCCTTTCCTGTTGCATGCACTCCTGTTCCCATTGTACCCTTTTTTACAGCATGCCCCCCTGCTTACATTGTCCCCTTTCCTACTGCATGCCCCCCTGTTTCCATGTCCCCTTCCCTTCTGCACAACCCCCTGCTTCCATTGTCCCCTTTCCTGTTGTATTCCCCCCTGCTCCCATTGTACCCTATTCCAGCAGAATGCACCCCTGCTTCCATTGTCGTGTTTCCGGCTGCATGACCTCCCCTGCTTCTATTGCCCCTTTTTCAGCAGTATGCCCCCCATCCACTTTCACTGTCCCTAATCATGTAGCATGTCCCCTGTTTCCATTGTCCCTTTTTGTTGCAGCTGCCCTCCACTAAACCGCCCTTTCTTTTTGATATCATGGCCAAACTCTGTCTAAAAGAAGAATGCAATACTCAACACATCCCAGTTGCCCTGCAGCAGTCTTTTCTTTACTTTTCTTCTGCATTAATGCACAGGTCTATTGTCGGCAGACGTGATGTGATGACATCATCACATCTGCTGATGATAGAGCAGTGCATTAACACAGAAGGGAAGTGAAATTAGAGATGACTGCTGCAGAGAAACCGGGAAGGTGAGTATTGGATTTTTTTTTTTTTTTTTTTTACAGAGAGGTTGCTGTTTTTAAGGGTATGTGTTGCCATTTTTTGTTTTGACCAAAAAAAATCACTCTTTTTAGGATGGTCCTTTGTTCATGATTATGGAGGCTGTAATCTTGCCTGAGCTCTAGTTAGTATTTGGATAAGCAATATTTTTCATTTTTTATAGAAATTATGTAAAAGAATTAACTTCTGAATACAATGGAGTTATCAAGCGTTAGTCCATCAATAATCACAGTGGGTGAAAATGACAATTTGGAAACACTTTCTCATGAAAAAAAACCCTCATAATATTTTTTTTAACATAATAACATTGTTAAAAATAGGTAATTTACTGGTGGCACCTTCCCTTTAAGTGAAAAAGCTGTGGTGTAAAGTATATTACTTTGTTTTGCTGTGTTTTTATGTGTTTTTTTAAGCAGTAGGTGTATCTGAGGATTGTTCAGGTGTAAACCTTTATGAGGATATAGCTAGTGAAACCATGAGTGCTTCGAACAGCATAAAGGTTGAATCTGATCCTGGCTGCTAGTTTGAGAAAACAGAATAATCAAACTCACAAACAGATTGTTATCAACCCTGAGGTCCAGAGTTCAAATGATAAAATCTGGCATTGTCCCATAACCTACAACCAATAGACGTAGTCCACATAAATAATATTCATATTTCTGAACCCGGTAATGATTGCTCAGCAGTCCATTTCTGTCACTTGCACTTTCCCAGGACCCCACCCAGTCCTTCACTTCTGTATTCTTTGTTGAAATGTTCCAGCTTATAGTAGCAAAAAAACAATGCAGCTTGGATGACTTTACAGATATAATTCTTAACTTGTTCAGCTTGGTTTTACGTTACAGCAGCGTTTCAGAAGCACTCTAGGCAAAACTTTTAGATGTGTTATGTTTAAATTACTGTTCAATTGTTATATATTGCGATTAATTATCTACACAAATGGTAAATATGATTGCTACTCAACAGCAGAATCTGTATACAATGGAGTTCAAAATTAGAGAACACACAATTTTCTAAATGTTAAGGTCACTGGGGGAGATTCATCATCATCGGCGCAAAACGGAATTGGTCGGGAAACCCGACGAAAATGCGTCCAACGGACCCTTAGTAAATTGTTGACAAAGTTATACTGGAAGAAGAGTAGACCAAAATCTCATGAACGCAGCTGTGCTAAAGTGCTAAAGATGTGCAAAGGCCTGATCAGTTCCTACTGATTAGTAACTGATTGTAAACTTCAGAAAATGTAGTTATAACCCTTGTTTTATTTTATTAAACAGCATTCTAGTGGCATGGTGTATCCCTTACAAAAAATCTTTAAATTGTTTATCAATGTAGATCAAATCAAGTGATTTTACATTGTTCTCTCAGATTAATCTCCAGTGTGTATAGAGGAGCCATACCCCTGAATAATAAATACTGTGACTAAATATTACCACCATACAGTGAATAAATAATACCACCAAACCATCACAGTATAATATCACCCAACATAACTAGATATTGCTACCATAATGGGAGCTAACACACAACCTTTTCCTGACTGCTTTGTTTTGTAAAGGAATTAGACTGGTGACAGCTATAGCAACTATAGCCTGTTGGAATGGAGGCACTAATAGGTGGGAGGGTGTCCATTGTGAAGGTTGAGACTAGTAAGGAAGTGTCTAATTGCTTTCACAAATTCTTTCATGCTTCTATCATTTAGATTGGACACTTAAATATCTGATATCCATCTTATTCATCTGACAGGTGCAATTTTATACAATTCACTCTTTATTTTTGCAAAATGTCAACCAGCTTCTCAGACAGCTTTGGTAGTCGACCACATTCCCCTTTGCTGTTGGTGTGAGTAGTAAATTGGAGGCCCCTGTAAGACTTCAACCTTCTGCTTGTAATCTAAGCAAGTACCACACACATGTTATTCTATTTCTATATAAAACGTATTCCTTATAGCCGATGGCAGGACATGCTTATTTCTGTAAGGTACGTTTATCTATTGGTCTGTGTACCGTGGTGCAGGAGGAAGTAAAGTCATTGTAGAATCCTGCTGGGCAACATTCCAAACCATTAAATGATATAGGTCACAGTATAAGGGAATGGGTTTAGAACACATTTAGAGAGGTCCTTATGCAATGTTATTTAATTGCTATTGATAATCTGCATATGTGGGATAAAATGCACATAGTAATATACAGCATTAGCATTTTCTTAGAAGTCAGTCTTGCATTACAAGTGAGGAAATTCAGCAGACATATTTTTGGATACTAACCAGCTAATTTATGAAATTTTGCCTCACTAATGGTAAATCTGGGTCATTATTGTCGACAGTGACTAATGCTATTGATGTGTCTTTTAAGCACTGGGATGCTTAAAGAGGTTGTCCGATTGTTTTTTAAATTCTGGGCACGGGTTGTCCTGCGCCGCCATCTTCACGGTCTGTATCCGCTTGTTTACAGGAGCATGGAAGCTGCGCTAAGGTCAGCTTCCGTTTGGCCATCCATATTCCCAGCGCTGTATCAGACGTTGAAATATGGGGACAGGTTGAAGTGGCATGCTGGTCCGTGCCCCAGTAAACAAACAGGGGTATGTACTGGCTAGACGGCGGTGTGGGACACCGGGAGCGACGGAGGAGGTGCGTATAGGTTTGTTTTTTTTTTCAATTCCTCCCCAGCCCACCTGCAAAAATTAATATACAAACTGATAACCCCTTTAAAGAAGGAGCACTTGGTTCTATTTGAGCAGATAAACTTAAGAAGCTAATATAAGTAATTTTACCAGCAGAAAAGAACACTATGATTACTGCAGTGCACACTTATTTACAACTGTCACAAACCCCGCACATCAGTGCAAACACGGGGTGTACCTGCTCTATGGAGTCACAGAATTTAGCTCTTAAGACTCACTTCCCACTTCCACAAAATGGCGTCCTAAACGCTAAATTTACCCCACACTTTCTGCACCAAGCCAGTACACTGCCACTACCCACGAGTTACTTATACAAAGAAGGCCGTAGGCACTTCAACCACACAGACAATGCACACTAATGATTCATACAGGACATGCAATCACTACATATTTACTAAGGCACATTTACTAAGGGTCTGAACCCCGCATTTTCAATGGGTTTCCCAACTTTTTACCGTTTTGCAATGAATTGCCCCAGGTTTTTGGCGCACACGATCGGATTGTGGCGCGTCGGCGCCGGCTTGCATGCGACACAAATCAGGGGGCGTGGACGTTGGACAACCCGACTGATTCGGACAAACTGCGGAATTTAAAAACCAAATTGTGTCGCAAGATCAGCACTCGCATGCACCGGGAAGAAGAAGATGAACTCCGGCGGACCTCAGCGGGGGAAGCAACACATGCAAGAAATTGGACGCACGATGTTGGTGAATCGAGGCAGACCTGAATCCTCGCCGGACATTCCGAATCGGCGTCGTCAACGGGATGGGTAAGTAAATTTGCCTGGTAATGTAATCCCTTTGGAAACTCAGATTCTTTAAGACTACAAGCAGAGGCTTATTAAAGTTAAGCCTTTAATATACATAAAAAATTCAATACACTCAAACGAACTTGTCAAATTGCAATAAAATAAAAAGAAGTTAAAAGCAATATACGTACGAAACAAGATTACTATCAAATAGTGAGTGGCAAATTGGCTGGAGGACACGGCACAGAAATTTCAGTCTTCTAATGTATGGCCATGTGGCCATTTCACAAATTTAAACTCAGTGGGGCAGATTTACTTACCCGGGCCATTCGCGATCCAGCGGCGCGTTCTCTGCGCTGGATTCGGGTCCAGCCGGGATTCATTAAGGTAGTTCCTCCGCCGTCCACCAGGTGGCGCTGCTGCGCTGAAAAGCATCGGAACGCACTGGAGTTCACCGAGCTGGGCTGAGTTAAGGTAAGTGCAAACTCCGCGACAGATTTTTTTTTTAAATGCAGCGGTTTTTCCGAATCCGTCGGGTCTTCGTTCGGGCCACGCCCCCCGTTTTCCGTCGCGTGCATTCCAGCGCCGATGCGCCACAATCCGATCGCGTGCGCCAAAATCCTGGGGCAATTCAGGGGAAATCGGTGCAAATCGGAAATATTGGGGTAACACGTTGGGAAAATGCTAATCGGGCCCTTAGTAAATGACCCCCAGTGAGTTTTTGTCCCCCTGCCAATGGCTGTGATGTCACTGTGAGGAAGAGTTTTTCATATCCTCCCTGCCTTTAGAGAGGTACTGGCTGAGTCTGGGATTCTATTAAAACCCCATAACTTTTGGCTGGAAGATGACACAACTGAACCATTGCTCCCAATCACCTGGGTACCTTGCTACCTTTCACTCCATACCAAACTTGGGGTGTCTAGGCCTAACATTAGGCGTGTTCTGCAATTGGCTTGGTTCCACTGCAGGTAGGCTTTTGATACCCGGGCCATTAGGGTATCTAGATCCTATAACTCTCCCCTGTAACTGGAGACCCATAATTATGAATTATGCCCCAGTTATGGACAGCTATGATACTGTCACAGGTGCCCCAGCGACCCTTGTCTCGGGTCGCAGGCACACCCGTGTACCTCTGTATATGCCGCTGCGCTCGCCTCAGGACTCACCTCGCCAGCAAGTCCAAACCGCTTTGCGGTGGGCTCTGGTAAAAACTGGGTACCACTTAGACTCCGGTCCCAGGTGTCGGCTTACGTCATCGTCGTGGTCCAGTGGGTCCACTACCGCTGGAGCCTGACAGATATTTCTTTGTCTCTCATAGTTTTTTCAGCAGCAAAGCAAAACACAGGCCCACTATTCCTTTGATCTCTTTGTCCCCAGAGATGAGCTAGCAGAGGTGTGAATTTTTGCACTTGGGGTAATGAAGCTTCCTCTTAATCTTTGGCTATCAAGGAATCTCCTGGGGTGTTGACTCCAACTAGCGTTCCTGCCAGTTGTATACGGAATTAGCATTTGTTCTAGCAAATGGAGCCTCATAACTCAGTCAGTAATCAAATTGACAATACACAATAAAGAAAAAAATATGTACTGTTGGTGCAATATTATCACAACAACCAAGAACAACCTACTACAGTATTTGATAAGACTGGCCGATGGCCCCAGAAGCAACCCAGTGGAAGAAATGGGGGCGCCAGCAGCCACCCACTTCCCCCAGTAAAAAAAAAAAAAAAAGAAGAAATAAACAAAGCACTCACCGTTTGGAGATCCCCGTAGCTCCTCTTCTCCCCTTTTCTATATCCAGCACTAGCGCAACCCAACTCTGTGCACACTATGATGTCATGAGGCACAGCTTTATAGTGTGCATGCAGCTAAGTGCATTAAACTCACAGTAATGGTGAAGAAAAGGGGAGAAGAGGATCTGCAAGGAACACCAGAAGGTGAGTACTTAGTTTATTATTTTTTAGACACTGGGGACAGTGTGATGGGGGAGAGGACTGCAGTGTGCTGTTTCCCTATATACTGGGGGGGGCTGCTGTATGCTGGCTACCTATATATTGGGGGGTGCTGCCTTGTGCTGGCTACCTATATACTGGGATGGGCTGCAGTGTGCTGGATACATATATACCGGGGCAGTGTACTGGATACCTATATACTAGGGGCAATGTGCTAGCTACCAATATACTGGGGGGATAGTGTACTGATGCCTATATACCGGGGGCAGTGTTTTGGCTACCTATATACTGTGGGGCACCATGTGTTAGATGCCGTAACATGATATAGGACATGTTCTTTATTTTGCCATGCATGGTCACGGTGTGTTGGGATAATGTGTGCTTACCACAATGTGACCAGGCACCATAGATGTCAGTGGGGACCGATATGTAGCCACAAATGGCGCACCCGCATATTGGTCCTCCTTACATTCGTGGGAATTAGCACTTATGGATGTCCTGATATGAGGTGCTATGTTTATATGCCTTTAACACAAGAAAAATGACATGAGAAATCGTTACTAGAAATAGCTTCATATAAAGGATTTTTTTTTTCAGTTATATTAGAAAACTCGTTGGTGGCTGGAGCAGGAGCTGCACTGGCTTCCATGCAACACAAATTGGGGAGAGTGCCATTGGATGATCCGACTGTGCCATTATGCGATTCGGACTGAGTGCAGGATTTAATTTTCAAATTGTGCAACAAAACAATGCACTTACATACACCACGAAGAAGAAGGTGAACTCTGTCCGGGCTGATCGGGGAAGCGACACTTGCAGGATATCGGGCACACAATCTTTGTGAATCGCGCCACAGTGTATTATCGTCAGACAATGCACTTTCTGTGAACTCTGTCGGACAGGAAGAATCCCTAATGGAGACGCCTGATATGTTATTAAATATATTATTATAATTTATAGACTGGCACGACTGTCCCTCATGTGTGAGTGGATTCATTAAAGCATACATTTTCCTTTGATGCAACATAACAAATGTAGAAGAATCAGGGAGATACCTGAGTACAAATCTATGATCATAATGTAATTAGGTTTTCCGTGGATTCCATGTTTCGACATCAGAATGCTGTCTTCTTCAGGTCAGATAACCTTTAGGTACTGAGTCGGCACAATTGAGACTGGATAGTTCTATTGTCAGTAAGTAGAAGTACAACAAAACAAACTAGCCTGGTTAGCCCTCAGGAGGGGACCTGATCAAAGTTCATAGAGGCACCTAGGCAAAAGGTCAGGTAGGATCACCTTCCTGTCACAGTTCAATGCTCAAAGCAAGATTTATGCATTTACTACACAACCTTCAGGGGGTTATTGACAATAGAAAGTTACACAGCTGCCTCCGTTACTGTGCTATGCACATTGCACAACAATGTTCATGTGCAAGTGAACTGCTGAAGGTATCTTAATCAGAAAGGTCTTGGGATAGTCCTAAAGACAGTTCTCAAGTTGGACCCCAACAATAGCATATTGTCTTGGTATGTACTAGCAGTAAGCTATAACATACTCAGATGTGCAATTATCCAGGGTTAGAAAAACAGTGCCATTTAGGTTGTATGTGGATTCTCAACACTTACTTCAAAGTCTATCATCCATAGAAAGGCATTGCACTGTTTTTGGGAATAAAAACATCCATGTTTATCTAACTTAGATAACCCTTTTAAGGATTTTATAGGGATTTGACTGTAGGGGGGGGGGGTCCATGGAGGCTATATCCGTGCTCCATAATGACAGACCAGTGGGTTTCTTTCTGCAGTCAAGTTCAGGCAACACTTTTTGTATAAACTAGAAATGTATCCTGTGGTAGGACCCGGGGGAACATAGTAGGTTATGTACATTTGAGTTCCATTTTCCCAGTGAAACCCGAGATAGTACTGTAGGGACATAGCTCCAAGTTTGCAGTTATGGAAAGAAAGGGAATGAGAGGAACTGTCCCCAAGGTTCAGATCGGGTAATGATCTGTAGTGCATGACGTTGTCAAACCACGTCTTAAACGCTCCTGACGCTTGCCACTGCCAACATTCGTCAGGCTTTCCAGATGGAATGGTGAAGGGGATAGATCATATCCCAAGAGTAATCTAATCAGGGGAATCATCACAGCTAAGTAGATGGTAGGTGAAAAGGCCAGTTTGGTCAAGTATGTAGAATAAAATGAGGACCCGGCAGTCAGACACAGTCCATTCAAGGGACGCCAGGTTTAGTGACTGTTAAGGAGATCGCACCGGTTTCGGACGCCATCTTGACTACTGTCCGCCATCTTAGATACAGCGGCCATGTTCCCTGACCATTGTCAAGTTAATGTCATGATTCAAACTTCATTTTATGTAACCTGTTTGCTGGCCTGTCAGCTAATACCCTTTGACATTTAATGAGAAGCCAGTCTGTCCTTGATTATATTATGATTCTGGAGCCCACTTATCTTCTTATTCTTAGTATAAACAATATCTGTGTACAAGGTCTCTGAGAACTGAGCACAATTAATTGTTTTTCCCAGAATGTGCTGATGACCAATAGTTTTGGAGTATACTATTGATGACTCTTCTGTCTGTGATATTATGCATTTTGAGAGATTAAACGGGGGAAGATCTTGACATACACTAAGAGACTGACGTGTCTCTTAGTTTTTATGTTCAATCATGAAAGGGTTAATTAGGACTCACCTTACAAAAGTCAAGAGGGCTGTTGGGGCCCTGCATAAAAATCCCTATCAGTGACCAAATATTGGGATGGTTAAGTCTCTGCAAAGGCGTAGTTGGTGTAGGATATGTAATGCTATTTTGAAACGTTTCCTTTTCTAAATGAAGCTATAAAATAAGTGGTTTGCGTTCATCCTATACAAATTATAGAACATTAACCCTACTGAGTAATTGAGTGTGACAAATGTGAACAGCTCTGAAAGTGCTGTTGATTCAGATATAAGGTCCCTTTTGCATGGGCTGAAGAGAAGGGTAATGATCAGAAACAAGCATTGGCCCACAAAAGTAGTGCAAAAGTAGGTGCAGTTTGGCTCTCTAATGTGAAGACTGCGCCAGAATTCAATAATCTGGCGCAGTCTGCACATTAGAGAGCCAAACTGCACCTACTTTTGCACTACTTTTGTAGTCTTTATTAATCTGGCACACCCTGCACTGGTAGTAAGTGTGCACCAACTTTTTTTTGGTGCACCTTTAACACAGAACGTGCAATACAATTCTGTTGGGTCGACGTAATAAATGTGGCGCATGGTCCGACTTTGTACCGAAATGCCCCGGAATTTTGCACTATGGTGCAGACTGGAGCAGACACTTTATAAATACATATGCAAGCAGTATGCACATTCTTTTCAGCGCAAAATCAGACAGAAAACTGGCACAAACACTTTAATAAGTGTGGGCTATTCATTGGAAAGTTTACACCTGATTATAAAAGTATGGGGGTAATTTATCATTAGAAAAGCTCCTTGGAACAGTTCTATGTTTATTTTTGGAGCTCCGCTGCCCATCAGATTTATTAACGTGGCTTTAATAAATGGTCTTTTGGTTTATTTTCCGTCTGTGATTTCTTTTTCAAAAAGTCCTAAAATGCATAAAAAGTCGCAGCACATAGATCAGCAGGGGACTGGGGTAACTATGAGATTTTTTATGAGACTTTTTGCAAAAGTGGATCTGGTTTGCACTGCGTTGCGTAGCTTTGCACTAGCAGTGGTTCTATGTTTACACCAGATTAATGAAGAGGTGTATGTAGTCTTTTTAACCTCCTCAGGACGCAGCCATTTTACAGCGTAAGGCTCAGTCCCATTTTTTGTATTCTGACCTGCGTCACTTTATATGGTTATAACTTTTAAACACTTTTACTTAACAAAGCGATTATGAGATTGTTTTTCGTCACATGTTGTACTTAATTTTAGTTGTAAATTTTGGCTGATAAGTTTTCCGTTTATGTATAAAAAAATAATAAATGATTAATTTTTTGAAAATGTCCCATTTTCAAAATTTTAAATTATCTTGTTTTCAGGCAGATAGATTTGCCACCTAAATTAGTTGCTGAATAACAGTTCCCACATGTCTACTTTACATTTTCATTATTTTTGAAACATATGGATAATTTATTTTGATGTCACGCGGCTTACAAATCGAACATTGGTTTTCTGCATTTTCAAGGAGATTTCAGAATTGACTTTTTTGGGGATCATTACTGTTTTTAATTAAATTTAAAATATATGATATTAGAACTTATATATCAACCATTTTCAAATCTGCACCGCTCAAAGTATCAGAAAAAGCTTTTAGGAAGATTGTTAACCCCTTGAGATCTTCATAGTAATTAAATCAAAATGGAGGTGAAATTGAGAATGGTCCTTAAAAGATAAAAAGAGAAAACCCATTTTAGAATTTGTTATGCGATTTCTCCCAAGTACGGAGACTACTGCGTTCATTGTGCAAGTCTAATAATGATTTTGTTTTATTGTACAGGTCCTTAATGACGTGGCAATACTATATATGTGGGGTTTTTATGGAGATGTACTAATGTATTGCATGGTATTAGCACTGTCATCCTATGCTGATGCATAGGCTGACACTGTGCCTTTAAGGTCCCATATGTAACAGGACCTTACAGGCATTTACTATGGATAGCCCAGGGGTCTTAGATCAGACCCGGTGTTGCCATAGCAACTATTGGCACCCCCATAAAATGCTGCAGGGCGGGCCAATATCCCTGCAGCCATTTAAATGCAGCGGTCACGCTTACCATGGCATTTAAAGGATTAACACCTTCGATCGGAGCTCACTCTGACTGCGGGTGTTACTCTGGGAATCTACTGCTGACACCCCGCGGCTCCTGATGCCAGTTCAGCTCCAGTGCAAGAGCTGAATCGGCATCGCCTTGCCGTCGGTGATGTACGGGATAACACCCGCGATTGGTACTAGCAGCAAAGACTTACCGACTACTGAGCACTCTCCATGCACCCCTAGCCGACCCGTGATGTGCTTTTAAGTCACGTGTCGTTAAAGGGTTAAAATGTTTGTAAACTTGAGGTTGTCTACATTTTGGGGGCAGAGAGACAGAGTAGAAGATAGGGTAGTCATATTGTAAGAAGGTGAACAGAGAAGTTAATGGTCTATAAGAGTGGCAGTGCAGGTGGTTTATATTATACTGTACTGTAGCACAAGGGAGTAATATTCCATAGGAATAGGTGTACATGCAACAATAGTCTTTAGGAGTAGGGAGTTATGTGTGGGGTCATAAGAGATGTTTTTATACTTGGTGACCAAATATTATAATTACTTATGAATGTTGTGTACAAATGGGCCTTAAATGGGTTGTGCTAAACCTTAGTGCCTAGAACAACTGGAAAATATGGCCTGCATATTATGTAATTTTTAAAGTGTACTGTAAATAACCTTTCAGCAAATTATACACAGATCAATACTGTAGTCTATGTATTTGAGGAATAACAGTTAAAACTATATGTGGTCATTGCATGATTTTGACATTGTTTGTATGTTCTAAATCTCAGTTGTCTTAGAGATAGCAAACTCTTCCATTCACTACTTTAGTGCATCATAAAACTAGAAATCAAGTAAAGAAGATCTTGGACTGTTGAGAACTATGATCCTATATCAGATAAGAATGTGTTAACATACCTGTCCCAATACAATATCCCAATACAATAGCAATTGGTCTCATGTACCAGATACTTACAGAGCTTCATTAACAGAAGAGAGTGCTAAGTAAATGGCCATGTGACAATTTTTTAGGTGCATTGCTGCCATCAAGTGGGCAGGAAAAGAAAGTAAATTTACCTCAAGAGTGAAATAAGAGTCTTAGTAACCCCCACATATACTTTTGTAGTTCACCAGCTGTAGTTTCCGGCGTTGCCTGGGATAGTAAATAACTGCTCTCCTCTATAACAAAATAGAATGGGTTAATAAAAAATATTTTATATGTATCTATCTGTTTCTATATCTATGTATCAATCTATCTCTATATCCATCTATCACTCCCTCTATATCTCTCTCTCTCTGTCTCTCTATGTCTCTGTCTCTCTCTGTCTGTCTGTATCTTTCTGACTGCCTCTGTCTGGCTGTCTCTGTTTGAATACCTCTTTCTCTGACTGTCTCTCTATTTGCCTGCCTTACTGTCTCTCCCTCTGTCTCTTTCACACTATCCATATAAGCTGTCTTATACTCATTGCCTATAGTTACCAATCAAAGTTCAGAGCTCATTTTAATGACCTGTGGCAAAAAAACAACAAATCATAGCTCAGCTTCCAACTGCCACAGCAGCCAGCAGACAATGGCTCCTGTATTTTGGAAATCGCAGGGTGAAAATTTCGACTCAAAACCTAGTCTATGACGTTCCCTGAGTCACAGAGAGTGGCTGTGCAAAATTTGGTGATTGTAAACGTGATGGAGCAGATTCCTTTAGCAGACATACATACATACACATACATGGACTTCATAGTACTTTTTCCCCTGCAGATTTTGTAGTGTTGTACATACTGAAAAATATCTGTTCCCTACAGGGTAACCTAGATAATTAGCAAAATGTGAAGAAAAAAAAGCCCCACTTGTACTCGGGTATATAAAAAAAATTAAGTTAGAACCTCTCTCGGTAACTCCTGGTGACCTCTTCTCCCCACAGCACCCCTTTAGGTTGCTGGCCTCGCTGGCAGATGAACATCTGTACGATCTGCCAGTGCAGAAACTATGATGTGGCAATGTCACCCCCTTCTGACATCATAGTTTGTGCGTCGGCAAATCGCATAGAAGTGCATCTGCCGGCCGGGCCAGGAACCCGAAGAGGTGCTGCGGGTAGAAGAGGAGGCCGGGGATCAGCGCTGGAGGCTGAATACTAACTATTCTTTTAAGGAGGGCACTTTGCTGGACATTTTTTTAAAGGACTTCACTCTGCTGGCCATTATACTAATCCGGGTACTCTGCGGGACATTTTATTAATTGGAGGGGCTGCTGTGGACATTTCATTCATGAGGGGAGACCTCTGGACATTTTATTAACCCCTTCCCGTCATTTGACGTAATAATAAGGCATGTCGGGAGATGCGTTCCCGCATTTTGCAGTATTATTACGTCATGCTTCTGGCACTGGCTCCTAAAAGGAGCCGATACCAGAAGCATGGGGTGCCGGCTGTATTTTACAGCTGGCACTCGTCTCTAGTACCCGCGATTGGAGGAAACCCCTTACACACACATGACCGCGGCATGTAGTAGTATGCGCCTGCTGGAAGAAAACATGGCCGCGTCCATGCCGGCAGAAGAAAGAAGACGAGACGAGCCAAGCCGACATCGGAGAGATCGGGGAGCCGCTCCGAGCATCGGAGGGTGAGTATATGAGTTTATTTTTTTTAAGTGCTGGGGGGCTGGCTGTGTACTACATGGGGGCTGGCAGGCTGTATACTACATAGGGGCAGGCTGTCTGTATACTACATGGGGGCTTGCTGGCTGTATACTACTGGGGGCTGGCAGGCTGTATACTACTGGGAGCTGGCAGACTGTATACTACTGGAGGCTGGCTGGCTGTATACTACTAGGGGCTGGCTGGCTGTATACTACTAAGGGCTGGCTGGCTGTATACTTCTGGGGGCTGGCGGGCTGTATTCTACTAGGGCCTGGCTGGCTGTATACTACTGGGGGCTGGCTGGCTGTATACTACTGGGGGCTGGCTGGCTGTATACTAATAGGTGCTGGCTGTATACTACATGGGGGCTGGCTGGCTGTATACTAATAGGGGCTGGCTATATACTACATGGGGGCTGGTTGGCTGTATACTACTAGGGGCTGGCTGGCTGTATACTACATGGGGCTGGCTGGCTGTATACTACATGGGGGCAGGCTGGCTATATACTACTGGGGGCTTGCTGGCTGTATACTGGGGGGGCTGTGATTAGTGCATTTCCCACCCTAGGCTTATACTCGAGTCAATAGTTTTCCCCAGCTTTGGGTGGTAAAATTAGGGGTCTCAGCGTATACTCAGGTCGGCTTATACTCGAGTATATATGGTAATAAAATCTCATCAATGAGCTAATGACCCACTTAAATGAAGTATTTGTAAAATGTAACTTATGTTGCAAAAAATAAGCTCTTATTTGTCCAAATTTCCCAAAAAATAAAGATTGTATAGCCAATAAAAAGGGACAATGCATAATCTGCTCTGAATGGCGCAGCTTCCCTTCAATGTCCTGGTGTGTGCCCATACAGCAGTTTACCCCCACATATGGGGTATTGTTACACTCAGGAGAAATTGGGTATTAACCCCTTAACGCTGAAGCCACTTTTCACCTTCCTGACACGGCCCATTTTTTTAAAATCTGACGTGTCTATTTAAGTGGAACGCTTTAACATATCCAGTTGATTTTGAGATTGTTTTTTCGTGACACATTGTAATTCATGTTGGTCGAGAAATTTAATCAATATGTTTAGTATTTATTTATGAAATAAATCGAAATTTGGCAAAAATTTTGAAAAAAACTATGTTTTCCAAATTCAAAATTTTCTACTTTTTGGAAAGTTGGTCATATCACTAAAATAACTTGATAACTAACATTTTCCATATGTCTCCTTTAACTTGGCATCATTTTTCAAACAACTTTTCCTTTTTTTAGGATATTAGGAGGTTTATAACTTTAGGTGCAATTTTTCAGATTTTCACGAAAATCATCAAAACCTACTTTTGGAGGGTCAATTTAGTTAGAAGTGACTTTATAAGGCCCACATGACAGAAACCCCCCACAAATTACACCATTTTAGAAACTACACCCCTCAAAATATTCTAAACAACCTTTGGGAATTTTGTTAACATTATGAGCGTTTCATGAGGGTGAAAGATAAATGAAAGTGAAATTACAGAAATGTAATTTTATCTAACTATAGGTTCATTGAACACTAAAATTTGCACCTTCACAATGGGTTAAAAAGGAAAATGCATTTTACAATGTTTAGGGCAATTCCTCCTGAGCATGCCAATACCCATTTTGTCACTGTACCCTGCTGTACGGGCACAGGGGGGCACTTGGAATGGAAAGAGCGTTGTTTCGTTTTTGGAGGGCAAATATGGCTGAAAAAGTTTTCATGTGTCAGGATGCATTTGGAGAGCCATAATGGTACCAGAACAGAGGAAAGCCCCAACATGAGACACCATTTTGGAAAGTACACCCCTTGGAGAAGGTGTAATTGTGTATTTGCCCCAACACATGTTTCATTCAATTAGGCCCCAAAAGGGTGAAAATGTTCTCAAAAAAGTAACTTTTACCCCAAATTTTTGTAAGCCACAAGGGATAAAAGATGAAACAACCCCCATAAATGTGTAAAACTATTTCTCCTAAGCACAGAACTGCACCACTTTTGCATATAAAGTGTTGTATGGGTACACAGTAGGGCTCAGAAGGGAAAGAGGGGCTTTGGCCTTTTAGAAGCCAGATTTGGCAATCATTCTTAACATGTGTCAGGATGCATTTGGAGAGCCCTAGTGGTACCAAAACAGAGGGGAACCCCAACAAGTGTCACCATTTTGGAATGTGCACTCTTTGGAGAATTTAGCAAGGTGTAATATGTGTATTCTGCCCTACAGGTGTTTGCTTCAAGTAGGCCCCTAAAAGGAAAAAGATGAACATTTTCCCAAAAAAGTCACTTTTACGGCTAATTTTTGTATCCCATAAGGCATTAAAGATGAAACAACCCCAAAAAATGTGTACTAGCATTTCTCCCGAGAATAAAATTGCCCCACACATGCAAATAAAATGTTGTATGGGTACGCAGTGAAGCTCAGAAGGGAAAGAGGGGTGTTGGCCTTTTAGAAGCCAAAATTGACATGTGTCAGGATGCATTTAGAGAGCCGTAGTGGTACCAAAACAGAGGGGAACCCCAACAAGTATCACCATTTTGGAAAGCACACCCCTTACAGAATTTAGCAAGGTGTAATATGTGTATTTGTCCGTAAAGGTGTTTGATTTTGCTGGAACACTTCTATCCCAAGAAGAAGACGCACCAGAGAGCAGCAGAATCGGAGGCTGAGAGCCACAGAATTTTGGACCACAGAGTCCGACTCCAGCACGTCTGAAGATCGTCCCACAGGAGAATTGGAGGAAACAGGACCAGGTCCACACGGTGCCGGATCAGGAGATGTCTGCCCCCAAGGGGACCCAATCCAGCTGGAATGCCGGCAGCCCCTTTAGGCGGAGGATCCGGAGGGGCCGAGGTTAAGGGAGGAAGAGGAAAACGATTCGGCCAGAAGCGAAAGCAAGTCTCCTGGCGATAAGGGCCCGAGAGGCGACAGATGATGATTCCTCTGGTAACCTTACTGGACAGTCCCTGGCCATCCCCACTCCACCGTTACCCCTCCTTCCCCCCTCCCCTTATCATTTCCAACCAGCCCCTGACTTTCCTCCCCTGTCTGCCCCTCCCCGATTATACTGATTATACTGCATTTGAGGTAGATATGTATAAGGCTGTACGCAAACTCAGCCTTAGGAAGTTCTTCCCAGGCGATCGCGGGACACGCATCCAGCAGGAACTAGGTGAGGTCCCGGTTACTGTGGGACCTTTAGGCTTTATTCCTCCCACCGCTTCTGCACCGGTTAGCGAGGCAGAGATCAATCTCCTGCTAGACATTGGGGAGGTTACCATAGACGTGGAACCACAGGTCACAACCACCTTGGAGGTGGCGCCATTCAGAGGAGGTGTACCCTCCACTTTTTGTCCCCCACCCTTGCCGGCAGGCTCACCTATTGAGGTCTTTAAGGATCGTGTCCTGGAGGAGGTGCATGCGCTGATGTATCCCATAGCACCCAAAAACCTCACAGAAGAAGAGCTCCGGGGACTCCATGATCTTAGTGCACGTACCGACCTTGTGGTGAAGCCTGCCGACAAGGGGGAAAATGTGGTACTAATGACCAGGACAGCCTACGAAAAAGAGGTTCTGCGCCAGCTGTTGGATACGGAGACGTATGTAAGATTAGATGGTAACCCCACCTGCAAGTATCAGGATAAACTCCGGTCCTATCTGCGCTGGAGCGTGGAGCAGAAAATTATTTCAGAAAAAACAGCTTCTAGGCTGTTTCCTCCCAATCCACGGCACTCTAACTGGTATTTCCTCCCCAAAGTGCATAAGACCCTTGTCGATCCCCCGGGCCGCCCAATTGTGGCAGGGATCGGCACTTTGTTCGAACCCCTGTCACAATACTTGGATTGGCTCCTCCGCCCTCTCTTGAGGGACATCCCTTCGTACCTCAAGGATACGAATGCCTTTTTGGGGGTATTGGAAGATTTACACTGGCAGGAAAACTACAGCCTTGCATCGATAGATGTAGAGAGTCTGTATACACGGATCCCCCAGGACTTGGGAGTAGATTGCATCAAGGAGGTATTGATCAACGCCGGCCGGGAGGAGAAGTACATCGACTTTGTATGTGAGGGTCTGAGATTGGTGTTGTCCCATAATGCCTTCACATTCGGTGGCAAGTGGTTCGCCCAGAGGAAAGGTACGGCCATGGGCACCCCTGAAGCGTGCACCTTTGCCAATATTTTTCTGGCATGTTTTGAGAGCCGCTATGTCCTTTCCCTGGGCAACCACTATGCACAGAATGTGAAGGCATACCACCGATATGTGGATGATGTGTTTATAGTGTGGGAGGGATCTGAGCTCGAGTTCCACTCATTCGTACAGTACCTTAATACAGTTAATACGATGAACATGCGATTCACATCGGTGTTTGGGGACAAAAGCATAGATTTCCTTGATGTACGGGTTACAGAGTCTGAGGGTAGGCTCGGTACCACTGCATTCCGTAAGCCTACAGCCACCAACTCCCTGCTGCATTACAGTCAGTTCCTCCGGCTTAGACGAATTAACAGCGACGAAAGCAGATTTCAAGTCCAAGCAGAGGAGTTGAAGGCCAGGCTTAGGGACCGGGGATATCCAGCAGGACTACTAGAGGAGGCACAGGGGAAAGCAATGAATGTCCCTTGTAGGGACCTGTTGAAGGGCAGGAGGAGGGCCCCTGGGGGGATAGAGGGAACGGAGGAGAACAGGTTTTCCTTCTCCTTTAGATACTCTCCCTGTGAGAGGGCCATACGATCGGCCATTCAAAGGAATTGGCATATCCTCACTCAGGATCCAGATTTAGCCAGTATTTCAGGTGCTAGACCGCTAGTCGCTTTCAGGAGAAGCACCACTATTAGAGACAGATTGGTCCATAGTAAACTTCCACCAATGGGAGGGACATGGTTATCTAGGGATTCACCCACTGGTAATCACTGGTCACTGCAACTACTGCAACCTACACGGCCAACTAAAGGTGGCAGAGTTTGGAGGGGTGAGACAGGTAGTGAAGTCGCTGATAACTTGTCGGTCGAACTTCGTGGTGTATGTGGTCTACTGCCCCTGTGGTCGTTTCTACATTGGGAAAACCATTAGGAAATCATTTACCCGATTTAGGGAGCATCGAAGATCCATTACTAAAGGTAATGGAAGCCCCCGTCTGATTGAACACGTACAACAAGTACACGGGGGCAACCCAGATGTTCTCAAGTTCTCTGGCATTGAGAGGATTGAGCATAAGGGCGTGGGAGGGGACCGTGCAAAACTCCTCCTTCAGCTTGAGAGCAGGCTCATTAGTAAATTTGGGGCCCTGGGCCCTTTGAGGCTCAATGACCGCAACAAGCTCAATGTATTCTTGTGATATTTACTATCTCTTCCTTTTTCTTCTTTCATACTGGTCAGGCTACCTTGGCCACTTAATCCCAAGCCACCATTTTACTATAACTTGGAGCATATGCTCATACAGTATTCCGCGACCTGCACCCCTTACCATATAGCACTCTGCGCCCCTTATAGCACCCTGCGCCCCTTACCCTCTTCAAATTCTAGGGTGGTATAAATAGTTCGCTGTACATAAGTTCCATTTAGCGTGGATCGACGATTAGATCGTCGCAGCTGTAGTGTCTTCTTGTTTTTAACTTCAGCAGTGGGATTGAACCTCCGGTCCGGGTTTTGGAAGGACCTCCATGCCGGGCCTGACGATCTATCATCCTCCCACTTACCTGAATAGTTTTAATTATCACCTGGTTGTCACATATACTTTGTCTCCTTGTGTGTTTATATAAGGATATTCATGTGCATCATTGAACTATTGCTGCGGTCTCATTCTCACAGGTGTTGTAATGCATTGCTTGTTACTAGGTATGGCCACGCCCACTATGTATGGTCACGCCCACTAGGTTTGGTCACGCCCACCTGCGGTCACATGTATTTTAGCGATGACGCAGGGGCTTGGCCATCGGCTTGAGAAAGCGCCACAGTGCGTGAAACGGCCCCGTTGCCGGAACCTGTCTGTTTACCCCCCTGCATGCTTCCCCACCAATAAAGGACGCTTTTCCTGCTTTTGGAACCGGTGAGTGCCGTCATCTCTTTCTATGTTTATGTTTTGATTTAATTAGGACTTAAATGGGAAAAAGGTGAACATTTTCTTATAAAGGTCATTTTACCCCTAATTTTTATAGCCACAAGGGATAAAAAAATGTACTAACCCCCCAAAATGTGTAAACCTATTTCTCTCGAGTGTAGAAGCACCCCACATGTGTATATAAAATGTTGTATGGGCGCACAGAAGCAAAATTTGACAGGAATGTTTGACATGCATTTGGAGAACCCTAGTGGTATAAAACAGATAAGAATCCGAAAAGTGACCCTAATTTTTGAATGCACACCCCTTAGAAAATTTTGCAATGTGTAATATATGTATTTTCCCCTACAGGTAAATGATCCAATTAGGCCCTAAACATTAAAAAGGTGAAAATTTTCCTATAAATGTCACTTTACCCCTAATTTTTGTAAGCCACAAGGGATAATATATTAAATAACCCCGAAAAAGGTGTAAAACTATTTCTCCTGAGTGTAGAAGTACCCCACATGTGCATATAAAATGCTTTATGGGCGCACAGTAGAGGAAAAGAGGGGTGTTTGTCTTTTAGAGGCCAAATTTGACAGAAATCCTTCACATGTGTATAGCAAGGTGTAATATGTGGTGTAGTGTAATACACGTGGTGAAATGAGCATTTTGAACATATAGGTGGTTTCCAAATATGATGTGCAATGGAGTCCAAGATGGAAATTGCAATTATTTCTGGAAAGTTCAGTGCCCGTTATGTGGTGGCCCTTATGAAATAATGGAGGGGTATAGGGAGCAACGTGACCTAACAGTTGTTACAATTATAATAAATTAATTCACGACAGGTTGGGGCGTGAATTGTGAATGTGTTACGTATAAGGAGGTAGAATATACCAAGGGACCAACTAAACTTTTGTCACTCTGGAGGTGTCGCAGGTCTCTTAGTAGTATATAGTGTCCATCCTAACTCCTCTTTTGGAACAGACTCTTTATTGAGTCCTACCATTAGAAGCAGCAGAATTCACCGGGAAAATGCTGCCCTGGCAAAATACAGGAACATCTAAACCAGAGGTACTGGGGCCCCGTCCTTCTTGTCCCAATATTAGTTTCCTAATATCTTCCTCTTGAAAACGGAGAGATATGATACGGCAGGACCTGCACATTGGAACAGCTCGTAAGAGTTGTACAGCATCATCTGTACAATGTATATGGCCAGCACTTTTGTACCATATCTTCGTTTTTCGTAGGGAAATTATCGCCAAGTGTTGCTCTTATTCACCCTAGCGATGCCCATTGTGACGAATATTGCTGCTTTTGGCTGGACCAAATTGACCAGCCAATAGCGGCAAACATGGACAGAGGGGGGCAACAAAACCCCTCTGGACCGCAAGGCACAATTGGTGGCTGTCAGGAACAGCCGCCACCCTGCCCCGATCACCATGTCTACAGATATGGTGACCGGTATTACTGACGTCATAAGTAAATTCGCTGCTTTTGGCTGATCTGCATTGATGAGCCAATAGCAGCAATCATGAAGTGACTTGAAATCTAAGCAGGTCCTGCAAAAGCGTGATTTTGTGTCTTTTAGGAAAATTTGAGAAATCGTACCTAAAGTTCAGAACCCCATAACACCTTACAAAAATGAGAGAATGCATAAAAAATCATGGAGACATAAAGGAAACATTTGGTTAATGTTAGTTAACAAGTTTTTTTGCTGTTATGACTACGTATGGAAAAAGTAGAACATTTTCAACTTCAAAAATCGAGATCCAAATCCAATTTTTCACCAATATCAGTTTTTTTTCATAAATAACTCCTATTATTCCTATTACTAAAGGGGTTCTCCGGTGACCTCACAGATTGACCTCACTATAATAAAAATAATAATAATACCTTATCTCCCCACACTTATCACTTTACTAATTCAGTGTCATTAAATCTTCTGCCCCTTTTCATGAAATCAAAGTCATTTCTGTGCACTGCCAGCTCCTGCTACACTTACAGTTTCCATAGAAACGACCTGCATGCTGTCTCTGGTCTGACATGTGCAGTCAGCTCCTTGTTCCCTGCTGTGGGGTGTGGCTGCATGTTCCTCTGTATGAAGAAGCTGTGCTGACCAAGGGGCTTATGGGAGATGTAGTCCTTTAGCAGAATGGGGGCAGCCATCTTGGAGTTATTCAGCTGCAGCAGTGAGCTGTGAAGTGACAAGTGAAGGAAAAGAAAGTATACAGCCCAGGGTGGTGAGGTAATGGTGTGCAACTATAATATATACAAAAGAACTGGTTAGTTAAAAAAAAAGTACATATAGTGACCGGAGAACCCCTTTAAGGTACATCGGGCTGAAATCAAGAGGAGGAGTGAACATCAGCAGCAGCCAGTGATTGGCTGGTGCCAATGTTCAGGCCCCCCCCCCCCCCCCCATTGATATCACTATCCTTATGTGAATAGTGACATCATTGTGGACCACCTTGAGCACAAGGGAGGGAGCAGGATGGAAATACATAGCTTGCTGCAACTTTCCATCCTCTGTTTCAAACAGGATGTGAGGTATCCTGTGCAGACAGAGGTGAAAAGGATGCCTCTGTTTGCCAGTTTATGTCTATGTATGTGTTAAGCATATACGCTGAGAGCATTCCTGCATAAAATGTGGTGTGGATGTAGCCTTATCTACCTATAGTTATGTATTGTTGGCAAAAAGTTAGTTATGCATTATGTGAAATTTTTACTGAAAGAGTCACATGTTTAGCCAAGGACCTTCTCTGACAATGCTGCTGCTTTAACTTAAATATGTGCATACAAATTTGAGTTAAGTTCTGTGGACTGAGCATTTACTTTATACACAGGTTATCAGATTCTGCGCAATAAAGATAAAAAAATTGGGTGAGCTGAACAAATAGACATAAATTAAGACCTGTCATCCATTTCTCAGGTAATACTTAATACCTGTCTTATCTTCTCTTTTCAGCGTCTTTCTCAATCTTTACTTACATGATTTTGTCTCGGCTCCAACTGCCTTGGTTGCCTAATCTGTTTATTTGGCAACAAAGTGTTATATTTCTTAAAGGAGACCTACCAATGACTATTACAATGCCTATTTTACAATACATTAGCAAATGTAATACTAGTCATACTAAAATATAACTACAACTATACTACTGAGATATTCTAATGACAAAACCCCTTTTGTTTTCTGTCTGGTTGTTAACATGGAATCCTGAAGAAAGCATGTTTTGAACCGGAAAAAGGTGTAAAATCATTGTCAGGGGATCACATTAATTTCAGCGTCCAATGGGGCAAACTTATCAAAAATACTGCAGTTTGCCTGTGGATTGTGAACCAGATTGATCAATACTGGCGCATGGTCTTCATTAATCTGGCACGCTCTGCATTAATTGGAAAGTGTGCACCAACTATTTTTGGTGCACCTTTAACATAGAGCAGGCAAACAAAATTCTGAGTCGAAATAATAAATGTAGCGTGTGATCCAACTCTTCACCTCAACGCCCCTTTATGTGCAGAATTTTGTGCTGCGACACAATACTGGTGCAAATGCTTCTTAAATACATGTGCAAGCAGTTTGCACCTTCTTTTCAAAACAAAGTCAGACAGAAAAATGGTGCAAACGCTTTAATAAATGTGGGCCAATGACTTTAGTCTTGACAGAACTTTGGTTAATTGCTGCCTTAAGAGAGAGCACATTATATTTTCCCTGGTGGTCCAATGAGATGGTTGGCATATGAAGAGGCTTATAGTTACTTACTTATTTAGAGAGGACCTGTCACCAAGACAAACGCCGCAGTGTTAGAATGATAGCGTTATCGAAAACCTCTGATAATGCTATCTAACACTGCGGCGGAATACAATGTAAATGCCGAACCGCTCTCAAAGATGTCCGGTGTATTCATGAGGGGGCAGGATTGTGGGCGGGTTTAGGGGAGATAATTGCAGTATGACGTGCTGCAATCACCCCCGGCCTATGGAGTGAGCAGTGCGGTCCGGGGAAGAGGCAGCGCCTCGGACCGCCCCCCTCATGAATGCACCGGACAGCTTTGAGAGTGGTTCGGCATTTACATTGTACTACGCTGCAGTGTTAGATAGCGTTATCCAATAACGCTATTATTCTAACACTGCAGCGTTTGTTTTCGCACTAGGAGCTGCTTACTTTAACCCATTCACGACCTGTGACGTAATAGCACGTCACGGGTCGGCCGCGGGTGCATGGAGAGGGCTCACGCGCTGAGCCCTCTCCATAGCCGGTAAGTCTTATTGCTTATATGCTCAGTGTGTCACATAATACAGTGTAATACATCTGTATTACACTGTATTAGGTGAAGAATAGCTTGAACAAGTGATCAGTGGATCACTTGTTCAAGCTTACCTGTAAAAGTAAAGAAAAAAAAGTTAAAAACACTGAATAAACACAATTTTTAATAAAAATAATTAATTAAATAGAGTTAAAGTCCCCTAAACACAAACATTCCCTATACACATCTAATAAAGAAAAAATACCTGACAATCACCAAAACCCCCCACATATTTGGTATCGCCGTATCCGTAACAATCTGTACAATAAGTCAGAAACATTATTGGATCCGTACGGTGAACGCCGTAAAAACAAAACCCGAAAAACTCGCCAAAAATATAAATTTTCATAAAATCCCTTCACAAAAATGTTCTAAAAAGTGATCAAAAAAAGTTATGTGCCCCAAAATGGTACTAATTGAAAGAACAACTCAACACGTAAAAAATAAGCCCTAAACTAGCTCTGTCAACCAAAAAATATTAAAGGAAACCTACCACGTCTGAAGGTAGGTATGAGATGCAAACACCGGGCACCAGCTCAGGGTGAGCTGGTGCCGGTGCTTAGTCTCGTTAGTGTTAAAACCGCGGTATCGCGGTTTTAACACTTTTTAAACTTTATAGTAGAAACTGCTTCGGCGCTGCGCGCGACCGAGCTGGTGCCCGGTGTTTGCATCTCATACCTACCTTCAGAAGTGGTAGGTTTCCTTTAAGGTTAAGTTCCCGAAAAGATGGCGATGCAGAAACAAATGAGATTTCCTCTATATTAGTTTTTCTCCAGTAAAATTGTAAAAATAAATGAAAAACTATATAAATGAGGTATCACCGTAATCGTAGTGACCTATAGAATGAAAATATTCTAGTATTTTTAGTGTATGGTGTACGACCCCCAAAATATACAAAAAAAAAGAAACCCCAAATTGACAATTTTCTTTTCCTCCATACATTAAAGAGTTAATAAAATCTCATCGAAAAGCTACAGACCCACTTAAATGAAGTATTTGTGAAGTGCATCTCATGTCGCAAAAAATAAGCCTTTATATGTCCAAATTGCCAAAAAAATAAAGACTGTATAGCTAATAAAAAGTGACAATGCATAATCTGCTCTGAATGGCGCAGCTTCCCTTCGATGCCCTGGCGTGTGCCCATACAGCAGGTTACCACCACATATGGGGTATTATTATACACGGGAGAGATTGGGGATCAAATTTTGAGGAGCGTTTTGGAATTTTATCCACTGAGAATTTGTACATTTTATGAAAAACACATTCATTTAGCCAAATAAAATGTAATTTTGAAATTGCATCCGATTTAGTTTTAACCCCTGTAAACCAATTAAAGGGTTAACAAACTTCATAAAAGTTGTTTTACGTACGTTGAGGGGTGTAGTTTCTATAATGGGGTAATTTATGGGGTTTTACATTATTTAAGTCTCTCAAAGTGACTTGAAACCTGAGCAGGTCCCTCAATAGCAGTATTTTGCTTTTTTTATGAAAATGTGAAAAATTGCACGTGACGTTCAAAGCCCCACAACATCCTACAAAAATAAGACTATGCATAAAAACCCGCAGTGGCATAAAGTAGACATTCGGTGAATGTTAGTTATTACGTTTTTTGGTGTTATGACTCATGTGTGGAAAAAGTAGAAAATTTTTAATTTCAAAAATTGCAAATTTTTCCAAATTTTCACCAAATATCTGATTTTCTCATAAATAAATGCAAAACATACCACCAAAATTTTTTAACTAACATGAAGTACAAAGAGTCACGAGAAAACAATTTCAAAATCACTTGCATATGTTAAAGTGTTCCAAAGTTATAACCATTTATAGTGTCAGAGGGCAGATTTGAAAAAATGGGCCGTGTCAGGAAGGTGAAAAGTGGCTTCGGCGTTAAGGGGTTAATGATCTGCCATTTACAATATGTATAAGTCACATTATTTCTATTCCTTCTCACTGCACATAGACCTCTGCACAGGTAACAGATCATGGCAAGAAAAATTCCCAGCAATAATTTTATTATTTGGACTCTGGTTATTTTGGCTGCTAAATAGCATATACACTCACCGGCCACTTTATTAGGTACACCTGTCCAACTGCTCGTTAACACTTAATTTCTAATCAGCCAATGACATGGCGGCAACTCAGTGCATTTAGGCATGTAGACATGGTCAAGACAATCTCCTGCAGTTCAAACCGAGCATCAGTATGGGGAAGAAAGGTGATTTGAGTGCCTTTGAACGTGGCATGGTTGTTGGTGCCAGAAGGGCTGGTCTGAGTATTTCAGAAACTGCTGATCTACTGGGATTTTCACGTACAACCATCTCTAGGGTTTACAGAGAATGGTCCGAAAAAGAAAAAACATCCAGTGAGCGGCAGTTCTGTGGGCGGAAATGCCTTGTTGATGCCAGAGGTCAGAGGATAATGGCCAGACTGGTTCGAGCTGATAGAAAGGCAACAGTGACTCAAATCGCCACCCGTTACAACCAAGGTAGGCAGAAGAGCATCTCTGAACGCACAGTACGTCGAACTTTGAGGCAGATGGGCTACAGCAGCAGAAGACCACACCGGGTGCCACTCCTTTCAGCTAAGAACAGGAAACTGAGGCTACAATTTGCACAAGCTCATCGAAATTGGACAGTAGAAGATTGGAAAAATCTGGTCTGATGAGTCTCGATTTCTGCTGCGACATTCGGATGGTAGGGTCAGAATTTGGCATCAACAACATGAAAGCATGGATCCATCCTGCCTTGTATCAACAGTTCAGGCTGGTGGTGGTGGTGTCATGGTGTGGGGAATATTTTCTTGGCACTCTTTGGTACCTTGGTACCAATTGAGCATCGTTGCAATGCCACAGCCTACCTGAGTATTGTTGCTGACCATGTCCATCCCTTTATGACCACAATGTACCCAACATCTGATGGCTACTTTCAGCAGGATAATGCGCCATGTCATAAAGCTGGAATCATCTCAGACTGGTTTCTTGAACATGACAATGAGTTCACTGTACTCAAATGGCCTCCACAGTCACCAGATCTCAATCCAATAGAGCATCTTTGGGATGTGGTGGAACGGGAGATTGTGTCGTGAGGGGTATATATTATTTAGGAGCACAGTGTTGTTATCCAGGAGACTTTATACTGTAAGTGACTGTGGTATTTTTAGGGACGCCGGGTGGAGAGGTGCTGCACGGAGATGAAGATATCTGTCCGTGAGCTCAGCAGTGATACTTCATGGATTGGAGAACCCGGAATAAAGTCCTCCTGGTGGAAGAGATTGTCATCTATAAGGTACTAGATGCCACTAATGCCTCTCAGATCCTGTAGTCAGTCACACAGTGTCAGGGAGCTGCCTGTGGGGATGTTAATTGTTAGTAAAGTTTTCAGCATTTACTGAACAGGGAGTGGGGGGGGGGGGCAGCATTTTAATATTCGCCTCAGGCAGCAGATATGCTAGAATCGGCCCTGACCAGTAATTGCTATTATTCCCAGCACAGTGGGCTGGCGTGGGGTGTTCCTAGCCAGAGCCTCCTGATGTATATGCCACAACGGAGGGATGGGGTCTTTTTTGTACACCAGTGTGCTTGCATATGATAAATGTCCCCCCAGTAAGTACTGATTCAATGCAGCCTCTATGTACCTCCCACAGTCAGAAATATTAGTGCTATGAAACAGTGGTCATCCCTTTTACTCACAGTGCAATAGTTTTTAATTAAGCAAACAATGTAGCAATGAATGACCTTCACCTGAGAATTCCCTCTTTGTTTTTGGAAAGTGTAAAGTTGTGGTTATTTGAAATCAAGCATTATATTTGTAATAACTGGCAGACTATACGTGCTGTATACAGTGAGGCAAATGGTGTTGTACAATATATGTAAGTACTTAGGGTCTGCGATGTGAGGTAACCACTATATTATTACTATAAATTACAACACATCTGACCGTTTTGTAAAAGTTTCACAACTTTTCTGTGTAGTTAAATAAGAAAAAAAAGTCTGTTGCAATAGTTACTATGTGTAGCATGTTACATTCAGTTTAAGGAGTATAGACGTATTGGAAATTAATTTGAAAGTCACATTAACACATAAATGCACAAAACCAATGTGGTTGTCAATTAATAATTTCCTTTGCGTATAGAGGACTGGAAGTAAAACTTAATGTTGGAACTGTAACAGCAGCTAAAATAAAATAAAATAATCACTAATTTGGGAAGATTAATCTTTCTGATATTCAAGCCTGCAAATAATCGCAATACTATGTGAACCACCAGTGGTGGGAGGCAAAGGGGGAGCGAGCGGAGTGGTCCAGTGCAGGAATGACTGGACACCAAGAGTAGTGCAATTCTAGGCTAGGCAGGGCCTGTGGTAGAAGTGTACAGCAGTACAGCTTACAACCAGATCGGACGCCGTGTCGGACTATCCTGATGCATCTGGCAGTGCTGGAGGGGTGGGGCTTCATCACTGTATGATAAATCTCCAGCAATGTCCTTTCTTCATAAAGATAAGGCCATAGTGCAAGGCGGCACCAATAGCGCAGGCCCACCATGATGGGAGTGACAGGTAGAGTAGGGGTTAAGGTGGAGTGTGTCACATGCCTGCATGGGTACTCGAGAGGTCCAGCGGCCCCTGCTGGCTATAAGAAGACATCGCCCCGCCTGCTCTTCCTCTTTGCGCAACTTCAGGGATCAGAGACGTCGCTGGAGGAAGAAAAGCGGGTATGCCAAACTATATCCATGACATCTTGCAGGCTGCGGCAGCTGAGCACGGTCAGGATCGGCTACATGCTCAGCTGCAGGCAGCCTTAGCCCTGACGCCCGCTTCCTCTCCGGCAGCTACATGGCCAATGTGACGGGCTCGCCCCCCGGAGCGTTTCAGCCCCAACTCCCGCACCCACGAAGTTGCTGGCTGCCGCAGTTGCGGAGGGGATAAAAGTCCACCCACCACACATGGGACAGAACATTCGGCGGTAGCGGGCAAGAGGGTCCTCCCCTGCTGCCGCTAGAAAACCCACTAAATCCCGCCACAGAGCCCCATCGCACCTCCCCGCCTCCCACTGATATGAGCCCCCACAGACATGCCGCCTCCAGATGGCGGTCCCTGTCACCTATTCAAGTAGCACCCAGCGAACAGGTGAGGTTTTGATCCAGCCCTACACATCCCCTGCCAGTGTCTCCAGCGCATCTGGTAAGCGATTAACCCTCGGCCTAATCACCATGTGGTAACAGCTGTGGTGCATAGCCATGCAGCTGCTGCTCCAACTGTGTCACCATCAGTTTTACAGAAAGAGATTTCAGCATTGGCTTTTTGGTTTAAAATATTTTTAGCACAAGATGTGACAAAACATTTTATAATTAAGAAGGCATTGAAGGGTTACAGGAGTTCTCCGTGGGTGCCTAACACCCGTGGCCCAGTCACCTTTGGGTTGTTGCAGCGCTTACTGGGAATCCTACCCACTGTATGTACTAATTCTTACAAGACGGCGCTTTTTAAAGCGGCATTTACCCTGGCATTCTTCGGTGCATTCCACATAGGAGAATTGCTTAATTCTAGCACCTTGAGGCTGGAGGACATACCTAGGTATGCAGTCTCAATAAAAAGGGATATGGTTGAGTGTTATTTGACAAGGTCCAAGACGGATCAAACAGGCAAGGGGTCTTTGGTGGTGGTACACTCCATGCCAAATACACTCCATGCCAAATTCCCCGTGTTGTCCAGTTGTGTTGTTGAGAAAAATTCTGACTATACGCCCTGCAGGGTTTATTCCATTGTTAATTCATAAGGATGGGAGATTGCTCACCAAATTTCAATTTGTGCCTATTTTTAGAAAAGCATTGTCAGATCTGCGATTGTAGGTGAGTGATTTCGCTTCACATTCCTTTAGAATAGGAGCTGCTACAGAAGCATTGCATTGGGGCATGCGGGATGACTTGATAAAGCGCATAGGTCGATGGGAATCTAGGCGTTTTAAGATTTATGTGCGGCGTGAGTTGAAAAATAGGGAATGTGGGGTGTCATATGTCATGTTCGCCCTCATATTTGTTTTTTTCCCTGAGTAAATTGTGCACCCCCCCCCATTCCTGACCCAAATCCAGAGAGTAGAGATCTAACAGAGAGTCCACCCCTCATTTTAATCATTAATCATTTTATTTTATAGCATCCCCGCAATGTCTGGTGTGGATAGTTGGGCATGCCTTTGTATTTTGGGGTGCACTGAAAGCTGATGTGCGTCCTCAGGGCCGTATGCTGAGATTATCTCGAGACGAGGCTAATGTGCATCAGACAATGGGGGTCATTTACTAAGGGCCCAATTCGCGTTTTCCCGACGTGTTACCCGAATATTTCCGATTTGCGCCGATTGTACCTGAATTGCCCCAGGATTTTGGCGCACGCGTTCGGATTGTGGCGCATCGGCGCTGGCATGCACGCGACGGAAATCGGGGGCGTGGCCGAACGAAAACCCGACGGATTCGGAAAAACCACCGCATTTAAGAACGGAAAATGTGACGCTCGAGGCGCGCTTACCTTCACTCAGCCCGAGCCGGTGAACTCCAGAGCGTTCAGATGCTTTTCAGCGCAGCAGCGCCACCTGGTGGACGGCGGAGGAACTTCCTTATTAAATCCCGGCCGGACCCGAATCCAGCGCAGACAACGCGCCGCTGGATCGCGAATGGACCGGGTAAGTAAATCTGCCCCAATGTGTGTAAGACAAGGGGGAGTGGCTATACGCCATGACAAGCTGGAAAACACAGATCCGAAATATAGGCGTAAAGACGGGATACACCTAAATGATATCGGAAGGGACTAATGGTCCCTTGGGGTGTGAGAAGGCATTCAGAAAGGAATTCAGGTGTGGCAGAGCGCACAGCAGTAAGGGGTTACTTCTTTACACAGATGGATTGTCTATGAGGGCCGGGGAGAAGTGAGGCAACACAAAGTGGGAAATCGGTCTGTGCTGGAATGATATATACTGGTCACACCCTATGGGTGTACCTGGGAGATATGGTTTAGAGAGTCTGCACCATTTTGGCAACCCCCCCGAGTTGGAGCGTTGCGGCGGGGGAAAACTCTTGCGGTACTCTCAGCTTAACGGCCCTCACAGACGCTCTTCAATGGTGTTCTGATTGGTTATATTTATGTTTAAATGTTATATTGTGACATGTTATTTATTGCATTGTTATTTAATTCCTGTTATTAAATAGGCTGCTGTGGCCGCCACCTTTCCATCGTCAATACGGTGTCTTGTATAACTTCTTGGGGATAAAGCAGATTCCCCCATAATTTATTCCTGTAAAGTTAGGGGGGCTAGTGGGACTTGCTGGCAAACTCCAACCCCATCATTCCACTTTTCTTTATTAGTATCTTAATCTGTTCTGATCTTAAACTTTTTATTTTACAAGGATATTGCTTGATTAAATAGTCTGTAATGTGCATGACCTTGCTTCTTATAATGAGAAACTCCCTCTGGATCTGAAAATCCTAATGAAATTCTGTGAAAATGTAAATGGAGCGTCATCTGCAGTGACAGATTCCATTTCAAGATAAGAAACCACAGTGGGTTTGGAAAAATGTTCAGCTCATGTGGATAGATTTTATCATCTTGCACAAACTGTTACAAACTACTCCCCCCCCTCCAAATATGTTATTTATTAATCCTATCTGGCCACATACAACTGGTCCTAACATAAAAATATTTAGCATCAGAGCAGACACAGAGCCTGTTAGAGCTTGTTGCAACCTGCGGGGACCCTCTTTGGCCACGGGTTTTTCTAAAAAAGATAACCAAGAGGAGGCATGGTCATATATATGCACAATGTACCATAGGTCGATGTGTCTATCCTTTTATTAGTACATCACGCGTCATCCGGCAATGTTTGGAGAGGGCTCACCAGCATATTGCAGCAAAAACCCACCCGTAACACCCCATGATCGGTGCTAGCACTGATCGCGGGTGTTTACATTGCGTCAAAAAGAAGGTGAAAATTGTTGCTCCCTGTGATGTCATTGGTGTAACAAAAACCTGAGGCTGTCTGAATTCAACTATTTCATTACAATTCATAAAAAAACGTATAAAAAGTGATCAAATGTCCATATAGTCCTCAAAATGGTAGCATTAAAAACATCATCTCATTTTGGAAAAAATTACACTGTACACTGAAGTATGAAAAAGTTGTTAGGGCCAGAATATGGCAAAATGAAATGTGTGTGAACAGGGCCGATTCTAGCATATTTGCTGCCTGAGGCGAATATTAAAATGCTGCCCCCCCCCCCACTCCCTGTTCAGTAAATGCTGAAAACTTTACTAACAAGTAACATCCCTACAGACAGCTCCCTGACACTGTGTGACTGACTACAGGTTCTGAGAGGCATTAGTGGCATCTAGTACCTTATAGATGACAATCTCTTCCATCAGGAGGACTTTATTCCGGGTTCTCCAATCCATGAGGTATCACTGCTGAATTCACGGCCGGATATCTTCAGCTCCGTGCAGCATCTCCTGTCGCTCCGCATGTAAATCGCACCTGTTTCTTAAAGAGACAGGTGCGATTTACGTGGAGGGCGATTCGGGCGCCGACGGGCGCCCGAATTGTCCGCATTGGAGCGGCAAAATGCCGCTTTTAAAGAGGTCCGCATTCTGACGCCCGAGGCGAGATTTTCATCTCGCCTCATGGCAGATGCGGCCCTGTGTGTGAAAGACGTAAAATCCAAGCCCACAACAAAATAGCAGAAATGCAATGTCACTGCAATTGGAATTTTTTTCCCACTTTCCACAGCATGGAATATTAAATATTGTCACTATGAGGTGCAATTTGTTACGCAGAAAACAAGCCCTCACACAGGATGGCTGTGGGCTCTGGCTATTTCTTTATACAATCAACCCAGCAAATGTGGTGGTATCCAAGGATAACTGTGCTTCATCACACACTGCCCCAGCACATGAAAAATCAAATGAGGGCTCTCTTTCCGTTACTCCCATGCAGATCATCTTCTCCCCGAAATTCCTCAGTAGTAAAGCGGGCAGAGCCAGACACTATGGAGCTTATTTACTCAGATTCCTACGGCCGCATTTCCGTCGGGTTCTCTGACGTTTTCGGGGATCGCACCGCTGGGACAAGGATTAAGAAGGGCATTGTGTCACACGCGATCAGATTTTGGCGCATTGGTGCCGGCTTTCATGCAACAGAAATCGGGGGGCAGTTTCTGCTGGGCTACCTATATGCTGGGGGGGGCAGTGTGTGCTGGGGTTCCTATATACTAGGTGGGTAGTGTGTTCTGGACTACCTATCTACTGCTGGGCTACCAATCAACTGGGGGGGGGGGCATATGTGGGGGCTGCCTATCTACTGCGGGGCATGTTCAGGGGCTGCCTATCTACTGGGTGTATATAGAAAGAAAAAATTGGCACTTAAGGTTTGAGTGTTAAGTCCTCAAAGTTTTTAACAATCCAAAGAGAAGTAAAATGTTTCAGTCTGTACCCAGACCTTCCTCATTTACAGATTGCCATAGAGGAAAGCAGGGCTAGATGAAGTATGTCTAGACAATGAGGCTGTAGCGTCATAAGGACTCTCCTATACAAATACAGCAGCGCCGCTATTCCTTGTGATGCTACAAACTCATTGTCCAGGCATTTTTCATCTTTATGCTTTTGTCTTTTGGGATTGAGGAACCACAGGACAGCCAAGCCACCAAAATCCACAATACACCCAAGTAAATCCTACAACACTCAGAAGCATGCAGTGTGAACAATGGTATAACAAGGTAGTGCCAGTTCTTTTTCTTACTACATTGTCTATAGCAGTAGTCACCTAAGCAGTGAGAACATGCTGGAGAAAACACCAGATGACTCTAGTATGAATTACCGTAAATGGAGGACATTATTGGGTAAATTTATTATTGGTTGACTGATTTTTTTTTTATGTACTGGCCAAAGTAGAAAGAGTTGTATTTAGAAATAAAAGTAGAGTGTTATGTGCTGCATTGGTAGTTAAGAGAAACAGTTAGTTTTATCTGCAGTGCTACATAGCATTATAGATAGCAGATGTGATGATAAGATGATAAAACATTTATATCACTACAAAAAAAATGTCATATACTTAATATACAAATGTCATATACTGTATATACTCGTTTATAAGCCAAATTTTATAGCACAAAAAATGTATTGAGAAACCTCCACAACGGCTTATAAATGAGGAAATAAAGAAAATAAACTTACATACTCACCTTCTAACGCTCCCCGATGATCCCTGACGCACCTCTTCCTTCTTCTCTTTTCTCATAGCAGAGCAGGCGGAGAGGCGTGATTGCGCTCTGCCTGCTGGCGCATACTATGGCATCAAGGACGCGTCTACGCATGCTCTGTTACCAGTGAAGAGAAGAATGAAGAGTAGCCGTGGGGAGCATAAGGGAGCGTCAGAAGGTGAGTATGTAAGTTTATTTTTTTTATACATTGCGGGGCTGCAGGGCATTTCATTAGGGAGGCTGCAAAGAATTTCATTAGGGGGGCTGCGGAGCATTATATTATTTGGGGGACTGCAGAGCATTTCATTAAAAGGGGGCTGTAGGGCATTTTATTAACAGGGAGGCTGCAGGTCATTTTAATTTTTGGGGGGCTGCAGGGCATTTCATTATGAGGGGTGCATTACTGGGGAGGCTGCGGGGTGTTACATTACATGGAGAGGCTTATATTCAGGTCAGCTTATACTTGCGTATATATGGTACTTGTGTTAAAATTCAAAAGCCACTGGATTTTAGAGAAATCTAACATGGACTATGCATAGTCCTAAAGTAAGCAGCTCCTAGTGCCTTTTTTATGGGTGAAAGGTCCTCTTTAAAGGAATATCTATGTCTGATACAAAAACCCTTAATGCTATAAATAAATGAAGACAACAGAACTTAATGGGGGTCATTTACTAAGGACCCGATTCGCGTTTTCCCGACGTGTTACCCGGAAATTTCCATTTTGTGACGATCTCACCTGAATTGCCCCGGGATTTTGGCGCACGCAATCGGATTGTGGCGCATCGGAGTCGGCATGCACGCGACGGAAATCGGGGGGCGTAGCCGAACGAAAACCCGACGGATTCGGAAAAACCACCGCATTTTTTTTAAAAAATGTGTCGCGAAAATTGCACTTACCTTCACTCAGCCCGGCTTGGTGTATTCCAGTGCGTTCCGATGCTCTTCAGCGGAGCAGCGACATCTGGTGGACAGCGGAGGAACTACCTTAATAAATCCCGGCCAGACCCGAATCCAGTGCAGAGAACGCGCCGCTGGATCGCGAATGGACCGGATAAGTAACTCTTCCCCAATGTCATTAATCACAAAAAGGAGCTTTGTAGTGGTAGTTTTGTAGTTAAATAGTTTTATGATTCATTAAATGGTATGGTCTTTGTAAAGTAGGTGGAGTAATCTACAACTACAAATTCCATAATCCCACAGTTCTCACATCTCCTCACTCTTATGCTCTGCCCCAGTGATGATGTAACAGACTGACCTGCTCTGTTTCCACAGTAATAATATGTAACTGCCATCACTGCACATTACCTCACTGAGAAGACATCTTACCACAACACTGGCCATACTGGATGCACTGCAACCAATCCACTACAGACAAACATATATATACACTCACCGGCCACTTTATTAGGTACAACTGCTCGTTTACACTTCATTCCTAATCAGCCAATCACATGGCGGCAACTCAGTGCATTTAGGCATGTAGACATGGTCAAGACAATATCCTGCAGTTCAAACCAAGCATCAGTATGGGGAAGAAAGGTGATTTGAGTGCCTTTGAACGTGGCATGGTTGTTGGTGCCAGAAGGGCTGGTCTGAGTATTTCAGAAACTGCTGATCTACTGGGATTTTCACGCACAACCATCCCTAGGGTTTACAGAGAATGATCCGAAAAAGAAAAAACATCCAGTGAGCGGCAGTTCTGTGGGCGTAAATGCCTTGTTGATGCCAGAGGTCAGAGGAGAATGGGCAGACTGGTTCGAGCTGATAGAAAGGCAACAGTGACTCAAATCGCCACCCGTTACAACCAAGGTAGGCAGAAGAGCATCTCTGAACGCACAGTACGTACAACTTTGAGGCAGTTGGGCTACAGCAGCAGAAGACCACACCGGGTGCCACTCCTTTCAGCTAAGAACAGGAAACTGAGGCTACAATTTGCACAAGCTCATCGAAATTGGACAGTAGAAGATTGGAAAAACGTTGCCTGGTCTGATGAGTCTCTATTTCTGCTGCTACATTCGGATGGTAGGGTCAGAATTTGGCGTCAACAACATGAAAGCATGGATCCATCCTGCCTTGTATCAACGGTTCAGGCTGGTGGTGGTGGTGTCATGGTGTGGGGAATATTTTCTTGGCACTCTTTGGGCCCCTTGGTACCAATTGAGCATCGTTGCAACGCCACAGCCTACCTGAGTATTGTTGCTGACCATGTCCATCCCTTTATGACCACAATGTACCCAACATCTGATGGCTACTTTCAGCAGGATAATGCGCCATGTCATAAAGCTGGAATCATCTCAGACTGGTTTCTTGAACATGACAATGAGTTCACTGTACTCAAATGGCCTCCACAGTCACCAGATCTCAATCCAATAGAGCATCTTTGGGATGTGGTGGAACGGGAGATTCGCATCATGGGTGTGCAGCTGACAAATCTGCGGCAACTGTGTGATCATGTCAATATGGACCAAAATCTCTGAGGAATGCTGCCAGCACCTTGTTGAATCTATGCCACGAAGAATTGAGGCAGTTCTGAAGGCAAAAGGGGGTCCAACCAGCATATATATGCTGTATATATACAGTAGCGTAGAAAGCAACAGGACAGTATCTGTCACATTCATGCGCCGCTTTTCTGTTTTGTTGATTGTGAGCACTTATGTAGCCTTTTTAGGGTTTTGGGTTCTTGACTGTGAGCTTGGACCTGCCCCTATACTTGATATGGAGTATGAGCTGCTCATTGTTGTTACATACTGACCTATGTTGCAGACTTTTAACCAGTGGAATGTGAATGTAGGCTGTGGGTTGACCTGGAAGTTTTACACTTTTCAATTCAAACAATTCAGGAAGCAAAAGATTCCAGCAAAAAAGCAACCAATTTCCTGTATTGTTTTGTGGCAGTGTCTTTTTGAGAAATAGGCATTGAGGTATAATATGTTATAGGAATATTTGGTTTCCAGGTCCTAGTATTTATAAATCACTTTAAATCAATTCTGATATAATTTCAAGCTATCAAATTTAAGAGTACAGATAAAAACACTATACAATCAAATCACTCTCAAGTCAAAAATATCAGAGCTGGAGCTTACAGTTTCAAAGCAATGGGTCTGTACATAATGAGAATATTGCATATAAAGAAAGAAGTTGTCATATTGTGAATCATATATTCATATTCACTTCCCCACATCCCCACTGTGTCATCTGCTACGCCCCAGCCTCTACTCCTTCAAACAGGATGATGAACTAACTCTGTGGTCACCATTAGCTGCAAACATATGTTGTAATAGGAAGATCTCCATCAGACTTTCAGAGAAAAGTAGATGATGGGGAGAGGTAATGAAAAGAGAAAGAGAACAAATAGGAGGGATAGAATAAAGTAAAAAGGAATGTAAGGTGGGATTGTAATAAAATGGATGCAGGTATCATTGAATAACGATTTGATGGAAAAGCACAAAAGAATAGCACGGACTGGCAAGAACATAACCAGCAAAGACAAATGTAAATGTAGAGAGAGGAGCACAGACACAGAAAGTCATTAATTTGTTTCACTTCTTCTTGTGTTTGCTTCCCTTTGTATTCTTGTATATATCTTTCTATATATAAATTTGAGTACATGTACCTTTATTTATAGACATACCACAAATATATGCAATTATTTTCTATGTTTGGCACAAATATGTACAAGTGGCCACAAAACAGGAATTTATAGGAGAATTAAGTAAGGAGACACCTAAATAGTCCAATATTCAGGACATGAATATTCCTAGTCATGTGGAATGAATTAGTCCCAAACTGTCCATAACAGTGAAATACAACTGCAATTTCTGTGAAGGTATATTTCCTGAATCTTTATTTGGGGAGCTTTTATTTTTAGCTGCAGGCACCAGATGACTTTGCCAATGCGGCAGCCTCTGGGATTTGCCTGAAAACCCCTCTCAAAGCTTCTAGCTCTTGAGTCAGCTGTTGGATACGGTTACGTAGCTTTTCGTTCTCTGCCATGAACTCTAGAGCCCTCTGTTGAGTTTCCATGTTCCTCCGTTTGGCTTTATCTCGACTCTTACGGACAGCAATGTTATTTCTTTCACGGCGTAGGCGATATTCCAGACTGTCTTTGCTCAGTGACTTCTTACCCTTATGGCTTTGTTCTTTTAATGGAGGGGCAGGCATCATCCCAGAGAGCGAGCCCTGAAAATGCAATTAGGAATAAATGGTGAGATAAATAAATTTACTAATGTAAACTTGCAATTTCATTCTTTAGGCCAATTCCGTTCCATTAAGAAGTCCTAGTCCATGTCCTAGTCACTGCAGTTTTCACTGACCCATTAAACAGGAAAGGTTTATTCTTCTGTTATGTCAGATAGTGAGAAAAATATGCATATGTGTCTTTTTATAAAGTGTATGTAAACGTATGGTTTCAACCATAGATTATGTGTTCAGTTCTAACATGTGCCACTAAAAGTTTAAACAGTTTCTCTCAAAAATAAAAAAGTATACATTTATCCATTAACATAGAAAATGTGAAAATATTAAAAAATAAAATAAAAAAGAGAATTTTAAAAATGTAAAAAACCTCTGAACCCACACATACTAATTTACAATCGGGGTTAGACTGGTCCACCAGAGTACCAAAGAACCCTCTTTTGGGCCCAGGCTCTAAAACAGAATAATGGGTCCCCAAGGTGAAGACAAACTCATTTGGAGGTAAAATGAGCAATCACTTGTCACTATGGTCAATTTCATACAGGAAGATTCACAAATATTATGAATTATTAGATGCTATTGATGATACATCATACATCCAAATTTTATGGATATAGGGAGGGCCTTCAAGAACAGCACTATTGGTATACCCATTATAACCCATGACACTGACCACACAGAATGTATGCTACCCCAAGAATAAAATAATTACCCCCTACAGCTATTTTTTTTGTCTTTTCCATTTTTTTCAGGTTAATGATATTGATGTAAATACCATTTTACTTTTTTTTTTAAATAAAAGTGCAGGTGACAATATTAAACAAGTATTCTCTATTCTCCCTTTGTGCAGGTAGATAAGAAGTTATTATAATTTCTAACTTAACTCTTTACACACCTGGATAGAATTGACCCAATGTATATACAGGTGGTCCCCTACTTAAGAACACCTGACTTACAGACGACCCCTAGTTGCAAACGGACCTCTGGATGTTGGTAATTGTATTTTTTTCCCCAGGCTACAATAAACAGCTATAACAGTTATCAAAGGTATCTGCGGTTAAGCTTTATTGTTAATCCTGGTTTTTATGACAATCCAACATTTTTAAAATCCAATTGTCACAGAGACCAAAAAAGTTCTGGCTGGGCTTACAATTATAAAATATACAGTTCCGACTTACATACAAATTCAACTTAAGAACAAACCTTCAGAACCTATCTTGTACGTAACCCGGGGACTGCCTTTATTGACAGATGTTTATATTTAAACAACTGAATAATAAAGTTAAATTTCATTCAGGTTTGTAAGAAGCTTTCATATACAATGATGACTGTAAAGGAGGAGGGAAGGGGATAAAATTGGACAACGAAGAATAGAATATATTGCTCAGTTTACCATTATGAACTGCACTATTGATTTGTGAAAATTATGTACTTAGATGAATAAAATCTATGTAAAAGATGTATGTAAAAGGGAGATATATGAAGAAAAAACAATACTGATGCCACTCATGGGGCTAAAATGACAGCATATTGCATTCACGCAGTATTTGTCATAAGGTAAATTGACCTATATATATTTTTTTCTTTGTTTCTTATAATTTTTCCGGGAATAATATCTACAAAAAATTCCTAAATAATACAAAAACTTTTTCACTGTAAGTATAGGGGCAACCACAGTAGAATAAATTAGTAGATTTGTAGATAGAAATGGAGTAATGCCCCATTTAAAACTGACCACACTGAACAAGTGATTCAGCAAGTCTGAATAAATGCAAAATAATAATAAATATGACAAGTCGGAACAAAAGAAGTCATAAAATATGGAACAGAAAGATTAATATCTTTTGAACTGCCACCAGCTTAAAAGTCACATGTAGTGCCTATGCCATTGGTTTGGTAAAGCTAATATACAGCCAGGGGTGAACCTAAATTCTTTGTTATGCGAAGGTTCCCCCTCTCCGCCCCATTTAAGAGAAATATATTAGGTTATATTTTTAGTAAGTGAGTTCTCCCTGCAGTGTCTTACACTAGGAGAGATTAATTATAAATCTCTCAAAAGCCAGTCCCTCCACTGTTTTTAAGTGTCAACTCCTGCTTTGTAGCGGCTGATTTTAAGTAGCAGCTGCCCCCGGCTTTAAGTAGCAGCTGCCTCCATCTTGCTGTGAGTGGTGCTGCCTGAGGCAAGAGGCTCACCTTGCCTAATAGTGGCTTTTAGTGGAGGTAAAAAGAAATACTTTTCCCGCTCCTCTAGTTCAAAAAAATACCTCCTGTCACTGAAAGCCACTGTTGATATAGAAAGGCTCTACTAATGTTATGGTAGCACATACCTAATATTGCCTAATACTACTCTAATATGGCTTCAGCCGCAGGTTGTTTTGGATGAACAATGCTGATGTGCCATCATTACTGTGCCTTTGCATACAAACAGAGGCTTTGTCAGGAGGCACCATGTTGGACTAGAGGAGAGCACAGAGGTAAGTATTAGTTCTTTGGATTTTGTTTTACAAAAGCTACAGCCAGTAATGAAAAAATAATTTATGCTGGACCAACCATTCATTAAAAAATATTATATAAACTGAGGTCGAGATTAAATGTGAATTATATGTAAATTGAAATGTGAAACAAATGTGAATTATGCTGCAAAACCTGTACAGATTTGTCACATGACAGACAACAACAGGTCCCATTGATCTACACTTTCTTGCTGTCTGTCATTTTAAGGGTAGGAAAAGCACAGCATGCTGTACAGCCTTTTATCTCCCATTCTTATGAAATTTCAATCAAAATATGAACAGAGTCTAAAATATCAAACTCTACAATATGTAGAAATGATCTTTATTTCAACAGCATAAATAGTTATGGTCACATCATAACACAAAATTGATGTAAAATTGCATGTTGTAGACATCAATGACCATTACTATTTTGTGTCTTTATACAATTTGCACACGTTATTACATGAATTCTTAGAACTCAAGAGCACTTGTTATGTTTGCAGTTATTACTAAGAGAGTTTATAAGTCCAGAGTATTCACAAGCTAAAGAGTTTCAATGCTCACTGCAGATCCTGGAAAACTGTACTGAGCAGTGTGTGATTTCAGCAACAGAACAGAAGTAGATACGGATATTTAAAGGAGCTTGCCAAATGGTCTTTAGAGGTTGAGTTTAGCGTGTAAATATTCATTAGCACTCTTAGTCACTTACAACATTTATTATCAGTCTAGAAATATTTCCAAAAATAGTGTACTACAGTACAGTCATGTTTTGACTTTGGGTTTCAAAGTAGGTACGCAATCCTTTTCAGATATATATTTTATATTATACCATATGTTATTTTTATTTTGGTTTTAGATATTTATGAATGTGCATTTTAATTAATTAAAGGAAATCAACCAGTTGAAAAAACACAAAAATATATGCAGTTATGAAAGGGGCTACATACAGGGTTCTGTAGGTTTGTTCTTAAGTTGAATTTGTATGTAAGTCTGAACTTTGTTGTAATATGTGTTACATATACACATATTTTATTAACCCCAGCCAACATATTTTGTGTCTCTCTAACAATGGAATTTTAAAAGTGTTGGGTTGTCATAATCACCACGATTAAAAATATGGAAGAGACCCAAAAGGGAAGGGAGTGGGTCCGGCACTCAATAATGAAACATCTAGACAGCCAGGAGGATTTCTGACTTTCAGCGTTTATTTTAAATAAAAAGTTTAAAAGGCAACGCATTTCGGCTCAGTACATGAGCCTTCATCAGGCATAATAATACATACTGTGTGTCACATTTATCCATAAAAAGAAAAAAAAATATGGCTGGGAAACATTGGGCTGAATTACATCACTCTAAGGACACATACTGGAAAAAAAAAATACAAGATAAAAACTACAAAAAAAGAGACCTATATATATCAGAACAGAACCAACAGTCTATTGTTCCCAAAAGGTGGATAATACTACTAAAATTGTGTATTTTTGTAATCTGATGCTATATGGTCGCTAGGCAACTGATGGAAATAAAGGCATGGGGTCCAGAAATGAATCTCGGCAAACGTGACATCAGCGCGGAGATTCCCCGTAACATAATTTCCTGGGAATTCCCTTGGGCTAAGGTGTAGTATCCAAACAACGAGCCACGCAAAATTATTGCGTAATGTCATAAGCACGGAAAGGAGGAAACAGCACTTATTGACATCGGACTGGTGAGTAAAAGTCCTAGCCATAAATTCTAGAGATAACTGAAAAAATAATAACAATAATAGGATTAACAATAAAGCTTTACTGCAGACACTTTTGATAATTGTTACAGGTGATCATTGTGGCCTAGGGTTAAAGTACAGTAAATTACCAACATCCATAGGTCCGTTTGTAACTAGGGGTCGTATAGTTTGTAAGTCAGGTGTTCTTAAGTTAAGGACCGCCTGTACTCACCTCTGCTCCTCTTCATCTTGATCCCAGCGGGTGTTCTTCACTAGTCTTGATACGCCAGGATCTCCTTGAAAATAAACTTAATTAACAGGCCGGAGCGGGAACAAGATATCCGACGCTCTGGGCTGCTAATTATGCATGTCCTCTAACCATGCTGGGAGAGGGAGGTGGCTAGGGTGTGTACAATTAGGAGCCCGGAGCACAGGGACAAGACGACCGGCAAATTGTTAATTTCTTTTCTTGGTGATCCTAGCATGTAAATAAAAGCAAAGAATACCCACGGGATCAAGATAAAGAGGAGCGGAGGTGAGTATTTCTAGTTTTTTGTGTTTTTTCAACTGGCTGATTTCCTTAAAGGGGTTTTTCCATAAACGCAAGTTAAGCCCAATCCACGGGATAGGGCATAACTTGCTGATCAGTTGGGGTTTCAGTGATGAGACCCCCGGAGTTCACAAAAACGACGGACCCCTCGTTGCTCCATCAGACTAATGGAGCAGACGGCCGTGCATGACCCTTCTGCTCCATTAATCTCTATGGAGCTGATGGAGATCGCTGAGCACAGCGCTTGGCAATTTCTGTCAGCTCCATATAGATTAATGGAGCAGAACGGTCGTGTACAGCTGTCTGCTCCATTAGGCTGACAGCCCTCGTTTTCATGATCTGTGGGGGTCTGTTAGGCCCTATCCCGTGGAAAACCCCTTTAAATTTGGATTATGAGATCTGAAGACAAGATGAAGCTAAGGAGTGTTTATTTTCACATCCATGGCATCTTCAAATCTAGGCCTGATAGACTGGTTGATGTTACCAAGTAAAGTGTCAAAAAATGTATTTTAATGTTTCCTGGGGGAAAACTCTAATACAGAGTTCTAAAGAAAAGCTGCTACTAGAGGGTCCTCATTAACACATAAATCAGAAATCAAAGGAAATTGAATAAAGTAGATATCCCTCACCTTTAATACACGAAGTGCAGGATGTACTCCCTCCATCTGAGGAGGAAGATGCATTGCTGTCTGTGCACACTGTGCAGCCTGATACTGTAGAGTATTGCACACAGTCCTGTGTGATCCTCGCGTCTCCTCCTTTACAATCACCCCCCCAGACTCATATCCTCCCATTCTACGTTCTGGCATAATTCCATGTGGATATGTATAAAGAGCAGCCGGCGACAGCCCTTCTGAGGGCAGATATTGATATGATGCTTTAAGTCGTTCCTGCTTCATAGGAAACAGATCAGACAAAAGTTCCTCTCCTGACTCAATGTATGTGGATAAATCCACAGAGGTCTCAGGATCACAAAGATTGCCTCCTACAATCTCTGCTTGGGTTGGTCCCATACGGGAAGGATAGCCTGAACCATGACCTCGTTTTTCACACTCATAGTAGCTGTTTTGAGACATTTTCTGCCCAGGAGTTCTCTTCTATCCAAGCTCTGCGCCACAATTTTTCTTCTAAACTTTGATCCTTGCTCAGGGACCTATTAAGACAAAATAGTTTAGACATAGTTATTTCATGAATGCACTTATGTGTCTATATACTAATACTATAAAATTCATATATGCAATGCAATGATATACCATATATGTATTTCACTATTAATACCAACAATGGCCTTCAGTTGGGATTTATAATTAATTTATGAATTTATAACAGTATTATTTAGACATCACTTTAATCTGCTGTTGGTATAATTTTAGTACAGAATGGTGGCAGTTACTTAGACATAGGATGGATCTGCTGTATCTACTTTTGCAAAGTATGGTGGTGGTGGTACTGTATAGCATTAAATATGAACAAAAATTACAATTTGAGAATCATCCTATTAGATGAGGACAAATTCACATTTTATAGAGTTATTTGCAAACTGAATGACAAAATGCCATATAGATGAAATATTTCAGGTAATTTAATACAAATAGATGCCAAACTGATGCCAATCAAGCACGAAAAATGGACCTTAATGTACTGGTAGCATAGTGACCCATTATTTTCTTAGCACTGAAAAGAATATGCAAATTGCTTGTACATGTATTAATGAAGTGTTTGCCCCAGTATTGTGTCGCAGCAGCACCATGTCCGCCGCGCTATAGAATTCAGCACCTAAAGGAGGCGTTCTGATGCAGAGTTGGACCATGCCCCACATTTATTATAGTGACTTGACAGAACTGTTAAAGGTGCACCAAAAAATAGTTGTGCACACTTCCCAAGCAGTGCAGGGGCGCCAGATTAAAGATCACCAGTATTCAATAATCTGGCACATTCTGCACATTGGTGAGTTTACTTTTGATAAATGTAGGGCATTGTATGTCAGTGAGAATAAAACACAGTATGCACTTTTTTAACATATGTGGAACAAAGAATTTCATAGAAATCAAAGGCTCCACAAAATCCGTCATCCATCATATTTTGTCCATTTTTTCTCTGATGTTGCAGAGAAAAAAAAATTTTTGCTAACTACCTTATATGGACATTTCAACATTGACACAACACGGTCTTAAAATATCTGCCCTCCAGAATTATGGCTTCAAAAAGATGACAAGGAGGTTTTTCTCCTAACCCATATCAACAGAATTAAATAAAAGGAAAATGTACAACTTAAAAGTAACATAAAAAGTAAACAAATACACTTTGAATAATAATAGATACACTAGCATGTTGTTGACTTGCCATCCTCCTATACTTATTATGCTTATTTGTTTGCGTGAAATAAAACATAATGCTCTACTCCAGCAAATTATAGATATGGGAGACTCATTACAGAAAACAAATTTAGCTACTTGATAGAAAACCCTAAAAACTGATGTCTCTTCATGCTGATGTATTTTGATACATCCTACTAATTGCTGGAGACAAAAAAAATATTGACATTCTCCAATTCTAATCTATTCAATTCAATTCTATGTAATCCATTTCCTTCATAATCTGTATTATAATTTAACATTAAAATAGTTTTTATACACCTTCATCAATGTTCACTATTAGACTTTTTTCCAAAAAAGTAACAAGATTGCAGTTAATTCACTGCTAATTTTATAAAAATACATATTTTTTCTACCTTTAAATGTGTCACGACTATATTAGTGTACAAGAATAATTATTGGGGGGAATGTATCATTATACAGGCTCCCTACAAAGGGATTTGGCCCTATTATAAATCTGCTGGCAGTGTCTTATGCTATGTGGTTTGTTTGCAACAATTTCATAAAAAGTCTCCAAAAACCACAAAAGTACCATAACTTGTGCCTAAACGGAGAGAGACACAATACATGAATGCAGTCCTATTGTGAGAAATTGCCCAAACCAATTTAATGAATTTGCTGCAAAAGGTCTATGTCAAACTGACTTTGAAATGGTCAGTTTGGCACGGCACACACATAGACAGAAAAGAAAATGCTACATCACCCCCAGTCTTTATAAAAGGATTTTTGGAATTTATTTTACATGACTGAAAAAAATCTATTTTTTCTCTTTTATGTTAAATAATAAAATATTATTATTTAAAGTTATTATTTTACTTGATCAAGGACATAGTACTAAATATATCTTGCCGGGCTGCCTTATACATTTATTTAGTGCTTTCATTGACAATTTAAATAACGGATTTACGAGTTTGTGTAATATTAATATTAATATAAGGACATAAATATGTAAAAAATATTTTATTTGTTAAATCATCAGAACAATCCTTGAGTAGAATATCATATATTATAATAAAATTTGTCATATTGACAACATGTTTTCTCTCTAAAAATACATTACATTTCCAGTTGCGTGATCTATACATTGAGTTTTTGAAGTCTTTGGCAAGATACATTATTACACACCAATTATGGTGGATATGCCCTATCTTTGCAGGTTTCAGGAAGTCGGACATTTTCCATATCGTCATTCTTAGCAGTTTTTTAGGACATCACAAACTAGGCACATACGGTCAGTCCCCAGGTTGTTATTAAGTTGAATTTGTATGTAAGTCGGAACTGTATCTTTTATAATTGTAGCTCCCGACAAAATGTTTTTGGTCTCTGTGACAACTAAATTACCAACATCCAGAGGTCCATTTGTAACTAGGGGTCGTCTGTAAGTCAGGTGTTCTTAAGTAGGGGACCGCCGGTATATGTTTATGCTGTACATAAAGACATATATATATATATATATATATGTGTGTATATATATATATATATATATATATATATATATATATATATATATATATATTCAATAAAAACACGTGACTAAATATTTTGCTAAATGTATCTCTCAAACATTCTCAGTCATTGGGTAGACATCACCATGACAACTTTTATTCATAACATGCCTTAAGTTTAAAAATTAACCAATAATATAACTGACTAAATAATTAGCCATGCAGCTAATAAATAACCCAATAGCTAATCTTGAAAAATATATGGATGTTTCCTGGTCTAAACAAGTCCTAAACAAGTCCGATTCACAATTATAAAACCAGTGATAATTGATCATTACTAGATACTAGTACCAAGCTTGAGTGCAGCTTACGGCACAATATTCATATGATTAACCACGAGCTAAATTATTTATTATAATGCATACTATAGCCAATTTGCATTCCCCAAATGGTATTTGATCTCAATAAACATCTCGCTGCACTACACCTTATTAAACAAAACTTTACTATAAATATGTATAATTTTTTTGAATATGTTTAAAAATCTCTCACAAAAATGATTGTTTCTTATTATAAACCACAAAACCGTAAAGCACCAAACAAGTTGCGTAAAATACCTGTGTTTATACCCAGAAACTTTTAAAGTTATGGGACATTGTTATATTTACCATTGGGGACATTTATTAATTATAATCTATTCATCTATCAATCTATCTATGTCTTCATACTCTATACAAAGTAGATTGGCTGTGTCCGTTGTTAAAGTTACCTGTGTGAAGTGCTTTTTCCTTTTCGCACACTTCTTACTGTCACAATGTGGCACTTTGGAGTAAAGTTTTCAGTCTTACACCCCAGTCTCTGGGGATGATTATTACACCTGATGCTGCCTTCTATTCTGATGTGAAGAAGATCTGGATGGGGGGATCATTATCTATATTACTATCTGTCTCCTCCCTGTGGCTGACTGATTCCGCCCCCCCATGATCTACTCATCAGGAAGACAACTGATTTCCCAATGGGGCTGGTGCAATCCAGACACTGCTCTGAGTTTATCAGTTCTCAGCACATGGCCCCACAGCATCCAGTAACGGCTACCTTACAGTATATCTACATTTATGAGATATTAACCCATTGTCAACTCATGTGATGTAGGAACATGACAATTAGCTGTAAGGATGTTTTTGTGCCATAGAGCAACAATGCAGTGATTAGTGTGATGAAGAGTGAGTTTAGAACACAACTTTATACAGACATAACCTGCATCCCACTAGATGAAACTGTACTTTGCTCTCAAGGCATCAGTAATACTAATACAAAACAGGGGTTAACTCTAGTTTAGCAGTTAAATGACTTTTACAGGTTCAGAAGCTGAAGAAAAGCTGAAGAAAATCTGATATTCCGTAGTTTCCATGTTTTTGAAAGTGTGGTCCTGATAATAATTCAAGCTGAGAAGTGCTTCTATACTTCCACTGATGCGATATCCTACATTATATTAGAACTTATAAATTGTATAGCGCCCGCCTCAGGTCATTTCACAGGTTGTCAATATGATGTTGGGCCTTACATCTCTCAGAATTATTGGGTTAGTATAGAGTTCACTTTCTGTTGTTTCATAGACCTAAAGGAAATGTATGACCTATATTTTTTTTTACTAATGAACAGTAATTATTAAGGTATAGATTATACTTTACATTACAATGATTTTTTCAAAAATGTTAGAAAATAGGAACTCAACTAATCCCAGCAGAAAATTTTGATTTCCTGCCAAAGAATTTCTGCCAAAACATCCTGGTAATTAGAAGTTTTCATTTGTTATTATTTCTTGACTATTACTCCTGGAATCAAGACGAATCATGATGCAGAAATGATAGTGAAACTATTATGGGGGATTGATGATGAAAACGAAATACTGACATTGATGGGGAAAACCATTTAGAGGGATATCATTCTGGGGAACAGGAATAAGAAGTGAAACTATGCTGACAACTTGGAATGAGGATAGAGCCATGCGGACGACTAAGATTTTGAGATGTGACATACTAAAGAGCATTAATGATGCAACTATCCTGAATTAAAAAATAGATACCTCACCATGTTGGCTACAAAAAGAGAGTGAAAAATCAATATATGGTTGTATGCAAGGGCTCAGTTGACTTTGTTCTTTCATCAATATTTTCACATTATCCTGCTTTCTGTATTATTTTTCCTTTTAGTATGAACAACCTTTTAAAAGACAATTTTTTGGTGCAAATGTGTGTGGTCTGTTCAAAGAGATTTCACTGCATATTAGAATCAGTATGTAAATAGTGAACTCACAAGGTAACTTGTGCAATGAGCCTATATTAATAAATAATAATAAATCTTTATTCCTATAGCGCCATCATATTCTGCAGCGCTTTACATATTATGGGGTACACATACAAATAAAATAAGACATTGCAGAGTAATAATGCTGAAGTAATGCTCATATGAAACAATAGTAAGTGAGGACCCTGCTCACAAGAGCTTACAATCTATTAATGATAATAATAATATGCATCCAATCAGCACCCTAAAACTAATGTAAAAGCAATTCAAAGTACACAACTACATAAAGGACAGGGCTGTCTTTAGGTCAATATTTCCTTAGAATTTAATTAGAGAAGTGCAGAAAGGTAGTAAACCTTTTATGATAAGAGTCCATTGTGACACTTCCTCAGGACAAAGATAAAGTTGAACAAAATTGTGGAGCAGGAAGCCGTCATCACCCTGCTACATCATTTCGCCTCTGCTGCTGCTGTGTGTGGTGCCAAGACCAGGTGTGATTATACAATAGTGTCATCACCCCTTCCAGCTTCAGAGCTGCAGACAGCAGTGATTCAGCAACCGTGTTGGCTAAAGAGAGAGGGCCATATATGAGAGATTGCTACAGTAAGGGGACACTATAGATTAAAGACTGTAGTAAAGCACAAATTATAAGTACATAAAAAGGATGTTTTAAATGGAAAAACAACAGAAAAGTGGCATTGTAAGAAGGAGAACATGTGGGGGGTAGAACAGGGAGACATTATGGATGGGGATTACTGATAGGGGGAGAATTATAAGAAGGGCTGCAGAAAAGGGGACATTGGAAGTGGGGGGATCCTGCATAATAGATACAGATACCATTGACTGGAAGAGCGATGCTGCATTTGTCCTTTCTATGAAACAAGTGGTGCAATTACACCATCTTGCTGCCTGTGTCCTTCTACAGAAGCCATGGCAAAAGAGCCAGACCCAAGAAGCAGCTGTCAGTGTGTGGGATCGCTGGCAGGTAAGTCACTTGGCACAATATGCAAAATATACACAATATAAAATTCTTACTCCTAGAGGAATTGGGGAGATACATGAGGACTTGTATGGCAGTTTTTTGTTTAACAAGCCTTAAAGTAATTGAAATGCCTTGTGAACCACCAGGCATTACGATTATTATCCCATTTATGCCAGCACCAAACTAAGAAGGCACGGAAAGGCATGAAGGGGGGGCTAAATCCACCATCGCCGGTTAATAGTGCACATCTACACTAGGCGGCCAGATACATCAGGGAGAATGTGAGCTATTCAAAAAGCACTGGCATATAATAAATGTTCCCCTTGATACATGTTTGACTGCAGGAAGAGGTAGAGCATGTGGAAAGGGGAGGATTATCTTTAGAGCTCCTCTAGGCCCCACATTTGTTCCTGGACCATGGGGAGATGCTACAACATTAGTCCAAATTCTTCTTTCAACTGTTTTTTTTGTCCTCAAGAGACTGATATAATTGAAAGTTGTGGTGGAACAGGTAGCAATAAATTATTACTTAAATTGCTGTGTTGGCACTAAATAAGTGTGTTTCAGTTGTGGTTTTACTAGTGTATTACTAGTGTATTACTACCTGCCTAAATGTGCACAAAAAATGTGCTGAAAAACACAAACTCGGCTTATACTCGAGTCAAACAAAAATCTACACAAAAAAAAAGAAAAAAAATCAAAACTCACCTCTCCAGCGGCCCCCTTCGGGTCTTCTGTGTGATCCGGCAGTCAGTGGCAGGGCCATGCGATGTCACAGGCACCGACATCAGCCGCCGCCACTGCAATAGTATTCTGTATGCCGGCAGCCGGCACACACTGTGATGTCAGCGGCTGCGGCTGATGTCAGCGCTGTGCAGACCTGCCGCTGAAAAAAAAAGAATAAATCAAAACTCACCTCTCTGGCGGCCCCCTCGGGTCTTCTGTGTGATCCGGCAGTCAGCGGTAGGTCTGTGAGATGTCACAGGCACTGACATCAGCCGCCGTCGCTGTAATAGTATTGTGTGTGCCGGCAGCACTGTGATGTGACTGCCAGATCACGCAGAAGACCCGAGGGGGCCACCGGAAAGGTGAGTTTTGATTATTTTTTTTTTTTACATCAACAGGGGCTGGCAGGCTACAGAGCGGGGCACAGGGGCCGCCAGGCTATAGACTGGGACACAGGGGCTGGCAGGCTATATACCGGGGCATAGGGGCTGGCAGGCTATTGACCGGGGCACAGGGGCTGGCAGGATATATACTGGGGCACAGGGGCTGGCAGGCTATTGACTGGGGCACAGGGGCTGGCTGGCTACTGACCAGGGCACAGGGGCTGGCAGGCTATTGACCGGGGCACAGGGGCTGGCTGGCTATTGACCGGGGCACAGGGGCTGGCAGGCTGTATACTGAGGCACAGGGGCTGGCAAGCTATATACTGGGGCACAGGGGCTGGCAAGTTATATACTGCGGCACAGGGGCTGGCAGGCTACATACTGGGGCACAGAGGCTGGTTGGCTATGTACTGGGGCAGGGGCTGACAGGGTATATATTGGGGGGCAGGGGCTGGCTGGCTATATACTGGGGACTGCTGGCTATATACTGGGGGGCTGCTGGCTATATACTTCTGGGGACTTGCTGGCTATATACTTGGGGGAAGGGGCTGTGACCAATGCATTTCCAACCTTCGGCTTATACGCGAGTCAATAGGTTTTACCAGGTTTTTGTGGTAAAATTAAGGGTAACTGCTTCTGTTATCCTCTTCATAATACTACTATTTATACCATATTTATATGGGAACAGCCCAGTACTTCCTCTCCTATTCTATCCTATATATGGTTTATAGTATATACTATACTACACTTAGCTTGCATTTATGGGCAGTGCATACTTTACCAATGCTACTCTTATACTATTTATATATGAATAGAGTATTCTACAATAATACAGAGCATTATACACGGACCATTGTGAAAATATATGGTATCATGTATGTTCTGTTACCTGAAAACTATTAGAACATGAAGATTAGTCAATAAACAAAAATTCTATACATAGAAGCACTTTCCAAGTGTCCTGTAAAATATCTTGTGATTGACACAGTCCATCTTCCATGAAGAGGAACTAATATAGTTTCTTATGTCTGCATAATTGTTTTCCAACTCATTTCACTTCTCTGTTCTTTAACCTTTAAATACTGAGAATGGTGTAATAGGCATATCATTATTTTACTGATGAGGTCTAAATTTAAAAAAAAGCCACAGAAGCCCTGAGAAGCCCTGAAATGATCGCAAATGCCAATGCAACACTCCTGCCAACGTATATGCAAGGGGGTAGTTGCGAATAAGGCCCTCTACCTGTCAGGATGCATCTGGCTAGCTTGATCAACTCACCCAAGGGATTGTTAATGATCTATTCCTCTACAGAGGCCATTTTGGACCAAGAGAACCAAACAGCGGCCATTTTGGAGATCAAGCCACCATTTTAGTATTAGCCGGGGGTCATGCGGACCACTGTCCAGCTAATATCATGATTCAGCCATTTTTGTGTAACCTGCCTGTAAAGGTTTCTCCTTGACATGTGTTATAGATGATTGTCCTTCAGCATGTTCTTTTCCTTATCATGTTTTGATTAGCAAGAATCTTCTGGAGTCATTCTCAGTAAATTCTGTAGCTGGGATAATATAAAATGTCTGTGAACCTTTTCAGAGAATGTTCTGATAAAATTCATTATGGCCAATAGCATTGCAGTAGTCTATCTTCTGTTCACGCCCCTTTGATGCTCATTTTTCTGTCTTTGATATATGCAGCTGAGGCTAATAAACTGGGGAAGATTTCTACATATACTAAGAGACTGATGTGTCTTGGTTTTTATTCTCATCCAGGTACCGGACAGCCATGAAAGGGTTAATTTGAAAGTCACCTTTACAACTGAAGTGAGGACTGTTTTGAGTCCTAGTTAAAATCTAAAAATCAGGATAATGCAGGGAGATATCAGGTAATCTGAGGCTGTAGCCTCTGTCTGGAAAGGCAATAGTTAACTGGGTGTAAGATATTATCCACTGTGTAGCTGTATTGTAAATTGAAGTGTGATTGGAGAGGTGCTACCACCTGACCAGGGAGAGTATAAATCCACTGTGCAGTGGGAGCAAATGGTCCAGACCTCATGCTCCTTCTCAGGAGTCTGTACTCTTTACCACAAAGCCTCTTAGCACATGGACAGAGTGAAGAGAGAGTCAGTCTTTAGTACACCTTCAGTGCTGACACTGAAGTCAGGAGACTCTAATCCACAGCTGCAGCTTCCACATTTTTGACCCAGCTCCATCTCACTGATCCCAGCTTGCATCTACTACCAGGCTGGTGCACTATTCCTGAAGACCACTCTCCAGTACCAGAATCTGCTGTTCGACCATTTAGGCCCGTTGTCTGCTATCTGTTGTTCAATAAACAACCGTGAGTTGATTTGCACAATGTTGCCTCTGTCTGTTCCCTGGATACGGCTGTGTACCACCACAGGCTTGCCCATCCATTACCCAGGGATCTACCTTACAGACACTCTGGGTCCTGGCTACCTGGGCCACAGGATAGGGCCTAACTTGCTGATCACTGAATCACTAAGTGCAGTGCTCGGCAATTTCCGTCAGCTCCATAAAGATTAATAGAGCAGAACGGTCATGCACGGCCGTCTGCTCCATTAATCTGGCATAGTGACGAGGGGTTGGTCGGACACCTCGATCTCGCAATCTGTGGGGGGTGTGGAAGATTTGGCCCGGTAGAGACCGTGGTAGCGGGGTGCTGTGATGCAGTTCAAGACAGTGACACCAAGGTACAGTCCAAACAGGTCTCGCCTGCGTTTATTGCAGCAAAAATAAACCAGCCTTTACATTCAGGTATTTGAATAAACAAAAAAAACCTACCCGTCAGGGTGCTAACTATACAAATAGTCCACTAACTCACAATATACAAAGATCACGTGGCTGCTCCAGGCACAGAGGTCAGGGCTGTGTCCTCTCAGCCTCCTTCCACAGAGAGACAACACACTCAACTCTGCTGAGTGATTTTATGCAGGCTCATTAGTCTGCACCCATCACCTGTGTCCAAGGTGCTGGACAAACCCACCTCAGCACTAAGGCCTTGCATAGAAGCAAAACCTAGGGGAAACATACCGCCCATCCACAGTTAACCCCTTCAGTGTCTCACATACCCTCCCCCTCTGTTTGACCCTGTGGGGACGAACACTTTTGGCCATCAGACAGTGGGTACGGGATAGGGCATCGGCATTCCCATGCAGCTTTCCTGCTCGATGTTCCACCGTGAATTTAAAATTCTGGAGCATTAGGAACCACCTTGTGACCCTGGCGTTCCTCTCTTTGGCCTGACTCATCCAGGTTAGGGGAGAGTGATCAGTCACTAGTGTAAACTGCCGCCCTACCAAATAATACCTCAGGGATTCCAGAGCCCACTTTATCGCCAAGCACTCCCTCTCAACTATACTATAGTTCTTTTCAGGAGGTGTGAGCTTGCGGCTCAGGAATGTTACAGGATGTTCCTCACCCTCCACCACTTGGGACAGGACAGCCCCCAAGCCCACGTCAGAAGCGTCAGTCTGCACAATAAAGGTCTTGGTGAAGTTAGGGGTGATCAGTACCGGTCCCTCGCACAAAACCGTCTTAAGTCGCTGAAACGCCCCCTCAGCCTCTTTACTCCACTTTACCATCACCGCCCTGCTACCTTTGGTCAGGTCAGTCAGGGGTGCCGCTATTGTCGCAAAATCGGGGATAAATCGGCGATAATAGCCCACTATGCCCAGAAAAGCCCTCACTTGCTTCTTGCTCAAAGGTCGTGGCCACTGCTGGATCGCCTCTACTTTATTTACTTGGGGTTTGATGACCCCTCGCCCAATACGGTACCCCAGGTAACGGGCCTCTTCCAGACCCAGTGCACATTTTTGGGGGTTCGCTGTCAGCCCTGCCGCCCTCAGGGAGTCTACCACTGCTTGTACTTTGGCTAGATGACTCTCCCAGTCGTTACTATAGACTATGATGTCATCCAAGTAGGCCGAGGCATAACTCCGGTGAGGTTTTAGCACGAGATCCATTAACCTCTGGAATGTGGCGGGAGCCCCATGTAGCCCAAAGGGGAGTACCACGTACTGAAAAAGCCCATCAGGGGTAACAAAAGCGGTCTTCTCTTTAGCCCTGTCAGTCAGGGGTACCTGCCAATACCCTTTCGTCAGGTCAAGGGTGGAGAAGAACCTAGCCTGTCCAAGTCGTTCTATCAACTCGTCAACCCTGGGCATGGGATAGGAATCAAATTTGGACACCTCGTTCAACTTCCTAAAATCATTGCAGAACCGTAGGGAACCATCAGGTTTGGGAATCAACACAATAGGACTCGACCAGTCACTTTTAGATTCCTCGATAACCCCCAGGTCTAACATCTGCCTGACTTCTTCGGATATGGCAAGCCGGCGCGCTTCAGGGACCCGGTAGGGTTTTTGGTGTACCCGGATGTGGGGTTCAGTTATGATGTCATGCTTGATGACTGAAGTACGTCCCGGTAACTTAGAGAACACATCCATATTTCGGAGCACAAACTCCTTCGCTTCCTGAATCTGGGCCCTGGAGAGGGACTCCGAGATCCGTACTTCAGGCACCTTGGCATCGGGCTCACCTACCTCCGGTGTCCCCTTCTTGGGGACAGACGCCTTCTCTACTCCCATGGCCATCAGGGACTCTCTTTCCCTCCATGGCTTTAGGAGGTTCACGTGGTATATCTGTTCGGGTTTCCTCCTCCCCGGCTGAGATACCCTGTAGGTTACCTTCCCCACTCTCTCCATGACCTCATATGGTCCTTGCCATTTTGCCAAGAACTTGCTCTCCACGGTGGGCACCAGAACTAGCACTCTGTCGCCTGGGTTAAAGGTCCTGAGTCTGGCTGACCTGTTGTAGACCCTAGACTGGGCCTCCTGTGCCCTTGTCATGTGCTCCTTTACAAGGGGCATTACCGCCGCTATGCGGTCCTGCATAAGGGAGACGTGTTCTATCACACTACGGTGGGGGGTCCTCTCCTGTTCCCAGGTCTCCTTGGCTATATCCAAAAGCCCACGTGGGGAACGGCCATATAACAGCTCAAAGGGTGAGAAACCCGTGGAGGACTGGGGCACTTCACGTATGGCAAACATCAAATAGGGCAACAAACAATCCCAGTCCTTCCCATCCTTGCTGACCACCCTCTTAAGCATCCCCTTCAAGGTCTTATTAAACCTCTCGACCAGGCCATCTGTCTGAGGATGATACACAGAGGTGCGGAGCTGTTTTACCTGTAGTAACTTACACATCTCCTTCATTACCCTAGACATGAATGGGGTACCCTGGTCAGTCAAGATTTCCTTGGGGAGGCCTGTGCGTGAGAACACCTGGAACAGCTCCCTAGCAATATTTTTGGAGGAGGTGTTCCTTAATGGAATCGCCTCGGGATACCGCGTAGCGTAGTCCAGGATAACTAGGATGTATTGGTGCCCCCTGGAGGATTTGACTATGGGGCCAACCAGATCCATTGCAATCCGTTCAAAGGGCACTTCTATGATTGGTAGCGGGACCAAAGGACTCCTGAAGTGGGAGAGCGGGGCAGTAAGTTGACACTCAGGGCAGGAGCTACAATACCGGTTTACCTCCTCCCACACCCCGGGCCAGAAAAATCGCTGCAGGATCCTCTCTCGGATCTTCTCAGCACCTAAGTGCCCTCCCAGCACATGTTTGTGTGCCAACTCTAGCACCAGCCTACGGTGAGATTGGGGTACTACAAGTTGCTCAACCTCCTCACCCCGTATCTGGTCGACCCTGTACAACAGTTCCCCAATAATCACCATTCGGGGGTATATTTTATCAGCCCCTGGTATTTGGAGTACCCCATTTATCACCTTAACATTCTCCCGTGCTTTAACCAAGGTAGGGTCCTGTAGCTGTGCAGCCCCAAAATTTTCACGGGAAATCTCAAGGTCCAGCACGTCGGCCACCTCCTCGTGGCCCTCGACCTCACCAGCTAGGACCTCTAGGGGAGAGAATTCATCACATGGGGTCACCCCTACTGCTGGTGTGTGTACATCGGCCTCAAAGGGTTCAGGGGCCAAGGCCGGACATACCTGATGTCTAATATCTGCAACAGCACCTGAGGTGGGTCTTCGTCTCCAGAGGTCCCAAAACACCGGTAAGTCTCTGCCGATAATAGCCTCATGAAAAAGGGTCCCCACCACCCCCACTTCATGGGTAACAGTACCACAAGGGGTATGTAGGTTGATGACAGCAGTGGGATATTCGCGAGTGTCCCCATGTATACACAACACTCCCACTCTCCGCCCACTATATAGTCCAGGATCAACCAAAGTTCCCCGCACCAGGGTGACCAGACTCCCTGAGTCTAGCAAGGCTTCCACTGTGTGACCACCAATTGTGACCATGCATACTTGGGGTTCTGCATCCGTGACTGACTCAGCTGCCAGAACTGGCCGGGCAAACAGTGACACTCGCCGGGTCTGGTTGCAGTCCATTGGCTCCACTGACAGTGGACAGTTGGCAGCAATATGACCCATTTCATGGCACCGCCAACACTGGATACGGCCATAACCTCTGTCACGAGCCTCACTGGGTTTCTGGGTATCCACGCCCCCCAATGAACCCCCTCCCAACCTGACATGTCTCCCCTTTTCCGCAGTAGCAGTCTTACCAGCTGGTTTGGTGCCCCTGTCACTGGCACTGCTTCGTGTCGGAGAGGTAAGTAGAAGGTCCTCCGTAGCCCGATACCTCTCTACTAGGGACACAAGCTCCTCAGCTTTTGTGGGACCGGCCTGTCCAACCCACCGCTGGAGCCGAGAGGGCAGAGAACGGGTGAATTTGTCGAGGACCACTCTCTATACCATCTGTGCGGGGGTGCAATCCTCTGGTTGTAGCCACTTCCGGACAAGATGGATCAGGTCATGCATTTGGGAGCGTGGGGGTAATTTTTCTGAGTAAGCCCACTGGTGGACCCGGCTGGAGCGAACTTGAACGGTGACCCCAAGACGAGCAAGAATCTCCGCCTTTAGCTGGGGGTACTTACGGGCCTCCGTTTCACTCAGGTCGTAGTAAGCCTTCTGCGACTCGCCGGTCAGGAACGGTGCCAGGACATCTGCCCGCATCCTCCACCATATGTGGAAGATTTGGCCCGGTAGAGACCGTGGTAGCGGGGTGCTGTGATGCAGTTCAAGACAGTGACACCAAGGTACAGTCCAAACAGGTCTCGCCTGCGTTTATTGCAGCAAAAATAAACCAGCCTTTACATTCAGGTATTTGAATAAACAAAAAAAAAACTACCCGTCAGGTGCTAACTATACAAATAGTCCACTAACTCACACTATACAAAGATCACGTGGCTGCTCCAGGCACAGAGGTCAGGGCTGTGTCCTCTCAGCCTCCTTCCACAGAGAGACAACACACTCAACTCTGCTGAGTGATTTTATGCAGGCTCATTAGTCTGCACCCATCACCTGTGTCCAAGGTGCTGGACAAACCCACCTCAGCACTAAGGCCTTGCATAGAAGCAAAACCTAGGGAAAACATACCGCCCATCCACAGTTAACCCCTTCAGTGTCTCACAGGGTTCTCAGCACCGAGACCCCCATGATCAGCAAGTTAGGCCCTATCCCGTGGATAGGGCCTAAGTTTGCTTCGGGGGAAAACCTCTTTAAACTTATCAATCTCAAAATCTTGCCAACTTTAAAGAACTGAATACCGTATGGTAGATGATTACTACTCACTCCCTGTCCCCGCCCATGTTTCACTAATCATAAAGTTTTCAGTTAACTAGAGTCGCCGATGTATTGTTCAGAGATCCAGTGATGCAAATCTTGCGCATCCCCGTAGGGCAGCGCTGGTTGTGACCTTCACCGGCTCTCTGAACACTAGGTAAGTCGGGGCTGGAGCATGACTAAAATACATAATCTACAAAATTAGTCCTAGATTTCTACTAAATTCAGCTGTTCAAAGTTATACTGAAAGAAGTTTGGTGCAATGGGGTACGGGATGGCGAAGTGAGTAGCAATCGTCTACCACCAGGTAATCTGATGGTAGATGTCCTTTAATCATAACTGATGACAATAACCTATTGACTGAATGACACTATATCACTGACACAACAAATGCCAAGGCTGAAGTGAGATTTACAGATTGTTGCCTTTGAGGTACTATCTAATAAATAAAATTAGGTTGTGACCCTCAATTATTTAATATACAGTTCTCTATTATTTGATCTATTGTGCCCCCCACAGTACATTTATCCCACCCATCCCAGCCAATACATGCATAACCTCCCCAGTGAATTTATACAGAATTTCCATTCTCCCTGTACATTTATTTACAGTGTCTGCTCCCCTTTACATTTATACATAGTGCTCACTACCCCTGTACAGTGATACATGGAGCCCGCTCCACCTGTACATTTGCAACACCCCTGTGAATGCATAGGCTAGGTGGTTGTTGCAAATACAAATAACAAAGGATAGGAACAGGCTAAGTAGGGGAGAAAGGGGTAACAGATAGATGACAAATCAGGAGATATATCATCCAGTTCTTATTACATCCAAAATATATTTACCCTTCACTTCCAGGTCCAGACTGATTGCCTTTCCTCTGTGTACCACGAATACCTGTACTTTCAACATTATTCTTGTCAATTTTTTGTATTTTAATGTTGCCATTAATGTTGTCACCTATGGATTCGAATATACACCTCAGGGGTTGCCCTAGGAAGAAACCTCCTTCATCAGCCTCTCCCTCCACTTTTCTTGCACACACCATCTGCTGGAGACCTGCCAGGCTGTACGGCCATCCTCCGGTCCCAATACCAAACACCATAGCCATGGCGTGCCCAAGGCCACATAAGCCAGCCACTCCGGTATTCTGGAGACAAGGCCCCGATGGGCGTCACAAACAGGATTATTAACTTCTGTGCCTTATGCTGGCATTTTGAAGTGTCATTTTATCTAACAGTGCTGCATAACCCTGCTGCCATACGGGTTAAGGCCCTACTATGATTGAACTTTGCAAAACAGACTGTGTTTGAGTGCTGATTTGTACTGTTGAGTGCTGCTCCAGCACCTAGGATAACACCTGCAAAGAAGTATGTCTGCTCTGCTACATCTGCTGCAAGAATGCTGAAACCCACAGTCTGCATGGACCAAGTTCCGGCCATGCGCGAATGGAGCAAATGCTGCCTCACAGCTCTGTGGCGCAAAAGCTAAGGACAGGAAGGACTTAAGACCCGCCCTCTGGCACAAAAGTTTCCCTCTCCACCTCAGTGCAGGAAGCAAACCATTGTCATTAGGTGACAACGCAACAGCCATCGTAGCGGGACCGAGGCATTTACCTCTCAATGAGGAACCGGAGTTCCTTGAGGCTTTTGAAACTCTGACCATCATGTGCACCCCATCTGTAGGCCATCCACTGCCTCCGGCCTGTGACTGAGCGTGGCTCTCCACCTGCACTGAATTCCTCATCTGTGCACCATCCTCCACGGCCATCTACTCCGGTTCCACCTCTGCATAGGACCCCCTCCATTATTGGGCTTCCCCTGGGCTCCTTCCCCTGGGCTCCTTCCATCTTAAAGGAGCCCAACACTCCATCAGCCATCGCTGAAAAGCCTGTGGAGTATGCAGGACCAAATGCCAATCGGCCCAGGCTGGCCAGTGAGCATGCACTGACAAGTACAGAGGTCGACACCACAAACAGCGCCCCCAATAACTGCAGGTCAGCCCGGGAATAACACTCCCCCATCTGTCAACAATGGAAAAGAATCTAAAGCTCCTGCGGTCATCATCAGGTGCTCTTAAGTGCCCAAGCTACTGAAGGTCAGGCAGAGAAGTGCCTGCCTCCCTTCTGAGATGCCTACTGCCGCAGATGACCTCCCCGCTATTCCAGCTACAGCTCCTGCTTCTGGGTGTCCCACATCAGCAGACCCAGAGCCCACCAGTGTTCCGGAGGTCCTGTTGAGTCGACCCTCCCGCGGAGGATCTCCAGGCATGAGAACTTCTGTTTCACAGGTATTATTATTATTATCCTCCAGCAGGATTAGAACGTTGTTACAACATCATCTGTTCCTGCTATAGCACATGGTCCTGATACAGCCACAGCTGTGCCAGATGACATCCCGGCTGCTTCTTTATCTACCTCTGCAGCTCCAGTATCCACCACTGGGTGCCCCTATCCAACTGCAGCTCTGCCAAGGGACCCGGATGATATTCCACAAGACAGAGAATAATTGTGCCCCGGCTGTCTACAGCCACTGAGAAAATCACTTTAAGTTCCCAATGCAACATCCCCCACCAGGAGCAAACTTTTTCTTAGTGGCCTGGAGGCAGCCGGGGCCCAGAATACCAGAGTGGCTGGCTAGTGTTGCCTTGGGCACATGTTTATTCTATGTATACATTAAAGTATATATTTAAATGAATCAGCGGTATCTGTATATACACTTATTCATTTAGTGTTTAAATATACACTCTGTATATCACACTGTATTTTATACATTTTTTATGAGGATTTGCAACAACCCTGCCAATACAATGGCAGGGGAGTAGTTGCGAACAGGTGCCCTCTCCAGGTTAGGAGATGACAGAGGGAGTCGCGAACCCTCCAGGAAGGCACCAGACCCTGGACATTAGGTATTAGCAGCGGTAGATTCTGCCTTATCAGGCAAGGGTTAATTATATGTGAATTGTATTCCAAATGTATTCCCCTATGTAAGCTGGAGTGTGATTGGAGAGCTAGCCACCACCTGACCAGGTTAACAAAACCCCTGGACAGGGAGGGACTAGGCCTCTTGAAGCCAGCTCTCACTAGAGAGCAGATCCTGTCACAGAGAGATACAGTGTATGTGCACCATCAGCACTGACACAGAGCTAAACCCAGGACACAAGCTGCAGCTTCCACAATTGGACACAGCTCCATCCCAGCCTGCATCTTCTACCAGGCTAGTGAACCAATTCCTGAGGATCACTCTCCATGACCACTCCAGTAATCCGGAATCTGTTCCAAAATCGTTTAGGCCATTGCCTGCAGTTGTTCTAATAAAGAACTGAGATTTATTTTGCACAACGTTGCCTCCGTCTGTTCCCTGGATACGGCTGTACCACCAAGGGCTCCCCATCCATTACCCAGGTAGAAGCAGTACATCAGCCTCTCCCTCCATATTTCTTGCACACACCTGCTGGAGACCTGCCAGGCTCTAGGACAGCCCTCTGGTCCCCATACCAAGCACCGTAACATCAGTGTGCCTTGGCTGTAACAGCCCGCCAAAATCCTCACTGGCGGGAAATCCAGGTGACTCATCAAGCTCCGCCCCCTGCGTGTGTAGCGCAAAGTACCGTGGAGGAGGAGCCGGAGTGATCGCGGCCCAGCAATGAAGAGTGTTAATTGGCCATCTTGGATTTCAGTGCAACCCGCACCTGAGCCTGTCGACCGCGTGCACATCATCGGTAGTTCCAACGCACGTGTCCTGCCACCGGAGGAGAGTACCACTGATCATTGCTGAGCACCTTCTGCCTGCCGGACATCGAGAAAGGAGATCATTGTGCACTGCAGCTGTCCCATCATTGTTGGAGTTAAAGGGGGGTAGAGATTGTTTCCAACGCTAGGTATAATTGGCTCACCTCCCAGGAAATAGTGACTGTGCCTTAAAGGGACCACATCCCCATTTCCAGCCATCGCCCATAGCAACGGCCATTGCTTAGCCCCTCAGACTCAGCCCAATCATGTCAGCCCAAGATGAGGACACTGAACAGGAGCAACTCTTGTCATCCAGGTCCTTCTCAGGGTGTCGGAGCTTGCCAACCACTTCCGAGAGCCCATCTGGTTCCACCGCAGCCAGCGCCACCACAGTTATGCCCCTCACTATGCCCTACTATTTCGGGGTTCCTTAGTTACCCCACTATGAAGGAAACTTGCACACTCTGTCCAAATTTAGAGCCAAGATGCTAGCTTCTTCACTCTGTATCCGATCAGAGAAAGTGAGCATCCTAACCGGGCAGTTAAAGGGACCCGCTCTCAGGGAAGTCAAGTCTTGGCCCCGAGCGGAACGCCAGAATGTGTCCCAAATCCTTAATAGGCTGCGCACCACCTTTGAAAAATGTACTGCCTCTGAGCTGAAACAGACAGAAGCCCTAAGAATCCCTCAGAGACTTTGCCCTTTCCCAACTGGAGACATGGAAGGCTATCATTCGCCTCAACCCTAAAGAGACTGAAAATTCCGACCAAACCTGCGGGAACAGTGTATTAATGGGCTTTTAGATAAGTTAAAAATGCTGTCTCTTCAACACGCTCAGGTTTCTTTTCTTGAGTTCAAGGAGATTGCCATTGACATCCTGGGAGAACGCCTGCCTGCTGAACCACAGGAGGAGTCTGCAGCTGTGGATCCGGAAGATGCTGCTCTAGCCTTTCCTCCAGCGCAACTAGCAACACCTCCTCCACTGTCTGCAGAAGTTGCTGTCCTAACAGAGCAAGTCACCACCCTTGCAGACACCATGAGCAAAATGCTCAAGAGACTGGCGCAGTTAGAAGTAGCTGCTCCCTCCAAGAGTAGTTCCTTACAGCCAGCCGCTCCCCGTGACTCCCAGGCCAAACAGCGTCCAACTACAGCAAAATTTCTGAACACCTGGAATCATGAAGAACCAAGACTACGATGCAGCTATGGCCATATATACGGACATGAAGAAAATGAATGTCGTCGGTTAAATGACAAACCCTTGAAGCTACTGGACGACCTCCAAGGAAAGAACTTCTAAGTCTCCAAGATTCCACCTGGATGCCAAGGTTTGTGGGTACACGCCCCATGGTTCATGTGACCATAAATGGAGTAACCCTACCGGCTTTAATTGATACTGCCTCTTAAGTGACCACCATCCGCAGTGCTACCTTTGAGAAATTCCAAAGAGGAGCATCCCTGTCACAGCCTCCAAAGGCTTATCTGAACATTATTGCTACTAATTGAAAAACTGTACCCATCCACGGCTACTGGAAACCAACATTAACCATCGGAGACACAGAGTAAGTGGTAACACAAGTGCCTGAAGACGGCAACTTCTCCCTGGTGTTGGGTACCAATGTCCTCCGCAACTGCTATCCTGAAGTGCTGAAGGCTCTCCAAAACTTCCTACCAACGATGCCCAGTGATTCAAGAGATTATGCGGCACAACAGAAGTTTGCTGGCCCCAAAGGGTAATTTGCAGAGTCTGGATCAAAGATCCTCAACCTGTCCGCCTTCAACCTGGGACTGAGGCGTTAGTATGGTGCCGAACCTGTGTGGGCGTTCAAGGTCAAGATTACCTTGCCGTGGTAGAACCTCTACACGCTGACGAAGACCTACCCATTTTGGCAGCCAGGAGCCTAGTCACAGTATCACGAGGACAAGTACCCATCAGACTGCTAAATGTGGGAGACTCCCCAGTGGCTCTGAGAAGATACCAAGCCGTAGCCACTCTCTTCAGCGTCCACCCCAAAGATCTAGTGGAAATCTCTCTTTCTGCCTCCCAAAAGTGGGAAAAGAGGCGAAACAAAGTGCTGAAGGTGAGCCATGCCGAGCAATCCTGGTGGCTTGAGCTCAATATTGGGGATGACGATATCATTCCTGCTGACCAAGTACTAGGTGTCCTGGACGCCGTCATGAAGCACCATCAGGCCTTCAGCAAACACCAGCTGGACTTCAGGCAGCCTACCCTGATCTTTTGCAAGCTGAAGCTTTTGCAAGAGATGAAGACAGCCAATGTTATCCGGGCGAGCCAAACCCCTTGGCTGCCCCACTGGTCCTTGTGAAGAAGAAGGATGGAACCCTTCTCTTCTGTGTTGACTATATCAACAATATCACCCACAAGGATGTCTATCCGCTGCCTCAAATTGAGGAATCCCTCGTAGCCCTAGGGTCGGCTGCCTGTATCTAACCAGTGGCTACTGGCAGGTGGCCATGGCACCTGAAGATAGGGAGAAGAAGGCCTTCACCACCCCAGTGGGCCTGTTCGAGTTCAAAAACATTCCCTTCGGCCTATGCAATGCCCCGGGCATGTTCCAGGGGTTAATGGAGAGACATTGAAACTTCGAGACCATCCTACTATATCTGGACGATATCATCAACTACTCCAAGACCACCTCCAACATCTGACTGAAGTCTTCCAAATCCTGACCAAGCATGGGTTGACGGTCAAGCCGTCAAAGTGCCATCTGCTACAGCCTAGCGTAAAATACCTGGGACATGTGGTGAGCACTGATGGAATCGAGCCAGACCCGAAAAGGTTGCAGCTGTACATGACCGACCTACCCAGTCTACCATCTGGAACATCCAAAGCTTCCTGGAATCTGCCATTTTCTACCGGCGGTTTATCCTGGGATTACCTAAAGACGGCCAATGGTCCCGAGCGCCAATGGAATGGACAGCAGAACAGGAAGCTGACTGAGCCTCTGGTGTTAGGATATCCAAACTATAATCTGCCCTTTATACTCTACACCGATGCCAGCAAGCAGGGCCTCGGGGCTGTACTATCCCAGCTACAGAATAGAACTGAAAGGGTCATAGCCTATGCCAGCCGTTCCCTCCGAGAACTGGAATAGAACGAGCAGAATTACAGCTCCTTCTAGTTCCTGGCGTTAGACTGGGCTGTTACCGACTAGACTATCAAAGACTATCTGCCTGCTTCCTTCTTCACTGTCTTCACAGACAATAACCCCTTGGCGCATCTGAACACTGCCCGGCTTGAACAGAGGTGGACTCCAGACTAGCCAACTTCAACTTTACCATCAAGTACGGGTCCGGCAAGACCAATGACAATGCTGATGCTCTGTCCCGTCTCCCTTACCAGTGGTAGGGACCGTCCACGGATGCTCAGTGGGAAGATGTTGAGATGCCGGCATTCTATGCCCGTTTTGTGCGTCAAGATGCCCAAAGAGTTTATTCCCTGCCATCAGAAGCAGTGCCTGCTACACAACAAGAAGAGTCTGTGCCACCTGCAGAAAAAGACATCTGGATAAGTCTTCAGACTGATAGAAGAAATAATGGACTATCTGTCTAGTGGGCAAGTGCCTGAAAGAATCCGTCTTTGCTGTCTGTTGCTGACTCTGACCCTTTGTCTGCACTTTAACCACATCACTTCTACTGGGTGAACATGAAGCCTGACACCGAGGGCTGGTGCCGGGAGTGCCCAGCCTGCACCATCGCTCAGGGAGAGCAACACAATCAAAGGGACCCTCTAGATCCCATTGTGAGCCAACATCCTCTGGAGATCCTGGCGCTGGACCATGTGAAGTTGGAGCCCAGCAGGTCCGGTCACACCTACGCCATGACGATAATAGACCACTATACTTGGTTCATGGTCACAGTACCAGTCAGAGACTTGTCCGCCAGGACCACCGCAGTGGCCCTGTAGAAAAGCTTCATCCTCCCCTATGGCTGTCCGAAAAAAAACCTCACAGACCAGGGACAGCATTTAAGTCTCAAGTGTTCCAAGAGCTGTGTACCCTCTATGGCTATAAAAAGTTGATGACCACGGCATACCACCCGCAGGGTAATGGACTCTGCGAAAAAATTAACCAGTTTTTTTCATTCTTTGAAAGTCCAATAACTTTTCGGAGGACAACACTTTAATTCTGCAACAATTGTTGCTCCCCAATATTTTACACAAAGTTACCCAGTATTATTGTTTATGTATAAAGTAATAAGATCAGAATTGGGTGAGATAACACAAAGGCTTCAGCGAGATTCGAACTCACGACCCCTGGTTTACGAGACCAGTGCTCTAACCTCTGAGCTATGAAGCCAGGAATACTGTACACCATGTGTACCGTTACCGCGCCCTAGGAACCACCATTTGTCCAGCAATAAACTATTCGTCTTCTTGTAGCAAAATTATGAATTAATGGATATTAGAAAATACAAGTTAAGCATCTACTAAAACAAAAGAATAGTCTTCCTATTTTAATGAAGTTGACATTGCCCAAAATGATCTTTTAACCACGTAATGCCACAGCACTTTTCCACTTTTTGCCTTTTGTCTTTTTACTTGCTGCATATAAAAAGCAAAACATTTTCCTTTTTTCTGGTTTCAGAGATGTGTGAGAGCTTGTTTTCTGTGAGATTATCTGTACTTCCTACTGTCACCACTTTTATTTTCTCACAAGCCAAAAATAAAAGTCCAAATGCTGTGAAATTGACAAAAGATTTAGCACCATTTGGTTGCAGGTTTTTTTATTGCCAGGTTTTTTCATTCTTTGAAAGATCAATAACTTTTCGGAGGACAACACTTTAATTCTGCAACAATTGTTGCTCCCCAATATTTTACACAAAGTTACCCAGTATTATTGTTTATGTATAAAGTAATAAGATCAGAATTGGGTGAGATAACACAAAGGCTTCAGCGAGATTCGAACTCACGACCCCTGGTTTACGAGACCAGTGCTCTAACCTCTGAGCTATGAAGCCAGGAATACTGTACACCATGTGTACCTTTACCGCGTCCTAGGAACCACCATTTGTCCAGCAATAAATATTAGTCTTCTTGTAGCATAATTGTGAATTAATGGATAATATTAGAAAGAACAAGTTAAGCATCTACTAAAACAAAAGAATAGTCTTCCTATTTTAATGAAGTTGACATTGCCCAAAATGATCTTTTAACCACGTAATTCCACAGCACTTTTCCACTTTTTGCCTTTTTACTTGCTGCATATAAAAAGCAAAACATTTTTCTTTTTTCTGGTTTCAGAGATGTGTGAGAGCTTGTTTTCTGTGAGATTATCTGTACTTCCTACTGTCACCACTTTTATTTTCTCACAAGCCAAAAATAAAAGTCCAAATGCTGTGAAATTGACAAAAGATTTAGCGTTTAGCACCATTTGGTTGCAGGTTTTTTTATTGCCAGTTTTTTTCATTCTTTGAAAGTCCAATAACTTTTCGGAGGACACCACTTTAATTCTGCAACAATTGTTGCTCCCCAATATTTTACACAAGGTTACCCAGTATTATTGTTTATGTATAAAGTAATAAGATCAGAATTGGGGGAGGTAACATAAAGGCTTCAGCGAGATTCGAACTCGCGACCCCTGGTTTACGAGACCAGTGCTCTAACCTCTGAGCTATGAAGCCAGGAATACTGTCCATCATGTGTACCTTTCCCGCGTCCTAGGAACCACCATTTGTCCAGCAATAAACTATTCGTCTTCTTGTAGCAAAATTATGAATTAATGGATATTAGAAAATACAAGTTAAGCATCTACTAAAACAAAAGAATAGTCTTCCTATTTTAATGAAGTTGACATTGCCCAAAATGATCTTTTAGCCACGTAATTCCACAGCACTTTTCCACTTTTTGCCTTTTGTCTTTTTACTTGCTGCATATAAAAAGCAAAACATTTTTCTTTTTTCTGGTTTCAGAGATGTGTGAGAGCTTGTTTTCTGTGAGATTATCTGTACTTCCTACTGTCACCACTTTTATTTTCTCACAAGCCAAAAATAAAAGTCCAAATGCTGTGAAATTGACAAAAGATTTAGCGTTTAGCACCATTTGGTTGCAGGTTTTTTTATTGCCAGTCTTTTTCATTCTTTGAAAGTCCAATAACTTTTCGGAGGACACCACTTTAATTCTGCAACAATTGTTGCTCCCCAATATTTTACACAAGGTTACCCAGTATTATTGTTTATGTATAAAGTAATAAGATCAGAATTTGGGGAGGTAACATAAAGGCTTCAGCGAGATTCGAACTCGCGACCCCTGGTTTACGAGACCAGTGCTCTAACCTCTGAGCTATGAAGCCAGGAATGGTGTCAATCATGTGTGCCTTTCCCGCGTCCTAGGAACCACCATTTGTCCAGCAATAAACTATTCGTCTTCTTGTAGCAAAATTATGAATTAATGGATATTAGAAAATACAAGTTAAGCATCTACTAAAACAAAAGAATAGTCTTCCTATTTTAATGAAGTTGACATTGCCCAAAATGATCTTTTAACCACGTAATTCCACAGCACTTTTCCACTTTTTGCCTTTTGTCTTTTTACTTGCTGCATATAAAAAGCAAAACATTTTTCTTTTTTCTGGTTTCAGAGATGTGTGAGAGCTTGTTTTCTGTGAGATTATCTGTACTTCCTACTGTCACCACTTTTATTTTCTCACAAGCCAAAAATAAAAGTCCAAATGCTGTGAAATTGACAAAAGATTTAGCATTTAGCACCATTTGGTTGCAGTTTTAATTTATGGTTAGTTTTTTGCATAGTCTTATTGACAAAGAAAGACCGATTTGATAACTTAAAAGTGTCTGCATTTTATTGTTTTGCTGCCAGACACCCTGCTTCTAAATTAGTAGACAGTAAGAATCTAACTAGAGCCCCCTAATTTAAGATACCAGTGCCCTAAGCTCTGTGCTATGAAGCAGGCTCATTCTTTGAAAGTCCAATAACTTTTCGGAGGACACCACTTTAATTCTGCAACAATTGTTGCTGCCTAATATTTTACACAAAATTACCCAGTATTATTGTTTATGTATAAAGTAATAAGATCAGAATTGGGTGAGGTAACACAAAGGCTTCAGCGAGATTCAAACTCGCGACCCCTGGTTTACGAGACAAGTGCTCTAACCCAGTGATTTTCAACCTTTTTTGAGCCACGGCACACTTTTTATACTTAGAAAATCCTGGGGCACACCACCAACCAAAATAGCACAAAATGACACTAAAACAGTCATAAAAGGCCTCCCTTTACTAATAAAAAACCCCTAGTGCCCTCCCTTTACTAATAAAAACCTCTAGCGGCCTCCCTTTATTAATCAAAAGCACCTAGCGGACTCCCTTTACTAATTAAGAGCCCCTAGCGGCCTCCCTTTAATAATTAAGAGCCCCTAGCGCCCTCCCTTACTAATTAAGAGCCCCTAGCGGCCTCCCTTTACTAATTAAAAGACCCTAGCGGCCTCCCTTTACTAATCAAGAGCCCCTAGCGGCCTCCCTTTACTAATTAAGAGCCCCTAGCGGCCTCCCTTTACTAATCAAAAGGCCCTAGAGGCCCCCTTTTACTAATTAAAAGGCCCTAGCGGCCCCCCTTTATTAATTAAAATGCCCTAGAGGCCCCCCTTTACTAATTAAAAGGCCCAAGAGGCCCCCCTTTACTAATTAAAAGGCCCTAGAGGCCCCCCCTTTACTAATAAAAAGCCCCAGCCTCCCTTTACTAATAAAAAAAGACCCTAGCTTCCTTCCTTATACAAATAATAACCTTATATACTTACCCTTGATGTCTTCTTCCGCGTAACTTCTCTCCTAATGGCGATCCGCCCATCTTCTGTAGCTCCTGCACCGCACGGCCCATGTCACGTGACTTACGCGACCTGGCGGCACACAGGTTGAAAATCACTGCTCTAACCTCTGAGCAATGAAGCCAAGAACACATGAAAAAGAAGTTTACCTGCCCCACGCCGTAGGAATAACCATTTGTCCAGAAATAAATACTAGTCCCTGACCCCTGCGAAAAGGGCTGACTGGCCGAAGCTTCTACCGGATACACTCCCAAATACCTAATGTTCGGGAGACATGGCCATCTCCCCGCCGATATGGCATTGGACATGGAAGCCGCTGAGTCTTTGCTGTCTGTTGCTGACTCTGACCCTTTGTCTGCACTTTTCCCACATCAAAGGCTGTACCCTAAACATGGACTCTTCTACTAGAGTCTTCTGAGAGACTCTTAGCCATATACAAAAAGGAAAAAGTTGCAATTTTTTCATGTTTTGCAGTATATATGCCTTTTCTTTTCAGGAAGATGGACATTACTCATCCTGCTACCATGAGTAGCCATTCCTTTGTAACGTTAAAGGGGTATTCCCATCTAATCATTTAGCATATGTAAACATTTCTTCAATTGGATGTTATTAAAAAAAAAATGTTCCTGTTGGAACTCAGCTCTTACTAGAGAGCAGATCCTGTCACAGAGAGAGACAGTGTATATGCACCATCAGCACTGACACAGAGCTAAACCAGGACACAAGCTGCAGCTTCCACAATTGGACACAGCTCCATCCCAGCCTGCATCTACTACCAGGCTCGTGAACCAATTCCTGAGGATCACTCTCCGGCCAAAATGGATTGCCGCAATCAGTCTTGTGGTTCAAAAGTTATCAACAGAGATTCTCATATGGTTTCATATAATTGCATCCACCTTCAGCTCTGCGTTGAAAACCACAGACAACACAATGAACGTCACTATGCAATATATCGATTTTCAGCAGACATGTTCCAAACATATAAGGTGGGCCCCCATACCCAATTCAGATTTGTCATTATCACTTAAAGCAGTTTTCACACAAAACAACTTAGGACCTATCCACAGGATCGTTGGGGGTCTGAGTGATGTACCCCCGTCTGACCCCTCGTCACTCCCCGAGATGAGCGAAGCAGCTGGTTGAGCTGTCCCTGGTCTCGGCAATCTCCATCAGCTCCATAGAGATGATTGGGGCAGCCCAGCCACGCACGACGGTCGTACAATGGACTTGTTATCTGTGGGGGTCTCATCACTGATGAGCAAGTTAGGTCCTATCATGGGGGCAAAAAACCTTTAAGACTCTGAAATAAACAGGAATCCTCAGGTTTTTGACTCAGTGTCCCACATTGAAGCACATTGGGATATAGTTGTCATCCAGTAAGTAACTGTACTGCCTCAGGGTGCTGTATTGCATTCTATCTTTTGCTAATATGCCAGCTGTAGTTACAGGCACTATGTAATGGCACAATGTATAAAAAGTAAAATAGTTCTGGCTATACCATTCACATATACCTGTTACTCACCTTTATTGAAGAGCATCAGAAATATTTTAACATTGTTTTGTATCTTGAAAAAATTTCCCATCCTTCCTTCTAAAGTTGCATAGCGCAATGCTGAGAATTAACATTTTTTTTGTCTTCTTTAAAGGAAATCTGTCACTATCATCTTTACAATTAAAATCTCTAATCTTATCTCAATTATACACTATGTGGGCACAATGTAACCTGACCACCTTCCTGGACCATTCACACAGTTATAACTAGGAGTGCCCCTTAAATGACTTGGATGCATTCATATTTGGCTTTCCTTTAGGGACCATACTTTAGATAAGGGAGGAGGAACTAGGAACAACATTCTCGCTGAAGGAGTGGCTCACAGGCTCTGTATTCACCAATAAAATCTATGCCTCGGCTCAATTGCAGGAGACAAATTTCAAAGTTCTCTCCAGATGGTACAGAACCCCAGGCAAGCTCCACAGGATGTTTCCCTCTGTCCCAATGTATGTTGGAGTTGCGGTGGAGCTGAGGAAACCATGCTACGCATTTGGTGGACTTGCTCGGTGGTTCAGGAAGTGTGGAGGGCTGTTTATGATTTATATAATAAATTGTATTCTGCATCTATCTCACCTTTCCATGTTCCCTGACTCAATCTCCTCAATCAAAAAGGCTTTCTTGCGTCACTCTATTCTTGTGGCGACTGCACAGTAGATGTGGAGACCGCAAGTTAATCCTCATGCACATACAGATGATGACACTTTGCATTTATATTAAACAATAAACATACAATAAACCCACTCACATCATTCCATACCTCATCTTTTCTTCCTGGTGGTTTTCTATATAACATATTTTTTGGACTGTAGGACACACTTTTTAGCAAGAAAAAGTCTTGCTAAAAAGCGTCAGCTTTTTATAGTCCAAAGTCAGGAGGATCCAGAACTGCCAGACCCTCCTCACCAATGTGATCTCAGAATCATGTGACTGATCAAATGCTTAATCACTGTAATCTTCTTTTCATGCTGCAGGTCGAGACAGATCCAGGGGTAAGGGAGGAAAAGTTACTGCCCTAGTGACTAGGTTTGTAAAGGTGAATGTAGCAGTGCTGTGTTTGAGTAAATGGGTAGAGGGCAACACGGTGGCTCAGTGGTCAGCACTGCAGTGCCTGGTTTCCAGGTTCAAGGACGAACAGAACGCTGACATGTTGGCATCCTATTTAAGTACACTAAATAAAACTTGGATTTTATTGATCAGTGCCACAACTTAATCTCTATTTACTTTGTTGTATCGGCATACTTCATGGAGCACAACTGTCTGACAAGCTAAGCCCTAGCCCGATATGTGGGTTTACCACGCTGGAGTCCTGGTTTCAAGTACCATCCAGATCAACATCTGCAAAGACTTTGCATGTTCTCTCTGTGGTTGTGTCGGTTTCCTCCCACACTCCAAAACATACTGCCAGATTGATTAGATTGTGAGCTCCATGGGGACAGGGATTGTGTAGTGCTGTGTAATCTGTGTGCGCTATATAAAATTATTATCATGTAAGAGAGCTGTATGTGAGTGAATTGGTCAAAGTAGCAGAGCCATGTGTGAGTGAATGGGTAGATGTAGCAGAGCTGGACTTTTTAATTGGTCTCATTACAAGATTCTAAGGTACCTCTTATACTATTACCAGGTACTGGATTAGTTCGTTAAGATGGCTCTGTATATTTGGTTAGTATACATCCCAATTCACTTTATATGTGCTCATGCACAAGACTGTGGATTCCACAGCATCGTACATGAGCAAACTGCCCATGCTGCAAAAGATAGGGTCGTGGAGTCAATGAGAAACGTGGAGCAGTATTTTTTTCACGTTCCCATAGAATTCTATAGTAGGGCAGAGCTGCCAACATAGCCAAGAATAGGAACCACCCTGAATATTTTTTTTTCCTCAGTGGCACTAGGTTCATGAGCTGTGATATCCTCAGCTGTGTGTATGAGCCCACAGAAAGACATAAGGACATGAGCAAGCCACAAAAACCACGGCTTGCTCACATGAACAAAATATGTTTGTGTGTATGAGGGCTAACAGGCGAGATTTCACATTACAGAGGGAATTCCAAAAAGGACATTTAATACCCTACATGATGGGGCTAGTAGTTAATAGGGTAAAAGCTGGTGACAGGTTCCCTATAAGGGTAATCACAACACAGTGTGGATTACCTGAAGATTTACAGTACAGAATTTCTATGCGCCAAATCCACAGCATTATACAGTAGCAGTGTAATGTATAGGAATGATGGCAATCCCATACACACAATGCAGAAAATAATCTGCTGCGCAAATGCCCTTCCACTGCAGATTTTTCATCAGTGTCATATGATTTATTTCTGCAGATCTAAATCTTTGAAATACAAAGATTGCACTCCACCCACCAGCCGCAGCAGAAACAAGCAAATTCTGCTAATGTGTGCAGGTACCCTAAAGTATTGCTGCTGTTGGACATGGTGGTGTATTAGTCACAATGTTAAGACTCCATGAAAAACTGAATAATATGATTTATGGCAACTCCAGATTCTGCCATAGGTTACCGTCCACATATTTCCCAATCGATACCGGAAATATATCCAAAGAAAATGATATTACCATTACATTGCCGTACTTGTGTAGTAAGGTGTCACACTTAATATTTAATGATTCCTGAGCAGAACAGTTTTTACACGATCAGGACAGGAATGAACATTTGTAGCAATACCCACATGTATCCTTGTGTTTAATAACATTTGCCAATGTGAACGCACATTACTTAATACATATAGGCAAATCACCAAAAGGCACAAGATCCATTTTATTACATTCAGAGACAATAGGTCCTAAATAAAAAAAATATATATAAAACATGTAGAGTATTCTGGAGAATTAAAACACCTGGCAAATAATTACCCAGAGCTCCCGGAGTGTACATAGGACATATGGGTAGAAGGAGACTGGAGTGCTCTCAAGGGGTTATGGGTAACCGCAGCTTTGTATTGACATAAGGACCGCTGTGTCTTAGGACAGTCAGGGAAAGAAGAACCTGAGACTGCACATAGAACGCCGACTTTCAATATAGCACGTTGCATGGGCTATGAAGTCCACATGTGGGATGCAGAAAGTTCAAGTAGTCATTTCTGAGCATGTCTCATGATTGTCAGGTGTAAACCTTTTAGCACTGAATATTGTTTTGGTGATGCTATATGAAATGTTCAGTTCCAAGGAGCAGAGACATGGAAAGAGTGTGCAGGTGGTTGGTTGGTCAACAAGCTTTTGAGGTTCCTCAATATGGCAATGCGTAAAGTCCTTTTCAGGCCATCATGAGGAGCAACCTATCACATTAAGCTATAGAAGCAGCTTCACATGGGATGATGACAGACATAGACACTTGGGAGGTCAGATTTCTTCTCAGGTAATATGCATAGACATGAGGTCACCAGACAGAGCAGTGTTGAATTGCCTTCAGCTGCCCATCAGCAAGCTGGTATAGCAATTTGGGGCACTGTGGCTAGTGGTGATAGAGAACGGTTCCACAGTACAGAAGAGATAGAGCTACATAGAAACAATGCACAAATGCATGTGTAACAAGAACAGACTATTACGTAGCACTAACTTCAGACCGAGTGATTTTTACCCTGGGACACCACTATTACCTGAGGGCAACAGAGACAGGAAATATAATAACCAGCATAGTCTATGTGCACACGGAGGCGCACGCACACATACACAAATACACACATGTTCCATTTATCTCTGCAGGGCTGTACAGTAAGATCCTGACAGCATGGGGTTTTAGGGGCAGTGGGTTTGGAGTGAATCCTCAGTAGAAGAGTAAAGATTCTCAGGCGTGAGCACCATCTCCATCGCCATCTTCAGACCCTGGTTTATATATTGGTGCTCTCTGCTCTTTTGTCTCTTCGCTGACATCTTCATCCTTGTCCATCTGAGGATAAACTACTACACATAGCTTCTGGCCTGCACGTGTCATTGCATCTGGAAAGAGGGAGGAAAAACAAGACCACATTAACTGTGCTTTCATTGTAAATAATAGCTATGGTACAATAGCACTATGAGGCCAAGGATATTTTAATACAGAGGACTGATGTGGCACTTACCAACAAAGTTATTGAAGCACTGCGGCTTGTTTTGCCAATGGACCCCAAGGAAGTACACAGGGACCCCGGTAAGCATGATGGCCAGACCTATTCCACACACAACTGGTTCAGACCACAAGCTGAAGACCAGCAGAAAAGCCCAAAAGAGGAGGTAGATCACTGGAAATATGAGGTTAACCTGCGGTAAAATGAGAGGGTATTACTACAAATCAAACCACTGCTTCTCTTCCCTTTCTTTCTGCTTCTCTAAATGTCTCCACCAATTCTCACGACATTTTTACCATTGCTTCTCATTTTTTAATACAGAACTTTTTCATGATTTCTCAGTCTCAAGCATACATTGGCTGGACTTTGTTACTGCCACCTTCTGCCTGGTTACACTAACACAAAACCTTCAATATGTAAATGATACCGGTTCCTATGAAAAGTATATTACTAAAAAACATATTCAAGTCAAACGCATTAAATATCTTTATTCATATTTCAATTACAGTTCATACTGAAACCCACAGAAAAGGATAAGCAACCCTAAAATAAATCACACCCTAAAATAAAACATCTTAAGATATGATATTGCTTAATACATAAAATTCCCCCTGGTGTTGAAACACGTGTTTGGGTTTTGCTTTCCCCCCCCCCCCCTGGCCTGTATAATATCTTATTACTATCCTGTGGATTTAAAATGTATTTTTATGTATTAGACAATATCATTATCTTATACTGGATAGATATATCTAACTTTTTTGGGATACATTAAGCGTATATGCCAGGAAAGCAGTAGGTACACATGATCAAGGACATATTTTCCTACAAGGTGGTGTATCTGAATATGTGTCTCTATGGCCTCCATTTGGGAGAAACAGGTTCTTCATCAGCACATGAACTGATATTAACAACAGAATGAAAGATCTCCTAGCACCCCACAATTATCCAGGGCGGACCACAATATTGAAGATTGCGTATCACAGTTTTAATGGGAAAATTTAAGACACAGTAGTAGAGGAAAGGATGGGAGTATAAATTAATACAAAAATGTGACACATCACAAAGTGGTCTTAATATCCATGCCAGCTTCAAGACCTCCTATCTCTTACCTGGAGGCCTCAAATAGATAAGCGCCAGCACTCTTTTGTCATGCCTCACAGATTTTTAGTCTGTTTATTACATCTAGTTATAAATAAAATGCCGGTGTATAAAGCATTCTGTTGTTTCGAGGTGTTTCAACACCAGGGGGAATTTTATGTATTGAGGTTGAATATCCTTTTCTGCTGGATTTTCATATGTACTATAACTAATATATGAATACATTTTTTCACTTGACTACCATGCTTTATTTGCACTATGGCTTCCAAGAACGCCAATGAGAAGAATCTCTCTAAAGAACGTTTCTATTTTCTTTATCATTCTCACTAACCTTAATAGGTCGAGCGATGTCTGGCTTCTTCCATCTCAAGACAATCTGTCCAGCCACAGTCACACCATAGAACAGGTAGTTGATGAAGCCAACATAATTAATCAGGGTATACATATCACTAGTTACCAACATGAGTAGAGTGGAGAGGCACTGTTGGGAGGTAAATATGTGATAAATAAATAAAAAAAAAAAAAAGGACACGTTGTGGAAAATGAAAAAGCACAGTGAAAGTCGGCAGTACCGTGAAAAGAAGTGCAGGGATTGGAGTGCATCGTTTGATGTGGATCATAGCCAAGACACTTGGTAGATGACCCTCTCTTGCCCCAGCAAAGAACAACCTGTGAAAAGGAGGAAACTCTATAAGGGGTCTGACCATAATACACTCCAGACTACATATACTCATAATTTTTTGGATACAACCATGGGGGAGATGTTTTAATGTGTTGCTCTTTAAAGCAGTGCAGAGTAGAACTAGACGCTGCACCAGTTAATCACAGTGTCTGATGCCGGATGAGTAATCTGGTGCAGTATAACACTGGTAAATTGTACTTTGCACCTCCAATTAGTTGGTCTAGTTTAGTTGGTCAGAAAATGTGGTGCTTGGCTTTTCAGTTGCAAATTACTATACTTTTCTGGCAAAGACAGATTGATAAATCTCCTCCAATATGTTTGGTAATATATAATAACTCTTACCGGGAAGAGGTGAAAAGAGATCCATTGACTCCTCCGAATGTAGAGAGAGCGACAGATATTGGCATTATCCAGGCCATGACACCTAGCAATTTTTCACCGAATGTCTAAGCAGAAACATTTTTTAAGTTATTGGAAAGATATATGTCATAAGATTAACCTGATAAGACGAAACACATATGTAACACAACACCACATGAACATATTCAGTTTTTGACAAAAGGTAACTGATGTAGCAATACTCACCACAGCCACGGCATTGGAAGCCAGTAGCTCTTGAGGGGACATGGCTGTCACATAGGCAATGTTTGCAAAAACATAAACAAAGGTGACAAGTGGAATAGAGATGAAGATGGCACGTGGGAGATTCCTGGTGAAAGATATAATAATTAGCTAGGTCTTGCCACTAGAGGGAGACCTACACACGTTAATATTTCATGACTGTGACCAGTTTCAAAATGTTCATGTATCTGTGTGTTACAGCAATGCTAAAGATGGTGGTATGAACAGGTTACTCTCACAATAGAGAATGTGGAATAGTGACAGGAAACTACTCCAGCATAGTGACCTGTGTCACACATGTCACATGCTTTCTAAATCACATGTACATGTGGACAGTAGAAAAGATAATGAAATGTGCTTCCACATAATATTGTAACTGAGATGAACCAGATGCATAAAAGCTAAGGAAGAAAGAACCACAGAAAGTACATTTTTCTCATGTAAAAGAAAAACCTTTTTAATTTTGTATTACATTTAATTCAGAAAGACAATATTTTTGTTAACGTCCTGCTAGGGCCAGGGCAACATTCACACGAACGTATGCCCTCGCCATGATGGAGAGGAGGAGTGGTGACCCCTCCACTCTGCATAGCGACATATAGCACAAGGGAACACATGTCCTATCTTTTCCCAGTGTACGGAACGTTATGGTGCCGCACGTGTGGCCATTGCCATCTATGGGGGAATTATGTACCGCTGCAAGCTTGTGGCCATACATACGCCCCTCCCGACGGTAGTGTGTATGGGGCCTAAAAGTTTCCCATCTTGTTTTAGACTACATCTATTTTGCATGACCTGCTCTCACATCACTGCAAAAATGGTGTCAAAGTATCGTTGCTGCAGCTTTTATTTAGCCAAATCACTGGCTGCTGGCAGCATGCAGCCCAGATCCTTGTTTCTGCCGGGAAATAAACTGCAATCTTTTACTATTTTGTCAGTTTGCGTTATAGAAGAGGCATAAGACATTTGGCCAGTAGGTGGCAGCATGACGCATAACCACATATGCAGAAGACTAGAGAAGACTAGTCCACAGCAAGGGAAAGCATGTAGATATGGGGCAATGACTACACTCATTATGGAGGCATATAAGGGGGGGGGGGGTCTGCACTCTCAATTGAGGATATAAAAGCTTATAAGCTGCAGTACTGCATCTGTCTGTTTTTAATATCACCTATTTAATGTAATTTGCAGGACTCACGTTAAGTGACCGAAAGCACATTATGGAAATCTACCATCCATCAAAATCCAGCATAGATAAACAAGTGGCACTTACTCATAGATCCAGCCACCATCACTTTGGTAATCTTCTTATATTTCTTATCCATGACCTCCTTTCTAAAATCAACTTTTAAAATAATCCTAATGAGCCTGAGGGGCTCTGGTGGGTGTTACCAGAGCCCCTCAGTGCTGGATCTTCTCAGACTGTTACAATGAGCAGAGCAGGTCATCTCTCACCAAGCACTTCCTGCTTATGATAGATTACACAGGCAGAGGGAGGAGGGAGAGAGCTGGGGGTTGGGACATGTCCTGCTATTGTAACAACCTGTTAATTTTAGAAAGAAGAAGGCCATAAATATAAGAAGATTACCATAGTCACAGTCCATGGAACTATGAAAAAGTGTCTCTTGTTCATCATGCTTGATTTTGACGTTTAATTTATTTAAAGGACATCTACCACCAGGATGAAGGGTTGTAAACCAAGGACACTGACATACGGGTGTGTGCCCCTTCTGCCCACTCTTCTTGCAGCTTCTTATGCCCTTGTTTTTAAGAAAAAAGGGCTTTAGAAATTATGCAAATGAGCCTTAGGGGCCCCTGGCTCCATTAACACCTATGGATCACAGAGCCCTTCAGGTTTGTGTGCATCATTTTTAAATCCTTTAAAAAAACAGTGCATAAGAAGCAAAAAAAAAAAAGAGCAGATCCTGCCAGAGGGGGCATACACCTGTAAGTAAGTGTGCTTGAGTTAGAATCCTTCATCCTGGTGGTAGATGTCCTCACAACCTGGTGACTTGACCTTTTCTATATTACTATCTACATATGCATATACTGCTGGAACCGTACATTGCTTAAGTGACTAAATACTGTATGTTGGGCACTGTATTTGGAAAGGCCGGTGTTACAACCCAGGACATAAGCCAGCACAGTGTAGTAATAAAAGGTCAGTGTTTCTGGATCACAAATTTTTTGGTAATTTACACTGGGATGCAAGATTGTGGCCCCGGGGGTTAATGAAACATTCCAAACTGTCTCTACATTCATGAAGGTGAAATAGAACTTTGCAGACCAGCTTTTAGCTTGTCTGTTTGTGCGCCAAAAATTGTGTAAAATAAATTGTGTCAAAAAAGTACAGGAAAAGTGTTGCGATTAAGCTGTGCCCAAATTGTGTGCCCCCCTAAAAAAGGTGAGAATTTTGGAAAAGGAGCTATATTGTGGTGTCAACACTTCATAAATATGGCGCAGCAAGGGGAAAAGAAAATTTACCAAAAAACTGGTGAATACCCCCGTTGTTTTAAAATATATATGGAGATTTATTAATTTATTCACCAAGTTTATACAAATCTTTTAATAAGCTCTCAGAATGGCATGGTTAGAAGTTTAGTCACCAATTAAAATCCAGTAGACACATGACCTTTGGCCTCACAAAGAAATATGTACTTTATTTATACATATGTATATATATGTATAAATCTACATATGTGCCTTCAGAATTTATTTTAGCTAGTAAAGTTGTTTACGGAAACCATTTGTCATTCGAAAGAAATACTTATAGGATATGGTTCATACCATTTCAGTAACAAATCTTTCAAATGTTACTATATTAATTTCCACCACTGTAAGGCCAATGGTTGGCACCGCCTGTGACTCTTACTTGTAGGGGTTCACCAGCTCCTCTGTTACATAGTTAAGGAAATTCCAGCCACCGTAAGCAAAGGACCCTTGAAGGAATGCCAGTGCAATGAGACCAATATCTGGTTCCTGGAAGTTCTCAAAAGCATTCTTTGGTTCCAGCCAGAAATATTCTCCTGAAGTAAAACAGGCATCATGGTAAGCATACACACAAACAGAGACAAGAAAATAGTTCCACTACAACATTGGGGGAGATTTAATAATCTGGCTATGACATAATTCGGTTGTAGTTTGCACTAAAAAAGAAAAAAAAAAAACCCTGTCTTCACCACATTTAGAAAGTTTTTTGGCTCTCCTACATCTAGCTCGACAAAGGGGTGTGGCCTGTGAAAAGGGGTTGTGGACCCTCACCAAAAAGGTCAGGGCGCCAGAAACACTCCCGACCTGACAGAAATGTATCCTAATTTTGTGGAGTAAAGTAAGCCAACTAATAGGAGATGCAGAGTACGACTAGACAGTCTTATACTAGGATAGATTTATCACCCATCTCCAGACACTTAAATGAATCTGGTGCAGAATAAGGCTGTCTAGCCGTACTCTTCACTGTCTAATCTTAGAAAATAATGGGGCACATTTATAAAAATTTCCTAAATTACATGGCCACAGGTTTGTCTAAATAATAACCAATATTCCTTTCCTCCCTCCATCTTTACCCTTCATTTTGTGTGCGAATCTACATACTGAACTGACTGCAATGCTCTACGCACTTGGCAGGGCCATCAAGGCATTTTCTTTGTGTCACCATATGGTGCCTTCATACGAAACCATTTTACTAGGATATTCTTCCATAGAAGAAACAGTTCCAAAAAGAATAATGACATATGGCATCAGATGGTGGAGACTTATCAGGAGCATCGCACTGGATATACTAATATATTCTGCCTCGAGAAGAAATACCCAATAACATGCGTCTGGAAATGGGGATGCTATAGCTAATGCGTGGGATGCCCCGGCTCCACTTAACTCCTCCTGGCATGGAGCTGTTGTAAGGAGATGGAAAGTCATAATTCCTGGCTTTGCGCTAGGTAGTGCGACCTTTTCAAGGCTTGCTTTTAATATAATGAGCACAAAATTTTATCACCACATCCATACTATAAATGTATCTCACTGTATCTCACCTTTGCAGATTTGGACAATTCCCATAATTATAATAAGGCCCAATGCAAGCAGCTTCCCTGCTGTGAATATGTCTTGAACCCGTGTGGCCCATCGTACACTGGCACAGTTCACCCAGGTGAGCAGCACTTTAAGAAAAACAGACAAATGGTTGTAAATTACTTCTTGCACATCTGTTAGTTGCTGACAAACGGTTTGCATCTAAGCTAAAAGTAGCCTTTATTTACTTAGATAAGCTTGAAGCGAGGCCAGGCATGCAATGAGTTACTCTGACTTAACTGTGCATTTCACACCTAAATGCAATATTTGTAAATGAGCCATGAGGAATATCTGTAGTGCCTGTCACCTGCAGCCAAAGGAAGCAATGTTACCCTGATGAGGGTGCTGCCATACGTCACGTTCTAGGTCCGTTTTAAGCTCATGCATTTTCAGTCCTTCCACAAACGGTCTAAGAATGCGACGTGTGCAAGCACCCTCAGGCCCTGTATCTCACTTTATTGCAGACAGAGGAGATGCAATAGCTTTCCAGTAACAGAAAAGAAAGTTGTTGATTACAAAAATATATAATTTATGATGTTACTATGTAGATATATTTTTAAAACAAAAAAGCAAGGACTTGTGAAAGCTTCTAGACCCACAGGAGCCAAAATCTTGTGATGGTTATATGGGCAGCACAGTGGCTCAGTGGGTAGCACTACAGCCTTGCAGCACTGGGGTCCTGGCTTCAAGTCCCTCCCAGGTCAACATCTGAAAAGAGTTTGTATGTTCTCTCCGTGTTTGCAGTGGTTTCCTCCTAAGCTCTAGAAAAAAAAACTGGTTGGTTGATTAGATTTTGAGCCCCATGGGGACAGGGACTGATTTGGCAGCTTTGTGCAGCGCTGCGTGATCTGTGTGCGCTATATAAATAAAGAATTATTTTTTTGGCCTGTAAATAATCCAGTACATATAGAGTGCTGCCATTTTTTTTGCTTTATATCTGGAGGGATACTGTCCACATCTTAAACTTTGCTTCTGAGTACCTGTTTTGCATTGTGCCGCTTTTCTTTTTGATTTTTATTTATATACTTATTTATATTAAAGGCTCTTTTCTCAATTAAAATGGCTTACCATATATTTGTTAAGGCAAAAGCAATGTTACCCCCTGGCTTTGTAACTGTACTGCGGCAAAGCACAGAATGAGATTACATACTACTTGGCTGCATAAAGAGAATATACTGCATAGCCTCAGTGGAATTGGATCAGATACATATATTGATCTGAATACATCATTCAGCACGACATATTAAGAGCTTAGCTTGGACACATTATGCAGCGACACATCAAGGTCTGCTTATACAATCCTAAATCTTTCTCATCAGCTGCAAAGAAGTGGTGGCATCTCGCCATCTTACTAATAAGCTATGGCTGCTATCCAGTGCCCGTGTTGAGGCAGGTCAGACACGCCACAAATGACGCATTGGGGAATTCTGAAGATGAACAAGGACATTTGCTAGGTATCAAGTCTCTGTATAATGTAGAAGGGCAAACAGGATAAAAGACCCATATGGAAGCTAAAAACTGTTTCTTTACATGCTTACACCCAACAATGTGTTCCTGTAACAGTGAGATAATGGAGGGTGAAGTATGGCAAAAAGCACAGATAGTGAGAATTATATGAATTGGAAGAACTTGGTTACTATGCGATAACATATATGAAGGGTGTGTATAGAATACTATGTGCCCTGACTGATAAACAGAGGATGGGGGTGGTTACAGCACAACCCTTCCCCCATCTCACTCATATCCTTTGTGAGATACAGGAATAGTCATCCTGTTATTTACTGTCTAAACACACAGGACTTCTTTATGGGAACATTATCCCTTCTACCAACCTACTCCAAGCACACTCACTACACACTGCCTGAAGACCTAATATCCATGCGCTTTGTATTTTAATTCTAGCCTGTGTTTGCTCAAGATTTGTTAAACATATTTATAGTATATAAGTGCACAACCTAAGGTAAGGAATAAGTGAGTATGCAGCACTATAGAGGAAGGACATTCTACATAAGATAGTATGTGCTAGACATCTGCTACCTATTATTTGTGACTAAATTCTAAAGCTAAAAGCACATGACCCAATCAAGTTTAACACAACTATCATCCAAATATTCCAAATAACTCCATAAAATATAAACTTACATCAAAAAGAACATTATTATGTATCTGCAGTGTATGCATATGTCTAATCCTGCAAACCAAAATAATATTTATGCGTAGTGTGTATAAGATACAATAAGAACTAATTTACATGAGTACAGCTCTGGATCAATAATACAATGGCTCTTCAGTCTGATCTGATTGTTAACATTCTAGAGGTCTCATGTGCTCTCAGCCCGTCTTATATGAAAAACTTCCAGCTTTTCTATGTGTTATTCCTTTTTCATATAAATTCATTTTATATCATCACTACCGTTATTTTTTACCTTCCAAGTTATCCAAAGATAACAATCTAGAATACAAAATGTTGACCATTACCTAACAAATGAAGTGAGTGATCAGTTTTGACAGGACTGATCCCCATTTTAATGGTTTTCATTGATCTTGAGGGTTTGTATCTGCACCATGGTTGCTATGACATGGTTCTGACGTCCCAGTGACTCCGTGGTGGTTAAAAAAGGTTGCTGGTTAATGATTCTTTATTTATACAGATTACGCAGCGCTGCACAGAGCTTACCAAATTGGTCCCTGTCCCCATGGGGCTCACAATCTAAACAACCTACTAGTATGTTTGGAGTGTGGGAGGAAACCTGAGGAGCTGGAGGAAACCCATGCAAACACGGTGAGAACCTACATGGTTATTAAACTGATGCCTATTCTCCTGCTTTATACAAATTGCCAAAATAGGAACAGTGACCACATAAATATCCTAAAGAGGGTTTCCACCACAGTATAATTGAAACTAAATTGAACTTTGCAAATTTACATGCATATACATACAAATGTGCAAAATAGGGCACTCCTAATACACTTTTACATTTGTCCATGCATTGAGGATTTTGATTATAACCCAAGGCTATACATGTTCTTATACACCTTTTTAAGAAATACTTCTTCTGGGGACCTGTAATATGCCAGATACATTTTAAGAATTATTTTACAATGGGCAAACATATAAAATGAACATTAACCTAATTAAGACATGATCAGTTAACCGTCTCATAATGGAGCATAATGTTCCCACACGCCCTCATTGTACATGTTGGGAAAAGGGACAAGAGGTTAAAGAATGTACTGGGTAATGTTGTGATGGGCAACCTCTGCTAAAACCATGTTATAGTTTTTTCAGAAGTGATAAAGGAAGCAGTACACTTCTGAACAGTGTTGTCCAATTAAAAAAGATACTGCTTAAACCATAATTTTTTGCTTAGTCCTTTAATTCTACATTTCCCCTCCTGACTTGTTCATTTACACTTAGCCTACCGGACCGAGTCAAGCAAGGGTCCTCAGGAGACACAGCAGGTCCTCCACTTAAAATGTAGTATTTCCAATAATTTCTCACTCAACTTCCAAATCTACTACTCTATGTGTACGCCATATGTACCTTTTTACATGTTGGGAAAAGATGGCCTGTTGTCTGGTATGATCTTATCCCCCTTATTTTCTGCACATGAGGCAGAGGTGACAAGAAAGGTGAAAAGGAATGTCAGTGTTCAGCTGATGGCCACTGCACCTATCATGTACCACCAATTATGTGATCAAGTGAAATGATGATTGCCTAATGTGAATAAACTGGTTAATCATTGAGAATAATCCTTGTTATCAACACACTTATATGACCCATCTACAAAAGCTATTGCAATGGAAATTATTAGGTGATAATGATGGCCTCTTTTGGCAGGATTATAATGATGAAAATGTCCTCTTGCTTTACCGGCCAGGCATGGTGAGATGCCTCCTACGCAGAGATTTAACATCCATCTTACCCTACTCCCCCATTAATATACTACATTTTGTAATGGGAAATAAGCAACTATCAAATGGCCTCCTTAGAGACATCTCAGAATCATAAGAATCTGATACTTTTGTTCTGATCTGTTCTAGACACTGGTCAGAACAGTCTCATGTTCTTACAGAAGAAGCCTGTGTATAAGGTATGAGAGAATAATGTCAAGGACTGCATGATATTCATTACTGTTCATCGCATGTTGTGAAGCGTAGCCTTGTAAACAGCCTTCTGTTCAATAGATGTATTGATGTTATTTAGGAGAGAATACTAATAAGTAACATTACCTCTTGTGTACAATCAAAATAACCTCATAGGGTAACATTTATTACATAATGTTCCCTTCCGAGGATTGTTCTCACAAGTATCGTTTTGTGTCCTCAAGAAGAGATTTGTTTATCCTGCTAGGGTTTAAGAACATGTTGATACACAGAGTTCTGGCTAAGGACCTTCAGCAGGCATAGCTGCAGGCTGGATGTGATATCAATGGCTCGAATGGTGTTAGTTTGTCCCATCATTGCACCAATACTTGGAAATCGCTCATCTACGTATCAGGGCATTCAGCCAGACCAGAAGACTTGTTTTCAAGCTCAAGAAGAAATTGCAAGACAGATGGGAGGGAAGAGAATATTAACCGGAAATAACCTGTGGGTGGGAAGGGGGAGGAGGCAGCAGAAACTAGTACAAAACACACACTAGAAAATAACAAAGCAGATCAGTGAAAAGGGCAAAGGAGGAGACGACTTTGTACTATACACTACATATAAATGAACTGACACAATGGTAACTAATCATATCCCACCAGGCATATGAGCTAGGTGATTTAACATGCACATAAACACAGTATTCTAGCTATATACTTCATTGGAGGTCTTAAACTTCTATTACAAATCACATATAAGATAGGTATGCTTACTGCTTATCAGAAAAGCCATAACGATTTATATAATATTCCATGTGAATTTGTATGAGGACAATGAGGTGGATACAACACTATAAGCTTTGGTGAATGAATGTATTTGAACCCCATTAAATGTGATGTACATAAGGTATATATAGGTATATGTAAGGTAAATAGGTATAAATATAGGCAAATAAGAGGTATCTTGTGCATGATATTGCATAGTATCCAAAACCTCTTTCCTCATGCAGTTATGTCCCTTAAACTACACAAAAATCCCTAAAATCACACAAAGAATCTGAGAATTGCAGAATGTCTTTCATAAAGTGTCAAGGCCCAGATATTCTTGGACTGTTTGATTATGTGCGTCATTATTATTATCAGTGACCCTGAGGTGCAAGGAGAGCTGGAGGACATCAAGAAGCCACATCTGCCAGGAGAAGCAAACACATAAGAACAGCACTCATCCATCGACCTGCTATTACATCGACAAAGTCTGAGCTAGGGTCTGCACAAACACGGGCGACTTTCATGTGAAAGCCATAGACAGTTTTTTTTAACCCCGCACAAGCACATTAATCTCTCTATTACAAACAGTGGATTTGTCCTATCACTTCCCCTCACTCTACCTTCTGCTGACTCAGCCCTGAGTAATCAGCCTGTCTGAATAATGACATTTGAGGCCCAGCTGTGCTTGCATAATCCACACCCCCCTTCTCTATGTTTTGAGCTTCCAGGGAACCAGTTTAAGCAGGATCCTCTCTTCTCGGCAGACAGGCACCATGTCTAGAGCACAGTCCAAAACAACCCAACCCCCATATCATCTGAGACAAGGACTGCGGCCAGAACCAAGGTCCAATAGCTGCTCAGGAACGGCTTTGATAAGGATATTCTCACATGAGATTGTACATGTAGTGATTTCCATTATAGTGGTTTCCTGATTATTTATACTCTGTACCTTCTACTACATCTCAGTGTCATTACTCTCTCCTATTTGGTATATGGTAATACACACACATATATAATAAGTCTATCTATTCACTTCTGTTCTACGAGATAATAAAAAGATGATATATACATGGACATTCACTCCACAATTTCATAATGTATTGATGGTATATATGGTACCATCACATTTCCTTACTGATCTGCTATTAACCCAACATAAAAGTTGGGACCAACAAGCATTCAGCTGAAGAATGGCCAGTTGGATGAGGCTAATATGTGTAACTCATTAGTCTCTACTGATGTCTGTTACATTTTATCAGAAAGTCAAAGTGGATATAGACGTATTTTGTTTCGCTAGAATGCGGGTCAGCAGAGGGATTTTCTATAAATGGGCCTTATGTGACTCAGCCTGAAGATGTCAGACCCTCAACAATAAGCTTGTTATGCCCTATTGTGTAGATAGAGGATAATTTTTGAACTTGGTGCAACTTTTATTTTAAAAGTAAATGTAGCAAAGTTGCATTGGCTAATATTGCTGCTCCTAAGACATTGGATTCCAGGTAGATGGACCCATGTAAACTAAGAAAAGGTAGGTAATTAAAGGACACCTGTCATCAGGTCTGTGTCACTTGTCCTGTCACTACTACCTGTTGGAGCAGCTCACAAGGATCCCATCCCAGCCTTTATCTAGTTATTTCATACATTAATCATTGTAAAATCATCTATTCTTTATTATGTAAATGAGACTGCTCACATGGTCAGAGGCAGTGATGTCACCCCTGTTACCCCTCCCCTCTCCTCCCCCTGCTCATGTCTGTGTGTAATGTATAGTAAAGCATGGCTAGTGTGTGTGTGCATCTGCTGACATCCTCCTAATACACAGACATCAGCTACACATGAATCTGACATGTTCTGCTGTAACATGGCTGCCTGGAGCTGCTGTATCTCTCCTAAACACACACACATGCACACACAGGCTGCAGGGGGCATGGCCACCAGCACCAGGATGCACATCATTATACAGCCTCACATCATTATACAGGCTGTCAGTCATGCACTGGGGGTGTGGCTGTGCCTCCCACTCATGAATAGAGTGGACAGCTTGAATATGCTAATGCTTCATTGGACATTTCACAGGTCATTTGCATACAGCTTTAGGACCTCATTGCTTAGGTTTACAGGCATGTAGAGGCACAATGAAGGGATAGAGGCAATGCTCTCTAATGGCAGTTTATGAAAATATATTTAGTTTAGGGGGGTTATTTTGCATGACGGGTTCTCTTTAAGATATGCCCCATTTCTAACTGCATTGCTAGAAAAAAAAAAAAAAAAAGATGCCGGTGTAATCTACAGGTAAACAAGTTGATATTATCATTATGAAGGGAGTGTAATACTCACATAGACAGACAGCGGCCAGTAGACGAAGTCCAGACTCCGGTGCAAAGCATGTTGGGAAGAGAGGTTGTAGTACATAGTTTGAAAAAGTCAATGCAATGACTGCCTGGTTTGTAGGATAGATCACCAGAACTGCAATCCAGAGCCGGAGGAAGCTGCAAAAAGAAAAGAAATAGCAATTAAAAATCTGGTTCAACAGAGTGAACTAAAAATCAAAGTAATGCCATTAAGTCATTTTTGAAAAACAACTCTTACCCCGCTAGTCCACCAAAGATGTCCTTTACATATGAGTAGTCTCCACCAGACTTGGGTATGGTGACACCAAGTTCTGCATAACATAAGGCACCCACTGCTGTAATGACTCCAGTGACAATCCACACGATAAGGGCCATACCCACTGAGCCGGCATTTTCAAGTACTCCCTTTGGAGATACAAATATCCCAGAGCCGATAATATTTCCTACAAGACAGGAATGCGTTTTACATTATTGTGGTCAACGTGCAAGACAATACCGTTCATAGAAATGGGAGAAATTGAATGCCAAGACATTGGAAGTCTTAGTATGAATAGTCTATATATGTTCTTTATTACCTAAGCTGTGCTGTAATCCTTTGCTAAATTTCTTCTTGCTAGTGGTTTTCAGTTTTTTACTTATAGGATAAGACATGTTTTTGAAGATTTGCACATTTCAGTTTGTCGTTTCATTATTTCAGGTTAATTGCTTTCTTATACCAATTTGTGGCTTGCAGACTTACATCTTCCAAAATTTTACATCAGCAGTACCGTAACTTGTCATGGAAAAGTTCAAGAATAACTGAAAGGATTTCTCACTCCTTCCAAGAGCACAGAATCCTATTACAGGTTCAGCATGTTATAAGATCTAAACCCTGACAGTCTTGTGATAAGAATTAACTGCCTACAGCTTGGGATATCATGGGACTGAATTTACCTACCTCAGGATAATCCTAAATGCTTCAAGACCCTCTACAAAAAATTAAAAAAAAAATTGTACAATATAGTACATATATTTGCCTTTGGAAGAATTAATTACATACATACATACACATATATATTATATATATATACACACACATATATTTAATATTTTCTAATATATTTTTTTATGGATCCTTTGGCTGTGTGACCTAGTTGAGACTGTAACCTCTGTTCTCACTTTATTTATGCAGCTATATGTAAATTAGTATTACAAAGCCCTATCTATTCTTTCCTCCAAGAATGCATGAAGCTCTACTCCTGTCCCCAGAGATAACCAGAGCAAGACACTACAGTAGAAGCAGCCACTACTGACTTCATACCCAGAAAAGAGTTTCAGGACACTAATGTTCCCAACACAAATGTTTAAAACAAGACTCCAGGGGGCCTCTCCTGTTACCAGAATCTTGTACAGAAACATGACCTTTGCATATAATTTGGGAGAGAAAGATAATTCTATTGACCAAAGAAAGAAATAGAATAGAATACTACTCTCCCTGATGCTGGGAAGCTAAACACAGTTTTCTTTGTAAGCATTCACAAAACTGTACTCTACCATACGTAGTAGCATAAATCGGAGGCGAGAAACACATGTTATTCTTGTGAAAAGAGACCATTACCGATCCAATGTTACTTTTACCTACTTAATTTTTTTTTTAATTAACCTTAAATGACAGTTACAGGGTTACATTTTGCATGTCATCACTGAAAGTCAATCCTAGAATTCATGTTTAGCCCATTCCTTTAAGGGGCTTACCCACGGTCTCCGTCATCTCCATAGAGATTATTGGAGCAGAACGGTCATGCGTGTCTACCTGCCTCATTAATCTGACAAGAGCGACGAGGGATCCGACAGACCTCTCGTTCATGTGATCTTTGGGGTTCTCAGCGTTGATCAGCAATTTAGGCACTATCCCGTGGATAGGCCCTAACTTTAGTTTGTGGGAAAACCCCATTTAAAACAAAAAAATGTAATTGTTCAGTTCCTATAATCTAAGCCAGCGGTTCTCAACCTGTGGGTCGGGACCCCAGCAGGGGTCGAACGACCGAAACCGGGGGTCGCCTAAAGCCATAGTAGCCGCAATTTTATTGTGTTTTTACTGCAAATTTCATGGTTTGGGGTCACCACAACATGGGGAGCTCTATTGCGGGGTCACATCATTAGAAAGGTTGAGAACCACTGATCTAAGCAGTGTTTGTTTACAGCGCTCCACTCTACTCTGGTCCCCAGCTTAGTGCAAGGTGCGAATGTTGGATTTCTCTGCCCACCCAGCTTCTTACATTAGATGAAATGTACCTGTCATTAGATGAGATGTACCTGTTTATTCACAGAAAGCCCCCTTGCTCAAAGATAAACGGTCACTGAAATTAACCTACCCAAACTAAATGCTTCCTTAAAAACCATGATTAAAAACATTGCCCTTATCCCTAAATGGTTCCTTTTCATGGCTGCAATGTTAAAAAAAAAAAATCAGTATGTAAATTCAGTGCTATGATATGCTGCTGTATGGAACATTGAGAGAGAGCTCTGTTACATCATTGGGCACTTAAAGTCATGTGGCCAGGGTGATGTTATTTAACTTCCTGTTACATCTGCAACATCTACCCCATGTATTTATCTGATCACATGAAATCACAGCATGCCTCTATGGATTTCTACTCCTCCCCAAGACTAAATGGACTTCTACATCTCCCCATCCTGCATGGAGGCATGCTATGATTTCACATGGTTGGTCATTTACTCTGCAGGAAGAGATGGGTCTGTCAGTCATACGACTGGGAAGGCCAATGGGGATAATCAGTGGCCCACTGGTGACATCGGTTAATCAGCCCCAATGTACTAATAATTCTATTGTCCTAAGCACTTGTAACTAGAACTAAGAGAAGAGGACACCAGCACAGGAGACTACACACAACACAGTGCCAACCCAGTGTCATTTTAAATTCCTAATTTGCTTATGAAGATCTTGCATCTGAACAAAGATTTTGTAGAAAGTATGCATAAGACAACTAAATTGAACCATATACCGTAATTTGCAGCTACGTTCACAGAGACTCACTACTACAAAACAAGTTGGATTTGTAGGAATACATGTTAACAACAGCCATTGGGTGTAACATCCAATAATAAATCTATCATCATGTATAAAAAGATGATAACAGGGGACTAAAGGTACATTGCCCAGTCCTCTCCCCTTTGAGACCGGCTTTGATTACTATAAAATGCAATAACACATCTATGATCAGAGGCAGAAATCAGCACAACTGATAAGAGTTTAATAAAATGTGCTAGTCTGCAACACGAAAGATAGCTCTTACATTAATGAACACAAATCACATCGTCTGATGCAACTGGAATGTTAAGCATTTATCAAACTTTATTAACAGTGTTAGAACAAAGTCCATCAAATCTATAAACACCCAAGTTTGATCTCAAACAAAGATAACAGCTACCATTTCCAAAATGAGCCCCAAAATGGAGTTACAGAGACGGCATTGTTGATAGACCAGCACTGCTCCTATGATTTCTTACTGTTGAAGGGTACAGGGGGGGGGGGGGGGCAGGGCTGGGACTTTCTCAGGAGTTGGACCTCTACCTACTCATATGAGATTGACAAACTACCTTTAGGACAGATCTTTCATCTGGAAAATATGTAATAATTTGTCCACCTAGAATTAGAAAAATGTATTCCAATTGTGGTTGAAATCTTGTAACTTCAATCAGTATTAACTTGCATATTTCCACCCTTTAAAGGCCTCATGCGTAGGACACGGGCCGGGTGTCAACTTGTGTGTCATATTCAAATATCTAAAAGTTTTCTACAATCAGTTCTTGCAGTTTGTAAATTTTGCATGTTTAAGTGCCAAGATATTAGGGTTATCAATTTGATTAACATAGCAAAACCTTTTTTGGGGCATCCTGGGCTTTCCTTTCCTACCATTAGATTTACTGATGGTAGACCACTTATTCTTCTCTTCACTGAAACTGTCCTTCTTATATGCTTGGATTGTTGTATGCCTCGACTGCGACATAAGCCAGCTCTATGTAAATCTTATACATAGGCGTTTCCATATTCCTTGCTCTTGCAAATAGGGCGGAGATAGGCTGGCACAGAGGAGAGTGGAGTTCGGATGAAGCTCCAATTCCCCCTCAAGTTTAGTTGAATATTTTTAAAAGCTTCTTTTTAGAGAAACACAAATATTCAAGGATATAAGAAGGATGATTTCAAAGAGGAGAGAGCTGAGAGCATTGGAGAGGGGGGTGACATCATTTTCACCCCTCTGCAATGCTCTCAGCATGGGAGAGGGAGGTATGAGGTATGTCAAAAAATACAGAACAAGTATAATGAGCTCCATACTGTGCAACACACCCAAGACTAAAAGGGTTAAGAGTTACAACCAGCGACTTTGCCCCTCAGTATTGAAACGTTGTACTTTAAATTTGCTTGATACTGCTTTTTGGTAACCTTTGTTCTGTTCTATCTCAAATATATAATCCTCTTGGAAAACAGAGAAGAATGAGGCAGCTACACCTGCCAGGTGATCATGCACCCTGCAAGCCACTATTATGGACTTTATACCTTGGAGTTACCAAGGAAGTTCACTAGAGTCCAAATGCTGAGGAGAACATTTACAACAAAAAGCAGGACATTGGTCACAGCATTTCTGATGTGATACAATGTAATGTATGCAATAAAGCAGCACTAAATGTACACTAGATCTTATCTGCATTGAATGTACATTTAGGTGCAATCTACCATGTTATCAACCATCCATCGTTAGCTATATGGTTCCTCAAAGTTACTAATGGCAGAAGTCACAGTGAATGATGTTATAACTACAAATATCAGTGTAGAAGAAATTCTTTATAATGCATGGTAAGTGTCTGCTACTTACAATTGTTGTATGCTATTAGTTTTGTATAATACCAGAAAATGTCCATGGAAATCATCCTCTCTAGTACTAGCAGCTAATACAAAAGCAATAAAGCGGAGGGGCAGCTCACACCATAAGACACAATAGTGTACCCCCCAAGGGGGATTGCCAAGGTTTTCTAGAGGACGGAATGAGGAGCCGGATACTGTTACTCATTTAATAATACATCCTTCATTCTCCTCACTGCCAAATGATATAAATATGCTGCTAAGGAGCCTGGAAAAGCTGGGTGACACCTCTTGTCATAATGGCATATGGCACATATAGGTTCCTATATAGTGTTCCTTCACAAATTACACGCTGCTACAACACATTCATAATATTGCCAGAGCTCTGTATCAGCAGACAATACTCGTACGTCTTTGACACCATCAGTGATGTATAGAGAACCTCATCTGCTGGCGTCACTGGTCTCTATAAATAGCCATCACATGACCAACACATCCATTATTCAGAGTAAAAAGAGGAGAGTAGGGCAGAAAAGATACTGCAATCTGTGGGAGATATAGGGGAAGGGGACATGGGAATGCAGAGTAGGGGGAAGGGATGGAGATAATGAAAAATGCTAAAAACTAGCTGCCATGCTCACTGAGGACGAAGGCAAACACAAAGAAGGCGATACCACGAGTGGGAGAGGAAAACAACTGCAGGGGTCCAACAATGTATGGAAACAAAAGATGTAGGTCTTTGTATAAGGCTATACAGCATGTCGACTGTTCAAAAATAATTATGTCTTACGATTTCTATAGCACCAACATGTTACATAGTGCTGTAATAAAACTGTACTCTGCTCTTGAGGAACTGTATAGATATAGAAAACAAAGTAAATCTCTTAGTGTATGTTCACAAGCAGAAGAAATTTCTCAATTGAAGAAATCCATGCAAAAATGGAAATACAATGTGTAAAGTGTAAAGTGTAAATGTATCCATATTCAGATTTAAGGCCTCTGGCACACATGCTTTTCAAGGGCCCCTGGTCCTTTGTATGTAGCACGTGTGTCATAGGCATGTAAAGTACACTCACACACCGATGACAGCAGAAAGACTGGCATTTCTGAGAGCCCATAGATATACATGGGGACTGGGCTAGCGTCAGCACTGGGCATACCTGGGCAAGTGCCAGGACCCAGAGCTTCTGGGGGGGGCCCACATAAGGCTGTACATAAGGAATCCATGGCGGTGAGAGGGGCTGTATCTAATGAATTCATAGGTGGTGAGGGAGCTTATATACAATTACCTAAAAACAACAGCTGAGTACATGGGACTACGGAAGGGATTGCTCAGTAGAGCATTTAGTAACAATCCTGCTGCGTGCGAACATAGCCAGTTTAAAGTACAGGCTGATAGAATTCACAACCATGGAAGCCATGTTTTAGGACTGCCTGTGCCTCCTGCTTCTGACAAAACTGTCATAAATGTCTGTATTTGGATTCTGACTCTGTAGGGAAATCATAATTCTGTGCAGTCCTGTAGCTACTGACCCCCCTCCCCATTCCCTAAGCCAGCTATGTAATCATCACATGATCGCCTGCTTTTGATAAAAGTGTTGTGCGACTGTAATGAAGACTAATGGCATGTTTCTATAAGGTCACTTCTATTTGTGGATTCATATATTTATATAGCGCTTTAGTAATGACACCATACAATGCTTTCTCACAAGTTATTGCAGCAAATCAATGGTTAAATGAGCATAAAGCATAACAAGCTGTCAATATCTGAAGTCTGTTATCTACAATGCATTACATGAAGCTGTTTTCTGCTGCATCACAAATGTTCTGTGACATCCAGCCTGTTTATGGTGACACATTAGTCCTGACACAGTCCCTGCCCCAGGACACTGGGCTGCTATCTTTATAACACTGTATCCGATGCAGACGTGTGTCACAGACCCGGGTCAATGAGAATACACAGCTCTGTCTGATGACATAAAAACATGACTAAAAAAAGGACATCGGGAAGCCAAGAAGAAAACAGCAGGAACACAACGGTAGAGAAAGGTCAGACCAGGGATCATGTTCAGTCAACCATTTTGTGAGTAGTAAAAATACATATTCATGAGAGGATCAGCTTCCTGGGAGCCAATAAGATCAGTGCGGTCCGAATTCAGTCTGTACACTAAGATACGTGGCTTTTTTTAAATTGTTGCAAGATAATAGATACAAGATGTTTTATAGGGTAATAAAACACCATATTATCACACATATATAAATTATGTCACCATATTCTGGGTCATCTTTCACTGCTCTATGACCCCATGTAAAAATAAAACATGTAATTTTAATGTATGTTATATTTTTCCATAATCTCCTTATATACATATGTACATAAAGATTACTAATAACGGGTTAAGTATTTTACATCCCCCTTATTGTACAAAGGTTCAATGACATTGATGACGAAATGCCCTTTGTACAGCACTTCAGCGCTCTACTACACTTTGTGCAGCACACGTGGCAGGGTAACTTCTTGCCTGCTCAGTCATTCACTAAGTCAGCAATATTAGCCATTTCCTAAAATGTGGCGTCACGTGATCAGTAACACGCCATTTCCTTCCCCAATCTACTACGTCTGTACCCATTGATAAGGAGGAAAGGAGATTGGGGTAGGGGTGAACATATATATACTCAGCAGAAATGAAATTACCGTTAATCCTAGTAGTCTGGGTATATATGCAGATGTATTTAGTAATCTAAATTTCAATAGCACCCTATTTCCATAATGATTATAGATAAAGGACCAGTCACAGTATCAGAATAGGAGATAACAGACTATTGTATGCACATTTTATCAATGCTAGGGCTCAAGGACCTTGGGATAGTGACTAGTAGGAAACAATGGCTTACACACATCTCTGTTTCCACTCATGCCTTTTATCTCTAGATTTGCTGGAGAGTTAAAATAAACTAATCTTTTTTGGCCCCAAGAGTAAACAGTAAAGATAGCTAAAACTATGACACTTCATCCCTCAATCAGATGAGCAGCTAAACTATGTCCTTCTTAAGGTGACCATACACAATACATTGAGGTAAGCTGCCCACGAACCAAGTAGAATTCAGATGTTTTTGATCAGAGAAACTTTTATGATTTTGGTCCGATTTCAGTCCTATCCATCTTTGTAGTCCTAGTTTCATCCAAATTGTGTACGACTTTCACAGGTCTGATCTATTACCTGTTTTTTTCAGCATACGAACATATGTGATGGATAACTGACCACACTAGGATGAAAATGTTTCATGCATCACCCGATTCAGAACATTTGACAAAAGTCTATCCAATGTATCTGAGTTTTTATTCGATCTAGACTCGGACAGCACTCAATGCAATGGCCCTAGAACAGTGATGGCAAACCTTTTAGAGACCGAGTGCCCAAACTACAACCAAAATCCACTTATTTACCGTGAAGTGCCAACGTCGCATTTTAAGCAGTAACTTACAGCTACCTGTTCTTCCACTTCTTAAAATTGTATTGGCCGCCTGAGGCCACCAATACAGTTGAAAGAAGATGGGCAAATTCAAATTATCATTATATCTTCTCACCAGGGTATCTCTGTACAGGACAAATGGTGGGTCCAGCAGGAAGACCTCCAAAGATAATGCACTTCTTTCAACACCTTCTCACTTTTCAAGCAGTTCCAGACAATAAAGTGTCTGTAAAATACCGCTGACAGCAGCATGTCTTAAGTTGCCTGGGACTGCAGGAAGATTTGATGGATTTGATCCTGTTTGGTTAACTCTGTTCTGGGGCCGATGGCCTGAGTGCCCACAGAAAGGGCTCCGAGTGCCACCTCTGGCACCCGTGCCATAGGTTCGCCACCACTGCCCTAGAACAGTGGTGGCGAACCTATGGCACGGGTGTCAGAGGTGGCACTCAGAGCCCTTTCTGTGGGCACTCAGGCCATTGCACCAATTTCACCAAACAGGACAAAATCCACCAAATCTTCCTGCAGTCCCAAGCAACTTATGGAATGCTGCGGGAATTCATTGGCTGTTTGAAACTGCGGGAAAAGTGAGAAGGTGTTGACAGAACTGCATTGTCTTTGGATGTCATCCTGCTGGACCCACCATTCTTCCTGGAGAGAAGCTACAATGATGGTCTGAACTTATTTGCCCACCTTCAACTATTGGTGGCCTTAGGAGAGCCAATACAATTTAATGATGTTGAAGAACAGGTAGCAATAAATTAGTGCTTGAAATGCCATGTTGGCACTTCATGGTAAATAAGTGGATTTTGGTTGTAGTTTGGGCACTCGGTCTCTGAAAAATTCGCCATCATTGCCCTAGAAGTTGCTGACCACGGCTGTCTCCCCTACTCAAATCAACTAAGAAGAAAGCTATAAATGCCTTACCACTGTAATCTCCAAGTTGTTTCCAAAGACCCATGGATGTGAACCCATGGATTGTTTCTGAGATTACAAGAGAGCCAACAACTCAAACTCTAAAAATCTTCTGGGACCTTTTTGAGATTTTACACGCAGCTCACTTAATTGTTTAACAGGAGCAAGTAAATTTGGCCATCAAGAGGGTTACTGTTGCTCTAGCTAACTGGATTTGTGAAAGCCTCATTTAGCTGAATAAGACATAAGGACCAAATCTGCCACATGTGAATAGGCCCTAAAGAGTATGACCTCTCCTAGACTTTTTATAAGCTATAAAAGCATTATCCTGCATGAGTAATTGCACCCAAGTAACTCCTTCCTGTGCCCCTACCCTGAGCACAATTCCAACAGAAGAATACAAATGAAAGGAATATTTCAAATTTTGAGTAATCAATAATAAAGTTTTACTGATTATCATACTTTGGCATTTCCACATGTTGTTTAGAGACTTAAGCAATATTGGTAAAGCTGCAGGAGCTGGGTTACCGATTAATGTCTTGACCAAATGGGATGAACGGAGGACCACATGCATGGCCCTATGAGCACTTATACTTATGGAAACATATGGCACATGTGAGAGCAAAAGTAATAACAATCTATACAATCCCAAAATATATATAAAAAAAACAAGACTCACCTACTATAATGCCACAGGCACTTACTAGTCCAATCTCCTTCTTCAGAGCTACCCCACCTCCTCCACTTGAACCTGAGCCAGAATCCTGTGCCTGTTCTTCAGGGATCTTCTCAGCACTAGTTCGTAGTCTGGCACCTTCTGCCATCTTTTTTGGCAAATTGACAAGGATATATCAGAATTGGACAGTTCTTTACCTATAAGACCTGCACATTAGAAAAAAATGGCCCATTAGACAGCAATATAGGATATCCAATAGGCTTACTGTTCAATACTTCTAGATATGAAATACATAGCTATGGGACCCCAATAAAGTTATGAGGGGACACAATTAATAGCTTTGTTCCATATGGCAATGTATGGAATCTGCCATATTGTAGTCAATTGTATTGGGGTCCTGTGGATGACAACTTACAGCCAACATGTAGGATGCAGGGCAGCAAGGAATTGCATGGGTTGTATTATGGCCAAATCTACACAAGACAAAACAGCAATTCTGTGATACTGGGTTCACATCTACATTGGGTGTTCAGTTTGTTCTGTTTCATCATAGGAATGGAAAAGGCTGGCTGCGAGGAACAAATCCATAACATGACAAACACAAAAAGTGTGCAATAGACCCCATTGATTAAAAAAGGGTTCATCAAGTTTCTGTCATGTTATTTTATAAGACAACAGCCTAGCTCAGCCTATGGCCCTAGCCTAGCTCAGCCTATGGCCCTAGCCTAGCTCAGCCTATGGCCCTAGCCTAGCTCAGCCTATGGCCCTAGCCTAGCTCAGCCTATGGCCCTAGCCTAGCTCAGCCTATGGCCCTAGCCTAGCTCAGCCTATGGCCCTAGCCTAGCTCAGACTATGGCCCTAGCCTAGCTCAGACTATGGCCCTAGAACATTGGTGGTGAACCTATGGCATTGAGCATTTTTAGGGAATCTGTAACATTAGATTGTAATGGAACCTTCAACATAGATTGAACCTGTTGGGGTCCTGCTTGTTTAGTGCCATGGTCTGTGACTAACTACAGATAAAAGTCTATTGTTTTACAACACATTATTAACCCGATGGTGATAAAGTCAACAGGTACAAACATGGCATATGTAGCATACTGTACAATAGCTGATAATGTAGCATGAGGATGCTCCCAACTCCATCCATAGCTGCACATACAGATAATATAACAGTCTTCAACACATTCATACATGTTACACGCCATTGTGTAGAACATCACTTATAAATCATGTATAATTCTGCGTCCCATCAGGCACCAGATGCCACTGTCACCTCTACAGATACAGCCTGCTCGGTTTTTACAAGGCATCGTAGTGAAGGCATCGTAGTGAACAAATGATGGATTAAAATCTCCAAAATATAAAACGTATCCACTGTCTCCGCCATCCATATAGTGGCAGATCCCTTTACATCTAGTGACCACTGAATGTATAAGTAGCCCCCTATATGGCGCAGGCATCCTCCAGGAGCCCCGTGTTGCCCCCTGCTCCTCACCAGCTCTTGGTCGCCTCCCTCAGGGTGTCCTCGGCATATCGCCGCTTGATCAGGTGTGTGTGGAAAGTGGGTCAGAGCAGTGTCATCCTATCTGCCGCCGGAGCTCCGTCACCATGTATGTGGGGTGATGAGGGTGGCTTTGTGTGCGGAGTCCTCCTCCTCCCTTTCTCCTTCCACCTGCAGCTTGTGCTGTCCTCAGCGCCCTGCCAGCTTTATATAGTCCCCGGCCGGCTCCACCTCCTGGCTCGGCATACAGCTCAATCCTGCCGGATAAACACCCAGATGTTGGGAGACATCCATGCCCTGCTTCCCTGTACAGACACTTGTGCTATCTCCCTTTACACTGATCTTGAATGTTCCGGTTTTACATCCCTCGGGACAGAATCGTCACGGAACCAGTCGGCAGCTGATCCCAACCTTCCAGACAGCAGCCACAGTGGCTTGTTTAGCTTCAATCATTGAGAAATGCAACAATTCCTATGATAGATCCACATGGGACATAGGGGCAGTGGCTTAGTTACTGGTAGAGTGCATTGTACCCTATAGCAACATAAAGGGTGAGATTGTATCCAAACTCATCCACACACTGACACTAAAACCATGGTGACACAAGATATACAACTGACAAGATAAAAATAATTAGACACGACACAAGTAATGTTTTTGTAATAAATTCAACGTTTATTAAAAGGTAACCATAAAATATTTTATTCAGTAAATAAATCCCTAAATAATTAAAAACAATTCATTACTTTAATAAACTAAACAAAGTCTCCCCAGCAATGGCTGGGAGACATAACTCCCACTAATAAACACCGTGACGATAGAAGCATACAATAATATATAGGGCAAGCAGGGTGGGGCACTTCAGACAGTCTCTTCTTGAAGACTGGCCAAGATCACCGGCGACTGCTTCTTTTAAAGGTGAGTCTCCAAAACTAGTGACCAATTACAATAACGCCTACTAAAACTAGTACAGCAACAGCCATTTCATTGCTCCAACCCATAACCAATCAAAGCTGATCTTACCTCAGGCCCTCAGAACCTGAATAACAGTATCCAGGCACAAAACACAACTGCCAAGAGAAGGAAATATAGACTTCCCAATTAATCATTTATGTACCAACAGTATAAAAAGGCACAAAATGAAACACAGGTAACCCAGGAATAAAAAGAGGGATAGGGGGGCTATGTCACCATGCATCCCCTCCACAATTGTTCCAGGGGGCCCTAAACAATAGCACAATATGCCCTCCTAAGTTCGTTTCTGTGCTGAAAGCTACATCAGGTCCAGAAACATTTAATGGGGCACATATATCACAATGCTGGTATTAAGTGCACCAGCGTATGATGGTGCCCCCGTCACTTGCCCCCGATCTCCTGATGCGCCTGGTCAGTAGGTAACGTCTATACCAGGTCTGAACAGGCACAGGCTATAAGCAATGCACAGGCCAGGAACACCCTACGTTTGCCCACTGCATGACCTCCCTGCCCCATGAAATAAATTATGGAATAGGCCTCCTTTCTTCTAAATTCAACTTTTATAATTATGCTAATGAGTCTGAAGGGCTCTAAGGGTTATCAGAGCCACTCTGTGTTTTGGCTTCACAGGCTATTACGCAGTGCACGAGCACTTCCCCATCTCACTAGTGATAGAAATTCAAGTTCATCTTAGCGAGCTGGCTCATTAGGCTCCGCTCACTAAGGAGAGACGGCTCATTACCCATTAAATATATAATAGGGAGCTGCAGGCCAATCACCCCACACCACTTCACTTTTAACCTAATTGTATCGGAAAGGAGGCAAGGTGAGCCAGTAAGGGGCGGGGTTGAGTGAGCCATCGGCTTACTGATGGGAGCCGCCTCGTTTGCGTAGGACACATCACTACATCCCACTGTGTGCTGAAACTTCAACATTGAGATTAAATCGTGCAGAAGAAGGTGGGATGTAGTAAGAAAACAGGGGAGAGGGTGAGACAGTGAAAAAGCCTGTGAAGAAACAGGGATCTAGCAACATTTCCCCACAAAGCCCATCTTGCTAATAAGCATAATTTTAAAAGTTGATTTTAGAAGAATGGAGGCCGTGCATATCAACGAGAATTTCCTCTTTAATAATAATTATAATAATCATAATTCCTTTATTTATATAGCGCACACAGATTATGCAGCGCTACACAGAGCTTGCCAAATTGATCTCTTTCATATGAAAATAGGATTATGTTTCTAGGTGCCAGGGATCTGGAGGTATTTAAATTTAAAGTGACAATTTCGGGTGTGATTTTTATATATATATATATATATATATATATATATATATATATATATATATATATATATAAAATACTCCAGACTGTACTTTAACCTGTTCGCGACCGCCCGCCGTGTATTCACGGCGGCGGTCGCATTCCGATGCATGGAGAGGACTCGCGGGCCGAGCCCTCTCCATAGCCGGTAAGTCTCTGCTGCATATTGCAGCAAAGGCTTACCGGTAACACCCGCGATCGGTGCCGGCACTGATCGCGGGTGTTTTCTTGCTGATCGCCGCCGGCAAAGCTGCCGGCGGCTTCAAACAGATGGCGGTGCATGGGCGCCGCCATCTTTCCGATGATCGTCGCTCCCCGTGTCGGCATCGGGGAGCGGCGATCCGTCACCATGGTAGCTTCGGGTCTTCGGGTCTACTTCGGGTTAACCCATTCATTACAATGTGCTGTCAGCACATTGTAATGTATGAGGAGTAAAATCCCCATATACTGCCATACTGTAGTATGGCAGTATATGGTAGGATCGATCAGACAACCTAGGGTTAAAGTACCCTTGGGAGTCTGAAAAATAGTAAAAATAAAAATAAAAAAAAAAATTATAATAAAAAAACCTAAAAATTCAAATCACCCCCCTTTCCCTAAAACTGATATAAATATAAATAAACAGTAAAAATCATAAACACATTAGGTATCGCCGCGTCCGAAAATGCCCGATCTATCAAAATATGATAACGTTTTTTCACTGCGTTTAACCCCGTTACGGAAAATCGCGTCCAAATTCAAAACTGGCACTTTTTTGCCATTTAAAAAAAAATAAAAAATTCTATAAAAAGTGATCAAAAGGTCGTACAGTCCTAAAAATAATATAACTGAAAACATCATCAAAAGTCGCAAAAGATGACACCACCCTCAACTCCATACAACAAAGTATGAAAAAGTTATAAGCACATGAAGACGGCAAAATTAAAAAAAAAATTTGTACATGAGGTTTTAATTTTTGTAAATGTATGAAAACATTATAAAACCTATACAAATTTGGTATCCCTGTAATCGTATTGACCCAAAGAATAAATTGCGTCATTTGTGGCGTGAAGTGAAAGCCGTAATATCGAAGCCCACAAGAATACGACACAAATGCGTTTTTTCACCATTTTCACTGCATTTGGAATTTTTTTCCCGCTTCCCAGTACATGGCATGGAATATTGAATGCAATCACTATGAAGTGCAATTTGTTATGCAAAAAATAAGCTGTCACATAGCTTTTTACGTGTAAAAATAAAAAAGTTATAGATTTTTGAAGGTGGGGAGTGAAAAATGGAAATGAAAAAACGGGAAAGGGCCCGGTCCTTAACCGGTTAATAGCACTTGTGTTTTTCACAAAGTTGCACGATGACGGTACAAGCTGTCAACTGTTAATCAAGACATATGCAATTGCTTTCAAAAATATATATAGGTTTTAAGTGTGACTTTATTTTTTAATCTGCATTACATTTACAATCATCAAATTTTGCACAGCTGCTCCCTGTGACTCAGGGAATGTCATAGACTACGTTATCGTCGAAAATTTCACCTTGCTGTTTCCAAAATACACTTATTAAAGGGGTTGTCCGAGTTGTGAAAAAAAAACTAAGGGTGGCCGGGAGGGCGCTGCTTAAAAAAATAAAGTCCTACTTACCTTCTGGTGCCCTCCGGTATCCAGCGCTGCTGTGGCTCCGGTCCTGGCGCCATGTAAAAAAACATAGCAGCGCTAGATTCAGCTTCCGGCCGGCCGCGGCTGTGCACGCCTACCCCTCACTATTCACAGCATTGTGAATGCGGGCCGGAAGGTTGTCGGGTCCGGCCGGAAGCTGAGTCCTGCTGAGGGCACCAGAAGGTAAGTAGGACTTTATTTTTTTAAGCAGCGCCACCCTTAGTTTTTTTTCAGAACTCGGACAACCCCTTTAACCACCATCTACATCTGTCCGCTGGCTGCTGTGGCAGTAAGCAACTAATCACAGTTCAGCTTCTAGCAACCAATGACAGCTCAGCTTCTAGCAAACAATGCTCCAGAGTAGCACTGCCCTCTTGCTCTGACTCCTCTGCTGTGCTCCATTATGTGCCTGTGGTAAGGAACCGTTCCTGCCCAGTCCTCCTTTCTCCTGAGGCTTCTGAAGCTGAGCTCTCTTGACCCCTAGCCCCCTCCCCCCTGAACTCTAGGTAATATCTATGAGGAGGGTTCTGCCTATATATACTATATGTGGTGGGGTCCTATCTGTATATACTATCTATGAGGAGGGTGTCTGTCTGAATGGACTATCTATGGTGGAGATCCTGCCTGTTTATATTATCTGTGAGGGGGTCTTCCTGTATATACTATCTATGGGGGGTCTTGCCTGTATGTACTATATGTGGTAGGGTCCTGCCATTATATACTATCTATGGGGAGGGGGTCTGCCTGTATATACTAGCTATATTTTAATTAGGGAAGTCTGGAATATATAATAAATTGTTGGTGCTGTACATACTTAAATTTATATAGCGGACTATGTATAAGATGTTTTATTTGTGTTGTCAGTTGTGTTGTTGGGGGTATACATTATCCGGGTGACATTATACTGTAATTGACTGTGGTAGACTTGGGTGCACATTGTGGAGATGTGCTGCATGGAACTGAAGACAACTGGCGGTGAATTCAGCAGTGATAAACCATAGCAGGGAGAAATTGTAATGAATTGTAATGATAGAGCAGATCTTATCCTGTAAGGTACTAGATGCCACTGATGTCTGTGTCACTGATTTTGGTGACTTAAGTCTAGGAGCGAGTTAAGGGGTCCGCTTTGGATGGGAGGGGCATTTCCATCTTCGCTTCAGGAAGCAAAAAGGCCAGAATAAGCCTGTATGTGAGGTAATATGAGATAATATGTTCTCAATTACAATGTTTATATCATCTGTGATACTCCAGTCACATCCAGAGCTAGAATTATCTCTCTACCGTTAGATCATCTCAAATGACTGCATCTCTGGCTGTGACTGGAGTATCAATCTGGCTGAGGTGATATATGAGGTAATATGAGAGGTGATATCAGGTAATATGCAATGGTGGATCTTTATATAGGCAGTATGGGGCCCTGTATGAAGATCTGCCATCAGTCTTCAAAAAAAAATCTATACTCATCGTGCATCTTCTTCTCCCCTGCGGCTTCTTCTTCTCCTTTTCTGATCTGGGCGCAAACACTATGATGCACCGGTGTTGTGGCTGCGTGACATCGCAGGCCCTTACACTATGATGTCACACGGCCTGCGACACTGCTGCATCATGTTATATGCGCCGGGCTGGAAAAGGAGAAGAAGGAGCCGCGGGGCCGGGGAGAAGAAGCTGCAGGTGAGTAAAGGGGTGCCCTGCTGTGGACATTTCATTAAAGGGGGGCATCTGCTCTGGACATTTCATTAAACGGAGCATCTGCTCTGGACATTTCTGTAAAGGGGGCGTCTGCTCTGGGCATTTCATTAACGAGGTGCAGCTGCTACTGAACATGTTATTAGAGTAGCTGCCATGTCCTTAGTGCTTATACTCCAGTCATTAAGCTTTTTCAGTTTTTTTTCTTGTGGTAAAAAGAGGAGCCCCAGGTTATAGGACAGTATTTAGAAGTATGAGAAGGCTGGGCAGCCAGGGGCAGCATCCACATCTCCTACACTGTCTGGGAGATCTGGTCTGATCTGTAGTCGGGGTGGATGGTTTCATGCAGTTGGGAAATGTGATTGGCTTTCCTAGGTAGTTGGGTTATAAGAGCACGTTTGAAGTTCATCATTAAACTACTTTTAAGAAGATCCACCATCAGTCTTAAAAAAAAAAAATCTATACTCACCTTACATCTTCTTCTCCCCTGCTGCTTCATCTTCTTCTTCTTCCGGTCTGGGTGCACACACTTTGATGCGCCGGTGTTGTGGCTGCGTGACATTGCACTATTTCACTATGATGTCACACGGCCGAAACACTGCCGCATCATGTTGTGTGCGCCCGAGCTGGAAGAGGAAAACACGGAGCCGCTAAACCAAGGAGAAGAAGCCGAAGGTGAGAATCGATTTTTCTTTTTTAAAGAGGGCCCTGCTATGGACATTTCATTAATGGGGGCATTTATCTAAAAGGGGACATCTGGGGTGGACATTTCATTAAAGGGGGCATCTGGGTTGGACTTTAGTAACTATAATCTTGGTTTACAGTCTACTTAGGCATGCATTTTTATGATGTTACTTACTAACTCTTTACCACTATTTTGATTGATTGATGTACTCTTTTTGGATACACACACTTTTAATTCTTTGTTCCTGATTTCTAGCTACCATTGTCAAATTTATGTCTTTATTGTTTTGCTCCATTAATAAAGTATATTTTCTATATTTGACATACTCTGGTATATCCTCTTTTCTTGTGTTCAAGTTTTTGGGATAATTGGTAATATTTTAGGTTATATGTGAGCAATACATGAGTTAATATGGGAGGTAATATGAGATACTATATTCTCAATTCTTATGCTTATATCACCTGTGATACTCTGGTCACATCCAGAGCTGCAGTCCAGAGCTGGAGTATCAATCTGCCATTATCATTCTAAGTATAAGGCAGCTTATGTGTGGGGTAATATGTTTTTAATTGTGACACTTACATCATCTGTAATATTCCAGTCATATTCAGAGCTGAGTATAAATCCAACATTATCATTCTTAGTATAAAGCAGCTTATGTGTGAGGTAATATGTTCTCAATTACGATGCTTATATCATTTGTGATACTTCTGTCACATTGGTTCTTGGTGCAGTTTTGGATTTTCAGTGGGAAATCAGGGAAAAAAATTTGTGGTATTTATCAAGGCTTGTACTGGAGTAGAAGTATCATAGTATCATGGTATGTAAGGCTGAAAAAAGACACAAGTTAATCAAATCCAACCCTTAAGAATTAAATAAATATTTTATCCCCATAACCCGTGATATTTTTTCTCTCCAGAAAGGCATCCAGGCCTCTCTTGAACATGTACATAGAGTCCGCCATAACAACCTCCTGCGGTAGAGAGTTCCACAGTCTCACTGCTCTTACAGTAAAGAACCTTTGTCTTTGATCTTTGGAGAGATCCTTGTACTGCCTGTTCAGGTATTTGTACATTGTAATGAGGTCTCCTCTCAGTTGTCTTTTTTCTAAACTGAATAATCCAAAATTTTGTAATCTGTCATTGTATCCTATTCCCCCCATGCCCCTAATAATCCTGGTTGCTCTCCTCTGCACCCGTTCCAGCTCTACTATATCCTTTTTATACACTTGTGCCCAAAACTGTACACAATATTCCATGTGTGGTCTGACCAGTGACCAGGGCAAAATTATGTCTTTATCATAAGATTCTATTCCTCTCTTGATACATCCCATTATTTAGCAGCCGCCTGGCTCTGGTCACTAAAATTAAGTTTACCATCCACCAATACCCCCAAGTCCTTTTCAGCTTCAGTTTTACTAAGTAATTGACCGTTTAGAACATAATTATACTTTTTGTTTCCATGGCCCAAGTGCATAACTTCATATCTATCTACATTTAACCTCATCAACCATTTGATTCCTTGATAAAGTTGCAGTTCCTGGCACACAGTCAGGAATTGCAGCTATTTCCCCCCTTACTCCACCTCCATGCCAAGTGCTCATGAATGAGTGTGTAGTGGGCCATGGCAAGTAAAAAGTGTCCACATTTGAAAACTAAACCCCAGAAGGAGTATAGTAACACTATTTTAGGATGTCTATAGCCCATTGGTTACACTTTATTAAGTGTCTTGGCGGGAATTAACAAAAAGAAAAAAAAAATCTATTCTGATACTCATTTTTTACTTTTATTTTTTGTTTTATATTCCATATGGCACAGATAACATGTTATGTGTGTTCTATGGATCAGAACGATTACGGTGATATCCCATTTTAATATTTATTTTTTATGTTTGAATAATATAGCAGTTTAAAAAAGCATTTGGAGAGATACTGTATATACTCGAGTATAAGCCAAGTTTTTCAGCACAAAAAAATGTGTTGAAAAACACAATCTCTGTTTATACTCAAGTCAAGTAAAAAAAAAGTCAAAACTCACCTTTCCGGCACCCCCTCTTGTTCCCTCAGAAGCGGCTGGGCCATGCACATGGACCCGTCGCTGACCTGGCTATATACTACACAGGGCTGGCTATATACTACAGGGGGCTGGTTGGCATTATACTACACGAGGCTGGCTATATACTAATGGGGGCACTTTATATACTTAAGGGAGATGGATGGCTATATAGCAAAAGGGGGATGGCTATATACTAAAGGGGACTGCCAGGCTATATACTAAAGGGGGCTGGCTATATACTAAAGGGGGCTGGCTATATACTAAAGGGGCCAGCTATATACTAAAGGGGGCTGGCAGGCTATATACTACAGGGGGGCAGCTATATACTAAAGGGGACTGGCAGGCTGTATACTAAAGGGGGCTAGCTATATACTAAAGGGGGCTGGCTATATACTAAAGGGGGCTGGCAGGCTATATACTACAGGGGGGTGATTATATAATACAGGGGGCTGGCTATATACTACAGGGGACTGGTGGCTATATATCACAGGGTGCTGGCTCGCTATATACTACAGGGAGATGGCTATATTCTAAAGGGGACTAGTTGGCTATATACTAAAGGGGGCTACCTATATAATAACAAATTATGGCTGGCTATATAATACAGAGGACTGGCTATATACTACAGGGGGCTTGCTGGGAGGCTGTGACCAATGCATTTCCCACCCTCGGCTTATACTTGAGTTAATAGTCAATACTCGAGTATATATGGTATATCACTTTATTTTGCATCACCATATTCTAAGTGGCATAGCGTTTAGATTTTTTGTTGATTGAGCTGTATTACAGCTTATTTATTGCAGAATAAGTTTTACTTCTTATTGGAATCATTGAGGTATAAATCCGACATTTTGATTGCTTTTATTGCTTTTTTGTTTGGTAGGATATGCAAAAAATTTAATTCTTGGCATGTATTTTATATATTTTTTAATGGTATTCACCATATAAATTATACCATATATAGGCGGATTGTCTGGTGATTTTTACTTTTTGACAGAAAACAGATCCAACAGATCTGGTTGGAAACAGGATCTGTCACTCAGCAGCTGAGGCAATCCAGAGGCCTTTCATCCGACTATCGGCACCTCCACGAACCTGGCGCACAGATTGTGGCGATCCAGGTGGGGCAGTGGTATACCTATAGAGGCTGCGGTAATGTTGAATGCATCGCCTGCAGCACGGGACAGGTGAGGAAGTGGTATACCTATAGAGACTGCGGTAATGTTTGAATGCATCGCATGCAGCAGGGATCGCATCTATCACGATCCCGGCTGTCGCATACAATGGAGTTCTCGCACACTGTCACCATTTACAGTTGTCACGTTTACAGTTTCGTTCAGGAAGAAAATACACGTCAAGGTGCGAGAACTACCTGTCAACTTGGAAGTGCATTTTCATCTATGGTCAGCAAGAGGTTAACTTTTATTCTTTTTTGTTTTATACACCATATATCATAGAAAACATTAGTTCTGTTCTATGGGTCAGTACAATTATGGCAATATCCAATATTGACAATATTGATATCACTTTTTTATGTAATAATTTCGCTGAATAAAACGCATTTGGATAGAAAAATTACTTGTATTTGCATCGCTGTCCTGTAAGAGGCGTAATATTTAGATTTTTTTGTTAAATTAAATGTATTAAGGCTTATTTTTTGCATGATGAGTTCTGTTTTTTACTTGGAATCATGGTAGCATAAATTTGACTTTTTGATAACTTTTTGTTGTTTTTTTTGTTGGTTGGATGCGCAAAAATCCTAACTTTTGGTGTGTTTTTAAATTATTTTTTATGGTGTTTATTGTACGGGTTTAGTAATGATTTTTTCTTTTATTGTACGGGTTGTTACGGACATGGTGATATGTTATATGTGCAGTTTATGTTGTGATTTTCAATTTTTAATATACACGGGTTTGGCCATTTATGGGGCATTCAGGGGACAATTTTTTCATTTGTATCTCATTGGTATCTTATTTTTTTCCCCATTTTTTTACAGTCCCATTCTGGGACCTGAACAATCATTTGATCATGCAATCATTTGATCTCTTGTTCAAAGTAATACACTGCCATACTGATGTATGGTAATGTATTACAGATTCAGCATAAGCTGAGACGCACAATGACAAATCCTGTCTCCGACAGATCTTTGTCAAGACCCCGGGGCTGCCATAGAGAGGATGCCCCCCTCCTCTCAAAACTGGTGCAGGGGGGATCATGATGGGGCATTCACATAAGCCCTATATACACTGAGGTAATGTTTGACAGCAGACGCCTAAAGGGTTAGGGCCATCACTATCGCAATCCATGGGGGCCTGACTGTTCTATACAGCTGGGCCCCTGCACTGCTGTCACTATTGACACAAAAATGTACATACATTTTTGTCCAAAATCGAAAAGGGTTAATAGATGAAAGGTATTTATTGTTAACAGGTAAGACAGATTTCTTTAGCAAGTATCCCCAGCAAAGTGAAAAATTGCAGCAAAATAAGCATCAACAGAATGCAGTTCTTTGTGGTGCAGTTAAAATGCAATCATGTAAATGCACACTGAAAGGTCCTTAAGTTCACAAGATGTGGCTGTATTTTGTTTAACCCCTTACTGACATGTGACGTAATACTACGTCACATGCCGGGTGCATGGAGAGGGCTCATGGGCTAAGCCCTCTTCATAGCCGGTAAGTCTTTGCTGCATGGGCGCCGCCATCTTTCCGCAGATCGTCGCTTCCCGAATCATCGCCATGGCAGCCTGGGGTCTTCCAAAGACCCGAGACTACTTAGGGTTAACCTATTCATTACAATGTGCTATCAGCACATTGTAATGAATCGGGAGTAAAATCCCCATATACTGCCATACTGTAGTATCGCAGTATATGATAGGATCGTACAGACAACCTAGGGTTATAGTACCGTAGGGAGTCTGAAAAATAGTAGAAAAATAAAAAGTTAAAAAAATATATAAATAAACCTAAAAACTCAAATCACCTCCCTTTCCTAGAACTGATATAAATATAAATAAACAGTAAAAATCATAAACACATTAGGTATCGACATGTCCAAAAATGCCTGATCTAGCAAAATATAATAACAGTTTTTCACTGCGTTTAAACCCGTAATGGAAAATCGCGCCCAAAGTCGAAAATGGCACTTTTGCCATTAAAAAAAAAATTCTGTACAGTCCTAAAAATGATAACATTGTATACGTCATTACAAGCCTCAAAAAACTACACCTCCCAAAGCTCTGTACATCAAAAATATAAAAAAGTTATTAGCAGCAGAAAACGGCAAAATCCCTCAAAAAATTTTTGTACAGGAGGTTTTAATTTTTGTAAATGTACAAAAACATTATAAAACCTATACAAATTTGGTATCCCCGTAATCGTACCTACCCAAAGAACAAATTAGACATGTCATTTGGGGCGCACAGTGAAATCTGTAAAAATCCAAGCCCACAAGAATACGGCACAAATGCGTTTTTTTAAACAATTTCACTGCATTTGGAATTTTTTTCCTGCTTCTGAGTACACGGCATGGAATATTAAATATTAAATACCACCATTTTGAAGTGTTACACAGAAAATAAGCCATAACACAGCTCTGTACATGGAAAAGTAAAAAAGTTATAGATTTTTGAACATGGGGAGTGAAAAATGAAAACGGAAAAAACGAAAAAGGGCTGCATTTAAAGCAGATTGTGAGTTTTGGTTTGAAAATGTCATTTTGGGTTGACTGTTTCATCTGATTATGATAATAGTCTTGTTTTATTCGTATATGTACCCCATGATCTGTACAGTGCTGCAGAATATGATGCCGCTATATAAATAAAGCTTTATTATTATTATAAATGAGTTTTATACCTTGCTTTTATGGTGGAAGGTTTGTCATTTTAGTGTTTTATTACGGAAATGTGCACAGATGAAATAGCTAGATATAATGTTAGGCAAAAGTTTCAGACTGGGTAAAAGAAAATGAAAGAAACTATTATCACCTGTCCCCGCCGTTCTCAGACACTTACCCGCTGGGTTCTGCTTCCTGGTATGATTCATACACAGGAACTACCTGCTTACAAAAGTATTGGCTGAGATGGATCACCACTAAAGACAGTGATAAACTGTGCGGGCACTTCCTAGCATTTCCTGTGTGTGGAAACAGGACCAGGATGTAGAGACCAGCAGGGACCCAAAATGTTTCAGAACAGTGGAGTGGAGAGGCATGGCTGTAAGGAGTCTCTTCTTTTTTTTTTTATCCTACTCTGGACCCTTTCCAATTTCCCTTCACTATTAAATACATTGCACTCAGTTTAAGGTTATTTCTATAACTTTTTTATAACAGGTATGTTGAGTTTCTACATTGCTGGAAAGTTTTTTTCAGTAGCATAAAGGTTATAAGGTATCTTCTTAACTATATATGTACTCTCATATAGGACTGTATCAATCCTAAGTGAAAGAAAAGCTGCCCTCCTTACTGAGGCTTGTAAATCATACAGAGGACTCACAAAAATAACTCAAAGAGTGGAATTAAACAAAGCGATGGAACAAAAGGAGGAACCTCTCTACAGGGGCACCAGCATCTCCGGGATACCGGGAGCATTTGTGGGTCACAGTTTTCCTGGATACGGACTTTTGGGTCTGCTATTGTTCCGCCCTTTGTCTTGCTCTTTTGGTTTCGGCAGGTTGTTTGCTTTTATAATAAGGATTATGAATCCTTTTTTGGCATCTCCATGAAGCCATGTATATTTTTCTTGGCCCACATATGGTGATCACATATCAGAAAGAATAAAGCTTTTCGTAGAACCCATAAGACTTCCAAGATAATATCTTTCTGTTACAATTTAAAAAACATGACGTACTTCTTTTGCCTTCTATTTCCAGTGCACATTAAGGTGTGAGACAAGCCATTGTCTGATCTATGCAATGTTCTCAGGACCAGGGTCTATTCTGATCTCTGAATCCTATGTATCTTACACCTACAAAGTGTAAACGCTCCTCTGCCCATGACACACAGTCCATGAAAATTACATTACACATATGAATAAAATAGCAGGTGATTAATATCATAAAGAACCTTTTGTACATGATGTGGGATTAAGCCAAATCAGTAAATCTATTCCAGAAGGAACAGATTCCCAACTGTAGACAGCACTGTTCTGACTTGCTTGGATCTCTTCAGTACAGTTTAGGGAACTGGTTTGGCTGAGTGAGAGGCCTGTGACTAGGGTCAAGAAGAAACATTTCTCCTTATGGACAGTTTCTACTTTCAGCAAATATTTGATATGGTTTGTATAAGGAAAAGTTATACAAGTTTCCAATATACTTTCTGTATCAATTCCTCAGTTTTCTAGATCTCTGCTTGCTGTCCTGCTATAGGACACACTTTGTTTACTTCTAGTGGATAGCAATCTTTCCATATGATGTGATGGACACACATGTTCACAAACTGTTGTTACTATCAGTGATAGTAATAGGAGCTGTGTGGTAATAACATATTTCTATCCACTGGGAGTAAAAATAGAAGCTTTTATAGCAGGACAACAAGCAGAGATCTAGAAAACAGTGAGAAATTGATACAGAAAGTATATTGGAAAATTGTATAACTTTCCTTATGCAAATCATATAAAATATTTGCTGAAAGTGGACAACCCCTTAAAGGCCACCTCATAGGCGTGCAGAGACTTATATCCATTGATGGTCCACCAGGGGATTCTGGGAAATATGCAAATATGTCTACCAAGGTGGTTTTCCAAGTTGCTGTTTTAGTGTGAATTTGTTGCTGTCTCTCCAGATTCCTGAGTACTGTTTGTTACATTTTACACAAACCTTAAGAAATACTAATTAAGAATACAATTACCTTCAAACACAACACAGTGAAATACCATTAGGCATGTGACCATTCAAATGAAAGCTATAATAAAACCTTTAGAATGAGATAACAATTAAACAAGTTAGAATGTATGTGGATTTATCATTAGAAATCTATGCAGTTTGTATTGAAAAACTACCTAGGTGTTTGGGATCTATGATGCTGGACTGAGTATAGAAAATGACTGCTATACCTAAATTTCTGACAAGCTACAATGAATGCTGAGTTATGTGATATCTCAGAAGCTGGGAAAGATATCACTAAAAAGAGTTTTCCAGCCATGATATGTGGTTAGGGATTTTGTTTAGCTCCACAATACACTGGACTCATAATTGATAATTGTACTATTAGTTAAAATCAACTAATTTAAATCCCTAAAAGATTACTAATGTGACAAAAGCAAGGGAAGATAGACTAGTAAGAGCTTGTCAGTAAGGACTGATGTCTACAGATTCTAAAGCTAGTAGTTGCACCTAGATGTCTGCAAGTCCAATTGGATTCAGGGTATTTAAAGAGGCCCTGTCAACTCTAAAGTAAGCAGCTAGTAGTGCTACAGCATATGCCGCAGTGTTACACTGCTAGCATTATTGTAACCCTCTGATAACGCTAACAAACACTGCAGCGCTGTACAATTAAAAATGCCGGAACGCGGTGTAAGAGGTCGGGCATATTCATGAGGGGGCGGTCCGAGGTGCTGCCTCTCCCCCGGACTGCCCTCCTACCCCATAGGCCGGCAGTGACTGCCGAGCTTCACGCAGCAGTCACTGCCCCTAATCCCGCTCCCTCATGAATACACCCTACTGCATACAGCGCAGTCTGGTTTTTTCAATTTTTTAACTCATTAAGACACCTTTGACTGTGGTAGTGTGACAGAGAAATAAGGTTTTAGTACTTTATTGTTTCCACAAAGGTATAGTTTTAATTTGCAAAGACTTGATACATTTAATATTCTGAACAGCTCATGTTTGCAGTGTAGTGCCCTGCATCACAGGAGCATTGAACTTTAGACATTTAAATATATTTCCCCTAGGCCTATGCAAACTCAGCACTTCTTATATTATTTTACATTAAGGGTTAACTTTCTTTAATCTATGTTTTGTTATAAACAATCTATATAGACTAGTAGAAAGGGTTCATGAACATTGTGAGATATTTCAGACTGTGTATCTCTATCTCTCAGAGAAAACAGTAATTTACCAGCTATTGCAGATTGTTTTGCAGAAGAATAACAAACTTATGCTGTCTGGAATATTGTTTACACTTTAGAATTTTGTTGCCATAGAATTTTATGGGAACTAAATGTAAGTCTATGGGAAAATGCTATATTGTTTTTGTGCTAAAATGTAACCACTCCTCCCATGATAGATAGTAGAAAAGGAGAATAGTCCCAGTCCTTAGTGTCTTAGGGAACGGAACATGGAGGAGAAGACTGACAGCCTACCTGAAAAACCTGAAGAAGCTGAGACAGTTATACTCTGCGGAAGACCCTGGCCTCCTAGCCTGTGACCACGGTACCAGCCTTCTGAGAAAGAGAGGGTCAGCTATTCCAGGGTTTTCCTCAGCATAGAACCCTTCTTCTGTCAGGGAGGAGATTGGAGAAGCCCTTTGTTTGCTTGCATTGCTTTGCACCTGGATTTCTTTGGTAAAGAAAATAACTGTTCACTGCAGACCCTGACTCTCTGGACTTATTTTCCATTGGGTTGCCCAACACCTTACCATCCCTTTCGGAAAGGAGCAACAAGTGGTGACACCTCAATGGTGCCTAGCAGACACAGCATAGCGTTGGAGCCATCCCTAAACCGGGCACTGCAGCAGTACGTGATGCATTAATTGTCAGGCCGCACCCGTACTGCTTATTTGACAGAATAGCAATTCCAGGCTACCTACTGTATAAGGTAACAGTGCAGCACACACCACATAAAATTATATACCCTAAATAATATTTAATCTGTGATTGTAGTAGAAAAATAAGAAAAATAAAAACAATTGTAAAAAAGTAGAGTTTGAAGGACTTACTACAATCCTATCTTTTGTATTTTCTTGTATAAAATGATTAAATAGTAACTGGACTGCAGTGTAAACTGAAAAGTAAGTAGAAAATAATATAGCTCTCTAGAAATCGAAATATTTTAAAACATAATATTATTAATAAGTCAAAATCAATAATGAGCGCATTGATTCATTTCTTTCTTCACCAAGTCTTTTCATTTAGTAAGGTCAGTTTTTCAACTCAGTATTATGGTCAGTATTTCATCAATAACCAATATCAGAAATGTATACTAGGCGCAGAAGATGTGCTGTTCTTGCTGCACTTTTTCTCTGAACAGAACACTGTCATGGCCTTAGTGATACAAACAAATCAGAATCTTAAGCTTTACATCAGTGTGTGCTTGAAGAAAGCATCAGGTTGTGCAGTATTATTCATTATCAGACTGTAAAATATAGGGTGCCGATAAACTGATGTATAATAGAGAGCAAATTTTCTCTTCTTTTTTTTGCTGACCCGCCCTTTTGCCAGACCAAATATTTGTTATATCTGGTCTCTGGCCTGAGGTCAAACTGTTCTGCCTAATGTCAGCGTTATCAGAAGACTGTCCAGTTTATCTACTATACAGTATAAAGTCACTTGCTATTTGATGAAGCAGAAGGCCATATGCTATAATTGCTATAACAATTTATTCTCAAGTACAGGCGGTCCCCTACTTAAGGACACCCGACTTACACACGACCCCTAGTTAAAGACGGAGCCCTCTGCCCACTGTGACCTCTGGTGAAGCTCTCTGGATGTTTTACTTTAGTCCCAGACTGCAATGATCAGCTGTAAAATGTATGTAATGAATCTTTATTGATAATCCTTGGTCCCATTACAGCAAACAATTTTGACATTTCAATTGTCACTGGGGCAAAAAAAATTTTTTGTCTGGATCTACAGTTATAAAATATAGAGTTTCGACTTGCATACAAATTCAACTTAAGAACAAACCTATGGAACCTATCTTGTACGTAACCAGGGGACTGCCTGTATAAAACTTTGCTTTTATGGAGTACAGCCTGAAATGTAATTATAGAAGTTGTCATGATATTTGTAAGGCAGTTAGGGTATGGCTGTGATGCAGTTGTGTTGACAATGACAGATTACAAAATATTAATGACAGATTACAAAATTTGGGATTATTCAGTTTAGAAAAAAGACGAGGGGAGGGGAGACCTCATTACAATGTACAAATACCTGAACAGACAGTACAAGGATCTCTCCAAAGATCTTTTTATACCTAGGCCTGTGACCAGGACAAGGGGGCATCCTCTACGCCTAGAGGAGAGGCGATTTTACCATCAACATAGACAAAGGTTCTTTACTGTAAGAGCAGTGAGACTATGGAACTCTCTGCCGCAGGAGGTTGTTATGGCGGACTCTATGTACATGTTCAAGAGAGGCCTGGATACCTTTATAGAGAGAAAAAATACCACGGGTTATGGGGAAAAAACACTTATTTAATTCTTAGGGCCCTTCCACACTTGCGTTTTTCATGCGCGTTATCTGCGCATGCTTTTGACGTGCAGAACATGCACTTTTTTTTTTAACGCACGTTTAAATCTCGGCATGCTCTACTTTTGCAAGTCACGCGCGTGAAAAACACACCATACAAGTCTATGAGATGCATCAAAAACGCATCGCACTCTGAGACACTTGCAAGTGCAATGCAAGTGCAATGCGTTTTTCACGCATCAATTGCCATAAAATAAGATAGAGCTCAGTCCTGAGTCCTTTCATGTGCATTATCTGCGTGTGAAAAACGCATTGAAATTGCACATGAAAAACTGAGACACTGAACAAACTCTGACTGAAAACTGATTGAACTCTGATGCAAAATGTCAGTTTTTCACTGACCAAACCCTGATCGCACCCTGCAAGTGTGGTAGGGGCCTTAAGGTTTGGACTTGGTCTTTTTCCAGCCTTATATACTATGATACTATGATATGATACATCAGTTAAGGCACTGTGCCAATAATTTATAAAAAAATTATTATTTAGTGACAGTGTCAAGTTAACAGTACATTGAACTGTCACTAAATAATAATTTTGTTATGAATTATCTGCCTTAAAAGTAGTGAAAGAATAGCAAATTCTTGCGCAGGACAATATGCGATTTAAACATCGACTATGCCACCTCCACACCATGTGGGCCTGGAGTTGGCTTAGAGGGGCACAGGAGCCAGCATAGTAGGCATTCTGGTGTAATTTTGAAAAACCTGAAAAGTTTTTACCTTACTCTCAGACTAGGCATTTTGTGTTTTTGAGACCTAAGCCTCTTGATATATCCGACAGGTCATGGGAGTGTGGCTGCTATCCTGCGGCGGCGTATGATAAAACTCCCCCTATTTTTGTGGCTTCCAAGTGCTATCTGTGAAAAATGGGTGGTTACTGTAGAGCAGTGATGGCTAACCTATGGCACTGGTGCCAGAGGTGGCACTCAGAGCCCTTTCTGTGGGCACTCAGGCCATCACCAGAGATGACTCCAGGTATCTTCTTGCAGTCCCACACAGCCCAGGACTTTCTGTGCACAGAGATATTTTGAAGTGACAGCTGTAACTGGGACTATTTTCTGCTTTATTGGTGTCCTCAGATGCAATGAAAACTGTGACAGAGAAGGGAGTATAAATCACAAATTAAATTTCTGTGTTGGCACTTTGCGATAAATAAGTGGGTCTTTGTTGTAGTTTGGGCACTCAGATTCTAAAAGGTTCGCCATCACTGCTGTAGAGTGTCACAAAGTTGAGGATTGGCTTGTTCATGTTCAGGAAGTGTGACACAATTTTGATGGACACTGCATGAAAATTGTGGTGCACGGTCCATCTGTGCACCGGAACGCCCCTTTATGTGCAGAACTTTGTGTTGCGCCGGGTATTGTGCAGCAGTGACACAAATGTGTGAATGCGACTCATTTGTGTCTCGGACTCTTCTTAAAGGAAACCTACTATTTCAAATGGTAGGTGTAAACTGTAAACACCAAGCACCAGCTCAGGGTGAGCTGGTGCCGGTGCTTAGTTTCGTTAGTGTTAAAACCGCGGTATCGCGGTTTTAACACTTTTTAAACTTTATAGCAGAAACTGCTTCGGCGCTGCGTGCGCACCTACATAGGAAATGCCGCAGGCGTTGCGCGCGCACGGTCGCGCGCAGCGCCGAAGCAGCTTCTGCTATAAAGTTTAAAAAGTGTTAAAACCGCGATACCGCGGTTTTAACACTAACGAAACTAAGCACCGGCACCAGCTCACCCTGAGCTGGTGCTCGGTGTTTACAGCTTACACCTACCATTTGAAATGGTAGGTTTCCTTTAAATACCTGTGCAAGCAATTTGCACTAAAAAGAACATGCAAAGTCCGACTGGGGCAGGGGCTTTAATAAATCTGGGCCATTGTGCCTCCTCACATTCCTGACACATTTTCATTGTGTTTTGAAGCATTATATTGGATGCAGTACACTATAGGAAGATGGTTGCCAAGAATGGTAAAGATTTGGCAGATTCTAAACTGAAAACTTGTTTTAATATTTATCTATGAGCTGCTTGTTTTTAGAACAGATGGCACAGGGCTGAACTAGTTTTTAATGGATCAGTGCCCACAGTTGTTTTTTAATGGACTCGGGCCTGGTCTGTTGAATAGTAGAGCATGTCCTAGTCAGATCTGTCTTTCACAGATCATATACCATAATTAATGAGGATCTGTGAAAAACAAATGGCCTTTTTTTCACTGTTGATTTTTGCAATGTTCAGTTGTAGGGAGCATAAGCTGTGTGCTGGACACAGTTAACTTGTCATGTTGTACAGTAGCAGCATGAAAAAGTCTTATCCACATACTGTCTTTGATGTGCATCTTTCATTCCAAATGTATGTTGATGTTTGTCGTTTTTACATTTAAAATTTTATCTTAACTTATATCAAAATATGAAAAATTCAGCAAAGAAAAAAATCAGACTTCCAGTTCCATGAAATATAAAATTGTGTATAAAATGTTCGATAGGTGAAGAAAGTCATTTTATGTCCTCACAACACTATTGCTACTGTGTTCTAAAACAGCTGAGGTTATTTAACCTCAAGATAAAATGTACATGGCAACCAATTACGAATTTCCTTTAATAGGTTTATTGCGAGGTAGGTAAATAAAGGAATGTGCCTGGTTAGGGATTTTAGCATAGAGCTGTTAACAGACCAAACACTTGAAGACCAAAAGTAAACTACTTGTTTATTGCTGCCAGATGGAAAAAGTGCTGGACCATTCATTATTGGACACAACTGAAATTTCTACATGTGCATCATATGTCGTGTAAGTATTGGAAGTGCTTACAGAGAACATATTGTACCAAACTCTTTTATTCTGCATGTTTATTTGGGGTTGTGGAAGTGGGTGATGATTTTATGTAGTACACAAGATGACTAAAAAACCCTTTAAAAAATATAAATCCTTTGTGACATCCAGGGAACTCATATATCAGGTTTACATACATAATGTACGGATTAGTGATTTCCGCCACCGGACACCCTAAGGGATTTGGACTACGCGCGGGATGTAAAATTCAAATTGTCTCGCAAGACACGCACTTACAAGCACCAGGAAGAAGAAGGTGAACTCCGGCGGACTTCAGCGGGGAAGCGACAGATGCAGGAAATGTGGCGCAAGAGCTACGTGAGTCGTGCCGGACTTCATCTTCGTCAGACAGTGTGCGGATCAGGTATTGCGACAGGACCGGGTAAGTAAATTTTCCCCAATATATAAAAAAATGCAGTGACATGACACAACATCCAGAGTAAATTTTGTATCATTTGCCAGATCTTAAAGCTGGCCATACATTTTAGATAGCAGTCATCTGACAGTTAGTTTAACTTTTCAACAATCTTACACTCCTCCGTAAAAAACATGCATGCTCAGCTGTGCCCGGTCAATCAATACATGTGTACTGAACTGAAGGAGGGCACAAAGCAAATGCTGCACTCCTTTGGCAGGAGTTAATCTAAATGAGAACAAAAAGATTGGACAAAATCTTCAGTGAAAAAAGTTTGAGTGCTGTTTTGTTTTTTAATAGACGGCATACAGTTGCACTAAATGCAATACTTTTTAATGGATCTGAACCCATGGCCATTATTTTAATGGACCCTGCGATTACGCCATTAAAATGCAGAGCACGGACGTTTTTCACAGTTCACTCATAAACTATAGTTCATGAGGATCCCTGAAAAACAAATACCAGACTTGTGCAAATGGAATGGAAGAGAAATTCAAATTGTCAGAGATTGACTCAGGGGTCTAGTGCAGAATTATAGCGACGTTAGTGCTCCTGGTTCAAATCAAAATAAGTATGTTTTTTTGTTCTCTCTCTTTTACAAAACTGGCCAAATAGGGGTATTTCTGAAGGATAGATATATGGTTTAATTCTGTCTTCATGCTAACAGCCAGAATAACACATAGCCATAACACAAACAGAATATTTAGAAATATACCAACCCCCCCACCCACCCACCTATTTAACATTATTACATTAAAAAAACTAAAGTACCTTATATACTCGAGTATAAGCCTAGTTTTTCAGCACAAAAAAATGTGCTGAAAAGCCAAACTCGGCTTATACTCGAGTAAAAAATATATAGGTTTTACCAGGTTTTTGTGGTAAAATTAGGGGCCTCGGCTTATACTCGAGTATATACGGTACATAATTTGATTTAACAAACACATTCCTGATTAGGGACTACAGCTATTCTTTTTCCAGCTGGGATACTAAGAGAATTAGATTAAACCCAATTTAACTTTTTAGTTTATTTGGCCTGATTATGCGAAGTAATTTTTATGAGATAATATTGTTTTTTTTTAGTCAGACTAAACACTGCTTTTGTGTAACAACAAAACAGAGTTAACAATCACCAATATATATAAAAGTGTCCATACACATTAAAGAGATAAACAGTTTTGAAGATGCAAAGCTGTACATTGTTCAGACCTAGGGTGCTGTGTAATCATCCTTTTGTTTGTAATTGGTGGCAGAAGTGTCTTTATAATGGATTTATATTGCTATAATGTATCTGGACTACAGTCAATAAAAAGGAAGGGACAATGGAACAGCTCAGAGTAGAGATCTAACAAGACAGCACTGTGAGAACGCTTCTCTACCTGTGTTTTAAAGGGAACCGGTCAGCAGAAATTCACCTAATAAACTATTACTAGTATTTTGTGAAGCATAATAACACCTTTCAGATCATGTTTCTGCCACGGCTCAATGTTGTGACATCATCCAGAATATCAACTTTGAGGTAAGACGTACATTGATTGTGGAGACTTCAGAACTGAAGTCAAGCTTTCCCCACCTTCACTGAGCGTTTTTGCTGTAAATTACATTATTAACACCAGACCAGACAAGGCTGACAGGTTCCCTTTAAATCCACCTACAAAGCCTCACAACTGGAGAGAGTAAAGAGCTCTCCAGTTTGCATGTTTCCATTTAATGATATGCCAATATTTATTCGATCAATATTTCAGCTTGTTAACTTGCAACTTTGCAGAATGGTCAATAACTGCAAGATATACCTAACTCAACAGATGGTCAACCAGTCCCACTGAAATTGGTAGGTTCTGCTGAAAGGTAGAAAAAAGTTACATGATCTAAATTGTAGTGAAGGTAATCTTCTTAGTGGTGATTGCATTTCTGACTTATCCATTCAGTTCTGCTCTTCAACTCTGTCATGTGACAAGCAATCAGACTCTCCAACTTAAAGCTGATTCATTCCTATTGAAAGCCTCAATGTAAGTCTCATTGTAATGAATACATGAACTCACAATCTTTTCATACATAAGATGCTGTGTATTTGGAATCATTTATGGCGTGATCAGGCGTAAACCAGAAAGGAGCAGATAACTCAAGAAAATTATCAGTGCCATCAGGGTATGACCATATGTAAGGTAGAAGAATTAGTTGGGAGAATTAACCATGGTTTGCATGTTTTCTGACACAAAAGAGTTGCAACTCTTCATCCACCATTACACATTTGATATAGATTGTAGCAGTATCATGATTGGACAAGTATTATGATAGGTGCACAATGCAGCCAGATGTGTTAATTTCCCTCCATTGTCTACATCAGTGGTGGCGAACCTATGGCACGTGTGCCACAGAGGGCACGCAGAGACCTCTCTGTTGGCACGCGCGCCTACCCCTCCACCAAGTCGCATTTATCACTGGAGCTCCGTCCAGGCAAGAGATGCTGTCCGGAAGCTACAGTGATCCCCTGGGCCTCTGCTTGCTCTGTTATATTGGTGAGCAGCAGCACAGAGAGTAATATAAGAAATATAGAAATGTGTGGTGACGATCACCAATGCGTTATGGGAGGATAAATGGGTGCTAAGATATAAACCCTGGTGTCATCGGGTAAAAAGATTTTTAGTGTTAATATGGTGTTGCGTTACATTACCATTTTCACACAGAGTAATATACTCCCTGCTCTGCCACTATACACAACAGTCTATAATTGCATCGCCTGGAGTGGGATGCTGATTTTCCATGAATTGTGTGTAGTGGCAGAGGAGGAAGTGTATTATTGCCACAGGTTATCTCAGGGTCAACGTTGTGGGGGGAGGAGAGGGCAAACCCTGCAATTGTCCAGGTCTCCCAGTCATCCAAAGGACCCCCTGCCACTGTTGTAGGAGAGAAGGCAAACATTCCTGTGTGATCTGGAGCCTTACCAGGATAGCAGACAGAAGTTCCAGAATGGCCGGTCCTCCTCCCTCTCCTTCCCCAGATTCCTCTAAAACAGGAACGGAGAGATGGAGGAGGGGGTGAGTAGAGAGGTACTGTCTACTAACTGTACCTGCAGCACTTGTGCCTACTATGATACATATTTTGCAATGGAAGAGGATATGAGTAAGTAATAATTAGAGCTGTATATACATATAAATGTATGGATATGTATATACATATATACAATGGCAGTACATTTGCTGTATGGCAGTAATATTACTGTATGGGGGTAATATCTATCACTTTATGGCAGTAATATTAATCACTGTATGGCGGTAACATTAACTGGTTCCTGTCGGGTCCCGTCACGGGCTGAGCTCTCTCCATAGCCAGCAATTTGAGTGTGTCGACTATTACCTTTATTTGGTGTAATATTCTGCTGTGCAAGGTTTCATTTTCTTTGATTGTGCATAGCCGGTAATTCTTTGCTACATATTGCACTGATCGCGGGTGTTATCCCGGCGATCGCCAACCGCAAAGCTGCTGGTGGCTTCATAAGATGGTGGGGCATGGCGTCGCCATGAAAGCCTAGGGTCTTCCGAAGATCCGAGGCGGTTCTGTTTTAATCCTTTCATTACAATGTGCTATCAGCACATTGTACTGAATGAGGAGGAAAATCCCTATATACTGCCATACTGTAGTATAGCAGTATATCATAGGATCGATCAGACAACCTAGAGTTAAAGTACCCTAGGAAGTCTGAAAAATAGTAAAAATAAAAAAAAGTTTAAAAAATTATAAAAAACCTAAAAATTCAAATCACCCCCTTTCCCTAGAACTGATATAAATAAACAGCAAAAATCATAAAGACACTAGGTATCGACGCATCCCAAATTTGCCGATCTATCAAAATATAATAACATTATTAATATAATAAAGTCGAAAATGGCACTTTTTTGCCATTTTGAAATATATAAAAAAATCACTAAAAAGTTATTGTAAAGTCCTAAAAATGATATAATTGAAAACATCATCAAAAGTCGCAAAAACATGACATCACCCACAGCTCCGTACAACAAAGTATGAAAAAGTTATTAGCGCCAGAAATGGCAAAATAAAAAATAAAATTTTTGTACAGGAGGTTTTAATTTTTGTAAATGTACGAAAACATTATAAATCCTATACAAATTTGGTGTCCCCGTAATCACACTGACCCAAAGAATAAAGTAAACATGTCATTTGGGGCGCATGGTAAAAGCTGTAAAATCCAAGCCCACAAGAAAACAGGGCAGATGCGTATTTTCACCATTTTCACTGCATTTGGAATTTTTTTCCTGCTTCCCAGTACATGGCAAGGGAATATTCAATACCATCTCTATGAAGTGCAATTTGTTACGCAGAAAATAAGCCATCTCAGAGCTCTTTACCTGTAAAAATAAAAACGTTAAAGATTTTTGAAGGTGGGGAGTGAAAAATGGAAATGAAAAACAAAAAAGAACCAGGTCGTTAAGGGGTTAAGTAAGGGAATGCCTGTACTTGTTACAATATGGCTGCATCATTATAAAGATTGGCTGGACCATTCTCCATGCCCTTTTACCTCCTGTGTCACCCCTTCTTCCTCATAGATTGTTAGCTTAACGGATGATTATTTTATTACTCTGTGAAATCTTATTTTGTTTGCATATACAACCCATAATATGTAAAGTGATTTACCGTATATACTTGAGTATTAGCCGACCCGAGTATAAGCCGAGACCCCTAATTTTACCACCAAAAACTGGGAAAACATATTGACTCCAGTATAAGCCGAGGGTGTAGTATACAGCTAGCCAACCCCCATGTAGTATAGTCAGCCAGCCCCCTGTAGTATACAGTCAGCCAGCCCCCTGTAGTATACAGCCAACCCCAAGTAGTATACAGCCAGCACCAAGTAGTATACAGCCAGCCCCCAGTAGTATACAGCATTCCCAGCCTGCCCCCTTAAGTATACAGCCTGCCAAGCCTGCCCCCTTAAGTATACAGCCAGCCCAGCCTGCCCCCTTAAGTATACAGCCAGCCCAGCCTGCCCCCTTAAGTATACAGCCAGCCCCAAGTAGTATACAGCCAGCCCCAAGTAGTATACAGCCATCCCCATTTAGTATACAGCCAGCCCCAAGTAGTATACAGCCAGCCCCATGTAGTATACAGCCAGCCCCAAGTAGTATGCAGCCAGCCCCAAGTAGTATACAGCCTGCCCCCATGTAGTATACAGCCAGCCCCAAGTAGTATACAGCAAGCCCCAAGTAGTATACAGACAGCCCCCATGTAGTATACAGCCAGCCCCAAGTAGTATACAGCAAGTCATCAGCCGTGACACCGCCGCATCATAGTGTGCGCCCGGACGCAAGAAGAAAGAAGAGAGAAGAGGAGCCGCCAGGACCCGTGCCGAAGATATGGAGCCTCGCCCTGAAGATCGGTACCCGCGCCAACGATCCGAACACCGGAGGGTGAGTATTAAGTTTTTTATTTTTTACTTGACTTGTGTATAAGCCGAGGTGATTTTTTTCAGCACATTTTTTGTGCTGAAAAACTCGGCTTATACACGAGTATATACGGTATTTATTTATTATTATTCACCCACACTGGTATATATACCAAAGCTATTAATTTGATATATTTATGTCAGAAATAATAAACTGAATTAAGCTACAGGTTATATAGACCACCTATGAAAAAAACATAGTACACAATGTAAATAATGTCCTTCATGTAAGGATAAAAAAATATGAATAGTCCTATGAACAAAGCCACATGGCAGCTGAAGCTGAAATATGGCAATCATACTGTAAACAACTTTATATTATTGATTTCATACATAAGTTTTTCTCTTGAATAAAAAAACAGCCCTTTTTTCCAAATCTGTGTAATCTGTGTGTGCTATATAAATATAGGAATTATTATTATTATTTTGGAAGGCCTAAAACTTTGTAGTACAGAACCATAAGGTGTGTATGCTTCGTAACCCCTTCACGATATCTTCTGGTCCCTGGCACATAGAAACACAATTCTGGTGTCATATTTAACAGGATCTCCACTTTAATAAAATATATGGATTATACATATTTCTATGCTTGACAAAACGATAGGTGCTAGGGTTCAAGAGCTATAGCCGTTTGAAGTATGCCTCCCTCCAACATGTCAGCTGAAGTAAGGAATCATATATTTATACTATATGGTTATTTGACATATATTTTGGTAAAAGATCATTCAGCTTTACTACTTAAAAAAAAAATTATTTTTTCACATTTGTAGTAATTTATTGGCTAATTTTATAAACAAGGAAATATGGGATTAATAATCCTGTCGAGGTAAAATCTCACATGTTATGAAAAAACTAAGTAAAAATTGTTTTGATATGTAAAGCTTTTCCAAACACATTGTCATATAAAGAAGCGCATAACAGCATTGCAAAAAATTGAACCTGGACGTTCAGGCATCAATGACCCTCGGTCACAAAGGGGTTAAAGGGGTTGTCCCATGAATGCATGTTCTTATGAAAGATTCTCATAATAATTTTACAAATAAGAGCATTTTAAAAACAATGTTGAGCTCACCAGATAAAGCATGTATAACTGATGTTGCTGCCCCTCCCCCCTTTCAGTAGCCACTCCCGTTCCATAATCCACACCAGGTTCAGTAAATGCTGAAAACTTTACTAACAATTGACATCTCCACAGGCAGGATCACTGAGGGTGCAGTCACAAGTTGCGTTTAATGCATACATTTAAAAAGGCATTCCAACAGCTGAAGAAAGATCTACCTAATTAAACAGCTGATAACACTTGCATTTACAAAACGCAAATGTTAACGCTTGAGTGAACGCATGTGTTAACATTGTGTTAACAAATGTTAGTGGCATCTAGTACCTTATAGATGACAATCTCTTCCATCAGGAATACTTTATTCTGGGTTCTCCAATCCATGACGTATCACATATCCATGACGTATCACGGCCAGATATCTTCAGCTCTGTGCAGCATCTCCACCCGGAGTCCCTAAAAATACCACAGTCACTTACAGTATAAAGTCTCCTGGATAACAATACTGTGCTCCTAAATAATATACACCCCTCACAAAACAACTGACCGCAGTCTCCCCACATATAAAACATCTCTTCATTCCTTCATTATATATATTTTACTGGAATTATAGCATGTACAGCACCCCTCTAATATATTCAAAATATACCCCCACCAATTAAATTATATACAGACCTGCTTAAATAAAATCTGACCCCACATATACAGCCCTCCCAGCTTAGTTATATTCTGTGCCCTATTAACAGACGCCCCTAGTTTAATTAAAATTGTACCCCATATGCAGAAATTACTAGTTATTTATTTATTTACTAGTTAATTATAAACAGTCTCCCATATAGTCCACCACGCCAGCTGAATTAGTATCTGACCCTAATATATAGTGGCCATCCCCCTCTAGTTTAATTATATATAGCCTCCCATATAGTACCCCCAGTTTAATTAATATGTCGCCCCCATATTTTGATCCTCCCTCAGTTTTACTATATACAGCCTGCTATATAGCCCCTATATAGATTAATTAACTTGCCCCATACATATTCTCCCACCCTGGTTTTATTATATTCAGAACCCCCCTCACAGTATATATACATATAGCTTAAAATATAGCCACCTGTTTATTTATATTATTTAGAGCAAAATAGAATCCCCCATCAAGTCTAATATCCAGTTTAAGGTGTATATAAATATATATAGACCCCAGACCCCCCTTTTAATACATCCCTTGCCAATAAAAATAATAAAACTTATACTTACATGTAGTCCATTTGCTCCCAGGCTGTCTTCTACGGCTCCCGTCTTCTCCCGGCACTCGCGGCTCCCGTCTTCTCCCGGCACTCGCAGCTCCCGTCTTCTCCCGGCACTCGCGGCTCCCGTCTTCTCCAGCTCCCGTCTTCTCATGGCTCCATGCAGAGACACAGGTGGCGTGACATCATCACCCATCGCCTGTGTCACTGCATCCTACGGAGCGACGCAGACAGCCAGAAAGGCGTTGTGTTGCTCAGCATATCAATCGTACCTGCCTTAAAGAGACAGGTGTGATGTATTTACCTGGTGGGCGATTAGGGCGCTAAAGGGCGCCCAAATCGCCCACCATATTGTTGAAAATAATGCCGCTTACCAAAGGGCTCTGCATTCTGCCGCCTGAGGCGAGATTTTCATCTCGCCTCATGGCAGATGCGGCCCTGCTGAGGAGCCTCCAGGAAGAAACAATCTCCAGACTTCACAGGACTATTGCATACCTCGCTACTTCCCTGGATTCAGCGGGACAGTCCTGGTTTTTGGGCACTGTTCTGCTGCCGTGGGTGGCACAGAACATTAGAGTTGCAGAGCAGCTGAAGCATCAGAACCAGGAGGAGGTGGGATCAGCCCCTCCTAACGTCTCACATGATGTCTGATGATGACCGAGTTAGTCAAAGCAAGTAGAACAAGGGAAGGCAAAAAACTGATGGGTTTCTTTTAATACCAGGGGCTAAAGGAGGAGGATGGAGGACAGTAGGCCACAGGAGGACGCTGGAGAACAGGGAGCTTTAGAAGGAGGCTGAAGGAAAGAGGGCCACAGGAGGAGGCTAGAGTACAGGGGGCTACAGGAGAAGGCTGGAGCACAGAGGCCCACAGGAGGAGGCTTGAGAACAGGAGGCCACAGGAGGAGGCTAGAGTACAGGGGGCCACAAAAGGAGGCTGGAAGATAGGAGGCTACAGGAGGAGGCTGGAGGACAGGAGACCACAGGAGGAGGCTGGAGGACAGGGGGGCTACAGGAGAAGATTGGAGGACAGATGCTACAGGAGCAGGCTGGAGGACAGGGGGCCACAGGAAGCTGGAGCATCCATTTCTTTTTACATGATGAAAAACAACTGAAATTACAACATCCCAGTAGATTTGAACTTAGTGTTAGGCCTCATGCACAGAGCAGTATATGTGGGTCATAAGGTAGCCACACAAATTGAGGCTATCTCATGGCCCTCCTAGCTTTCTATTATACATGGTCACTGTGCGGTAAGGCACAGTGCATGCACCATACCTCACAGCAACATATACGTACAGGGGAGCTCTGCTGCAAAATATATAAAGAAGGAATTTATCAAGGGATATGGGGATCCTATTGAGAATTTGTTAACAATAGCCATAATAATTTTTTTCACCACACCACATTTTGGACTACTGCACTGCTCGTGCAGTAGACCCTGGCTTCATTGCACAAGGGTACAATTGGGACACTTAACCACAGGTCCATAAGGTGGGTGGTTTAGTGTCCATATTCACCCTAACAGTTTCTTTATTATCATTCCAAAGCTTTATTGAACATAAACATGACATAAGTACATAACAGTAGTGTAATTTTCAACATAAAACAAACATGTCCCTTTTAAACCAGTTTTACACAGCATTATTTAGATCAAGGTTTGTGAGTTAAACATTGAGTCAAAATCATTGAAGGAGTGTAAGTCTTTCCATTATACTTTTTCTCTTGGTAGGATTAACTTCTACTTTTGGATTACAAGTAATAATATTAAATACTGACTAAAATACTGCTGTGAAAGAGTGACCTGGCAATGCCAGGCAGTTGGCAATCTCTCCTCTTACTGAGCAGAGACAAAAGAGGAATAAAATCACAGGGCAGGGGAAAAAACTTTAGAAATCACATGAACTGTTAAATAACAGTCTGTCAATGGTTTAAGTCAAGGATTATTGTGGTAACAAGTACAGGTAACGTTCAGATATACCATTAGCTTCATGGTATACCTTTAGGATGGTTTGCTGTTGTCACAGAAATCAGGGGGTGGGCCGTCGGACGATGCGACTGACTCAGACAGAGTGCGGGATTTAACTTTAAAATTATGTTGCAAGCCGTGCACTTACATGCACCAGGAAGAAGATGGTGAACTCCGTTGAACCTGATCGTGGAAGCAACACATGCAGGATATCGGGCGCACGATGTAAGTGAATTTGTGGCACAGTGCATGAGCATCGGACACTCCGAATCTGAGAACGTGCAGGGCCGGGTAAGTAAATGTGCCCCAATGTAATTTTCTTAAACATGGCCCAACCACACACCATAAATTATGCAGTTGATTAAGGTTTTGATTTACAATTTATTTATATTATTTGCTTATATAGTACAAAGACCGTGAATGGAAGGTCTATGGCACAACAAAGAGTCGATGACTTCCTACTTCTTCTAGCCGTGATGTCATGAAGTAGCAGAAGAAGAGGGAGAAGGGCTAGCCTTTTCTGCAGGGATATCCAGGAGATGTCCGGGTATAATTGAGCACCATCAAAATCAAAGTCCTTCAGGGACTTTAGCCATGATGGATTGCTTAAAGGAAACCTACCACTTAGAATGGTCGGTGTAAGCAGTAAATACCGTAAGCAGTAAATACTTTCGTTAGTGTTATAAACCGCGGTATCGCGGTTTTAACACTTTTTAAACTCTAGAGCAGAAGAGGCTTTGGCGCTGCGCGCGCACGGTCGCCGTAATTTCCTATGTAGCACCGAAGCCTGTTCTGCTCTAGAGTTTAAACAGTGTTAAAACCGCGGTTTATAACACTAACGAAAGTAAGTACCGGCACCAGCTCATCCTGAGCTGGTGCTCGGTATTTACTGCTTACACCGAACATTCTAAATGGTAGGTTTCCTTTAAGCTCATAGTCTTGCAGACAACAAATTATATCACAAGGCTTTGCAGTGGAGAACTTAGGCTTCAGGGCCATGTAAGTCCTAACAGACTTGATGCGATTAGTAGGCTGTTCCCCCAAGATCATGTTAAAGATGGCTTCCAGAATTACTAAGCAATGTAGTGACCAGTGTTATCATGTGCCCCTTCCACAGCATCAACACATTCCCTTAGCTGTTTGATATCTTGCTGGACCGTGGCAATACTAGCTCCGCACCTCCAATACCATGTTATGAAAGTCCTACTTGATAGGAAGTTGCATAAGTATGTATATATGTATATATATATATATATATATATATAAATATATATATCCCTGAAGAAGTCGTCTTGCACGACGATACACGTGGGGAGCCCGCCGCTTATATCCTCCTTCCTCCTCCCACCTGTATGCCAGGTGTCTACTTTCTTTGGGGGTCAGAAAATCAAGGTGTCGGCATTCATTGTGAAACCCTCTTGAATCTGTGGGGACAGGTTCCTTTGACAGTATTGTGGTTGTGGAAACTTATGATGGGTAGTGAACAGAGTAAATTGATCAAAGCGCATTGCGGCCAGGGACTGGAAAGGTGCACAGACAGCAAGTTGTCTTGATGTAGGTGGGACAGTTGCTTGTTGAGAGTAGGACTGATGGAAGAGTGCAAAGTTAACATAATAGAACATAAGGGCTGGTAGCGTTGTGATGAAAAGAAAAGTAGTAGTGAAGTTTTGGGTATGTCAGGTGATCCCTTGAATGTACAAGTGAGAACAATTGATCAGATTTCCAAACAGACGGACCAGGATAGCGTGACAGGAATCCTTCAGAGTGCCCACTGAATAAAGAGACGAGTGATAAGGGACAGTTAAAAGTTTTGATGTGGAGAATTTAAGAAAAAGAGATTTTATGTATTTTCCTCCCTGAAAAAAAGGAAAAAATATGGCGTCTAGGATCCAGAGCAGCACCCTCTTAGACTCCATCCACTTAACCCATATCAGCAGAGGGGTGGATTCAGGGAGTGGAACCCACTTCAATGAACAGGTAAAAACTTGTCCCTCCTGTGTGTAGAACAGGCCCTACACACCCCTTACCATCCCCAAGCTAGTGGAAGGGTTGAGAGATGAAAAGGCACTCTTAAGTTAGAGATCCAGAAGGCTATGGAAGAAGCAGGGAAACCATGGCCCGAGTGCCTTCCTGCTGCCCTCTATTCAGTCAGGACCACCCTTAACAGAAAGATGGTATTGTCCCCTTTTGAGATACCCCTACTTCCCACAGAACTTATAGCTGATGGCAGGATACCAGGTGGAATATACCAAACAGTTGAGCCAGGCCTTGGAAAAGGTCCGCAAGAGTGTTTCGGATTCCTTTCCAAATCCAGATAGGACGCATAACCTGAAGACTACGTGGTGGTAAAGACACACCAGAGAGAGAGTCTGGAGGCTCACTACGACGGTCCTTTTAAAGTCCTTCTGACCAGTGCCACATCTGTGAAGCTAGAGGGAAGCCAGCATGCTTCCACGCTTTCTATTGCACACTTACTTATTCTTCTTGCTAGCTGGTCTCTTCTGACTATATGCTCAGGGACACCCCAACTATGACTATCACTGTATCTATAGGGTAGAAGACTTTACCTACAGTTGGTGCAACAAGACAATGGGGCAGATTTACTTACCTGGTCCATTCGCGATCCAGCGGCGCGTTCTCTGCAGTGGATTCGGGTCCGGCCGGGATTCACTAAGGTAGTTCCTCCGACGTCTACCAGGTGGCGCTGCTGCGCTGAAGTCCGCTGAAATGCACTCAAGTACACTGGCCTATTCCTAGTGAAGGTAAGTGCAAGCTCCGGGAGAGTTTTTGTTTTTTAAATGCAGCGGTTTTTCCGAATCCGTCGGGTTTTCGTTCGGCCACGCCCCCCGATTTCCGTTGCGTGCATGCCAGCGCCAATACACCAAAATCCGATCGCGTGCGCCAAAATCCCGGGGCAATACAGGGAGAATCGGCGCAAATCGGAAATATTCGGGTAACACGTAGGGAAAACGCGAATCGGGCCCTTAGTAAATGACCCCCATTGACCTCCTTTGATATTGGCAGCACAGGTAACCATGTATTAGCAGTGTCTGATGTGTCAGGTCAAGCCATGTATTAGCAGTGTCTGATGTGTCAGGTCAAGCCTGCATAGAGGTGAGTGTGCTGTGATAAAATTTGTGCATTCCTTCTCTTCAACGCAAGGATAAGTTAGATCAGACACATAAAGAAAAGGTAGAGAATCCCAAGGGATTCTGGAGGTCAAAGAGAGAAGCACCTAGATTACAACGTTTATGTAGATACAGTAGGAGTACCAAAGGGGGGTCCCAGATGAGTGCAAGGCCCATCATCAGATATGGGCAGGTCTAGAGTCCATTATTCCCCAGATAGCTATGGACAAAAATGTTGATTGGGTTAACTGTTTTTATTGTAATCCACAGTGATTTGTGAATTATATCTGAGATTTCCAGAACTGCATGGCTTTGGACATAAACCTTACTGAGAAGGGAGGAGTCTGTAAGATGGTGGGAGTGGCTTGTTGGATGGATAACCTGAATGACATCGCCCCACATTGCCCTTGAATGACTGTCCAGGGAACTCAAGAGAAACTCTGAAGTGGACACTTTGGGGGTCATTTACTAAGGGCCCGATTCGCGGTTTCCCGACGTGTTACCCGAATATTTCCGATTTGCGCCGATTGTACCTGAATTGCCCCGGGTTTTTGGCGCACGCGATCGAATTGTGGCGCATCGGCGCCGGCATGCGCGCGACAGAAATCGGGGGGCGTGGCCGAACGAAAACCTGACGTATTCGGAAAAACCGCCGCATTTAAAAAAAAATTGTGTCGCGAAAATTTCACTCACCTTCATCCTGGATAAGCCGGTGTATTTCGAGGCATTCCAGCGGACTTCAGCGCAGCAGCGCCACCTGGTGGACGGCGGAGGAACTGCTTTGATGAATCCCATCCGGACCCGAATCCAGTGCTTTGTCTTTCACTTTGTGGCTGGGAAAGTGGAAGGGTTTCTTGACTTAAGTGGGGGTGATATTGGGGATTGTGATTTTGCTCTTGTCACTTATTTCGTGTTGTATAGTCCCCCTCATCAAATCCACAATGTCCAAGATGGCCGTCCGGGCGTTAACAAACACGACAGGAGAAGTGCCTGGAGTGGAGGACTATGCCCTGTTGGAGAACCAGCCTGTTTACAAACCTGTGAACTATGGAAATTCAGTTATGTGATTTGGGTGTGCAGACCTGTAGGCCTCTTAGCTACTGTCCTCTGGGGAATCTGGTGAAGCCATAAAAAGTCCAGCAGGTGAGGGTTTAGTCCACATGAAGGTAACTGGAGTTTGAGGAGGTTGCTTGAGAAGGTTACAGGTCTGCAAACTCAGAAAGGGGGGAACTGTGAGATATATTCCTCTACAGGCGGCATCTTGGACCAAGCGGATGCCATTTTAGCTGGGGGTTATGCTGACCACTGTCCAGTCATTTCATGATTTCAAACTTAATTTTGTGTGAACTGTTTAGAAATTACGGTGTCTTCGCTATTGCTACCTTATCTTTTCTGCAGCTTCTCTGCTTGAAGGCCATGTTATTACTTAAACAAAGCTAACACAAGGACTATTAGTGATTTGCAATTTTTTATTATTGTGCATTTTCTTGTATTTTTTAATTTCATTTTTTGAAGAGAACCCGTCAGGCAAATTAACCCCCTAAACTAAATATATTTTCATAAACTGCCATTAGAAAGCATTGCCTCTATCCCTTCATTGTCCCTCTACATTATAATGATTAATGTATGAATGGACTAGATGAAGGCTGGGATGGAATCCTTGTGAGCTTCTCCAACAGGTAGAGGTGACAGAAATAGTGACAGAGAGGTGTCCTTTAATATATTTGAGGCTCAAACAATATACTGAAATATAGTTGTTAACGTGATTGCTCAATGACAGCCATGTCTAAAGAAGTCTGTGAGCCCTCTCCATAAAAGTTAAACTTCACAATGCCGCTCATGTACAGAATCTTGTGTTAGGAGGGTAAAGGCACAAGCACTAGTAGAGTTACAGCATGGGTCCTTATGGGGTTAAAGCAAAAGATGTTAATTCTGCACAAAAAACACAGCATAGGTAAGCACTTTCTTCGCCAATGGTACTGAAGTCTCCAGGACTTTTCCCAAGCTGCACCCATTCTCTGGAATGCACTACCTCAATGTATTAGGCTAACACCTATCATATTCCCTAACTGCATGTAACTTTCACTTTCTTTTCTCTTAACCCCAACTGATTTATCCTCCTCATCACATGATACCAGGTTTCTTTGCAGAGTGATGCACCCTGCTTTCAGTGCTTTTCGGTAGCCGCTGGTGAGTGCTTAATTCAGCATTATTTATTAATTTATTTATTTTATCCCTTAAAGAATGGTTGTACCATTTTACAAATCTTGAAAGCAGGGCCTTTATTCCTTTTGTTTCATTTGATTATATTATAACTCTGTAAGGTCTTGTTTTATTTAGATATGTACATCATCATCTCTACAGAGCTGCCAAATATGATGGTGCTATATAAAAAACTTTTTTTATTATTATTATACAGGATTTCTTTGCTCATACATATTTACATAAAAATTGTCAATAGGTGCCATGCTAGGAATTTCTCTTGTTTTATGGTTGGAGTAATCCAGGAGGATAAATTCACACTACTTGTATTCTGTACTTCACGACAATAAAAAGTAAGAAAGATTGATAAATAAAGGTAGATATGCTTGTATTTTACCACTATAGAAAGCAACCCTATATGAAAATAGCATGTTTTATTTAAAATGTGCATATACAGTTAGATGTCAATCACTGATAGGGATTATTCCTAATCCTATATAAAAATTAAATAATAAATGATAAATTATTCTAAAAAGTTTGCCATTATGAAATGCTATACATCACAAGGTTATTCATCATTCTGCTGAACTGTTATTGCTCTATATTATGCTGTTTTCAGGTAGATTGATGAAATGTTCACTTTAAATGAAAATTAAAGCATAGCTGTAAAGTTACTGGCAAAAATAGTTTAAGCACAGCTGGAGAGAGCCTTTGACAGCAATTCCAATGATACCTGTATCATGCCGCTGGCTTCTTCCTAGCCTTAGATACAGCCTGGTATATGTATCATTCCTTCTTATAAAATCATATTCAGCTATTCCTAAAGCAGGTGGCACTTCCTGGTTGTGACATCAGTTAAGGGCACTGAGGCCAGAGCACTGAGGGCATTCATATGAATCAGAACAGCATGTTTGTAATTGGACGACCTGAAGCATGTGATGAGTCACATGCTTGTGACATCACTCCAAGTCCTGTTTTCTTCCACTCCTCTACTACTGTCCCTCCCAACAAGCCTCCTCTCATCTCCAGCCATTCTGTACGGTTTCCTATGGTTACCAGAAAGCATTGCAAATAGAGATTAGCCTGAGGGGACAAGGTAGAACCCCTGGTAGCAGCTAGCTAATTAGCTACAGATAGCTAATTATAGAAAACTAGAAAATTGCTTATTTTTGGCTTAGTGCAGAGAAAGGAAACGTTTTTATACTTTACATTTGTTAGTTAAGTATGCAAATTGTGGTCTATCCCTTTCACTTTCATAGGTCGAATGCCTTGCACAGGATGGAAGTCTTTGCATCAAACAGAAATATGATGCAAAGAGTCCCTGTCTGCTGGCCAAAAAGCAGCGTCAGCACTGTAACAGTTAATACTTTGACAGCGCTGCAGTTCTGTCGGCAGAGCAGAAGTCCTTGCATCATATTTCTGTATGATTCATGGACTTGCTTCTTATGCAAGGTAACTGGTCCATGGGATTGAGTTTACATACAGGCCCATTTCCACAGGATGCACATGGACCTTAGATTAGCACTAGCTAAAAATATTTCTACTTGATTATGAAAATAGTTTTCTGTTGTGAATATTATCTGTCAAATTGTAGAAAAAAAAATTAAGTAAATAGAAATTCAAAACCAACAATATTTCTACTTGCTAGTACTGTTATATTGGAACAGATTAGGCTATCGGTCTACTTTGGAGACTCCAAATTCTTAATAATATTGCTCTTACATAAAGTTGGTTGGCTTCACCCTTCTAAAGTTGTTGTTTCAGCAGGCTCAGCCTGATCACCATTCCTAGAAGATCAACACACATAGCAGACCATACTGAAACATGAGATGGTAAACAGACTGTTAGTGAACACAGGAATGTCCCTCTAATGGCAACAACACACATTAAATACATACCCTGGTCTCAGTTCTCTGAAGGTCAGTGAAGCACAAACAGGCAGAGTCATAAAGAAAATGACCCAATGCCCTCACCATACAATTAAAAGGCTGTAAGGTATTGTATATTTCATGACCACAAATGCTAAGTGAAACAAAGTATGAGGGTAAATCCTTACATAAAACAACAGACAATGAACCCCACATTAAAAGAACACAACATAGGAGTGAACATTTTATAAATATGTAAGCCATAATGGAATCCAATGTAATGTATATCATGTGATAATTCTCTATGGAAAGAAAACACCATGTTATAAAAATCCAGTCCATAAGTAACTTTTTTCTATTGTCTCAATAAAGCTACTTTATAAACACTGAGTATTTACATGCACAGTTTTTGCCAATAGGATTTGCCAATAGGACTAAATATCAGATTTTTTACAATTTCTCAGCCAAGCAGTGGTAAAAAATTTATCATACCAAACAATATGTACATATGTACACTACTGGGGCCTTGTAGTCTCAATAATTCTTTAAAAGTTTTAAAAGTTCAGTCAAGTTCATGGGAGGCTTTTTCTAATCCCGTCCAGCGGGTACCAGACGCTCCTCTCTTCCAGTTCCATGCTTCTGGAATTAATGCTGTTATTTTCCAACTAACTGGACGTGGCAGATCATCAGCGTGAGAGTTTTCTCTGGGGAACTAAGGTCCTATTTTTTATCACAGAAGATATAACATGAAACCAACCAGGGCAGTGCTTTTTGGCTCTTCTAAAAAAATGAAAATTTTAAAATTTACTATTGTAACGTATCCTTTTTCTAAGTTTACAGAGCTTCATGCGAGCTTATTTTCTGAAAAACACATTGCATGTAATATTAAATGGTTCTTGGAAGTAAAATTTTCTAGAAAGTCGTCAAAAAACACAAACAATAACCGAACAAAGTTGTGACATTTTTGTCACGGCTTTCACTGTGGGGTCTTCATCAGACATATAATATGTGTGTTTCTCCACAAAAATCTTTTTTGTTTTTTTTGGCGCAGAATATTGCTCATTTACGGACATACAACATTTTGGGTGCAAAAACATGCACATCAGACCTGTTGTAGTGTAATAAATGCTCCCCACAAAGTCTTCCACTTCCATTTAGGCTCCTACTGACAATATTTCATTGAACTGGCAGGTGTGGCAGTATTAAGCCAGTGAAGATTTTTTACTCTCCAGTTTTTTCTTTGCACTCTGCCTTCCCCCAATTCTTTTGATTCTGAACCAACTTCTTTAGATGGTATGGGCACAGATCCCCTACACTACTCCCTGTCCTTGACCTACAAAAACCTGCTGAAACCCATAAGCCCAACTATCCTGATGTGAGTCTGATAATCACATCACCTCCCCTCCCCCTTTCACCTTGGCCAATAAGACCTCCATCAGCTCACACCTCCAAGAAGGTAATTACAGGCGGTCCCCTACTTAAGGACACCCGACTTACAGACAACCTACAGTTACAGACGGCCCCCTCTGCCCACTGTGACCTCTGGTGAAGCTCTTTGGATGATTTACTATAGTCCCAGACTGCAATGATCAGCTGTAAGGTGTCTGTAATGAAGTTTTATTGATAATCCTTGGTCCAATTACAGCAAAAATTTTGAAACTTCAATTGTCACTGTGACAAAAGAAAAAAATTTGCCCAAAACTTCAATTATAAAATATAGTTTCGACTTACATACAAATTCAACTTAAGAACAAACCTCTGGACCCTATCTTGTACGTAACCCGGGGACTGCCTGTATAAGAAGTTGTCTTGTATGTATCGGTCACAAGAATGGTTACAAACTTTCTTTCCAAAGTCCAACTAGACTTGCTGGAGGTGTGGCATGAAGAAGGTCACGTTCTGTCCTGTTTTTTGGTCTTGTCCAGTTTTATTTCCCCTCTTAGATTCTATCCAAAATGTCTTCTGGCAGATTGTAGATTTCACTTTGCTGCTTGAACTGGCTTTGTTCCACCTCCAGCACTGTGAGATCCCTACTCAGGTATATAAGTGCTCCCTTGTGGTTTTCTGGTTATGGCTGCTTACATCTGCATTCTCCTACTGTGTTTTAGGGCAACTGCTAACATATATACTTTTGTCATGTTTGTCCCATAAAACTCATGTAAACTTTCTTGCTCTTATCTAATAGATCCTGGCTTCCTTCCTTCTGAAATCAATGTTTAACATTATGCTAAAAAAATAATTAACCTGTCCATGAATTCAGCAGGGAACTGCACACTGGCTTACTGTGACTACAATAACCTCGCTACAGGGAGAATTCTGAGAATGCTGGATACAGGGGCTGCTGCACCTCACTGATCATGAAAATATTGACTTTATGGGGCAGATTTATCAAATATTTCTAGTTGCCCATGGCAACCAATCACAGTTCCCCTTTAAAATATTCATGAGCACTAGTAAAATGAAAGCTGAGCTGTGATTTGTTGCCATGGGACTATTCTGACTTTCAGACAGCTTGATAAATCTTCCCCTATATGTTACTACATTTTGATAAGGGATAATATCAACTAATATTCATGTTTTTAACCCTCTCCTATACAGAACTATCTAAGAACACACTTTCTCTCTTTTTTTTGCAAAAATTGACTGATACGATGAACGTTCGATCCTCTTGCCTAATGTCGCTATTATATATTAACACCGCAACCCAGAACATGTCCATAAAGTTATATGTAACACCACAAAAACACAGCTGTTCCAGAATAAAGTTTTTATTTCACCCTCCATTATTTACACCTATGTTACGACGTTCTCACTCTCATTCTTATGAAGCGCGGAGGGTTCAGTTATTGTGCGGCTTATACATTGCGCACATCTAAAAGTGACTTATGCTATCTCATTAGCTTGGTTTATGGATATATAGTTATTTATTATGTAAGTGCGCATACAATGATAGATCTGTGTGATGCACAGATGATGTATAGGGATACAAGCGAGTTGTCCTTCCTAAGGACACCAATACTGTTGAAGTGCAAAGCTACTCCATATTATAGGAATTACACTATTATTCGGCATGTTTTCAACAAAAATGTTTTTTTTTAATGCTGTAGTACTAAGCCTTAATAATTTTTCCATTTTGAGAAGTTAACATTCATCCTGTTTATCTTACAGCAAATCAACAGGCAAGGGGTCATTTAAGGACATGAAGAACTGCATGAGTTATCCTTTCTACTTTTGAAATATCTCATGACAATTTCCCAATGCCTTTGCATCTATGTTAGTGCACGCCACATTTTTTACCCCAAGTGGACTATACATGACTGATACAACAAAAGAGACATAATGGCAGACAATACCAAGAGTATTGTTAGAGAACAAATATCCATTTTACACAGAACAATGGGGCAATTCTGGCATAGACTGCACATAAATACAGTGTAGGAGATTTGGACCAGTAGAGACCGTGGTAGCGGAGATTCGTGAGGCAGTTCAAGACAGTGACACCAAGATACAGTCCAAAACAGGCCTCGCCTGCATTTATTCCAGCAAAATAAAACAGCCTTCACATACAGGCATCAAAACATAAAACAAAATCCTGCCCGTCTGGGTGCTAGCTAAACAGAGTTCCCCTAACAAAAGATGCCACTGCTCCAGGCACAGGAGTCAGAGCTGTGTGTACTCTGCAGCCTCCTTTCAGAGCCACCTCTCTCAGCTCTGCTCAGCAGCTTTATGCACCCTGGTCCAAGGTGCTGGACAACAGAAGCTTCCAATTAAGGCCTTGCATAGTAGGAAAACCCAGGGGAAACACATCTCCCATCCACAGTTAGCCCCTTGAGTGTCTCACAACAGTTACACATGTCTGCACTAGTATTGTGTCACGGCTACACTATGCATGCCTCAACACAATCCCGTGCACAGAAAGGGGTGTTCCAGTGTGTACTTGTGTCAGACACCACATGCCGGGTGCATTGAGAGGGCTCACGGGTTGAGCCCATGCAATAGCCGGTAAGTCTTTGCTGCATATTGCAGCAAAGGCTTACCGGCGTTTTTCCGCTGATCGCCCCAGGCGGCTTCAAAAAGATGGGGGCCCCACCATGTTCCCGAGGATCGTCGTTCCCCGTAACGTCATCGGGGAGCGGCGATCCGTCGACATGACAGCCTTGGGGCTTCCGAAGACCCTAAGCTGCTTCGTCTTAACCCATTCATTACAATGTGCTATCAGCACATTGTAATGAATGAGGAAGAAAACCCCCATATGCTGCCATACTGTAGTATATGATAGGATCGTACAGACAACCCAGGGTTAAAGTACCCTAGGGAGTCTGAAAAATAGTAAAAATAAAAAAAAAATAACAAAAAAAACATAAAAACTCAAATCACCCCCCTTTCCCTACAACTAATATAAATATGTTTTCCCGCTGATCGCCGCCGGCAAAGCTGCCATCTTTCTGAGGATCGTCGCTCCCTGTGACGTCATCGGGGAGCGGCAATCCGTCGTCATGGTTGCCACGTGTCTTCCGAATGTGCTATCAGCACATTGTAATGTATGAGGAGTAAAATCCTCATATACTGCTATACTGTAGAATGGCAGTATATGATAGGATCGTACAGACAACCCGGGGTTAAAGTATCAGCACCCTTTCCCTAGAACTGATATAAATATAAATAAAATATATATAAATAGTAAAAATCATAAACACATTAGGTATCGACGCATCCGAAAATGCCCGATCTATCAAAATATAATAACGTTTTTTCAATGCGTTTAACTCCTAACAGAAAATAGCACCCAGAGTCGAAAATTTTGGCACTTTTTTTGCCATTTTAAAAAAATGTAAAAATTCTATAAAAATTTATCAAAAGTCGTACAGTCCTAAAAATGATAACATTGTAAATGACATGAAAAGCCGCAAAAAAACACCTCCCAAAGCTCTGTATACCAAAGTATAAAAAAGTTATTAGCGCCAGAAGATGGCAAAATCCCCCCCAATTTTTTTGAACAGGAGGTTTTAATTTTTGTGAATTTATGAAAACATAATAAGATCTATACAAATTTGGCATCCCCGTAATCGTACCGACCCAAAGAATAACGTGGACATGTCATTTGGGGCATACAGTGAAATCCGTAGAATCCAAGCCCACAAGAATACGGCACAAATGCGTTTTTTTACCAATTTCACTGCATTTGGAATTTTTTTCCCACTTCCCACAACACGGCATGAAATATTAAATACCACCATTTTAAAGTGTAATTTGTTACGCAGAAAATAAGCCATAATACAGCTCTGTACATGGAAAAATAAAAAAAGTTTTAGATTTTTGAAGGTGGGGAGTGAAAAATGAAAACGCAAAGAAAAGAAAAAGGGCTGCGGCAGAAAGGGGTTAAATTAGATGAATATGTGCTGCATTTTATGTACAAGCTCAGTAGTGAAGCTCCTTTGTACAGATCACCGGGATAAGGCACTGGGAAGGAGTGCCTGCATTTAACTCAGCACTGCTAGCGTGACCAGGGCAGGACTGTCTCAGTGACCATTTATTACCCATGGGGGTAATATATAGGTCCCCCATACACTGCAATGGCCTCATGGCGCCAGACGGGAGCGGTACGGTGCAGCACATATGCGGCTCTGTACCGTTACGTACAAAGATAAGACATGCCCTATCTTTTGCCAGAATACGGCGCTGTACGATGTGTATTTCTGTGGAGAGGGGCAGGGGTGAGCTCCACGGGATAAGGCCTATCTTGCTGATCAGTGGAGGGGTCTCAGTGCTGAGAGCCCCACAGATCACAAAAACGTTGGTCCCCTCGTCGCTCCGTCAGATGAATGGAGCAGACGGCCAGTCCTTCTCCATCAGATAGAGAACGTCATAGAAACTTCTCCCAGTCGTGACCTATCTCTGCAGAATTTGCCAGCTCGGTGACTGTGGCCTCTGGAGAACATCTCCACAATCCACCCAATCTACACAATTACTCAGGCAATAGTGAAATGACAGCTACAGTGGACTGGTCAGAGTGCTAGTGCAACATAAAAAGAAGCAAATGACCATGTAATATAGCTAGTATAGATTTACTTATTTACTTCTTGTTTCACTTCACATTTTTTTCATTTCTTCATGATTTGCAGTGGTTTCACATTTTCGCTGCTTTTGGACTTTTCACTAGGTCATTTTTATTTACAGTCATACTCACAAATACACTTTTGATAACAATGTTTTATTCCCCTTAGGCCTCAAGCAAGCAAACCTATAAATGGAGGCTGTAAGCTAGCCGTACAAACACCAGCTAGCATCCAGCCGCCATAGCAGTGCATTGTGAGCACAAGTGTCACTGTACCGTGCATCCTCTATCTTTCGCCCAAAATACAGCCAAGCAGCACATCTCCCTATGGAGAGGGGAGAGGTCAGGTGCGACCTCCCCCCCCCCCCCCCCTATGCATGAGGCAGAACAAACATGCTTCTTTATTATTGTTTTCTCTCATTATAATTCATACTAGGGGGGGGGGGGGGTGTACAGAAATGAAGGGTATCATAAGTGCTGGGACTATGGATACATAATAATAGATCATTAATTATATGGCACTTTCAAATTCTGCAGCACTTTACAGATTATATGAGGTACATATACAAATAAAATAAGACATAATAGAGCAATAACCATTATAAAGGTTTATCAATAAGTTAGGAATATAAAGTAATTGGAATATTATGTGTGAAGGACCTAAATAAAGGGGGGCCAGTCTAAAGACTAATGCTAAAATAAAGGGGGCATTATTAGTGAGGGTGATACAGAAAGGTAGGAATACTAGTTGGAGGGGTCAAATTAGCTATGGTGGAGCATTATTATCTATGGAGGGCATTATACAGGTGGGTACGGTGCAGGAATAACAAGGTTTTGGGTAAAGGTGAGGCACAAAAATCTCTAAAAGCAGAATTCAAGACTGAATTTTACCCTCTTCTGTAGCAAAAATCCCTTTACTACTGGAAGAGAACCTTTCTAATGAAAAATATCTCCACACGAGGGTAATATTTATGAGCTTTGAAGCCGCTATGCATTCTGTCATGGTGGGTGATACCTACAAGCCCCGGCTCATCGCAGCTCAATCCTGAGCACAGTGCCGGCTCCTCCTCAGCCAGTGGCAGTAACAAGCACAGACTTTACTCCGCCCATTCATCCAGCCAATGAGCGGCCGATGCCAAGCTCTCAGTGCGCGCTGAGAGGCGGGAATATGGACGAGTGACGGGAGCGGCTACGCAGTCCTGGTAATATGCGCGCAGCCAATGGGTCCCGTGTGGTAACTGGCCGTATCCTTCCAGACCTTAGTGTTTTGAGCTACCGCCATTATTATGCATAGGAACATCATTACGCTGCGAAGTCGTTTTGGGGTCCTTCACACAGCAGTATCATTTTCAATTCGTGTCTATACAAGAAAATTGTACCGCCATTTGCAAACACTTAAAAAAGGAGAAATACAGAATTTTCAGATGATGTGAAAATAGTTGTTATTGTCAGTATTAGATTAGTGGCAATCCCTTATCTGTATGGATAATGTGTACATACAAAGCCTAAAGGAAGCCTCTGTATATAACCTTGGAGGGGCCCTTCACTCTGTTCATATGTCCATGTTCGTACAGGTATTGGCCCCTGAACTAATGCATATTTTCAGCTTGGACGCCCACTACAAAGTACAATAGTTTTGAAATCTATGTTATTGCACATGCACGCAGTGACATGCAATGCAGATTATACAACAAGGCTGTGCTTGAATTACGTTTTGTGCTTGAATTACGTTTTGAAACTAGCAATCAAATGTAAAAGCGTTTAGAGCTAAACGTTTGCGTTTAGAAAGTAGCAAAAGTTTTGCTCATTGCCAATGTAAAAGAAAACAATTCAAGCACATAGTTTGACCGTAGTCTGAGGCCGTGATTACAAGTTGCGTTTCCATTGCGGTTTAAAACACAATTAACCCTTACAGGACTCAGCCCTTGAATGTATGGAGGAAAAGAAAATCGTCAATTTTGGTTTCCTTTCTTTTTGTATTTTTTGGGGGTTGTACACCGTACACTAGAAATACTATATAATCTTTATTCTATAGATCTCTGCGATTACGATGATACCTCATTTTTATAGTTTTTCATATATTTTTACAATTTTAGGCTACATTCACACGAGCGCTGCTCACCACCGCCCCTCTCCATAGGAAGATACATGTCCTATCTTTGCCCGGGCTACGGAGCGGTACGGTGCCGCACGTGTGCTGCACTGTACCGCTCCCGTACAGGGCCGTGAGCCCATAGAAGTGTATGGGGGACCAGGGGCGTCGTTAGGTCAAAAGATCCGGGGCACGAGCCCCGGATCTTTTGACTGGTGCCCCGAATATTGTCACCTGGCTCCCTCTACTTTCATCTCTATTTGCATCCTCTGGATGCTTATAGAGATGATTACTGTAGTGGAGCAGGGTGCCGTCAGCATCCTGCTCCACTACAGAGCACTTACAGCAGTCTGTGCTGTAGTGAGAGCTGCAGGAGGCGATGACATTGCGTCTCCTGCTTCAAGCAGCTCCCTCTAGCAGCCTGGAGCAGGAGGCGCTGTGTAGTGACGTCACCGCATCCCGTCCTGCAGGTGGAGGGGAAGAGGAAATCAGGAGTGAAGAGGGGTAAGTTTAACTCTTCTTTTTTAGTTATACAGTGTGCATATGGAGTTTTGGGGCATTACTTTATGTGGAGGGTATTCCTGAGTAGTGGGAGGCTATAATATTACTAATAATATTACTGAGTGTGTTTGTGGCTATTAGTGTGAGGGGGATATGTGGGGTCTTTTAGTGAGTGTAAGGGGACTATTACTGAGTGTGGGGGCCATTTTTCTGTGTGTATAGAAGCAATTAGCAAGTGGAGAGCTATTACTGAATGTGGGGATCTATTAGTGTGACGGGGCTATGAGGCTTTTTTAGTTAGTGTAAGGGGACTATCACTAAATGTGGGGCCTATAAGTGAGTGTAGGGGGGCTATTAGAAAGTGGAGAGCTATGTTACTGAATGTGGGGGCCATTAGTGTGCATGGAGGCTATTTTTGAGTGTAGGGGGTTATTAGCAAGTGGAGCACTACTACTAAGTGTGGGGAGTATTACTAAATATGGGGGCTTTTAGTTGTGGGGTTATAAGTGGCTGTTTGGCTATTAGTGGGGGGGCTAATAGTGAGGGGGCTTTAACTGGATGTGGGGGTTATGAGTGAGTATGTGGGGCACTTACTGTGTGTGGTTCTATTACTGAGTGTAGGTGGCATTGTTACATGTCAAGCCACATTTAGAGATCATTATTAGGTGGGTGGCACAATGTGGGGGCTTTAGTAAGTGTAAGGGCCACAAGATAGGGGTGTGGTGGCATACAGAGTGGGGCCATAATTGTGGCTTAATTGTAAAATGTGCGGCTTAGAAAGGTGGGCTTTATAATCTGTTACACTGGGGACATTACTAGTATTTTTGGGACTTTATGTGCAGCTGTATTACATTATTTGGTTGAAGAGTTTTAGGGGTAGAAGAATGATAACACTGTTAGTGGACAAAGATTTAGGGACGATAGAAAAGTGTAAAACATAAGATGTGGTCATCTCCATAGGCACAGCGCATGGCTGCATAAAGAGATATGATGATGGCGGCTTAATGGAGAACATGAAGAACAACTTCTGCTCTGGATATAATAGGTAGCATTTCTACTGTGTTTTCTGTACCTCTACAGTTGTTTTTAAGTACAGTTTTTCAGGTGGAAGCACATGAGGAGGGGGGGGGGTGTACGAAAGGGGACGCAACTGAGAATTTGGTGCGTATGCATTGGGGCCCGTGCCCCAGATCTTTTGTGACCCTAGCAACGCCACTGTGGGGGACGTATATCGGCCGTATATACGTCCCCCATACATGTGTGTGAATGTAGCCTTACAGAAAAAAAACTAATAGAGAAAATCTCATTTGTTCTTGTATCGACATCTTTTCGGAGACATAACTTTTCTATTTTTTGGTTGACAGAGCTGGTTTAGGGCGTATTTTTTATGTGTTGAGTTTTTTTTATCACTTTTTGGAACATTTTTGTGAAGGAATTTTCTGAAAAATTAACATTTTTTGAAATTTTTTTTGGTTTTGTTTTTACGGCGTTGACCGAGCGGGTCCAATAAAGTTTCTGAGTTATTGTAAAGATTGTTATGGACACTGCAATACCGAATATGTGGGTTTTTTACTTTGTTAGATGTGAACCTATCTTGTATGTAACCAATGGACTACCTGAATAGGGAATGTTTGTGTTAAGGGGGCTTTTACTTTATTTAATTAAATATTTTTATTACAAAAACTTTTTTTAAGTGTTTTAAACTTTTTAAACATTTTTTTACAGGTTGGCTATGCTTTGATCGCTTGTACAAGCTCTCTCTCATTCATATAACACAGTGTAATAAAGATGTATTACACTGTGTTATGTAACACACTGCGCATGCCCCCCTGTGATGTCACACGGTGGTAGCATTAACCCCTTAAGGACGCAGGGTTTTTCGGCTGATTTCTCACTCTCCAACTTCAAAAATCCATAACTTTTTCATTTTTACGTGTACAGACCTGTGTGAGGGCTTATTTTGTGCGTAACAAATTTTACTTTCCCGTGATGTTATTTATTTTAACATGCCGTGTACTGCGAAGCTGAAAAAAAATTCCAAATGTAGAAAAATTGAAAAAAACGTCACGTGCGTCACGTTCTTGTGGGCTCAGTTTTTACGACTTTCACTCTTCGCTCCAAATAACATGCCTACTTTATTCTTTGGTTCGGTGCGATTGCGGTGATACCAAATTTATATAGGTTTTATTGTGTTTTAATACATTTTCAAAAATTAAACGAATGTGTACAAAAAAGAAAAAAAATTTTTTGCCATCTTCTGACGCTAATAACTTTTTCATACTTTGGCGCACAGAGATGTGTGAGGGGTCATTTTTTGCGAAATGAGGCGACGTTTTCATTGCTACCATTTTAAGGTCTGTGCGACGTTTTGATCATTTTTTATTTCATTTTTTATGTTATGTAAAAAGGTGTAAAAGTCGCATTTCGGACATTTTGGCGCCATTTCCCGCCTCGGAGGTCACCGCCGGCCGTAACCGTTTTTATATTTTGATAGATCGGGCATTTTGGGACGCGGCGATACCTAATATGTTTGTGATTTTTACTGTTTATTATGTTTTATATCCGTTCTAGGGAAAGGGGGGTGATTTGAACTTTTAATATTTTATTAATTTTTTTTATTTTTTAACCTTTTTTTTTCTTTTTTTTTTTCACTATTTTTTAGACCATCTAGGGTACATTAACCCTAGATGGTCAGATCGCTCCTACCATATACTGTAATACTACAGTATTGCAATATATGGCATTTTTGCAGGTCATACATTACAATGAGCCACTGGCTCATTGTAACGAACCTGCATAAGCCATGTAGCCTCATGTCAAAAGAAGACCCGAGGCTACCATGGTAACCGATCGCCGCCCCCCGATGACGTTCTTTTAAACGTCTTTTAAACGCCGGTGGCGTTGAGAGGGTTAATAGCTTGCACCGATCGCGGTTATTAGCGGTGGGGGTTTTGTGCAAAATGCAAAAACCCCCACCTCTGTATGAAGAGGACTCAGCCCATGAGCCCTCTTCATGCATCCCTTACACCTCTGCGCCGTAGAGCTACGGCGCAGAGCGTTAAGGGGTTAAAATACTGCATTTAAATGTTCTACAGCTGAAATTGGTGCCATACAATAAATAAAAAGGAAATCCATCTTTTTGCTGCATTATGTGACTAGGGACTGGATTCATGCTGCTGTAATAAAGAAATCCAGCCTCCTAAGTCTGGTGCTGCTGTTCCACCGGCAAGCAAGCCTGCCAGCCCCTGTAGTATATAGCCTGCCAGCCCATGTAGTATATAGCCTGCCAGCCCATGTAGTATATAGCCTGCCAGCCCCTGTAGTATATAGTCTACCAGCCCCTGTAGTATATAGCCTACCAGCCCCTGTAGTATATAGCCTGCCAGCCCCTGTAGTATATAGCCTGCCACCCCCCTAGAATCTAGCCTGCAGCCCCCGCCCCCAATATAATGCCTGTAGGAAAAAACAAACAGAATACTCACCTCCCACTCGCTGACATTCTACTATGTGTGCCGACATCGGCACACACTATGATGTCAGCGAGCGGCTGACGTCACGATCCCTGCGACGGACAGCACGGGGACACGGTGCCGATGTCGTAGCATTGCTGCATAGACGAGGACCTGTTGGGGGGCCGTCGGAAGGTGAGTACACTGTTTGTTTGTTTTTTTGACTCGAGTATAAGCCAAAGTGAAGTTTTTCAGCACATTTTTTTGTGCTGAAAAACTCGGCTTATACACAAGTATTGAGTTGGTTCTGGTTGACTGCTATAAAGCACCTCAATGCTGCTGGCAAAGCAAAGGAGAAGCTCAGGCAAGATGGCAGACCCCATAATTAAGGAATAAGATAAAAACAGATTTGAAAGAAAGGAAACAATGCTTGTTTTTTTTTTTCTTAAAGAATAATGTGGGCTGCAATGCTGTGTAAACTGATGGTAAACAACTGCCAGTGGCTGACATTCATTTAAAGGGGTTGTTCGACTTTGATAAAAATCCTAAAGGTGGGCTGGGGAGAGTGTCTGTACTTGCCTCCTCTGGCACTCCCGGTGTCCCTCAGTGCTGTGTGCCTGTTTTTTACAGAGGCACCTCCGCTCTGACTGCTTCCAGCCGCCTGCACGGCGATGGTCACCATGTCCCAGTGCCTGATACAGCACAAGAGGAGGTAAGTACTGCTTTATTTTTTTTTCAACAGCACCCTTCCCCCAGGCCCTAGAAATTTTATCAAAGTTGGACAACCCCTTAATCTAATGAACTCATCGTCAAATAGCGAGTTGCCTACAGGGAATTTGGGCACAGTGATTATGGATCTGTTTTCATATTCTTTATTTATGGCTTTCTTTATCCAAAATTCTATTCAAAATATTTAAATGAGCCACTTCTTACCTGCTCATCACTACCACTGCCTTCTCCTGCCGATGCATCTGAAATATTGCTTCTGCAAAGAAGCGCACTCGAGAAAATAAACATATTGCATTCATAATCACTGTCCTCAGTTGCTGTGTGATGATAGTTTTCCTTAAAGAATCTTCCTTGGGTTCGGAAAAAAAAAAAATGTAATCATCCAGGCTATTACTCTTCTGAAAAACTGTACATTTATTGTTCAATTTAAGTAATTTAGCCTGACAGCAGTAAGTAAGTTCTATTCCCGGTTGGCAGCATTTGAAAAGCTTTCTTCTTACAAAATGACCCTGATTCTTTTAGATGTTCTGGCTGTCCCAAAATAAATTATTTCACTTCCACTGATCCTTAGTATTTTGCCCTACAATGTATTGAAAAAGTCAACCTTCTTTCATACATAATAATTTAGATTTTTCCTTTCTTTTTAGGTATGGACTGGTTCCATTGTAATGTTTGCCACTTACGTCAGGACACAAATTACTACATCACTAGCTGTGGACATATTATTTGCAAGAATTGCATCACGCAAGGTTTATTTTATATATTTCTTAACTTCATTCTTTAGAGAAATGCTTGTGAGATTGCATTTATACTAAATAGTAGCTGGTGCAGGGCTTGAGGGGTTGGTGTATAACACAATATTCAAAGAACATGAATCCTTGTGTTATGTGCTGCCCTCCTCAGGCCCTTTACTAGTCATATCACATGGTATACCTTTTTTTGCTCAGTTCTTTTATTTTTTATGTTTTTGCTAAAGAGATCACCTAAAATGTGTGCTACATAACCTGCATCTTTTTGCATTGAGTAATATCACATCAACCCTTCTGTTTCTGTTATAATAGCAGTAGCATGAGGATTTCTGCACATGTTGTAGAATGACCATGGAATTTTCCCAAGCAGTAGTCCTGCAGCCAGATAAATATGATTTTTTTTTTCAAAATGATGAAGGTAAAAAAGTTAATAATACTATATAAATTTATCCACTTGATCTCTGTGAGTGAACTGACCCAAATAATAAAAGGGGATGTGTCACTGGGACCACCTACTAAAATCCTTAAAAAGAAAACAGCTTCCAAGAAAATTGCATGGAGTGTATAACCTGTATCTCATTTATAAACCTCATACGTTTTCATAAACTGCAAGTTAAAAAGTTATGCTTTGGAAAAGTAGGGAAAAAAAGAAACCGGAAAATGCTTTGGCAGGAAGGTGTTATTGCAACATAATAGAATACCTACATTTTTATATTTATTTAAAGCTGTTCTAATGTAGCATATAGCCAGCCATTCCCCCAGTTTGCCCAGCACATAGAAAAATAAACTTGCACACTCACCTTCCGATGCTCCCGTCCCCACGGCTCCTCTACTTCTTTTCTCTGCTGTAACAGACACACTATGATGTAATCAGTGGTGACACCGCATCAGAGTTTGTCTACATCTGAGATGCTTTTTTCAGTGTTACCATTTTGGGGTTGGTATCTACTATTGTTGAAAATTTAAGAATATTTTTCTGAGGGCAGGAGTATAAAAGCATAAATTCTGTACTGGATTTTTTACGATTTTTTTTTCTGTGTTCACCGTATAGCCTAATAATCATATTATCTTTATTCTATGGGTTGATAGGATTATGGGGATACCATACATGAATACTTTTACTAACATTTTACTGAATTTGCCAAATAAAGCCTAATGTGGGGAAAAATCTATCATTTCTGCATTGCCATCTTCCAAGTGGCATAACATTTTTACTTTTTACAGAGCTGGTTGATGGCTGTTTTTTGCTGGATATGTTGTACTTTGCACCAGTATCATTCTGGACTACATATGTTTTTTGATCACTTTTTATTGTACTTTTTGTGGAATTCAATAGGTTTTTTTTTACTTTTTTACTACTTCCACCATGGGACATGAACAAGCAATCATCTGATCATGATAATACTCTGCAATACAGATGTATTGCAGGGTATTAGCAGTGTCAGCCTATGCACATGCATAGGCCGACACTGTGCTTTTAAGATGACCCCCGAAAACGGTGCGGTGTAGGGGGGCTGATCTTGGGGGAAAGACCCCCCCTAAAGCATTTTAAATGCCCCGGTCGCGCTGACCGCAGCATTTAACGGGTTAACCACCCGCGATCGGAGCCCACTCCGACCGTAGGTGTTACACTGAGGTCTCGGCTATTGGTTATAGCCAGCACCCCTTGTGTCCCGATGCTGGTTCGGCTCAGATCTTAAACTGAACCGACAACAGGTTAAACGCACTTCAAGCATGGCATGTGAAGACGGTAGGGCTGCAGAATCAGAGTTGTTGATAACAGTGATAAAATGGGCCACACATGTACCCGGGTATAAGCCGAGGCACCTAATTTTACCACTAAATTGGTCGCCATTGGTCGAAGCCTCCGCTCACTAATGAAATATCCAGCAGCCGCCCCTCACTAGTGAAATGCCCAGCAGCCTCCCATTTTTATTATTGGAGACCCTATAGCAGATAATAATATTGCAGACCTCCTAGCATAAAACTAATAATCCTGGAGACCCCCACAGCAGACAGAAAAATAAATAAATACTTTCCTTTCTTGCACCACACTTCAGCTTCTTCTCTCCTCCATGTGCCACACAGTGTCCTGCACTGTTTGTATAGTTAGGTATCAGGAGTAGAGCTGCAGCAGGAGCAGGAGATGACCCTGGAGCAGTACAGTACAGCTGACAAGTACTTTCCGCTCCTGGGTCCTCTTCTGCTCCTGGGGCTGTTCTTCTCAGTGTCCTTAACCCTAGGCATACAACAAGTATCAAGCGATAGGACATGGAGTGGAGCGCCAGGAGAAGACCCAGGAGCAGTGGGGAGTTCTCAGCTGTACTCAACTCTACCCACCTTCTGCACCAGTGAATGCTTCCAGCAGTAATGGAAACAATCATTGGACTGTCAGCAGGTTGGGGACCTCAACATATGGCTTGACAGGCTACATGTGGTCTATCGGTGTGGTTTGTGCACCCAGATCCCCCTTTTAGTTGAGATGAATAAGTTCTGAACTATGTGTACATGCTCAGTAGTGAAGCCCCTCTCTAATAGATCAGAGGGATAAGGCACTGGAAATAAATGTGTACATTTATCTCAACACTGCTAGAGTGACCAAGAAAACAGGACAGTGGAGTCGGTGACAATTTTGGTGGAGCTGGAGTTGAAGTTAGTGAAATTGAAGAGTCGGTGCTGGAGTCGGAAGTTTGACTTGACTACTCCATATCGCTGGATGGCAGCCTTAGGGCTTCACACGCAGCGTTTGTTAACGAATTGTAAATGCAATAAATTGTGTTTATCCCTATGATATCAGAAAACATTACAACCACAGTGTAGTAACACTTTTGAGGCAAAAAAGTAATGCTTCATCTGCTTTTTAGCAATTGCTGGGACTGAACCGTATTTATCCTGGTTCTATCAGCTCTGTACTAAGGACTGTGCAAAGACTGTGGGCAGTGGCAAATGCAGTGATGGCTTGATGACTGGTTCCTGTGTAGAGGAATTAAAATTTGGTTAAAGTTTCATGTGCACGGTATTATATTCTTCCTTCTTGACCCACTTCAGTATGTTTCTGCTAATCCACTGATCAGCTGACTGTCAGACTGCACTTCAAAGCTGCTCAGTTTCTGTAATCTCCATGCGATTGGACAGGTTTTTAGAGTGGTAGGGGGTAGATTGCTCTTCTTCATGTGCTAGCTTACACTGTGCGGATGTTAATTGTAAGGTGGTATTTTTTTTTATGCAGAAAGTCATTGATGACATTGACATTTCCTCCTAGACTTTACTTCAAGTCTTATCTCTCCAGTTCTGGTTTTATCCTGCTCAGGGTAGGATAAGGGTTAAATACAGTCTGAATAATTGCTGATGAGAGTAAGCTCAAGGTTGATTAAATGCTGCTGAAGACTGCAGTTATGTTTGCAATGGCTCAACACTGAAGTGTTTTGCCCTGTGCCCTAGTATACTTTCTTACATCGTAGTTTTTTATACAGAAGATGCTGACTTACATTATTAAGTTAAAAAAAGCTGTCCATGCTATATGGTTAGAACGTGGTTGAGAAATAGAAGCATTGTTGCATATTTTCAGTGTGGAATGTATGTGAAGTATATTTTAGCTGCAGCAAAATGTACAAAGTATTACAAAACCTCCAAAGGCTGCCAAGAAAATCAATGTAAGCTACTTACATTGTAAATTTTAAATCTCCATTTTTTTAAAATACATTTTTGTAAACATGCACCATCAGTGTACTTTGTGCAACCAGGCTTCTGTAGTTGTAGGTATTGTAACTGCTTATGAAAACTGTAGGAAAAGGAAGAATCTTACTTGTTAAAAATGTTACCAAGGTTAAATATATAAAGACAAAAGCATTTGTCCCCGTTAAGAGGTGTTCCAGGAATCTTAGGAAACTCTAAGGAAACCTTCCACACTTGAGAGTGTGATTCGCTGAACTCGCATCACACTGTTGCCTGGATCTCCCGGCCCAAACACTGCAAACCAGAAATGAACTCAGCATGTCAGTTCAGTTCGGGTTTGCAGCGTTCGGGCCGGGCGATCCAGGAAGCACTCGCGAGTTCAGCGCATCACGCTTGTAAGTGTGGAAGGGGCCTAACTGTTGCTGAAAAGAACTGACCCTCTGTTCCTGCATTGAAGAAGACCTACCAGGTCAATTTGGGACCCTAAAGCAACTACGTTTTTATGTTTAACCCTTTAACAACCTGTGACATAATAGCACATCCTGGGTCGACTGCGGGTGCATGGAGAGGGCTCACGGGCTTACATTTTTTCTTAAATAGGTTGGCTACTTGCATCAAACTTTGACAGGTATAAAGCTCTAATTATACTTTCCCTGTAAATGTTTCCTGAGAGCCACAGGTCACATGCCCCTAGGCAGCAGAACTCAGGACTTCTTGTGGCGCCCCATGTGCTGCTCGCTCCTGCCATAAGGGGAAAGTCGGATTCCTGCTGCACAGGGGTTACGTGACAATGCAATTGGGCTAGGCTCCTCCCGCAGACTTTGAATTTCATTTCCAAACACAATACAAATGCTATCTGTGAATATGGCCGTTCCCTTAGATTTCCAGCAGTCAAATTCATTTTTTGAAGTTGTTTAAATTTAACATAATTCCTAGTCCCACTTGATGCTGTTGCTCTCATACTTTATTACATTATCATCTTTGCACATAGAATTTAAATACTATAAGAATACATTTACCCCATCACATGCACTGTACAGTTCATACAAACAAAATAAGTCATTACAGGGTAATGAGGGCCCTGTTGCAAGATGCAGGAAGTAACAGTGCTTGTATAATGGTGCAGCCATTCTTTAACTCCTTCACACACCACAATGTTATAGCACGTTATAATGCTGTGGGGCAGAGCTGTAACTTGGAGAGGTAGGGGCCCATAGCAGACTTCTGAAAGGGGCCCACCCTATCCCCTCAGAAAATATACATATTCGTATACTCACACATTTGTACACTCATGCGCAGACATTTTTGCACTGATATATACAATTATACAGTTAAACAGATCTGTCCCAGTAGCTACTGACCACTTTGGGAATTACACAACAGGAATTAGAGATAACGGATGGCCGCTCCTGTTGTTCTTCTGACCCCTCCATCTCCCCCGTCATTTCTTAGCTGAGATTCCGATTCTTGCAGTGTACTGTGGAAGATATGCACTGTTATATACATATTGCCCTGTACAATGAGCAGAATAACATGTATATATTATTTAGTGTGTTAGGTCGAATGGCAGGGCCCCCTGACACTGAGGGCCCCATAACAACTGCTCTGACAGCTGTAGTTTGGCCCCTGTGTGGAGAGAGCTTTCGGGCTGAGCTTTGTCCATACCGAGCTTGTGTAGGTTATATTACGCAGCTAACACCTGCCTTTAACTTCCCTGACCTGTGATGGTGTATATCGCAGCAGTTAAACTGTTAAGTAACACGGTCGACTCGACTAACTAACGTTGCTGGTAATAGACACTGCCATCTTTAATTTCATCGAACTGCACTGATTGGTTGCCATGACACCATGGGGTCATATAGAAACTCCTAGTCCTATCACTTGGCCTCAACTGTAGCAGGGGGCATACTGATCACCAGCATATATAATAGTATACTGCAATACATTAGTGAAAAAAGGAAAAGTTTAAATCAACCCCTTTACCTAGAACAAACACAGAAATAAACAGAAAAAATCATAAACTTGTGCTGTACCCTATGTCCGAAAATGCCTGATCTGTCAAAACATAAAATCCATTATCCTCTCATCTTATGGTGTACCAAATACAAGGCCGTGCACGACCATATAAAGAATAACTGTAAAATGTAACTGTGGTTTTTTCCACAAATCAAAATGTCTTGGGATGTAGAACAACTTTGCCTATTATCTTTGTTACCTATATCCAGCAGTTTCCTTGCTATACCCCTCATATTATCTCAGTGCCAAAATAGCTCCTTCCTCTGCCTGTGCTGACAAGCCCTGGAGTCCGTCCTGTAAACAAACTCTATGATTTCATGGGAAGGGAGGGGCTGCTGCTCCCTGCTCACAGAGGAGGAGGTCATGTGACAGAGCTCTTTGTATTTGTAGCAGAGCTGGATGTGTTCAGGACTGTGGATACAGATGTCTCCTACACAGAATAGTAAGGTACAAGATCTCCCCTGTTCCCTATCTGTTCCTCCATCCCTGTCTGTGATTTTACAGAACTGTCTCTATCTTTCTCTGCACCTCATGCTGCACCCTCTCCCTCACCTTGTACTCTACAGTATCAGCTCTGTCATAACTTTGGAAAGAAAAGAGCGAGCTGCACAATATGGGAATCGTTCTGTTTGTTTTTAAAGGGGAAATCACTATAACTTTACAGTTACGCTTTAAGATCACAATACAAAACTCTACTAAAATCATCTGGTGCCAAAGATAATACCTACCCCCAATGTGTCCAGCAGATAACAAACCCACCTACATTTCTGAAAGTTATGGCTGTTGGAGCAAAGGAAGTAAAAAGGGCAAAAACGTAAGAATGGAATGTCCTGCAAAGGTCAAAATGAATAAATACATAAATCAAATAATTTAATAAATTCGTAAACAAATGCTGTCATCTGATGTCATCTTATATACAGAGTCCAAAGTAAATATAAAAGATCATTACAGTATCTTGTACAAAATTTGCAATGGGGTACAGCAGCTTCATCCTTTCCAACAGCACTATGGGGGGGGAGAATTCAGAGCTTCTCTGCCATGCCAGCGCAGCTAAACGCTGTTCAGGCCCCTGCCGAAGACATGAAGAGGCTGGAGCCTCTGGTGGCGGACCATCATAAGCCAGCGCACGAGCATCAACGTATGATAAATAACCTCCTATGCAACTATCTGCTCAGCTCCTGTTCTGTTTCCTACAGGTAGCATTGCATTTTTAACATTAACTTTAATGCCAAAATTGTTTCAAAAAAACATTTGAATCTGCATATAGACTCATTGGAAAGAGTGTAAGAGTGTAATAACATTTTAGATTTTTTTAATTTGTTAATTCCCTCTTCCTTCCTCACCTCTTATACATCTTTCTCCATAATGGTTGTGGGTGTTACTGAATTGTATTTGAACCCTGTCCCTAGCACTCTCTGCCAGCATGTATTTTTAGTTAATATCTAACATGGTCTTTTCTCCCCTTTTGCACAGATGATTGCAGTGTATGCAAAACTGCCTGCAAATGTCTGCCTATTTCAGATAATGTGAGTATGAATATTTGTGATCCACATTGAGGCTTGAGTACATACAAAAAGTTTGAAATATAGAATAACTTAAAGAGGTTTTTCAGGCAAATTTTTTGCAGAGTATTTTTAGCTGAGGGGGAGTATGCAATTTTTAGCAAAGCTAATAAATAACTGTAAGCATATACATTATTAGGTAGCTACTTGATGCAGGGAAACCATCACAAGAAATATCTTTTGTGTATAAATGAAATATATAGGAAATTCTGCATTTAATTGCAATAACCTTCACACTGGCAGAATTCAACATTTGCATTTCAGCAGCAATTTAGCTTGCAATGCCCTCTTTTGTATGAAAGTGTCATTTGGAGAGCACCATAAGAGAGAACCATAAAAACAGATCCCCTAAGAAAATGACGAAACTGTGCTTTTTGTTACGTGTACCACACTTGGAATTTATTTCCAGCTTCACAGAACATTGCATGGAATATTGAATAGTGACCATATTATGGAAAAATTATATGGCTTTTGGAATATGGGAATGGAAAAGGTTCTGGTCCCGAAGGGGTTTATAAAGAAACAATAACATTTGCTAAAACTGGACAACTCCTTTTAATATTCTCTGTGATTTCCAAATCTGCTGTGGAAACTTCATATGTCATTGTCTGTGGGTTAATCCATCCATAATTTGTGTTGTTTTCGTTCTTGTGAAATATTAAACCCTTCCTACAAAAAAAACATAATAGCACTGTTGTAGTGCTGTTCTAAGTGACTTCATGGAAACTGCAGTACTATCATGTCTGTGGTTTATGTCCAACAAAAACTTTACACATTGGGCACTGAAATTGCATACTCCTAGAAAAAAATTACAGTTTTCACTTTTTATAATGAGACTATACAAAAGATCTCCACCAGCTCAGACCCGATCTAAACAGGTCCCACCTGGTGGAGATGGCTTCTGGATCTGCTAAGTGGCTGGAGCCTCTTAATAGATCAGGGACTCATTTTGCTGGCAGGGGAAAGTTTAAGACTGGTGCTTAAAATGCCAGGCTTAACCATATTTTGTTTTTATCTTCTTACTAATAAAGCTTAGTTCTCTGATGTGTGGCTGTACATGTGATATTTATGGCCCTACCCAATCTACGAACATTGGGGCAGATTTACTTACCCGGTCCATTCGCGATCCAGCGGCACGTTCTCTGCGCTGGATTCGGGTCCGGCCGGGATTTAATAAGGTAGTTCCTCCACCGTCCACCAGGTGGCGCTGCTGCGCTGAAAAGCATCTGAACGCACTGGAGTTCACCGGCTCGGGCTGAGTGAAGGTAAGCGCGTCCCGAGCAACACATTTTCCGTTCTTAAATGCGGCGGTTTTTCCGAATACGTCGGGTTTTCGTTTGGCCACAACCCCCGATTTCCGTCGCGCGCATGCCAGCGCCGATGCGTTGGCAAATCCTGGGGCAATTCAGGTACAATCGGCGCAAATCGGAAATATTCGGGTAACACGTCGGGAAAACGTGAATGACCCCCATTGTGTACAGTCTAAGTGACACATCTCCCCCATATCTCTCATGCAGTAGACTGGAATAATATTGTGATTACTCGGCTCATCTAGCAAGTCGTATAAGATATTGCCAAATGACGTGGTAACTGTTTGCTTACCCCCTTGACATCACAGCCCATGTGCTAATGCTGAGGCACTCTTTCCATACAGTCCAAACCACACCATGAAATTAAATTATATTATGCTGCAGGAGGGGTTAAAGACACTATTATTGCACTATTATTGGTTTGGAAGCCATTTGGGACCAGACAGACTCTGGTTAAACTTGTGCACAATTACATGTTGGCACTCTCATCGGAGTAAGTTGAAGTTTCTCTGATACAATTTACTGCCTGATAACTGGATAATGCAAATAAACATTTTTGCTCGCAATAAGTCACCTGTACTAGACATGTTATTATCCATTGTTCAAGTTTATAACTTTGGTAAGCTAATAGTAAGCTAACAGTACTGTTTTGTTATTTTTATTGTATTTGAAAAATAATTTTGATTGAGAATGGCATTCCATCTACATTTGGATTTACATTTGGTGTATAAGCCAAAACAGAGAAGTACATATGTGGCGATCCATATGCTTGGCTGACACACTGGCCCAGATTTATTAAAGCCCCTGCACCCGTTTTCTGTCTGATTTCTTTTCTGTCTGACCTTCTTTTCAGTGCAAGCTGCTTTCACTTGTATTCTGCAGCACATTTGTGGCATTCCTGCGCACATTCGGACCGTGTGACAAATTTATTATGCAGAATTGTGTTGCACGCCCTATGTTACAGGTACACCACAAAGAAGTTGGTGCACTCTGTCGGAGCAGTGCAGAGGGCACCAGATTCATGAATAACGTGCTCCACATTTTATGAATCTGCCTCACACTGTGGCCTCTATGGGCACTATTTTTGATAAATGTATGCCACTAAGTCTTTACAAGCCTAAGTCTGCACAAAAAATGTGATTCAATTTAGAAAGATTTACTTAAATATGAATAGTGGAGCTATCCACTGACAACTCACAAGCTTAGGATGCAGCTTCATCAATCTGTTGTACTCCAAACGGAGTCATAATAATAAATAATAATAATTCCTTTATGTAGCACACACAGATTACGTAGCGCTACACAGAGCTTGCCAAATCGGTCCCTGTCCCAATGGGGCTCACAATCTAATCATGGCTACAGTTGATTGGAAACAGAGTGCCCAGGCAGCATAAAACTTTTCTGGGGAGTCACGATGCTGGTAAATCAGTTTCTTGAAAGATTAGCTCTGTTAACTCCTCTCTTCCAATTAAGGCAGCCTGGAAATCTATTATCATGCTACACACGATGTGGGCAGGTCTGCCTTGTGAAGGATGAAGGTATTGCATGAGGTAACGTGGGGATACCTGGGTGGGGCAAACTGCGTATTGAAGGGATGGCACAACTGTACGTACCTAAAAAGCACGTGGCTAGGGTAAATTCATCCTTCAGTCTCTTGTACAGACATTAAAGAATAGACTTTGTACTTGCACTTTGCACTACATGACCTTGCAAGGCAAATAAAAACTCTGCCACGGCTTTCTTGTACAATAAAAAAGTTACATTCAGGATTGCTGTAATGTTTTAGCATTACAGTCCTTATAATCCTCACCTGTTAAATGAAATGATTTGAATACAGAGGTTAGTGTGGGGTCCCTTATCTTATCAAAAGTTTGCAACATTCCCTGGCAAAGTGTTTGTCACCAGTGCTTGTGTTTTATAGAGTCCCAACCCACTGCAAAGGCAGACCCAACTTTGCGAGACCCATCAGGCAAGGTTATACCCACATAGTCCAATGGGTTCTGTAGTGTTTGAGGATCTAATTTAATCCTTTCCCTTCACAAAAAGGAGATCAAGTAGAATTAAGTTTTCCAAACCGGTGAATTAGAAAGGAGATTGTTGGTTAACCTAATGATTTTGGGTAGCAGGACTATCTTCAGAAGGTTCACACAGCCACCACTGAAAATGGGAGCATCAGCCAAGAATTGGGTTTTCGTTCAAACGTACTTGACAAGTGATTGTGTTGTATGTCATTCATGTGGAAGTCACAGAGCAGAGGTGTCTGGTAATGTTTATCCCAAGATATCAAATCCACCTTGTTAACTTGTGATAAGGGCCATCAGCAAGCTACTACTGGCATCAAAAGTGCTGATAACCTTGTTAGAACATGTATGTAAACAAGCTTCAAATAAACATGTATAATTTTTGTTTTCTATGTATCTCTGCTCAGCTGAAGCCAAAAGAGAAGATATTTTTTAAATCTCTTGAAGAAACTGTACAGAAGAATATTCAGAGTATTTCTAAGGTGGGAGGAGAAGAAAAATAATTTTATTGGGAGACTGTCAGGTCAAAAATGCCTTCCAAACAAATAATGGGTCTTCTAACACACCTCCTACATATACGCTGCACAATCAATAACGGACATCTACTATCAGTTTACTGATGGTAGACGTATCTTAATATGAATATTTTATTATAACTGTATGTCGCGATTGAAGAAATATAAAGTTATAAAAGTTATGCTAATTACTCTGGAGCGCTCAGGCTAAGTACCTCGAGCGCCTCAGTGAGCCTCTATATTTTAATTAATGCACTCCCCACGTTGAGCTAGTGGTCCCGCCCAGGCCCACCTGTCACCTGTTCTATGTGCTATGTGATGTGCAACGTCCCAGGGTAATTAGCATAACCTTTACAACTCTATATTTCCACAATCTCTGCATATATAGTTGTAATAAAAAAAATTCCCATGGAACATTTTTCCTCAGGAACTTCTTATTAGTACACATCTACCATCAGTAAACTGATAATCCTGTATACAGGAGGCTCAAAGGGTGAAGATGGCAGCCGTATCTAAAGAGACAAAGATTCTGTGGCATTACAACAGTCTGCAGCCAAATTTACCTAATTTGATCTGCACCCTTGCTCTTACATTTCCAACAAACATGTTGATCACTTGCAGCATCTGTTTCTACACAGCACTATTATTAGTTGGAGACGTATTTTGGGCTTGACAGATTTAATTGCTTTGTTATTTATTTAGATATTGGTCTAATCAAGATATGACTTCTAGGTTTAACTGTTAATTTATGCTGTCCAAATCATGTTGGGTGGTAGCTGTGCCTTTTTAACCCCTTCCCGACGTGCGCCGTAATAGTACAGTCCCCACTATGTTAGTGAGTCCATCGACTAATCCCATATAGATGGGCCAATACCAGTATACATGTAATCACAATATGTAGAAACAGAGCTGGTGTCAAAAAACCACTGAAATATTTGAAATATAAAAGCAAAATTTTTATTGATATACTCTAAAACACACTTAAAAAACACACCCAATGTGTGTTATATCTCTCCATTGACTTAAATAAAGTCACATGGTCTCCTATCAGCTGCCACAAGGTAAGGCTATTTGTAAACATGGACTGGCTAAGTGCAAACAAATGTGCAAAAACAGATTATTGTAGCAAATAAGCCCCAACTTATCGTATCATATGGTACACAATATATAAGTAATTGGAATGCATATCACCATGTTTCCATGTAGCTGATAGGATCTGACCCTATTTTTCTAATCAGATCCTATCAGCTACATGGAAAAATGGTGATATGCATTCCAATTACTTATATATTGTGTACCATATGATACGATAAGTTGGGGCTTATTTGCTACAATAATCTGTTTGATATTTGCACATTTGTTTGCACTTTGCCAGTCCATGTTTACAAATAGCCTTACCTTGTGGCAGCTGATAGGAGACCATGTGACTTTATTTTAGTCAATGGAGAGATATAACACACATTGGGTGTGTTTTTTAAGTGTGTTTTAGAGTATATCAATAAAAATTTAGCTTTTATATTTCAAATATTTCAGTGGTTTTTTGACACCAGCTCTGTTTCTACATATTGTGGTAATAGTACAGTCCCGGTGCATATTGCAGCAAAGACTTACCGGTAACACCCGCGATTGGTGCATGGGCGCCGCCATCTTGGTGACATCATCAGGGAGTGGCGATCCGTCACCATGACAGCCTCGGGTCTTCCGAGGCTGTCTCGTTTTAACCCATTCATTATAATGTGCGATTTGCACATTTTAATGAATGAGGTGGAAAATCCCCATATACTGCCATACTGTGGTATGGCAGGATCAAACAGACAACCTAAGGTTAAAGTACCCTAGGGGGTCTGAAAAAAATACTAAAAGTAAAAAAAAAAAATTATAATAAAAAACCCTAAAAATTCAAAACACCCCGCCTTTCCTAGAACTGATATAAATATAAATAAACAGTAAAATTCATAAACACATTAGGTATTGCCTTGTCTGAAAATGCCCGGTTTAACCCCGTAAAGTTGAAAATTACACTTTTTTGCCATTTTGAAAAATATAAAAAAATTTGAAAAAAGTGATCAAAAGGTCGTACAGTCCTTAAAATGGTAGCATTGTGACGTCCCTAGAACTAATATAAATAAATTGTAAAAATCATAAACGCATTAGGTATCGCCTCATCTGGAAATGCCTGATCTATCTAAATATACCGTATTTTCCGGACTATAAGGCGCACATAAAAGCCTTGGATTTCCTTAGAAATCCAAAGTGCGCCTTATAGTCCGGTGCGCCCTATGTATGGCGCAGGGCAGCGGACCCTACTTACATAGGTCCCCGCTACTGGAGACAGCAGATCTCCAGCGGGAACTGCAGACCACGCGGCACGAACAACTTCTGCCGCGTCGGTCTGCAGTTCCCGCTGGAGATCTGCTGTCTCCGGTAGCGGGGACCTATGTAAGTATGGTCCACTGCCATCCTCCACCTCCCCCTCACCTTCCCCGCGTTCCGCGTCTCGGCGTCGCGTCTCGTCCCGTCGGGTCTCCGCTCCGCCCCCGGACCTCCGCCACGCCCCCGACCCTGCGCCTTATAGTCCGATGCGCCTTATATATGGAATTATTACATATATAAGGCGCATCGGACTAATGCGCCTTATATTCCGGTGCCCCTAATGGCCCGGAAAATACGGTAATAACGTTTTTCACAGCGTTTAACCCAGTAACAGAAAGTAGCACCCTTTGTCGAAAATGGCACTTTTTTGCCATTTTGAAAAAGTATAAAAAAAATCTATAAAAAGTGATCAAAAGGTCATACAGTCCTCAAAATGGTAGCATTGAAAACGTCATCAAAAGTAGCACAAAATGACACCACCCACATCTACGTACACCGAAGTTTGAACGAGTTATTAGCACCAGAAGATGGCAAAATCAAAAAAAGTTTTGTACACTAGGTTTTAATTTCTGTAAATGTATGAAAACATTATAAAACCTATGCAAATTTGGTATCCCCGTAATCGTACCTACCCACAGAATGAAGTAGACATGTCATTTGGGTCACACAGTTAATGCCGTAAAATCCAAGCCCACAAGAAAATGTTGCAAATGCTTTTTTTTCACCATTTTCAATTTTTTTCCTGCTTCCCAGTACACAGCACGGAATATTCAATAACATCACTATGAAGTGCAATTTGTTATGCAGAAAACAAGCCTTTACAAAGCACTTTACGTGTAAAAATAAAAAAAGGTATAGATTTCTGCAGGTGGGGTGTGTAAAATGGAAATTAAAAAACTAAAAAGGGCCAAGTCGTTAAGGGGTTAAGGAGCAGAGAATGAGAATGGGACTCCATAAGGAGAGAAGGTGTGCTGCAACTATTGGGGAAATGCTATGGCTGCTATATTCTGAATACTGATTGGGGCTAGGTAGAGTTAGCATATTTGTGTATTGGCAAAGGTATATTTGCATTTTGTATTTACCCCCTTAGTGGGTTTGTTCACTTTCAGCAAATAATTTCTATGGTGTTTTTGTAATTAAAAGTTATACAATTTTACAATATACTTTCTGTATTGATTCCTCACATTTTTCTAGATCTTTGCTTGCTTTCATTCTATAGGAAGCTTCATAAATTATTTCCTGCATATAAAACCTGGTGTGATGTCAAACAGTTCTGATTACCCTCTGTGATACTAACGAGCTGTGCACCTGTGACATCATATGATCATTGACTTCCACAGGAAGTAAACAATAAGGGTGCGGTCACACGTACTGCTTTTACTCCTTTAGAAAAGGAATCAAAGTGCACTGGGACGTTACAATACAAGACACCGGTGCTGGTTACCAATCACATGCCTTCCCTTAGAAATACATATACGATTGGGCCATGTCAAGCCCGCTTGTACTTTGATTCTGCTTCTAATTGGAGTGAATGCGGTACGTGTGAGCGCTCCCTCAAGCTTCCTGTTGAAAGGCAACAAGCAGCAATGAAGAAAACTGTTAGTAATTAATAATAGAAATTTGTATTCCACTTCATTACACAGACAATATCACTTATTTGCTAAAAGTGGACAACCCCTTTAACGATGCATCATGAAACTCTATGTCATGTTGTTGTTAAGGATATATGGTGAAGGCTCTAGGGCTGAGCAGGTGCCTGTGTTATTACAAGCTGTGATAACAAACCCTCAGTACAAAAAAAAGGTCATGGGTATAATTCCATACAGATTTCAAGCAGATTTTTATTTGCCCAAAACATGTACTAAAATCCACAAAGCCAGATACTACTGTATTATGTTACTGTATTAACATTAAAAGCTGCAAAGAAACACTGCAAATTATAAGCGATGGGTACATTTCTTGATCTATTAAAATATACACTGCTCAAAAATCTCTCTCAAATAACACATCCTAGATCTGAATGAATATAATATTCTCATTGAATACTTTGTTCTGTACAAAGTAGAATGTGCTGGCAACAAAATCATCAAAAAAAAAATTTAAATTTATTAACCAATAGAGAGGCCTGGATTTGGAGTCATCCACAAAATTAAAGTGGAAAAACTTTGATCTAATGTTCTTAAAACAAGTCAAAATGAGGCTCAGTTTTTTGTGTGGCCTCCACGTGCCTGCATGACCTCCCTACAACGCCTTGGCATGCTCCTGATAAGGTTGCGGATTGTCTCCTGAGGGATCTCCTCCCAGACCTGCACTAAAGCTTCCGCCAACTCCTATACAGTCTGTGAAACAATGTGACGTTGGTGGATGGAGCAAGACCTAATGTCCCAGATGTGCTCAATCAGATTCAGGTCTGGGGAACAAGCAGTCCAGTCCATAGGTTCAGGGCCTTCATCTTACAGGAACTGCTGACACACTCCAACCACATGAGGTCTAGCATTGTCCTGCCTTAGGAGGAACCCAGGTCCAACCGCACCAGCCTATGGTCTCACAAGGGGTCTAAGGATCTCATCTTGGTAACTAATGGCAGTCAAGCTACCTTTTGGGAGCATATGGGGGGCTGGGAGTCCCTCCAAAGAAATGCCACCCCACACCATTACTGACCACTGCCAAACCGGTCATGCTGAAGGATGTTGCAGGCAGCAGATCGCTCTCCACTACGTCTCCAGACTCTTTCACGTGTCACGTGCTCAGTGTGAACCTGTTTTCATCTGTGAAGAGCACAGGGCACCAGTGGCAAATTTGCCAATCCTGGTGTTCTCTGGCAAATGGCAAGCGTCCTGCAGGGTGTTGGGCTGTAAGCACCGCCATTTGTGGATGTTTGGTCCTCATTCCATCCTAATGGAGTCGGTTTCTAACTGTTTGTGCAGACACATGCACATTTGTGGCCTGCTGGAGGTTATTTTGCAGGGCTCTGGCAGTGCTCCTTCTGTTCCTTCTTGCACAAAGGGTTGCTGGGTTGTTGCCCTCTTGTGGACCCTTCCATGTCTCCTGGTAGCGCCTCCAGCCTCTGAACACTACCAAACAGACACAGCAAACCTTCTTGCCACTACTCACATTGATGTACCATCCTGGATGAACTGCACTACCTGAGCCACTTGTTTGGATTGTAGAGTATGTATAATGCTCAGAAAGCATTGGTACTGAGAATTGGTCTGCGGTCCCCACCTACAGAACCACTCCATTTTTGAGTGTGCCTTGCTAATTGCCTATGTGATTGTCAATCAGTGTTGCTTCCTAAGTGGACAGTTTGATTTCTCTTGTTTGAGTTACATTGTGTTGTTTAAGTGTTCCCTTTATTTTTTTGAGCAGTGTATGTTTTATGATACAAATATTAGATTGTGAGTCTCAGGAAAGGTGGGATATGTTTGTGTGACATAAATAAGTGACAATAACATTTCAGCAGAAAATATTAGTATGTTAATTATGAAGTTCATTTTTTATTCTTTATTGCAGTTATAAAAACAGTTGTAAATGTTAGCAAACATTTATTTCTGATGAGCCATATAAAGTGAGAGGTCATAAACATTCTTGTATCCTATAGTCAAGATGGATTAAAAAGCTATGTGTGTGTACAGGGAGAAAAGGAACTATTTGAAGCCAATATATTACTTAGTTGTACACCTAAAGGAATTACAGACAAAGGGCCCTCTGAGGTACCCTAACCATACTATTATTGACTCTCTCCTTAATAGCATCATATGGGCACTGTAAAATAAAATAACTTGTGTGTATAAATTCAGATCACCTCCCTAAGAGAAATCTAGGAGTTGATTATAGGTTTCTGGTTTTTTAATTTCAGCTCTGTTCAGACTACTCCTGTGCATCTGCGATTTTGGTTGTTTGTTGCTATCTCTGTTGTAAGGATATGGAAGATGGCACTCAATCCATTTTAAATGCTTTTTTTCTTGTACCAATCCACTTTAATATATATACATGTTGTTTCAGTCAAAAAGACCTTCCACAGATGCGGATTGTACTGTATAGCGATCCTAAGCCTGGAAGATAGAAGCGGTATCCGCCGCTTCAGACCTTGGCTGTGCGTCAGCCGTGTTCTGGTCTCAGTGAGTGATCACTGAGTACATCAAGGGTTAGTCAATATTCTGTTGAGAACAACATAAAAATCAGTTAGTTTTAGATGATTAAAAAACAGGTGAGTTCAGTGGACTTCTGTCCTAGTGCTATCTAAATATGCGTTTCTTGTTACACAGCTTCTAGCATTACATGCATGAAAAACTGAATGCGCTAGAAGGATTATATTTGAATGCAGCTGTTTTTTGTCACATACCCATTTATTTCTATGGGGCAAGTGTAGCGATAGAAGTCGGCCCAACTAGTGCATGCTGCAAGTTTCTCTGCAGCGACAAATGTACTATGCAGAAAATCTGACATCAGCATTGCCTAATATCACTGTATCTGTGTTCTTCAATGTATAGTAGGTAAATCTTAGAATCATTTATGTGCATGCTGCCTTAGGCTGGGTTCATATTTACCATATGCAAAAGAAGTCCTCCTCACCAAGGAACTATGCATTAGTAATGATCTCTGTGTTGCTTTTCTTAGGCTTGGAGTTTTCAGAAGCAGCAGCACGATCTTCATGTGACTTTCTACAAAGAATACATTACTAAGGTTCAGAACGCTTATCAGGAGGCTATGCAGAAGATTAAAAACCAAGAGAAGTATGAATTGTGTATATTGTTACCTTGTATGTTTTGCTATTATTCCTAAAAATCTCAGGTAATGTTTAACAAATGTCTTCTGCTTTAGTGAGCTGACAGCTGTAAAGAGAGAAAATGCTGAGCTTCGATCTATGGTCTCTAATTTAAAGGTGAGGAATCTGGAGCTTGTGCACGGGTGACCAAGTATGAAAGTTTGCCGTCTTCTGCAGGTGCCCTTGGTTGGGAAAAGGAACGCGGGCCCAATCCCCAATGGCCAAGTCCACCTACTACGCCACTAGGCCAGTGCAAAAGACCTGATAAATAACCCCCATATGTGTTTTGGCCACGCAGAATCCGGAAAAACACATGTCATTGTACATGCGCCAGACCTATGACAGGGTTTACTGTACCAGCTGTACCTAGAGCTCTGGACCATGTTGAGTGTGTATGGCTATTTTTAAAAAAATCACTGGCATTAAGAGAATTATAGAGCAATTTGACTTGTCCCAAATTGCCCTGACAGGTTTTCTTGTATATGTGTTACGTTTAGTACTAATGCAAATCCCTACATAGGCAATTCCATGATTCATTAGAGCTTTTTATTTTACTGTTTCAGAGTTCCTTAAGCAAGTCACAGAGTAGCAGCAGGTAAGATCCTTATCCTCATGTATCCTGTGAAAGCAGCTTTTATTAGTAACAGAATTCTCTTTTGGGAAGGAAAAGAAGTACAGTTAAAGCTTAGAGACCTCTTGAGTGTTTTGTATCCCTAAGTACTTGCTGCAGTGAATGCAATTTACGGGGCTTTATAGATTAATGATTCTTATTTCCTGTTAGGCCTTGCACTCCTCGGCCAATTGCCATTACTCCTCCTTCTCAGACAGGTAGAGTGTTTGTAATATATGTTGTTAAAAACAAATTCAACTCAAGCATGGTCTAGCTGCTTATTCACACGTCTGTTTTTCTTTTCACTTTTGGGCTTCATTGATTTTCACTCAGACATGTTGCATTCTTCTCCGTGGGCTTTTTTCACTCTTCCTTTGTTTCCAACTGATCCATTGCCCATTTTGTTAAGCATGTAGGCAATAGAAGTCTAAAGGGTCTGCAAATAAACGGATGAGAGTCAGTTTTTTTTCCCGTATTGATGCTGGGGAAACAGGTGTTATGTCTTCTCACCCATGTTAAGCCATTATTTTTCTATGGATATAAAAACGTAACAATGTAGAAATAAAAAAAGAGGATGCTAACAAAAAAACTATAGGAAAACTGAAAATGGATTCCTAGTCAAGGGACTGTGAATCTGAACTTAGGCCCCTTCTACACTGGCGTTTTTCACGCGCGAGTTCTGCGTTTGACGAGCAGAACTTGCATTGCACTCTGTCCCATTGTATTCAATGGGTCTTTCTTCATTTGCGTTGTTTTGCACGCGCGTGCTTGCGTTCGTTTGCACGCGCGTCAAAATCGCAGCATGCTCTATTTTTGCGATTCACGCGCATTTTTCACGCCCCATTCAAGTCTATGGGGACGTATCAAAAACGCATTGCACTCGCAAACATTGCAAGTGCAATGCGAGTGCAATGCGTTTTGTACGTAAGGGTTGCTAGGTGACCAGAATAACAGTATTTCCCCTGCTCGCGAACGATCAAATAATTAAAAAAACACAATGAAGAACAGTGAAGAATAGAATAAAAACAGTGAACACAGTGAACACAGGATCATTTAAGTGAAAAACACAGTGCAGAACACAGTGCAGAATAGATTACAGATGTTCGGCACATCTGCTTACTTGTCGGGAGATACGCGCGGAGCGGTGCGAACAAAATAGCATGTGAAGAACAATATATATGTGTGTAAAGAACACATTGCAGATGTTTCCATACATCTGCAATGTCTTCTTCACAAAAATGAAACAAAAACGCAGCAAAAACCTCAGTTTTTCACGCATTGCACCCTGACGTGAAACGCAACGCTAGTGTGGAAGAGGCCTTACACTTTTTCCCTGTTATTATTCAGTCTATAATGAGAAAGTATTATCCAAATTCTTTTATGTACTTAAAGGAAATCTACCATTTGTTTTTATGCATTGTGAACCAAAAATACATGCTGTATGCTGTAGCTGCACTGATGCAGAAACATATCTTGCTTAATCCCTGATTCGAGTGGTTTTGCTCAAAAAAACTATAATAAAATTCAGGGCTTTGGGAAAGCTGTGTGTGGAGCTTCCTGAACTCTCCAGACAGGACTATTGAACCTGAGCTGGATGACTCATACATAGCACCTGGGGGATGGTGCAGCAATTGATTTCTTCTTCCTGTTAGGGACAACACAGTGATTACATAATTCTCTGAAGTAATCTTGTCCGTGTAGTATTATCTGTTTTTTTTCTGTGTGCCGGCTGTGTGTTTTAACCGTGTATTTGGGTTCACATTATCACATTTTTCTGGTGTACGTTATCTAATTTCTCTGCTGCACATTATATTATTTTTCTGTGTTCAATGTCTCAGAAGACGTACACCGTGTTGGAGGAATACAACATGCTGGCCTCTTACACAGAGTCAGCTTGTGGGGATGATGTCCCCTTCTACCTCTCCTCTTCCTCACCTTCCGGTGACCTGCGAGAACCCCCGAGAAGGCGCCGTAGGGTTTATGCTGGAGAAGTGCCTGGGACTTCTAGGGGAGAAGTGCCTGGGACTTCTAGGGGATTCCACTGACCCCACATGGGTAGCCCTAGATTATTATACCCCTAAGGTCCCAGACTTTTTTGGCCCAGCTGGAATTAAATTTGACACGGCAGGGCTCAGAGCTGTGGACTTTTTAAAGTATTTTTTGATGAGGAGCTATTGAATTTAATTGCAGTCCAGACAAATCATTTTGCTGCACAGCATATTGCCCCAAACCCCACTTTATTTTATGCACAACCCCACAGGTGGACCCCTGTCACTGCAGCAGAGATGGAGAAGTATTGGGGCATCATACTTCTTATGGGGCTTGTAAAGAAGCCATCAATCAGGGATATCCCTAAAAAGTAACTGATCTGAGAAATTATACTACTAACATAAACTACAATGCCTCACAAGAAAACTATTTTAAAATCACAGGGATATGTTAAAGGAAACCTACCACCACAAATCTACCTATAAAGGTAGATTGGGTGGTAGGTGCATCAATGGGACGTGAGGATAGCCCTTTTAAGGGCTAATCCTCACGTCCCCTCACTTTTTTGGTAACTTTTATTCCACATATATTTAAATTTACTTATGCGGCTACCGGGGCGTGGAGTAGCCGCATATGAGATTACATGAGGCGGCTACTCCACACCCCGGTACCCACTTTACCCCTCCTACTCACCCATCTTCGGCGCGCAGCTACGCGGAGAAGAGCAGGCCCGCGCCTGCGCGCTCACTGCTCCGAAACAGGCGCGGGCCTGCTCTTCTGCGCATGCGCAGACGGCAGGGTCGCCGGATGAGGGCGCGCAGCTATGCGTAGCTGCGCGCCGAAGATGGGTGAGTAGGAGGGGTAAAGTGGGTACCGGGGCGTGGAGTAGCCGCCTCATGTAATCTCATATGCGGCTACTCCACACCCCGGTAGCCGCATAAGTAAATTTAAATATATGTGGAATAAAAGTTACCAAAAAAGTGAGGGGACGTGAGGATTAGCCCTTAAAAGGGCTATCCTCACGTCCCATTGATGCACCTACCACCCAATCTACCTTTATAGGTAGATTTGTGGTGGTAGGTGCCCTTTAAAGTGTTGAAAAGTTATTACCACAGGAAGAGACACTGGTCAAAAAAAGGACTGAGCCTTAATGTCCAAACAGGCTGCGTCCTGAAGAGCTTAAATATGTATGGATTTGTATACAAGAACCTTGAGTATACAAGACCATATGAGTGCTGGATATTACCTCCATTTTTAACCCCTTAATGACCGCCGTATCGGCTTTTTACGGCGGTCATTAAGGGTAGTTCTTCTGACGCCTACGCCTTTCTACGGCGGTGCATCAGAAGAAGATTTCGGGACACCGGGTCTCGCTGGTGCCGGTGTTGGGCTGTGATATCACATCCCAGACCCGGCACTATCGGAAAAACTCCGATCCCGGGTGTTTAACCCCTTACACCTGCAAGTGTGTCCCCCGTGGATCGGACCCCCCCCCCCGGTGTGCTTACCGGGGGATCCGATCCCTCCTGCCGCTGCCCCGGGTCCCGACAAGTGACCCGAGGCTGTCGACTCCTCTCTGTGCCGGGTTCCGCCTCCTGGCAGGACCCGGCTGTAAGTAACTGAGCATGCGCGGCATGCTCAGTTACTTACACTATACACTGCAATACAAGTGTATTGCAGTGTAAAGGCTTGAATAAGCGATCGGATGATCGCTTATTCAAGCCAAGTAGTAGAATATGTAAAAAAGTTAAAAAAAAAAAAAAAATTATCTTTTTATAATATAATTAAATAAATAAATAAAATAAAAGTCCCATAATCTCCCCAGTAACACATAAAATGCAAATACAGTAAATAAAACACAAAAACATGTACATATTTGGTATCACCGCGTCCGTATTAATCTGTACAATAAATCTAAATCAATATTGACCCCCCTCGGTGAACGTTGTAAAAAAAAAACTCGAAAAACTTCCCATAATATACAATTTTTCATCAAACACCATCACAAAAAATGTTCTAAAAAGTGATCAAAAAAAGTTAAGTTCCCTAATATCATACGACTGAAAAGAACAACTGTTTTCGCAAAAAATAAGCCCTCAACCAGATCTGACAACAGAAAAATACAGAAGTTATGGCCCTGAAAAGTTGTAAATAGTAAAAACAATTCGATTTTCTCCAAAGCAAAAATTTTAGCAAAAATAAGAAAAACTATATAAATGAGGTATCACCGCAATCGTAGTGAACCAGAGAATAAAGATAAAATATTATTTTTACGTTACGGTGAGCGGGGGGGAAAAAATGCTAACAATCCAAAATAAAAATTGATGATTTTGTTTGTGTCCCCCTTGAAATAGTTAATAAAATCTCATGAATAAGCTTTAGACTCCTAAAATTAATTATCTATACATTGTATCTCATCCCGTAAATAATAAGCCCTCATATGTTCGCATTACCAAAAAAAATAAAAATTTATAGGACGTACAATGTGACAATACAAATCTGCTGTGAATGGCGCCTCCATTCATTCTATACTCGGCCGTGCGCCCGTACAGCAGTCACCACCACATATGGGGTATCAGTACATTCGGGAGGAATTGGGCATCAAGCGTTGCAGTGCGTTTCATCATTTAATTTATTCTGAAAATGTCAGTTTTGGCCTAAATGAATGTATTTTCCAAAAAAATTCTATAGTTTCTAAATTGCAGGTCCATATTTTTTAACCCATGTGAAACACTTAAAGGGTTAACGGACTTAATAGAAGTTGTTTTACATACGTTGAGGGGTGACGTTTCTATATTGGGGTAATTTATGGGGTTTTACTATTATTTAGGCCTCTCAAAGTCACTTGAAAGCTGAGTTGTCCCTCAAAATGTGAGTTTTGGCAATTTTCATGAAAATGAGAAAAATCGCACCTAAAGTTCTGCGCCTCATAACATCCTAGAAAAATGACCGGAAGCATAAAATATCATCCCAACATAAAGCAGATATTCTGTAAATGTTAATTATCAAACTTTTTGGGTAGTTTTACTTCCTGTCTGGAAAGCAGAACATTTCAAACTTGGAAAATGAAGAATTTTTACAAACTTTTGCCAAATTTTCACTTTTTTTCAGAACGAAACGCAAAACTTATCACTTAAATTTTATAACTAACATGAAGTACAATGTGTCACGAGAAAACATTCTCAAAATCACCCGGATATGTTAAAGCGTTCCGAAGTTATAACCAATTATCGTGAGACATGTCAGATTTGAAAAATCGAGTCTGGTCATTGAGCTGAAAACTAGTGTCGGTGATAAGGGGTTAAATGGCAAGTGGTAGATTTTCTTTAAAGCATTGTAATGCCAGACACAGCTGCTGCAGCACTTGTGGTTCTATTTTGGAGTTGTGCAGTGTCACTGCAAGACTAAAATCAAATGAACACTGGTTGGCATAGTCATTGTTTACTTTCTGTAGGCAGTCTATGTTGAAATTGCACCACAGTTGTACTATTCATTATATTGTTTTGTCTTCCTGATTTATATGTTATTTCTCTATCTGTGGTCATTGTCCTTTTTATGTAATACTGATGAAGCTATATTGCCAAGGTGGAATTCTTGATGTATGTGAGCCTTTTTGTGAAATATGTTATTAATAGTAAAAATAGACACAGCAATTTTTGCATTTCAGTTACTCCTCAAAACAACTTACAGCAATGTGCTCAGACCGGCAGGTAAGTTAAGTGGAAATTAAATAATTGACGTCTTTCTAAAGAAAAATGAGTAATTGTTTTAAAGCTATGCTTTGCATCCACATCAGTCAATGCAGTTGTGGCTATGACATGATGCAATTGGAGCATAAATCTCTGTTATGAATGTAACTTTCATAATCTATTATCTTTCCAATGATTTACAGTACCCACATGAGCTTGATTATGAATGTAACTTAATTTTCTCATCTCATTTTCTTACTATTACATTAGGCAAAGTGTCTCACTACCCCCAGGCAATTTTTTAATACTTTTACTACCTACAGTGTCTTTCGGCACCTCCACCCACTTCTCAATTCACAGATGCAGACTTTATCTCACATTTAAAAAAACAAAACAGACAGCATTAGGCATAGCTACAAACTGATATCGCTGGAACCTACTTACACTGCCCATGGCCCTTCTCACATAACAGATTTCTTTACCCTTACTGATGAAGAATAATTCTCCAAACTTTCAAGCTCATGTATCACCACTTGTGAACTTGACCCAATCATGATTTTGTGTTCCCCGAAGTGAACACTGTGGTAACCCACCTATTCAACATATTCCTAATCACTGGCTCTGTTCCATCTTCCTTTAAACCAACTATCACAATCATTCTAAAGGGATATCTCTAGATTGAGAGATCTCAATGCTTAATGGCGCTTTCACTTCCTATGCAGAGGGTAGAGATGAGTAGCGCTCACCCCATCCCCTTGCATGGAGCGGGCTCACGGGCTGAGCCCTTTTCACAGCCGGTAAGTCTTTGCTGCATATTGCTGCAAAAGCTTACCGGTAACACCTCCTAGCACCGATCGCGGGTGTCATCCCGCCAATTGCTACCAGCAGCTTCAAAAAGATGGTGAGGATTGTCATTCCCCATGACGTCTTATTTTAACCCTTTCATTACAATGTGCGAACAGCACATTGTAATGAATGAGGAGGATAATCCCCATATACTGCCATACTGCAGTATGGCAGTATATGATAGGATCCACCAGACAACCTAGGGTTAAAGTACCCTAGGGAGTCTGAAAAATAATAAAAATTCAAAAGTTTAAAAAAAATAATAAAAAAACCCTAAAAATTCAAATCACCCCGATTTCCCTAGAACTGATATAAATAAATAGTAAAAATCATAAACACATTGCAACATTGCAGTGTAAATGGAAAGTTAGCTCATCATGTGATAATGGGTGTAGACTTTATGCTATGCAAATGGTAAGAGTCAAGCCTGTGGTCATTTTCAAGTGTCAAGGATGTGCTTATCCAAAATGTTAACATTTGATATTACTCCTAGTTTGATAAAAAAAAATTTTCTTTAAATGTTTAACCCCTTCACGCACCAGGAAGTACAGTCATGGCCATAAGTTTTTAAAATGACACAAATATTATATTTTCACATGATCTGTTGCTCACTGGTTATGTGTGTTTGTCAGATGTTATTATCACATACAGAAATACAAGTGCAAACATATTATGAGTAACAAAAGCTTTTATTGACAGTTAGAATGAGTTAATGCAGCAAGTCAGTATTTGCAGTGCTGACCTTTCTTCTTCAGGACCTCTGCCATTCTCCCTGGCATGCTCTCAAACAACTTCTGGACCAAATCCTGACTGACATTTTTGTCACAATTTGTTGGTTTTTGTTTGTCCACCCATCTCTTGATGATTGACCACAAGTTCTCAATGGGATTAAGATCTGGGGAGTTTCCAAGCCATGGACCCAAAATCTCTATTTTGTTCCCTGAGCCATTTAGTTATCACCTTTGCTGTATGGCAAGGTGCTCCATCATGCTAGAAAAGGCATTGTTGATCACCAAACCGTTGCTCTTGGACGGTTGGGAGAAGTTGCTCTTGGAGGACATTCTGTTACCATTCTTTATTCATGGATGTGTTTTTAGGCAAGACTGTGAGAGAGACGATTCCCTTGGCTGAGAAGCAACCCCACAAATGAATGGTTGCAGGATGCTTTACAGTTGGCATGAGGCAAGACTGGTGGTAAAACACTTTGAAGAGCCGGTCCTGGCGCTTGCTGGTTCTTCTTGGGCGCCCTGGAGCCTTTTTGGCAACAATGGAACCTCTCTCTTTGAATTCCTTGGTGATGCGATAGATTGTTGACTGAGGTGCAATCTTTTTAGCTATGATACTCTTCCCTGTTAGGACAGTTTTGTGCAGTGCAAGATGACTGCACGTGTTTCTTTAGAGATAACCATGGTTAACAGAAGAGAAACAATGATGCCCAGCACCAGCCTCCTTTTAAAGTGTCCAGTGGTGTGATTCTTACTTAATCATGACAGATTGATATCCAGCCCTGTCCTCATCAACACCCACACCTGTGTTAATGGAGCAATCACTGAAACGATGTTAGCTGCTCCTTTTAAGGCAGGCCTGCAATGAAGTTGAAATATGTTTTAATATTATATCTTTATAATATTCTGGAGTATATGCAAATTGCCATCATAAAACCTGATGCATTAGACTTTGTAAAAATTAACATTTGTATCATTCTCAAAACTTTTGGCCATGACTGTACTATAACTTGCTGTTGCTACAGGGGAGGGGGGTGAATGGAGAGAGCTCAAGGGCTTAATATTAATATTGCTGCCAATGGCTGCCGCCATCTTGGATGGCCGATCATTACCCCCTCCCCGTGACGTCTTCGGAGGGTTGGCGATCTGTTGCCATGCAAACCTACAGACTCGTAAACTTGCCGTGTATAATGATCTCCAGTAACCTGTAAATGGCAGGCTATTAGAGATCATCATTAAAATTGCTTTATACTGCAATACAGTAGTATTGCAGTATATAATATGAGCAATCAGACCCTGCAGGGTTAAAGTACCCTAGAGGGTCTGAAATAATAGTAAAAAATTTTTTAAAAAAGGTAAAAGTTGAAAACTCCTCCCTTTTCCTAGAACACATATAAAAATAATTAAACAGTAAAAATCCTAAACATGATAGGTATTGCTACGCCCCAAAATACCCGTTATATCAAAACCTAAAAAAAAGATTATTCCTACACGTGAACAACGTAATATAAAATAGTGCCCAAATGTCCAAATCACCACGTTTTTGTCATTTTTCCATCCATGAATATTTGAATATAAAATGATCAAGCGTTCATATAGGTCCCAAGTTTATGTAAGTTAATACACCAGTACGTACCGCAAAAGCCAAAGTGTGAAAAAGTTATTGGCCAAATGACAAATGTTTTTTTCTACAAAAGATCTACATTTTTAAAAATCTAATAACTTATATCCCTGTGATCGTATTGACCCAAAGAATAAAAAGTAAGTGCATTTGGAACACAGAACGAAAGCCGTAAAAACAGATTCCACATGAAAACCCTGCAAATGTGGTGTTTTTTTTTTCAATCTCAACACAGCTGTTTTTTATTTTTACAGCTTTCCAGTACATTGCATGGAATATTAAATGGTGCCACTAAAAAAAGTACAATTTGTCCCGCAGATAACAAGCCCACATCTCTGTAAAAATAAAAATTTATCCTCTATGGGTTAAAAGATTTCATGCTGATGCAGTTTAATTGTGTTGAGTTTTTAACACAATCACAAAATCGGTGATTTGAGACATTTGATTTACTACCATTATGACAATTACTAAAAAATCTCAAAAGCAAGCAATTTTGCAACACTTCACAAACACGCCAAAAATCAGAAAGGAAAACCTGGGAGTTAAAGCTGATGGTGACCTTCCAGTCACCGACATCTACAACCTGTACTGCAATATCTTTCTCTGTGGTCTCCAAGCAAACTCTCTTTAAAGAGTCTTACCTTCTGGGCATACACATTTAATTTACTTCACCTACCATTTATAACCTTTCCAAAAGACCCCCCCCTTTCTAAAAGAGCACATTTTTTTCCACTATACTCTATGGAAGCTGCCTCCTACAGACAGACTACCCCTTGTGGCCTCCTTCCTACTAAAATTAACCTTTAGACATTATGCCAGGTGTATTATGCCAGAAGGGCTCTGGAGGGAGGGTAGTTACAAATTTACCTCCGTGTTGTAGCTTCACAGGCTGTTATACTGTCTTCCCCTCCCCCACTGCCTCAGCACTTCACCCCTTCCCCTGCCTGATGTAATGTTACACAGTGGGAGGTGGGAAGTGCTCCTGTACAGTGTAACAGCCTGTGAAGCTACAGTATAGAGCGGCTCTGGTAACACCCCCCAGAGCCTTTCTGGCTAATTAGCATAATTTTAAAAAGTTGATTTTAGAAGGAACAATGCCATGGGTAACAAATTTAAGAAGATCGCCAGTCTCAGTGCCTGGATCTGATAGTAAGTGTCCCTGGTTATCATGCTTAATTTTGATGGTAGGTTGACCGTTTTTGGCATAAATTACAACATAATTAAGTCACATATATGCTACGATGTGCACAAAACCTTATTCTTGAGAATATGTATATATGGAAATTTTACTGTATATTTTAAACTGTTCTGTAAAATAAAAACTTTGTTTTCTATGGTAACCAATCACAGCTTTTATTGGAAGAACTGTTTCCTGAGTTTGGTTGCTATGGACAACAATGGTTTTCATAAATCTGGCTGATTTATCCTTTTCATCCATGAAAATCAGTGATTCATTTATCATTCACTCCTATGTTTTCAGCCGTTCTTCATCTGCGGAGTCTGCATCTTATGTTAGATCTTATTCAGGAACAGGCAGCGTAAGTGTATGAAAAGCATCTAAAGGCTTGAGATACCAATGAGTTCCTGGAGTTCTGTGGTAATAGTGCAATGCTCATTCTCATTCCCTGAACTAAGTACAGTACATACCAGAGTATCTCCCTAGTGCACAAGACAAACACAAAGATTATCTGAAACTGCCATGGCAAAAACTGCTTTTAATTTGAAATAGCATTTTTCAACATTTATTTTGCAGATAATCAACATGATATAAGCTTAAAAATGCTTCAATTAAAAGCTTAAAAAATGCAACAGTACTGCTGTGTACAAGATTTATAGCCATCTCATTCACTATGTTGCTAATGTACATCGCAGTAGGTTAGACATTGTGGCTAACCTGCTAACTTTGTTTCATGCGAATGTAAATTCTTGCACTACTGTTCTTCATTCCTTTGACACTGAGCACTATTATAATAATGGTCTTGTTTATTATTATTTGATTAAGGTCCTGATGTGATAGTAAAGGGGAGATTCTCTTTACAACGACACCAGAACGGTGTTTCCAGGTGTCACAGTACAAAAGTTATAGGCTGGACTGGGGCACAAAAGAAACCTATCAGCTGCAGGCAGAATGCAGGAGTAGCTGGAAGGAGACAGAGCTTACAGTTTACATGCATACTCTGCATCTGTAGCTAAACCTGGTGAAGGACAATGGTTTGACGCTGTTCATATTTTTAACATATTTTTGTAAAGGTTAATTCAAATTCACTACTTATTTAAAAAAAACTTTGATGGGAAAAATAACATAAAAGCTTATTTTTCCCATTTTTAGTAACTTGCTATAAACAAGTTAGTCTCACAAGTCATGAAAAGTAAAACCTAGATATGTATAGCTGTTCCAAAGACATTTTCACCTAACCTATGACCTGGATATTCAGGTACAAAACCCCTTGGTCATGAAAGGGTTAATGTATATAACAATTTGTTCTGTCTCAGTGACAGTAGTTAGTGTTGGTTAGTTGGTATTTAGTTGCTATTGATTTAAAGGACTTTTGTTAAACTCTAATTCCACCACAATATAAGCCTTTTTCCCCATGTAAAAAAAAAAACATTAGGTCTAGGAACTTTACCCCCTGACGTATTAGTATTCACTGCTGTTTATATCTTCTTTTTTGCACTTTGTGGAATGCACCTTTCTGTAACAAATTGAGGTCTATTTACTAAGGGTCGCGCTGCTCACTTTCACCGGACTGTGCACTGTTTTCGGGATTTGTGCAGCTTCGACAGGTATTTAACAGGATTTTGTGCTGGGATTGTGTCGCACACGATCGGATTTTGGCGCAGCTGCTGGCTTTCATGCAGCAGAAATCGGGGAGACGTTCCGTCAGGCGATCAATAACTTTCAAATTGTGTCGCAAGACAATGCACTTACATGCACCAGGAAGAAGGTGAACTCCGGCGGACCTGAGCAAGGAAGGGACACATGCAGGATATCTGGCGCACGATCTTAGTAAATCGCGGTACTGTGCATTCTCATCGGTAAGTAAATGTGCTGTATTATTCACAAGCACCATCTAGTGTTCAGCAACAGCAGTGTTCCTATAATTATTTGTAGAGCCTACTTATGGTGTGTGAATGTTCTACGCGGGATCTACTCCATCTCTGGTTACCTTAGAGTAATTTGAGTCAAAGGAGGATATTGGGGCACATTTACTTACCCGTCCCATCGGCCGAACCAGAATGTCTGACGAGGATTCGGAGCTGCCGCAATTCACTTACAGCGTGCACCCGATTTCTTGAATATGTCACTAACCCGCTCAGATCCGCCGGAGTTTACCATCTTCTTCCCGGTGTATGTGAGTGCTGATCTTGGGACACAATTTAAATTTTAAATTCCGCGGTTTGTCCCAATCAGTTGGGTTGTCTGGAGGCCATGCTCCCCGATTTGTGTCGCATGAAAGCCGGCGCCGATGCGCCAAAATCCAATCACGTGCGACACAATCCCCTATGCGATTCAGCGCAGAACAGAAATAGTCGGGAAATCCGACAGAATCGCAGTCCGCGAACCCTTAATAAATGTGACCCATAGTTTGTTTTTCTCCCTTTGTCCTGTTTTTTCTTTGAATTTACAATAACTTATCAAGTCTTGGAATTTTTTTCTTTATGTTCTTATGTGTAAGAAGAAAGATGGTGTAGATAAGTGGATGGTCATCACATACTATGTTGTGTGTAACAGTTATTCTATACCATAATCCTGCATCTTTACTTCTGATTACTGCTTTTAGATATTTGAAGAAATGGGAAAGAATGTAATTAAACTAAAATAATGTAATATTATTATTTTAAGCGATCAACCTCAAGTAGAGCAAACGAAAGGACCACTCCAGGAAGTTCCAGCCAGGGTAAAAAATATGAAAATGTATTATTTCTAAATGAAAAAAAAACTGTGGAACAGGACTTGTACACTGGAAAACTGTCATTAGAGCCCCGAAATAGTCGCAATTCCTGGGAAGTGTCCCCTCCGAAAGCCCTATGGTCAACTCTGTAGCAGCTAGAAACATGATTCTGGTGTCATGTTAAAGATAATATCAGATCACATCAGGCTTGTGGTTTATGATGCCATAAACATGTTTCTGGCTGCTACAGAAACTTGACTCATCTTAGTTAAATATGATTCTTCACTGTTATTTTTACATTACTTATATTATAAGATTTTATATAGAGAAAAGTGAGCTTTCTCAGTAAGTAGGAAATTCTAGAAAGGATATTTCATACCCTGCCCATGGGTGCTAAAAGTTTAGTGGGGTAACAGCTGGTAACAGGCTACCTTTAAAGGGGTTTCTGAGACCGTAAAAAAATTCTTTATTTATATAGCGCCTACAGATTACGCAGCGCTGCACAGAACTTGCTAAATCAGATAAACATTTACTTACCTTCGCAGTTCCTCCCTGCATCCTGCTCTGGCGTCTCTCCAGTCCATGCCCCTGTAAACAAACAAGGGCACCTAAGCTGCATTGCGTTTAACTTCTCGCTGGCCGAGGCGGCTGGCCACAGGATGGCCAGTTTTTTTGCAGGATGAGATGATTTTTCCAGTGTTACCATTGTGGGGTTGGTATCCCCTATTGATAAAAATGTATCAATACTAGATTGGTGTACCCTTAATACCATGGCCACCCAAGGTTATGCTCTTTACATTTATTCAAGTTCCAATGCTGTCTGCCTATTTACGCAAACACTCACTTTGGCCTCTACAGAAACGCTATTTTACAACCCTGAACAAATGGCTATAATCACAGCCGACCCTATGCGGCGTTTCGTCTCGACCACCAGATTCATCAGGGGTCTAATTCAATCTATATTTACATAATTCTTATGCCTTTTACGGACAGAGTATATGCCACGTGTGGCGTGCAGTCGGCATTGATATTAGCCGCGCTGTCCCCCTTCATGCGCCCCTTTATGCACCAATCATACAGCAGTCCGTCACTGATGACATTGATGGAAGCACTGCTACCCGGAGGTGTGGTATAACCTAGTACAACAATTGGATGTGCATCAATCAATTGGAGATGAGCCATGCCGCCCATCAACCGCGCAATGGCAACACTCAAAGCACAACAGGGACCTACCCAATAGCGGCTGGGTTCATGCCTCTCCTAAGAACAGGGGCTGCGGTTGTAGCCAGGCAAGCAGGTCCAGTCACACCAGGCCAGGAGGCGGAGCCACACACGAGAGGGCACAGAGCAAAACTACCCTCTCCCTATATCACAAAAGAAGAAGATTTTCCATAGGTGACATTTGGTTCTCTGGTGATGATGGTGTAAGAACATTCGGAGGATTTATGGCACACTAGGTTCATTAGATATTTGAGGGGGATTGTGATGCTTCCATCATGTTTATCACATTTCCACTGGAATACTTTCATGGATATGCCAAGACTCATAAAAATGTAAACCTGCCAAGTAGTGGGGGAAAGATAGGAAATGAGCATGGGGGACATGTGGTCCTATAGTTTTGCCATCTATGTCAACCCACATGCACTAATTCCATTATAGAGTTATGCAAGTTCATTCTCATGTCATATAGAATTCAGCCTTAGTATGCGCTGATCACATATCCCATATATAGCGCATTTCGGACCTTACTCATCATTAAGTGAGTGCTTCTGCGACCCATGTTTTGGGTCGCAGACGCACCCGTCTTCCTCTCCGTGCCACAGCAGCGCGGCCGTGGTGACACTCACCTCTCCTCACTCCAGTGGCATCTCCTGTGGTCCGGCTAATTGGTGCTGCTGGTGGCCTACCCTGAAAAATGGATTGCCTGTTCCTTTGGGCCTTGCCGGATCTTTGCACTTAGAGCCCTAGAGAAATCTTGTTCCCTTATGATACCCAGTGCATTTGTTGGGTTTCCCCCGGTTCCATTCCTGACCTTTGCCCTTGCAGGGAAAGTCGCGCCAGTGGAGCGACCTGGAGGTATCTGGCCCGCAAATCCAACCCGCTTTGCAGCAGGCTCTGGTGAAAACTGGGTGACATTAAGACCCTACTCCTAGGTGTCGGCTTACGTCATCGCCCGCGGTGGTTCAGTGGATCCACTACCCCTGACTCCTGACAGTACGATCCGGCCATGAATCCCGCCGAGGTTCCGCGACCTGAAGTGGCCGATCTCACCACCGTAGTGGCCCAGCAGTCCCAGCAGATTGCCGTGCAGAGTCAGCAACTTTACCAGCTGACCTACATTTTGCAGCAATTAAAGGGGTTATCCGAGTTTTAAAAATTAGTTAGGGCCAGGCTGGGGTGGGCTAGTTAAACATAATAAATATGTACTTACCTCCTCTGGCGCCGCAGATGTCCCTTCGCTATCCCTTCGATCCGTGCCCCTGTTTGTTTACAGGGGCACAGAAGCCGTGCACAGGGAGCTTTGGGTCCGCGATATGGCCGGCTCCTCCCATCCGTCCCTATCTCTCAGCGTTGTAAGCGCTGGGAGAAGTGTCGGATGGGAGCTTCCGGACGGTCGGAAGCTCCCTGTGCGCCCCTGTATAGAAACTGGCGCACAGAGGAAACGGACCGTGGTGGGGGACATCGGCAGCGATGGACGAGGAAAGTAGCTGTTTATTATGTTTAACTAGCCCACCCCAGCCCGGCCCTCAGTAAATTTTAAAACCCGGATAACCCCTTTAATATCCACCCAGCAACAGCAGCGTCTATATACTTATACCTGTGTCATGGTTTCTTTGCCCCCTGCCGGATCTTTTCGCCTAGAGAAAGCTTGTTCCCTTCTTATGCCCTGTGCATTTGTTGTGATTCCCTGTTCCGTTATTGATTTTGCTCCTCTTCTGCCTGTCCACGACTCTGTCTCAGTCCCACAATTTGTACCTCGCATTGGCCACCACCGTTGGCAAAGTATCGCCTGTAGAGCGACCTGGTGGTATCCAGATCCAGAAGTTCAACCCACTTTGCCGGCGGGCTCTAGTGAAAACCAGGTGCCATTTAGACTCCGCTCCCAATTTCATGGTACTCAATTTCATATGAACGTTTTTTTTTTTTTTTAATCAAAACATTTTAATAGTGATTTTTGTTTTTTACAACACTTTACAAACACACTGTTGCACAAAGGACCAAAACAATAAAAACATCCCATGGGATTTTGTCTAAATTGTATCTTTTAGGCCGTCTACAAGTTGAACTACAGCCCCAGTACTTTATTAAGTGTATTACAGTAGCGGCACTGAAGCCCCCAAGCATACCCCTGCCTTACCAGCTACTTCTTACAGATATGTCACTAATGTGTAAAGGTGAATGTGTTGCCACACTTGTCTCTGGATGATCTCTCCTGAGTACAGGTGATAATGAGGTCACACTTGTCTCTGGGACAGCCCCAGCCTCCTAGCTGTTACACCAGTAAAGCCCAGAGGCATCAGCGTGAAGAGGGGGCAATGGCTTTGGGTAGCTCCGTCCACCTTGACCCGACAGCAGAATGCCCGGGAAGAGACAGAGGAGAGGGAGTGTTGTGCACTGCTCATGACACAAATTATGGCCTGGCATACTCAGAATATTCAGAAGGGTTATCTGCAGCATCCACACCACATCTCCTCAGCCTTCTCTCTACTGCCTGTTTATGAGGTGCTGTCAGGAGCCAAAACAGCAGTTCTGCAGAGTTATGCACCCCTCATTGATTCCCAGGTACACGAAAAAGTCTGTGTGTTTTAAACATCAAGCTTTTTTAAAGGTGTAAACAGGCTGTACAAGCGTCTGTGCGACCTCTGATCGTAGACTTGATCTGCCTACAGCTTCCCAATCCCAGCAATGTCCATGCTTTTGCAAGAATTGCTTCTGTGCCTGTACAATTACCAGGCAGGGGTTATACATCCAAGTGTGGGAGCTACATCCCATTTTTTGTGTTATCAGATGTAGCAAAAAACAAATGTTAGTTACGTAAACCACAAAAACAGAACTAGAGGAATATATATTCTGCTGACAACTATGTCAAATATTTAATTAAAATAATACTTTCATTATATTGTATTTTCAGGTTCTCCTTTGTCTGACAACAGCATATCCTATAGGTGAGTTATTTTCGCATTAACTTTTATGGTCACTGTTGGTGATATACATACACACACATATAAACTATCTTTTCAGGTCCTCCCAAGTCTATATGTCCTCTTCACCATCGACGAATAGTAGATCTGATGTAACAAGGTTAGAAGCAATTCATAAACATTCCAAGTATTTGTAGCTGATTACAGAGAAAGTTTGAGATCTGAGCACTGTTCATAAAAACTGAGGGATTGCACACAGGGACAAATAGATATTGCTTTGTAGTTCACTGATTTTGGCCTAATTAGCTATGCACCTACTGGGTTAATATCTATAACTTTAGTGGGGTAAGGCAGTGAAGGTGTAAATGTCAGTGTCCTTGGTGAGCTAGGATAGAGAAATGGTTGATGTTATATACTTGGTGCTCAGTAGGTTACTGACTTTTAGACTCCATGCACACGTCCGTGTGACCAGACATGTGCCATGAGCCGCAGGCCATGTGGCCATGTAACTGAGTGCCTGCAAAGCCAGGCAAGAGCAAAACCTGCTGAGAATAGGATTCACGTCTATGGTGGCCGTGTGCATGGAGCCTTGAACTTGTCCGTGTAGCTGTAAAGCAGGTGTTAGAATGTTACGCAGACTTCTTCCTTTGCCACTTCTGTTTTACAGACAGCCTACATCAGGGGTCCCCAAACTTTTTACATAGGACCTCTCGAACCCTTGGAGGGCCGGATTAAAGTTTAAAAATAAATAGCGGTACATGTGACCGCATCCGTAATACAATGGGCCCCCCCTTCAATTAATTATTTAATATACTGCACCCCCTTGTGAACTGTTTTATATATGACGTCATCACGCGGCCACGCATCCTAGTTCATGGAGCAATGTGTGCCGGGGTTGTCTTTTGGCCACATCGCTCTAGTAATAGAGCGTACGTTTCCGGCCGCATCGAGCACTATACAGTGACGGGCAGGAGCTTCCTGTCCGGACAGACTAAGGCCCCTGCCCGATTGTCAAAGGCCGTGGGGGGCCCGGCGCTGGCGCGCCAAGAGACAAGGATCGGACAAAAACGTTCCGCAGGCCGTAGTTTGGTGACCCCTGGCGTACATGGCACTATCCGTCTCAGTGACTGCTCACTATACCCTTCCAGTAGATTGTTTTTGTGACCAAACCATGGAGTAGTAAAAGAAGCTCCAGGATACACTATGGAAAAACTACCATAGTGTATCCTGGAGCTTCTTTCACTGCTCCATGGTCCAGTTCAATCTTTTAGTGGTTGACAAAAGATAGGCATGCCTAACCAGACTGGTGTGTGGTTACACAGCTTCAGATACAACAAGCTGCCATGCTTGTGTTTAGCATAGTTTCAGCATATTATGCTACTGTTTACTCCCCACTCACATCAATGAGTCTTAGGGGCTCATGACCCTTTTGCTTCTTCACTACTTGTCCTTTCTTTAACCAGTTTTGGATAGGTATTAATCACAACATACCAGAAGCATCCCATGAGACACAATATAGTCATGACCAAGTCCTATCCAGTCCAATTGGTGCCTAGGTGTAATAAGCAGACCAAACGGTATAAATTGGTGCAATTTCAGAAATGCAAATCAATAAAGAAACCATGGTTCTGCACCCTCATGATTCATACATTGGTGAGTTACGATGCACGGTGGCTCAGTGGTTAGCACTACAGCCTTGCATCGCTGGGGTCCTGGGTTCAAGTCCCATCCAGGTCAACAACTGCGAAGAGTTTGTATGTTCTCTCCATGTTTGCGTGGGTTTCCTCCCACACTCCAAAACATAATGGTAAGTTAATTAGATTGTGATCCCTGTTGGGGACATGGACTGATTTGGCAAGCTCTGTGTCTGCTATATAAATAAAGGAAATATTATTACTATTACAGGCGGTCCCCTACTTAAGGACACCCAACTTACAGACAACCCATAGTTACAGACAGACCCCTCTGACCTCTGGTGAAGCTTTCTCAATGCTTTACTAAAGTCTTAGATTGCAATGATCAGCTGTAAGTTGTCTGTAATGAAGCTTTATTGATAATCCTTGGTCCCATTACAGCAAAAAATGTTTAAACTCCAATTGTCACTGGGGCCAACTTAAGAACAAACCTCCGGACCCTATCTTGTACGTAACCCGGGGACTGCCTGTATTATTATAGTAAACACCAATACAGATCTGTTCACACTCCCATATACTTTTATCAACCATCTCACTTCAGTCTTCACCCAAAATATGGAATGCGTACAGATCTAGGAGTAATAAACACACCATATAGTGTAAACCGCTAGGTAATAAGAATATTTACGTCTACCCACAAAATATGTAAAAACAATGCCAAACAGTCCAGACATGCAGCATGCTAAAGCGAATAACTGCCCTGTCTACATTTAAGATGACATTTATTTTAAAGCATGAATTAATCAAAACTTCCTTCTACTTACTCTGTCCAAATATCAATGCAATCTAATATATAATGTTCATACAGAAATATGTCCTATCTGTATAAATTATAGGTATTGTACAACAGAAACAACTCATGAATTACTAACAAGAGACCCAACTAGCGTTTACAATAAAGATTTACAACAACAACCTACAGTCTACAACCTATAGTCTTGGGGATCCTTCCCTCACAATTAGAATACAACAATATTTTAGACACATTTTTACATCATCCAGTGCAAAAGACATAGTTGTATTTAAAAGATTCTCAGCACTTAAAAGATATCTTGAATGATTAAAAAAATGTTTATATGTACGTGATGTTTCCTCATTCTACACCTACAAACAGCAGGAAGCAGGGGCAATCAAAAAAATCTTTGTTTAAAAAGAATGTATGTTACCACAGCCAATCTTGGTACATAGAAACAGCAGCTGAGCCAAGCTTATTAAATAGATAAATTACCAGAACCAAGTTTACTACATAGATACAGGGTCGGAACCAAAAAAGAGTTAGGGAGACAGTCTTATAATGCATTGGGTGGTTATCGAAGCATTACAACAGTAAATGAGTGTTTGGGTGTCCGCTGCCTCCCCTCCTATAGTGGTTACTGTGTGTAAGGGCCGTTTCACACGAACGCATGTAGCCCTAGTAAACCTGCTGTATGGTGGAACGATCCCATGGGCTGCACACACAGCAGTGGACGGGAGTCCCTGCATTATATAGAAATATAAAGCAAGAACGTTCCCTCTGCCGGCCGAACAGTCATGTCACAACTATATTAACTATTACAGTTTTGGCACAGCTTTTCAGGCGGCAGAGGGAACATCCATGCATTATATTTCTATGCTCTGTGTGCAGCCCGTGGGATTGTGCCACCATACGGCATGTTTGCATGGGCTGCACATGTTGAAATGTGAAACAGCCCAAAGACATCTTCTATTTTCTGAAAATGCTTGTGAGTGTGCCCTATATAAGCAATGGTTGTAACCTAGGTTTATTTCAGCAATTTTCATATTGAGGTGTACATTAACAATATATCGATTATGGTGACTTTATGACTTGTTGTAGTGGAATAGATAGGGGAAATTATTGGATATTTGGTGATCTGATTCATATAATAATGAGATATTATGTTTTTTAAGTGTTTTTAAATAAAGTATTGGTGTTATTTTTACAAAAAACAGAATGTATTGAGTCCTTTTCTTTAGGTTGATGCATTTTGTATGCAGTTTTGGAATAGTGGGCGGTGGATGCCTAGCTTATAGATGTATAGCTTAAAGATGTATTTATTTCTCAAATACATTTCTCACAATGTCTGATGCTGAATGATAAATCTTATGTAGTACAAGACTGTCTTTGTGTAGGTTGCCCTCATAGGAGAAGATACTAGAATTGTGATGGCATGGGTAATATCAGCACTAACTGTAAAACTGACAGATGATATCTTTGATCAAATGAGATTTTTGATTTCCTTCTTCTACCTGGTCACAATGTCAGCTTCTTCCAGTCATAACTCGTCTCTGCAGATTTAGCAACACAAACATTTTAGGTTCCTAACATCATGTCCTCCACCTTCTTAATAGAAACTTAATATTGTTCTTTTGCTCACTTAGAGATCACTGTAATGTCCCCACAGTAGCCAATACACCAATGGTACCCCCCAATAGCCAATATAGTAATGGTGTCCCTACAGTAAACGGCTACAGAGAGATAGGCACTACCAAATAACGGTGTCCATGCATCAATAAGCACTAAACAATCAAATATACAAAATAGTTTTTTCAATATTCAAAAAGACATTAAATAACAGGACATGTGATAAAACACACTTAGAGGTGTTTAAAGCAATTCAGGGCTAAAGGTGGTGTTAGCCCAGCTACCCTCTAACACATACTACACTATTGGTGCAGTGCGTGGTTTCTCTTGTCTTTTTCAGTATACCACAGAGGGGAAGACAAAATCTCCTGCCATCATCTATTCAAATAGTAGCTATGCAATGTCAATGGAGCAGAGAAGTCTTGTGCATGTTGGACTACAATCATATGCAGTGCTAGGGAATGCCCCACAGCCAAACTCTGAATGTAGAAGGAGCTGCAATTTCTGAATGCAAATTATTTTACTACAGGCACCTAGCACCATATGTGTGCGTAGGTTTTTCTTGCTCAAAGTTGTTCATAGACTTTAACATTTGCAGCTAAACATATGCCTTATCTCTTTTCCTGATGCAAGGACTGACAGTTCAAGTATCCAGATTCAAACTCCTAATGAAACCAACAATTTCAGGACAAATTCAGGTAATAACATATGATTGTTAAAATGTACCCTATACAGTAAAAAAATATATTAATTTTGGAGAGCTGTAAGTAAAGTCAATAATGGAAGGTAAATGTACTTCAATATGCAACCAATTTCCTGGTTGGCGTCTAACTAATGTAACTGCTATCTTCTAACATGAAGAAAGTGGTCTGGTACAGGACACTTTAGATTAGTCATCTATTTAATGTCAAAGATTTTTATTAAACGGAAAGCAGAGAATGCAAGGGCGGATGATCCGACTGAGCGCGGGATTTAAAATTCAAATTGTGTCGCAATTCAATGCACTTACATACACCAGGAAGAAGATGGTGAACTCAGTCGAACCTAAGTGGGGAAGCTACACATGCAGGATATCGGGCGCACGATCTTAGTGAATTGCGGCATAGTGCGTGATCGTCGGACAATGCACTTTCGTGAACTCTGCAGGACCGGGTAAGTAAATGTGACCCATAGTCGAAGTTAAGGCAGAAAAGAAGGGGGGGGGGACATGGGGTAGTTACAGTAAAGAAATAACGAGTCCACAAGGAGGAGAAGGGAGGAGAGAAGAGATGGGTTTATGGGCTAGAGATAATCTAGATCATCCTCTATGTGTAGTGTGATCAGGGTTGTGATTGATTATGGTGTCCATTTCAGTTTGAGACGATAAACTCTAAGGAGCTAGTAGGGTAGTAGGCAACGGCAGTTAGACATAGTCTATCCAGGGCTGTTTTATGATATGCCTCCATATTGTCATCCCATATTGCTGAAATTTCTTCATACAATAACATTTGTGAGATCCTTACCTTCACCTGATCCACTGACAGGATTGGTGATTTCCAGTGGGCTGCAATGTGTATCCTGGCTGCCATACATATGAACTGACACAACTTGTGAATGTGAAATTTAAACCTCTGTGGTTTATCGGCCAACAGCATTACCTCAGGAGTGGGTTTAACAGTCATCTTCAGGACCGTCAATATCAGTTGGGCTATATGGCTCCAGAATACAGCCACCCTCGGACACGTCCACCAAATGTGGGCCATCGTTCCCACCTGGCCACATCCTCCTAGAGCACAAGGGTGATGCAGATGGGAAAAGTTTATGAATGCATTCCGCAACAAAATAGGTCCTATGTAGACTCTTAATGGATGTTTCAGCTCGCGTCACTTGGAGGCTTCCCCTCACCACTGCCTCACAGCAATGTCTCCACCTTTGCAATGACATATTAACATTTAAGTCTGACTCCCATTGTGTCATCAAGTGCAATTTCTGATCTTTTAGGTGGATGATTCAATATCGAATATATATAGAAGACAAAACAGCTTTGGACATTTAATCATTTTTGCAAGTAATCTCGAAAGACGTCATATCTGGGAGGGGGGTTTGAGGACACAGAGAGCTCCAGTCATCTATTTAAAGGGAATCTGTCAGCATAAAATGACTTAATCATACACCTGGCATCCCCTTGCGTATGATTGTATGCTGAGTAGCCACCCCCAAATACATCAGGAGGAGCAGGGACTGCATGAGCACCAAAATATTAATAAATATTCACCATTATTTTTTTTATTTCCCACAGTTTTTTGTGATTACATTCTGGTTGACAGAATTTAATAAAGTCTTTTTAGAGGATATGAACAAAAAAAAACATTCAATCTGGCATTTGATTTTTTCATACAAAATTTTCTTCCATTTACAGTATGACATAAATAGCATATCACCTTTATGTAGTTTGACTGTGGCTGTAACTGAACTATTAGTTTTTTCTTCACCGTCGTCCTAAAGTAATAACCTATACAGGCGGTCCCCTACTTAAGGACACCCGACTTACAGACAACCCATAGTTACAGACAGACCCCTCTGACCTCTGGTGAAGCTTTCTGAATGCTTTGCTATAGTTCCAGATTGCAATAATCAGCTGTAAAGTTTCTGTAATGAAGCTTTATTGAGAATCATTGGTCCCATTACAACAAAAAATGTTTAAGCTCTAATTGTCACTGGGGCCAAAAATTTTTTTTCTGGATCTACAATTATTAAATATACAGTTTCGACTTACATACAAATTCAACTTAGGAACAAACCTCCAGACCCTATCTTGTATGTAACCCGGGGACTGCCTGTATATGAAGAATTTTGTTTTCATTATTAAGCATTTTTACTAAATTATTAATAGTATATGATGTTCACTGAAGGGGTTAAACAATTAATTATTCTGGGGCCAGAACTGTTATAGATTCATCCTTCCCAAATTGTGAGATTTAAAAATAAAACAACATTTATAAATAGTAAAATGATTTTGATGGTTTAAGGTGGAATTTGAAAGTTAAATTTAAATTTTATATTCTATTTTGTTTTTGTGTTAATTTATTTTGGTGCATAACTGTACATTACACTGTGCTAATATATCGCCCACTACCTAGAGTTATATTGTCGTACAGCAACAGGAAAAGGGCATGTATTTGTTTTTTTTGGCGCTCCTTTTACATTGAGCGTGTAACACAATTCTGTCTAATACTGCTTGATTAATGTGTCACATGGACTGACTGTGCACAGGGACTTCCTTTTTCAACGCAGAATTGTGCAGCAGTAACACAAATGTGTCACGGAGACTTCTTAAATACATGTGCAAGCAGTTTGCACTGAAAAGAACATGCAAAGTCCAACAGAAAACTGGCACAGGGGCTTTAATAAATCTACAGTGTGAGCCATTTATATGGATACACATAAATAAAATGGGAATAGTAGGTGAGGAGTGGAGAACATTTTCAAAATGGGTGTTGATCATGCCGGTTGATAATAATGGTGTACTTGGTTTTAATGTATTAATGTAGCTTTATTCTTTCATGTGTTATAACCACTTATAAAATATGTTCAGTGCTGCCCATTGTGTTGAATTGTCAATGCAACCCTCTTCTCCCACTCTTGACACACTGATAGCAACACCGCAGAAGAAATGCTAGCACAGGTTTACAATATCTGTTGTTTCAGATGCTGCGCATCTCGTATTTTTCACAGAATTGACAATTGCCTTCAGAAGACCCCAAAGGTTCCTACATGAACAGTTTCCTGGAAAGTAGATTAGTCGTTGTTAGCTAGTTGAATGGCCACCAAGATCTCACTTTGCCTTTTATATTTCTATCTCTAGGCTATTGTCTATGCTATAAAGATAGATATGTGCAGTGTCTGAAACTATGGGTACTGGAAGCCTGTGCTAGCATTTCTTCTGCAGTGTTGCTATCAGTGTGTCAAGAGTGGGGGTTGCATTGACAATCCAACACAATGGGCAGAACTTAGAACACATTTTAGAAGTGGTCATGATCTTGTAAATAACTAATGAAAGAATAAAGAACACCATTGTTTTAGTGTTGATGTGTTACATGACCCTATTGCCATTGGAAAAAAAAAAGTTGAATCCAAAATGACCGACTTCAAAATGGCCGCCATAGTCAACACCCATCTTGAAAAGTTGATATCCCATTTTATTTAGGTGTATCCATATAAATGGCTGACCCTGTATATGCACAGCAGCGTGTAAAATGCTGGTAGATGGTGGTGATCACTGAAGTGTTTAGAATATAATTGGCAAATAATGTGATGTGATCTTATACAGTATATATACATTGGGGCACATTTACTTACCCCGTCCCCAGAGTTCACAGAAATTGCATTGTCCGACTCCAAAGCACTGTGTCGCGATTCACTAAGATATCCGATATCCTGCATGTGCCGCTTCCCCGCTCAGGTCCAACAGAGTGCACCATCTTTTTAGTGGTGCATCTAAGTGCTTGGGCTTGCGACACAATTTGAAAGTTAAGTCCCACGCTCAGTCCGAATCAGTACACAATGTGCTTCTCCAAGATCCTTTAAGCCGTGGTGTCTCTTCTAGGTCATTAACTTAAATAGAAAATAAAGTAACATCCATAACAGTGACATAATAATATTTTCTTTTTACAGAAGCTGCACGGGATTCTTTCAGTACTCCATATAACAACACAGACCGCCTAAGGGCCCTTCAGGTACATGTTATTTATAAACCGTCTTGAATTGATCTATTTAAATAAAAGGTTTACCCCACTAAGGTAGCAGCACCCTCAGGTAGGGTGTGAAATGCGCACATTGCACATGCAGTGTACCTACCGCACTTGTGCAGTGAAGCCAAGGTGTGCTTAGCCAGCGCCACTTGCCGCAATGCACAGATGCCAGGAGCTCTGGATGAAGGTAAGTATATATATTTCTTTAAATACGACCTTTGGGTAGTTACCACATGTTACCTCTAACCTAAATTGAGCAGACAAAGACTGAGAACTTGAATGTTAGCTAAATGAATTAGCCAGACCTCGATTACTATATACCGGTTTTACTAACTCTTATACTTCTTTTTAGAAGAAATATATTTATGCTAATATGATTATAATTGGTTACGTTGTTTTACAGCTAATTTTTACTCCTAAAATGCCAGGATCACTTGCCTTCAGAAAATAAGTAAGTGTCTCTTTCTCTGCATACAACAAATGGTGCCCTGTTCTTATAAACAGTTGCTAAAGTTATCAGAGAAATGTAGCATGACAACTATTCAAATAAATAGGTGTTTATGTAATGCTTGCATGTATAGCATCCGCCAAATTAGCCCTCTGTTCATGCACAACCCCTCCAACTCATTGATATCCGTGTGCCAAAGCAGAGCCAGCATTATTGGTAGCCAAAGAGGACATTTGACATGGCCCCCACCTAGAATTGTGTTTCTAGGTGTCAAGGAACCGGAGTTATTCAGGTTTAAATTGAGGATTTCAGGTGCGATTTTTATATATAAAAATCACTCCAATGGAAATATTGGCTTTATGTTACTCCATTATGATAAGCGGTAATATCAACTAATATTCATGTTTTTTCACTCTCCTATCGAGAACTATCTAAGAACACACTTGCTCTCTTATTGCCTTTTATTTCGAGATTTTTTTGCAAAAATTGACTGATAGGATGAACATTCGATCCTCTTTGCCTAATGTCGCTAAATATTAACACCGCAACCCAGAACATGTCCACAAAGCTATATGTAACCAAAAACACAAACACGTTCCTGAATAAAGTTTTTATTTCACACCATCCTCCATTATTTACACCTATGTTATGACGTTCACATTCTCATTCCTATGAACTGCAGGGGGTCTGTTATTGTGCGGCTAATACATTGGCACACATTTAAAAGTGACTTTTATGATCTCATTAGCTTGGTTTATGGATATATATTTATTTGGGTTACCATTGTGTAAGGGAGCAAACAATGATAGATCTGCAAAAATAGTTTGGTGTCCCCTGTGGATTTAACATTCCCTTTGCTCCATATCAGCATTTGTACATATTTAGGAGGAAATTTTTTTTGTTTCAGCATTTTCGGGAGTGTAAATTTTTGATGTTTCGTATTGTGGTATAAATAAATCTGCTCACTTTGTGTAAATCGCTATTTGTGTGTAAACCTCCACTTCGATGTGCACTTTTTGTTTAATAATTTGTGTTTGTCACAAAGTTACATGAGGATGGTCCGGACTGTCAACTGTTAAGGCAAATGCATCGCCTGGTTGTCTGCTTTCAAAAATATATAGGTTTTATGGCGCCTTTACTTTTTAATATGTTTTATTGCTATGTTTTGCAGGTTGTGACTGTCTTAAAATTTCTAGCTGAAAAGCAGATATTTAGTTATTATTTAAGTTTTAGTGATATATGATGATTTATTCATGTGAACATATCAATATGAGGCATTTGTGAACTCTGCACATGTACCTCTATTACATTTAGGAGATGTGAAGCGAAATATTTTCTGTTTGGAGCACATTTTTTGCCATCAAAGTCAAATTTGATGAAGGCGCCTATGTCTATAAACTCTTTAATGCAATTTTGAAAATGGGGCAAGTGTCTTCTTTCAGAAAATATGTGGTTTGTTCCGGTTTACTTTAATTCTTTTTGCTGTAATTTCAGTTTTATTTGTAAACGTCAAAATTGCTCTGGCCAATAAATGCGACAAAATATCCAGAAATTCAGGGATCAATTTGGCTAGCTTTGTGCAGCTCTGCGTTATATGTAGGCGCTATATAAATAAAGAATTATTATTAAATGCCTGGCAGTGAAAGAGTTAATACCCCTTGGTTGAATTCCCAGATAACGATGCTCATCATCTATCTCCTGTCTATATATCTTTCTATTTATCTATCTTCTATAATCTGACCATTTATATCTATTTATTAACTCCTTGGAGTTTGTATTTATTAATCAATCTTCTATCTCTCTTCGACTGTATTTGTCTCTCATATCTATCTACTGTATATATAATCTACTTTATAGTTCTGCATCTAGAAATCTCTATCATCTTTCATATTTATCTTCTATCATAATAATAATGATCATTTTTTATATAGCGCACACAGATTACACAGCGCTGCACAGAGCTTGCCAAATCAGTCCCTGTCCCCATGAGGCTCACAATCTAATCAACCTACCAGTATGTTTTGGACACTTTGCAGATGTTGACCTGGGACTTGATCCCAGGTCCCCAGCGCTGCAAGGCTGTAGTGCTAACCACTGAGCCACCGTGCTGCTCATCATCTATCTCCTATAAAGTTCTCCCACATTACAGATTGTTTTACCGTACTAAAGAAGCCTCTTACTGACTGTGACTGGTCATAAAATAGTTTTATTTTGGGGCCCCATTTTTAGTTTTCCCCAGGGCCCCACTTCGTCTAAAACCGTCCCTGGCCTAAGGCGTGCTATCCATTGTTTTAAAGGATAACACAGGGCCCCAAATATTGGAGCTGGTCTTGGTTTTGTCTGTGTTTGTGGCATGGCCAGTCCTTTTCTACTTCATAGGAGCCTGAGCGGACCTCAGATTTTATAAGGGCTGCAAACAACATACCGCAGGGTCCATTTTTTGCACATTGTACATGTTTTGTGTGCAGGGAGGCAAAGATGTAATTATCGACCGTCCTGCATATTAGGATCTACCACACCGTCCTAGGTGGCGGAGGGAATGTCCCTCCCCAGACGTATTTAGAGTTGAGTGTAATGGTAAAGTACTTAGCCATCGGCTTCTTGCTGCACCATTAGGCCTATAAGGGCAGTCAGATGTGGTGTGATGCCATCTCCAGAGCCGTACACAGCCACAGCTGGAAAGAGATTAGAGGGCCACTACAGGGAAAGGTGAGTGTGTAAAGAAAGGTGGACATAACCCACATGGGAGGTTTTATTTCAGATTACCCTTTGGCATTGTACTAGCAAACGACTGGCATTCTTACATGTGAAAACAGACGTTTAAACGGGTACCATACATCTCCATTCTTTTCAATGGGTAATACAGCCTTCCATGGAAGTGCCGTGTTGTGCACCATACCGTTTTTGAGCCATATAAAAATATAGAGCACATGCCATATATATGTACAGTATCCAGAACCAGTGGGAGGTGCATTCTGTCAGCCATCCATCATTTGCCAGCCCACCGTACTTTATACAGATACAATGGCATACAGATGAAAAACATCACGTATATGCGTATTCATACAGCATGGAAATTACAGGTTTGTGTGAATGTAGCCTTAAAGGAAACCTACCACTTGAAATGGCAGGTTTAAGAAGAAAACACCGAGCACCAGCTCAGGGTGAGCTGGTGCCGGAGCTTATTTTTGTTAGTGTTTTAAACCGCTGTATCGCTTTTTAAACTTTATAGCCGGCGCAGGGAGGTACGCGCTCGGCGCTTACCATGCACGCGGCTCTCCTTCACTTCCTATGTAGCCGCGTGCATGGTCGCGCGCATGGAAAGCGCCGAGTGCGTACCTCCCTGCGCCGGCTATAAAGTTTAAAAGCGATACAGCGGTTTAAAACACTAACAAAAATAAGCTCCGGCACCAGCTCACCCTGAGCTGGTGCTCGGTGTTTTCTTCTTAAACCTGCCATTTCAAGTGGTAGGTTTCCTTTAAAAAACAAAACATTAGATGGTTGAACAGCGACCTCTTGTGGTTACAATGATGCACGTGTGGGAAATTGGAAACCCTGAAAGGAAAAGTGCAACTTACAATAGTAAACTTATATAATTTATTAACAGAAAATAATTCCTATTTTTCTCCCTTACATTAGAGAAGAGAAAGCCTTAGGGTGTGCCCTCCACATGGTCGCAAATAAAAGAAAGGCCTTTCTCCCAGGAAAAGTAGCCTCTAAAGAGGGCTCAGCTGACCATACAACCTGCCCCACTGCATCCGTCGATAATGGCTTCTCTACAGTTACCCCAGAAGTAGACTCTGCTGTGGTAGAGTGAGCCTTTAGTAGGGAGAATGTCCTGTTTTGTCTAGCCAGTAGTACTCCTCAGTGAATGGTAAGTACTAGATAATGTCTGGTAGATAAAGTCTGAAATTCTCTAACTTTCCTTGATGAAGTAAAGGCTTGTGTGATAATTTTCACATAGTATGAGGCTTCCTTTAAGGTTTCAAAAGGACTGCTGCATTCAAGTCCTCTGGAGTATCGGAGACCATGTAGCTGGAAAGATTCTAGAAGTTGTTGTGATTATTTAGGACAAAACAAGACATTTTAGACCCCAGAGGATGATCCAAATTAAGTCATACCACCACTAGTCCATCATAAGACAAACTATGGTAACTGCTCTGGTTTTATTATTGTTTAGACCAGGGGTCAGGAACCTTTTTGGGGCCAAATTTTTTAAAATATAATTCTGCAAGAGCCGTACAATATGTTTAAAGGAACTCTGACAGATCAATCACTCCAGCAGTCATAAGTATAGCCAGGAGTGTTCCTCCCTGCTGTACTAAGCCACCACTGGACCAAAACAGTGGTAAATCCCTGAAAAATAAAAAATAGATAATTTACATTCAGGTATGTGATGCATGAAATCTCTTCTTTTTAACCCCTCAAGGACGCAGGGTTCATTTCTTGCTCTCCACCTTCAAAAATCCATAACTTTTTCATTTTTACGTGTACAGAGCTGTGTGAGGGCTTATTTTGTGCGCAACAAATTTTATTTTCCCGTAATGTTATTTATTTTAACATGTCGTGTACTGCGATGCTGGAAAAAAAATCCAAATGTGGAAAAATTGGAAAAAAAAAAAACGCACGTTCTTGTGGGCTCAGTTTTTACGACTTTGACTGTGCACTCAAAATAACACCTCATCTTTATTCTTTGGTTCGGTGATACCAAATTTATATAGGTTTTATTGCGTTTTAATACATTTTCAAAATTAAAGAATGTGTACAAAAAAAGAAAAAAAAATTTTGCCATCTTCTGATGCTAATAACTTTTTCATGCTTCGTTGTACGCAGCTTGGGGAGGTGTCATTTTTTTGTGAAATGAGCCGACGTTTTCATTGCTACCATTTTGAGGTCTCTGCGACATTTTGATCACTTTTTCTTCCATTTTTTTTTTTGTGATGTAAGAAAGAACCAACCAATATGCGCGCCAACCGCCACAGAACCCCCCTATTACACAAGCCAGCTGCCGCAGAACATCCCAGTACACGCCCCAACCGTCGCAGAACATCCCAATACATGCACCAGCTTCTGCAGAACCCCAAATACACTCTCCAACCACTGCAGAACATTATAATACACATTTATTAAAGTTTCTGCGTCAGTTTTCTGGTGAGTTTGCACTGGATAGAACATCGTTGGAGCTTGTACATGTATTTATGTCTGCGTCAGTTTTGTGTGGAGGCTGCTCCCACAAGACAGAAAAAACCGGCACCTAAAGGGGCTGTTACTGCATAGTCGTACCATGCGTCACATTTTATTACTGACGTGCGCTACAATTTTGTCTTGGGTACTACCCATTACGTGTCTCAGCTGCTGCACAACCTCACAACCCCCTGTAGTATACAGCCAGCACTGTATATACTCACCCTCCGGCGGTTCCCAGATGTCGGCGTGGCTCCTCTTCCGTCTCCGGTCTTCTGTAACAGCCGGTATAGACGTGGCCATGTGCACTGCTGGCAGGCGCATACCATGACGTCAGCAGTGGCTGCGTCTATGCCGGCTGTTACAGAAGACCGGCGACAGAAGAGGAGCCGCGCTGACATCGGGGAGCCACGCTGAGTATCGGGGCCTCCACAGGGTGAGTATATACGTTTTTTTGTTTGTTTTTTTTTTTAAATTGACTTGTGTATAAGCAAAGGTTTTTCAGCACATTTTTTTTTTTGTGCTGAAAAACTCAGTATATACACGAGTATATACGGTATATGGCAGACGAATTAAAAATAAAATGTCCAGTTGGCAACACCCCTTTAATTCAGATAAATGGCTTTTGTTACCTGTAAAACAAAGCTATTGTTACTTGACACATTCACTAAACTCAATGTTCACTGAATGCACTATGGTCATCATTTCCCCATGTATTGCACTGTTCTGCAATAGCCGTCTACGGGGCTGGATATATGTCTACACGACAGTTCTGTGAGTGGGGCCTTACACGGTTTCCACTGCTCTGTGAAATATTGTCAGATATTATACATATCCCTAATACTGAAAAGAGTATTTCTAATGAGTCAGCTTACAAATCGTAATGTATTAACAACACAATTAAAAGTAAAAGTGCAGAACAGTTTTCTTCAACCCAATTCCCAATCCAACCCTGGTCCAAGCAGAGGACACTTGAGAACAAACCCTGTGGCAGAGGTCCTGCATCCATCTGTCTGTCTCGCTTAGCTTCCAGTGTGTCACCTGGGGCTCCAACAAAGCCAAATGCCCTATTTCTAATGTCAATCATAATTGTTCTTGGGAAGATCTCTGGGACGAACTTTGAAGTGAGTGTCTAGGAACCACATGAAGAAATATTATGGAGCAGCCTATTCGGGGGATGCCTCTGATGGTACTGTGCTTGAAATAGGATAGTTCCTTTTATTGTCTAAACCCTTTTAGTTTGCTAATGACCATTTTTATAATCTTGTCAGAGCCACCATTACACAGACAACTAACTTACCGTTTTCAGTGTTGAAGTTATACAGGCCAGGCATTATAAACTTGTAAGTGGATCTGCGATATTGTTATATGGCTTTTTAATAATAATAAAAGCACTGAATGACATTTTATGCAAAGTTCTTTATTAGAATGAGAAGGTTGTAATATTGTAACTTGTTTTTTTCTAGGTTTTTTTTTGTGTTCTGACATTATATTTAGTTACTTTTTTTTTTTTTTTTTAAATGTAATGAAATGGCAATACAAATCTCAAGTTGTTTATCGCAACTATCCAAATTGGCAACAATACCAGAACATAGGAAACAACCAACTAAAGATATAAAGTGTTTTGCTATTACAGGACTCAAGCTGGACATCTTCTGCCAACTGATTTCCCTGCAAGCCTGGAACATTTGGTGCAAGCTTTGACAATACATTTTTGAGCTAAACAGTTGAGCCCAAAATTTCCAAACTTCCAAACTGGTACAATTCTCACTTTTAATCTCAATGTACATTTTTTTTTTTTTTTAATATATAATGCTAAACTAGCATCACACCAGTGACAGCTGCAGACCTCAAAATCTTCAACAGCGCATTGAGAGGAATTGATTGTAATGTAACTTTTTGAAGTTGGTTTTGCTATAAACTTAAACTGCTGTGTGGTTTCATAAATTTTGTGCATCTTAAAAGAGAACCCGTCAGGCACATCTATCATTTACTGTAGGGAGTTGCTCTGGATGATGATATTAAAGTGAGTCATTGGCTTCTGCATTTTATAAAATGATACCCCTCCCTCCCCCCTAGTCTTGTGCATCAGTCGGCTTCAACACCCAATTTCTCCTATAATACACAGCCCTCCTGCATTTCTGTGCTGCAGCTCAGCAGGAGAAGTACTGGGGGGATGTTTACAAGGAGGAAGGGGGTGTTGCAGCCTGACTTAGCTCAGCAACACCCTGCTGACTCCATTCACAGGATTACAATGCAGAATTTTATTATTCACAGGAGCCGTCGACTCATTTCAGTATCATCATGCACTACAGTAAATGAGGTAGAACATTTGGCTTGGAGAGCTAGAAGTGCCTGACAGATTCTCTTTAATGGCTCTTATGAGATGTTTTCTGCTTTCTTTGCCACCCCTTTACTAAAGTCAGATTGAGCAAATGCTTCTACCATCCCCCGATCAGACACTACAGCAGTCTCCATGGTCTTTGTTTATAAGTGAACCAGTGTTGGGATCACCATGCCAGTAGTATGGCACTTGAACACAAAGACAATTAGTGGAAGAGAACATATGCTAGTTGCTTGTAAACAAAGACTTGGGGCATCTGAACTGTATCAAATGGAATGGAGACAAAGCTGAATATATTTTTCAAATAACTATTTTAAAACCATCAACACTACAAAAAGGTTTTAAATAAAATTAATGTGCATGTATTTTCATGAAAAAAAAAGCGTCCCCGTGCTAGTTCTGCTGGATGTGTTTTATAATAAATATACACCTATTAAGAAAAAAAATCAATTAGAATTGTTGATCAGCTGCAAAACGGTCCATGACTCGTTCTTATTTTGCCACAAGTAGACATGAAAAAGCCGCCCTCTCAGAATTTACTTATGGGTACATCTTGGGAGACAGATGATTGGTTGCTGTGGGAAACTAGAAAAGTTCTGCTCTCAGACACTTCTGATAGATCTCCCCTCCTGTCTCTATGGACTATTTCTAGCTGCTTAGCAGAGGAAGATTTGGTGTCTTAGCACCTACTGTATCCTGCCTATTGAGGCATGCCATTTTGTAGTTGTGAACAAGAAACCTGGACTGCTGCAGGCCGGATAATCATCATCTTAAAGGGAACCTGTCACCACTAAAGACAGGTTACAGAAGCCGCATTTCATTACAATATAATTGTGCGACAGAATCCTGTAGCGAGTCCCAGAGGTTTTTTTTGGATGCATCTAAGAGGAAAAAAATATGTGACTTGTCTGTGTTGCAGACTCCTCAGCTCTCACCCCCGACCTTTGTGCTTCTCCTTCCCCCATAGATGCCAGTTCACCACCCTGAGCTCAGGGAAGAAGCAGGAGGGAGGAGCTATACAGGAGGCTGAGGAGTTTGTAGCACAGACAAGTCACGTGTTTTTTGAAAATGTATCCAACAGAGAATTCTGCCAGGTAAATTAAAACACACAATTATATTGTAATGCAAATGCGTGGAGAAACCAGAAAGGCATATGTGCAAAGCAATTCTGCAACCTGTCTTTAGTGAAAATGTTGTCCCTGATGACAGGTTTCCTTTACAAAATTAATCCAGGTTCAGTATGAGAAGCAGGATCAAGCAGTGGAAGCCTTGATCCTGCCTTACCGAGGAGCGACCTACTTCCCCTAACTGCTGGAGTTATGATCAGGGGAGCATTCCACATTTAATTAATTATTGTTAATAAGGAGGACAGCAACATTTTAGCAATATTTGTAGGACATCCTGAGGCTACATGTGTTGTTAATAAAATAATGCTCTCCCACACACAATAATGAAATCAAATCACTGACATATGAAAAGGACCTAAGCTCTATATTTGCCGAATCATGTTACCATGTAAGGTGAAGGACAGGGCCTTCTGATGCCCTGAATGGTGATCAGGTGTTGAACAAGTCCTCTCCTATTCAATACACATGCATTTCTTAGCTTCCTGTGCTCTACAGAAGATCTCTCACTGCTAACAAAGCATAAGATTTATATTTTTTTTCTCTATTTTATTCATAACTCTAAATTCTACATCCTGTTACAGATTTCTTATCCCACCACCTGCTCCAAACTTCCATGGTAAAGTTAGCATAAGTATGCTTATGCCTTGCATCTTGGTTAGGCTGCATGCACACAAACGTAATCCTGCCGAGCTGGCCAACATTCGGCGCCATGGAGAGTAGGAGGGGTGACCCCTACCCTCTCCATAGCAATGCATGGCGTATGGGCTGTAATACAGGGAAAGATAGGACACAGAGCGTTTAATGAAGCGGTACGGTGCCGCACCATATCGCTCCGTGCGGCCATTGCCGTCTATGGGGGACATATGTACGGCTGCAAGCTAATGAAAACATTTTTGCTATAAATTATTTACCATAAATATAGATGTAAAGAAGAAAACTTCTATGAATATAAAATATAATGAGCAGTATATGAAAGACAGATACAACTCATTTGTACACAGTGCTGTGTGAAGCGTAAGAAATTATACCAAAAGATGATGTTCAAACTTTTTTTCACTGCTCGGCTTCATACAAATTAATGTGCAAGTGCAGATCACAAGAATCACAAACAGAAATTAAATGTGTTAACCCAGGATATAAACAACATGGCCCAATCTAAGAACGTGCCATAAGTGGTTTGTGGATGACGTGAAAAGTTTATAATTTTTCTTTCTGGAGAGGGTCATTTTAATACCAGTGATCTAACCTCAGGAAAGTCATTAATATCAGATCGATGGGGGTTTGTGCCCTCTGTCAACGCTGTCTGGAAGAGCCAAATGTTGGATATCCGACTCCTAGACCAACACCAATCTGTTACTGAAGACCTATCCTAAGCATCAGTATTAAATAGCCCCTAGTCTGGAATAAAAACACAGTCTGCCGATTGCACAATGAACTGCAGTCAGTTAAGCAACAGAACTACAGTATGTAAACCGAGACAATGCTCCATTACCAGATTAAGTCTTCATATATCATTACTGTTCTATTGGTGTTCTACAGCTTCTTAAAGTAAGTCTGTCACCATGAAAATGCTATTTACTCTGCAGGCAGAATGTCAAAGAAACGAGAAGCTAAACAAATGTATCTATAGTTTTCTGTTGAACATACACACTGATAGAGGGAAGGGTGCCAATTACCAATGGGAGTCCCATGATTTCACAGCATAGGAGCAATGAATCTGCTCAGCTCTTTTTGCTCTATAAATTAGCTGCCTACAGATTACACAGCTTTTTTATGCTAAAAGGTTCCTTTTAAAGCCGGGTCACATAGGTCAACACACTGCAGACTTTGCATCAGGAATTGCATATAAATTCACATCAAAAAGCCATTTGAGTCATTCTTTGAAGTCCCCAGCAAGAATTGACATGCTGCAGGTTTTCCTCAACAGGATTTAGTTGCAGCATGTAAAAATTTTTATCCCATATGCCACTATAAAAATCTCAAAACATTTGTTACCAGCAGTCTGGTACAAGTACTTCTCATGTGTTCCTAGCCATAAGGGTGTTCTGGAGGTCAGGTTACTACCGATAAAACACGGACTACCCTTTAAGTTTTGAGCAATACAACAACATATGCTTTTGCGATAGTCCCCTGTAAGCAAAAAAACAAACTACATTACAAGTAAATAAGAAATACAAATGTGTTAAAAGATATATTATTATAGGTAGAACATCATTTTCCTTTTTTATTCAAATAGACCATTCCTAACAAAAATATATGTTTGTATTCACTGCATTAGTCCTGAATGACAACAACGTCAACTTCATCGTCTTCTACCTGATCATCCTCTTCTTCATCCAGACATACCTCCACCTCCGCAGGTTCTTTAGACTTTTGACAAAACCAATCCAGTACTTCCTTTCGACTTAATCCAGATTTTCTTACGAGTAAATGCAAGTCTTCCTCACGTATGCCATCATGAGTACACAAGTATCTGTCAAGAACATCGTACTTTTTAGAGGAAGTCGATAAAACACAGCCCCCAGGAGAAGCATTAGACTGTAAAGAGGCAGCTATAGTAGAAGCTGATTTCTGTGCGGAGTTTGGTGCCCCTGAAGTAGTTTCATATTTATTAGCCTGTATTTCTGGAACTTTTTGCATAGTTTTTACTGAACATGGACTTGTGGGTTCCATAAGTTTTATTACCGGACTGCCACTTATAGAATGATCCGTTGACTTTAATAACACTTTAACTGCAGGTCTGTTTTCAGTGTCTGGGGCTCCTAAATCAGGAGCCAATGTGACAACTTTAGCATGTTCCCCAGGAGTTTGTTCACCAGATTTTCCATTCTGATTAACAAGGTGTTGTGGTTCATCCAACCATTTGGGGCGTTCTTGGGCACTATCACGGAACCATCGGAGTTGTCCATGTTTAAGCGCATAACGTGTATCTCCAAACCATTGGATGATGTCAGATCTTGGTAATCCGGTTATTTCCTCCAGGTTTTGGTAGTCTTCGCGACTAGCCCACTGGCACTGCAAAAAAAAGGATTTCAAAATTGCCAGCTGTTCTTTGGTTTTTCGTTGTCGCCGCATAACCCGTGAGTAATATTCTTCTCTAGAGGTTCGCCCACCAGTGTCATTAGACAAATGAGGCTGCATGCCTTTGTGATCATCATTATTCCAAGACGCGCACAACATTTTACGGGTTTCTTCATCTATGGGAGGAGAGGCCACAGATGAGCCATTTTCATTCTCATCTGCTGAAGGATGCTCAGCTTGGTTCATAAGTACCCGTTTTGATTCAGGAAACTTATCAGCAGCCGGTATACATTGCTTGTAAATGCCTGGCGAGCCACAGCTTTTCATATCTTGTTCACTGGTTAACTCTGTAGGCTCAGGTGTTCTATCATTTAATCTCATCTTTTTGGCATCTGGGGGAATATCACCTGAGAAAGAACAAGGAGAATGTGGAAGTATCATTTGCCCTGCATCACGCTTTGGTGAAGAAACAGAAGATTTTTCTAAATTCCTAAAAACATTAGATTTCTTGGCTACTGCAGTCAGGGGCTTGAAATGTAACTGATCCTGATTGTAGACCAAACGTGAACGCGTCTCTTCAATTTCCTCAGAGGACCAGCTGATACCACAGCGAATACGCTGTACCATAAACCAGGCTTTCACTTTTTCCATTTGTAGTCCATGTCGTACGCAAAGCAAAGCAAGCTCTGGCATTGTAGGATAAGGAAAGTAACTGAAAGTGTGGATAAGCAGAGGATGATCATCCAACTCGTTGGTCAACTCTGCCTGGGTCCAAATCAACTGTAGATCATCAGAGATAGGAGGCAAACACACAAGTCCAGGGGTGTCCTCTGGATACACACCAGAATCACTGGTGGTGGTGGGAGACATTGTCCAGTTAGAAGGGTGGAAGCATAAGGCAGGTAGTGGTGGTCATTAGAACTTTGTCTTGATCGATTTATCTGCTGTTTGGATCCCCTGCAAAGAAAGAAGAGCTTATGTTAAGCAGAGACAAAGTAACCATGCTTCAACAGTTTTAATTCAATCATTAAAAGCTACATAGACTTAAGTATGTTTTGGAAAAGTTGTGGAAATTTGAATGCAAAGAACAAATCAAACTTTATCCATGCATAATAATGAATGTATTCACATTAAAGGCATTAGAGTGATTCTTGGTATCGGTCATAAATATCAATATTATAATATTGGTGGGGGTCAGAAACCTGGAACACCGCCCATGGCTCTGTGCCGCAATATCTAGCATACTAAACGTTTTGGGAACTTTATCGAAACAACTTCAGTTCAAAGTTAAAATAAATTCTACATATATTCACCACCACCAGATTTCAGAATACAAATACACATTCAAGAATGTATATACTGAAAATTCAAACCTCAGAACTTCAAATGTCTCCATTCAGCTGATATTAGTTACTAAATGTTCACTAAAGAGCAGCCCCTCCTGAGTATCAGTACCTGACTCTTGTTTTGTCCATCTCCAGACTTACCGCTTCTAGATGATCTGCCTACTAGTAGTGTGATATCACATGAAGAACATCCATGAAGTCTATTTATTACACCACTTAGTGATCTATAGCTGCTGAGAGTCAAGAGAGGAGATCAGCCTCAAACTAGATGAGCGTATAGCGTCCTCCCCCAGGTCATTAATGAGAGAACAAAAGGTGAACTCCACCCAGTTATTCTGCTGGGATCCTTTGTTTCCTGACCTCTTCCTTCAAATGAATGAGATCAACCACTGTGATCTTTCAAGACAGCCCAACACCCCTCCATTCATCCATTTGTAGGGGATAACAAGCACTTGCCATTAAAATGTGCAACAAAAACTAAGAAAAAAAAAAAGATACAGAAAGTGTGTTTACTATACACATGATCTTTGCACTTGTAATCTGCATATGGCTATCTTTGAGAACACAGTGGGGCACATGCATATTTTATTTGGCTTGTTTTTTTTCCTTCTACCTTTGCAAACTTTTTGTCACGTGCGCATTTCTTGTGCCTAAGACAACCTCCCTTTAAAGTAAACCTTAGTCACGTTTTCTGCATCATTGCCTAAATTATTAACAGATTACAGGAATTCCTAATTTTGTTGTGAAACTTTTTTTTTTTTTTTTTTTAAATCACTAATTTGGACGCAAAACCACTTGGGCGAAAAACTATGAACTTTTGGCTCAAATATAGTTTTACAGGATCTGTATTACAAGTATTGATACTATTACAGGAAGGACTAATCTGTGGCCTTAGCGATGAGTAATATGTATGGTAGAGGGAACTTGCCAGGGCTAAGGATCATGAGCAGCCAGACTTGCCGTCTCAGGCTGGAACTGTTACAGTGTCTGCGCTGCAATTTTGCCTCCAACCAGGGAGTCCTTGCATCGTACTCCTCTCCTGTGGAATGTGTTCAGTCCATGGGATTGGACCAGCATACGGGCCTGTTTCCACAGGTTGAACATGTACGTAGGCAGCCAGCCTCAGACTGAGGTTTCTATGCTGTGTGAGTGCTACACATGGGTGGGGAACACAAGGACTTAATGGAGCTTGTAATAGAGGCCCGTGCATGGAGAGAAAGGGAGTTAATCATCTAATAAGAAAGTTGAACCTTTATCTTACCAATTTTAGTGAAAGGGGTACAGAGGAGCTATAATTATATTACATGTTCCATTTACACCTATCATGGCTACTAGCCAAACACGAGCCAGGGAGATGTGTCACTATATACGACAAACTGCATGGCTTAATTTAGCAGTAATGTAGGATACTAAAACCTCATTCAGCTTCACTTTTCCCATGTATTGAGTCATGGAGGAATCATAATGAGCTGAAATACTATCATTTGTTGATCAGTGGCAGCCCAACCACTGAGCCCTGCACCGGTCACATGATATCAGTGTACAGAGCCTTGAACAGACAGCCCAATACACTCAGCAGTGGCTTTGCTGTACATTGCAGCTCATTTCCTCGTGATCTAAGTGGAAGTTAAAGGGATGTCCACTTTCCGTAAAAAAATAAAAGTTTCCAATGGTTTTGTATTGAAAAGTTATACAAACTTCCAATATATGCTCTGTATCCATTCCTCGCTGTTTTCTAGATCTATGCTTACCGTCATTCTACAGGAAGTTTTATTGTTTACTTCCTGTGGATAAAACCTGGTCAAAGGTCAGGTGCACTGCTCCTTATATCACACAGCTCTGATTACTCTTGTGATAAAAATGAGCCGTGCACCTGTGTGATATCACTTGACCATGCGCTGGTTTCTGTCCATAGGAAATAAACATGAAAGTTTTGCATAGAAGGAAAGCAGAGATCTAGAAAACCCTGAGGAATGGATACAGAAATCATATTGGAAAATTATTACACAAATTATTATTTGCTGAAAGTGGACAAACCATTCAAGCTGCAGTAATAACACTACACAGTGTACAATCATCTGCATCCGGCTCTATACACCATGCAAAGAACAGCTGATCGGTAGAAGGGCCCAGTGTGTTGGACCCCCACCAGTGCAATGTGCAATGTCTTCCATTATAAGTCAAAGAAAGGAGTGTCTGGGGAGGATTAGCCAAAAGAATATGCTAGTCCAGAATAGAACAAGTAGAGAAGGGTGCCACAGACAAGAAGATTAGAAACTTTTTAAGCCTTTATTTGAGCATGGGGGCATTTGGGCAGATGCCATTCACATCAGAGGAAAACAGGTAGTTTTGTACTTGCCATTTAACATAAATGTGTGCCCACTACACTCCTAACTTATTATTTTAAGAGGTTGTCCACTTTAAGCATTGTTTGTCTAATGAAAAGTTGCATAATTTTCCAATATACTTTCTGTATCAATTACCCATGGTTTTCTAGATCTTGTTGTCTTGCTGTCAAGCAACAGAAAACGACATTGTTTACTTCTTCTTCTGGTCCATGGTCATGTGATTAACCAGCTTGTTGTATAACAGAGTAATCAGAGCTGTGCGATGCTCTGCTGCACCTATGAGAGATCATATGATCATGGAACGGTGTTTATCTACAGGAAGTAAATGATGAAGATTCCTGTTGTATGACAGCAAACGGATACAGAAAGTATAAAGGAAAATTAAATTACTTTTTGTTATACAAACAATATTAATTATTTGCTGTAATGTGCTTAAAGTAGACAACTCTTTTAATCTACTATCTGGCATTTCAGGGACTAACTCGTGAAATAAAGTATTCGGATGGACAGCGCATGTATAGCTGCATCACTAGTCTACAGACTAAAATAAGCCACAGTCCTTATCTCATGGGAAACCAAAGGATTGGACGTGACTGGGCATCAGATGGCAGGCTGCCCTGCATATTGCTATAGTGTGTATGTGGCCCCTTTATTCCTAGGATCCATAGGGTCCTGGCAATCACAACAAACGATGAGCAAGTAATAATATCATAACCCTTTTATGCTAAAGACAGACACAACCAATTGAATGTGCTCAGCTGTTTTACTTTCTTCTACAGTCTATTATGAGGAGTTTCACCAATATATGTGTGAACAAACCGTTACACTCTCGATAGACCATCAATACTTGCTTTGGGCATAGCAGGGGGTAAAAATCTGGGGCTCTGCACTAAACACAGGAACAACAAAAGCAGTTTGTACTAAATGAGAGTGAATAGGTGGCATGGATCAAGTAGCTGTCTGTCTTTGGGTCTGTGTCTCTGTTTACAGTACGGCTACCAGCTGATAATGTATGAATTGTGCCAGCTTTGCCTTAGCAGTGATGTTGCCCCCTTCATTGCCCCTGCATACTGATGTTTATGAACGCTAAATACATGGCAGTACATTACTACTGTGCAGTGTATTATGGCAGGGATCAGAAGTGGGCATCATCACGAAAATTTTAAAAAATTATTTAAAAATGGGAGAACAACAGAAAGGGATGGCCTCTGTGCTTTGTATCAGTTACAATTGCGTGGCATGTACAGTAGGCCACCTACAGTCATGTTTCCTTTATGACTAAAAATAGAACATGTTGCAAAGTTAGTTAGGTAAACAATTTTTACCCCATAAAAGATACAATACAATAATTTAAAAACAGTTCTCTGGACACAACCTTCAAAGGAAATCTACCAGACTGTGGTAATCATCTTATATTTGTTATACATGGCCTCCTTCCTTCTAAAATGAGCTTTTACAATTATGCTAATGAGCCAGAAAGGTTATATGGGTTGTTACCAAAGCCCCTCCATGCTCTAGCTTCCCAGGCTGTTACACAGTGCAGGAGTATGTCTCTCCTTACCCTCCCCCTGCTCCCATGTAATTTCATAACAGAGGAAGTTTCAGCACACAGTGGGAGCGGAGAATAATTATTATTTATATAGCACACAAAGATTCACCCACACAGTAATAGCCTGAGACTCTACAGCACAGAGGTGTTCTGGGAACAACCCCATTGGCTCATTAGAATAATTTTAAGATTTAATTTTAGAAGGAAGGAAGCTATGGGTAACAAATATAAAAGACTACCACAGTCACGGTGCCTGGATCTGCGAGCTAGGCTGCATTTACATGAATGTATGCCCGGACGGCCATTCATACATCCGGGGTACTGGAGAGAAGGAGGGGAGACTTCTCTCTTCTCCATAGAGATGCACGGTGTATGGCCGCGCACACGGGGAAAGATGGGGAAAAAATAGAACATCTCCTATGTATGGAGTGGCACATGAGTGGCACCATATTGCTCTGTGCCATCTATGTGGGGGGGGGGGGGTCGTATGCAGGGCCGCAAGCTTGCGCCCCGTATTCGTTCGTGTAAATGCAGCCAATGGTTTATCCTGATTTTGATGGTAGATTTTCTTTAAAGTTTCCAATTTTATAAATACTCTAGAAAAAAATTTTAAAATTCATAAAGTCTGGGCTCAGCCTGTCAGCTCAGTCCGGTGATTAGAATTTTGGTCAGAGAAATCCTGAAAGTACATGAAAAAAGGTTTTTGGATCAAACGCGCTTGCAGGCAACAGGCTGTAGGCTGGTAATACACCTATAAATCCAGAGGCCACATGAATCTACCAGCCCCAATATAGAACTGAGCTGAGTGTAGTGCAGCGCTTCTACATTCAGGCCCACTGACACATGGATCCAGTGTATCCGAACAAACTCGCTTGAGTATATTCGCCTTGACACCACATTTGCACTCAGTGTTGGGTTTTAAAACGCAATTCAAAAGCTGAGGGATGGTGTGTGACCCAATCACATGCTTTGTGTTGTTTACATACAGAACATGTGGTCCCATCCATAAGTGGATGCGAACTAATAGACGTCACACTGGTGCTGAGAAGCTGCCAACTAGTCCCTACGAATTACGTACAATGGGGCCGATCCTAGTGAAATTATTATAATAACAATGAGGTATTATACAGATTTTTACAGCCCTCGGCTTCACTAGTTCATGGTGAGGCCACGCAGGGGTTAACAGCAGCTGCCCTCTTGTCAGACAAAGTGCAGGGGCACAGGCTGGTAACACCGCAAAACACAGCACACGTGGAGGAAGACAACACATGTGACACGGCTCCATGACACTCACCTGCTCTACGTGCGCCATACTGCTCCCAGCTCAGCGTCCGCCCCGGGTGCTGCGGCCGAGTCCTCGGCACACAGTCGTGTTATTAGTCGGAAGCGCCGTGTTGTTGTGCGTGTCCGGGATCACCCTGGGAGGGGGTCGTTGCCAGGACTTCTCCACAGATTGGTGTATCAACAGGAAGGGAGGGACCCGAGGGCCGGGAATGCTGGGAGCGAGCGGGGAGGCGGAGGGCACGGCACGAATCCCAGGCAACCCTGCAAGTGCACCGCCGCCATAGGGCCCTCACTACAACGTAGTATCGTGTGCTGAAGGAAGCGGCTATGAGGGAGGATAAAGGCTTCCACACGAGACCTATCACTCTGCCCGCACTCCTCAGCATTACGAGGAGGGTTTGTGTTAGTTGGAAGTGTTTTTTGTAGCATCTTACACTTTTTTATGACTTTGTTCCCCATGTATCGGTAATCCTAGTACTTGCATTATTTATTTATTTTTTGCATTCCCCTGTTTTCCAGATTCTGCCGCTTGGTTTACTAGTTAACTATTGGCATCTTCCTAAAAACTTCAGACCCCTCCAGGCATAGAAAATGGATCAGTATGGGTTGTGCAAAGATGTAAAAGTGGCAAACTTTCTATTATAAATATGAAGAGAAATATGATGAGTAATGAAAAATGACCCTGCCCCACAAAGACCACTAAGTTCTGGGTCTCCAACCCTGTATATAGGTCCTTGGGCTGCCTCTCCTGCAGTTTATGGTTAAGGATTAAAAAGCTATTCCAAAAAAATAAATTATTCTCCTGAGGACATCCTCTCATGTAAACAATGTGAAACATGTGCTAAATAATAGAATAAAATCACAATTCTCTAGAAGGCTGGAATGCTTCACGAAGTTTATGGTCTGTGCAAAAAGACACTTGGGTATTGGCAAAAGTGCAATAAAACAAGTGCAAAGAAATAGTGGCCATGCATGTCCTGACAAAAGAGCTGGCCCTGTCCCACCTCCCCTTTGCACACAGCTGTTGCACTTCCATTGAATTTCATTCATGAATAAAGGGGCCAGTGGAGAAGGGGGCAGGATAATTGGGGGGGGAAAAAAACAGAAGCTGCTCCAACCAGTATGACTGGGTTTACATATCAGCTAAGTGCAGCACATTTTACCATCCAATCTAGCAGTGTAGCACATTTTCACTTTCCATAGTAATCTCAGTTTTCTATATGGAGAATGGAGTCTGGGGCTGGGTTCACACAAGTTTAGAAGCCCAATTCAAGCACAGCAGGAGGAGCTTGGCCCAATTGCATATGCATTTACCTTGAAGCACTTGCGATCTGGAACAAGCAGCACATATTTAGCATTGGGGAAGATTTATTATACCTTATCAACCAGTTTTCAGCAAAGTCGCCGGCGGCACTTCAGAATGTCGCTCCCCCGAACGTCATCGGGTGCGGCGATCGGTTGCCATGACAGCCTCTGGTCTTTGTCAGACCAGAAGCTGCATGGTTACTGCATATTCCTTACAATGAGCCAGTGGCTCATTGTAATGAAGCATATGCAAAAATGCCATATACTGCAATACAGTTGTATGGCAGTATATGGTAGGAACGATCTGACCATCTAGGGTTAATATGTACCCTAGAGGGTCTAAGAAATACGGGGGAAAAAAATGTTTTAAAAATGTAAAAAATTAATAAAATATTAGAAATTTTAATCACCCCCTTTCCCTAGAACTGATATAAAACATAATAAACAGTAAAAATCACAAATACATTAGATATCGCCGCGTCCCAAAATGTCCGATCTATCAAAATATAAAAACAGTTATTGCCGATTGTGACCTCCAAAACGAGAAATGGCGCCCAAGTGTCCGAAATGCGACTTACACCTTTTTAGGGCGCGTTCACACGTTGCTTTTTGGTTGCGTTTTCATTGCGTTTGAATTGCATATACAACAGCTGATGAGAGGTGATTTGCCTAATTACATTACCGTTTATGTTTGTAAATGCAATGTTAACGCATGCGTAAACAAAACACATGTGTTAACGCGGTGTTAACACATGCGTTAACATCCTGTTTATGTAGCATTTTGTAAACGGAAATGTTAACAGTGATGTAATTAGGCAAATCACCCCTCCTCAGCTGTTGTATATGCGTTTCAAACGCAATGAAAACGCAGGTCAAAATGCAATGTGTGAACGCGCCCTTACATGACATAAAAAGTACTAAAAAGTGATCAAAATGTCGAACAGTCCTCAAAATGGTAGCAATGAAAACATCGGCTCATTTCGCAAAAAATGACACATTGCACAGCTCCGTACACCAAAGTATGAAAAAGTTATTAGCGTCAGAAGATGGAAAAAAAAAAATTTCTCTTTCGTACACATTCATTTAATTTTTGAAAATGTATTAAACCGCAATAAAACCTATATAAATTTGGTATCACCGCGATCGCACCGAACCAAAGCATAAAACTGAGGTGTTATTTGGAGCACAGAGTGAAAGTCATAAAAACTGAGCCCACAAGAACGTGACGCACATGTACTGTACTGCTTCCCAGTACATGGCATGAAATAATAAATAACATCACGGGAAAGTAAAATTTGTTACGCACAAAATAAGCCCTCACACAGCTCTGTACATGGAAAAATGAAAAAGTTATGGAGTTTTGAAGGTGGAGAGCGAGAAATGAGCAAAAAAAACCTGTGTCCTTAAGGGGTTAAAACCACTTTTACACGAAACGCATGTTTTTCACACAAAAACATGCATTTTGGTCAAAACACATTCAAACCAAATCGAATGCATTTGTAAACGCAGCGTTGACAGCAATGTACTTGGGCAAATCTCTTCTCATCTGTTTTGCTGCGTTTGAAAATGCATGCGTTAACGCCACGTGTGAACACACCCTTATAGTGTTGAGTGAAACTTGTGGGATTATAGGTTGGACTTGAGGGGTCCATGTTCATTAAACAATAATACTATAAAGCAAAGAGGAGGAAATATCTATTTCTGTCAGGTTTATGTCTTCAAAATGTCTCTCGATTGTTACATCTGCCAATTAAGAGCTCATAAGTTGCTCTTAAAAACTAGAGTACGATACTGCATTCATGTGCAAAAAGAAAATACTGCTCAAGTTGCAAACTTGGCAGAAATGGCACTTAAAAATCAAATTTATGGCCTTGTGGCCAGAAATGTTTCCACTCATCTTCTGGTGCTGTTGCATCGAGTTGTAGCCAGAAAGGAAATAAGAGTACAGGCGGTCCCTTACTTAAGGACACCCGACTTACAGACAACCCATAGTTACAGACGGACCCCTCCGCCCACTGTGACCTCTGGTAAAGCTCTCTGGATTCTTTACTATAGTCCCAGACTGCAATGATCAGCTGTAAGGTGTCTGTAATTAAGCTTTATTCATAATCCTTGGTCCAATTACAGCAAAAATTTTGAAACTTCAATTGTCATTGGGACAAAAGAAAAAAATGTGTCTAGAACTTCAATTATAAAATATACAGTTTCGACTTACATACAAATTCAACTTAAGAACAAACCTCCAGACCCTATCTTGTATGTAACCCGGGGACTGCCTGTAATCCAAAAAAATTCTTTGTGGTAGTATGATTTTCAATAAAAATTCAGTTTCAACAGGTGCTTTTATGTAAGGTGCCTAAATTTTAATGCATTTTTAATAAAATTTAGTTTTTACAGACAACCACAATTCAATTTTTTGGCTTTATTCCAACTTACCCTTTTCCTGGTCTAGGAATGGGACCTGCTCTCTAATTTGTGATCTGAACAGTGGGTTCAAACACAGCAGTTTCCTATGGACCCTTTACTACGGTAGTGTTTGACCCTATAGGAAAGCATTTGTTTGTATGCTAACCTCTGAATCAACTGACTCAGTTACTTACAGCAGGGTCCGGCCGGAGCCGGCAGCCTCGGGGCACTCGCCGGACCCTGGGGCTGCGGCAGGAGGGATCGGATCCCCCGGGGGGTGGGTGTCTGATCCACGGGAGACACATTTAACCACGGTGTGTAAGGGGTTAAACACCAGGGATCGGAGTTATTTTGATCCCGGGTGTTAGTGCCGGGTCCCGTAATCTTCGTAGAAAGGCACCGCATCAGAAAAAGGACCCTGAATGACTGCCATAAAAAGACTATATGGCGGTCATTAAGTAGTTAATTGCCATTTATGCATTTCTAATGCATGAAATAAATATTTGACCACCTACCAACCAGCTAGGGTTCGGTCAGATGCGCCACTTGCATTGTGTTTAGAAACAGGCCTTGCTCTGATCGCATCTGCGTTTCCTATCGTCTATGATAGCTTTTACTATCACTATAATAGGTAAATAAAATGGATGGCGTAACCAATGATTGTGCATATGCTTGGAAAAAATAGAAAACAAAGCATACGTACACACATTCTAACAAAAATTTGGATCGCTTTGAGAAACACATTCAGTGCAGTTTTGCTGAGTATGATGGCATTGAGCTATGCACAGGTCAGTGAGCAAAGATAAATGATGCCCATCTGAATGGGACGCTGCAGTTTTTTAGACTGCCTAAAATAAAAAAAAATACCAACATACTACTAACTAGTTAAATGTTTGGCAGCACTTGAAGCATACTATAGTTCAGCACTGACCTTGAGTAAAATGTTAGTCTAAAAGGTCATTCATCACATCACCACTAATAGTTTCCATTGATCTCTTCTGTTACAGAAGACAAAGAACAACAGACTATTAACAGTGTGATCTAATTGCATTTATAAACATTTTTAAAAAACAAATAAAAAAAATGCAAATCCAAACTACTAGATTGTTTTTAAATAATATAGAAAATAATAAAAGCAAAACAGATGTAAACAATAGGAAAGTGATGGGGGAGGGTTCTCTGCTGGCTGGATCTATAGGAGCAGATGGTTAGGTCTGGAAATAGGGTCGAGAAGCTAAAGAAAAGACAGAGGTTTAGAACAAATGTTGCTGTTTAATTTGTTCTCTTCTTCTACTGTCATCATATGTTGTCACCATGTATTTTGGATTTTTTTTCTAGTAATCCAGTTCCCTCCCTCTAGAAGAAATTGTTATTTTTCAACACCTTTTTACATTGATAACCTATATTTTGGATAATCGTATGAATAGCAGATCAGCTAGGGAAATCGGCCATGCTTGCAGTGCGGTTAGCGACAGTCTATCTGACATATGGAATGTTAGCCATTTGAATGGAGTAACATAGAAGACCACTGCAAAGTAGAAAGCATTGCTGCTTCCGGGGCTGCAGTAGCCCATACTGCTAACTCATTTGTAAGGCATCAGACACCCACAAATCTCATAATGATGACGTATTCTTTTTCTCAAGGAACATACATGATCATTCACTACGGTCATTCACAGTTTTTTGTTTGTTTTTTTTTAAGTGTTTTCGCTTTGTAAAAGAGCAAACAGAGGTTTATTTATTTGGGAGACTCCAGAATAATGTTAATAATAATATTATTCTCTTTTGGGGCATTGAAGCTCATCATTATCATTGTGTAGGGCCAAATGAATAATTTAAAGTGGACCTGTCATTAGGTATGAAATATCCTTTCATGTGCATATGGAAATAGCTCAAGGGAACCTGAGAAGTCACTTTTGGAGGCAAAATGGGGAGCATCACTTTATATCCCCATGCCTTGGGCTCTATTTTAGATTTTACTTAAAAGAGGGAATTCTAGAATAGTATATTTCACACAGTGACTAAAGTGTATACCGAAAGGTGCATTCGAGTGGCACTCCAGTAATGGACTTGTTACTCCCAGGTACTATACTTATTAGCTTATTTACATTGTACATTGGGGTTTTCTGCCTGTTACTTACCTCCATCTCGTCTGAGGTTTAGTCTCACACTGAACATGTTTATTATTATCATTAGTACATTACTGTATTTCTTACAGTCATCCCTCTTAACCATTTTATGGGTTCTTGTTGTTTATTTTATTCATTTATTAATTTCAATTGTCATCCTTTGTGGTGTCCTATCAGACATTGTGCCCTGATTCTTGTGGGTTTTTTGATGCTTTTATAAGCTTCACTAATAAAGATGTGTATGTTTTTAATATGTACCAAAATATGATTACATTTTTGTCATACACTCGTTTATTACCTCATTTATTGCTTTTTAAACCATTAGCTCCTTAACAAAATGACTTAACTGTACATCATGGTTCCGATAAGAATGTATGAAGAGGGTTCATTTAACCATTTAAATACTGCTGGTGGAACTTATGTAGCAATAGCCTAGAGCAAATTTTCTAAGATCTATTGGAGAGTTTTCTAGGCATGCTCTGTGAAAGAATAGGAAAAGATAATCTGTGACATTACATATTGTCAGTAGGGGATGCAGTGATGAACTTATCCATAGGGGTGTTGTTTTGTGCCATCATCCTATCTCTCTTGTCTGTGATGCGAATTCTGAAGAGATGTTTTTTGCAGCAGTCACCTAATTTACAAGTGTCAGTCTATTAGCATAGTCTGCACCATGCGCCAATAAACCATCGGAATTAAACAGTTTGCAACAGATGCCGGGCCATCGCCCTCCCACCTACTAGACAGGCCCCTAACCCTAGTATGAAGAAGAGGGGGAGGAACCGGCAGGTGTGTCTGCACAGGTTGTGCAGGAATCATGTGACACTATAGTAATGAGGTAAGAGTGCTATTTGGTTGGCACCACCTACCTGCAAGATGCGCCATGGTCACCAAACAGCATGGCACACCACGCTACCATATACACAGCTGATGGCTGTGCACCATCCGGCTCCCGTCAGATGGCGGAGTGATATAAGCATGATTTTATACGATATTCTATTAAAAGATCAAAGCTTTTTTTCATATACATCTTATTAAACTACACAATGTGCTTACAATAAACTTTTATACTTCCATCTAAAGACAATATTACACTTTGTGACAAATTATGACCATATATAAAATATAAATTATATATAATGTAAAAGGAGGAGAGGATTTAAGAAGCAAAGGGTAGACATGCTGGTCTTTCAGTAATGGAGCAATCCAAAAATAATATTTAAGTTTGGGGAAAAAAATACACAAGAATTTTGAAGCAAACTACACGGTTGGCGTTTACACTAATGTGCAGTTTCCTATACTGACATTTACCCAACATTTCCATTTTATACAGCTCATGGAAATGTGAAAGTGGCATGAGTAATGGTAAGTTTTTGCATTTGTTTTTCACTTACCCCCTCCAAAATATCTTTTTTATTTTTCCATACAGAGCCATAGTCGGGCTTGTTATCTGCAGGGCAAATTGTACTTCCCAGTGGGACAATTTAATAGTCTTCGCAGTCTACTGGGAAGCTGTCTGTTTTTACTGGGAAGCTGCCTTTTTTTTAGGCCCTCTAAGGTGTTCCAACTCGGAGACTCTGATCACTTATATTGTATTGCAGTATATTGTGAATATGCCTCTGGCTGACTGTAATAGAAAATGCCAAGTGACAAGCATAGAATCTTTTCAGAGGCTTACAGCTGTCATTGTTACCAACTGGCAACCCCTGAAGGTGCAACAGGGTGGCAATATGGTGGTGCCCATGTATTACAGTTGTTTAGGGGCACCACTCAAAGCTGACTGGTACATCTTAACCATTGAGCCCTCTCCATAAAGCCTTAGGCTACATTCACCCTGCTGTAAAGTGGACGTGTATATGGCGTATATACGTCCCCCATAGACGGCAATGGGTGCCGTACGGGTGCACGTGCGGCACTGTTCCAAAGACTGGAGAAAGATAGGAAATGTCCTATCTTTCCCCGGAATACGTCGCCGTGCCCCATGTTTCTCTATGGAGAGGGGCAGGGTGTGAATGTAGCCTTAACCCCAGTTTTGAAAATATTTAACTATATATGTCATTATCTGTGGAATAAGTCAGTAAACAGTTTACTTTATATCATAAAATGAACATGCTATAAATAAATGAATGTAACCAAACTCAATGTAATTAGTCACAAAATGGTAAATTGTTTGATTTTATGATTCACAAAATTTTATGGGCTTTCTAAAGTAGGTGGAGTTATCTCCAAGATGGCCGCAATCTACAACTCCCATGATCCCTCAGTTCTCAGTAACAGCTCCTCTCTTTTATGGTCTGCTCCCAGTGATGATGTAACAGACTGTCCTGTTACCATAGTAACGATGTGTGTAACTGCCATCACTGCACATCACTAAAACACTGGTTATACTGGATGCACTGCAACCAACCCACTACAGCCAAACCTAGTGATGAGCACATGACCTGCCCATTCTCCTCCATAATGTATGTCCACAGCATTTTTCTGCTAAGGGGAGCAAAATTTGAATAACAACTAATTGAATTTCTACTTCTTTCTACTCATGTACACTGGTATGCAACCAGCAATGCATTGTATATATAAGATACAACTCTAAGTTTAGGTTTCGCTAGGCAACATATGTACAGAGATATCTTTACCTAAAATCAATGTACTATACATACACAGTTCGCTTTTATTGGATTTTTATACAATCTGACAGATGTTTCTGCATCTATTCATCTCCTGTGCATGGAAAGGTTATTCTCATTATTAACTGGATTTTATACATCTTGAGACTTTAATGAAGGAAGAAACAGCACAGAAATTGATAAATTGGAATTTTTACCATAGCTATGTAAAATGCTTTTTTTTTTAATAATAGAACACAGATTTTATAGTTTTTAAATTTTTTATTTATTTAAAATATTGATACAAAGCATGGCACAGGTGAACATGCTAGTATATTTACAAATGACATCTTACTTGTATCATAGCAAGATAGTAATGCCAGTAATGTAAAACATAAGACTGCTGCAGTGACTGTTTTTAAAAGTTGAAGCGGTTCTTAGCTTTTTTTTGAGAGGTGCATAAACCGTTTTTTAACAGTACAGACAATAAAACTAAGACACAAATAGGCATCAACGAAAGGCGCAAAAACAAGCACAAAAACCCGGCAGATATAATGATAAATGATGATAAATGATGATAAATCGGCAAGGTAAAACCTATAAAGGATGCAAATGGTTGGAGTTGATGAAAGTATTTAAAACTGGGCAAATAGAGATAGATGTTGTGGGCATTGAAGAGAATGATATTTTCTAAGACAGCAGATTTATGCCCTAAAAAACAGAGTATATAGATTCTTAGAAATGTTTATTTCGGACAAATATAAACTATGGTACGGGCTACATGAACTATTCATTTGCCATCTAAGTCATATCACACACTGAACACATTCCCTTCTATTGGACATAAATGTCCATCAAGTAGGAAAAAACCTGTAGTAGTAGAGTAGTTCTAGCTTTAGGTATCGCAAGACTTCACAAACGCTTCCTTAAAAGGAGATTTGCAACAACAAACAGTCAATTGTATGAGATGGGTTTCCCCTAGCAACCTAAAATGGTGAAATCCCCAGATTCTCAGGTACTGGGAATTATTGGAGTATCATAAATTTCTATTTAAAACGAGAACAGGGTGTAGGATCTTTCTAATAAGTTTCTGTAGTGTAAAGCAATTGGTAAGCCTTTGTACACCATTTAAATAAAATAAAACAATGAGGCTCTCTATAATGCCAATGCCTCACGCTTGAATTTTAATGTCTAGAATATTTAACATCTGTTTCAGACTAGAAGACACACTTTTTAGCAAGAGAAAGGGTTGCTAAAAACCTCCTACATCTTATAGTATTAAATCAGGAGATCCAGCATTTCCAGATCCTCCTGAACACTCTCCTGGAGATTAGATGAAGTGCTCACAAAGCGTTTTACTTGATCTCTGAGAGCACATAGCCCCTATACATGAAATGGAGAGTGCACCATTTCATTGCCTGTCCTAACATGATGAGCATGTGGCAAATCACATGCTTCTTGCATCACTGTAAGATCATTAACACCTTTCCTGCTGATAATCATGTTGGGATGTAGAGAAGAGATGTGTAGAAGATGTTAGACTTTTAGAGACACTTTCTATTCTGTATAATGCCTTGCTTTGCGACAATACAGTGTGAGAGACAATCATTTCCTTGCAGTGTTATATCCCCACACCATCTTCACTGGTAGATTTCCCATGCTCTCAATACTAAAACAGAGCATCACATTGTCAGCCAAATTCTATACCATCATTGCCTGGAGGAGAGGTGTAATGACCAGTCTAACTATATTCTTTTACAAAATCCAAAAGATCAAAAAAATATACACACAGAAGGCTTCTCTGTCCTACTCCTCATCATTAATACTGTGTGACATGACCCAATAAAGTACAGTCCATGCCGTTTTTAATGTTCAGGAAGAGGAGGAGACATAGGTAAGTACCGGTATGTTGTTCTCAGCAGGTCACAACCAGATCACATGAACTAAAGAAATAGGTCCCAGAAATTTTCAAATAGGAAGCATTAACTAAATAAGGTAAGACTTAATTACATCAGAAGTATAAAAAATGTATAATAGGGAAAAAAAATTTTGTTTCTTTACTGGAATTATTTAGTTGCAAGTCATGAATTTGGCTTTGCACTGGCAGTAGTTCTATGTTTATGCTACAATAATGAAGCAGCCTAAATACCCATATGCAACTTTTTTTATACCTCAATGCGACTTTTCAGAGACTTTTTACACCAAAAAGCTAAGCAAAACCTAAAATATAGTAACCCCCTTAGGTCCTATGGCTAGTTTTGTGAGCTTTCACAGAGACGACACAAAATTATGACAAGCAACACCTCTTGTTTGGCCTTTGAATGGGTTGTCCAGGATGAGAACACATGGCAGCTTTCTTACAAAAACAACGCTACTTCTTTCTATTGGTCGTGTCTGGTACTGCAACTTAGCTCCATAAAGGTAAATAGAGCTGAGCTGCAATACCAGACACTACCAAAGAACAGAAGTAACACACTAGAAGAAAGCTGTTATGTTTTCCTAATCCTATTATAAGAACTCATTTGTCAAGCACTACAGATTTTGTATATCAAGGCTCACCTCTCAAATTTTCCTTTACAGTACTATTTAGTATCTGCCTCCCCAGCAATCAGAACTCCTTTAGGGTGACACTGTTGGCATAGTGGTTCCTTGCTTCCATATCCGTAGCAGTCCGGTCCCACACACTGACAGCAGCCATTGTGAAACCAGCGGTATCTAGAGGATCCAGTAAATTCACAGGTTTCATGACAACGTCTCATAGACATGCAGGATTTAAAATACATCACTGTGCAGATACTTGATGTATTCACTGAAGACTCCGCGGGTACACCTGGAATGGACAAGAAAATAACTGTATTAACCTAACATAATAATGGTGCAAATTATATGCAAGGCCACAGATGATTGTAACATACCAATACTGAATCAAGCAAGTACTTTTATGTCCATATTAATTTGTCAGATGTCACCATCATATTTGAATGAGAAAATTTGAGAGATGAGCAGATGTTTTCATTGATACCTTTTTGAGGACTGTGAGACTTTTTGATCAAGTTTTTATCTTATGTAAAATGGTGTAAAAGTCGCATTTCGGACATTTGGGCGCTATTTACCATTATGTGGTTCACTGCCGACAATAACAGTTTTTATATTTTGATAGATCGGGCATTTTGGGATGCGGCGATACCTAACAAGTTTGTGATTTTTACTGTTTATTTAGTTTTATATCAGTTCTAAGGAAAGGGGGGTGTTTTGAATTTTTAATATTTTTTTTTTTATATATTTTTTAGACCATTTAGGGTACTTTAACCCTAGATGGTCCGATCATTCCTACCATATAGTGCAATACTGTATTGCAATATATGGCATTTTTACAAAGGATTCATTATAATGAGCCACTGGCTCATTGTAACAAATCTTCAGAAGCCACGCAGCCTTGGGTCTGACAAAGACCCAAGGCTGTCATGGCAACTGGTCGCCACTCCCCGATGACATCACGGGTTGCGGCAATTTTGCTGCCATCAATCAAGGGGTAAACACCTGCAATTGTTGCTAGCAACGACCGCGGGGGCTAGTCATGAGGGTTTGCTGCAATATGCAGCAAACTCCATGACTGTATGTAAAGGGCTTACCCAGTGAGCACTTTCCATACATCCTTAACAGCGTTTAGTGGCGTAACTTGACGCTAATGGGCCCCAGTGCAAAGTCCCCCCCGACTATAATGTATGGTTCATAGTACAAGTCTTATCATATGGGAAAGTGAGACCTTATGGGCCCCCAAAGCCTCTTGGGCCCGATTGCGACCTCTACACCCCCTCAAGTTACGCTCCTGACAGCATTGATTGATTTTTTTGGGGTTTCTGTATATGGCAGTCCTGGAGTCCATTTGTAGGACCAGCCATTGGCGCCCAACAATCATGTCATATTTACTGTGAAATATGTCTGTGAAAACAGTCAGTCAGAGCAGATGCCTAGGTGTCAGAATGTGGGTGACACCAGTAGCAGTCCAAGGCCCCCTAGTAACCATATAAAAGGTGCATTGGCAGTCATTAAGGGGTTCAAAATGCTTACCTGTCTGTCTTCTTTTATATGCACTTCTAGTTTGACAGAGAAGACATATGGAAACTGCACAGTGTGAAACTGTAGCAGTTGTGATGTGAGAGACTGGATTGCAGTTATTTATTGAAGCTCTTTCTTCTCAGATCATGTGTGTTTGATGAGTAATTCAGAAGCTGTTTTATCATAACACTTAGTAAATGGATCAGAATAAAGATTTATATGGTGCACTTTTTTTGAAACAAGCAGTCTCTCGATACTAATGCACTCTGAGATGTTGGCACTAGATCATAATAATATTTCATGCATTATTAAACAGTAAATGTCAGCAATTGTGGTGAGAGAAAGTGTAGTATTGGCAGTCATTGCTTTCTGGTTGCATTTTAGTAGACACCATTGATAGGGCACTTTCAATTGACAGTTCAGGTTGGATATTTGCAGGGGTGCACAGAGATTACACAAAAACCCACCAGCTACTCTAAACAGACACATTCATCTCTAATGGAATTGTATACTTAATAAAATGTCTGCTCTCTTGCAGAAACATCATCTTCATAATATTGTTTATCTGGAGCATCTTTTCTTAATTCTTACATCTTTTCTTAAAGGTATTTCAGTATCAATCCAGTTATTTAATTGGTCCTCTTTAAAGAATTGTTATTAAAAATAATACATTTTCTAGTAAATTTTTCTAGTTGCTGCAATGTAAGTATTTTTCTTGCTCATCATACTTCTGAATAACATTGATATTTTCTATTGCCCGGCTTACACAGTGTAGTGTTTTATATTAGCCTTTTTCAGCCAAAACAAAAAATTTATGCAAAAAAAAAAGGGAACCTGTCACCTCCATACAGCCAAATAAGCCTTTAAGAATTCCTTATTCATGGATGTGTGTGAATGAATTCTGTACATATGAACGTTGCTGAAAAAATACTTTTATTCCTTCTATGGTAGGCGAGATATCCAGTTACAGAGGCGGGGGAGCTCAGTTATAGAGTCAATCTACACCCCACCTCCTCCGGACTGCTCAACCTCAGACCGCTACCACTCCTATCCCCCTCAGCTCCATGTCACAGAATGCTTAGCGATTTATGCGCCAGTACAGTGCCGCCCTGTGTGTCCCCAGCCGGCCCTAAAGAGGGCACTACGAATGCGCCGATACTATGCACAGCACTGCCGGAAGTATGAGCTAGCCGACAGTGCCTGCGAGGTGCCCTCTGTGGAGTCTGCTGAGGACACACATGGCGACACTGTACTGGCAGGTGCACTGCGCATGATCCGTAAAACACTAAGGATTCTGTGATGTGGAGCTGAGGAGAGGATAAGAGGGGTAGTGGTCTGAGGCTGAGCGTTAGGCGGGGTTTAGCTTGACTTTATAACTGAGCTACCCCGCCTCTGTGACTAGGTATCTGGTCTACCATAGAAGGAATAAAAGTATTTTTTTTTTCAGCAACATTTACACCTACAGAATTAATTCACACAACTATTGAACGCATGTACAGTCATTAATAAAGTACTTTTTAAGGCTTATGGGGCTTTATGGAGGTGACAGGTTCCCTTTAAACTGTTAAACCATTTTTTAAATTGTGCAGGTAATAAAAGTAAACGTTTCTATTTTCTATTTAAAGATATATATATATATTTTGTACCATTTTTGCTTTCCCTTTTTCCCTAGAGTAAGAAAAGTATGTGAGAGCTGTACTGAAGTCTACACAACAGATTAATTAGGAGAGAGACATAGAGATATTGTCCCAAGTATATAAGTTTTCTAGCTGATAGGTCGAGGTTCCAGCAGTCGGACCCTTACCAATCAAGAGAAAGTTTATCCCACTAGCACGAATAGCTGAGCATTCATTCTATGTTCATTCTTTCAGTCTATGGGAGCAGTAGGTGATAGCCAAGCAGTGTGCTCGGCTAGTTCCTTCATTCCCATACAATTGAATGGAGCGAAAGCTAGTTAGATAGGGAATAACCAGGGCCTCATTGTAGGGGGTCTGGGGCGCGCGCCCCGGGGCCCCCATTACTTTGCCCTTAAAGGGGCCCTCACCAAATGTCGACAATAAGTTCCCTGCTCTGCCATTAGACAATCAGAAGGTTAACCAAGATGGCGGCACCCTGCCACTGGCGCAGTGTGTGATGTCACTGCGCCGCAATCTTGGTACACCTCCGAGGGACGCTGCAAGGGAAGAAGATGAGGTCATGCGCATCAGTGGAACGGAGGAAAGTACAATTTTATAATTTTACCTTGGACTGTATATAGGTTTTATAGGGGGATTGTATATAGTTGTTATGGGAGGGGGTGTATATAGTTATTATAGGGAGACTGTATATAGTTATTATGGGGGTCTGTATATAGTTGTTATAGGTGAATTGTATATAGTTATGATGGGGGGTATGTAGTTAGCATAGGGGGACTGTATTATAGTTATTATAAAGAGCTGTATATAGTTATAGGGGGGTTGTATACATTTGTTATAGGGGGAACTATATAGTTAATGCTGCGGGACTATACATAGGCAATGTTGGGGGGGACTGTATATAATTTATGCTGGGGAGGTGCTGTATATAGTTTATGCTGGGGGGTGCATATAGTGATCACTGAGGGGCTGTATATAGCGATTACTGGGGGCGGTATATAGTGATTGCTAGGGGAACTGTATACCGTGATTGCCAGGGGAACTGTATACAGTGATTGCCGGGGGAACTGTATACAGTGATTGCCGGCGGAACTGTATACAGTGATTGCCGGGGGAACTGTATACAGTGATTGCCGGCGGAACTGTATACAGTGATTGCCGGGGGAACTGTATACAGTGATTGCCGGGGGAACTGTATACAGTGATTGCCGGGGGAACTGTATACAGTGATTGCTGGGGAAAACTGTATACAGTGATTGCTGGGGGGAACTGTATACAATGATTGCTAGGGGGGTACTGTATACAGTGATTGCTGGGGTGAACTGTATACAGTGATTGCTGGGGAAACTGTATACAGTGATTGCTGGGTGAACTATATATAGTGATAGCTGGGGGGGCTGTATATAGTGATTAGTGGGGGCTTTATATAGTGGTTACTGGGGGCTGTATATAGTGATTACTGGGGGCTGCATATAATTATTTCTGGGGGCTGTATATAGTGATTACTAGGGAGGCCGATTATAGTTATTGCTCTACTCTGTCTGGACTACATTCAATGGGGGCCCCCACCAACCTTAATCCGGCCCTGTGAATAACTTATATATTTGGGAAATGCCTTTAACTCCCAAGTTTACACCACCATTACTCTTTTCCATTATTAACCCCTTAACGCTCTGCGCCGTAGCTCTACGGCGCAGAGGTATAAGGGATGTATGAAGAGGGCTCACGGGCTGAGTCCTCTTCATACAAAGGTGGGGGTTTTTGCATATTGCACAAAACCCCCACCGCTAATAACCGCGGTCGGTGCTTGCACCGATCGCGGCTATTAACCCCTTCAACGCCGCCGGCAAAGTCGCCGGCGGCGTTTAAAAGGCGGCGGCGCGCGGGCGCCGCCATCTTTTTTCTGATCGCCACGCCCCCGAACGTCATCGGGGGGCGGCGATCGGTTGCCATGATAGCCTCGTGTCTTCTTTTGACACGAGGCTATCTGGCAGCTGCAGATTCGTTACAATGAGCCAGTGGCTCATTGTAATGAATCATATGCAAAAACTCCATATACTGCAATACAGAAGTATTGCAGTATATGGTAGGAGCGATCTGACCATCTAGGGTTAATGTACCCTAGATGGTCTAAAAGATAGTGAAAAAAAAAAGTTTAAAAAATAAAAAAAATTAATAAAATATTAAAAGTTCAAATCACCCCCCTTTCCCTAGAACGGATATAAAACATAATAAACAGTAAAAATCACAAACATATTAGGTATCACCGCGTCCCAAAATGCCCGATCTATCAAAATATAAAAACGGTTACAGGCGGCGGTGACCTCCGGGGCGGGAAATGGCGCCCAAATGTCCGAAATGCGACTTTTACACCTTTTTACATAACATAAAAAATGAAATAAAAAATGATCAAAATGTCGCACAGACCTCAAAATGGTAGCAATGAAAACGTCGCCTCATTTCGCAAAAAATTACCCCTCACACATCTCTGTGCGCCAAAGTATGAAAAAGTTATTAGCGTCAGAAGATGGCAAAAAATTTTTTTCCTTTTTTGTACACATTCGTTTAATTTTTGAAAATGTATTAAAACACAATAAAACCTATATAAATTTGGTATCACCGCGATCGCACCGAACCAAAGAATAAAGTAGGCGTGTTATTTGGAGCGAAGAGTGAAAGTCGTAAAAACTGAGCCCACAAGAACGTGACGTGCGTTTTTTTTTCAATTTTTCCACATTTGGAATTTTTTTTCAGCTTCGCAGTACATGGCATGTTAAAATAAATAACATTACGGGAAAGTAAAATTTGTTACGCACAAAATAAGCCCTCACACACGTCTGTACACGGAAAAATGAAAAAGTTATGGATTTTTGAAGTTGGAGAGCGAGAAATGAGCCGGAAAACCCTCCGTCCTTAAGGGGTTAAAGAGAAAACGAACACCTAATACTAATAGTAAGAAGAATGCCTTACATGTACAGAAATTTCCCTTTCATACTCAAAAAAATAAATAATGACAGACAATACTAACAGTGGTGTAAACTGTGAAAAATTGCTATGGTTTTGGCAGTCTATGTATCAATCTACAGGCAAGAGAAGGAGCAGATACTCTGACTGGGATGGAGCTTTTTTATTGACTGGGTCGCAGGAACTAAACAGTGTGTGCTGGAATCCTAGGAACAGCTATATAACAACTCTCTTTCCAGGAAAGGGCTAAACAAACTTTTTTGGGGGTGTTGATTTTTCTAGAAACTTAAGCAACTTCCCTTATTAATTTGTTGTCTGTGTGGGTACAGAGGGAAAGCTTATTTAGATACAATGATAAATGCAGGAAGAAAGAAAGAGATGATTGGTCAAAAATTATTTATAATGTATGTTACAAAGTTTATGTTTAGAACCTAAAAAATTGGTAACGCTTCGGCGGCACAAATAAAATTGGTTCTAGCTGAAAAATACTTTCATTGGAAAAAAACACTTTGAAGACATTCATTGTCCACAATATACCTGTGTGTGCACCAAGCAGGATATGATCCAGGTGAGATTGCTGGCTGAGCTCTTTTGTGACAGGAAGGGTGTGTACGTTCCAGTCCATCGCCGCATCTCCTTGAAGTTCACTCAGGGACTGGAACAGCGAGGGCAGTGGCATAGGCAGCACCTCCAATGAACTTCTCCTGGCCGCATGCTTACGACTTCCCTTAGTTTCACTGCATAAACCTAAAATATGCAAAGAGGGTGACCATAACTACTGTAAAATCAAAACTTATTTGTTAATGCAGACTGTATAATTTAAATATCAATCTACTATATTCTAGTTTTGCAAAACTGCTTTGATGTCATATAGAGTACTTACCGACACAGCTGCAGCACTGGTCCCAGAGACTCCCGAGACACAGCATGCAGTCCTGACAACAAGGACAATCATCTTCCTTCATGTTGCACTGACAGAGCTCCTGCAGAAAGATTATTTTTATGATTATTATTCTAAGGATCATACAGCATAATACAGGACAGGTTGTTGTTGGTCCTACATTGCCTATCTGATGCATATTTTCCATGTTGAAAGATGAAAATGTTGAATAAATTTGATTGAAAATACAATGCTATGTTCTTTTTGTCTTCCTTATGTACACACACCTATGCAAGAAGATATTTTATCAAAGGATTATAACAATGGCAGACAACCTACCAGGTTATGAGGGCCATTGTTTTCATACACGTTCAATAAGAGACAAGATTCATATGTACACACATAAAGAGATTGTTTATATGCCCATATTTTGAATCTGCACTTTCCTGTAGGTGTGTCCTGATTCTGGTGCAAAGTAAGTTCCAAAGTAAGTTCATGGAGTATAAGCCGAGACCCCTAATTTTAACACAAAAAACTGGGGAAACCTTTTGACTCAAATATAAGCCTAGTATATAATATACCAACTCATGCCCCCAGTATATAGCCAGAAGCTCCTTGCTCACAGTATATAGACAGCCAGCTCATGCCCCCATTATACAGCCATTCCCTTTGCCCCCAGTATACAGCCAGCCCATTGCCCCTCAGTATATAGCCTATATAGTATGTGGCCTGCAGCCCCTACCCCCCAGTTAATGGCCTGCAGCCCCTACCCCCCAGTTAATAGCCTGCAGCCCCAGCCCCTCGTCCCACCCAGTATATAGCCTGTATGAAAACAAAAATGTGTACTCACCTTCCGATGCCCTGCCCTGGCAGGTCCTCTTCTCTTCAGCAATGACCGGCATTGGCTCTGTGTCGGTGTGTGGTCATAGCGTGTGCCAATGGCTGCGCACACACTAGAGTTTCTGCAAATGTCTGTCATCATGATGGGTGCAACAGACTGCACACGGAGCCGAGGGCGGACGTCGCTGGAAAAAAGAGAACCTGTGTGTGTGTGTGGAGGGGGGGGAGGGGCGGTCGGAAGGTGAGTAGACTTTTCTTCTTGACTTCAGCATAAGCACGAGTTAGGGTTTTTCATCACATTTTTAGTGCTTAAAAACTTGGCTTATCCCTGAGTATATATGGCAAGTATACAAAATTTACAAATAAACAAAAAACCTACATATTTGGTATTGCTGAGTCTGTAACAATGTGTGTAATTTAACAAAATCGTTATTAGACCTGCACAGTGAATGACGGAAAAAAACTCCCAAAAAACACTCCCAAAAAAAGATACTGTATATACTTGAGTATAAGCCGACCCGAGTATAACCCGAGGCCCCTAATTTTGACACAAAAAAAAAAAAAAAATAAAATTGGAAAAATATAGTCACTCGAGTATAAGCCGAGGGTGGGAAAAGCATTGGTCACAGCCCCCCCAATATATAGCCTGCCAGCCCACTGGAGTATATAGCCTGCCAGTCCCCTGTAGTATATAGCCAGCCAGTTCCTGTAGTATATAGCCTGCCAGCTCCCTGGAGTATATAGCCTGCCTGCCCCCTCAAGTATATAGCCTGTCTGCCTGCCCCCTCAAGTATATATCCTGCCTGCCCCCTCGAGTATATAGCCTGCCAGCCCCCTCGAGTATATAGTCTGCCAGCCCCCTCAAGTATATAGCCTGCCAGCCCCCTCAAGTATATAGCCTGCCTGCCTCCTCAAGTATATAGCCTGCCTGCCTGCCTCCTCAAGTATATATCTTGCCTGCCCCCTCGAGTATATAGCCTGCCTGCCCCCTCGAGTATATAGCCTGCCAGCCCCCTCAAGTATATAGCCTGCCAGCCCCTCCCGGTCCGTCGCAGGCACCATGACGTCAACCGCAAGCTGACATCATAGTGTGTGCCAATGCGGCTGAAGTCACGAAGAGTGTGACGGACCAGGACCTGATGTTGGAGCCGCTATGGAGGCTGAGGAGCGTCAGAAGGTGAGTTCACTTTTTGTATAAGCCGAGTTAGGGTTTTTCAGCACATTTTTTGTGCTGAAAAACTAGGCTTATTCTCAAGTATATATGGTAATTTTTAATTAACCTTTAAAAAATGCTCTAAAAAGTGATTTTAAAAAATGTTACCCGCATCCAAAATAAAAACACTAAAAAGAACACTTCTCGCAAAAAATTTGCCTTTAACCATATTTGTCAGCTGGAAAATAAAAAAGTTATGCATTTGAAAAGATGGTGATGCTAAAATTAATAAGATTTTTTCCAAATTACTTTTTATTCAGTAAAATTGGGGGAAAATTTTTTAAAATCTATATAGATATGGTATTTTCATAATCATGGTGACCCGTAGAATAAAACTAATATACTATTTTTTTGGTATTGTGAAAAAAAAAATCTTCCTAAAAATTCCACCACCAACAAAGAGTTAATAAAATTAACTATAGCTATAACTATAAATTAGCTATAGATTCCCCAAAATTATATACCAGAAAAGCCCTTATATATGCACATAAAAAAAAAAAGAGAAAAAAAAATTATAGCCTGTGCAACATGCAAATCTTCTCTGGATAGCGCTCCTTCCATTCTATGCCCGGTCATGTACCCATACAGAAGTTTACCACCACTTATGGGGTATCGGCACTCTCAGGAGAAGTTGGGTATCAAACTTCGTGGAGCCATTTTTTATTTAATCCATTGCAAATGTTTACCACACAAAATGAATGTATTGTCCAAAAATATAACAATTTTTAGACTGCACCTCCATTTTATTTAAACCCCTATAAAACACCTAAAGGGTTAACAAAATTCTAGTGTTTCTTCATACGTTTGTGTATGTATATTCTATAATGGGGTAATTTACGAGTCTACCTATTATTTAGGCCTCTCACAGTCAATTGAAAGTTGAGCAGGTCCCTATAAATACAGGTTTTGGTGATTTTCCAAAAGATGTGAAAAATAGCACCCAATTTCTGAGCCTGATAACATTCTAGTATAATACGTGGAATCTTAAAAAAACATCCAACATAAAGCAGATTTTTGGGAAATGTAAGATATGAATTTATTTGGGTGCAATGACTATCTCCATCAAAAGTAGAGAATTTAGAACTTTGAAAATAAAGAATTTTTCTGATTTTTTCCCCAAATTTCTATTGTTTTAATAACTAAACACAAAAGATATCATCCAAATTTTTAAACTAATTTGAAGTACAATGTGTCACGAGAAAACAATCTAAAAATCCCCTGGATATGTTAAAGTGTTCCAAAGCTATAACCACTTATAGTGACACAGGGCAGATTTGAAAAATGGCTCTATGTCCTAGAGGCCAAAATAGGTGTCCTGAAGGGGGAATCTGGTAAATCGGGCAGAAAACTACCGGACCCAGCAGTTCATTCCTCCCTTAATATCTTACCTGTAAGAGACATTTGCTCACATCACTTGCACAAAGAGCTTTGTTGCAACCAGCTACAGATGAAATCAAAGTGCAGTACATTGTAGCCAACATAAGTCCTGCCAGATGCCATCTGTGTACCTGTGGAATGTATAATAATTAATAGCAAATAATAACCATAAATGGGTATATCCATATACATACCTATAAATGTTCTAAATAAAAATCAAAGATTATTACGGTATATCATACTACGTGCCTCAATGCTGAGTATTGACACATATACAGATGCATTGGACCACATGCAGATGACTCATATTATGCCCTCAAATGTTCATCCAAGATTCTGATTCATCAAAGGATCGGAACAATAAGCGTTCATGTTTTCCAGACTCACAGATACTAATGGAAAATGTTCTGTTTGTATCGATCATTAATGACTTATTGTGGTAAATGATGACAGATAGAACTGGAAAGATTTTTGTTTGCGTGCATCAACCTGGATTCAGTTGCCCAACAAAAACATAAACCATAAGACCATATTTAGAACACAGCTGTGATAGGGAAAATGCCCCAATCATTTCCTCAAGCTCACTATCTGTCTCCATAGAAACATTAAAAAGTCCAAAACACAACATTTTGTTGAAAAAGGGGAGACAGTTACACTTACAATAGATTATCAGCGTACTAGTATTCATGAGTGGCAGTAATTGTGATATTTTACTTAGTAGGAAAAGATGTGGACTCATTCATATCATTTTTTTTTTTAATCCTGAACAATCCCTTTTAAAACAAAATTGTATAAATAGTGCAGATGATAATAGTAAACTTTGTAATATACTTTATTATAGAAATCTGTTTTCTGTTACTCTTTTTCCGCTGCCTTTTTTTTTGTTTTTTAACTGCTTTATGCCACATGGCGAGAATGCTCATCCTAATTAGCTGAGAGTTGTTACATTAGGGCAAGAATGCTCGGGCTGATGATCAGGCTGGCACTGTGAGAGTTATACACAGCGAAGATTGGTCTGTGCAGCGCGGTCTACTCCTTAAAGGGGTATTCCCATCTGGGCATTTACATTTAATTGGATTCATTTGCCAAATGTAAACATTTTTTCAATTGGATGTTGTTAAAAAAATGTTCCTGTGTGAAGATAATTTCTCATTAATGTTGCCATGTTGTCCCTTAGAAACTATATAGCTTCCTCGGATATGCCCCTATGTACAAGAATACAACTACTATAATACTGCCCCCTACATACAAGAATATAACTCCTATAATACTGCCCCCTATGTACAAGAATATAACTACTATAATACTGCCCCCTATGTACAAGAATATAACTACTATAATACTGCCCCCTATGTACAAGAATGTAACTACTATAATACTGCCCCCTATGTACAGGAATATAATTACTATAATACTGCCCCTATGTACAAGAATATAACTACTATAACACTGCACCCTATGTACAAGAATATAACTACTATAATACTGCCCCCTATGTACAAGACTATAACTACTATAATACTGCCCCTATGAACAAGAATATAACTACTATAATACTGCCCCTATGTACAGGAATATAACTACTATAATACTGCCCCCTATGTACAAGAATATACCTACTATAATACTGCCCCTATGTACAAGAATATAACTACTATAATACTGCCCCATATGTACAACAATATAACTACTATAATACTGCCCTCCTATGTACAAGAATATACAGTGAACTCTGTAAATGATTTATTTCAAAAACAAGTGGCGGAATAGAGGTTTTATTCTGCTCCCCCACAAGAAACAGATAACACATTTTTATAATTACACTATTTTTACCCTAAAAATGATCCCATTGGAAATAAAAACAATCCCTCATATGCCCTTGTCAGATAAAAAGAGTTTAGCATAGAAAAATAAAAAAAATCACAGAACTGTCTCCATTTTCTTTAAAGGGGTTGGCCACTTCACCTCATGTTTTTGTAATGTTTGTGTACTTGTTGGGGGACAGGATATTAGGTAATTTACCAATATACACCTAATTAACAATTCTATTAACAATCCTTTACTGATAGGTTAATTGAAGCCTCCAGTCACACCTCATCAGCCAGACATTCCTGACCATAAAATTACTGCACTTGCCAGGACCTTAATCTTATATGCATGAATATTATTATAAAAGTCCCCACATAACTGTAAATATAAATGGTATATGTTCGTTATGCATATGCCTGTTTTCTGCAGAATACATGCGTGTAAAACTGGCAATAAAACAGACCAGTGATTTGGGCTGGAGGCACACATATGCATGTTTGGTGCAGATTGGTCAGCTGTGGTTAAAAAAGCAATGGGAGTAATAAAAGAAGGGATTTTCCTGTTTAATCCACCCTTTGCTCTTAGGGTGCTGTCACACGCAGCTTTAGCTCTGGTTAGAAACTGAATCAAAGCAGCCCGATCGCATATGGAAAACGCATGTAATCAGTAAATAGCATCCGTTGTCTTGTATTGATTAAATGCAAGACACCGGGTGCCAGTTACTGATTGCTTGCATTTTCATAGTAAAATAAAAGTCATGGTCCTATGGGTGCTGTCATGTTCACATTTTGATTCCGTTTATTAACGGAATCAAAATGCACTGGACCTGACCAATTGCTTATGCATATGAATGCAAACACATAAGATCAACATTCGCCACCTGTTGTCTTATAATGTCTAATATATGTGATTGGCCGCGGCCCGGCACATCATGTTTTGATTTAGTTACAAAACGCGAAAATGTGACAGCACCCTTAGGGTGAAGACACACATGGCGTTTTTAGGCAGTTTTTGGGCCGTTTTTAGTTAGTGCGTTTTCAGATCGTTGAAAACGCATGCGTTTTTGACAGGTTTGACCAATTATCTTGATTCAAACTGGTCAAAAACGGCCCAAAAACGGCCTAAAAACGCCATGTGTGTCTTCACCCTTAGGGTGATGGCAGACGTGCCGTCTTGGCTGCGTTTGAAAACGCAAGCGCAGACCAAGCCGCGCCCACCGGGGCGGGCCGCGGCTCGATCGCATTGACGTTTCTATGGAAACGCCTGCAATCGGGAATGAGGCGCCGGTGTTTTGCATTAAATTAACACAAAACACCGGCAGCTCGTTCCCGATCGCAGGCGTTACCATAGAAACGCCGATGCGATTGGGTCGGGGCCCGCTCCGGTGGGTGCGGCTTGGTCTGCGCTTGCGTTTTCAAATGCAGCCAAGACGGCACGTCTGCCATCACCCTTAGGCCCGTTCCACACTTGTGAGTGTGATGCGATGAACTCGCATTACACTCACAAGCATGCTGCTCGGATCGCACGGCCCGAAATGACCTGCTGAGTTCATTCCCGGTTTGCGGCGTTCAGGCCGTGCGATCCGGGCAGCATGCATTGCGGGTGTGATGCGAGTTCATTGCATCACACTTGCAAGTGTGGAACGGTCCTTACTCACAAAAAATGCTGTGAAATTCTGCTGAAAATTTCCATGTGTATATACAGCCTTCTGGTGTGTCCACACGTGGCGTTTGCTTTGCGTTTACAAACACAATGAAACTGCCTGGGGCCAGACATTGGGCCGAACTCATATGCATTTCCATTGGAACGCTTGAGATCGCTGACCACCGTAAATGCGGTACGTGGCCGTTTTTTTTCTTCAGTGTTCTCTAGTTTGCTTTCATTCTACCAGGAAGACTGCTTAACAGTGAAGTCCTAAAAGACAACAGCAGTGTGAACACAGGCTTAGGGTGGTGGCACATTTGCCATTTTGAACCCGTTTTTGGGCCCTTTAAAGCAGTCCGTTAAAAAAACGCATGCATTTTTGACCGTTTTTCCCAATTATCTTAATTAAGATAATTGGGAAATGGACAAAAACGGAAGTGTTTTCAGAAAACGTATGTGTTTAATGGACTACTTAAAAACGTCCCAAAAACGAGTTCAAAACACCACGTGTGCCACCACCCTTAGGCCCCTTGCACAAGAATTTTTTTTTTCAGCCGTGTGCTATCAACACAGTACCATTTTAATACGGGTAGCAAACAGCCATATTCACTTAAATGGACAACACAGTCATCCATGTGAATGGTGTATTGCCCTCCATATCGTATCAGAGCCGTATGCCAGCCCCAGCTTCCTATGGAGAGGGGAGCAGTGCTACATCCAGGTATGGCCCAGGTGAGGACACAGCCATGTGCAAGGGGCCTAAATTTGAAAACTGGATTGGCCTAGATTATGTCATGGCTATGTTATGAACATTATCCACATTGTTAATTTGAGCAGTGCTGCTTACTTTGTCCTTTGTCAATGTGACCCTTAACAATGAATAGAAGTAGATCTGATGGTACATTCCCCCTGCCTGCTTCTGCTCTACTCCTGCTCTACTCTGTATTTTAATAATTCTAGAACCTAACCTGTAATGGCCCACATTTATCAAAAGTAGTGCAAACTGGTGCACAGTCTTCACGGCACCTTCTGGCGCACCCTTCACGGCTTTAGTGGTGCACCTTTAACATACAGCGTGCAACACAATTCTGTCAAGTTGCTATATGTGGCACTCAGTCCAAATCGAACGCCCCTTTAGATGCAGAATTTGATGGTGATACAAACACTTTATAAATACATGTGCAAGCAGTTTGCATGTTCTTTAAGTCAGACAGAAAACTAGTGCAAAAAATGCCGGCCTGTGTCTATAAATCAATACAAAAACGAGTTGCATTTTTTATCATCCCGAGATGGACTTTAAATTGTAATTCATGCGTTCAAAAAAGTGGATTCAACCCGAGGCTTTTTATTTTTTTAACACCACCATGTTTGGTTTGTGAAACACTGGCTGTGTGGTGACTGTATTTCATGGATTCACTGCATGACTTCAGCGCCAAAGTGAAAACAGGATTACAGTATGATGCTGTAGTACCACCGAGATGCAGGGGCTCCTTCATGATACATAACTATGATGTGTGGAGTACCGTCCCCAAGGTAGTGAAAAAACACATGAAGAATAAGCCTTAATACTGTGATGCAGAAAACTGAACACAACAATAAGGTGCTAACCTGTGGCAGTAAAGTTATCACACTTTCACTAGGAATATTGTGGTAAAGGATATATATATATATATATATATATATATATATATATATATATATATATATATATATATGACTGGGGTCACTCCTCATCATTACAACATTTTTAACAGATATTTGATGATTTAATGATAATAATAAATAATGGATCTTTTGTGAAAAGTTCAAATATGTTTAGCATAGCTAACACGAAAACAAAAGTCATTAGAATTTCAGCCGAACCAAAGGCGCCCAATAATGAAGAAACAACCACTCAATAATCTCATCTCAGTACTGTATCTTACCTTTAAATCCATATTCAACCGTAATCTAGTGCACAAAATCAGCCCTTTCTTCCGCACTTCTGCTTTTGTGGAGTGTATAGCAGGACTGTGTGTGGCAGAGGGGACTGCTGTGTAGGAAAGGGGGGAAGTCTGAAGAGTTTTAAAGAAAAGAGAGGGGGGTGACAGTGAAGGAGTGTAGGGAGGGTGCTAAGGAGAGGGGAGGCAGTCACGGACAGACCAAGTTTCTATGGGGAGTAAGAAAAACATGTGGAAAAGATTATAATTTGGATTGGAGCCAAAATAAAAATGCAGAGCTGAAGGTAGAGAGGAAACATCCACGGGGGAGGGTAAATCAATGGGGATGAGTGAAGAATACTCAGAGATGAGACAGGAAAAACTGCCACTTTATATGCTAAGAATCCTTGAGCTCCATATAGCTTACATTTGATATCCACAAAGTCTGCTGTGCCTTGTTACTAGACCAGTGTAACATTTAGTTCATTTTCAGGCTGGAAAATATACTTTATTCAAGAGCACACTGATAATTTGTTGCCACCGAGTATGTCATTACTTGGATGACAAGGCGATTAGCAAACAGATTAGCTCAGAGACAAACATCCGCAGGCGCCAAAGCCTCCAATACATCATTCCAGTAAACATTTGAAATTTACTTGTGTGTTTAAGAATACCCAGTTTTAATGCAGCTTGTCCTAGGCTCAAGCTCTGGTTGTGTTTGCCACTTTGTTTTTGAACAGGTAAAAATAGGTGCAGTTTTTTCAGGTCTCTACTTTGTGTGGTTTAATATTCCTAGTTGAAATGTATGTATAAATTGATAAAACGGCTTAACTATTCAGACACTGTCCAAATAGTGCAGGCATCAGACTATACAGACACGTGGAATGGCGGTCACACGGTGCATTCTGGGAACGTTTTAAGCACACCAAAACTCAGGCGTTTTTGCATGTTTACCAGGCGTTTAACTGGTTTGAATCTTCATTTCTGTAAGCAGCTGTATTAATATTTTCACAGCTGCTTAAACCAGCCAAACACATTAAACTAGCAAAAATGCATGCGTTTAAAAATGTGCCAAGAAAGGCCCAAGAACGCAACGTGTGACCGCACCCCAAGTCACAGCAGCTAATTGGAAACATTTGGGCTTACTCTTCACCTTGCACCCTAGTGCATGTCACATGCAAAAATGACCAAGCTTTATGGCAATGGCGGTGTAAAAAAGACTATCACACAGATTTAGCATCTTCCCACAAATACTGCATTTTATTTCATACTTGCTTGCGGTTTTAGACAGGGAATTTAGACAACACAATAACAAACACAGCAAAAGATTTTTGAAGGCCTCTATGGTGAAAAAACTGTTTACACCAAGCCGTTCATTGTACACACTACTTTTGTAATGCAACACAACCTGAATAAAGGTTCAGATTAGAACCATAGATTCTCACCTGCATTTTACCCAACATTGAATAACTAATGGAAATAAAAAGTTCTCCTGGGTTAACTGTAGCCAATAGCATGCCGTCCTCTTCTTCAGATTGTACCTCATGAGCTCTGAAGATGGAGTATATGGCTTTGGGTAGTCTGGTGTCTTTGTACTCTGACCACAGTTATTGATTGTCCCCAAGGTCCGAATGCACAGTGGTCCTCTTTTTATTTGATCCCAATCACATTCTGTATTATCAATTTGTCGTTAATAAATTTGACTATACCAATGGGCCAGGCCATTCATAACACATATCAGATTACATATACTGGGCTATGCATTCAGGATTATTTATTACCTAACATATATTTGACATACAAGTAAAACAGTCTGCACATTCCCTGCCTCACAAATATTTCAGTAAATTCTTCGCTCTCACTACAATAAATATAATATTGTATACTGCATAAGCAACAGGCCATTACAACGGTATACATAATAGTATATATCCTATATATACACACACATCTATACAACAAATGCAGTGCTAAGTATTCTACATAGAAGCACACACATCACATAAAGCCATCCAATTCACAAGAATTTGGGATGTTTCAATATTTGTGCTCAACGGATTTGAAAATCTGTAGCTTTTCTTTTAAAAACACAAAATATACAAAATCTTCACTTCCAATATATAGTATGCATCTCCTCTACTTGAATTTTTATATATATTAAATCAATTTGTGCAATGCTCACATCATGTCAAGTCTTACTTTAAAAGTAAAGTATATGCCAGGAGGATCTGCAGATGTAGGCTGCAAAATATCCAGAAGCAGAGACCAACAGGAAACTTAGGAGGCCTTCATCATGGTAAGTATATGAATACTTTATGCACAAATGCAGGGTACTTTCCCCAAGCATATAAATCTAATGTACAGCTTAATGGACATCTACCACCAGAATGAAGGAATGTAAACCAAGCACACTGACCTACTGGTGTGTGCCCCATCTGGCAGGATCTGTGCTTCTTTAAGCTTCGTATGCCCTTGTTTTTACAAAAAAGGCTTTACAAATTATGCAAATGGGGGGGAGGGGCTCCAGACTCCATTAACATCTATGGAGCCTGAAGCCCCTCAGGCTCATTTTTATAATTTTAAAAGCCTTTCTTTGTAAAAACCAGGGTATAAGAAGCTAGAAGAAGAGCAAATCCTGCCAGAGTGGGCACACACCAGTATGTCAGTGTGCTTGGTTTACATTCCTTCATGCTGGTGGTAGATTTCCTTTAAAAGGAAACCTACCATGAGGAATCTACCATCAGTAAGTTAGGCTCCAGAATTATTAAATAGCAGATTAATGCAGAGGCAGGCAGGAAGAATCTACTTATGATAGTAAATTCCTCATGGCAGGTTTCCTTTAAGATGGTTTTAACATCCTCTTGCCAACTTCCATATTTCCTATCCTTTTACCATGGGTCACAGTTGGTGTAAAAATAATAAAGAACCTATAGTTATCTCATTCCATACATCCGGCCCAGTGTGGATTCTCCTGTCACCACTAGCCTCTGTTGGAATACAGAGCCAGCAAATACTACAGCCTAATACAAGCCACAGCCAGAAGTTGTAGCAGGAGTACGCTGTCATCATATCATCACAGCATCTCGCTAAACCAAAGGCAAGGACCAAAATAAGTATAGCACAGTACAGCGCCTGGTGCCCATATGTGAAAGTGTTATATATATATATATATATATATATATATATAACAGCAATTCTACCCTAAATCAACAGTAGCAAATACAAATGTAGCCCCTTAAAGTACAGCTATTGTCTATACATTTTTATTGTATACCTTTCCCCTTTCAATCATATTATTTTTGCTATCCAAAAAGATCCAATTAAAACCAAAAGGTCCAAGTAAAACTCACTGGTACAATATGAGCGCACAACAACCTGAATTACTAAGAGGTTTTGTTGGCTCAGTAAACCCGATGCAGCACTACAGATTTCAGATCTAATCTGCGGCAGTTTTATAACGCAGGTTAAAGGAAATCTGCCTGGACAGAAATTCATAAAGCAGACATTAATAGAACCTTAGTGGAGGTAACACTACTTCTCTTCCAGCTACATCAAAGACAAGTTATACAGAACTTTTTTGGACAAAACTTTATATTAATCAGCTCTGCTCCTCCTGCTCTATAACATGTTTTCTTCAATCACTCAACAGATTAATTAATCTAGAGCTAAAAAGTGTGGCAGTGTTCTTTCTGGTAATAACATAGACCCAAGTATCACTCCCGATCAAACGACTACAGAAGGAAAAAAAGAAAAAGGTAGGAATTGCAGGTCAGCAGTCTTAAAGAAGACCTTATTTACATTCATAAATGAGAAAGATATAATTTATGTAAAAACCTCAACCATGGGATGGAATTAAAATTGTCTCATCCAGTGCGTTGTTTCCTAAATATTCATAGTGGATATTGTGCTGAACCCTGAACTTGACTACAACTTCTAAAAAGGACTATGTAAACATTTTCATACAGTATAATCTTTGTAGAAGATACTTAAGGTACTGCGTATTGTTGGAGACATAGGTGAATGACAGGCACTTGAGCAGTGGTAAAACATTCAGCATCCAACAACCATAGTATAATAGCTGACCTTACTGTATGCATTTCAGCTTTGAGAAAATTTAAGCTCAATTTCTATGGCTTCCTCACTGTTGTACTTTTTTATATTTACAGTTTCCCACGACTATAAGGACATGTGCGAACATTTATTATCTGGAAGCCAAGGATTGGACTCCCCCATTTTTATGACTATAAGTGGTCCACTACTGAACATCCTCAGAGCAGTGTTAAAACCCCACATTTAGTAGCTCATGTCTCCTGGTGGCTTCTCCCTGTAAGTACACTCCTAAAAGCCAGGAGGACTCCTGTTCCTGCGCAGCCAATTGCACCACTAGTTCAGCAATACTACAGTTGCTACATATCTAAACAAGAACATGTGGAAAGTTATCCTTTCTGGATTGAAAAGCTCCTCTTCAACTTGATAACTGGTCATTTTTCAGCACTTGTCCTGTTGCCATTGTCTCCAATTTTGCATAACATTACTATTATGATTTGAGGTATCAAGTTTGGATCTGTGGTTTGCACATATATTGAACAATGAAAATTAACAGTTTACTAGTTTACATCAGTGGTGAAGGCTCCATTAGGACCCTCTATCGCAGATTCAGCATTACATGATATATGAGAACAAGCATTCATCTATATATACCTAGAGACCTGTGACATTGCAAAGATCACCATATTTCCCATTGCTCCAATTAATGTGCAGGGCTTTATGACAGACTTGACCTTCACTTGTGAGTACATCTAAGGCAGGGAGCCATGAAGCCGACAGGAAGCTTCCTGTCTTGTAAGTTATCATTATAGTTCCCATATATTAGGCAGCCTGGTGTTATGTATTTTATCTAATGAAGATTTGACTATCACTGTGAATGTGTAAATAAATTCTGTGGGTTACAACACTTTAGCCAAACAATACATGTATACCAGTCAGGTCTCTGATCTATAACATATGTTTTCTCTCTAGTCTTTGGTGTTACTTTAAGACAATGATAGTTTCTTGGTAATGTTGAGAGCAGATATGTCATATGAAATGAATCCATCCATTTTCAGTTTCCTGAGTTCGAGTAGACCCACTTTCAGGTCTTACAAGGCTGTAATTTCTGCCTTTGTTGTTGTCCCAGAACTCCTCATCCCCTACTTGATAGCAGATGGCGAACTCTAGTGATGAGGCATGTGGCTGGTCTAGTTGTGGGAGAGGAAGACGAAAGGTAAAAAGGTCGGTGCCAGGGTGCCCAGGCCCACCATGACATAGACGAGCAGCATATAGAGCATGTGCATCCTGGTGAGAAAGCCATTTGTTCAAGGAATACCTTATAGTGACTCTTTTTTCATAAGCTAAATCAAGAACCCTAACAGAACCCCACAAAAAACAGCTCTCACAGCGCATGCTCTGCAGACACACACGCTGATCCCATGTCTGTTGATCCCATGCACTTCGCTCCCAGGTTTGTTTCTCCAATGTCCCACGCTCTACTATCCATGATGTGGATAATGCATGGCGAGCCTCGCACCAATTCTGAAATACAAAACAACATTTTATTTAGAAATGCTTTCTGCATAGTATATTAGTAGCTTATGGTCAGGTAAATAAAGATGAAGGTCCATCAAGTCAAAGCTATAATCCTACAGCATTGATCCAAGGAAAGCAAAAAAAAAGATCATACCTCAAACATTTCTTTCCAGAAACATTTCCTTCCTGCTTCCAATTACAGGCGGTCCCCTACTTAAGGACAACCCATAGTTACAGACAGACCCCTCTGACCTCTGGTGAAGCTCTCTGGATGCTTTACTATAGTCCCAGACTGCAATAATCAGCTGTAAGGTGTCTGTAATGAAGCTTTATTGATAATCCTTGGTCCCAATAAAGAAAAAAATTTTTAACTCCAATTGTCACCGAGGCCACATTTTTTTTTTGTCTGGATCTACAATTATAAAATATACAGTTTCGACTTACATACAAATTCAACTTAAGAACAAACCTCCGGATCCCATCTTGTACGTAACCTGGGGACTGCCTGTATAGCAGAATAAATTACTTCATCAATCACCCATCCCTGGAAATTCCTATAAAGCTATATTTCTGCTTTCAAACATCCAGGCTCCTCCATAGTATCACTGTTCTTACAGTAAAGAATCCCTGTCTATGACAATGATGTAACAGTCTTTCCTTGAGGTACAGCAAGTGTCATAATTGGATTTAACCACAGAATCTAACAGGTTTATCAGTGGTGCCCGTACTGTTCAAAGCTGTTAGCTGCAGGTGTTTGCTGAATAATACAGCAGACACTTGCTCCTTTTTTAGAGGCAAGCTTGTTAAAAGTTGTGCTTATTTAGGGTGCATTCACACATGGTGTTAAGCACATGTGTTGCAAAACGCAGGAAAACAGCTGAAGAGAGATTTGCCTAATAAAATTGATGTTAACATTTGCATTTACAAAAAAAGCAACCATCAACACATGTGTTAACATTTGTTTTTTTTGTAAATGCAGATATGTTAAAGGACATCTACCACCGGGATGAATGATTGTAAACCTAGCACACTTACATACTGGTGTGTGCCACCTCTGTCAGGATCTGCTCTTCTTTTAACTTTTTATGCTTCTGTTTTTACAGTACACAGCTTTTTAAATTATACAAATGAACCCATGAGGCTTAGGTGTTAATTGAACCTAGAGACCCCCCCCCCCCCCAAGGCTCATTTGCAAAATTTTTCAAGCTTGTTTTTTTTTTTAAAAACAAGGTCATAGGAAGCCAAATAAGAGGGAGTACACACTAGTATGCCAGTTTGCAATCCGTCATCTTGGTAGTAGGATGTCCTTTAATGTACCTTTAATGTTAACTTTTGCTTTTTGTAAACTCAAATGTTAACATCAATTTTATTACGCAAATCCCTCTTCAGCACTTTCATTGAGTTTTGAAACACATGCATTTGTACCCTTAGAGACTGCTTGATCTAAGCTTACAGGGGTTTGATCATAAATTTGATGACTCTCGACACATTTTCCGCCTTTACCCCATCTACTACTGCTTAGCTAAATTCCCTCTGGAATTTCAGTACATCTTTTTTGCTAAACAGAGTCCCTTTCCCACTAAGTTGACCTTCTTTTTTGGTTAAGGAGCAAAATCAGTGCCACACACACATAAAATAAGATGGCAATCATGTAGGCCAGTTTTTTGGAATTGATAATTTTAGGAATCTGGTGCAGATAGTTTAAAAAATCTTCTGTAATGTATCTAAGCTTGTATTTATAATGGAAAACATAAATAATAAAACCATATGGATTGGTTTAATGACTGATCACATCAACTATCGTGAGGGCTAAAAAGTGGTTTGCATGGAAATTTTCCAGAAAGGAAAATCCCAGTTCAGTAATAAAAGTGCTGTTTTCCCCACGTGACAGGCGTACTATTCTTGGAATTGACAGAGAGCAAACTGCCTTTGATCTTAAGCTCTTACGGCGAGTTTACAGAACACATACTGTGCACTTATGGCTACAACTCGTAGATACTGTAACTAATAAGACTGAACTCGCATGCACAGGGAGATGCTTCAGCTACAATAAATAAACTCTGACAACACATTTTGTACGATATACTAGTCGGGTAAGTGGTGTGTCTTACAGATGGTATATAGCAACAATCTATTCCACAACCATTTACAAGCAGGACATGGACAGATAAAATCAGACATTACAAAGCATGGAATGGGGGGGGGGGGGCTCTGTGGAGGATGTATTTATAATGGAAGAGGTTAACATATAAACACTGGCAAATGGAGAGGAAATATAAAAGATATGTTTTATGTCATGTTTGAAATTATGGATGATGGGTATTAATCTCCATGTACAGTGGGGGAAATTGCTATTTGATTTTGGAAGTTTTCCCATCCACAAAGAATGGCAAGATCTGTGATTAATTATTGTATTTAATATTCCACGCCGTGTACTAGGAAGATGGAAAAATTCTAATTCAGTAAAGTGACAACACTGTTTCACCATATCCTTATGGGCTTCATATTAAGGGATTTCACGGTGTTGTCCATATGACACCCCCCTTTTATCTTTTGGGTCAGGATGATCCAGTAGATATCAAACGGCAATACCTATCATGTTTATGATTGTGTTTGATCTAGGGTAAGGTGGGCGATTCGAACTTTTAGTTTGTTGGTTATTTTAGATGTTCTTCCTTTTTTTTACCATTTCTTTAGGTCACCCTAGGGCAGTGGTAGCAAACTTAAGACACGGGTGCCAGAGGTGGCACTCAGAACCCCTTATGTTGGCATCCAGGCTGTCACCCCAGTATAGAGATTACCACCAGACAGGACTCAATGGCCTCCTTCTGCAGTCCGAGGTAGTCCAGGATGTGCCGCACTCAATGGTATTTTAAAATAACGTATACTTTGCTGTCTGGGACTACAGGAGGAGTGAGAAGGTGTGGACAGAGCGGGATTATCATTAGATTTCCTGCTCTAAACCCTGAAATTCAGGGAACCCTGAAGAGAAGCCAGAATAATATTCCAAAATTCCCCTCCTTCTTTCTATTGTATTGGTGTCCTCAGGAAGCCGATACGATTGACAGCTGTGACAAATCAGGGAGCAATGAGTTACTTTTTAAATTGCAGCTTTGGTACTTTGCAATAAATAAGTTGGTTTTTGGTTGTAGCACTTGGTCTCTAAATGGTTCCCCATTACTTGCCTTCTGGGGTGGGGGTGGGGGGGTTCTAATCCGGTATACTTCATAAGTCCTGTATTGCAGTATATAGGAAATTTACCGAATCTGTATGATACCCTCTGCCAAGGTCTTTTACAGACCCACCCATGACAGCCATTGAACCCTCAGTAAAGGTCCCAGCTGTCATAGGGACCAGTCAGTGCCCTTGACGGTGCTGGGGTAGATTGCATCCAAGATGGGGGTGCCCACGTGACACCAACATAATAGTGCAGATCATGGATGTTAGCGGCAGATGTTTACTGTAAAACACCCTCTGTGTATGGAGAGGGCTCAGCCCATGAACACTCTCCATATCCCCTTAACATTGCCACGACATACTCTTGTGTGAGTCTGAACCTGATTACTCATGGACTATTCTAACTATTCTATAAGGATAAGTATCTTCAAGCTTATGATACCCAGCTCTATACTTATCCACGCAACATCACCCCTACCTTACTACAGAACATGAGTGATTGTCTCTTTAGTGCCTCATGTCAACTCTCTCCTTGAAACTGAATCTAAGACTGAACTTCTTGTCTTTCCAGCGTCTAATAACCAACCCAACATCATGAACCTCTCTATTTCTGTCCCAGCATAACCCTGACGCAACAGGCCCCGCTGTCTCAAGGTTTTGCTCGTCTCTGACCTCTCCCTTGCACCACATGTTCAATCATTTGCTTGCTCTTCCCATGCATCTCATCTGCTTCTCCCATTTCTTAAAATTCAAACTTTTAAAACACTAAGGCCCCTTCCACACTTGCGTTGCAGATCGTGTCAAAGTCTGATTAGGATTTGGACAGTGAAAAAATGACATTTTGCATCAGAGTTCAATCAGAGACTGTTCAGTGTCTCTCACACACATTTTCAATGCAATTCCAATGCATTTTTCATGCGCATATAACGCATGTGAAAAAGACTCAGTACTGAGCTCTATCTATTCAATGGCAATTGATGCATGAAAAATACATTGCACTTGCATGTGTCTCAGAGTGCAATGCGTTTTTGATGCGTCCCCATAGACTTGTATGGTGCGTTTTTCATGCGCGTGACTTGCAAATGTAGAGCATGCTGAGATTTAAATGCACGTTAAAAAAAAGCGTGTGTGCGTGAAAAAAAAGTCTGCAAAAAGCCCATTGATTACAATGGGTCAGAGTGCAATGGCAAGTTCTGCCATTCAAAAGCATGCGCGTGAAAAACGCAAGTGTAGAAGGGGCCCTATTGTCACTCCAATTCACCCGCGTCAAACACAGTTTAAAATAATAACCCTCATCCATAAAGCTCTGCACAATGATGCACCTCCCTATCTCTCCTCTCTCATTTCATCGCCTAACCCGTGATCTTCGATCTGAGAACTACCTTTGATTATTTTCTTATCTTAACTCGAACCTCCCACTCCCGTCTCCAGGACTACTCCCTAGCTGCTTCAATTCTCTGGAATGCCCGACAGCAGACTAACACCCAACCTCCTAAGCTTCAAACGTGCTCTTAAAACTGATCTCTTTAGGCAAACCTATCACATTCCTTGATTGCATAAAACTTCAATACTCTCTTTACTAACCCACCCTGTGTACTCCTCCGCTCTGTTAACTTGTAGACACCAAATACCAAGCTCCAGGCTTCCCTGCAGTTCTACTGACCTTGGACTCTGTATATAAAATGGTGGCTGATGGCTGGTTTTAGTGGCAGCATTTTTATTTATTAAATTATTTTTATTCTGTTCCCTTGTAAAGAATGGCTGGACCATTATACAAGCTCTTATACTCATAAGACTGAGTTTTCCGAGCAGGACCCTCACTCTTATTGTTTCCATATGACCAAGTTTTACTCCATAATGTAGTAATTTATTTGTATATGCTCCCATGATTTGTCAAGCGCTACAGAATATGATGGCGCTTAAGATTATTGCTATAAAAACTTATGCCACACCGATACAATACAGTGGTGGAAAACAGTTATAAATATCCCTTCTATTGTGTGCTCTTATACAGTATTATGTTTTTTGGCACTCAAGGTGCAAACAATGTACATTACTCCTCCTGTAACTGCTGCTCTCTGTTTGCATACAGAGACTCAGTTGGGACATTGTGCTAAAGCTGCGGCCTGTGTTAGACTGTAGCAGGTGTGTATACTGTTGACAACATGCCACCACTTATCCTCTTTATGAGTGTTCCATAGTATAAAGAAAATAATAAAATCAAAGACATCTAATCTAATCATAGCAGGGTTCAACTAGTGACTGATAGGCCTCGGTGTAGGAAGATTTGGAGGTAGGGGAATATTTTAAAAAATCCATTTAAACAGTTCCACAAGGTCCTTTTAAGAGTGTTACAGTGCTAAAGGTGCCGGATCTGGAATTCTACGCTATTATAATGAAATTGGCTCTGGATCAATGCTGCAGGATAACAAGTTGAATGTAGGAAAGGATCATTGCATATGTGTGGTGTAATCCCTCACTCCTGCAGAATGGTAAAGAAGTAAAAGGATCCTATAAGGCACAGCCACAACAATACAAAGCACAGTACATACCACATCATCCCTGGCAATGCACGAGCCTCCCAGTTGCTCCATCAGTTCTTTCTGCAGTCGGTAGGTGACATGCTGAGGGATGCAGGGGATGTCTTCACGTCTGAAGTGGCGGACAGACTCCAGCTCCAAGCCTAAAGCGTCAGCAAAGCGCACCCTCTTCCTGGTCTCCGGACTTCGGTGTCGCTCCACACGGGACACTCTCAGCGCAGGTGCGGAGCGTGATCTCCACCTACGAGGAGCAGTCTGGGCTTTTACTGTACAGGACAGGCCAGGAGATGTTTGCCCTTCGTCCACCTCATCCTGCTCCTCTATGCTGGGTCTGGCTGTGCGGTAATAGGCTCGCTCATACAATCCTGCAATATAACTCAGGTTTCTGGGGATGTCCCCTGCGGGGGGCCGAGAGGCACGAGCCATGACCCTGAGCTAGCCTCTCTGAGGTGTGCAGCCAGCCATCAATGCCCTTTCACCCCGTGTCCTCTGTCCTACTACTGCACTCCATCACCCGCAGCTCAGCATCCTGCAGGCTCCTGGACCACTACCGTAATGCTCCGAGCACTGCCGCAGCATACGCTCCTCCTGCACACACAGCACATTGGAGGGAAGCTGCAGGGCGGAGCCCAGTGCAAGGTGATCTGTACGGGAGCAGGCGCCTGCATGAGGAAACCGGCGGAGAAGAGTGGCGGCAGCCGGCATGACGGGCACCGGAGTCTGGACCGTCACTGGAGGAGAGCACTGCACCCAGGAGCCGCACACTGCAGGCACACGGCGCCGCATGGCCGGAGCTCAGTGCAGTCACATGCGGTGCTGGACACCCGGAGCACAGCCGCACAGTCCGCAGTCACAGCTCACATGACTTTGCCGCACGTTACTACTTTACGGCTCTAGACACCTGGAGAGAAGCGGCTCGCCGTAGGTGAGGTGAGGGCGCATGCTGTCCCTATTATCTGTACATTACGGTATGGCGGTATTTTTTTCTTCGTAGGCCAGTCTGCCCCATCCAATCAGAATGGGCCTAGCGAAGATGTGTCAACGTCATCGGGCGTCGCCATGACAGAACCGGAAGTGGATTACACTGAAACCGAAAAGGAGAGAGGAGCGAACCGAGGTGGTGGAGAGCAGCATGAGAGGACCAGCAGGAGGCTCCGGGGGGTCCCCCAGCAGCACATGACTGGTGAGAGGCGGGGCCACGACCGAGAGGGCGCCAATGGCTGAGCTGCAGGAGTCCTGTGCACCTGACTGCACATCTGAGGGGCAGGTGACTCCTGCCTGGCCTAGGAGTCACCCTGGTGGGGTCTACGTACTACACATGCATCATCCATCCGCCGCCCTCTGCTGTGTCACATGTCATCCCTCTGTTGTTCCTCCTAGAAATCTATTGACAACTGGATGTTAGCAGGTTGTACACTTCACAGTCTGTGCCCAATAAATGCTGACATCACCAGACCATCACTAGCCACATTCCCATCAGGCTACTAAGAACACTCAGTCATCCATGCACTTCTGCATGTCCAGTAGGAATAATGTGGACCGTACACAATGTACATATCTAGAAAAAGATCCCCTAAAGCTGTTATTTTATTGAGCATAAAGCTCGATATGTCATGAGACGACATAACTAATAGGTCGCATCGGTTGTGACTAAGATTGGGGTCCACAAGTCGTTTCACACTTCAGCACAAATTTCTAGCTCCTGGAGATCTCTATGGAGCTAATGGAGATTACAGAGCGCCACACTCAGCAATCTCCGTCAGCTCAATGGAGAGGATCGGTCTTGCGTGGCTGTCTGTGCCATTACTCGGAGGGGTCCGACTGAGGTACCTGGGACCCTATCGGACCCCTTGTTTTTGTGAGACCTCCACTAATCAGAAAATTGGGCCCTATCCTGTGGATAGGGCCTTACTTGCTTGGTGGGAAAACCCCTTTAAGAGATTAACCTTTTAATGTCAGCTATAGGTCAGTATATAGTAAAATAACAGAAGTAACAAAGGTTACTGTCTTTGCAGCATAATCCCTTCTTACCATGTGGAACACTGAGGGTTTGATTCAGCCCCAACAATATACAAATAATAAGGATTGGCAGCACTCCAAAAATGAAAACAAAGTAAAGTCCCTTTTATTCCATGCAAGTGTCCATGCAATGTTTCAGCTCCTACACATTGGCGTCTTTCAGTGAGTAGGTGCTTAAATGTTGCATGGACACTTTGGAATAAAAGGGACTTTACATTTTTTTTCAAATTTGGAGTGCTGCCAAACCTTATTTGTATGTTGGTATATACACACACAGCGTTGCAAAGTATTATACAAATTATATTTATCTCTGATTTTTCTAAAGGGTCAATGCAATTGACAGTCCGTGTAATAAATTTCATTACCCATTATAGTACAAATCAAATTTTATTAACAAACCTTCCAATGACAACAGTAAAAAAAAAACTCAATATACACAGTTCCAAGTTCTTGTGCACAGCAGTTTCTAAACATTGTCTGAACATTGTCATTTGTTGAATTTGCAGCATTAGGAGGTCACATTCACTGAAACCAAAAGCTATTTCTATCCAAATGATCTTAACAGGCCAAGTTACATGATAACATAGGACCCATCTTTGATATCACCTTCACAATTCTTGCATCTGTTGAACTTGTGAGTTTTTGGAGAGTTTCTGCTTTGATTTCTTTGCAAGATTTCTTAGCCTCCCAGAGCTGCTGTTTTGATGTGAACTGCCTCCTACCCTCATAGATCTTTTGCTTGATGATACCCTGTATTTTCTCTACAGGGTCAGGGGAAGATGGTGGCCACAACATGAGATTCTCTCCTTTTAAAGCCTATAGCAGTCAATGACACAGATGTATATTTGCAGAATGAGTTGGTACTTTTCCTGCATGAAGATGATTTTTCTCCCGGAAAGAACGATTCTTCTTTTTGTGTCATGGAAGAAAGTGGTCAGTCAGAAACTGAGGCACCAGCAGCTTCAAATATCTGTTTGCTGGTTTGTAATGGCATTTTAGCAGCTTCTCTCTTAAACCGGTGAACTTGCCTGGAAGTAACCTCATTCTACCTTTATCTGCACAAACCGTCTGTGCCATGAATCGGCAACAAATCTCTTCACTGTACGATGATCGCGATATCTAATGTTTTTATACCTTGTCCAAGCATTCCCCTGAAATATCTTTCGATGATCATAGAAAATATGTTTATTTTCATGTTACTGCTATTTCTATTTTTTAAATTGCAAAAAGGTTTCTTTTTTTTTTTTTTTTTTCTCCTTAGAAAGCCTGGATGGCGCAGTCTGACCCAAGAACCCGCCCCCTGGTGGAAGACTTTGTCCGGTATAAATTGTGCCAGCGAAGCTTAGTTGCAGAACCAAATCAACCTGCGTCATGTCCCCTTCATTCAGCCATGCGGACTGCTGGAGATGAATTTGAGGAGCGTTTCCGACAGGCTTTTAGTGAAATATCCGCACAGATACACGTGACTCCTGGCACAGCATATACACATTTTGCAGAAGTGGCTAGTGGCCTGTTCCAAGGTGGGGTGAATTGGGGTCGTGTGGTAGCATTCTTTGTGTTTGGTGCTGCACTTTGCGCTGAGAGCGTCAACAAGGAGATGGCTCCTCTTCTGCCACGGATCCAAGACTGGATGGTGACCTACATTGAGACCAATTTGAGGGACTGGATGCAGAGCAACGGTGGCTGGGTGAGGCTGCATTATATGATTGCAACACTGAATAGGTTGATAATCTATTTCCCAATATGACTTTTTCTTGCACTGTAAAACTGATACATCTTAATGGTCCTCTTTACTTCTGTCTCTTTAGAATGGTTTCCTGGCTCTTTATGGAGATGGCGCTATAGAAGAAGCAAGGAGGCAACGTGAAGGAAACTGGGCTTCGTTGAAGACTGTACTGACCGGGGCCGTGGCTCTGGGGGCTCTTATGACAGTGGGAGCTCTGTTTGCCAGCAAGTGACATCTAATACACCAGACACTAAATGTTCATTGCAAACAGTGTGCTTATCCATGCGCAACCATCTGTGTGTGTGGAGCTGAATGGCATCGTCCAGAGATATATGTACATTAGGTATGAGAGAGAATGTGTATTGGCGCTGTGCATATAGGCATGTCTGCAGCCATATATTTTTCAGTGCATGTGAAGTAAACTTGTGATAGTGTGGAAGCAGTGCTTGTGTCTGTGATGCTTTGTGTATGGAAGAGCAAGCTGTATTGCTCTGTATGCATTTGTGTCTGTGAGGCAGTGCAGGTATTTATTGCTTTTTCTTGCTGCTGGTCATACACTTTAATTGAAATAGTGGGAGCTTCTTCCTCTCCAGCAGAATCTTTCCTATGCTTTTCTAGGGCAGTAAAAAAAAGATCAACAACTTAAAAAATAATTATTTGTAACTGTTGGATTCCTTTTAACCACTCAAAATATTAGGAAAGAAGTGCGCAGTGCAAGTTTGTTTTGGTTCTTCAGTTATGATTATCCCGAATATTGCAGCCTTAGTTTATTCCTTTGTATGTCACCCTTTAAACCCTTGGTTTACTTTATAACAAATTTATATCTTTGTCAGCCCTCATATGGAAAGATGGCCAAGAGGAGGTAGCTCCCACCTAGGTTATTCTCACATGAGGGAGCAGTGGCTTCCTCTCTGCAGAACACTATTACAAAAGAAAATTTAAGAAAATCTTATCCATGCATTAAAGATTTCTTAGCCACAACTGTCTGCTTACTGTTCAGTTACTGAAGCCCTGTTTCTTTGATGACCTGGTGATGTGTGAAGGAAAGGAGCCGTAGATGATCCATTGAGTGCTTATGTACCCCCCAGCAGGTCAACATTTGTAGAAATTCTCTTGCTGTTATTTGTGTCAGACAGGCGCTAACTGCTGTCCTGTAGTGTACTAAAGTTGTGACCTGCATCACTCACTTAGCGGTAGTATTGGCCTACTGCATTTAGACACTGCAGTTGAAACAAAAACAGTTTTCCTAAAATGGGTGAGATGACGAGTTGAAGCACGTTTAACATTTACAGATTAGGCACACAGCTTTCCCTGGAGCAGGGAGTATGGTGCGCTCCAGAAGGGGTGAAGGACCAGACTGTGCATAAAAACAGAGGTAATGGTCCTCTTGGTGTAGCTTTCAACCATTCATGAAATTGTAGTGAGAGGGGTACACAACTGTATCCACTAGGGGACCACTCATCATACACCTTGACCTCACCTGCCCAATTGCAGGACTATACAAGTAGGACTTTGTTTGTGATGTAAGCAGCATATATTTAATCAAGAATTCATTATTCCCTATTCTATAACACATTCAAAAATGTTAAAATTGCACTTGCCCCCTTCTCCCTTCTTGCCCCTTATCCTGACAGTATCATATTAGTTTATATAGGTGTTGTACATCTGTGAGTGCAGGAGTACCAAATCTATTTAGTTCATGTCACATAGTGAGCATTTTACCCCATGGGTGTGCTTTAAAAAAAGTAAAGAATCATGACGTGAAATAAAAGAATATGACCCATTAACAAATTCTCCAATGTTGGGGGATATAGTGAGCGTTTTGCCCCACTGGTGCTTTCAAAAATGTTAATGTACAATGGCTACGGCTTAGATTTTTACCTATTTTGTCCCACATAAAATGCAATAAAAAGTGATCAAAAACCAGTATCAATAAATGTTGCACAAAATGCAAACTCTCATCCAACAATATATACCAAAAATTAAAGCTTAACTGTAAGCTGTCCTTTTCTTTCCAAAGTTCTGGCATTTTCTGTTCTGAATGTGTTAGACAAAAATCTTTCTCACTAGAGGTGAAGTGGGCGGAGACTAATGTCTGTGTCTATGCCATCAGGCTGAGGTCAGCAAACTTGCCCACAGATCCCATGATGCCCTATTTTCTCTCTATTAAGCAGTAAATAAATTTAATTTCCCACAAGTAAATCCAGTAAACTTTGCACATAGAGGATGTACATGGTGACAGCCTGGCAGATTCCATCACATGGAGGAGCAGGGAACATGTAATAAGTGGTAAAAATCATTAGTACATGAAGTCAATGGCCTGTGCTGTGTGAGCACTAAGGGTTAATAGCTTATCTGCACAGAGCTGGTACTGCAGGGAGCATCATGAGGTGCAGAGAAAGTTCTGTAGAATCACAGACTGGAAAGGAGGGACTGAAAGGGAACAGGGAGATTTTGTACCTCACTATTCTGTGTAGGAGACATCTGCATTCACTGTCTTTGACACATCCAGCTCTGCTTCTCTCCTCCTCTGTGAGCAGGGAGCAACAGCTCCTCCCCTCCCATGAAACCGACTCAGTAACTGGGGCTTATCAGCACATGGAGAGGAAGCAGCAATGAGGTAATCTGAGGGGGATAGCAAGGAAACTCCTGAATATAGGTAACAAAGTTGTTTTACATCTCAAGAGCTATTGATTAGTGGAAAACCTTTACAGTTACTCCTTAAGAGTTATGCTACTTTGAAAATGGTGATGCAAAAATTATATATTTTTTCCCCACATAAGGTTTTATCTTACAAAATTAGTACGACGTAAGCAAAGAGATAGAAATTTGGTATTGTAGGAATTGTACTGACCCCTTGAATAAATCTTTCTTAGGGTGATGGCACACGTGGCATTTTGAACGCGTTTTTGGGCCGTTTTTAAGCAGGCCGTCAAAAAATGCATGCATTTTTTTGAAAACGCATCAGTTTTTGACAGGTTTGACCAATTATCTTAATTCGAACTTGCCAAGATGCGTTTTTTACAGACTGCTTAAAAACGCATTCAAAACACCATGTGTGCCATCACCCTTTGTCCTTGGCAATATGGTGAGCACAAAAAAAAGTAAAAAAATTAATTACAGAATGTATATTTTTTTCTACAACCCCCCCTCCCCCTCAAAAACAAACAAACAAAAAAACGTTTTCAGCAATAGGACATCTCAACCTGCAATTAATAAGCCCTCGCATGGCAACATTAACGGATGAACAAATATTTTATAGCTCAAAAAAGAGCACCATGAACCAACTAAAACCCTCTAAAATCTAGGAGCCAAAACCCTTCCCTTCTGTGCCTCGCTGTACACCCCTACAAGTAACATCCACCCCGAGTTCGGTAGAAATCGCATACAAAATTTTAAGATTTTGGTTTGTAAGGCGTGTGACATTTATCAATATAAATTATCCAGACATTTAAAAAATTATGAAAGCGTAAAGCAGACATATGGGAAATGTTATTAGCAAGTAATTTAGGTGGTAAAACTCTGCCTAAAAATGAGATAACTTTAAAAATGGCAAATTTTATTATTTTTTTTTTTTTTATAAATAAACGGAAAAGTTAGCAGCCCAAATTTACCATTTAAATGAAGTACAACATGTGACAAAAAATGTATCTCAAAATCGATTTGAGAAGTAAAAGTGTTTAAATGTTATACAATATGATAGTACTTTATTGATACTTTATTGAACATAATTAGAGATGAGCGAACACTAAAATGCTCGGGTACTCGTTATTCGAGACGAACTTTTCCCGATGCTCGAGTGCTCGTCTCGAATAACGAACCCCATTGAAGTCAATGGGAGACTCGAGCATTTTTCAAGGGGACCAAGGCTCTGCACAGGGAAGCTTGGCCAAACACCTGGGAACCTCAGAAAAGGATGGAAACACCACGGAAATGGACAGGAAACAGCAGGGGCAGCATGCATGGATGCCTCTGAGGCTGCTTAATCGCACCATTATGCCGAAATTATGGGCAACAGCATGGCCATGACAGAGTGACAGAATGAAGCTAGATAGCATGTAAAACATCCAATAATTGACCCTGACACTACAGGGGACGGCATGCAGAGGCAGCGGCAGCAGGCTAGAGAGTGGCATGGCGACATACCCTAATTGGACTCAGGCTTCAAACCAATGGGTGTCAGAGAGGAACCAAAGGAGGTGAGCAAGAAGCGCTCAAATAATATCGGTACATGATAAAAGTTTGCCAGTATATTTTGTGGATTACACAGCAGGGTGGCGACAAAGTTAACATGGAAGCCATGAAAACAACCCAAAATTCTGCCTGACACAGCTCGTTTGATAAGGGGACCATGTATGCTTACAGTTCATGCCAGTCGCTGCACTGGCTGCCAGTCTCCTTTCGAATACAGTTTAAAATAATAATAACCCTCATCCATAAAGCTCTGTATAATGCTGCACCCCCCTACCTCTCCTCTCTTATCTCAGTCTATCGCCCAACCCGTGCTCTTAGATCCGCCAGTGATCTTAGATTAACCTCTACCCTAGTGCGGACCTCCCACTCGCGTCTCCAAGACTTCTCTAGAGCTGCACCAATTCTATGGAATGCTCTGCCCTGGACTATCAGACTAATACCTAACCTCCAAAGTTTCAAACGTGCTCTTAAAACCCATTTCTTTAGGCAAGCCTATAACACTCATTAACTGCATGAAGTTTTAACTCTTCTACTAACCCGTCCTGTGTCGTCCTCCCATCTGTTATCCAGCAACCAACAGGCACCAGACTTCTCTGCAGTCCCATTCACCCTGGACCTGGTATATAAGATGACGGCTGAGTGGTTCAAGCGACAGCAATTCCATTTATTATATTTTGTTCTATTCCCTAAGAAGAATGGCTTGACCGTTAAATATTCTTTTACCTCGTGTTACCCCATCATCTTCATAAACCGTAAGCTCTGGCGAGCAGGGACCTCACTCCTGTTGTTCCATACAAATGTTGTGCTCTGTTACAATACATTTGTATTTGTTTCCTATGATTTGTAAAGCGCTACGGAATATGATGGCGCTATATAAATAAAGATTATTATTATTATGGAGGCAGTGAACTAGTAGTAGATTAAAGGTGCTGCAACTATGTTAGTTGGATCTTGGGATGGAGCTGGCGCTCTGCAGCCAGGCGAGCTTTTGCCAATCCAAGCCCCTGTCTCTAGGCTACTCCCCAAACAGCACTTCTAAGAACCTTTTGTATAAGATCAAGTGTAGTAGCGTTCTTATAAGTTTAGGATATGGCGGGTGAGGGGAATGTAAACAGATGCGCAAGAAGCGCTGAAATAATATCCCTAAATGGTAAAAGTTTGCAAGTATATTTTGTGGATTACACAGCAGGGTGGCGACAAAGTTAACAACTTTGATGTGGAATGCCCTGTAATAGCTCTTGGGCGGTGTGCCTTTTATCGCCTAGGCTCAGCAGTTTCAGCACCGCCTGCTGTCGCTTAGCGACGGCACTGCTGCTGTGCCTAGAGCTACCGACTGATGGCGCCATGCCCACGGATGGTAATTCGGAGGAGGAGGAGGTGGAGGAGGGGTGGGAGGAGGTATAGTAGGCCTTTGAGACCTGGACCGAGGTAGGCCCCGCAATTCTCTGCGTCGGCAGTATATGACCAGCCCCAGGGTCAGACTCGGTCCCAGCCTGCACCAAGTTAAGTGTAGTAGCGTTCTTATAAGTTTGGGATATGGCGGGTGAGGGGAATGTAAACAGATGCGCAAGAAGCGCATGATGCGCATGGAGCTGGCGCTCCGCTGCCAGGCGAGCTTTCGCCAATTCAAGCCCCTGTCTCTAGGCTACTCCCCAAACAGCACTTCTAAGAACCTTTTGTATAAGATCAAGTGTAGTAGCGTTCTTATAAGTTTAGGATATGGCGGGTGAGGGGAATGTAAACAGATGCGCAAGAAGCGCTGAAATAATATCCCTAAATGGTAAAAGTTTGCCAGTATATTTTGTGGATAACACAGCAGGGTGGCGACAAAGTTAACAACTTTGATGTGTAATCCATGAAAACAACCCAAATTTCTGCCTGACACACCTCGTTTGATAAAGGGACGATGTATGGAGGCAGCTATATGGACGACTTTTGGAGGTAGCAATGGAGACAACGTGTGGAGGCTGCTATGGAGACAATTTAATTTGGATAGTGCCTGTATGTGGCAGTCCCAAACATTTTTCAAACCAGAGGAGCAGGTAGGTGGCCCTCCAGTAAAATGGAATAGATTGAGTGCCTGTATGTGGCAGTCCCAAAAATGTTTCAAACCAGAGGAGCAGGTAGGTGGCCCTGCAGTAAAATGGAATAGATTGAGTGCCTGTATGTGGCAGTCCCAAAAATTTTTCAAACCAGAGGAGCAGGTAGGTGGCCCTCCAGTAAAATGGAATAGATTGAGTGCCTGTATGTGGCAGTCCCAAAAATGTTTCAAACCAGAGGAGCAGGTAGGTGGCCCTGCAGTAAAATGGAATAGATTGAGTGCCTGTATGTGGCAGTCCCAAAAATTTTTCAAACCAGAGGAGCAGGTAGGTGGCCCTGCAGTAAAATGGAATAGATTGAGTGCCTGTATGTGGCAGTCCCAAAAATGTTTCAAACCAGAGGAGAAGGTAGGTGGCCCTGCAGTAAAATGGAATAGATTGAGTGCCTGTATGTGGCAGTCCCAAAAATTTTTCAAACCAGAGGAGCAGGTAGGTGGCCCTCCAGTAAAATGGAATAGATTGAGTGCCTGTATGTGGCAGTCCCAAAAATGTTTCAAACCAGAGGAGCAGGTAGGTGGCCCTGCAGTAAAATGGAATAGATTGAGTGCCTGTATGTGGCAGTCCCAAAAATTTTTCAAACCAGAGGAGCAGGTAGGTGGCCCTCCAGTAAAATGGAATAGATTGAGTGCCTGTATGTGGCAGTCCCAAAAATGTTTCAAACCAGAGGAGCAGGTAGGTGGCCCTGCAGTAAAATGGAATAGATTGAGTGCCTGTATGTGGCACTCACAAAAATTGTTTCAAACAGAGGACCGGGTAGGTGGCCCTCCAGAAAAATTAAATGCATGAAGTACTATAGCAAGAGCCAGTGGGCCCTGTCAAAAAATAGCCATTTTCCTCTGCTTTACTGTACAAAGAGGAGGAGAAGGAGGAAAATGAGGAGGAGGAGGAGTGGATCAATTATTCAGGTTGAGCTTCCTTCACCTGGTGGAGATTGGAAATTCTGAGAAATCCAGCCTTTATTCATTTTAATAAGCGTCAGCCTGTCAGCGCTGTCAGTCGACAGGCGTGTACGCTTATCGGTGATGATGCCACCAGCTGCACTGAAAACCCGCTCGGACAAGACGCTAGCGGCAGGGCAGGCAAGAACCTCCAAGGCGTACAGCGCCAGTTCGTGCCACATGTCCAGCTTTGAAACCCAGTAGTTGTAGGGAGCTGTGTGATCATTTAGGACGATGGTATGGTCAGCTACGTACTCCCTCACCATCTTTCTGTAAAGATCAGCCCTACTCTGCCGAGACTGGGGACAGGTGACAGTGTCTTGCTGGGGTGACATAAAGCTGGCAAAAGCCTTGTAAAGCGTACCCTTGCCAGTGCTGGACAAGCTGCCTGCTCGCCTACTCTCCCTCGCTACTTGTCCCGCAGAACTACGCACTCTGCCGCTAGCGCTGTCAGAAGGGAAATACTGTTTCAGCTTGTGCACCAGGGCCTGCTGGTATTCATGCATTCTCACACTCCTTTCCTCTGCAGGGATGAGAGTGGAAAGATTTTGCTTGTACCGTGGGTCCAGGAGAGTGAACACCCAGTAATCGGTGCTGGAATAAATTCTTTGAACGCGAGGGTCACGGGATAGGCAGCCTAGCATGAAATCTGCCAGAGTACCAACGCGTAAGAATTCACTCCCCTCACTGGCCTGACTGTCCATTTCCTCCTCCTCCAACTCCTCCAACTCCTCTTCTTCTGCCCATACACGCTGAACAGTAAAGGACTCAACAATGGTCCCCTCTTGTGTCTCACCAACATTCTCCTCCTCTTCCTCCTCATCCTCCTCCACCTCCACCTCCTCCGATATGCGCTGAGAAACAGACCTGAGGGTGCTTTGGCTATCAACAAGGGAATATTCTTCCCCTGTCTCTTGTGACGAGCGCAAAGCTTCCGACTTCATGCTGACCAGAGAGTTTTTCAACAGGCCAAGCAGCGGGATGGTGAGGCTGATGATGGCGGCATCGCCACTGACCATCTGTGTTGACTCCTCAAAGTTACTCAGCACCTGACAGATATCAGACATCCACGTCCACTCCTCATTGTAGACTTGAGGAAGCTGACTGACCTGACTACCAGTTCTGGTGGAAGTTGACATCTGGCAGTCTACAATCGCTCTGCGCTGCTGGTAAACTCTGGATAACATGGTCAGTGTTGAATTCCACCTCGTGGGCACGTCGCACAACAGTCGGTGAGCGGGCAGTTGGAGGCGGCGCTGAGCTGCCCTGAGAGTGGCAGCATCTGGGCTGGACTTCCTGAAATGCGCACAGATGCGGCGCACCTTCGTGAGCAAATCAGACAGATTGGGGTATGTCTTGAGGAAACGCTGAACTATCAGATTTAACACATGGGCCAGGCATGGCACATGTGTCAGTCTGCCGAGTTGCAGAGCCGCCACCAGGTTACGGCCGTTGTCACACACAACCATTCCCGGCTTGAGGTTCAGCGGTGCCAGCCACAGATCAGTCTGCGCCGTGATGCCCTGTAATAGCTCTTGGGCGGTGTGCCTTTTGTCGCCTAGGCTCAGCAGTTTGAGCACCGCCTGCTGTCGCTTAGCGACGGCACTGCTGCTGTGCCTAGAGCTACCGACTGATGGTAGTTCGGAGGAGGAGGTGGAGGAGGGGTGGGAGGAGGAGGAGGCATAGTAGGCCTGAAACACCTGGACCGAGGTAGGCCCCGCAATCCTCGGCGTCGGCAGTATATGAGCAGCCCCAGTGTCAGACTCGGTCCCAGCCTCCACCAAGTTAACCCAATGTGCCGTCAGCGATATATAGTGGCCCTGCCCGGCAGCACTCGTCCACGTGTCCGTGGTCAGGTGGACCTTGTCAGAAACGGCGTTGGTCAGGGCACGGATGATGTTGTCTGACACGTGCTGGTGCAGGGCTGGGACGGCACATCGGGAAAAGTAGTGGCGGCTGGGGACCGAATACCGAGGGGCGGCCGCCGCCATGAGGTTGCGAAAGGCCTCGGTCTCTACTAGCCTATAGGGCAGCATCTCCAGGCTAAGCAATCTGGAGATGTGCACATTAAGGGCTTGGGCGTGCGGGTGGGTTGCACTATATTTGCGTTTCCGCTCCAGCGTCTAGGGTATGGAGAGCTGAACGCTGGTGGATGCTGTGGAGGATCGTGGAGGCGACGATGGGGTTTTTGTGGCAGGGTCCTGGGCAGGGGGCTGACTAGCAGCTGACACAGGGGAAGGAGCAGTGGTGTGCACGGCCGGAGGTGAACGGGCTTGTTGCCACTGAGTGGGGTGTTTAGCATTCATATGCCTGCGCATACTGGTGGTAGTTAAGCTAGTAGTGGTGGAACCCCTGCTGAGCCTGGTTTGGCAAATGTTGCACACCACAGTCCGTCGGTCATCCGGTGTTTCCTTAAAGAACCTCCAGACTTCTGAAGATCTAGCCCTCGCCGCAGGAGCCCTCGCCACGGGAGCTTCACTAGTTGACACATTTGGCGCTGATGCACCAGCTCTGGCCCTGCCTCTCCGTCTGGCCCCACCACTGCCTCTTCCAACCTGTTCTGGTCGAGGACTCTCCTCCGTCTCAGAAGCACTGTGTTCACCCGGCCTCTCAACCCAGCTTGGGTCTGTCACCTCATCATCCTCCGATCCCTCAGTCTGCTCCCCCCTCGGACTTCCTGCCCTGACAACAACTTCCCCACTGTCTGACAACCGTGTCTCCTCATCGTCGGACACCTCTTTACACACTTCCACTACGTCAAGAAGGTCATCATCACCCACAGACTGTGACTGTTGGAAAACCTGGGCATCGGAAAATTGCTCAGCAGCAACCGGACAAGTGGTTTGTGACTGTGGGAAGGGTCCAGAAAACAGTTCCTCAGAGTATGCCGGTTCAAATGCCAAATTTTCCTGGGAGGGGGCAGACTGGGGGGGAGGAGGCTGAGGTGCAGGAGCTGGAGGAGTGGCGATTTCGGTGACATGGGTGGACTGCGTGGAAGACTGACTGGTGGTGGACAAATTGCTCGAAGCATTGTCAGCAATCCACGACATCACCTGTTCGCACTGTTCTGGCCTCAACAGTGCTCTACCACGAGTCCCAGTAACTTCAGACATGAACCTAGGGAGTGTAGCTCTGCGGCGTTCCCCTGCTCCCTCATCAGCAGGTGGTGTCTCACCCCGCCCAGGACCACGGCCTCTGACCCCTGCAGTAGTTGGACGCCCACGTCCCCGCCCTCGTCCTCTACCCCTAGCCCTCGGGTTAAACATTTTTAAAATGAGAGTTATAACTTTATTTTTTTTTTTACTTTTTTTTTTTTTTTTTTTTTTTTGTGTTTTTTGTTTTTTTTTGAGTTTTTAAAACCAAACAATGCTATCCTATTGCTATGGCTATTTTCTAGCCAAGTATCAAAGCACACTACTATGCCAGATGAGATGACACTGAGTTAGTGCCTAATTGAAATCCAACCCCTACTAAATTTTCCCACTTCGGTCTTTGCTATGGATATGTGCGTCACTAAGCGCAGAACACAGCGGTCGCAAGTCTCGTCACTACAAATTGCTCAGAATTGGCTAGTACATGCACTGCAGAAAGTACAGCCACCAGCAGATCAACCAGAAATCAAATATATAGAACGCTACTGTATGCGTAAGTAAGCTCTTTGTATTCTCCTATGGCTATTTTCTAGCCAAGTATCAAAGCACACTACTGTCAGATGAGATGACACTGAGTTAGTGCCTAATTGAAATCCAACCCCTACTAAATTTTCCCACTTCGGTCTTTGCTATGGATATGTGCGTCACTAAGCGCAGAACACAGCGGTCGCAAGTCTCACTACAAATTGCTCAGAATTGGCTAGTACATGCACTGCAGAAAGTACAGCCACCAGCAGATCAACCAGAAATCAAATATATAGAACGCTACTGTATGCGTAAGTAAGCTCTTTGTATTCTCCTATGGCTATTTTCTAGCCAAGTATCAAAGCACACTACTGTCAGATGAGATGACACTGAGTTAGTGCCTAATTGAAATCCAACCCCTACTAAATTTTCCCACTTCGGTCTTTGCTATGGATATGTGCGTCACTAAGCGCAGAACACAGCGGTCGCAAGTCTCACTACAAATTGCTCAGAATTGGCTAGTACATGCACTGCAGAAAGTACAGCCACCAGCAGATCAACCAGAAATCAAATATATAGAACGCTACTGTATGCGTAAGTAAGCTCTTTGTATTCTCCTATGGCTATTTTCTAGCCAAGTATCAAAGCACACTACTGTCAGATGAGATGACACTGAGTTAGTGCCTAATTGAAATCCAACCCCTACTAAATTTTCCCACTTCGGTCTTTGCTATGGATATGTGTGCCACTAAGAGCTAAACACAACGGTAGCAAGTCCCCCTGCTAATTCCTCACAAAATGGTACTAGATGCAAATTAAAATAAAAAAAGTAGAACGTTATTGTAGCCCTAAGAAGGGCTGTTGGGTTCTTTGAGAATCACTCCTGCCTAACAGTAAGCTAATAGAACACCCTAACGCTTTCCCTGACCAGCAGCAGCTCTCTCCCTAGCGGCATCCAGACACAGAATGATCCGAGCAGCGCGGGCAGCGGCTAGTCTATCCCAGGGTCACCTGATCTGGCCAGCCAACCACTGCTATCGACGTGTAAGGGTACCACGTCATGCTGGGTGGAGTGCAGAGTCTCCTGGCTTGTGATTGGCTCTGTTTCTGGCCGCCAAAAAGCAAAACGGCGGGAGCTGCCATTTTCTCGAGCGGGCGAAGTATTCGTCCGAGCAACGAGCAGTTTCGAGTACCCTAATGCTCGACCGAGCATCAAGCTCGGACGAGCATGTTCGCTCATCTCTAAACATAATGTTTCGGCCATTGTTACACACAGAGACAGGCTTAAAGAGTTATTCCGGGTGTATGAATGTCTGGTTTGATTTTATAATTTGAAAAATGTTATGGGCTTTTTAAAGTACGGTAAGTGGATTTATCTCCAAGATACTGGAAAGTACAAGTCCCATGATCCTTTAGTTCTCAGTAACAGCTCGTCCCTCTTATGCTTGGCTACCAGTGATGACCTAACAGATTTTCTTGCTCATGATATATGTAACTGCCATTACCTCACTGAGATGATGTCTCACCACAATACTGGATGCACTGCAACCAACCAACTACAGCCAAACGTAGAGGGGATCACATGACCTGTCCAGGCCGGTGCAGTACAAGTAATGTGAAAATGTGACCAGCGGCCATCTTCTGTCCTATGTCTTCTGCATGCGGATAAAATCAGTGGACTGATTAAAGGACCATTAGCATTTTTTATTCTTCATTACTGTGTATGTCAACAGCATTTTTCTGCTAAGGGGAGCAAAATTTTAAATAACTAAATACACAATATCGTATATTGAAACCATTGAATTATGCTTATTCCTAGAATAATCCCTTAACCCCTCAAGGACGCAGGGTTTTTGTCGCTCATTTATCGCTCTCCACCTTCAAAAATCCATAACTTTTTAATTTTTCTGTGTGCATAGCTGTGTGAGGGCTTATTTTGTGCGTAACAAATTTTACTTTCCCGTGATGTTATTTATTATTCCATGCTGTGTACTGGGAAGCAGGAAAAAAAATTCCAAATGTGGAAAAAAAAAAAAAGCGCATGTACATCACGCTCTTGTAGGCTCAGTTTTTACAACTTTCACTCTGCACTCCAATTAACACCTCTACTTTATTCTTTGGTTCGGTACGATCGTGGTGATACCAAATTTATACAGGTTTTATTGCACTTTAAAACATTTTCAAAAATTAAAAGAATGTGTACGAAAAAGGAAAAAAAAATGTTGCCATCTTCTGACGCTAATAACTTTTCATACTTTGGGGTACGGTGCTGTGTGAGGGGTCTTTTTTTGCAAAAGGAGCCGACTTTTTCATTTCTACCATTTTGACGTCTGTGCGATATTTTGATCACTTTTCAGTCCATTTTTTTATGTCATGTAAAAAGGCGTAAAAGTTGCATTTCGGACATTTGGGCGCTATTTCCCGTCTCGGAGGTCACCACCAGCAATAACCGTTTTTATAGATCGGACATTTTGGGACGCGGCGATACATAATGTGTCTGTGATTTTTACTGTTTATTATATTTTATATGAGTACAGACGGTCCCCTACTTAAAGGGAACCTGTCACCAGGAGACCCATTTTTAGCACTCCTCCAGTCCCCACAGAGCATAGTACATACACTGCCAAAGTGTTTTTGTATAAAAAATAGGTTTTACAGAAAAAAGATATGTTATATTGTACCTTTCATTAACATCTGCTGTGTGACTAGGCAGTTGCCAAAAGGGAGGGGCTGGTAAGGAGCAGTTCCCCCCCCACCCTTGGGAAACATGTGACCTTTTCAAATATATGAATAACTCCCATCACTCAGGATTGGCTGTAGAGGAGCAGGGGGCGTCGCTAAGCCCAGTGATGGGTGTTTTCATATACAGGTGGTCCCCTACTTAAGAACACCTGACTTACATACGACCCCTAGTTACAAACAGACCTCTGGATTTTGGTAATTTACTGTACTTTATCCTTAGGCTACAATAAACAGCTGCAACAGTTATCAATGGTGCCTGTAATTAAGATTTATAGTTAATCCTGGTTCTTATGACAATCCAATATTTTTAAAATCCAAATGTCACAGAGACCAAAAAAATTATAAAGTATACAGTTCCGACTTATGTACAAGCTCAACTTAAGAACAAACCTACAGACCCTATCTTGTATGTAACCCGGGGACCGCCTGTATTTGAAAAGGTCACATGGAGGAGCTGTTCCCCAAGGGTGGGTGGCAACTGCTCCTTACCAGACCCTCCCTTTTGGCAACTGCCTAGTCACACAGCAGATGCTAATAAAAGGTACAATATAACATATCTTTTTTTCTGTAAAACCAATTTTTTATACAAAAACACTTTGGCAGTGTATGAACTATGCTCTGTGGGGAATGGGGAGTGCTAAAAATGGGTCTCCTGGTGACAGGTTCCCTTTAAAAACACTCAACTTACATACGACCCCTAGTTACAAACGGACCACTGGATATTGGTAATTTATTGTACTTTAGTCCTAGGCTACAATAAACAGCGGTAACAGTTATCACAGGCGTCAGTAATGAAGCTTTATTGTTAATAATGATTCTTATGACAACCCAACATTTTTAAAATCCAAAAAAGACCAAAAAAGTTCTGGCTGGGATTACAATGATAAAATATACAGTTCCGACTTACATACAAATTCAACTTAAGAACAAACCTACAGACCCTATCTTGTATGTAACCCGGGGACTGTCTGTACTAGGGAAAGGGGGGTGATTTGAACTTTTAATATATTATACATTTTTTACATTTTTTTAAACTTCTCACTATTTCTTAGACCATCTAGGGTAAATTATCCCTAGATAGTCAGATCGTTCCTACCATATACTGCAATACAACTGTATCGCAGTGTATGGCATTTCTGCACACTATACATTACAATGAGCCACAGCTTCCAGGTGCTGGCTACCACTGGAGCCATGGTACAGTGTTCCTCCTGCCTTGCGATAAGGCATTGGTAGTGTTCATTTACATTTCAGGTGCTCCGATGACGCCATAATTGGTGCTCTTGGCTGACAGGATCCAGTTCTGGCTCTCTGTTGCACCATGTCATGCGACATGGAGCCCCTGCTGATGATGATTGGCTGGGTATTAAAAGGGTTACAGGCTAAAGTGCTTAACTATACCCATTGCCGTGTATCGGGGATGTACACTCACCGGCCACTTTATTAGGTACACCTGTCCAACTGCTCGTTAACACTTAATTTCTAATCAGCCAATCACATGGCGGCAACTCAGTGCATTTAGGCATGTAGACATGGTCAAGACAATCTCCTGCAGTTCAAACCAAGCATCAGTATGGGGAAGAAAGGTGATCTGAGTGCCTTTGAACGTGGCATGGTTGTTGGTGCCAGAAGGGCTGGTCTGAGTATTTTAGAAACTGCTGACCTACTGGGATTTTCACGCACAACCATCTCTAGGGTTTACAGACAATGGTCCGAAAAAGAAAAAGTGAGCGGCAGTTCTGTGGGCGGAAATGCCTTGTTGATGCCAGAGGTTAGAGGAGAATGGGCAGACTGGTTCGAGCTGATAGAAAGGCAACAGTGACTCAAATCGCCACCTGTTACAACCAAGGTAGGCAGAAGAGCATCTCTGAACGCACAGTACGTCGAACTTTGAGGCAGATGGGCTACAGCAGCAGAAGACCACACTGGATGCCACTCCTTTCAGCTAAGAACAGGAAACTGATGCTACAATTTGCACAAGCTCAGCTCATCGGACAGTAGAAGATTGGAAAAACGTTGCCTGGTCTTATGAGTCTCAATTTCTGCTGCAACATTCGGATGGTAGGGTCAGAATTTGGCGTCAACAACATGAAAGCATGGATCCATCCTGCCTTGTATCAACGGTTCAGGCTGGTGGTGGTGGTGTCATGGTCTGGGGAATATTTTCTTGGCACTCTTTGGGCCCCTTGGTACCAATTGAGCATTGTTGCAACGCCACAGCCTACCTGAGTATTGTTGCTGACCATGTCCATCCCTTTATGACCACAATGTACCCAACATCTGATGGCTACTTTCAGCAGGATAATGCGCCATGTCATAAAGATGGAATCATCTCAGACTGGTTTCTTGAACATGACAATGAGTTCACTGTACTCAAATGGCCTCCACAGTCACCAGATCTCAATCCAATAAAGCATCTTTGGGATGTGGTGGAACGGGAGATTTGCATCATGGATGTGCAGCCGACAAATCTGCGGCAACTGTGTGATGCCATCATGTCAATATGGACCAAAATCTCTGAGGAATGCTTCCAGCACCTTGTTGAATCTATGCCACGAAGAATTGAGGCAGTTCTGAAGGCAAAAGGGGGTCCAACCCGTTACTAGCATGGTGTACCTAATAAAGTGGCCGGTGAGTGTATATACGTCTGATATATGTCCCCCACACATGTGTGAATGTAGCCTACCTCAGATGAAAAAAATAGGTCCGCAATCCGTGTCCAACTATCCTCTCACATAACAGAAAGCATAACCTCTTCATGATTGAGGGTCGTACATGACTGAATGTTCAGCACAATTTTTGAAGTCCTGTTCTGCTCTTCTGAAGATATTAAAGTTAAAAAACAGAAACTGCTACACAGATGCCTGAAAGCAAATGTTAACTGGCCCTTACATGCTACTTTTATTCTATGGGTCAGCAATTTTTTAAAAATTTGATTTCCTAATCTTACAAAACGGAAACTTAATTTGTAGAGAATTTTTTCCATATACCATGTAAACTCGAGTATAAGCCGAGGCCCATAATTTTACCACCAAAAACTGGAAAAACCTATTGACTCGCGTATAAGCCGATCGTGGGAAATGCATCGGTCACAGTCTCCCTATATATAGCCAGCAAGCCACCAGTAGTATACAGCCAACCCCCTTTAGTATACAGCCAGTCCCCTGTAGTATACAGTCAGGCCCCTTTAGTATATTGCCAGACAGCCCCTGTAATATACACTCAGCCCACTTTAGTAGCCAGCCAGACCCCTTTTTTAGCCAGCTAGCCCCAGTTTTCCCAGCACTTAAAAAAATAAACTTACAAAAACACTCACCTTCGGGTGGTCCCGATGCTCAGTGCGGCTCCTCTTCTGTCTTCTCTGCCGCCTCCGGTCCCTGCGGCTCATCTTCTGTCTGCTGTAACAGCCGTCAGAGCTGCGGCCGTGCGCTCTGCAGGCCGGCACACACTATGACGCAGCCGCTGATGGCGTCTTAGTATGCGCAGGCCGTCAGAGCGCATGGACGCGTCTCTGCCGGCTGTTACAGAAGACAGAAGAGGAGAAGCAGGGATCGGAGCATTGCGGAGAAGACAGAATAGAAGCTGCGCCGACATCCGGGAACCGTGCCAAGCATCTGGGGCACTGGAAGGTGAGTATGTAGGGTTTTTTTTTTATTATTGATTCGTGTATAAGCCAAGGTGAGGTTTTTCAGCACATTGATGGCTTAGTTTTTTGCTGGACATCATACTTTTTATTGGTACCATAAAGGGCTACATGTGACTTTTTGATTACTGTACATACTCGAGTACAAGCCCCAGGGCCTTTTCTGTCTTCGGCTCCCTGCACGGTCCCGTCACATACACCGTGACGTCAGCCACTTGCTGGACTACGCCAGAAGAGGACCTGCAGGGGTGTTGGAAAGGTAAGTACAAAGGTTTTTATTTTCATATACTCAAGTATAGCGTTTTGCAGCAAATTTTTTGTGCTGACATTTCCGGCTTATACTCAAGTTTATACAGTACTTCTTATTTCCTTATGTTCGTACAACATTCACCATGCTGATTATGGTTGAAACCTATTGACTTGAGTATAAGCCTAGGGTGGGAAATGCATTGGTCACAACCTCCCCAGTATATAGCTACCCCCTGCCTCCTAGTATATAGCTAGCACCGGCCCCCAGTATATAGCCAGCGCCCCCCTAGTTTATAGCCAACAGACCCTAGTAAATAGCTAGCCCTCTAGAATATAGCCCCCTTATATATAGTCAGCAGCCCCCTTGTATAGCCAGTGCCTGAACCCTTGTATATAGCCAGCAGCCCCCTGCCCCCTAGTATATAGCCAGTGTCTCACCTTTCCGACACCCCCCCCCCCCCAGGTCCTCTTCTGTCTTCGGCTTTGACTGCAGCTCCCATTGCGGTCACGTCGCACCATGACGTCAGCTGCTTGCTGACAATATAGTGTGTGCTGATAGCGACGGGACTACATCGGGAGACGGCGCTGAAGACAGAAGAGGACCTGCAGGGGGTGTCGGAAAGGTGAGTACAGAGGGTTTTTTTTTTCATAGACGCAAGTATTAGTGGAGTTTTTACAACATATTTGTATTTGTTTGTACAATATTCATCATGCCTCTTATGGTTAAAACAATTCTTTCTTTTTATTATAAGGGTTTTTACATTGTGTGTACGTTTAGGAGTTATTTTTACTTTTTCCATATTTTTCTTGGTGTGTGCGGTCGGTTCTTTGCTATATATTTTTTTAAACTTCTTTATTAACCCACTTTGGAATTGGAACCAATTGGAACAATACTTTTGACCTCTGTCATTACCATGCATTACAATACTGATGCTTGGCAATACATAGTGGCTATGAGTCTTTATGTAAGTATGTGGTCACAGCTAAATTGTTGGATTACGCCATTTAGTCGAACTGGTGATTATATGGCAGAATGGCTGCTGTTATGAAATTTAAATAAGACAGGGGGTCTTATTAATTATGACATGGGGGGGGGCTTTTATTCATTTTATATATGATGGGTGGGGGGCTGCTGTTATTAATTATATATGACTGGTGGTCCCTGTATATTATTTAATATGTATAGGTGGAAGCATGTTCAGTTGTATGGAGTGTTATTTAGCAGCATGGGTTATAATGGTAGAGACACTATACTCTATTTGATATATTTTTAGTGGTACAGTGTCGCAAGGAGCTGACTGGCTGGCAAAACCTGCAGAGATGGCCAGGAGAAGTCATTGTGAGGTTGTATAGCTGATGGAGAATTGAAAACAGGATACGGTCAAGCATGGACCAGGCCAACACAGAGGGAGAAAGAAGCAACTGTGACTGATTAAATCCGTAAGTGATGCCTATATCTCTGCTCTTAGTCATTTATTGCCGCTATATTATATGCTGGTATATATTTATGTGTGCAATACGTTAATTTCTGGTATATTTGTATTCACCACAGGTACATATTTATGTGTATGTATGTATAATGTGTATATGTATATTCTCAAGTTTAATGTGTTATATGCGGACATTGATAATGGTTATCGTATATGGGGCCCCGACACAAAGTTTGCACCAGAGCCCATTAAAGTCTTGTTACGCCACTGAGTCCATCATTCCCTTAATAAGCTTGGTTGCTTTCCTCTGTACCCATTACAATTCAACTATGTCATTTTTACAGGATGGAATAGTTTTTTCAGTGGGTTACCCCACTGGTAACTTAAACTTTAATTTATGACAACCCTGTATTTAGTAACTAACCAAAAATGCAGATATTCCCTTATTCCCAGTATTCTCATTTTATGTATCAACCTTTTATATATCAAATGCCCTGGAAATCTCTAGAAGCTATTTCCTCATGGCAGCTCATCAGATAAGTCTGCAGGACCAATCCCTTATAAACTTATGCTGGTACTAGGTTATAATCTTTTGTGCATTGAGATAATCCAGGATCACATCTTTTAAGAACCCCAAATGTTCCTACAATGGATGTTAGACTGACAGGTCTGTAGTTTTTGGGATCAGTTTTAGACCCCCTCTTTAAATATTGCCACCACATTTCCGATGTACCAGAACCTGTCCTTATAGAATCTTCAAATATTAAAAATGAATGTCTATCGTAGTACATAATTCCATCAGTATGATAGCTGTATGCCATCTGGAACGAGTGATATGTGACCACCTATAAATAAGGATTCAGCCTGCAAAATATTTTTTACATATTGCTTTGAATAACATTGTTCTGGAACTATATCTTAGTGTGAATACATTTTTATTATTTATTTACTAATAATAACATTTCTTATACCATTAAAATGAGTAGCTTTTGGATAAATCTATTTTGAGCCAGCTTCAAATAGATTTACAAAACGCAACCAGCTTCAAAACACACCCTTGAACACATGCGTTAACAAATGCATGTGTAGTTACGGTGCTGGTGCAATGAAGCTTGGGTGTAGTGCTCCAGTTTCACTGCGCAACAAGCACAAGAGATGGGTATGAGGGACCTCATAAAACTCATCTCTAGGTAAGTATAACATTTTTTTTGTTTAGCGGCCACAGAGGGACTTGGTAAAGGGTTATTTGGGACACTAAACCACCAGTTCATATTGGCCTGTGGGTGGCCAGTGTCCTGTCAAGCAACCAAAAACGGCGTCTTGCATTTTGTTATGCGGTTCTGGTTACCGCTTGCATGCATTTCCATAGAAACGAATGTGCGATCCGGCCTCGGCCTACTCCTGGACCCTTGCGCTGCATTTGAAAACGCAGAGCTAGCAATACGTGTGACCACACCCTAAAAATAGCATGGAAAATGTGGAGTTTTTTTTGATAATTTTTGCCTTTTTTTCTGTAATATAAAAAAAAAATATTGTATGCATACTCCTATTGCATAAAACTATAGTCTACTGTGTCCTGAAAAAAATATATAACATATGTATATCAGATTAGAAATGCTACAGTTATTTGCCATAAAATAGGCCGATTGCTAAAAAAAAATGGCCTGGAAAGGAAGGGGGGAGGGAGGGGGGGTAAACACATCTCCATTACTTTACTTTCTCAAATAGTCCTCATTTTAAAGGCTTTTCTTTAATAATGCCTGCTATTATTACATACTATTTAAAGGAAATCTACCACAAGGAATCTACTATCAGAAGTAGATCTGATGGTAGATTCCTCCTGCCTCCTCCTGCCTACCTCTGCCCTAATCTGTAATTTAATAATCCTGGCATGTAACCTAACTTTTTAAAAACTTTTAGTAATATGTCAATATCTACAGAGGCTACTGGGGCGTGCAGTAGCCTGACACTGGGAGCTTAGTAGCCTCTGCGGTTAATTTATATATTACTAAAATAAAGTTTTTAACAAGTTAGGTTAGGTTTCAAGATTATTAAATTACAGATTAGGGCAGCAGCAGACAGAGGATTCTACCATCACATATTCCTCATGGTAGGTTTCTGCATGTATTCAGACATACACAATACTACTATAGTTCAGGTCATTAGAGCGTCTGGCAGGCCAGGATATGCGGCTGTGAGATACACATTGATATGCGTCTGTTACTGTTGTCTGAACGAGGAGTTACAAACAATCCAAAACACCACTCATATGCAGTGTGTGAACGCGCCCTGGGCTCGGGGCACTCTTTACGTTTTCATTGTGTTTTTAAATGCATCAAAATCATGCAAAGCCTGTGCTTTAACCAAAATGTATGTTGTAACCACAACCGATTTGTAGTTTGGGTTATTTTTACACATATTATTAATTGTCGCAGAGATTTGTTGGTAGCACACAAAATAAGTTATGGGTGTTAAACCCGGTCTCCAATAACACTATATAGTGTTTGGTCATTGGGGCTTTTTCATGCCTCGTCCCCTTAAAGGGTTAAAAAGCATCCAACGCATTTTCCTATTTGCACGTGTATTATCAGATGGTGTTTTAGCAGGAAGCGCATGGATTAGTGCCAGGAGCATCCAGATAAATGGGAGAGTCTAGGAAGGGTCTTTGTGTGAATTCATCCTGCAGTAGTTTGGTGCATCTACTACTAGTTGTACTGTACAAGACATGCGGCTGACCGTGTGATGCAGAGTAGGGTGTGGCCCACAGCCATGACTGGCAGCACACTCTAACCAATCCTGAGACACCGGATGGGCGGGACTTTCCCTGGCGCCCAACTAAACAAAAAGCACACTGCATTGTAGCCAATTGTCTATCGCTTCTTTATGATTGGCAACAATCTCGACCAATCATAACGCTAGCTTAGTTATAAGGGCTGCCTCTACGGCCTGGTGCTCAATCTTTCTTTAAGATGGCGGCGGTGTCCTCAGCTGCGGCCCTCCGTGGGGTTGACTACGAGAATGGGCTCCGAGGTAGCGCTGGCTCGTCTGGTGCTGGCGAGGATGGAGGCGATGACGAACCTATGGGCCGAGGAGGGCTGGATCTCGACCTGGAGTTGTTGGGCCCGGGCAGAAGGATTCGGCGGATAGGAGGCAGAATATCGTCCGGTAGGAGATCCGGAGGTCGGGGCAGTACGGAGAGCGGAGGTGCCGGCGGTCTGGAGGAGCTGGAAGAAGAGGAACTGGAGGAGGAGGAGCCCGGGGAGCTCGGGGGAGACCCCAACATAGAGGACCCGGTAAGAGGCTCGGGGATGCACATAGGCCCGGGAGGGAGGGGCGCAGCAGAGGCAGGTAATGGAGGCACAGCGTGCTGCAGCTTACACTCTCATCTGTCCCCTCAGGAGCTGGAGGCCATCAAAGCCCGCGTAAGAGAGATGGAGGAGGAAGCCGTCAAGCTGAAGGAGCTGCAGAATGAGGTGGAGAAACAGATGAACATGAGCCCCCCGCCCGGCAATGGTAAGATCCAGCCTCATGCAGTTCTCCCTGGGTGATTGCTGGGATCTTCTACCCCAAATGAATGAATGTACAATCTGTTCACCTGAGGCGCTGCTTTAGTCCTTGCCATAGACACATGCACATAGCCTTGCACATATCTGGCCTTAGTGTCTATTCTTTTGGGATATAGGGGGTTTCCCCCGTTCTCTTCGGGGTCCTCAACAATCAGCACGATCAAGCCTCTTAAATTATAGTACTACCAAAGCCTGACTCATCCCAGCAAATCTCTAATATAGTGGACAGATTTATTTTTGGTCTATAAAAATTAATGTGTGGACTTGGCGAGAAAAAAGATCCATGGCATAAAGTCTTCTAAACCACATGACCACCCATAACAAACCCTTCTCCTCTAGGGAAAGGGGGCAATTAAAAAATTTGTAATTGTTTAAATTTTGGTAGTTCTGATTTTTACTATTGGATTTTTATAACAATTCTAACTGATATAAACAGTAAAAATCAGAGCTCTCAAAATGTCCGATCTATCAAAGTATATTAACTGTTATTCTGGGCATTTAACTCTATTACTGAAAATAACACCAAAATGACGGAAATTCCACTTTTTGCTTTTCGACAACATATAACTTTTTAAAGCGATCACAAGGTTGGACAGCCCTCAAAATGGCAGCAATGAAAAAATCTCATGTTGCTAAAATGCCTTACATGGCTCTGTACACTGAAGTATGAAAAAAAAATGTAGAGAAGGTTTTAATTTAAATAACCATATTGGAATCTGATGGGTTTATTTTTACCATATGTACGTTGCCAGAGATGGGTATTGCAGAAATGTCCCAGGCGGGTAAAAGTTTACTTGATGTATTTGGATATAGTCAAAAGCTAAACCCCCATTTTATAATCAAACATTCAATGATGTTTCTCTATGAAATGGCCAAAATGTGCTGTTGGTGCTACCCAAATACAATACAAACTAAATAACATTTGATTTTGTTCCCCTGCAGCTGGTCCAGTTATCATGTCCATAGAGGAGAAAATGGAAGCGGATGCGCGGTCAATTTACGTCGGAAATGTAAGTGATGTCACATGGTCTAAAACTGTCCTGGTTCTGCACATAGACCGGCATCCATTTTACTACAAATTCTCAATGGGGTTTTCCAGCACTGAGCTATTAGTCACCTTTCCATTTGGACAGGGCATTGATAGGTGATCAGTGCACCACCTATTAAAGGACATCTCCCAGCGCTTATACTGATAGTTCTCGAACTATACTCCTCAGGGCGACTTTTATAACTATACGCTGCGATTTTGGAACTATTGAGTTATAAAATTGATGCTTAACAGTGGATGGGCAGGACCAGAAGTGAATAAATTATAAGAGGTGGTGCTCTGGTGACCTAGCCGGAGCACCCCAATCGCAGTGTATATTGTTATAATTAACGTCCTGATTTGTTCCTCAGGAACTTCTTCGTAAGACACGTCAGTTTACTCATTGTACATGTCCTTTAATGGAAGTGATGAGATTTGGGCCTTTTGCGCCTAAGTTTCTTTTTTAACAATGATCGGTGATAATATTATTTTACATATATCTGCAGGTTGATTACGGGGCAACAGCGGAGGAACTTGAAGCACACTTCCATGGTTGTGGCTCTGTGAACAGGGTAACCATTCTTTGTGACAAGTTCACTGGTCACCCTAAAGGGTAAGTTCTTGGTTGTGCTCTATAGTTGATGCCGGACAGCGTTGTGATCTTGGAGGACTTGTCACCCATATAAAAGGCACTAGGAGCTGCTTACTTAAAGTAGGCAGCTCCTAGTGTTAAAACGTATGCAGCAGTGTGAGGCCGCGGTCACACGATCCGCTAGGCGTCCGTTCATAACGCGACGCTAGCGCACAGGGGGCGGTCCTCGGTCCGAACGCACATGCGTTAACAGGGAAACGCATGCGATCGGCTTATCAATCGCATGCGTTTCCCTGTAAATGCATGTGCGGTCAGGCCGAGGACCGCCCCCTGTGCGCTAGCGTCGCGTTATGAACGGACGCCTAGCGGATCGTGTGACCGCGGCCTCACACTGCTAGTGTTATCCAAAACCTCCGATAACGCTAGCAGACATTGCCACGATTTACAATAGTGGCTTAGTTGTTAGCATTACAGCCTTGCAGTGCTGGGGACCTGGTTTCAAATCCCATGGTCAACATCTGCAAAGAGTTTGTATGTTCTCTCAGTGTTTGTGTGGGTTTCCTCCAGGTCCTCTGGTTTCCTCCTACACTCCAAAACATACTGGTCGGTTGATTAGATTGTGAGCCCCATTGGGACGGGGACTGATTTGGTAAGCTCTGTGCAGCGCTGTGTAATCTGTGCGCTATATAAATAAAGGAATTATGATATATATTATACTGTCTGCCAGCCTATCGAGTGGGAGCGGCTGTCCGAGGCAGAAGCGGCGCCTCGGACCACCCCCTTATGAATACACTGAACTGCTTAAACTGCACTCCGGCGTTCCTATTGCACAGCGCGGCAGTGTCTGAGACGTTTATGAGAGGTTTCCGACAACGCTAGCATTGCAACACTGCGCTAGGAGCTGCTTACTTTTTTTATAGGTTACAGGTCCTCTTTTAATGGGTTATGGCCAGATTCCTTGTATAGCCCACACCTCAATGTTGCTTGCTGTAACTGATTTTCTTTACACTCAGTATTGCCTAGTGCTTTTTAGTTGCTGCTGTTTAGGAGTAATTTTTTTTATTGTTAAACATGTGAAAATACAAACATTTCTGGAATATTATTTCTGCAGATTTGCCTACATTGAATTCTCAGATAAAGAATCAGTCCGGACGTCCATGGCATTAGACGAATCGTTATTCAGAGGACGGCAGATAAAAGTAAGTAGATTTCATTATCAATAGTGTGTAACAAAGGAAAATGAATCTCATCCGGATTCTATAGAAAGTGTACAGCATTATCTTAGGCGGAGTTTAGATTTGTTCCATGTGTTGTAAGGACACATTAGGATGAGTCAGAAGTGTCCTTGCAGCATATTGCATAGACGTATCCCGCTATGTTTATAATGTGGGATACATTATCTGCTGAATGTTCTGCTGAAAAAGATCACCTATGTAGTAGTAGTAGTCGGCCTTTAATGTCTCTTTACTCTTTACTACATAGAGCATAAGCCCTTTGCCATGCCATCGTTTATGTAGAAGGTTTTTTAAAATGCTGTTATAGAAAAGTTTAGGAGGTGGCAGTGCAAAGAACTAAAGTGTAAGAGGCGGGGGGGGATGTGGAGAATGTCCTTAATCAGTGATCAGCAGTAACTATGAAAGGAATCTGTGCTCCCGTCTGGTCCAGTACTTGCAGTTGCATCACCCAGAATATCTGTTGCCTGAGAGAGTACAAAAGCGTGGTCATAAGTGTGGTGAGCATTCAATCATGTGAGCCAACTGAAACCTAGACAAAGATGGTCAGATAAAAACTAGCTGCAGGCTTCAAAAAATTTGTTTTTCAAGCCTGTATAATCTTCTGATTTGTTTTCATCTGGCTCATCTTTGTCTACCCTTCAGTTAATCTCTTGGTGATTCACTGAGGCATCAGATATTCTGGGTGATGCTACTGCCTGGAATGTACCACGCACTCTCCAGAGGGGAGTCGCTGCAGATCACACCTGGCACTCACAAAGGTACTTTGCAGTCAGGTTAGGGGTACATAGATGACAAATGTTAATACTTGAAACTGTCCCACTACCTCTTCTGGAGCTACAGCAGCCATTTTGTTGCAGCCTGTAAGGCATGTGGAGTAGATGGCTGCACAGAATGCTCTTTAGGTTGAAATACAAAGTTTGCTTCAGACCTGCTGCTTAGTTGCATACAGTAGGCTAGATGTGATTACCAGTCAGTACTACTATACCAAATCCCAGTAGTGACCCCCATAGAATTCGGATCTTGGTATGTTGGACCTATAGTTATGCTACGGAACTGTCAGCACAGATCATTATTTGCATTGTATTGTTTTTCTCCAGGTGGTTCCCAAGAGGACTAACAGACCTGGTATTAGTACTACAGACAGAGGTTTTCCACGGGCAAGATTCAGAGCCAGAGCAGCGTCTTATAGTTCCCGGTCCAGGTTCTACAGCGGCTACACAGCAAGATCTAGAGGACGCGTGTACAGGTCTGGCGGAGGGTTGAAGTATCGGTGGAGCTACAAATGGGGTTATGTTTTTTGATATTTGCTTACACAAGACTTATCTCTTTCAGGGGACGGGCTCGAGTGACGTCATGGTATTCTCCTTACTAAAAAAAATATATCATTAGGAAGACCTGAAAGGCAAAAACACAAAAAAATGAAAAAAAGAAGATTGACATGAAATTTGAGAATAACATGAGGTTCCATGTGGACCATCCTTTTCTCATATGCTCACATGCCCCATGTACAGGCTTCAAACACTGTCAAGTTTGGTAGGCCAGGTTCCTGCAGCTAAATGTACCTTGGGGAATATAGGTGATGGCAGTCTTTATTCTCAGTGTGTTGAGTGTATGACTTGTCCCTTGGTTACTTGGAGGGGTTTGATTGTTCAATGTTGGGGAAAGTTGATGGGTTATAATACATGTTGAATGGTTCCCAGTGTAATGTTAGATATGGGGAGGGAGGGTGATGTCTGCTAAACATCCTGCTGTTTTCTTTTTCTTTTTTTTTTGCGTGTTTTTATCTTTGCAGGTTTCTTCTATGGGAGAAGCTTGTTTCCCGGAGAGACTCAGCTGCCCCCCTCACAACAGCCTTTTCTTTAGTTTTATTCTAGCTCAGATTCCTGCAAACTGTTGAAGAAACGAGCTGGGCATCTTTTGTGTTTTAGAATTTTTTTTTTTCTTGAGATTTTTTTTTATATATAAATATATATAGTGGCAGTCAGGGAAAAGGAAAAAATAAAAAAAAATGGGAAAATGGATATTGTGTCTTTGGTGGTTTTTTTTTTTTTCATTTTTCACTCCCCACCTTCAAAAAGCAATAATTTTTTTTTATTTTACACGTAAAGAGCTCTGTGATGGCTTGTTTTCTGCCTAACACATTGCACTTCATAGTGATGGTATTGACTATTCCATTCCGTGTAGTGGGAAACGGGGAAAAAATACCAAATGCAGTAAAAACCACATTTCCGATGTTTTCTTGTGGGCTTTTTATTTTACGGCTTTCACGGAGCTCCCCAAATGACATGTCAACTTTATTCTTTGGGTTGGTATGATCACGGGGATACCAAATTTTTATATAGGTTTTGTACATTTACAAAAGTGAAAACCTGTACAAATTTTTTTTTTTATACTTGTACGTTGTATGGAGCTGTGGGTGGTGTCAGTGCTCTCATTTGAAGAACTGTACGACTGTTTGATCACGTTTTTATTGAATTCTTTTATAATTTTCTAAATGGCAAAAGTGCCATTTTCGACTAGGCATTTTTTTTTTTTCCTGTTACGGGGTTAACCGCACTTAAAAACTGTTATATTTGATTGGCCATTTTCGGACACGGCAATACCTACAGTAATGTGTTTATGATTTTTATTGTTTGAATTTTTGTATTTTTTTTCCATTTTTGTTGCCCTAGGGTACTTTAACCCTAGGTTGTCTGATCGATCCTACCAAATACTAGCATACTACAGAATGGCAGTCTATGGGGATTTTCTTCTTCACCCATTACAATGCGCAATTAGTACATTGTAAATGAATGGGTTAAACGAGATGGCCTTGGGTCTTTGGAAGACCTGCAATATGCAGCAAAGACTTTCCGGCTATGGAGAGGGCTCAGCCTGTGAGCGTCAGTAAGGGGTTAAAGAGGACCTGTCGGCTATAAAAGCGGTACTAAGAGCTGCTTACTAAAATAAGCAGCTCTTGGTGCTAAAACAGACACATCAGTGTTACATTGCTAGTGTTATTGGAAACCTCCAATAATGCTAACAAACACTACTGCGCTGTACACTACAAAAGCCGTACCGTGCTAGAAGCAGTCTGCCGTATTCATGAGGGGGCGGTCTGAGGTGGAGTTTCTAGTGTACATCACAGCAGTGTCTGCTAGTGTTATTGGAGGTTAACACTAGCAGTGTAAAACTGCTGCATCTGTTTTAGCACGAGGAGCTACTTACTAGAGGTGAAAGGTCCCTTTTACGGCTCAGCCCCATCTTTTTTGTATTCTGACGTGTTGTTTTATATGGTTATAACCTTTGAACTTTTACTTATCAAAGCTATTCTGAGGGGTTTCTTTACCCTTCATCACGACCGCACCACCAGAGAGACTGGGATCTGCCCTCCAAGGACAGAAAACCTGAGCATAAAAAAAAATGTTCTTCCTACTCCATTTTGGTTTCCTGTCCTTGGAAGGAGATCTGGGCATGCCGTGATGAAAAGTGCCCCTGTGGTGTTACACTAACCCTGTTTTCTTCAGGAGTGTGGGACGCTGTCAGTGTAGTCCTCCAGTGTGGGGAGATTGCTCTCCAAGCACTACCTCCTTCCATCCGCCTGGCGATCAGTCACGGTGGTATCCATTGTGTCAGAGGCTGCCGGCGGATGGAGTAGGTCGGGCTCTGGCGTTCTTAGAGCCGCACAGAGGAGAGAAAAAATACTACGGGGAGATCATTGTGCCATTAGCCCTCCCCCTGAGTTGTCCCTAGATAGTTTATTGAAAATATTAATAAAAAAAACTCCTTTTCTTGCCACTACATGTCCCGGCCGGAAGTAAGACGAGGGCATGCCCCCTGACTCCAGGCGGGAGATTTAAACAGGGAGAGTGCACTGCAACATGCTGAGAACAGCTGTATGATATGGCAGACAAACCTGACCTTGCTGAAACGCCCTGCAGTAACTATACTGCAGGGCGGCGAGTTACGTATTTTTATATGTATATATATCATTTTTATACAGTGTCAATGGGTGTTGTTTGCATTGGGGTGAAGAGGGGCCTAAGAATGTGACTCGTAAGACACATAGGGTATGCAGGATCTGTGGTCATAAGCTTCCTACTAATTATAAAAGGCACCTGTAATAGTTGCATTGGAAAGATCTTAACAGTAGAGTCTTCCATTTGGATGGAAGGACCAGCCAGGTACTTCTGCCGCTGGATATGTTACGGAGAGGTCAGGATCTGAGGAGGAAGGTGTCCGAAATGGAACATGCAGGACGCCCACTATTTAGTTTTGATGATTCTGATCACCTCCTTAAGCTAATCAGGGCAACCATGGATATTGAAGATAGAAGAGAATCTAGATCCATACAAGCTATCATGTTTGAGGGCGTTAAGTAAAGATGTAAATTAACCTCTCTGATACAGAAGGAATGATAGTCACCGGATTAAAAAAAAAAAAAATCATACATCCCCAGATCTGTCAAAAGGAAATACCCTTTTGACTCAGATGTTTCGGGTACATGGGGCGCTGCTCCTAAGGTGGATGCGTCTGTATTCGCAGATCATCTCTTCCTTTTGAGGATATGAGAGGATCTCATGGAATAGAAAATGGAAAGTTTTCTGAAAAGATCATGGGACTCGGCTACCTCAGTCTTTAAACCTAACATTGCGGCGGCATGCATGGCCCGCTCTGTTATTTTGGCTAAACCAACTAGAAACTGACATTCAGAATAAGATACTTAGAGATGCTTTAGCCTTGTCTATTCCAAGCCGGACACAGATCACATAAAGGTTAAAAGGATTAATTTCAATGCCTTTTACACAATTAACTACCAGTGCCCTCTGTTAAATCATCATAATCAATAAGATTAGAAAAAGAAATGGGTTCATCAAGTCAAACTTATTTATGCAGAAGAAGGCAAAATACCCTGCAAGGCTGTTGCCAATTGGCCCAGACCATGGAAACATTCTTTCAGACCCCTAACATGGCAGTCAGCATTACTCCCTGGCTCAACAAATTACTTACAGAAAGTTTAATTCCCATAGGACAGTGATGGCGAACCTTTTAGAGACCGAGTGCCCAAACGACAACCAAAATCCACTTATTTACCATTAAGTGCCAGCATGGCATTTCAGGCAGTAACTTATTGCTACCTGTTCTTTAACATCATTCAATTGTATTGGCACCCTGAGGCCACCAATACAGTTGAAAGAAGGAAGGCGGGAAGGAATGGTGTGTCCAGCAGGATGACCAATGAACAACCAATGAAGTGTCGCTTTAAAATAGCATTGTTGTTAAGTTGCTTGGGACTGCCATGGCCTAAGTGCCTAAAGAAAGGGCTCCGAGTGCCACCTCTGGCACCAGTGCCATAGGTTCGCCACCACTGCCATAGGATGTGCTCTCCAGAAAGGCATCCAGGCCTCTTTACTATGCAGTGAGATTTACTATGTAGTGAGATTATCAAACTCTTTGCTGCAAGATGTTGTAATGCTGATAATTTGAACATGTAAAGAATCCCTGTTTGTCAATGGTAGAACAACCTCTCCTCTAGGTGTCGATGATGTTCGTTTGTCCTGGAAACAGGCCTAAGTATAGACGCATCTTTGGAAAGTTCCCTGTACCTCACCATTCATAAATTTATTCATATAAGTGTGGTCTACCCATTGCAGTCTTTTTTTTCTTTTTCTTCTAAGCTGAATAAGGGCAAGGTTTAGTAATCTCTCATTGTATTCTTGTTCCCCTACCCCCCTAGTAATCTTGGTTACTCTCCTCTACACCCATTCCAGTTGTGTGTCCTTTATGCACTGACCAAAAGTATACACAAGATTCCATGTCTGGTCTGACCGATACATCCCATAATTATTTTTGGTTTACAAGCAGGTTCCTACCACTGATCACTAAAAGTAAGTTTACCATCCACCAATACCCCAAGTTTTTTAGTCAGATTCAGTAAGAAATTTATCATTTAAAACAAATGTAATTTTAATTTCTTAAACCCAAGTGCAGTACTTTACATTTCTCCACATTTAAACTCCATCTGCCATTTGTCAATCTAAATCTCCAGTTTTCCCTTCTGGCTGAGAGGTCTCCTTTAGGCATGACATGCGGATTCTCTGGGGCCTATGGCGTGTCCATTCACCCAGCTCCGATGGTGGAACACACATGCGTTCCAAAGGCCGTGATGATCACTTCCGGTTGGCGTACCCTTCGGAGCTCAATTGGGTGGTAAAACTCAAAAGAGCATGAGCTCTGTCCTAATCCCTGCAGAGGGTCGCGGCCTACTCGTACAGAAGGTACCAAAGACAGTCTTTTGCCCAGACAGATTAGAGATATCAACCTGACTGTAACTCTTTTTTTACTTCTCTAAAGAGCATCTTTCTTTGTCCTGTGCTAAGAATGGATATTGATCATAACCTCCAGGCTACAATAAGTCCTGGGGGGATTACATATATAACACACACAAATATACACTCTCCTAACAATAGACCTTTTCCTTATTGCAAAAATAGGAGCATAAAGAAAAGAGAGAAATGACAAAGAAAAAGCTAAAAATCCTCCTCATAGGAAATGTATTTCTTGTTATACTAAGCTGTCTGAGTCATATAAAAAGTCACTAAGGACTGCATTGGTAAAGTACTAAGAGAGGAGAAAACTTTGTTCTCAGATGAACGTCACACCATGTTCCAGGCCAAAGTTCAAAAGATAGGCTCCACACTTAGACAGGAGGACTTCCTCAAAAGAAACAAAGCTCCTTTGAGCTACCAGTTGTTCTAGACCTCGAGCTAAAGGCTCTGAGAGACGCACTAAATTTACCACACACACCTCATCTTCCTCCTTTAAAACACAATGACGCCAGGGTCGGGGGGTAAGCTATTGCAATTCCACCTTCAGTGGGTCCAGAAAATGAAAAAAGCCTGGATTCTCTCCGTAATAGAGAAGGGCTACAAGATCGAGCTCTTCTCTTCTTCCCCTCAGAACTTTATAATAACAAGACTACAATATCAGACACTGAATTTTTAGTTACGGCAAGAAGTTCAACAACTTCTAAAGAAAAATGTGGTAATTTTGGTCCCATTTCAGGAGTCAAAAGAAGGGTTCTACTCCTTTCTATTCCTGGTAAAAAAAAAAAAAAACAGATGGCTCCTACAGAATAATAATAAAATTGAAGAATCTGAACAAGTACATAATATTCAGGAAATTGAAGATGGAATCAATCAAATCAACAACACCTCTAATTCAACAGGATGCTTTTCTCTGTAGAATCCACCTAAAGGATGCGTATTACCACGTCCCCATCCATCCCTCATCACAGAGATATCGAAGGTTTGCGGTCTTATCTCCAGAAGGCGACCTAACATAATTACAATTTCGGGCCCTCCTGTTCGTAATATCGTCAGCCCCAAGACTGTTCACAAAATTAATAACAGAAATGGTGGCACACCTAAGAGTCAAGAACATTCTAATCATCCCATACGATCTCCTGTTAATTGCAAACTCAGAAACAGAACTTATAAGGAACAGAGAACACACACTGACAACCTTTCAAGATCTTGTTTAGATTGTAAACAGAGATGTTAGACATGCTACCAAGCAAATGGGAGAAATTCCTGGGCACCATAAAGCCCACAAAGCTCTTTTCTGCCTACAGACAAAAAGCTGAAAATAATCAATCAGGTTTTCTCCTTTAGGCAAAAAAAAGTCCTGTACCCTCCAAGGAGCGATGAAATTCCTGGCACTTCTTGCATACAATAGTGTACAATTGTGTCAAAATCACTCAAGGCACCTACAAATATGGATACTCAGATCATTGGACAAGAATCCCATACACTTAGACAAAAAGGTGAGCATTCCATCCTACACAAAAGTCTCCCTAAATTGGGGGACAAAGGGGCATAAAATGGAACATATGGCCTGTCACTTCAATCCAGAAAGATGCAAGCCTCTCGGGCTTGGGGGCATGACTTCCTTCAGGGTATGTTCAGGGTCACAGGAAATACAGAACAGCTAATCAAACTACAGAGAACTAGGAGCAGTGTGTGAGAAAAATTGTGCCCACTTACTAAAGAAACAAAATATAAAACTTCTATCAGACGCCAGGGAGGCACTTGGTCCCAGAGTCTTCTGCACTTGTCAAAAAAGATCTTCAGATGGGCAGAGGACAATGTGCAGTCTCTAACAGCTGTCCACCTAAGGGGGGTAGATAAAGTAGCAGCAGACTATCTAAATAGGAACACGATGGAACCCCACGAGTGGGGCCTAAACAACAAAGTTTTTTCTTAACCAACATCAAGATGGGGATCAACCACAGGTGGATCTGTTTGCCACAAAGAAAAATTCAAAAGTACCAATCTTTTATTCCATCCAAAAAGATTTCACCCCAGACAGACTGGATGCTTTCAGCCACCGTTGGGAAGTAGATCTAGCATACGCCTTCCCCCCCTTTCGTCTAATCTCTAGAATTCTTCAGAAACTAAAACAAGAAAAGACGTCACTAATTCTAATAGTCCCCTTCTGGATCAAAAACTGTTTCCCATCTCTGAAGGAAATGTCTATAGAAGAATCTATTTTCTTACCACAGAGGAAAGACCTTCTACATCAGGGTCCTCTCCTCCATTCCCATCTAGAAATATACCAGCTTTCAGCATGGATCCTGAGGGGTCAATGTTAAGAGCAAAGGGTCTTTCAGAAGTAATAGCTACCCTTAAGGCAAATCAAAAGCCTTCTACATCAGCAATCTACTTAAACATCTGTAAAATATTTGTGTCTTTTTGTGCACCTAATCTATCAAATATGTCTTCCCCAAATATTCAACAAGAAACAACATCTAAAAAGCCAGAAAGAACAGGACTCAACAATTCAGCGACCATTAACCATTAAGCTCCAATGAACACTATATACATAATGGTATATCCTGAAAAGCCAAAGTAATATAGTGGAGCAAGATATTGTAAGGTATAAGTAATCAACAGCAAATAAAGTGCAATAAGAACATAATATTTGGTTACATTACCATGATGATGTGGATAAGGGCGACCAGTCTGAGAGGGAAGGAAGGAACCCCACACAGGGGATACCTATGTCTAGTCAGAATGTGCTTTATATAAGAAGAGCAGCTTGTGTGGAGAGTCAGACCGGAAGTGAAATTACTCCAGATGTTGGCCACGCCCACCAAACATGCGCAACAGCAAAACATACATTCCATGTAAAACAATTCATATTGATAACAAATTAATGCTCTTTCTGATTCCCTGTCATCATGCCTAGGTAAACAGGACTAAACTGCCCTGTGTATCTCATAAGAGCATATTCATGATGCCAGTTACCCAAAAACCGGATGTGCGTCACTCCCACAATTCACTTGGTGCGCGCCAATAGTAAGGAAGTCATCGTATTTACACAATCAATCATTTTTACACTCAAACACCTGTCTGCGCATTCATACATTTATACATACATAAGTATATACACATCAAACGCATCCAGTATATACAGCATACACACACATATACAGCATATATATACACACATCAAGTATATACAGCACATCCGCACAGATATACAGCATATAGACACACATCTAGTATATACAACATAGAAACACATATACAGCATATATACACACGCATCCAGTATATACACAGATATATAGATATACAGTATATATACACACGCATCCAGTATATACACAAATATACAGCATATATACAACACATACGCACAGATATACAGCATATATACACGCATACAGCATATACACAGATAAACAGCATATATACACATGCATCCAGTATATAACAGCATACACAGTTATACAATATACACAAACTCATCCAGTATATACACAACATACACACACACATGCATGCATTTACACATGTAGTAATTTTACTCACCCACCTTCAGCTCAGCTCGGATGTCACTCAGTCAGGGATTGACAGCCCTGTGAGACGTGCGGGGTGGACTAGGCAGCATGTGCGGCATTCAAGGGGCCATACCATATTGAGCCACTCGCGGGCAGGGCCGGACCTGGCAGCATTCGGGCCGGGCCGCATGTGAGGTGAGCGCGCGGGCCAGGCAGCATGTGAGGTGGGCGAGGCCGGCCGAGCTTCTGAATCAGGGGAGGTACAGGAACCAGCGGGAATTATAATTTGCTAATAATGTTTCCCCCCCACTACCTCTCCTACCAACTTGTATGAGGCCTGTAGTCAGGGGCGGTAGTGGGACGGGCCTGGAGGTACATAATTAACATAGTATAATTCTGCCACTCATTAAATCAGCGTTCTTAATAAAGTATACTTTCCCCGTCCATTGTGGGCTCCCCGGGCCCCATAGAACCTGCTATGGCTGCTACGGCGCTTGTTACGCCACTGATAGATCCCAAAAAAGAAGTTGTCCCTCACTCAAAAAAACGTCCATCTGGTACATCTACAGGTGGGGCCGTCATGGGGATGAAAATGATAATTATTCTTACCGTTAATTCAGTTTCCATTAGTCCACCATGGTAGCCCATTTTTTCCCACTGGAAATATATTGTAAATGCTTGGGAGGGATGTTTTAACCTCTCATCTTCCTGTACCTGCAGAGGTCAAGCGGTCACCCTCCAGGTGGGGCTGTCATGGTGGACTAATAATAATATTAACGGTAAGAATAATTCTCATTTTTTTTAATTTTGCCACCACATTTGCTATGTGCCAGTTCTGTGGAACAGAACCCATCTTTGAGGAATCTTCAAACAATAGAATGTCTATTACAGATGCACCTGGGGGTGTAAGCAGCTGACATGTAATGGAGGATTTACATTATTCCTGATCATGTCATTTCCCATGGGATTTTCCAGGGTAAAAAGACCAGCAATAGATTGTCCCTTTCAGTTTTTAACTATTTATATATTTGTCCAATAATTATTTTTACTTGGCAACATTTCTTTTTTTTGCTGCCTTTATATGCATTTTACAGGATTGTTTTTTCTCTCTAATCATCTCATCGCTTCCTTATTGCTTTAGCAACTTAAAATGCCTTATCTTTCCTGCTTATTATCCACCTTACATTACTAATTAACCACATTTTTGTCAGGTTTCTATTGGACTTATTTCCATATTGTTTGTGTATTTCACAGGACCTTATTGGAATATTTATGAAAACATCCCATTTATTATTTTTTGTGCTTTTATTTTTAAGAACATTCTCCCAGTTTATGCCCTCAAGGTCCTTCCTTAGCTTTTGAGTTCCTTTCTTTAAAAAGTCACATTGAAGAATAATTCAAAGTGAATGATGTTGTGGTCACTGTTACTTATGTAACTCTCAACCTGTAATTTTGATACCCCGTAATGTCTATTGGTCAAGATAAGGTCCAGGAGTGCCCCCTCTCCTGTTGGGTCTTGCATCTATATGAACAACCCAGTCATAGCTACTGTCCAGCCATGTTTCACTGATCCCCACAACAGCATATTTTCCCTCCTACATTAAGACTACTTCTTCCATCTTTTTTGTGAGACTGGCATCATGTACATGCACTTTATATTTTTTTCCCTATCCTCATTCCTTTGGCTTCCAAGAAACAAAATTTCTCCACTCCCTGTTACATTTTTACATTTGCCAGAAAATCTATAATACGGTGCGTATATATTTCTTAAGTCTACCTGTATTATTGATTCCCTTGCTACTTTACTTTTTAACACCAGCTGTACCCTGACCAAGAAGTCGCAAGCTGACCGAGAAGTGAGTGATAGTTGCGATGCCGCCTGTTTAACCTTTTAGGCGCCGTGGTCAAACATGACAGCAGCATCTGAAGGGGTTACCCATCTCTCCTACCGGCGCTCGCTAAGCCCCCCCACCACGACGAGTATGGGGGTGCTGATAGTCTCCATGGCAGCCCAGGGTCCGATGAAGGACCCCATGGCTGCCTTACATGACTGCCTGCTGGGTTAGACCCGGCAGTGAAGCTGCCAGCCTATGCATTTGCATTGGCTGACTTTTCAAATACACTGCCTTACATCAGTATATCAGTATTATATAAATCAGATGATCACTTGTTCAAGTCCTAGAGGGGTACTAAAAAAGTTTAATACAAAATAAAAGTCCCCTAAATGCCCCATTTAGTGTAAAACTCCAAAACGCAATAAAATTTGAAAATCACCACACAAACAGCACATATAGGGTATTGCCACATCTGTAACAATCCGTACTATAAAATAAAATCATTACTAAATCCGTATGGTGAACGCCTTAAAAATTAAAAAAAAAAACAGAGGATTCAAATCTGCCAAACACAAGAAAAAAGAGAGTTTTTCAACAGCTCTCCTCCATCCTTGTTCGTGCTCCAGGAGTACTTCTGGAACTCAACGTTAACACGACATGCAAATGAAAACAATGAAGATAAACAGATTCAAACCAGCCAAACGCATGGTAAACAGAAAAAAATGCATGTGTTTTCAGTCCGTTCAAAAACGGTCCAAGAAAGCACTGTGTGACAGCACCCTAAGGGTGCTTTCACACGTTCACATTTTTTCTTGCATTTAGACACGGGGAGCTGATTGCTGTTTGCATACAAACGCATATGTGATCAGCAGCGGGCCGGCATAATTTTGAAATGGAATCAAAACGCACTGGACGATCGCATATGCGTTTGTATGCAAATGCACATGATCGGCAATCAGGGCCCAGTGTCTTGTATTGCGTAAATAGTCCGCGGGCCACCCCGGTGCGCTTTCATCCCAGAATCAAAATGGGAACATGTGGCACCACCCTTTGGCTGGTTTTACATTATTCCGTTATCATTATTACGTTTCCCTGTGCACAGTACGTACAGCCGCCTGGCACCGTAGCCATGTATGGGCACATTATTCAACTGCAAGTTTGTGGCCAGTTATATGTCCCCACATGGAAAGCGTGAAAGAGGCCTAACCCCAGTAACACAGATATCACAAACTATGCGGGAGATGTATCAGATGTCAGGGCATGACCAGACAGAAAGTACCCTGTGGGCCAGAAAATTCAAACTAGTCCAACTAATAGAAGGTCAAAGTACAATTCACCAGTGTTATACTGCACCAGATTACTCATCCGGCATCAGATACTGTGATTTATCTGGTGCAGCAGATAACTGTCTAGTTCAGTGATGGCGAAGTGATAGAGAACGAGTGCCAAAACTACAACCAAGACCCACTTATTTATCGCAAAGTGCCAACACAGAAATTTAATAAAGCATAAAATAGAAGAAATTTGGATGATCCTTGTAGCTTTGCTCCAGGGTCCCATAAACAAGAATTGTCAGGGCCGGAGCAGGAGCTACAATGATAATCCAGGACTGTCCACACCTTCCCACTTCTCCAGTGGTCCCAGGTATCACTGTCACCTTAAAATAGCTCTGTGCACAGCAAGTCCTGGGCTGTCTGGGACTGCAGGAAGATACCTGGAGTCCTCTCTGGTGATGGCCTGAGTGCCCACAGAAAGGGCTCCGAGTGCCACTTCTGGCACCAGTGCCATAGGTTAGCCACCACTGGTCTAGTTCTACTCTGAACTGCTCTAAAGAGCGACACATTAATACACCTCCCCCTACATTTTTTTACCAGTCCTGAGTAGACGTAGGGAATCGAATGGTATGGGTAGTTCAAGACTGTACGTTTTGTGTGAATTTATTGCAACAAGCTCAAATGCTAAATATATCACCCTCTAAGATAAATTACTGTATTTACTCGAGTATAAGCCGAGAACCCTAATTTTAACACAAAAACTGGAAAAACCTATTGACTCCAGTATAAGCCGAGGGTGGGAAATGCATTGGTCACAGCCACCAGCCCCCTGTAGTATACAGCTAGCCAGCCCCTAGCAGCATACAGCCAGCCCCCAGTAGGATACAGCTAGCCTGCCCCCATGTAGTATACAGCCAGCCTTCCCCCATGGAGTATACAGCCAGCCAGCCAGCCCCCATGGAGTATACAGCCAGCCAGCCCCTAGTAGTATACAGCCAACCAGCCCCCATGTAGTATACAGCCAGCCCCCATGTAGTATACAGCCAGCCCCCAGTAGTATACAACCATGTAGGCCCTAGTAGTATACAGCCAGCTCCCATGTAGTATACAGCCAGCCCCTAGTAGTATACAGCCTGCCCTCATGTAGTATACAGCCATCCACTAGTAGCATACAGCCAGCCCCTAGTAGTATACAGCCTGCCCCCCCTCCCAGCACTTAAAAAATAAACTTGTATACTCACCCTCCGATGTCGGCGCGGCTACCTGATGTCCCCGATGTCGGTGCGTCCCGCCTTCTTTCTTCTCCGGGCCTCCTCTTCTTTCTTCTCTCATGGACGCGGCCATGTTTTCTTCCAGGCCGGCTCATTCTATGACATCATCAGCGGCCGCATCATAGATGCACCTGCTGGAAAAAAGCATAGCCGCTGAGAAGAAAGAAGACGCGCGGATATCGGGGACATCAGGGAGCCGTGCCGACATCGGAGGGTGATTATATAAGTTTATTTTTTAAGTGCTGGGAGGGGGGCAGGCTGTATACTACTAGGGGCTGGCTGTATGCTACTAGTGGATGGCTGTATACTACTTGAGGGCAGGCTGTATACTACTAGGGGCTGGCTGTATACTACATGGGAGCTGGCTGTATACTACTAGGGCCTACATGGTTGTATACTACTGGGGGCTGGCTGGCTGTATACGAATAGGGGCTGGCTATATACTACATGGGGGCTGGTTGGCTGTATACTACTAGGGGCTGGCTGGCTGTATACTCCATGGGGGCTGGCTGGCTGTATACTCCATGGGGGAAGGCTGGCTGTATACTACTGGGGGCAGGCTGGCTGTATACTACATGGGGGCAGGCTAGCTGTATCTTACTGGGGGCTGGCTGTATGCTGCTAGGGGCTGGCTAGCTGTATACTACAGGGGGCTGGTGGCTGTATACTACTAGGGGTTGGCACAGGTTGTATACTACTGGGAGCTGGCTGACTATATACTACTGGGAGCTTGCTGGCTATATACTGGGGGGGGGGCTGTGACCAATGCATTTCCCACCCTCGGCTTATACTCGAGTCAATAGTTTTTCGCAGTATGGGTCTCGGCTTATACTCAAGTATATACGGTACCTTTCTTTACCTTCTGTGTAAAGAAGAATGAGGACATTAATAAAAAATATTTAAAAGAAGGTGGCCAAAACCAACTCCTGTGGCACCACACTGTGGAAGCTGTAAAAAAGCATGCAAGAAAATGACAGTTTTTTTTATTTAATTGCATTTGGATTTTTTTCCAGCTTCCCAGCAGATAGCATAAAATATTGAATAGTTCCCCTAGGAAGTAGACTTTAGACTGCACATGACAAGTCCTCATACTGTTCTGTCAATCGAAAATTGAAAAGTTACAGCTTTTTGGAAGGTGGGAGTAAAAATGGAATTTACATTATGCGGTGCCAAAAAGGGGGTGGTATCAGCTGAAAAACATGGCTGTTTTAATCTAAAAACAGCACCACACAACCTTGGTTATGCATGCAGCATCTTCCTGTTAACATTTCCACAGCTAGAACAGATCCCCATTTACTTCTAGATGCTCATGCATGGTCCCATGTATGAGCTGACTGCCCAAGCTGCAGTTTATTTCTGCTTGTGTTTGTTGCTCTGCTATCTCTTAGAGATCTATTGAAATGTGAATTTGCCGATCAGTGGCTAGCTAACACATTCATGCAACACTCTAAGGGATTGGTACAAGCTACTGACATTATTCGTCTGCCTTCTGTTTTCTTGGGGATTTAATAAAATGGATGACATACAGGTGGCTCACAGATCATTTTTGCAGACATACAGCTCAGAAGCTATAGAAATACTTAAAGGGCACCTGTCAGCAGAAACTGACCTAATAAACCACTACCAATATGTCATCAAGCAGCTGAACAGCTTCTAGATCATGTCTATTTCACGGCCCACCACATTAGCAACGTCCACAAATCAATTTTGAAGTGACGTGTAATTTGGTTCCATTTAGTCAAGGAGAGTTTAACACTGAAGTCAAGCTCTCCTCAATTCAGAATGCCCTCTTCACTGTAATTGATGGTCCTGCATCCAGACACATCACTAACCAGATCTCCTTCATTCTGAAACATGGAGAGCTTGACTTTGATGCTGAGCTTTCCACCTCCGTCACCTTATACATCCAATTTACATCTCACTACAAAGTTAATTTTCTGAATGATGCCATGAAAGAAACATAATCTGGGAGGTGTTAATCTGCTTCACAGCATACCGGTAATGGTTAATTAGGTCAATTTCTGATGACAGGATACCTTTGAACACACGGGGGGACATACATCTTTATTTTGCCTTTTTTTTCTTTCTCTTTGGGCATTTTCACCTTTTTGGGAGTATATGCACATTTCTTTTGCTCCTATACCAGGGTGATTGTGTCTGTTGCAGGGTTTCTGATGTATCTGTGACAAAAGTTTTCTTTGATTTGTACCTTCTCCACTCTCTATTTTGTGAGCTAATTAGAGACTTTTAGGTGCAAAGTAAAGGGGCTCATATCTAGGATTCTGAGGTTGCTATTGGCCACTATAGCTGCAGTTATATGGCTAAGAGTCAGACGGAGACATTTCATACATCCCTTCCTTTGGGAAGTGTAATGGGGTAAAAGCTGGCGACAGTGTCCATTTATAAAAAAAATAAAATGGTAAAAATGGTCATTTTTTTTTCTGCCGACACTTTTGGGAACCAGATGCAGATTTAACTACACCCATGCTTTAGCAGTATCACATGGATGTTAGGTACTGTCTTTGGGCAGGGCTTTGTATATTGTCATCGTTAGGAGTTTCTCAGAAATCAAAGGTGCACCTTATAGTTCAGTGCACCTTATATATGAACCATACTTACAGACAACAGCTGCCTTGCACTGTGCACAGGTCTGCCACCTGCTGGTCATTCATCCATATAATCTGGTGCGCCTTATACATGAACCTAACCATTTCAGCAGACATTTATTGATGGTGCACTTTATAATCCAGTGCGCTTTATAGTCCGAAAAATACAGTAACTACCCAAAACAAACAGAGATAAGATAAATGATTCCCTTAGTTCCAGAACATTGCCTGCTTCTCAACCACATTTGAATGTAGACATTAATGAAGTGTTGCATTGGGATGCATGTTATACCTTATAGGAGATACATTTCAGCTTCTGTCAGTCGCCTCTACTGAAAGGAGCAGCTCTGGGTATGTTTGACCTGCTCCATTCATGATGGGGAAACAGTACTCCTGTGTTAGGTTGCTGAAATCCACAACAAGCTGCGGTCTTCTCATATATCCATGCTGCTTTGATCTATTTTGGGGCTTCTCAATTGAAAGCCATAAGGCATTCACATTGAGCTAACATCACATTTACACTAACACAACTTGTGAATGTGGGCTTGAGGAAGGGGTCGTCACAATGCAACATGAACAATGAGGGGCAAGTGCCGATAGCATCTGTGGTTCCACTGAAACTGGAGGAATTTTTGGTATGAATTATGTTTTAAATAATTATGTGCATGGTGTGAATTATGTTTAAAATTGTTATTATGTACATGAAATAACTATATTTTACTGACATTTTGCCATTCTCTATAGTACCCACACCTGCTTTATATACAGTTGCAGCGTGTTGTACATTGTTTATATGAAAAACATGTGCTGCTTGTTACTGATCACATGTGTTTCAGGGGAAATGTAGATGCAATTGCACACGCCACTTCCCTTTCTGATTGCAAACCAGCATCAGATAAAAGCTGCAATCAGCTGATTTCTGATGTGTACGATGCAAAGTGATCATGCCACCGTTGGGTGTAGGGCCAATTCTATGCATTGTAAAACTTGATTTCCACACTGGGATAAGCAGCAATAAGTGTGTGTGCTGCTGTTATTTTTCCTTTAACGTGTATGTGTGAGTATGGAACGGTCATAAATCCCATACAGTAAAATGCTAATTTATTACCCTGCGGATTTACTGCGTGGAAATGTCTCACAACAAATCTTGATGCAATATGTTATGTGTACAGTTGTGCCTTAACACAATGTTGGATGTGTTGCACAACAGATATTTGTTAATCTAGTTGAATTCCACCAAATCTGAGGGGTTCCATTATTATCTCTGCATGATAATGACATTTTAGAGTTCCTTTCTCTAATAACCAGCCTAATTTGATTGGAAAGAAAAAACATTTTTTTTTTGTTAAACATTCAGTTGCATTTTGAGAAAGTATTGGTCTGTGAAGGCAGCTATGAATTGAACAGCACTGTGTAAAAATGTATGTGCAGACATAGAAAATTGTACTAGGAGTTTCAGAATTGCTTCTTATTGTTGACAATAGGGCCTGCCCATAATACAAAGCTGAAAAGACCGAGAATGGCTCACCTGAGCAAAACAGAAGCTTAGTCTGCTGTATTTGAGTAAAACACTAGAGACAGTTTGTCTTATTACAAAATAAATATTTAAAACGGGGGAATAAAACACAAATGTCCATTGATGCTAAAGCTTGTATTGCTTGAGCTATTATCCCAGAATGCTATGTAACAATCCATTGTCTGTCTCAGCTGGCCATTTTCTGTAGGAGGTCAGTGAAGCTGTGTGCACAGGTGCAGAGCACAGACACACTGACGGCCATAGCTTTCATTGCTGCAGGAGATGGATACAGTGCAGCAGCCTCCTTTGTTGCTAGAACTACTTCCTTCAGTGCTTGGCACAAGGCACCTCCTTCAGCTGCAAGCTTCACCTGAAGTTGGTTACAACTAAGTAATCGACCAAGAGTGTCCCCGATAAACACCAGCTTGTGTGCAGCGATCACTAACTGCTTTCCATGGCCTACAAAGACGCGTGGTGGGTGAGAACTTGCACTTCCTAAGAAGGTATTCACACAAGATTGAAGAGTCTGTAGATGTCCATGGCTTTGAGATGCATAAAAACGAAGCAAATGGCAATCTTCTTCTGAAGGTTCTGGATATGCATCAACCTTGGGAAGAATGGAATAAAAGAAAATGTGCTTAACACTTTTTAAAGGTACTCCAACCTTTCATAGAACAGTTCCATTGAGTACATTCTAAACATCTGATAAATATATGTTATCTTCAACTCCTGAAGTGGCTGCACTGTTCAATTCTGTAATTGATTTTTTTTGCGTTCATCGTATACTCTAACCAACGTGTAAAATTTATTCTACAGGTCAGTAGGATTACTGTGATACCAAATTATGTTTGCTTACATTTTACTAATTTTGTAGAATAAAATCTTACATTGGAATTATAAAATATATATAAAATTATTTTAAATTAATGGTCTCTATAGCAGTTTTTTTAAGCTTGTCTTTGCGGGACATGTTGTACTTTATAACGGTACCACTTTTGTATTGATACCTTCTCTCATCGCTTTTTATTGCATTTGATGTGGGTCAAGATAGGCAAAAGTCATAATTTGAGGTCAAATGATGGATATTTCAAAAAATGTTTTACAATGTTCATTGTGCAGATTTAATAGTGATTTTGTTTTATTGTACAGGTCATTACAGACACGGTGGTATCTTCTATATGGAGATTTTCACTTTTTTTAAATTTTATATAAGTGTTATATGTAACAGGGCTTTTCATTAATTATTATTATTATTATTTTTTTTTTGTTTTTTTACTTGTCCCGTTCATTATAATACCCTGCAATACTGATGTATTTTAGGGTATTATCACTGTCTGCCTGTAAGATCCTGGCACAGACCCCAGAGCTGTCCGTAGTAAATTCCTGTAAGGTTCTAACTCAGAACCCAAGGTTTGCCATAGCTGATGGCATAGCTAAGTGCAAGGAATCTCCCTACGCGCAAGGACAACAGCATTTAAAGAGTTAACACCCGCACTCAGAGCTCGTTCTGGCAGCAGGTGTTACATGGAGATGTTGGGTAGATTACCGCTGACACCCTGTGTTTCCCAATGCTGGTTCTGAAGAGCTGAACCAGCATCGAATTCACCGCATACTTGTATGGTGTGGAGCACAATTCTCTTATCTCTGCGCCATAATAGTACCGCACAGAGGGTTAAGGAGTTGAGCTTTGGGTAGGAAAATATTTACCTGTATGTCCTCATAGATAATGATGTAAGTAAGGCCACATACACACAATCATTGTCTCATGTGATAAGGCTGAAGTTTTTGTGGCTGCCTCATGCTCCATGTATTTCCAGTGTGTCATCCATATTTGCATTGGGATGCTGGGAAACAACCGCTCACTTTTTTTTTTTTTTATGCGGTCTGCAAAAAGGATGACACAAGGAATACACACAAGCCCACTTTGCTATGACACAGGGAAAAAAAATACTGTATACACAGTCCTAAAAAAACTGCCCTCACGTGTTTTTTGCGGCTGTACGAAATAAAAAAAAAAAAACTGCAGTTATATTATATAATATTATTGATTTTCCTTGTGTAATATTAAGTTATACAATTTTATATAATTATATAACAGTCCATAGTCATGTGATGCAACAAAGTAATCGGAGCATAACAAGCTGTGCATCTGTGTGACCATGGACCAGTGTTAATCCACTGGAAGTAGACACTGAAGTGTCCTGTTGAATTACACCAAACATAAATCTAGAAATCAGTGAAGCATTAATACGAAATTATATTGCAAAATTGTATAACTTTTCATTAAGCCAACAAAAAAAGTTATTTGCTGAAAGTGAACATCCCCTTTAACCTCTTAATGCTCCATAACGGTACGTCATGGAGCGGTTAAGGATGCATGAAAAGGGCTCATTGACAGACCTGGTGTTTGCAGCAAATTGCAACAACCGCAATTAGTGCTAGAACCCATTGTGTGAGTGTTAACATTTTTGGGTGTGAGGTATTGGTTTTGATTGTCGCTCCCTAATGACATCAGGAAGCGATAATCAGTTGCCATGACAGCCTGGGGTGTTTAAAAGACTACAGGATCTGGCATTGCTGAATATGTGTAACATTGTGCCCCTGGTGCACTCTTAAAATATCTATTGCAAATTCTCCATATACAACAATACAGTACATGGAAGGAGCAATCAGACTCTCTAGGGTTAAAATGACAATAAAACTAAAAAAAAAAAAAAGTTCAAATCAACCCCATTCCCTAGAGTGGATATAAAAATAAATAGTAAAAATCATAAACATGTTGGGTAACATAGCATCCCAAAATGTCCGATTGAAATATAATAACAGTTGTTCCCAGCAGTGAACCTCTTAATGGAACACACCACTATTTCACCGTTTTGTATCACAAAAAAAAAAAAAGTTATATATAAATAAATGAAAAGGTCATACAGTCCCCAAAATGGTAGCCATGTAAAAGTCAGCTCCTCTTGCAAAGACAGCTTTGTATGTCGAAGTATAAAAAAATTATTTGCGCCAGAAGATGGCAAAAATTTTTTCGTACACATGCTTTACATTTTATAAAATGTATTAAAACATAAAATAAAAAATGTATAAAATTTGGTATCCCAGTGAGCCAAAAAATAAAGAAGACATAATTTGGAGCACAAAGTGAAAGCCGTAGAAGCCCAAAAGAAAGCTGTAAAAAGCCCACAAGAAAATGCTGCAAATGTGATTTTTCAGCAATTTCACTGAATCTGGAATTTAAGCTTGGTATAATAAATATGATCACTAAGAATTACAATTGGTTATGCAGAAAAATGAAAGCCCTCATGTAGCACAGTACACAGAAAAATGAAAACGTTATTGATTTTTGAAGGTGGAGAGCGAATAATGATCGCAAAAGGCTGCATCCTTGAGGAAACCTACCATTTGATTTGATGCATTATGAACCAAGCTAACCTTGAGAATGCTGTAGCTACACGGATGCAGAATCATATCCTGTTTAATCCCTGTGCTGAGTGGTTTTGCCGAAAAAACTATTGTGAAATTATTCTGTCAGAAGCGCTCTTTTCCTTTCACATTAATTATGCACTGCACCAGAAGATGATGTAATCATTGTTCTCCCTGCCAGGCAGAATAATCAATTGCTGCACCATCCCCCAGCTGCTGTGTATGGGTGATCCAGCTTTGGTTGATTAGTCCTGTCTTGGCTGTTCAGAAAGCTTGTGTGTAATGTGATCCAACTTTCCCAAGGTCCTGAATTTATCATCGTTTTTTTTTTCTCAACAAAGTAGGTTTGGTTCATAATGCATGAAATAAAAGGGTAGATTTTTTTTTTTTTTAGAGGACAACTGCCTTTTGCCAGTCAAATAACTGACGTTTGAGAGTCACTCTTACCTTCCTTTCCTGTAAAGGCTTCTGTTCCACAGTCTTCGGTTGATCTTTGGATTTCAATGTGGCTTGCACATTTGTACCCTAGTAGAAAGAGAAGAAAAAAAATCCATCCAGGTAAATCCAGTTTATAAAGAGTGTTAGATAATATGGTTATAAACAATAGGCATTTGATTCCTGTAATCTATGACACAGACAGCAGAATACTGATGAATTAGTCTTCACTTACCTGTAAATGAACATAGTGATTGTCTCTGCATTGAATTCTCTCATATTCGCTGTCCGCATCCTCCTCTGGATCACTAGGACTTCGATGTAGAATAGGTGGTGGTGGCAGAGGTCGATCTTGAATGCTGCCCTTTCGATGTGATGCAGGAGAAGCGGTGGGTATTGCAGGAAGTGGTCGTCGTGAAAGGCTTTCACTAGATGACAGTCTTGGTCTTGGAAAGAGAAGGGCTGCATTTGCATTCACCAGTGACATTAAATAGCCACTTTGTTCCTGAACTAAATGAGTCAATGGTAGTAACTCAGTCCCACCCTCCTGCAGTGCCTTCAATGCATGTTCCAGTTTCTCCAAATGTCCAGAAAGTTCTCGATGAAGGGAGGGGTCTGAAGCTTGGCATGAGTAGAGAAGAACAACTTGTGCCAAGCCAACAAAGTCTTTAAGGACTTCAGCACCCTGAATTGTCAATTGATTTTCTATACATCCTCGCCGTGTACCTTCTTGAGCGCCATCTCTTAAAAGTATCATTGTCCTTTGTATCTCCTGATACTGCACTCTTAGTGCCTCCACTGTACTAAGTCCATCAGTACGATGATCTCTGGTCAAAAGGGATGGTAGACCAGACTCCCTACTTCCACTTGAATCTAGTGAACGGGCACTCCCACTACTAGAAACTGACAGGCGATGGGTCTGAGGTGGTGGGTCAATGGGTTCTGGCAAGTTACCACAACTAAGAATATCTTCAGGTGCCTCATAAAGATTTTGAAGACCAGACACTCGTTTGAGGTTAGAGGGCATAGAATAAATCCCCTCATCTTCCTCATCATCTAGTGGCACATTTTGAAAAGTCGGTGGCACATCATAAATATCTTCTGGAATCTCTTCAGGGGGTATCACGGACTCATCTTTTACTTCTTTTAGTCGTAACACAGGGCTATCATACATAGACTGTGCATCTTTCAGCAATGATGACGGCATATCGTAAATCTGCAGAACATTGTTAGAATAAGATCATATACAAACTGTAAGAAAGGGATTGATTGTAGCAAATGTTTGCTGAATTAAAGCATGGATTGACAACTATGTTTTCACAAGACTATTTTTGTAGTTTTATATACACAATGCACTGTGGAGGCGCAGGTCTCGTTTTTGGTGCACATTTATGAGCAATTCTAAGTTAAAAGGTTTATTTTCATTAATTTGACTGGACATAACATGTTTATACCCAATTTATAATCTGTTAGACCAGGGATTGACTGTTTTAAAGCGTAACTGTAAAGTTATAGTAATTTACCAAATTATTTTATGGGATTCCCCCTTTAAAAAACAAACAGAATGATCTCTACTTTGTGCTGCTCCCCCTTTTCTTTTCAAGGTTATGGCATTTTCTGTTCTGAAGGTGTTAGCTTGCCCATGGATCCCATGATGCCTTGTGTTCTCTCTCAAAGTAATTTAGCATTAAATCCATTTAGTTTCCCACAAGTAAATCCACTGAACACTTCACATACAGGATGTATATGGTGAGACCACCCTGGCAGCTTCCATCACATGGAGGAGCAGGGAACATGAATAAGTGGAAGAAATCCAAGTACATCACTTACATGAAGTCTATAGCGTGTGCTCTGTGAGCACTAAGGGTTAATAGTATCTCTGCACAGAGCTGATACTGCTGATGACAAGGAAGGGGACAGCATGAGGTGCAGAGAGAGAAAGTTCTGTAGAATCACAGACTGGGATGGAGGTACAGATAACACAACAAATACGTAAACGGTGGAGCTAATATTAATCTGTGATGTGGTCTAGGACTAGGAGCTCTCCTTCACTCCCCAAACGCATCAAATGAATAGTGTCCAACAGCAAAACTGACCACACAAGTTTTCTGAATAAAATCTTCCTTTTACTTCATAATTTCTCATAAAACATTCAAATTTTTTGATAAATTGACCATATATTCACTATGGTAAAGTTCAAAGAACTTGCATTCTCAGGCCACGAGGTAACGAGAGTATGTTAACATGTTTGTAAACTTGCATAAGCATAATCACAGTCCATCCTTTGAATGTCCTTTTAAACAACTCACGTATCCTGATGCTGACCATATATTCACTATGATAATGTTCAAAGAGCTTCCTCAGTCTGAGGAAGGGGGCGTGACCCCCCGAAACGTCACAGCACAGTGCTCACAGCACTTTTGGGAGGCGTCTGTTTGAGTTAGGGTCTCCGTCCATGCACCAGGATATGTGAGTTGTTTTAAAGGACATTCAAAGGATGGACTGTGATTATGCAAGTTTACAAGTATGTTAACATACTCACGTTACCTCGTGGCCTGAGAATGCAAGCTCTTTGAACTTTATCATAGTGAATATATGGTCAATTTATCAAAAAATGTGAATGTTTTATGAGAAATTATGAAGTAAAAGGAAGATTTTATTCAGAAAACTTGTGTGGTCAGTTTTGCTTTTGGACACTATTCATTTGCTGGAGGTACAGATAGGCAACAGGGGAGGTCTTGACCACACTATTCTGTGCAGGAGATTCACACATTCAGCTCTGCTACATACACAGCAAGCGGTGTCACATGACCTCCTCCCCTGTGAGCAAGGAGAAGCAGCTTCCCACCCATGAAACTGTCTGATAAGCCCTGCAGTCCGTAGATTTGTTTATCAGCAGAGGGAGAGGAATCCGCTATTGCAGCTCTGAGATAATCTGAGGGGTATAGCAAAGAAACTGCTGGATATAGGGAACAAACATAATAGGCAGAGTTGTTTTACATCCCATGAGCTATTGATTTGTGGAAAAAAAACCTTAATAGTTACCCTTTAATAATATAATCTATGCTGCCTATAAAATAGGAATTAAAATAAAAATCAAGAATCTGCAGAGAGCAAAGAACCCACATTGCACCTGGAATAGCCAAATGCCTGAATAATTATTTATTTTTCACAGTCCTGCTGCTACTAAGTCAAACAAAAGGTATAGATAAGGAGGAGATCTTCAGGCATGCTACCTTAGGCCCAGTTCACAGCACAGTTATGAGCCAAAACCAGTCAAGGCAACTACACATATGTAGTAATTGGAAGATTAACACATGTTCAGTGTGTTCAAAGATTGCTGATAGATTCACAATGAGGCTTATATGGTAAATGTGCAGAAAGTGGTTAAGGGTGCAGCCACACATAGTTTTTCAGATGCGGTTTTTGAAGCCAAAAACAGATGTGGATCATAATGGGTGAGGACTTATCATTAAGAAGTGCTACTCTATTTTTATTCCACTCCTGGATGGGGCATCAAAAACTGCATCTGAGACAATTTGAAATATAATATCTGGGGCAGCGATACGTACATCTCCAGGTTTGTGCAAATGCTGCCCGAATCCTTTTGTATCACTTTAAACTGGAGACCATTGTTTATACTGCTAATGTTAACACTGTTTGACATGCGTCTGGGGGTACATTTTTTCAATAAACGAGTTAAACAAAAAAAAAAAAAAAACTGCATCTGAAAAACTGCACATGTGGATGCACCCTCAGGGCCGATGCAAAGCTCCTTCCTGATCGCATGCGTTTAGGTGAATGCATACAAGATTGGGAGTAGCTCCTCCCTATTGCATTTGAATTGTGTTTATATGTGTAAACTTGGCCTAAACATTTTGACATCCTGCTCACCTCTTGTGGGCATTTTCGAGGCACCTCAACCTGTCGTGGCGAGTTGTAGATGTCATCTTCAGATGTAGGTGGTGAAATACAAAGGCGAGCGATTGGTGGTACTTGATAAACCTATTTAAAAAAGTAAAAACTTAGCCCCACATCACTCCATCTGCCATCTAACCCATGTACTGAGATCTTTGTCTTTATCTCACCTCTGCGCACGATGGCGACTGTTGTTCATCTTTGTTAATTTTTAACTTTTCTTCAGAGTTTTGTAGATTTGAGTTCACAACATTAGCTGCAAGAAGGCGAGGAGCTTGGTATTCACTTTCCTGTGCCTCTGTCTCCGGAAGTAGCCGTAATCGATTTCCAGGTGCAATTCCTTGCTTCCCACCAAGTGAGCAACGCCACCATCCACTAAGGGCGGGAGGATCTTGATCTAGAACCAACATCACGTCACCTCGACGAAAGCTAAGTTCTTCAGGACTCTCGGCAGCATTATCGTATAAGGCCTGCGCCAGCTGGGCCTAAGTGGAAATAAAAACGTGAAGAAACTTCATATCAGTCTGATACATTATGCATTTCATATATACGCAGCAACTTGGTGCACACTTCCTGTGGGATATCACGCACACTACAAGACAAAAACCACGGTCCTCCATTTAAAGGGCACCTACTACCCCGATTCTACCTATAAAGGTAGAAGGGGTGGTAGGTGGATGGATGGGACGTGAGGATAGCCCTTTTTTGGGCTAATCCTCACGTCCCGGGTGTCTTTTACAAAACTTTATTACATGTATATGCAAATTTTTTTATGCGGCTACTGGGGCGTGGAGTAGCCGGACATGCGGCTACTAGTCGCGGCTACTCCACGCCCCAGTAGCCGCGTTACTCTGCCTACCAGGTAATCTTCGGCGTGCAGCTCCTGGTAGCTGCGCGCCCTCGTCCGAGTCCCCCAGCTACTGCGCATGCGCAGTAGTTCCGGCCCCAGTAGCCGCATAAAAAAAAATTAGCATATACATGTAATAAAGTTTTGTAAAAGACACCCGGGACGTGAGGATTAGCAGAAAAAAGGGCTATCCTCACGTCCCATCCATCCACCTACCACCCCTTCTACCTAGGTAGAATCGGGTGGTAGGTTCCCTTTAAGGCAAAAAATAAATACAATTAGAGTAATACTAATTGTGTATTACACCATTTATTTATAAATAAAACCTATGAAATTGTCCCTGTATTTTTTCCCTTATGTATTATATTTTAACAACTCCTTATCTTGCCAGTTAATAAAATTGATGAATTAAATAAAAATTGATTCTTAAACTTTGATATATGGCATGAATTGTTGTGGGGGTTAGGCCGCATTCACATCGCCGTTGCCCGCCGTACTGTAGCACGGCTTTCCCACTGTGGCACGGGGGGAGAGCAGGAGGGGCGCACGGTGCTGTATGGCGAGAAAAGATAGGACATGTCCAAGATTGATGTTGTAATATTGCCACCTAGTGATACGTTATAGGGATTACCGATTTCTTGTGTTTCCCTTAAATAGCTTTTTTTTGGTTATAATACATCTGCACTTGCTTACATATATGCATACACACACTAATAGGAGCACCAAGACCTTCGCAAAAAGCAGTATAACATTTGTAGAAGACAGAATAACACATACAGATTTATAGAGACTATTTGAATACCTTGTGCCTTCCTAAAATGAAATAGATAGAGATATTTATCTTTTACAGACACAGTGTTCATCACCGTAAAGCAGTCATCCATCCGGCTGCTAATAGAATACAACCCTTCAGTCAGCTGCCTTGAGACATAAAGGAAGATGCTACATTTCAATAAAACCCAGAAATGATTTTTCAGTTTACATAATCCATCAGATACTGACTAAACCATTTTGATAAATTAATAACTAGAAACACGCGCAGTTGCAATCCTCAAGGTGAACATCAGTATTAGTCCAGAGATGCCAATTCCACAATCCAAATGGTTATTCAAGGAAAAAGCTCATTGAAGCACCGGATAAACACTACAACTGTGCAGCCCTGGCTACCCCTACATATATTGTTTCAGAAGGTTAATACAGTCAGGATTTCATGAGATTCCCCCTGCTTACCCTGCCATGTCTTTCAACCATTATGCAGAAGGTTCTTGTCCCTTTAAGAGAACAGAACATGTGGCGGTGACATCATTCTTGATACAGAAGAAAGAAAGAGCGCACTGTGTCCAAGAGAGTGCCCAGTAAAAGCCAGATCACAAGCTGCTCCTATACAGGCATCGCTCATACTGATGAAAATGAGATGAACAGGACATCCAATTTGATTCTTATGCGTCACCATTCTGAGTTTGTGGCTTGTGCACTTAATCTGCCCTTCAGCTAACCAGTCGTGTCCTAACAGCGACAGCTCCTGCAACATAATACCAAATCTCACACTGACATCCTTGTGGAAAATGTGTGCGCACAAGTCCTGCTCTCCCATTACTAACCCCCAACCCCCTCTCAATCCCCCAGTTGCTCACAGTATAGACAGCTGGCTGCCTTTAGAATGGGAAACTATAGCTGTGGCTATTGGGAGGATCCTTCTTTTAGGATGCCTTGGTCTTTGTATGTTGTGGATAATCGTGTACTCTTACATTACACCATTAACTATATGGCAGAGAAAAACCACAATTACTAGGATAATGCAACGTCTTCCCAGAATAATCTGGCTGGAAGCACTTAGAGGGAAGTGCACATCATTCCAAGCCTGAGCCAACAGTCAGAACTGCTGAGGTCTGTAACAAAGCATCCAAAGGTCACCTATAAATAAGAGTCCTTCAGTAATCTTCTGATAAGAGTTGTGAAAAACAATAGGCTTCACTGAGTTATGGGCATCTTGGAAGGCCGGACAACAAACAACATGGCCACTATTTATGCTCCAACAGAGCTTGTCATCCAGCGTCATTGGGTACCAACTAGTTACGCAGCGGCAGAAGAGCAGGAAATTCATCACTGCACACAGGACCCCTTTCTGGCATCTGCCAACAAATATGATATGCACTGTACGGTTGCCAATTTCATTGGTTATGGAATCCATGCAGAATGGTCTTGGAAGTCTTTATAGATAGATAAAAACTGGTCTATTCCTAACCCAACACCAAAAGTAAAGTTGGGAGTTTTCTACTTGATGCACAGGAAAAACTGCAAAAACTGTAAGCAAAAAAAGACACCCTCATCGCTCTTGAATACAATGCATGTCAGATACAGATTGTATCTATCTCTTGGTTATCATTAGCATCACTAGGCTTACTGCAGACATAGCGTAATGGCTGCACAACTTACCACAATGGTAATTCTGCAGCCAACCAAAATCATATGGTATCTGATGAGGTTTTATCCTGGGATTTGACAGCCGAAGGGTTTGAAGCCCAACCTTTGAATTGTAATGGTAGATCTGCACACAAAAACATTTTCCACAATGTGTGTATGGGATATTCACCCTTTACACTACACCCCTACTGGATTTGCCGCTATGTGCGTCGAAGCCCTCATAATCACTAATATATTGACCACAAAATTGATGTATTTCCCTCCACCACTATAGTGCTCCCCTGATGTCCACTGTGCCCAATGCACTTAGGTCCATTTTTCATACCAATAATTTAATCAGAATAATTATCTTTAACATGGTAAAGTAATGGGGACACATTAGTATCAGTATTAGGACAATTAACCAGGACCTTCTCAACCGGCCTTAGATCACCATAGAAGATACAGCAGAATGTCCAAGTATTGTGGACAACATATGGATGAACATGCGCAGCCTAAAGGTCATAATACTGATGTACTTTATGGTTTACATTGGCGCCATATTACCCTTTATCCAGCCATGGTCAGTAACTGAGACATTAGTACCCGGCCAGGTTTATGCCAAATGGTTCCCTTTGGCATACATGTGGATAATGGGAGTCTATTAGCATGTTAAATGTGTAGAAGTCATGTGAGGTTCCTGGTGTAGGTGCTAACAGGATACAAGCAGTGGAAGCCAAGATGAACTCCATAACATAATCCTTAGCGTATCCAGCATGTATCCTGGGCTGGAATCATGTGGAATATTTCTTTAGGAGAAAAACTTGCTGTGAACATTTAATCCAAGTTCTCCTATGATGTTTCTATTTATTGTGGTTTTGGATGCCGAATTTCATCATAATTTTAACCATCAATGTGAAAATCCACCCTTGCTGTAAATTTGTTGAATGCGGGAGGGGGGGGGGATAGATTCCTCAAATTAATAAGAAACGGATACAGACTCCTGTAAATAAAGGAGTATAAACTTTTTGTTGCACCACAATCTTTTAGTTACACAATTAATCCATCAGAATATAGATGACATTTAGCAAAAGAAACATTTTAAGACAAAATTAACATTAAAAATAAAGTGCGGTGACAGAGCCAGCGCGATACTGTACATTACACCCAATGATGTCACCTTGTGGGACTTTCTCCACATACACAGCAGCTCCCCACACCCAAGAAGAAAACAAACAAGGGACAAATCACTTACTGGCATTGCGTCCTCTGTGCCAATCACTCACATGCCAATGGAGATTACCATAGATGTCCTCACACAGCCTGGCACCTGTAACACAAACAGTGACACAGTGAGTGCAGCTCAGGCTGGAACCATTCCTGGTCATGGCTGGCAGGGGCACCTACCTGAGGTTAGGGGAGGATAGCCTCCTGTAAGGAAGTCCCCGGAGGTGCACACAATAGTGGGGGGCAGGAAATGGGGAGCAAATGAGGGGGGACTCACCTCACAAGTGAGAGTTCATGAGAAGTCCCGGGTCTCGTCCTACAGCACAGTGCACGGGAGGAGAAGCAGGGGGAGGGAAGGACACAGCACAAAGGTGGGGGAAGACATAGGAGGCAGGAGCCTGGGACCTGGAGGAGGAGACATGGCGGAGGGAGGGAGCTGAAATACGAGAGGAGCCCCTATCTGACCAATTGTACCGGCACCAGGACGGGGGAGGGGGAGCAATCATTAACACCTTCATCACTGAAGACTCCGCCATTAACCCTTAGTGCCCGGCGGCAGATGTGCTGGAGAGTTAACCACCTGCGTGCCAGCAGGAAGACCATTCATACAGAAGTACTGCGAGGGCCACACCTTTGTCGCGCTTGGAAGAGGCAGCTTTCTATGAAAAGGCTGCTGTGAATTTTGGTCTTCATGAGAACAGAGGGCTTCTTGTGTGAAGGGACTGTCAGCACCAGCCTCCTGCCCACACTCCTCACACAGGGGTCCTCTGTTCTGGGCTCCATCCCCCACTCCATGATGTCAACCCCACCAGCATGGAAGGACATCATGGCTATATACTGTAGTTACAGTTTATGGATATACAGTTTATACATGTATTCACATTTTCAGGTGTATCACTTACATATCATACATATAATATATATATATATATATATATGTCAAGCTCACAAAAGGAACATTATTTGGATTTGTATAATCCTTCTATGTATTATTTGTCTTCCCCCTCTATGGGAGTCATTTATAATTTTTGTGGCATGTTTCTTCTATTTAGGCACATAAACTGTGTGTTGTAATAGACTGTGATAATTGTTTCACATGGGCTTAATACAACCAAAACTGCCTAAAATGACTCCACATTCATGAAGGAGAAATACAACTACCGTAGGTTGATTTGCTTTTTATGGGTCTACGTGTGTGACACAAATTGCACCAAAAAAACTGTTGGAGAAACAAGAAGAGCGGGAAAAGTGTCCTAAACTGAGCAACCAAAAAAAAAAATCACCAACATTCCAATTTTCAACAATTTCACATTTTTTTGGACTGTGGCTCAATATTCAAATTTATAAAAACACAGTCAAGAAAAAGATATGGATTCTGGTTCTTCTGTTAATACCGGGGATCAATTTCCATAATGTAGTTCACCATTCAGACTCCTTCGCTATGATTGTACAATCATACATCTGTACAGGAAAATCATAGAAGGAAACATAGCGTAGCCTATGTAAGTGTTCGGAAAAGAACATAATTTATTATGGTGCAGCAGGAGAAAAGAAAAAGAAAAAGTGTCAGCCAAAAAACTGGCATACATCAAATAATAAATAACCCACTATGAGTCTAATTTCATTAAGATGATTTTATTTTTCAGGATCTAAGTGAAACTATGTAGCATGTTTTATCCGACTGTATGTACAGAGGTATCCTCCATACATAGTCCTACAGATCCTGTATGGCAGGACATGATGGTAGTGCAATTCTGTTCTGGGTCTGTACTTGTATGTATGATTAAGCCCACAGGACATTTCCTGCTAAATTTTCTTTCTTTTTGTCTTCAATCTCTCTAGAAACCTCAGCATCATACTCCGATTGTACTTTAAAATATTAAACCGTGGCGTTTTCAGTGTGCAGATTCTGTGCGACACTATCCATCCCAGACAAGCTAATTGGTTTCATAAACTTTTCACACTCATACACCAAATCTGCCTTAAAGTTAGCCCAGACAAACTGGAAAGACACCAGATTTATCACCGTATCTGATGTTGGATGATAACTTTGTCACATTTTTAGTGATGTCTGCCACCAAATATGTGGCAAAATCCACACTTGATGTGCTAGGCATTGTAGCCGACTATCTAATGTGTATTGGGACCTTCTGACTCTCCAGCATAGAAACCTTGGGGGTAATTTGAACTGTCCAATTTATCAACTTCATCAAGTGTACACATGGCAAGAGTTAATTTCCCATGCAAGAATTTGGAAACAGCACAGAAACCATGTTGAGAGGCTGTATGCAGGTAAACTTCATTGAATGGAGCTTTGTTTGCACACAAAGCTTTAACTGGGTAATAGTACTGACTCTAGTAAATAGGCTATTAGCAACTTCCACTGCCAAAATACCCCTAAGGTTTTTACAACGAGTAAAACGAATATATCTTTTGGTTGCCATACACATAAGTCTGATAAATCCGTAGGTTGTAACAGGGCATACAACTTTCCAACAGCAGATGCTGGGGGAAAGTTGGATCACATGTGATGAAATTGAACATGGCTCATGCTTGGTTTTCACAGAAGATATTTTGATACAGAGGGGGAGATTTATTAATACCACATTGCAAGGTTGTCTACACTCGTGAGTATGATGCGATGAACTCGTATCACACTCACAATGCGTGCTGCCCGGATCTCCCGGCACGAACACTGCAAACCGGAACTGAACTGACATGCTGAGTTCAGTTCCGGTTTGCAGCGTTCGGGCCGCACGATCCAGGCAGCACGTGTTGCGAGTGTGATACGAGTTCATCACATCACACTCGCGAGTTAGATCTTAACATATAACATAGAAGGTCAGAACTTTTTCAGAATTTTTCTAATCCATTAATAAATGTAATGTTTAAACGTTTCCACCCAAATAATTCCTATTAATAAAATCATAAACTTAAGGCCACCTGCAGAAGGACATGCCAAGTCTTGGCTTTGCAAGGCTCACTGCAGGCGCATGCATGCAGCCAGAGAAAATGCACCCGTATGTTGGTTTGATCCCATGGACTGCACACGTGGTACAGGACAGGATAGTTGCATCGTTCAGAAATATCATGCAAGGACTCCCTGTTTTCCGGCTGAAATGTAGTACTGGTACTGTAACAGATTGTGTGCAGCCAGCCTGAAACGTATGTTTCTTCAATTTTTCATTGACGATTTGCATCTGTTTTTCACAGACCCCATAAACTATAGTCTATGAGTGATTCATGAAAGTATGTACTGAATAGGATTTGCTCAATATTTTAACGGATCCCAGTGGTATGGTAAAATAATGGCCGTGGACACTGAACTATCTTTTAAAAATCTGCCTCATGTAGTCAATCAAAGAGTTTGCTGCCACAATAACAATTTTATGAATGTGTTTTGTGTGGGGAGGTCATTGCCTCTAGAGGAAAATGCAGCTGATAAACCTACATGTAAATATGTAAAAAACACATTCTTTACATACAGTTAAGATTGCCAAAGGCTAATTTGAGAACATTTTCTAGAATTGCCAGAAAAATAAGTAGACCTCACCAACAAAACAGCGAAACTATAGTAAATTACATGTATTCATTGTAATACATGTAACACATGTAATAGTGGTGGTGAACCAATGGCACAGTTGCCAGAGGTGGCACTTGGAGCACTCTCTGTGGCCATTGCCCCAGCACAGAGTTGAACAGACAAGACTCATGGTATCCCCCTGCACTCCCAACCACAAAACATTATGCAGGATAAGCGAGGAGGTTTGGACAGGGCTGGTTATTATTTGAATTAAATTAAATATTCTGCCTTTCAGACAGCTTGATAAATATGCCCCAATGGAGGAGATTTATTGAGATTTATCCATTTTTTTGCCACTTTTCCAACTAGAATGACAAAGGGCAGTTTGCGGGCAATCACATAGCACCAATATGGGTAAGACACTTGTCGATGATGTATATATGCAGAACTATTGAGTATAATGGTTACTGTTAAATATGATGGAACATCTGATGTTAGATTACTATGTGAGATTTATTGTAGTTAGGGGATACACCCGATGTTGTTTATGTGATCTAGCCCAGCTGGACCATAGTATTGGGTTCTCTCATTGCATCAATTGTACCTGTTATGTTTTTTTTTAATAATTAATAAAGCTTGATGTTTCTATATATTTTAATATAAAGAACGTTGTAACTCTTGTGTTCTTTGGTAGTATAGTATGACAAAGGGGTCATGGTCTTTGAAAAAGGAAGGGACTTCACAGGAAAAAGTCTGTGTCACAAACGTTACGCCAAATTTTGCTATTTTTTGGGGGAGTTAATTAGACCAAATAATAGATGGTGCAAAGTATGACTAGACAGTCTTATACTATACCAAATTTATCATCCAGCATCAGACGCAGTGATAAATCTGGTTCATCGGAGAACTGTCTAGTCTAACTGTGCACTGTTCTGGTTTGTAAACTAACTAAGACTAAGAATGGAAAATATCCTGTTATGAATGTTTTTTGGGATACTAAGTCAAATAGAAAACTAAGAAAAGCTGACATATCTTCTTTAATTTGACCTGGCATGTGGCATATTCTACACTACTCTGTGGCCAGCTATACAGTATATACATAATACATAAATACTGCTGGGAGTGAAAGCCCTTAAGCTAATGGTTCAAATTTTAGAAATTTCTCAAATTATTCTGGAATTTTCCATAGCATTTTACGATATTTACAGTTGAAATATTGAACATATTACATAATATTTTTTAATAACAAAATACCTTAATACATTGAAAAAAGAGAGCTTATGCAGACAATTTGCACACAGATATTAATCCTAGCTGCTTACTTATCCACCCCCTACAAAATAGCTGGCCATTCCCCTACAAACCCTCCTGTAATGAAGACGCTGTGAGCTCATGCTGCTTAAAGTTGTCACCGCAGCATGATGGAGATCCTCCATCCTTCTACTTCTCCCACAGAGCTTTATCAAAGTACCTCTATGTTCAGATAGGCTCATTTACCCCATGGTGGCTTCTTACAATGCAAATGAGTTAGACCAAGGCAAAGATAACTCAATCCCACCCACTGAGCATAGACTGCCTTTGCTGATGCTTCTGATGGTGAGAGGGACAAAACATTAAACGCAATTACTGGTACATTTTACAATCCAATCTACGTAAAAACCTAATTACAAATGACATTCAGAATCCAGTATGACGTGGCACTTTGTTCTCTGTATGTGTGACTGCTAGCTGAGCTGTAGAAACCCAGCTAGCCACTAATAAATGAATGGAGCTCTGCACCATTCTCTTTGTTAGTTCTGATACTACTGGCTCTGGAGGCAGCTGCAAATATGGGGAAGGGTAACAAACCCCCACCAAACCCATTGCAGAACCATTTTTTAACTTTATTGACGTATCTCAAACTTCATCCTTTCTTTCTTCATCCTTTAGTGAACAAATAATAGCTAGATTAACTTTTAATAGCTGGAAACAACAGCAAATAGAAAAATACAAAAATGTTGTGGCAATTAAGTTAGTCTAAAACATATTTTATTTTGTTGTTGTTGTTTCAAAGGGCAAAATGTATAATGGATTTATTATTGGATTGGACTTTTTATTGGGTGTTTGATGCTTTCAGTGGTATTGTTTATGAATATTCCTAACATTTAATTTCATTATTTAAAAGATTGTGATCATTTAATATTTCAGGTCATTATGGACATGTGTATTATGCCAAATATGTGTAGTTTTATTTTGTTTTGTTTGTGACAACTCCAAACTTTTAATGAAGGATGTTTATTTCCATTAGGGTCTAACTGGAATTACAAATTAATCGATATAATTGTGAGATGGTTTTAAAGAGCAGATCCAACATTTTTTTTCCACAAACCATGGCTCTTGGGATGTAGAACAACTTTGCTTATTATCTTGATTACTTATGTGCAGCAGTTTCTTTGCTATCCTCCTCAGTTTAGCCTGGCTCTTTGGTAGCTTTTTCTCTTGGCTTTGCTGTTTTCTCTTATGATTCCCTAAAGTTGTTTCGCAGAGAAAGAGAATGCTGTTCCTTGCTCAGGAAAAAGTGGGATGTCATGTGCTGTGATGTGCTGAACTGCTTTTGTTTGTGTATTGCGCTGTGGATATAGATGTTTCCTAAATGGAAAAGTAAGGTACAAGATCTTCCCTGTACTCCAGGGACAGATTAAGATAGGTGGAGGCCCCTGGGTGCAAAATCTGGTGGGGCCCTCATTTAATGTAGTCCACAGAGTGGTACACTTATAAATTATAATTAATATTCTAAAGTTTCTCCTTCTTACATGTTAGCCTACCTGCTGGCCTAGCTGGCACAATCGAGGGTAGTAGTACTGACTACTAGTCGCCATGCCAGTCCCATACACTGATGCTTCCGTGAAAGCTCTCTCCCTTCCTCTCACAGATCTGGCTGATTTATTTGTAAGGAAGTAAGCCTGACACTGATTGGCTATGCCTTGGCTGGCAACCAGTTCAGCCAACCAGTGTTAGGTTCTAAGGGGGAAATCAAGTGTCTCTCTGTATGCAGCGCAGCTCCTGAAGTATGGGCGCACATGCTCTCACCTGTTATTGTCTGATCACTCTCAGAGACAGCTTACAGCTGTGAACTTACTGTGAGGCATTGCTGGTTTGGGCCCCATTATGAGTAAAGAGGCAGGGCCTAAGGAAGCGCACCCCTGGAGCCATCCCTATAATCTGGTCCTGCTGTTCCCTATCAGCCATTCCACTCCAGTTTGTAATTCTGCAGAACTTTCTCTGCACCTTATGCTGTATCGTAGACCCCTCTGTTAAAAATAACTACAACATCAGAGCTACAATTTAAAATACCTGGCAAACATTATAAAACATACACATGCTGCTGACCACAGCATTTCCTCTTGTGATTTTGCAGTAAGGGGTTAAAAATACGTGTGTGCATATATGTGTGATATATATATATATGTGTGTATAACATAGATATATTGCACAGTACTTCAAATCCACTGTGCACATTACATTAGCACACCAAAATCAATTGTTACAGCATGAAATTGGGATGTAATTGATATTGGTTGCAAACTGTTGACTACATTGTGGTATAACCACGTTATCTCATTCACTTTTCACAGTGGCTCTACACCACCTGTTATCTTTTAAAATGGCCCTGGAGCTAAACAAGATTGGAGACCTCTGGTGAAGACCATCTGCTGCTTATGTTCACTGAAAAGACTGTGCATCAATATGTTTATTTCCATGAAGTCTATTCTGTATCACAACTGTGTCCATTGTCTATCAGCTGTCTCTACCTTTACTTTTCTCTTCTACATGACACCTAAAATCTAATCTGTCCAGACTTGACCTCTGTTCCCCTTCCTTGAATTTAGATAACCTTTCATACATGATGCTTCCATACAATTTTTATTCTATTGACCACAATGAATTAGTAAAGTAAAAGATATATGCCAAGAAACTAATAAGTAAACTCAAAATCTCTCATAGTTTAGATATGTATTTAATACTCTTATGTTTAATCAGATGTTAATCTGACCTTATATGCCATATGCTAAACCATTAGAATGGTTTTCACTGTAGTAGAGTTTTGCTGAAGAGACCCTACTAGAAATTCTATGATTAAACTTCTTCAGCCAATGGAGGAAAAGATAAATGCTGTTTAGGTGATCCACAATATATAGGGGGATTTTATTATTCCTACAATAAAGGGGGGGGGGGGGTTTACTAATTGTGGCGCAAGCAGGACTGTCGGCATAGGAGATCAGTCTCTGGAAAGCACAGCCCGATGTTTTCAAGGTGCGCCATAAAAATGCAGACATCAATGAGATGTGTGCCAAAATCATACATGGACTGCACCTTAATTTTGCTCTCTGACCATTTTTTTCCTGTTCTATTGTGCGCCACAAATTTCGACTAAAAATGCAGACAAAATGAACATAAATGTGACGGATAATGTGGAAAAGGTAGGCCACCCCCACTTACGCAAAAAAAAAGATGGAGGAGTCAGGATAGTCGGAAATATCTGTTCTTTCTGGCGCAAACCCCAAAAAACCTGCAACAATTCTGTGCCCCCAAAAAAACGAAAGATCCCGGCATTTTTTAGGCGCAGATACAATAATGCATGTCCCCCAATGTGTTTGAATGGCTAGTCTTATTGGATAATAACTATCTTTAAACTCTTCACACTTAACTGTGTTTTATGTTAAAGCCACACAGAGACAGGATATAAAACAAGGGATGTAGAAGACATTTCTGTTTACTGTTTCGGGATTCATTGACAATTTACTGAAGTATCTAGTGATCAGCATTAAATCAATTTATCAATAAATAGATAAATCTTAAAATATTAACTGCTTTTAAATCTTTAAATTTACTGAAATGAAAATGCACAAAAAATTGTAGGTTGTGAGGTTTACTTTATTATCAGATTAAATGCAGTGATATATTAAGCCACTCCTTCAGTACCATGCAATGGGTTACACAGGAATCATACACAGGACTGACATAAAAACCATGATATATCTCACTCCTTTTGTTCCTTAAGACCATGTTATTAATCTGTACTGTCTTATTTTGTTTGTATATGAACACCATGATTTGTAAAGCGCTGCAGGATATGATAGCTCTATATAAATAAAGATTTATTATTATTATTTATCACCCTAAAGGACAACTCTGTAGTATTCTCAAATTCCTTGGTATTCCCCTGAGATATCCACATGCGATTAGTGGCCATAGAACATACGTTTAAAACACCAAATATCAATATATAGCTATATACATCACCATGCTGTACAACAAAGGCACTGATTGATATGCCATAATCTTAATTTAAATATACTAAAAGCATTTCCTGCTATGCAGGTCATGAGGGGACACAAAGCATTCTCAGCAGGAACAGATACACAAAATATAAGCATAGAATTAGTTGGGCCTCATCTTTCTTCCACAGTCGGCAGTTTACAGGCGCAGGTTCTGGTTGTAGATGTGAAAAATGATAAATCCCCATAAATTGGGTAAGCCTGCTAATATTTCAGATCCATGTAGTAATAAACTGCACCGACTAATGTCGTCAAAATCCACATTGTAAGCAAACTTCATTAAAATTATATGTAAACATTTTCTGATGTGTCCAAACATTTAATTACACATATACACTTTCATGTTTACCATAGACTTTAGACTTAGTATGGCCCCTGATGTATGTTGCCAAGGTGTAGTACAAGGTGGCATGAACTCGGTGAAATGAGAGGTATGCCATTGAATTCCTTTCTATATGTTTCTCACAGTTGTCAGTGTATTACGTTACATAGGAAACACTGTACTTCCAAATATGTTTTCTTACATGTGACTAGCGCAACTAGTAAAACATGTTACCACTACTACTAGGGTGTGTGCTCTTTAGGATTAAACTGAAATATGCTGTATGTTAGGCCCTCCTACTGTTTTCTGATGTTGATATTCCTGTTATTCCTGGTCTTCTTATGGTCAATTCTGCTTACATCTTGTGAGGAACGCATGTGTTCTAAACTGTCGCCAACTGGTGAAACAAAAGTGAATATAGAAATAAACTTGTTCAGTACAACTTACATGTATATATATACTCACCGGCCACTTTATTAGGTACACCTGGCCAACTGCTCGTTAACACTTAAATTCTAATCAGCCAATCACATGGCGGCAACTCAGTGCATTTAGGCATGTAGACATGGTCAAGACAATCTCCTGCAGTTTAAACTGAGCATCAGTATGGGGAAGAAAGGTGATTTGAGTGCCTTTGAACGTGGCATGGTTGGTAGTGCCAGAAGGGCCGGTCTGAGTATTTCAGAAACTGCTGATCTACTGGGATTTTCACGCACAACCATCTCTAGGGTTTACAGAGAATGGTCTGAAAAAGAAAAAACATCCAGTGAGCGGCAGTTCTGTGGGCGGAAATGCCTTGTTCATGCCAGAGGTCAGAGGAGAATGGGCAGACTGGTTCGAGCTGATAGAAAGGCAACAGTGACTCAAATCGCCACCCGTTACAACCAAGGAAGGCAGAAGAGCATCTCTGAACGCACAGTACGTCGAACTTTGAGGCAGATGGGCTACAGCAGCAGAAGACCACACCGGGTGCCACTCCCTTCAGCTAAGAACAGGAAACTGAGGCTACAATTTGCACAAGCTCATCGAAATTGGACAGTAGAAGATTGGAAAAACGTTGCCTGGTCTGATGAGTCTCGATTTCTGCTGCGACATGGTAGGGTCAGAATCTGGCGTCAACAACATAAAAGCATGGATCCATCCTGCCTTGTATCAACGGTTCAGGCTGGTGGTGGTGGTGTCATGGTGTGGGGAATATTTTCTTGGCACTCTTTGGGCCCCTTGGTACCAATTGCAATGCCACAGCCTACCTGAGTATTGTTGCTGACCATGTCCATCCCTTTATGACCACAATGTACCCAACATCTGATGGCTACTTTCAGCAGGATAATGCGCTATGTCATAAAGCTGGAATCATCTCAGACTGGTTTCTTGAACATGACAATGAGTTCACTGTACTCAAATGGCCTCCACAGTCACCAGATCTCAATCCAATAGAGCATCTTTGGGATGTGGTGGAACGGGAGATTTGCATCATGGATGTGCAGCCGACAAATCTGCGGCAACTGTGTGATGCCATCATGTCAATATGGACCAAAATCTCTGAGGAATTCTTCCAGCACCTTGTTGAATCTATGCCACGAAGAATTGAGGCAGTTCTGAAGGCAAAAGGGGGTCCAACCTGTTACTCGCATGGTGTACCTAATAAAGTGGCCGGTGAGTGTATGTTGCAAGGAAATATGGCAAAATGCAATCTTTTTTTAAATCGATGGGATCTCTGTGTAAAGCATGGACAAGATTCCACTAGGAAAAAATCTAAGCTTTGGCTAATGGATATGGTGACCACTGTATATTACATCCATTACATCCATGCAAAGGCAACCTCTTGAAACCGAAAGGTCATTTAGTAGCCAAAGACAGAGAGGCTTATTTACTAAGGCTCCCGCGGTCGCATTTTCGTCGGGTTTCCCAACTTTTCAGGGATCGTGGCGGGGATTGTAATGCACGCGATCAGATTTTGCTGCATTGGCGCTGGCTTTCATGCCACAGAATTAGGGGGGGACGGGGACCGCCGGATGATCCCACGGATTCGGACAAACTGCAGGATTTAACATTTAAATTGTGTAGCAAGCCCAAACACTTACATGCACTGGGAAGAAGAAGGTGAACTCCGGCGGACCTGATCAGGGAAGCGACAGATGCAGGATATTGGGCACACGCTGGTAGTGAACCGCCGCAGCCGTGCATTCTCGTCGGGGAATGCACCTCACGCAGGGACGGGTAAGTAAATCTGCCCCAGAATGTGCATGTGCAGAATGTGCAATGGGCACCTTTTAACAGGCATTGACTACTAGAAGTCAAAATTTGAGCCCTGATTGAAATTAACAAATCAGTTTTTTCTGGGGAAAAAATTGATAGTTTCAAAGTCATTACTATTGAAAAATCGCACCAGTTATGTAGTTACATAGTTTATAAGGTAGAAATCAGGAATCACCAACAAAGACCTAATGTGTATAGCAAAGTTTGTGGATACTGTGGCCAATAGAGAAAGCTTTGTCTGCTGATTTTCCAGCTTAGGAAGCATATTTCTATCACTGTTTGTGCAACCATGAAGTCTTCAGCTGAGATTCAATCACAGGAGTAGATAACCTTGTTATCTGCTCATTTGACCTCAGGGGTTCCTGGGTGATAGTTTCTGTGCTTTTCAGACCCCTGAAGAATTGTAGAATTCATTGTGGCAGAGGTGGCAGTCACATCAAAGCTGTGGTGTTTGATAGTGTTTGTTTTCTATCTTTATAGACACCAAAAGTTTTGATGTAAGGGCTTTCACACCATATATGTAAATTCTATAGTTTAACACAAATCCCCCTTTACTTTTTTTGCCAGTCCTTTTCCTTCTTTTTCCTCCCTGGGTCCCTTTCCCTCCCCCTCTTCCTGTAACAGAAATCTGGATCATTTGCAACTTGCCTTCAGACACAGTGTATCCTCGTCATCCATGCACACATCAGGAGACACACAGGAAGAAGCTTCACTTTCCCCAATCCCCAGCCTCTTTTTCAGTTATCTGACTATTCTACATTTCCTAACAGATAATGTCTATATATTAACCCCTCAGTATCACATACTACCTCCTTAAAACCCTGCCTGCGTATTCTTAACAATACACATTCTTTTACATACTCTTTATATTTTAGTCTCCTATGTTTATCTCTTTATAAGTGTCCATTACATTTCACAGCATCTACTAAGAAAGACTAAAACTTTTACATTTTCTTCTTGTTATTTTCTTTTCAATTTTCTGTACTTTTGCTACATCTCCTTGACTGGGGATGAGTGAACAGGAAGATGCCGAAAGTCCCCGTGGCTTTTCTCTGGATAAAGAATTTCTCAACTCATTCAAGGGTCGACTTCTTCTGGCAGAGCTGGTAAGAAATCATCATTTAAAGCTGACTATCTATCTATCTATCTATTACATTCATGTGACTATTTTCTATCTACTGCCTATTTTGCAAGTTTCCCCACCTACAAAGAATAAGAAGGTCTGTACTTTTTTGCATAGTTACACTTCAACTGTGAGAGACAGAATTTTAAACAATACAGAAAATCACATTTGATATATATGAATTAAAAAAATAATTTGCATTTTATCTTATGAAATAAGTATTTGATACAATAGAAAAACAAAATTTGGTAACATTTGGTACAGAAAAATTTGTTTGCAATTACCGAGGTCAAAGATTTCCTGTAGTTCTTGACCATGTTTACAAATATTGCAGAAGGAATTTTGGTCCGGTCCTTCATACGATCTTCTTTATCGTGCTACTGGGCAACATTGAATTTCAACTCCTTCCAAAAATATTTGATTTGGTTCAGGTCTGGTGGCTGGCTAGGCCACTCCAGAACCTTGAAAACTTTTTTATGGAGCTACCCCTTAGTTGCCTGTGTGTATCAGGTCATTGTCATAATGGAAGACCAGCCAAGACCCATCTTCGATGCTCTTACTGCAAGAAGGATGTTGGCCAAAATGTCATGATATCCATGTCACTATCAATCTTCCCTTCAAAACACTATAATTGTCCTGTCCCTTTTGCAAAAAAATCACCCAGAGAGTAGGATGTTTCCATGCTTTACATTTGGGAAGGCATTCTTAAAGAGGACCTGTCACCTTGGAAAAACACCCCCAACAAATTAGCTCCCCCTCATCCTATCCCCAGCCCCTTTATATTTATTGAATTTTTATTAAAATTTGTGTTTTTATACTTACTTTAAAACGAACCAACCTCTTATCAAATGAGAGGTTGGATCTTCGTACAAGTCTCCTAACAGTCGGCCGAAAATGCCCTAAACAGACTCCTTAAAATGGGATGTTTACAATACAATGGACAATCAGCATGATCCCATAGCCATTGAACTTTTCACATGATACTGTCTACCACATTTATACTTACCCACCGGGTTACTATGGAGACCCGCGGGCGTCGGCGCCTTCCCGCGCATGCGCGGTGCACGCACATGGAGGAAGGAGGAGTGCGGCACTGCGCATGCGCGGGTATGACGCGGCACCCGGGATCTCGCGATATTTCGCGGTCCAACCAAAGGGTGCATCCGGATCAAGTTTAAAGGTATTTAACCCCGCCAACAGGTATACTAATTTACCCCTGACGAAGCCACAGTGAGGTGGCGATACGCGTGGGGCAGCCAGCCTCTTCCCCCCGAACAGACCGCACTAGGTATGGTTATATGGCTCAACTACTCATGTATTGAATGTTTCCCTATGTCTTATTAGATATTACCTGTGGGTCATCCAAACTGTCTGCACTTTGACTCAAGGGGGGATTGAGTATACCAGTTAGCCCAAATTGGAGGCATCTGGTCGTTCCCATCTGCTTGATGGGGATTTGCTGTATTTTAATTGTTTTTAATGTATACCAATAAAAATTGTATTTTTTATCAAAATCATTTCTCAGGCTCTATAACACCAGGACCCAGTTGGGTTTATGTGTGATATATCCTAACAGTCGGCCGTATTCATGAGGGGGCCGGCCGCCACACCCCCTCCACGCTCCTGTCAGTCAGCAGCCTGTAAGACTCGCCGGCAGCAGCACACGTATTGCGCAATCGCTGCCGGCTCTATGCGATGCAGCCGCAGAGGGGCTTATTCACAGTGCTGGCCAAACATTTAACCAGCGCTGTGAATAAGCCCCTCTGCAGCCGCTATCAGCACGCTGCATTGAATAGAGCCGGCAGCAGCGCATGTATTGCTGACAGGGGCATGGAGGGGGTGTGTCGGCCGGCCCCCTCATGAATACGGCCGACAGTTAAGAGACTTGTACGACGATCCGACCTCTTATTTGATAAGAGGTCAGATCGTTTTAAACTAAGTATAAAAACACAAATCTTAATAAAAATTCTGTAGATATAAAGGGGCTGGTGATAGGATGAGGGGGAGCTAATTTGTTGGGGGTGTTTTTCCCGGGTGACAGGTCCTCTTTAAGGTTGTACTCATCCTTCTTCTTCATCCAAACACGGCAAGTGGAGTTGGTACCAAAAATTTCTATTTCGGTCTCATCTGACCACATGACCTCTCCAGCCTTGTGCAGGTCTACAGTTTTGTCCCTGGTGTTCTTAGACAGCTCTTTGGTCTTGCCCATAGAGTAGAGGTTGGAGTGTGATTGATTAAGTGTGTGGACAGGTGTTTTTTAGGGACAACTAGTTCAAATTGGTGCAATTAATACAGGTAATGAGTGCAGAGTAGGAGGAGCTTCTTAAAGAAAAACTAACAGGTCTCAGAGAGGTTTATTGATATTTGATAGGTAATCAAATATGTATTTCATGCAATAAAATGAAAAGTCACTATTTAATAATCATACAATGTGATTTTCTTTTTTTTTTAGATTATGTCTCAAAGTTGACTTGCAGACTTCTGCAAATTTAAAAACTGACGGTGTATCACATACTTTTTGTTCTTCACTGCATGTAACTATAATCTATGTATCATTCCAAGTTATACTACTATAAGTAGCAGACCCTCAGGAAGGGAATCCTACCCAACTGAGGAAATCCAAGCACTCCAATTGAGTAAATTGCCAAGTGATGCTTTCACTGTGGCCCCAAAACAGCTGATGTTTTGACTTGCTTTAAGCCACAGTTATTGCATCAATTGATTGTTTACTCAATTGGTGTGTTTGGATATCTCGATATATTTGGATATCTATCTGTCTTTCTGTCTATCTACAATGAAAGACAACCTAGTTGTAAACACCACATTCCTCTCTAGACCAGGGTTTCTGCCTTATTTTCATTTTTCCATATAATATTAATGTTTTCTTGTACAAGTTTCAGTACAATGATGTTCAGGATGTATGGAGAGGGATGAGCGTTTTCCATACCAGTGGGCATCTGCAGCAGACACCTATCGGTAACACCTTTGATTGGTGCCCGAATGGGTGCTAACTGTTTAAGTTCCAGTGTCAAAATCACAGTACTCAAATACTGTACAGTCATGTTGGATGGGATTGCACCCTCTTACCCCCAACACCATGACGTCATCAGGGGGCATCAATCTATTTTTATTACAGGCAAGGCTCAGTACCTGTCGGAGGCTTCCATAGCCAGATCTGCTGTGTGCCCATATTCTTCAATAAAGTATAAGGCTTCATTTCCACTGCCATGTGCTTGCCCAAACTGTATTCCGGGCGAGCCCTTTTTGTAGTATATGGCATCAGCTATCAGAACCCTAGTGTATTTTGTCTTTAATACCAGTTTTCTGCTGAGCAAAGCTTTCACCATATAGAAGCATCTAAAATATTCTTTGTACCGTGTTAGCCAGTGGTAAAAAGATGAAAGATGAGAGACCTCAGTTGATGACCAACTGATGACTATCATCTTTCATGCATTTAAATAGTGATTTATAGATGTTTTGTATTTATAACTTACTGCTTGAATCTTCCACTGAGTTGAGCAGGATGGGAACCTCAGTCCCTCAAATTTACTGTAAATTGTGCCAGAACAGGTTACCGTAGCTCCCAACTTTCGAGCAAGAGAAATAGGGACAAAAAGTCCCTCCCCTCCCCAACTTACACATAATACTATATGTACTCCTACCCCTATCCTTCCTTACATGGTGTGGCCTTCTGTCCTCTATCCTCCTCTACGTGTGATCTCCTCTCCTCCATCCTCTTCATACTGCAGCCTCCTGTCCACCAGCTTCTTCCTGTGGCCTCCTGTCCTCCAGCCTCCTCCTGTCCTCAATCCTCGTCCTGTCCTCCAGCAGCCTCCTGTACCCCAGCCTCCTCCTGTATTCCTCCTGTCCTCCAGCTTCTTCCCGCCCTCCAGTCTCGTCCTTCTGTCCTCCTCCAGCCTCATCCTCCTGTCCTCCAGCTTCTTCCAGTCCTCCAGTCTCCTCCAGCCTCTTCCTGTCTTCCAGCCTCCTCCTGTTCTCCTCCTGCAGCCTTCTGTCTTCCAGCCTCTTCCTGTCCTCCAGCCTCTTCCTGTTGTCCAGCCTCCTTCTGTCCTCCTCCAGCCGCCTCCTGATGTCCTCCCACATTCTGCTGATGTCCTCCTCCAGAAGCCTTCTGTCTTACAGCAGCCTCCTCCTGATGTCCTCCTCCAGCAGCCTCCTGTCCGACAGCAGCCTCCTCCTGATGTCCTCCTCCATCAGCCTCCTCCTGTCCACCAGCCTCCTTCTCCTGTCCTCCTCCAGCCTCCTCCTCCTGTCCTCCAGTCTGCTTCTCCTGTCCTCCAGGCTCTGCCCCCTGTCCTCCTCCAGCAGCCTCCTCCTTTCCTCCAGCCTCCTTCTACTGTCCTCCTCCAGCCTCCTCCTTCAGCCTCCTCCTGTCCTCCAGTCGCCTTCTCCTGTCTTCCTCCAGCAGCCTCCTCCTGTCCTCCAGCCTCCTCACCCTGTTCTCCTCCAGCAGCCTCCTCCTGTCTTCCTCCAGCAGCCTCCTCCTGTCCTCCAGCCTCCTCCCCCTGTCCTCCTCCAGCAGCCTCCTCCTGTCTTCCAGCCTCCTTCTCCTGTCCTCCAGCCTCCTTCTCCTGTCCTCATCCAGCCTCCTTCTCCTGTCCTCATCCAGCCTCCTCCTGTCCTCCAGCCTCTATCTCCTGTCCTCATCCAGCCTCCTCCTGTCCTCCAGCCTCCTACTGTCCTCCAGCAGCACCCTATCCTTTATCCTCCTCCTGTCCTCCACCAGCACCCTGTCCTCTATCCTCCTCCTGTCCTCCAGCAGCACCCTGTTCTCTATCCTCCTCCTGTCCTCCACCAGCACCCTGTCCTCTATCCTCCTCCTGTCCTCCAGCAGCACCCTATCCTCTATCCTCCTCCTGTCCTCCTGCAGCACCCTGTCCTCTATCTTCCTCCTGTCCTCCAGCAGCACCCTGTCCTCTATCTTCCTCCTGTCCTCCAGCAGCATCATGTCCTCTATCCTCCTCCTGTCCTCCAGCAGCACCCTGTCCTCTATCCTCCTCCTGTCCTCCAGCAGCACCCTATCCTCTATCCTCCTCCTGTCCTCCTGCAGCACCCTGTCCTCTATCTTCCTCCTGTCCTCCAGCAGCACCCTGTCCTCTATCTTCCTCCTGTCCTCCAGCAGCATCATGTCCTCTATCCTCTTCCTGTGGCCCCCTGTAAAAAAACCTCTGACTGACTCGCGGAGGGGGCGTGGCCAGCCAAGGTAACTCCTCACATGACTCGTGCAGACATCATGTGAGGAGGTAGCAGGGGATGATCCCGCCTCCTCCTGGACCCTATGCCTCTGCTGCTCTGTAGCTCTAATGTAAGGGACAAGCAGGAGTCGGGACAAACCGGAGGAGAGGGGGGGAACCCATGACATTCTCCCAGCCACCTGTGACTGCGGGACAGAGCCCAAAAAACTGGACTGTCATGCCAAATCTGGGACGGTTGGGAGGTATGGGTTATAGCTGCAATCTTCACCAATTCATGACTGGTGCCTGAGTCTTTGGTGTCAGTGAGGAAGAAAATTAAAACTGGAGCAGCAGGTGCTGGTCATAATACATCAGCCAACTTTTATAAATATTTGGAGACTTGCGAGAGTGCATTTACTAGATTAGTACATGAAAATGTGTCTATAAAGATAAACAGCTTTGTCTGCTGTTTCCATAATGCCTGTAGACTTTAATGGAGAGGTGCACAACCACATCCCTTTTCATGCCATGTTTGAGATGCAGCATCCATATTTGTTCTTATCTGATGGAATGAGATTTTATAAACCTGTGTTACCCAAATTTCTAATACTGCACCTCCACCGCTCAGATCATGCGTGACCCTTCCTGAGAACTTTTAAAGAACTTTTTTTAAACTGTTAGTTCATTAGAGTACCTAAAAGTGTTTTCATTATAAATGTTTTTAGCCGACCATGCATGGCAATTAAGTTCCAGGATTACTTCCTGTTATTTGGGGTTCATTTACATACTATAGAGTGCTTGGAAGGGGAATCTGTAGTTTCCTCATACATCTACATGTTAAAGGGGTATAAGCGGGAGAATCAAATGTAAATCTATGCAGTTGCTTTTCTCACTTTTCTCTAAGACCAACTGGTTGATTGTTGCTCAGTTTACAAGTGCACTTACCTATATTGTCAAATGCAATATGATCCTTATTTCCCCCCACCTATGTTTTTTTTTTGTTCACCACAGGTCCTCTGCTTTGTGATATTTATCTGCTTTGCAGCCTCCATATCTTCCTATTTGGCAGCACCTCTGATTGAGCTTATCATCACTCTTTTATTCCTCATCGTTTACTCAAGTCACTATCATCTGCGCCTTGCTGCTCTCAACTGGCCTTGTACGGTGTGTAGATCACTAGAAAAATTATTGGATTTGGATTTACATTCCCACACCCATACAGTATTATTATTGTAATGACAGAATTGAGCAGCAATTACAGATTGCACATTACGTTTATCCGGAGTAATTTGCTATAGAATTCAATGAGACGGACAGGTACATAACTACTCAGAGAAAGTGTGAGTAGTCATCTGAATCACATTAGCAAACTCTGGTTAATTATTAAGTAGTTCTTCTATGTGTGATAAATACTATGGGAACCAAGCCTCATTTCCTTACCGGCTAATTATGTTTGGCCTATTATACTGATATAATGCAACCTGTTATTACTCTGCCTGCAAGAGAATTAGGTAACATTTCTCCATTAGCACTAATACTCTATTCTGTTACATTTAGGACTTCCTGCGATGTGTCTCTGCGGCTGTCATTTTTGTAGTAGTCTCAATTGTGGCCGCTGCTAGGAGTTCAGGAGAAGGAGGTGCAATTACTGCAGCTGTAAGTATTTCAATCCACCTTCTTCTCTACAAATAGGGCATTAGAAATATGTTATAGCTATAATGACAGGAAACTGATATATGCTTATACGGATAGATATCTTCCAGCAAATCCTTCATGTAGATGCAAGCTCAGGGTGGTCTTCCTTTGGTCAGGAGGCATAGATGTTCTTCTGTTTTGTTGCCATGCAATCATAAATCATCCAAAATTTACTTACCCGGTCCGTTCGCGATCCAGCGGCGTGTTCTCTGCGGTGGATTCGGGTCCGGCCGGGATTCATCAAGGTAGTTCCTCCGACGTCCACCAGGTGGCGCTGCTGCGCTGAAGTTCCCTGAAATGCACTGAAGTTCACGATCCTATCCTGGATGAAGGTGAGTGCAAGCTCCGTGACACAATTTCCTTTTCTAAATGCGGCGTTTTTTCCGAATCCGTCGGGTTTTCGTTCGGCCACGTCCCCCGATTTCCGTCGCGTGCATGCCGGTGCCGATGCGCCACAATTTGATCGCGTGCGCCAAAATCCCAGGGCAATTCAGGTACAATCGGCGCAAATCGGAAATATTTGGGTAACACGTCGGGAAAACGCGAATCGGGCCCCTAATAAATGACCCCCATTGAGGCTTATTTACTAAGGGTCCGCGCCCGAATTTTCATCTTCAGGTTTTGCATGGCTATGACAGGTATTTAGCAGTGGATTGTGTCGCACGCGATCGGATTGTGGCGCAGCTGCGCTGGCTTTCATGTGACAGAAAATGGGGCTGGCAATCGGATGTTTCGACTGATTCGGACTGAGTGTGGGATTTAACTTTCAAAATGTGTCACAAGACAATGCACTTACATGCACCAGGAAGAAGAAGGTAAACTCTGTCGGACCTGAGCGGGGAAGCGATACATGCACAATATTAGGCGCACAATCTTAGTGAATCGCGGCAGAATGCTTTCTCGTTGGACAATGCACTTTTTCTGAACTCCATGGACCGAAGTAAATGTGCCCCATTTTATTCTTCACAACACAATACAAGATGGTGACAGTTTTTTCCAGTGTTGGTCTAACCTATATACAAAGTCTGCCTTGGATCCAGGTTCTGACACATAATAATGGGTCTCCAGCCCATGAAGTATGGTCTCAACTGTCAGACTTGTGTCACCAGCAACCCATTAGACTGGCTGCTGAGTCAGCAATTTCTGTGTCCTTTGTGATGCACCTTGTAAGAATCTCGCATTTTCTTTTCCAAAATTTACCATGGTGTAGGTTAAAATAGTCTGACCAGGTCTGATATTTCCTGTCGGTCCATATGGATGGTGATAAAAATTTTCCATTTGCAAAAGACACCCTTAAAGCATTGTAGTTTGCACCAAGTTTATCCTTTATCCACAGGATAGGATATTACATAGACTTATTGGTGAGGGTTCGACTGTTTGGACCCCCACTGGTCACAAGAAAATGGGGTTCCCATTCTCACTATTTGATGGAGCGGCAGATTGAGCATGCATCCTATGCTCAATACAGTACTAAGGGAGTTTCAGAAATGACAGAGGATGAAAAGTAATCATTGTGTATAATTCTAAAATACTAGAATACTAAAATACACACACACAGTGCTCATTGATAAGACATTTTTTGACATGTACACAGCCTTCCAGTATCTCAGCCACTACATCCTGTTCCTGGAAGTGACATGCTCGCTTTCAAAGAGTTTTATGGGCAGACTCTCTTCATCTCATCACAGAAGGGCTCTGTTTTTCACAGTTGTTTGTCCAGTGCCTGCCCCCTTGCCATATACCCACAACAAGGTCCTCACTTTCCCCTTTTACAACAGGAGAACACTTTTCTGGATGTTCTCCTAATATACCTATTATAGAAAATCTACCGTAAGCGTTGATGCATTATGAACCAAACATACCTTGAGAATGCTGTAGCTACACTGATGCAGAAACATATCTTGTTTAACCCCTGAGCTGAGTGGTTTTGCTGAAAAAAACTATTCTAAAATTATAACAATGAGGCTCTCTCACTCCTTTGGTTGCTCAGCGCTTCTTCTCACCCTAATTATCCACTGCTTCAGCCTTGTCCGGCACAGCATAAGCCGAGAATAGTCATCACTGTGTTGTCCCTGACAGGCAGACGCAATCAATTGCTGTACCATCCCCCAGCTGCTGCGTAGTAGTCATCCAGCTAAGGTTGATTAGTTCTGTCTGGACAGTTCAGGAAGCTCTATGTTTAATGTTTTTAATGTAGGCACCCAGCTTTGCCAAGGTCCGGAATTTTATGCCGGTAATTGTTTTTTCAGTAAAACCGCTCAGCTCAGGGATTCAACAAGATATTTTTATGCATCAGTGTAGCTACAGCATTCTCAAGGTATCTTTTGTTCAAAATGCATGTTAAAAAAATGGTAGACTTCCTTTAATGGTAGATTGATGGTAGGTTTCCAGTGACCTTCTTAACCCTAATCTATTTTGATGGCTATTTCTAAAATACATTTTACACTAAACTACAGTTTATCTAACTAATATGCTAATTTCTATAAGAGGCTTGGAGTAGCCTCTCCGGGGAGTGGAGTAGCCTCTCCAAGCATCGGGAGCAAAGGCTACTCCAGCCCCAGTAGCCTCTGCAAGCCTTCCCACCTGCTCATCCCCGGCGCGCTGCTGCCGTGCTCCCTGTCCTTGGCTCCATCGGGTGACCTATGTGCGTGCACAGACTCATATCTGTGCATAGCGGCGCCCTGTCGGCTCTGAAGACAGAAAGCTCAGTAGGAGCCGATAATGCGGATACAGGACAGCAGAGCGCCGGGAACGAGCAGGTGGGAGGGATTACAGACTTTACTGGGGTGTGGAGTAGGCTTTGCTCTTGCCGCCCGGAGAGAGGTTACTCCATGCCCCAGTAGCCTCCGCCAGAATTTAGCATATTAGTTAGATAAACCGTAATTTAGTGTAGAAAGTATTCTAGGCTTAGCTAAAGATAGATTAGGGTTTAGAAAGTCACTGGGAACCTACCATAAGAGGTAGATTTCTGATTGTAGGTTTCCCTTAATACGCATTTGGGCTCATTTATCACATATTCCAGTTTTTTTAGATGTTTTAGGCACAAAATTTTGTGCAACTGATACCATTAACTGATACTTTCCTACGCATGGTCATGACTGGAGTGTTTTATGTGCAATTATTTGTGCCTCTTGAGCTGCAAATTAACATTAAATCAGGTGCAAACATCTGGAGGCAGAAGAAAAGCAAAGACAAATTAGGCGCAAACCAGGTTTACTGCTATACAGCAAACTTGGTGCAAATACCCCAATGCGCCTGTAAAGTCATTACAATACAACCAAAAAACATGCATCAGCCTAGTTTGGTGGCAGAAATATTTAACATACCAGATTAATGTTTTTTTCAATGGCAGCAATTTTCCCAATTAAAATTAATTTAATCACAAAGTGTTAATCAGACTGCAAGTACATTGGGCGGTCATTTATCTTAGCTTTTTCTTATTTTTTTTCTCTTATATTTGTGCCTTTTTTTTGGCGCATTTGAATATTTGCACAAAAATTTGCAACTTTTTACCGGCCCAGCAAAGTTTGCTGTGACTTTTTTTTCAGTGCTGTACCTAACATATCTTTAAAACCTATCTATGAATGTGGACGTATGAAACAGTTGCACAATTTCTGTAAAAATTTACAGTCTTTTTGTTATAGGTAGCTCAAGATTCTGCAAAGTTGAAGTCATCAAACTGAAAATGCCAAATGTATCACCCTCTCAGATAAATCCAACAAAAACAAAAAAAGAAACAAACAAATATTCTGACTAATGATAAATGACCCCCATTGTATAGTATAAGTTCCATGTATGATCTCAAGCATATTGTAGATCTGGACCAGGGAGCTCTGTACAGAACATTATTAGAAAGATATACAATGGAGCATTGCAGTGCTGTGTAAACTCACTTTTTTTTAGTATTAAAACTAAACACGTTGAGTTGGCGCAACTCTAAGAAGTTTATCGATGTTGCTGGTAACAAAAGTGGTGTTACCAGATCAATATAGATCCAATAATGGAACTACTGAAAACAAAACAAAAACGGAGTACCTGCGCCAATCGGTCTGTCAATAGGACAACCTCCTCTATACCATCATAACCATAAAATGAAACTCATAATATATATATATATATATATATATATATATATATATATATATATATATATATGTGGAGGAGCTCTATATTATATCAGATATAGTGGAGTGTGGACAGTAAATAACTATGTGGATACCTGGTGGGGGAGGACAACAGACTTCCCAATCGGATGTGGAGCCGGTCCTTCTCAGTGCTGGAATGTGGAGGTGTAGATGAATCCACAAATAAGATTTTCCAGAACGATTTCCGCAGGTAATCCAACATAGCTTTCTTAGACTTGAGGATCGCTGTTTGCACGTGGAGTAGAGCCCCGGCCGGCGGCTACTGCTCCATACACAGTTCCGTTTGCAATCCGCGTGGTGACGTCACCAAAAGCGGTAAGTCCAGAGAGACAAACTTGTTCCTACGCGTTTCGAAGGCTGCTGCCTTCTTCGTCAGGGAATTTGTGTCACTGTGCATATGGTGTGCTTTTATAGCGATAACATGTCCAAGTATACTGAACCAAAACCTCCTAAGTAATAAAATCTATCTTTCTACATGTTTTGTTAAAAACTGTTTTATTCAACACTAAAAGTTAAAATAGTACCTGGGTGTACATTAAAAATATAAGTGTTCTTTGTAAGGCACTACAACTGCTTATTTATAATATCATACATGATGTACCTAAAAAACATGGTGTATCTAAGAGTTAAAATCTATGTTGAGACACTCATTACAGAAAAGCAAATAGTTCTATCTCCTGATTTAGTCCTTCGGGTGCTAAAGAGTCAAGTAGGAGGATCCATTTAGTTTCTGTCCTTGACATCTGGGCAATGTAGTTTCCTCCCTTCCAGCTTGGATTCACTTTTTCTATAGCGAAAAACTTTGAACCCGCAAATTGTTTTTGATGGAATAATTTATAATGTTTTGATAGGGGGTGTTCTTCCGATCCTTTTATGATGTTTCGTCTGTGTTCATTGATGCAATTTTTTAATTTTCTCTTGGTCCGACCCACATAGAGTTTATTACAGGGGCATCTAATGCAGTATATGACCCCCTTAGTGGAGCAATTCATATGGTTCTTTATCTTATATTTCTCTGGACATGTACTGGGTCCAAAGGTTTTAGTTATCCCTTTATTTTTTTAAGTTTTACATGCATTACAATGAGTGCACGGAAAAAATCCATAAGTATGTAAAAAGTTTCAAAAAGCTGCTTCACATATAAACATTAAAAAGTGTTTAAACTGCGATACAGTGGTTTATGACAATAACAAAAAAATGCTTTTTGAAGCTTACAACTACTATTTCACGTGGTAGGTTTCCTTTAAGATGATATCATAGACACCATCTTACAGGCACTGCCTGCAGACAGTCCTGGGGTCCTGATCAGACCTCAGGGCAGTCAAAGGAAAAATCGGCGCACCCCCCGAAGAAGACACAGGGGGGTTATTGTGGGGCAGAGAGCCCTGGCATGCCGATTCGGCTAAGGTGCAGATCCAAACCGGCATCAGTGCCATACTAGTACTGCGCTGAGCTCTAATAGCGGAAGCGCTCGCCGGGGTTAAGAAATAGTTACACCATTTATCTAGTTCTGGTTGTCCAGAACTAAAAAAATATTTCTACATTTCCCTAGAAACAGCAACTCCCCAGTCCTTTGGCTATGTTAGGTTTCTATAAATATTATAGAAGTCAGCATGATGGGAGACATTGTTCATTGGCATTTCTAACTCAAGTCATTTTGGTTTGGTCATTTACAGCTCTTTGGGTTCTCATTTACAGCTCTTTGGGTTCCTACTGGTTGGAGTGTTCTGTTATGATGCTTACATTACTTACAAGACAGAAATCACAGACCAGGCAGCTGAGATGGGAGATGGTGAGCAAACTCTTTCAACATGAATTGTCTGAACCCACTATATACACACATTTTTATTTGCACTTTTATAAAGAACAATACTGACCTTAAAGCGCAACTGTCACCAAGAATGTTATTTTTAGCTGATGACAGGTTCCATTAGTCTATGCTATGCTGGTTTTTTAAAAAAAATTCTTTGTCAGTATTTTGAAACATTTCAGTAGTTTATATAAGTTTAATCAAATTACCTGGCTCCACACCATTAGCATGTGGTGAGTCTAGGGGAGGGGCAGCTGCATCTGTGTGTGCCTGTGTCCCCCAGCCTCCACTGCCTGTTCAATGAACATGACATGAAATGGGGAGAGGTGAGAGAGCTGCATGAGTGTGAAGGAGACTGAGGAGACTGATACAGGCACACACAGGCTGCAGCTGCCCCTCCTGTGGGACTAACCATACACTGCTGGTAGGGAGCCAGGTAATCTGAATCTGAACTTATATAAAGTACTGAAATGATTCAGAATGCTGACAAAGACATTTTTAACATCAGCATAGCATAGACTATTGGAGCCTGTTGCAGCTAAAAAGTTAATTCCTGATGTCTGATTCACTTTAAAAATGATAGACACCCCCACTGTATGGAGAGTTCTCAGCTGTGACTTTTAAAATGTGGTACATGATACATTTTCCACTGCAGGTTTAACAGTTTACCAAATAAATTTATTTTTGTCTAGTGTGCAGTTTCCATCCAAATAGATACATAATGTGAGAAAACATTTGAAACCTGAACGGGGAACACTTCACAATTCTGGAGCATGTTATTTCATGAATTATTTTCAAATTAATAGTATGGATTTTTCAACAGAAGTTTTAAAGTGCTTCTGCAATTCCATGTGTCCCAATTTGTTTTTCTTTTAGGTGCTGGTACTCCATAATCACGACTAGAAATTAACTCATGGGAATAACATGGACATATTCTGACATCATAAGGTTAATAATCTGCTCAAAACTCAATTTGTTCTGGATTCTCAGTATTTATCAACATACCTGACCTGAGCCAACACATCAATGACGCCATAAGAGATATGCAATGTGAAGATTGTCCTAAATCTGTGCCTTATTAAATATGTGTTTATGCTTCACAGAAGATTTACGATTGAATAGAATGAGTATATGTAACTTCTTGTTCTGCCAAAATGCAGGAGAAGGCCGTCTGTTTGATTACATCAACTATTTTACAACCCAGTTGGTCATATGATGGTAAATCAGGCAGATGTGCCTATTGTCCAGTGATGTTGTATTTGTTACTCTGCATTTATCATTACAACTAACTTCAATAGACTTACTAAAGTAAATGTAAATGTAAAACAGCTATTGATCAATGTTTACAAAAATGTATGATGAATGATAAAGTGGAGGATGTTTATTGTATAGCGTGTTTTCCTTTACCAAGATTAAAAATGATTACCTATGCACAGGATTGATGATAAATGCTTCATCTGAAGGTTGAGATGCCCCTGTTATGGATAATGGGGTAGTTGGACATAGATGCTGTCTTGCTATGTGACTGGTGGAGATTGCCAAGCACTGCACTACTGGAAAGACAGTTTAATGATCAACCACTGCTCTGTTCACACAGGTGTCAAATGGCCACCATACTAATAATCATTGGTATTCCTTGTGATCAGCCATCCATTGATTTGATGATTATTATGATGCAATCTTGAAAAATATGTTTTAATTAATACTCACTTTTAAGATAGATTCACACTGAATCACCATGTGCTGGCCAGATTTCATGAATCGACCACAGTTTGAGGATGAGACTCCAAGTATTATAGGGATATATGATGCAAGGAGTCCCATCTTCCCCACTAAAAAGCAGCACAGAACTGATTGATTACACTTGGATGCTGCTGATGTGTGGTGAAGAAGGTAAACTTGTATCATATATCACTTTGATGCAAGGAGTCTCATCCTCAGCACTTTGGTCAGCAATTGATATTGATAGTATAATGACAAAATAACATTTTCCAATATACTATCTGTATCAATTCCTCACAGTTTTCTAGATCTCTGCTTGTTCTCCTGCTATAGGAAGCTTCTATGTTTTCTTCCAGTGATGGAAGGCAGGTGAACGAGCCGTTATTATCTGAGTAATCAGAGCGACAAGAAAATAACGGCTCGTGCACCTGCATGTCCATCACATACCATGGACAGATTTCTATCCACTGGAAGAAAACATAGTGGGTCATTTACTAAGGGCCCGATTCGCATTTTCCCGACGTGTTACCCGAATATTTCCGATTTGCGCAGATTTTCCCTGTATTGCCCCGGGATTTTTGGCGCACACAATAGGATTGTGGCGCATCGCCGCTGGCATGCACGCGACGGAAATCGGGGGCGTGGCCAAACGAAAACCCGACGGATTCGGAAAAACTGCTGCATTTAAAAAAAAAAAGTGTTGCGGGACATGCCTTTACCTTCACTAGGAATAGGCCGGTGAACTTCAGGGCATTCCTGAGGGCATCGGGGAACTTCAGCACCACAGCGCCGCCTGGTGGACGTCGGAGGAACTACCTTAGTGAATCCCGGGCGGACCCGAATCCACCGCAGAGAATGCACCAATGGATCGCGAATGGACCAGGTAAGTAAATCTGCCCCATAGACTCTTTCAGGACAGCAAGCAAAGATCTAGAAAACCATTAGGAAATTATACAGAAAGTATATTGGAAAATGGGATAACTTTTCATTACACAAAACATATCAATTACCTGACAATCCCTTTAAGTCATGATCCACGCATGATGTAATAACTGTTAATAACTGATATAGTAATTAAAACATAGCAAAATGATAATTGAGCTGTGCTCTAATATGCAACATAGGGGTTTACACTGAAGATCAAAACAATGCACAATTTCTTAAATGTAAAGGTCATTGTGTAGTCCTATGTGAATATATCCCAACATGAAGAAAGTTGCAGTATTTTAGCTTATTTCATAAATTGAATATACCCTAAAGCACAGAATAAAAATGCTAATGTGATAATTGTAAAAGAACACTGATCATAAATAGAGAACAATTTCTCATACCTGCAAGTTATTGGTGTTAATATGGCACCTGGTGCTAATTTACTTAACTGGTAGCCTAACTTTGCAGTTTTCACTGACTTTGCAAAAATGTTGTGCCATTGCAAAGTAATTAAAACCATCAGGTTGTACAGATGGAGGTCAAAGGGGTGACCCTATCAGCCATAGCATGAACAAGTCTGTGATTTCTATATTATAATTTCTATATTGCATCTTTACAACTTCACAAACTTATTCAAGTCCCCCAAGAAAGCTGGGGACTTCTCAAAAGAGAAAATGCAAGAGAGGACAAGATAATGAGAATCTCCATGGGTAATTGTTTCAACACTGCAGCTGGAGTTGCTCTCCAATTCAACACTGAACAGGGTAAGTAACTGTCTCATCACACAGTGGGGCACATTTACTTACCCGGTCCGGAGGATTTCCCGAAAGTGCATTATCCCACACAATGCACTGTACCGCGATTCAATAAGATTGTGCGCCCGATTTCTTGAATGTGTCTCTTCCCCGCTCAGGTCCGCCGGAGTTCATCATCTTCCTCCCGGTGTATGTAAGTGCATTGTGTGCAACACAATTTTAAAGTTAAATCCCACGGTTTGTTCAAATCAGTTGGATCATCTGACGGTCCGCCCCCCGATTTGTGTCCCATGAAAGCCGGTGCCGCTGCGCCAAAATCCCCTTCTATATGCCTGTACCAGCGCCGCAAATCCGAAAATGCCGGAATATCCGACTAAAGTGCGGCCCACGGGACCCGTAGTAAATAAACCTCAGTGTCTCAATGTTTAATCCCACTCTGCAGTGATTAAAACTCTTATTAGCAGAAATAATCAAATGGGCTATACTCAGCTTTTGCTGAGGTGCATGTTGTTTGGACAGAAAAAAAGTGATTCACAGTTCATTTTAGTTATGAAAGAAATTTTAATTTAACTGGGTCTGATGGGAAACATTATTTCCACTGAGGATAGAATTAAGCAATAGGAGCTCATTTACTAAGGGTCGCGCAGCGCACTTTTGTCGGACTGTACACCTTTTTCGGGGCTAAAATGGCTTGAACATGTATTTAAGAAGTGTGTGCGCTTGGATTGTGGTGCATGGGACCCTTTTTGTGGGGCGTGCTGTGGGACGGTCTGACTGATTTGGACTGAGCGCCATATTTAACTTTCAACTTGTGTCGCACGCCCTATGTTTAACATGCACCACAAAAAAGATGGTGAACTCTGCCGGACCTGAGCGGGGAAGCGATACATTCATGATTTCAGGCACATGATCTTAGTGAATTGCTGCATGCTGCATTATACACGGACAATGCACTCAGTGAACTCCAGTGACCTTTTCAGTAAATGTGCCCAATAGTGTGTAAAGAAGTCAGTGAAAGGTGGTGGAGGAAGTAGAGTGCATGCAAGTGGTATCAGAACCTTCTTCAACAACACATGGTTCCCTTCTTGCGTTCTTCACTTAATCAGCCAGCAATTTTCATGCAGGATAATGTCCCCGTCACACAGCAAAACGGGTAAATCAATTCCTTGAAACATAAAGCTTTGAAACAATGAAATGGCAGCTCAGAGTCCTGATCTAAACCTATTCGAAAACCTCTGAAAAATCTTAGGTGACAAAGTTTAGGCCATGAAACCCACAACAGTCATAGAACTGTGGAAGAGACTGGAAGAAGAGTGGACCAAAAATCACACGAGAGCAGTGTAAGAGACTAGTGATGTCCTATGGCTGCAGATGTGCTGAAGTCATTCAAAGCAAAGACCTGTGCACTTGCTACTGACTGGAGACTGTTGAAACCTTCAGAAAGTTATAACCTTTCCCTGTGCTTCAGTTATTGCTCTTCTCATCACTTTTTTTTGCAAAGTGAAGGTTTTTATGTTGATATACTTTGGTTATTTTGTAAAACATTGTTCTAGTGGCATTATGTACCCCTTACAAAAAATCCTTCAAATAGAGATTACATTATTTCTGAAAAAATCAAATCATCATACATTGTTCTCTAATCTTGACGTCCAGTGTATATAGAAAATGCTCCCACCATTACTGACAGTAAAAGATGCATATAAGAGAATAATGTATGGTGTACACAAGCAGATTATTGATGTGCTTCAGACTAGTGATCCAAACCCTTGTATTCAGGTAAAATCAAGACTTTGCACAATGTTCGTGATGCTATTTTATTTTGGCAAAACTCATATAAACATTGTGTCACAGTTGACTTTTCGTCCGATGGGCCGTCATCAATAAACAAGGCTGAATAAAGTAAGTTTATATGAAGTTCAGAGATGGGTATCATGCGGCTTCTCTCTTACAGTATGCACATATACTATAGTAGTGCGGCCACACAATACATACTACATATACACATACCTTATATAGTGTGTTTCTGTTTGATGAAGGCCCATTGACCAAAATGTGACACACTGTTCATTTATGCTGTTCAAATTATGTCAAAATAAAATAGCATCACAAATGTGCTCAGTCTCTGCCTAAGTAAATTATGCATAAAGAGGGAATTCCATGAAATTATGCATAAAGAGGGAATTCCATGAAATTATGCATAAAGAGGGAGTTCCATGACAAATGAGTAACATGGTAGCAACAAGTTTATTGTGGCATTTAGGTACTTGTTACAGCTACCCGTAAAGCTTAGAAAACTCTTTTGATGTGGCCCTTTTACGCATCATTGGTCAGACCAAAAACCATCATGCTACATGTACCTTGTGTACCTTGTTCACTGTATTTGTATTCCTCATAAAATTCTTCCGTGGACATATTGATCGATGTTACCAGTTCAGGTTTAAATAATAATAATTTATTCAAATATTTCCAGGTGAAGTAACAGAGGAACATAATATATTATGGGGCAAATTTATCAAAATTATCTAAAAGTATGATGGACAGTCTTTTACACCACCAGTATAAGTGCCTTATACTGAATGATAAACCTGGTGTGGTTTAGGACTATTTACTCAAAATTTTCACCTCCTATTTTTTGTCTAAGTTTATTCCTAAAAATGTGCCTACATTTTATTGCATTTTCATAATTTATTACGCATCAGTATTTTATTAGAACATTCCACTTACTAGTCTTGCGAGTGTTTAAAAACTGTCTAGAACGCTTGATAAATGTGACACATGAACACAATGAGACACATTTACTTACCCAGTCCCTCGGAGTTCCCGGTCTGACGATCCCGCGCTCAGTGCCAATCAGTCGGATCGTCCAACGCCCCCCCCCCCCATTTTTTCTGTCACATAAAAGCCAGGGCCGCTGTGCCAAAATCCATCGCGTGGGACACAATCCCCTGCTAAATCCCAACGGCTCAAATCCCAAAAACCATGAACAGTCCGATGGAAATGCCATCCGTGGACCCTTAGTAAATAGGCCCCATTGTGTAAACGGCCCCATTGTGTAAACAGCCCCATTGTGTAAACAGCTCTGATGTTGACATCAGAGCTGTGCGTCGCACGGAGCTGCCGCCGCTGCGGCTGCCGGGTGGATCGCACAGAAGACCTGAGGGGGCCGCCGGAAAGGTGAGTTTAGATTTATTTATTTTTTTAATCAACTATCTCTATCACGGGGAAGGGGGGGCAGCTATTTACTGGGGCAGGGGCTGCCGGCTATCTACTGGGGCAGGAGCCGCTGGCAGGCTGTATACTGGGGAAGGGGGCTGGCAGGCTGTATACTGGGGCAGGGGGCTGGCAGGCTGTATACTGGGGCAGGGGGCTGGCAGACTGTATACTGGGGCAAGGGGCTGGCAGGCTATATACTGGGGCAAGGGGCTGGCAGGCTATATACTGGGACAGGGGGCTGGCAAGCTGTATACTGGTGCAAGGGGCTGGCAGGCTGTATACTGGGGCAGGGGGCTGGCAAGCTGTATACTGGGGCAAGGGGCTGGCAGGCTAAATACTGGGGAGGCTGTGACCAATGCATTTTCCACCCTCGGCTTATACTCGAGTCAATAGGTTTTCCCAGTTTTTTGAGGTAAAATTAGGTGCCTCGGCTTATACTTGGGTCGGCTTATACTCGAGTATATACGGTAATTTTAATTATGGAGCAACATATACAATAAAAGTATTAATATATGTACATATATATTCACATTATATAATACATAATATTATTATATAATGTAATTAAGGCTTGTAGAATATTATTTGAGGGACTGTGTATGCACTAAAATGGAGTCTCTCTATATATCATATGATTCAGGGCACTGTATAGAATACAATTAATATGAGAAGTCGCTGTGTTTAAAGCAATTCAAGGGGCAAGTATGATATATATTACATTTAGAGGTGGAATTGTATATAGTTTTTTTTATCAAATCAGTTGAGCTGAAGGGCTCTTGGGGCGTTCCCACAGCCCCTCCGTGCTGTAACTTCCCAGGCTGTTACATTGTTCAGGAGCATGTCTCCCCTCCTCCTTGTTCCCTCAGCACTTCCCTCCTCCTCTGCCTATTGTAATCTCATGCAGTGGGAGGGGGGAAGTGTGCCCTGCACACTTTAACAGCATGTGAAGCTACAGCACAGAGGGGTCTGTTAACACTCCAAGAGCCCTTCTGGCTTATTAGCATCATTTTAAAGGGCACCTACCACCACAAATCTACCTATAAAGGTAGATCGGGTGGTAGGTGAATCAATGGGACGTGAGGAGAGCCCTTTTAAGGGCTAATCCTCACGTCCCCGCACTGTTTTATAAACTTTTATTACCCTAATATGTTAATTTACTTATGCGGCTACTGGGGCGTGGAGTAGCCGCATCTGAGGTTACACGAGGCGGCTACTCCACGCCCCGGTAGCCACATTACCTCTCCTACTCACCATGTTCGGCGCGCAGCTGCTCGTAGCTGCGCGCCCTCGTCCGCCGATCCTGCCGTCTGCGCATGCGCAGAACAGCAGGCCCGCGCCTGCGCGGTCACTGCTCTGAAGCCGGGGCTGCGCAGGCGCGGGCCTGCTGTTCTGCGCATGCGCAGGCGGCAGGATCGGCGGACGAGGGCGCGCAGCTACGAGCAGCTGCGCGCCGAACATGGTGAGTAGGAGGGGTAATGTGGCTACCGTGGCGTGGAGTAGCCGCCTCGTGTAACCTCAGATGCGGCTACTCCACACCCCAGTAGCCGCATAAGTAAATTAACATATTAGGGTAATAAAAGTTTATAAAACAGTGCGGGGACGTGAGGATTAGCCCTTAAAAGGGCTCTCCTCACGTCCCATTGATTCACCTACCACCCGATCTACCTTTATAGGTAGATTTGTGGTGGTAGGTTTCCTTTAAATGTTGATTTTAGAAGGAAAGAGGCCATGAATAACATGCTTAATTTTGATGGTAGAATTCCTTTAAAATTCTAATCCTACTATCTCCCATCTGCCTTTAAGTAAGAGTCAGAACACAACCATATTAGATAGTTGGCATGGAATAAGGAAATGTGTATAGCCTATATAGGCTCTATGATGCAGAACCTTCACAAAAGCTCTAATTATCACCCAATCAGCCAACAAATAAGCAAATACTTGTTACACGCATATCCTTTGCCTGTGGGTTTAGTTTGCTTATATTCTCCCTAAAGTTTGAGATATCAAGAGGTGCCAGGAAAATGTTTTTCTTCAATTCATTTTGTATGTTACTAGATGGATACAAACACACACACACACGTACATACAGAAATTGGAGTACATTCAACAAGTAAAGGAGAGACACAACTATCGAGGTGTGCTAAGAACAATGTGAGCTCAAAGTTATCAAGACTTGCCTGAGTGGTGAGTGTAAACTTTGCAATTCTCTGTTTAAAGAAGAAGAAGCTATTGCATACAAAGTACATTATAGGCATGAATGTGTAAAGAAGATATTCTAAACATTCAGTGAGGGTTGCATTTTGCAGACACTCTTTATTTGGGTTATGTTTACATTGTATGTACAGTAGTTTCATAAGATAGCTTCTAGGAACAGATTCACTCTTCATCATGGAGTTTTTGCTGTGGAGAAAGAATGAAGAATATTTACTATATTATTAGACAATGATGAAATGTATATATTTTAAAGTGAATCTATTACCAGCAATGTAATTTTTAGCTGGTGACAGGTTTTAATAACCTATATTCTGAATGCTGGCACTACTTTAACCCCTTTGTGGCGCAGGCTTTTCTTTGGTTCATTTTTCTCTTCCGACCTTCAAAAATCTATAACTTTGTGAGGGCTTATTTTCTGTGTAACAAATTGTACTTCTCAGTATTTATTATTTCATTTCATGTACTGGGAAGCTGAAAAAAAACTAAAATCTGGGGAAATTGGCAAAAAAAAAAATGCATTCGGTCACCTCAGTTATTACAGCTTTCACTTTGGGCTCCAAATGATATGTCTTCTTTATTCTTTGGTTCAGTGCAATCACAGTGATACTAAATTTATATAGGTTTAATTTTGTTTTAAAGACCCGAGGCTGATCGACCCAAGGCTGAAAGACCCGATGCTGATCGTCGCTCCACAATGGAGTCCCAGGGAGTTACAATCAAAAACACGATGGCACATACCACCGTATTTTGACTGGTGTCGTCGGCAAACCATTAGTGAACACTTGCGATGGGGGGGGGGGGGGGGGGTTAGCAGTGGGTGTTTGCTGCAATGTGTCACAGTCTCCACACCATCCTCCTCCCCTGTCTGCTCAATGAACATGACAGGAAAAAGGGAGGGGCAGAGAGAGCTGGATGAGTGTAGAGGATAGGTAGAATGCTGCCACCCGCTGCTGGCAGAAAGTCAGACAACAAGAAATAAAGGCTTTGGGACAAGTCACCATGCAAAAATTACATTCTTGGTGAGAGGTTTGCTTTAAAGGACATCTACCGCCAGGATGAAAGACTGTATGCAAATATGCCTCAGGGGCTCCAGGCCCCATTAACAACTATGGAACCTGGAGCGCCTCAGGCTAATTTGCATACAGTCCTTCATCCTGGTGGAAGATGCCCTTTTATTCATTATTTAAATAATTTAGCATATTGCAAACTCCAAGCTACTCTATCACTACTATGGATTTCTGTGGTCCTAAAATGATACTTTGCAAGGACTTTCCTTTGCTTGCTTACATTTTACTTTATGAATACATAATAGATGTTCTGTTACTCTCTTACACTAAAACTGATGAATTACTTCATTTGGTCAACAAAGGGATGCGTGCCTTTGTTTATAGAGTGATGAAACACCACTGGTCGTAGCATATATAGGAAGCAATAGTAGCTGGGGAATCAGGCGCATTGTAATCAGTGCAATAAGTTTTAACATAACAGAATCGTGTTGTTTTAATTAGTTTGAGTCATTATTTCGAACTTACTAATGTGATGCTAAAAAGTGCATGAAAACTGAGAACACTGACCTTGCCACCCACATCTCTGCTCTTGGCTCTCAACTTGTTGACTTGCGACTCTGCAATATCTGCACGTTCCTCTGCTTCATCAAGCTCATGCTGCACTTTACGGAATTTGGCCAAGTTTGTGTTGGCTTGTTCTTCCTATTAGTAAATTCAAAGAAAATTTGGTTATAATAAGCAAAAGTACAAAAAAGACAGGATCTGATGGGTAATGTAATTTACTTACAGCTTCTTCTGCCTGTCTCTTATAAGCTTTCACTTTAAGTTGTAGCTTATCTACAAGGTCCTGCAAGCGAGCCATGTTCTTTTTGTCCTCTTCGGTCTACAGAGGAAAAGGATAGATATACATAAGCCCATACGACTGTAATTATTTACCTTTTACATGAACTCAACACAAGTTTGCTTACTCAAGAACCCTTCATCTTTATGCCGTACCTGGTAAGTGAGTTCTTTAATGCGTCTCTCATACTTCCTCACACCCTTCACTGATTCAGCATTGCGCTTCTGCTCAGCTTCCAGCTCATTGTCCAGTTCCCGGACTCGGGCCTCCAGCTTCTGCAGTTGCTTCTTACCACCTTTCATGGCAATCTGCTCAGCCTCATCAAGACGCTGCTGAAGATCCTTAATCGTTTGCTCCATATTTTTCTTCATTCTCTCCAAATGAGCACTGGTGTCTTGCTCCTTCTTTAATTCCTCTGCCATCATGGCAGCCTGTCATGGGAAGAACATGTAAAAAGTACATTATATCTAAATCTATTTCATTTTAGCTTACGGATGGCAAAGAGCTGAATACTTTGAATTTCTGGTTTACAAGATACATACATCAGTAATAGCTTTTTTGGCCTTTTCTTCTGCATTGCGACATTCCTGAACTGCCTCTTCCACCTCTGACTGCAGTTGGGAAATATCAGATTCCATTTTCTTTTTCTGATTGATCAGGCTTGTGTTCTGTGTGGTACAAATTTGATGAAGTTAATAAATAAAAATGCAGAAATGTAGCAGGTTAATTCTGTTAAAAAGGGGTCTGGGAAACAAAACTTTGGGGTATGATTATTTGAGGAGTTTGGAGTTATATCAAAAATGGACCTGAGAATGCAGAAGTTGGACTCTCTCACTGGTTTCTATCAGCTCTTGCTCGGCAAGCTTGCGCCCCCGCTCTGTCTGCTCCACCAGGGACCGTAATTCCTCAAGTTCAGCTTGGAGCAGCATGTTTCTCCTTTCCACAATTGCAATATTTTCTTTTAAGTCTTCACTAGCTCTCAAGGAATCATCTAACTGAATTTGAGTGTCCTATGAAAAGTAATATGCGTTTGTTAAGAATACATTCTAAGATCTGATAACATTTTGCCCCACATGAGCATGCATAAATCTCAACATGATAACTTACTTTAAGACTGCTTTGTGCCACCTTCAAATGTTTGTGGGCCTCAGCTGCAGCACGATTTGCCTGACTAAGCTGAATCTCCATTTCATTGAGGTCTCCTTCCATTTTCTTTTTAATCCTGAGGGCCTCATTACGACTCCTAGTCTCTGCTTCTAGTGAGGTTTGAAGTGACTCTACTAATCGCTGGTGGTTCCTCTTGATTTGTTCCATTTCTTCATCCTTCTCTGACAATTTACGTTCAATCTCAGACTTAACCTGAGTGAACTCAAGTTGGGTGCGCAAAATCTTCCCTTCTTCATGCTCCAAAGAGGCCTAAAAATAAAAACCTGACTTTACTAGGCTATAATCATGAAAAATGACGATTACATCTCAATGTCTGAAAGAACTTTGCTCAAATACTGCACTGCCATGTTCTTACCTCTGCTTCTTCCAAAGCAGACTGGATTTCCATCTTTTCCTGCTCTAGTTGTTTTCTAACTTTTTCGAGTTCATGTATGCTTTTTCCACTCTCTCCAAGTTGCTCTGTTAGGTCTGAGATTTCCTCTATGAAAAAAAAATTACTTGAAGTAAATCCACACTTAAAACGTAAAAATTTTTACCCTATTTCCGTTGCCAGGATAACATTTCACAGTATTCTGCAGATATCCAGAGCTTGGGATTTTTTGGCATATAAAAGTTGCAAAAAGTTTTTTTTTTTACTTTTCATTTAATTTCATTTTATATTTTGTTCAGCTGGAAAAAATGTGTTAGAATTGCCAAAAAAATTGCAGATTCACCATATTGCTATGGGCTTTGTTTTTACATATTTTCCTGTATGGTCCAAACACCTCACCTTTATTCAGTGGGTCGGTACAAACACAGTGATGCCAATTTAATTAGGTCTAACTGGTTAACTGCCACTGCACCAACCTCGGTAGTGGTCGGCAGGTGTCAGCTATGTAAGACACCCACCGCATAAGGAACTGCTTAAAAAGCATACCTTGGAGGTTTTTGTTTTCCCTCTTTAAAGTCTCCAGATGCTCCAGGGATTCCTCATAGGCATTCTTTAACTTGAAGAGCTCAGTGCTTAGTGTACGGGCCTCTTTTTGAGAGGACTCTAGCTCAGCCTGTGATTCTTCAAATTTCTGTTTCCATTCTGCTAAGATCTGAATAATAAAGGTTTGTTACAAATGGACCATAAGACATAACCCATATCTGTTTTCATTATATACTAATAATGACCTTATCGAAATTCCTTTGCTTTTTGTCGAGAGCAGCAGATGCAGCATTTGACCTCTCCAGATCAACCATTAAATCCTCAATTTCATTCTGCAAACGGTGTTTAGTCTTCTCGAGAGATGAGCATTTTGCATTCACAGCCTCTACAGCCTCTTCTGCCTCCTGAAGCCGTTGTGCCAGTTTCTTCCTACCAGAAAATATGGATTGCAGTTTACATGTTTCCAGATTTTGAAGTCGAACCAGTGTCTAGCAGCCATGGATAAATGAGCAAACCTCACACATGCAAATACAAACATGCGTTTTTTCTAAATCGTTTTACCCACCTTAGTCGCCCAAAATGAAGTAGAGCCTTTGAACAAACAAGCTTTATGCTCGTCTTATACAGAAGCATGAAACATAATCCAAGCAAAAAGCTTCTCTGTTGAAAGGAAGCTGGGATGCATTCAGGCACTTGCCTTTGTTAGAGAAGCAGTGGATTACTAGAGCAATGAAGGGATGGAGCCAAGCAAATTTCAACAAAAAATAAAAAAAAACATCAACCAAACCAAAGAAACAAATATGATGCATGGCCTCAGATAAATACATTTAATATATGTTAATTCCATATAGAAAGCAAGGTAAATATTAAGGTGTTTAAAGAACCTCACTTACTTGGCCTCCTCTAGTTCCTCAGTCCTTTGAATGGCATCAGTCTCATATTTGTTTCTCCATTGGGCCACTTCAGAATTGGCTTTAGACAAAACTCTTTGCAACTCTGCTTTGGCTTCTTGTTCTTCTTCAAACTGCTCTCGAAGCAGATCACAGTCGTGGCGTGCAGACTGTAGAGCATGAGCTAGGGCGTTTTTAGCCTTTAGACAAAAAATAATATAAAACTACTTTACTAGATTGAAACGGTAAATGTGTTTTCATGTTACAAACTGAATTTGTCTACAACATCTATATATCCATGACACCTGTCATGGACAGTTTGCAACATTTATTACTTTACCTTAGATTCTTCCTCAAGTTGTCTCTTAAGGTCCTCCAACTGTTGAGTATAAGTTTGTTTTCCTCGCGTAAGTTGAGATACTAATGCTTCTTTCTCATCTAGTCTGCGGGACAACTCCCCATTTTCTGTTTGCAGCTTTGCCTTTTGTGAGACAAAGTCACTTAGTGATCTTTGAGTCTCTTCATATTTGGTGCGGTGTTCATTCATTTGGTCTTCTAAAGTACGGCACATCTTCTCTAAGTTAGCCTGTGCAGAGAAAATGGCGATGAATTAAAATAATGAAAACATAGTTCCTGATATCTTCAGTCAGCGCAAATACACATGTACTACACTAAATATATTGTATTGTGATATAATTTAGCCTTCCATCCACATTTACATTCTAAATAGTATTAAAATAAAATTCCAAGCTCCACTTAAGAAATACATGTTTTAGCCAAATAAGTGAATATCAGTAAGGGCTCTAAAGAGAACACAATATATATATTGTAGAAGATTTAATCTCCCTTTCTCACCTTGGCCTTGACTACTTGTTCCATGTTGGATGCTACATCATCTAGCTCCAGTTTGAGTTCACTCTTCTCTTTTTCCAGTTTTTGTTTGACCCTCTGAAGGTTGTCAATCTGCTCGCTGAGTTCAGCCACAGAGTCGGCATGCTTCTTTCTTAGAGCTGCGGCAGTGGCCTCTGACTGCAGAGTGGACTCTTCTAGATCTCTTCTGAGTTTCAGGAACTCTGCTTCCCTCTTCTTGTTGAGTTCCAGTTGCACTGATGTGGCTCCTCCAGCCTCTTCCAAACGCTCACTGATTTCCTCTAACTCTCTGGAAAGATCAGAGCGAAGCTTTTCTACCTTAGCCCTTGCTGTTCTCTCTGCTTCCAATTCCTCCTCTAGCTCTTCAATCCGTGCCTTAAGTGAAGTAAAATACATGCATCAATTATGAGTTTATCACAATGAATGCAAATTCAGTTATTTTTTTTTTTAAAAGTGTGAAAACTGGTCAACCACAATGTATCTTAAAAGGCCCTAGTGTAACTTGGTAATGTGTATATTAAACCATTAAGCCAGTCAGTTGACAGGCAATATGATGATACTGGTAAAATATGTGTGTATACTTGTGTATACCTGGTGCTCTTTCAGTTTCTTTTGCAGTTGCATGCCAAGTAATTGCTCATCTTCAATTTTGCTGTTTTGCTGGCTTATCTCAAATTCTTTCCTGTAACAGGAATATAATAATAGAATGCATACAATGTAGGAAACATACAAAAGTCTATATTTAACTAAATGTTATTGATTAAGTGCATTCTACTGACTTCTTTAACTTCTCTTCCAGCTGTTGTTTGTCATTTTCAAGATCCATGACATTCTCTTGTGTCAATTTCAAATCACCTTCAAGTTTACGCTTGACTCTTTCTAGATCCATTCTTATTTTTTTCTCCTGCTCCAAGGATCCCTCAAGCTGTGACGAACAAGCGGTCAGCATTTAGATGAACACATCCAACTCTTTTGCTTTATACTAAATGCTCAGGTTAACAGATTTGTGTCACTTACATCATCAACCTGCTGCTCAAGCTTGGCTTTTGATTTGGTGAGAACATTGACTTTATCTTCTTCTGCTTGAAGGTCATCAAGGGTTTGCTGATGAGCCTCTTGGAGAGCCTTTTTCTCTTTGGTAAGTTTGGCAATAATGTCATCTAAACCTGCCATTTCTTCAGTCAGATTCTTTACCTACAATATCAAATATGTGTATCAAATAAAAGCTAATAGAAAAAGAGAAGCATGATTTCTTTTAATGTGGACCCAAAGAATGATCACCTTATTTTCTGTGGCATGCTTCTCCTTTTCCACTTTGGCTAAGGTGAGCTCTAAATCATCAATATCCTTTTTGAGCTCAGAACACTCATCCTCCAGCTTCCTCTTCTTAGCAGTCAGTTCTGCATTCATCTCCTCCTCATCTTCCAACCTTTCTGTTTGCTCTTTAAGTTTGGCTTCTAGCTGGATCTTGTTTTTGATTAGTTGGTCACATCTCTCCTCAGCATCATTTAAGTTATCTTGCTCCTATAATTTAATGTAGAAACAATATACCAGGTAATTTTATTTTGTACCTTGGAACAAAAATATTGTTTTATAATGTCATATTTCATATTTACCGCTTGAACTTGTAGCTGCAGATCATTTTTCTCTTGCAGCAAAGAGACCATCTTTTCCTCCAACTCCTTGCGCCTTGCATCAGATTTTTCAAGGGCTTCTTTCAACCTCAGGAATTCTTCCTTCATGTTTGCCATTTCCTTTTCTGTCTCTGCACTCTTCAGTAGAGGTTTGATCTTAAAATACAGCTTCATCCATGGCCAATTCTTTACTCCCATGAAAGCACGGATATTCCATTGAATTACCAGAAGAGCATCTCTGGGGAAAAACAATGCAAAGTACATTTAGAAAACCAGTAACACTATAATATAACTGCATCTCGTGTTCTACATTTAAAGAAATATAGAGCCATAAAGCCATTAATTTTGTCAAATTTACCTTCGCTCCAAAATCTTCTTAAATTCCCTTCTCATCAATAATCCCCGAGACTGTGCTTGAATTCGAGTAATAATTCGTGAGAGTCTTTCGTCTCTCATTTCCTCCAGCAGACCCAAAAGACCAGCTTTGAAGAATACCTAGGAGGGAATTTAATATCTAGTAGTTGATATTTGAATAAAATAAAAAAATAGCTATTATCTATGCTATCATCTTAGATCATGAACGGAATTGTAATGTTACTGTAGTATCACCTTTGTATGCCCAAACTTGTACTGAGTGTGATCAATCTCTAATGATCCAAGAAGTTTTTCTGCTCCTTTTCTGCTATCTATAAACTGCCCTTCAGGTATGGCTGCAGGATTCAAGATTCGGTAACTATGGAAAATAAAATGCTAAGTACAGGGTTCAATTATATTTGACATATAATGCAAATCTTATTAGGAATAACAACCTACCGCTGTCTGAAGTCACCATAAAGGATTCGGTTGGGGAATCCCTTTCTACAGATTCTGATGCCTTCCAGTACACCATTACAACGGAGCTGGTGCATTACCAATGGATTGTCCATCTCGCCTGACAGAAAAACACAATATGAGAATACAATGTAAGTGGATATAAGCGGTAGATTGTATGTAAAGTGGTATTCTGGGTTCTAAATGTTGGGTTGGTGAGAGACAACCTCTGGTATCCCCAATCATGAAAGGATCTGAGTAGCTCCAGTACATTTGTACTGTGCAGGCCACCATCCTGACATGTCCTGAAAAAGTGTTAGACGGTGGCCAGGCAAGTACTCATACTACATTACCTGGAGCCTTCCTTTCATTTGGGATGATGCAGCGCACAAAATGTGGGTGAGTGGTTTTCAGGTTGGCCATTAGTTTGTTAAGGTTTTCCTGTTGAAATACAAAATAATTTTCACCAAATCATATGGTCTTATAAAACACATATAAGCGACAAACTTAATATACATTAAATTTGTCACCATCATTAAAGTTCAAATAGTAACTTGACTTTGCTTTTATAGACATCTAGTTTAGACTCACCCTATGCAGAGCAGACACTGTCTGGAAAGAAGAACCCTTCTTCTTTGCTCCTTTTCCTTTGCCACCACTGTCTGTAGGAATAAAGGTTACTTGTACCATTGACCTTCACTTTTCAATAAACAAAATGAGATGAAATATTTGAAAGAGATCATACCTGAATCAGAACCAGCATAGTTGGCAAATAAATGTGCCAGCAGCTTGAGAGATGACTTCTGATAAAGCCCCACTACAGTCTCATTCAGGGGGTCCTTGTTCTTCTCCAGCCAGCCTGAAATGTTATAGTCCACAGTACCAGCGTAGTGGACCAGAGCAAAGTGAGCCTCAGGTTTCCCCTTGATGTTCCTTGGTTTCTGGAAGTTGTTGGATTTTCCCAAGTGGTTATCATACAGTTTTGCTTTAAAGGTCGTGTCAGAGGCTTTGGGAAACATGCACTCCTCTTCAAGGATGGACATGATACCCATAGGCTGTGAAAAGAGATTTCTGTCAGATATGCCTTGCAATTAATCTAAGTAGAAACTGGTCAAATGAATGCTTTCACGGCTACATTTCCACATGGTAATCTAGTCTTAGCATTGAGCTTCTCAGCTCCATTGATTAACTATTCTCACCTTCTCTATGAGATCAATGCAGGCTTGTAGGTCCATGCCAAAGTCTATAAACTCCCATTCAATGCCCTCCTTTTTGTACTCCTCCTGCTCCAGCACGAACATGTGGTGGTTGAAGAACTGCTGTAACTTCTCATTAGTGAAGTTAATGCAGAGCTGCTCAAAGCTGTTAAACTACATATAGAAACACATGGTGAATAAATGAAGGTCAATGAGAAACACATATCAGTTGCAAATATACAAATAAAATAAAGAAGTTCAAAATGTTAAAAGTTTCAAAATATTTCACTGAATAAAGAACATCTTATGCCAAATGGTGGCTAAATATTTTCTTACAAGTAATGTCCATATTCTGACCTCAGCAGTCATCTCTTAAAAGAGATGTAGGGCTCATTTTTAAAGAATAGATAATACATAGATACTGGAGTATAAGCCAAGTTTTTTTAGCACAATTTTTGGGCAGAAAAAGCACCACCCAGCTTATACTCGGGTATATAAAAAAATATACTCTGTGCTCACCTTTCCAACACCCCAAAGGTCCTCTTCTTGATCCCTCCCAACCTGGGGCTGACGCATTGGGGTAGATTTCCTTACCTGTCCCTGTGCGATCCCCGAGGTGTGTTCCCTGACTCCAATGCACAGTTGCCGTGATTCACTAAGATAGTGTGCCCTGTATCTGTCGCTTCCCCGATCAGGTCCGCCGGAGTTCACCTTCTTCTTCCCGGTACATGTAAGTGCTTGATCTTGCATCACAAATTCAAAGTTAAATCCTGCGGTTTGTCCGAATCCGTCGGACAGTCCAACATTTTGGCACATCGGCGCCGGCTTTCATGTGACAGAAATGGGGGTGGCCGCCCCCCCAATTTCTGTCTCATGAAAGCCGGCGCCGATGCGCTAAAATCCGATCGTGTGTGACACATTTCCCGGCGCGATCCCAGAAAAGTCGCAAACCCGACGAAAATGCGGCCACGGAACCTTTAGTAAATAAGCCCCAGGATCTGAGCACTGCCAGTGCACTGCCAGTGAGGACGGACCTGTCAATCTCGGCGGTACTGGATCAATTAGTGGACCTGCGGGGAGGGGTGGGGGAGTTGGGGCAGCGGAAAAGGTGAGTACAGAGTTTATGTGCTGAGCAGGGGGCTGGCTATATACAGGGCACTCGCTGGTAATATACAGGGAACTGGCTGGTTATATACTGGAGGTTGGCTGGCTATAAAAAGGGGACTGGCTGGCTATATACAGGTGTTGGCTGGCTATATATAGGGGACTGGCTGGCTTTATACAGGGGAAGATGGCTATATACATGGGATTGGCTGGCTATATACAGGGGCTGACTAGTTACATATAGGGGACTGGCTGGCTATATACAGAGAACTGGCTGTCTAGTCATAGGGGACTGGCTGGCTATATAAAGAGGCCTGGCTATATACAGGAGCTGGCTGGCTATCTACAAAGGACTGGATGGCTATATACAGGGGACTGGCTGTCTATGCACACGGGCTGGCTATATACAGGGGACTGGCTGGCTATACACAGGGGCTGACTGCCTGGCTTTATACTGTGGGCAAGATGGCTATAAACGGGGTTGGTTGGCTATATATAGGGTCTGAGTGGCTGGCTATATACTGGGGGATAGTTTGCTATATATAGGGGACTGACTGGCTATATACAGGCAGTGGCTGACTACATATAGGGGTCTGGCTGGCTTTATACTGGGGACAGGGGGCTGGCAATATACTGGGGCTGGCAGACATTAGTGATTGACTCATAGACAGTCCTGTTTGGAGAGTGACAGGCTCACTTGAAGTCACTTTTACGAGATTCCATATCTATTACTATCACACTTAGTGTGTGTATATATATATATATATATATATATATATATATATATTTTACATGAGTAACTTTGCTCTTTGACATTTTTTGCAAGGTTTATAATCCGAACATTTCATGATTCCATGTATAGTATCCTCTTCAAGAGGCTTACCAAACACTTACATCAAAGATCTCAAATCCAGCAATGTCCAGCACACCAATGAAGTATTGTCTGGGCTGCTTGGTCTCCAGAGTGGTGTTAATTCTTACCACCATCCATAAGAACATCTTCTCATACACTGACTTGGCCAGAGCACCGATGGAGTAGTACACCTGAATATAGAAACATTTTATAGAATTAAAAGGGCTGGGAAAGAAAGAGGAACAAATGGTTTACAAAAAGTGATTCCTAACCTGTTGGACATTTTGTCCCTTTGTGACATATTCATTTCCAACCTTGACACGAGGATGACACAAGCCCTTCAGGAGGTCAGCAGAGTTTAGGCCCATAAGATAAGCAGCTTTGTCAGCCTCTGAATTACAAAAAACTTAATGTAACAGTGCCTTAACGTGGGTTATTTATCATCTACAACATATACCTATATATTTGTATATACTTATATATTTGTGCTTAGCAAATATATTTTTGTTGCACTGTATCTGAGATAGAAATAGCATAAGTACATAGCAAACTTAATGCATTGAGTCTTCAAACATATATCTACACATCTTACCCTCTGTTCCGTCAGGTTCTGCCTGCTCTTCCCTTTGCTTCTGCTTGAACCTCATGTTTCCAGAATGCATAATGGCTCCAGTGAGCTTGTAGACCCCAACTTTTTCTTCAGCTGTAAAGCCCAGAACATCAAAGGCATTCTGTTTTCAGGAAGATTAAACACAAAGCAAAAATATTAACCAGGCAGAACATTTTTAAAGAATGCATAAAGTGATAATAAAATTGATAGGATAGAAAAGAAAAGATTGTAAGCTTTGTAAATCACAATCCTAAAACTTGCGTTTTCCACTGTAAAACCCCCATTACTATGGAAAGTGCAATTTATTTATTTCATGTTATATAATATTTCTTACATCTGTTGCCATGAGTTCATCAGCGTCATCAATAGAGGCAACTGTGACTTCTCCTTGGGAGATGTAGGCATAGTCATATGGGTTGTTAGTGACCAGAAGCATGTCTAAAATTAAGAACCACAAATAATATTAGGAAATAGCTTAATAAGAGTTACCTATTCTTTATGATTTTATATAAAACATTTGGATAAAAAACAATAAATGTTTTACAATGAAAATACCCACCCAGAAGTTCTGGCTTTTTGTTGGACAATATCTGGTAGAAGATGTGATAGTTTCTTTCAGACTTCAGCTGGAAGATGACACGTGATTTTTCCAGGAGATCTGGGGAGAAGGGAGAATTTGACTGAATGAAAAGAATAATGTGGACATACAACATGGATGAAACTGGCAGGTTAAAAAGGACTTTCATCTCAAATGAGATCATCTCTTTTTATTAAATTGTCACGTTGACTTTGCTAAAGGAGACATTTTAACTATTCTGATCTTTATAGGCCAAAAGGAATCCATTGACTCCTTTCTACAGCTTCCCTGGAAGACGGTTCCACATTATACTTAGAGAATAGTATGTTGATATTCAACTCATTAAAAACCAAAGATTTCTGAAGTGGCCCAATGATATTCAGTAACATAGGTATGAAAATGAAATGTGTTGCTATTTTTTTTTTGAGTCACTTTTATAAGCAAAAGTTCTTTTTGATCTACTGGCTCCGGAAAGATGACAGGGCACGAACTCACATGTTTCTATGTCAGCAGAAGCCAGCTTTCCCGAGGCACCAAAGTGGATTCGGATAAATTTACCCTGAAGAGTGTGGAGACAGGAAGAAAGACAGAGACAGAAGAAGTAAACCCCACTGATATTGGCAGAAGTAAGCATACAGAAAGGAAGCCAAGACAAGACAACATGCATAAAATCTAAGAAGAGCATAAACTATAGATGACGTGTATAGAGAAACACAAAAAATATGAGAGAGCATAGAAAACAAAGGAATCGAAAAAATAATTCTTACAAATCGTGAGGAGTTGTCATTCCTCAGAGTCTTGGCATTGCCAAAAGCCTCCAGTGCAGGGTTGGCCTGGATGATTTGATCCTCCAGAGTTCCCTAGAATGAAGTAAAACAGGTTATTGGAAAGAAGCATTCACCTGATGTTATACCTTATGTGCCAGTTATTCTCTCATTCATGACATTTATTCTCTGCTAAGTATATTCCTACTAAGAATATTGGTCAGCCAATTGCCCCTTTTACTGTAACCTTCCATCATTTTGTACTTCCAGTTCACAAACCAGTTAACTGTATTGTCAATTACCTTGTTGGCACTGGCTGCATCCTTTTTCCCTCCAATGGCAGCAATACTAGCAAAGTACTGGATGACACGTTTGGTGTTTACAGTCTTTCCTGCACCAGATTCTCCACTAAGGAGCATAAAAGTAATAAGCAATGCAGGAAATAAACTCTGAATGATATAAACAAGACAATACAAAGGATAAACTCACGTGATAAGGATGGACTGATTCTCACGATCTGTGAAAAAAAGGAAGAAAACCTACTGAGTATCTCTTTTTGTAAGTACATCTTATATGTGATGCATTTATTGAAATGGACTAATTCAAGGTAATGGTAAGAATCTAAATGATACAGAACCACGAGACATGCTACAAAGAAAATAAGTATGAATGTGTCAAACCTGTCAGCATGTACTGGTAGGCATTGTCAGAGATGGAGAAGATGTGAGGTGGAGCTTCACTCCTCTTCTTCCCCCGATAAGCAGCGACAACCTCTGCATTGTACACAGGAAGCCACTTGTAGGGGTTCACTGTCACACAGAACAGTCCAGAGTATGTCTAGGAGGACAGAAAATAAAATTAATCTACAATTGTATTTATTACCTAGTCTTATAGTTTTGCATAAATTGCATGAATACAAATTCCAGATAATTCCAGATTCTACAATGTAGCATAATCAGAAACACGTGTCTAATATCTTACATAGATCATCCAGGCTGCATAACGCTCTTTGAGGTTGTACAGAACAGCAGGCTCATGCAAGAAGGTCAACATCGCCATGTCCTCAATTTTATCAAACTTTGGAGGGTTTTGTTGGTGAACATCCCCTTCCTTTACAGTCACTGTCTAGAATAAAAAAAAATAGAAAGAGACAAAATTTATATATTTTATAACTGTGCAAGATACCGCAACACAAACTATTACCAGCTGTACTCTTTACATTATTAACTTCACATTATTTCATACCTTTCCTTTTTCAGTTTCTGCTGTCACCTTCCCTCCTTCACGGCTAGTGATTTTAGCTTTTACATATTCTTCTTGAGGGTCTGGGATGAAACATTCAGTCTTTATGTCAAAAGGACGGGTCTGGGCCTCTAGTCGTTCCTTGTCAGACTTTCGGAGGTAGGGAGCAGCAGCCCCAAAATCTGCCATAGCTGCATCACCCATTGTGAAGTCTGCAGGAGTGAAATATATGGTTATGATAGATATGTAGATATATGCATTGGGGAAGATTTATCACTGCTTCTATAACATTTATACAATAAGGTCCTCAACCTTTTTGAAGTGAATATTATTCAGGCCAATGGTCTCCATCATGTGTCTCTCAAATTATGCAGAATTACAAAATCCATGCATGGCATAGTAGCCTATGGTTGCTATGCTATGTTGGGATTCGCAGTATAACAACTGCTTGACAAATTTTGGAGAGTATAGAAGAGGATAGATAAAATCCATTCTTGGTGTATGACCATGACGGCTTTCTTAAGGCTTTAAAATGTCTGAATATTGTCTGTTCACTTAGCTTTATCCATTTAATTATGGCTATCCACAGTATGGAAATGTAACTGTACCCCCAATGTATGTGAAGAAGGGCAAGGAAGATGCAAGTATTAAAGATACAGTGTTATAATGGTTACTTTCTCTCACCTTGTTAACAGACCAGAGAAAAGACTTGTTCTGTAAAATAAAGAGGAATAAGTTTGAAATAGCAGCTCGCGAGGATGAGACTGGGACAGAACAGTGAACATATTTAAGGAAGAAGTGATAAGGGCCCAGTGATAAAACGATGCAGACAACGGGCACATAGCTATTTATAGATGGAAGAAGTCCATGAGATGAGTGTCAGTTAGATAACCTAGGTGGTGGAGATGAGTAAAGTACTATCATATCTACTATTCAAGAGAAGCCAAAAAAACCTCAAGCAGCACAATTAGCATCATGGGTCCCAATTAGGGTACAGGTCTCAGGTACACCCAACTCTCACGTCAAATAAATGCAGAAAAGCAACTCTCCTGGAAATATAAGTTATTTTATTCACCCATGCTTGAAAATAGTTCCATTGAGGAGCTGAAACTTGGCACCTGTACCTTAAGTGTATAAAATCAGTGACGTTTCCAGGAGTGCTGCTTCTCTGCATTTACTAATATAGTTATATATAACAAATGACCAATACATATTACTAACAATATAACATCTTCTGATAACAAGAACAGTATATAACGTTATATTACATTTATCAGACTTATTTCTGTAGAAAGGGAAATATATTCTATATTGATGTTACAGACTCCCCATATGTTTCCACTATTCAAAATATCTTTATAAGACTGCAAGGAAAAAATGACTGATAAAAAAGTCTGCTTCAGTTCTGCATGTTACATCTCTAGCTATCATGTAATAAAATGACTTGTGGTCCATAACCAATTATTTCAGACAAGCAGAGAGTACAAACACCCTTACATTTTGTTATAGATTCTCAGATATAGAACACATGAAATTCTACATATAGACATTAAATCTTGACTTGTTAGATATGGAAAACCCCTCTAAATTAAACGATTGTTTAGAAATAAAAAGATGATCCTATCAATTGGTATTATTAAAATATAATATAGACTTTCTAAAAAAGCCATAACAGCAAGCTAATCTTTGCTAATGACTATAATTCTGCAACTTGTTGCTGTTTAACCTGTTCATCTCCCCCTATGACCCCATACTGAAAATAACTTTCTAAATAGGCATAATGAAGTGTATTGTGTGTGGGGACATAATTGCAAAATCTTGGACAGGGCCCCAGTTTTAAGCCACTATTATGTGGGAGGTTTTCAATTTGAGAAACAATGGGGCACATTTACTAAGAACACTGCTAACTTCACTATATGCACTTTGCCTGTGTAGTGTACAGAGGGCGTCAGATTCAGGATTTCTGGAACCCGTTCCTCATGAATCTGGCGCCCTCTACACTGCCACGACAGAGTGCACCCCTTTGAGTAGTCATGAGTAGTCATTGGTGAAATAAAGAATGGAGATGGGTCCCTCTATGTGTATGCCCAATGGACTTACCCCAGACCTGGCTGCTCCCTCTGCCTTGGTGACAATAGCACATGTGGTCCCTTTTGTTCTCTTATACTCTCATCTTCATGCCTTATTAGGAGCATGTAATCTTTCTAATTCTATTGTGGGATGCCCCCCTCCTTTTCCTAAATCTATTGTCCAGCCCAGCTCCATTCACCTATGGACCATTGTTTCTTCATTCAGGGTGGGGGTGTGTGCGTAAGTGTGTGCGTCTGTGTAACACAACTCCTCAATGACATGGAGTAGATTGTGTGGGGCTGACAGTGACACAAAAAAAGAAGGTTTGCCATGTAAGGACAGGATGGTACCTCTTAAAATTTCACACCCTTACCCCCTCTCGTCACTCCTTGACCCCACTGCCCTTTGCTAGAGCTGGATTTAGGATCCACTTGTGTGCATTCCTGAGGCCAGGACAATGGGCAGAGAGAGAGAGTGAGGAGCTATTTCAGGAAATGAGGCGGCCTTGAGCTGTCTACACAGAGAACTCACTCCTCACTGCAATATTCTGTCTTCACAACCTTTTGTTTCTGAAAGTTATTTTAAGATGCAGCTGGACACAATACGCATTGTGTTAACTATTATATTCCTGCATCATAAGGGAAGATGAATGTCCTCTAAATTGTATCTTGTTTATTGAAGAGAGATTTTTTTTTCCCAAATATGAATTTAATGAATGTAATCCAGTAACATTTTAAAGGCTTTTAAACTAGTTCAGCTGAATTTTAGACTGTATTTAAGTGATCAGTATGTTGGAAAAATAGAAATAAAAATGATACTCATGCATTGTAAATCCTTTGTTCCTTTCCCACTGCTTGGGATTTATTTTCTTGGCTGTCATGAAACATCGCCCGATCACTATAGCCAATAACTGTTCTTAGTGGCCATGTGTTCTCAACATCATTTGTTGCTGAGGATTTGAATTAATCAAAGTGGATAAACTGGAATTCAATCTGAATTTCATGAGAACTTTGACTCAAAAAGATGAACATTGGTTTCCCTAAAATAATAGCTATATGTGTTTAAAAGCAACATACATCACAGGTGACACCAGTCAGTGGATAGCCAGATCCTGTAATGTCAAAGACCCCATACATTTTTTAACTGACATGATGCTACTTGTTCGTAGAAAAAGTAATGTCAGTGCTGTCTGTTAAAGGGGTTGTCCACTTTTAGCAAATAATTTATATTGTTTGCAATGAAAATTCAATTTTGAAATATACTTTCAGTATAGATTCATGTAAGTTGGGCGTTCTTAAAGGTGTTGTCCACTTTTAGCAAATATTTGATATGATTTGTGTTAAGAAAAGTTATACAATTTTCCAATATACTCTCTGCATGAATTCCTTGCGGTTTCCGAAAGCTCTGCTTTCTGTCCTTCTATTGGAAGCTTTTATGTTTACTTCCAGTGGATAAAAATCTGTCCATGGTCCCATAGGTGCACAGCTCATTAGTATCACACAATTTTGATAACTTTGTGTTATACTAATGAGCCATGCACCTGTATGACCATGGACAGATTTCAATCCACTAGAAGTAACCATAGGAGCTTTCTATAGCAGGACAGCAAGCAAAGATCTTGAAAACAGTGAGGAATTGATACAGAAAGTATATTGGAAAACTGTATCACTTTTCCTTACACAAACCATATCAATTATTTGCTGGAAGTGTACAACCCCTTTAAGTTGAGGACTTCCAGTACTTTTAGTATCAATTCCTCACTGTTTCTAGATCTCTGCCTGCTGTCATTTAGAATCAAGGCACAGGACGTAAACATTTAAGCTTCCTGTTGAATGACAGCAAGCAGAGATCTACAGGGCAGTGAGGAATTGATACAAAAAGTATATTAGAAAATTGTATAACTTTTTACTACACAAACAATATCAATTATTTCCTGAAAGTGGACAACCCCTTTAATAAAGAGTGCATGGACAAAGTCTACAAATGTTAGGAGAAGTGCAGTGACAGTCTCTTGGGGGAAAGCAGGCTGCAATGGATTGTTTTGGGTGTCAATAGACCCTGTTAATTGGTACTGATCGTATAGGGTTTTTGGGGTTCAAATATGCTGTACATGTTTTAAATACAGTTCACAATTAATTACTGTGGACAAACAGTAAAGTCAAATTTATGAGAAGTGAAACCTTTCTGTATGATGACCCCTTTGAGAAGACCTGCTCCCTAAAAACCTTTGTCCGATTTTTTCCAATTACACTATACTTTAAAGAAGCTTTCCCTTCAGGGACCACCCCTTTAAAATACAATTTTTTTGTGCAAAGGGGTTGCTCAAAGGGGTTGCACTGAATAACTCATGGAGCAATAAATAAGTGCAAATCTACTTCTAGCCCCAATAGAAGATCATAGAGATTGAGATATCTTGATTTTCAGTAATATACAGTAAACCAAGTGTTTGGCTGGAAAAAAAGGCCATCATTGTTTGACTCAGTAGCTGTACAATGATCTGCATTTTGCTCCATAAAAAACAAAGACACTCATTTTTTACTATTAGAGAAAAAAATCTGTGTGATTATGTCATTCACATTTCAAGACAAAATAGACCCTATGTATAAGTAATGGGTATTGTATTTTCAAAAGAAATATTAATGGAAATGTATAGAAATCCATTCTTCTACACACATGGCTATTGTAAGACGGCACAGAGATCCACATGCTTATAAAGTATAAAAAGACCGGACCGGGCATATTTGGATGGAATCTGGCCTTTACAAACAGGTAGTGTTTCAAATGGTTTTACTGTACATTACATGCTTTTGTTTTGATGCAAAGTTACAGTAATGTTGGTGCAACACTATTTATATTTGTCATCAGCTGGACAACCACATGCTGGAATGAAAACCACACATGACCTTCAAGGGAATGGTTGTGGAACACTGTTGTAAAGTGTCCAAAAATATTAGATTAAAGGCAGGTTGTTGGAGTGCAATATCCTTTTGTTCCAAGGTAAGAGCCACTGTCACAGACTCAGCCACAATTTTAGATTTATATGCCAGTGCTAGTCCAGTAGATTTGAACTCTCAAGACCATCTTGAGTTCAACAGTTTGTTTGTTTACATGGTGCATGGACTGGATTGATAGCAGTGCAGGATGCTGGGAGGGACTGCAAAGGTAAGTAAATGTTGGTAATTTTTTTAAATCAGCCCCCTCCCAACCCCACCAACCCCAATCAAGTCTATTAGCCCTTTAAGTGTTTCACATGGGTTAAAACAAAATGGAAGTGCGATTTAGAAACTTTAAAACATTTTTTGGAAAACACATTCATTTAGGCCCAAATTACACTTTCAAAATGAATTAAATGATGAGATGCTCTGCAAAGTTTGATGCCCAATATCTCCCATGTGTACTGATACCTCATATGTGCTGTATGGGCGCACACCCGGGCATAGAATGAAAGCAGCACCATTCATATTTGTATTGTCACATTGTACAAGCTATAAAATTGAAATTGTTTTGGTAATGTGAACATATGAGGGCTTATTATTTGCTGGGTGAGATACAATGTATAGATATTCATTTGGGGGGGGGGGTGTATAGCTTATTCACAAATAAAATCATCAATTTTTATTTTGGATTTTTAGCACTTTTTTGCCCCCTCACCATAACATAAAAATAATATTTTATCTTTATTCTCTAGTTCACTACGACTACGGTGATACCTCATTTATATAGTTTTTCTTATCTCAATTTTACTGAGCAAAAGAAATATTGGAGAAAATCACATTTTTTTAGTATCAACAACTTTTCAGGGCAATAACTCAATAACTTCTGTATTTTTCTGTTGACAGATCTGGTTGGGGGCCATTTTTTTGCAAAAAGGTTTGTTTTTTTCAGTTCTTTTCATTTTATAACTTTTTTGGAATATTTTTTGTGAGGGTATTTGATGAAAAATGATATAGTACAGGAAGTTTTTTGTGTTTTTTTACGTCGTTCACCTTGCAGGTTCAATATTGATTGAGATTTATTTTACAGATTAATACGGACATGGTGATACCAAATATGTTAAAAAATTTTGTGTTTTATATACTTTATTTGGTTTTTATATGTAAATGTTGTGATTAGGGGACTTTTATTTTATTTATTTAATTAATTATTATTACAAATAAATTAAAATTTTTCTAAACTTGGCCTTGAACAAGTGTTCATCCATGCAGTATGTAATGTAACTAGCAAAAACACAATACGGTGGTCATTAAGGGGTCAAAGGGCTTTTCCAGGGCTTTAATCTTGTGATTTCTGACTCCAGACACTCTCATAGATCAAACTGCAAACAAATCAGTAGGGACATTAGGAGTTATTATTTAGTGTGGGGGCTACAATCAGGGGCCATTATTAGGTGGAGAGGGGACCCAATGGAAATCTCCAAATTGTTTAGTGCATACTACTTCCAATTGTAAACTTGCAGTCCTGAGACATGCACGTTTATATGCCTTTTTGAACTGCTGACAGAAGCTTTAGCGACCCTCAACGCCCCTAATATTGGAGAGGAGCTATATGAAACCCTAAAGGACCTCCTAACAGGGAGACCTGATGGCTTGACTTACCTCTATTGCCAGACGTATCAATCCCTACTTCCCCCATATCTGATATAAGTGAAGTCCAGATCAGGGGGAGACAATTTGAATTGTCTCTTTTTGCATATAACGTCCTGTTAACCCTCACTGGGCCCCATGAGACAGTTATTAAATAGGTGGCCAGATTACTACACTTTTTGAATTGTGGCAATCAAGATGACAATTCTGCTGAAGCTCTTATACTGTTTTGAAACTTTACCTGTCCCCATACCTTTAAAAGTATTACGGGCACTCATGAAATACTACTGGGTGTCACATCTACCCAAATTCCCTGCGTGGTCTACCCTCTCATCTTACACTAAATGGATGAAGAAACTGTGGAGTGCCCCAATACACCCCAATTTTTTCCTAGGGGCCACAGCATCTATCCCTCCCCCTGCCTTTTCAATTTTTATTATTATTATCTGGCAATGCGGCTTTGGGGGGAGGCGAATGTACCTAATATATTTTGGACCTGTGCCTCAATATTTTCTTATTGGTGAATGGTAGAAAAGACCATTAGGGGTGTGCTGGGCCACTCAATACCTATAAAGCCCGTAGCATACCTGGTCAATGTTTTCCCAGCTGGTCTAGTGAAGCATAGCTCAAAACTCCCATTTCACATTTTGACAGCAGCATAGTGCCCCACTTCTGCTAAATGGAAGCAAATTGCTCCCCCGTCCCAGGCAGACCACTCTACTAGAATTAAAGTTGACAAATTTGATCTTGTCTGGGCTCCATGGGATTCTTTTTGGTCCACCACCTGGAAGTAGAGCAAGTGAAGCAGAGTAACTCGATCCATATGTGCCACCAATGCCCTAGATCTCCCACTTTAACTTCTATGTCTCCCCCTTTTCAGTCTTCTGTGTATTGGTTATCTAGAGGAACTCATTCTGTCTCCTCTCAGATTTCTAACAGTTTAACTTTTCATGTTGATGTTTGAATTTTCAAAGAATCTTGTGTATAGACCTTGTGTACAGAGGGTCCTTCTACATTTGTCATTCATTGCTATATAATCCATGTGTTGTATTTTTCTTGTTTATTTCAGGAAAATTGGAAAAAATAAATTAACAATTCCAGTTACAAAAATATTAGGTTGAAAGGGGGCACAGTGAGAGGAGATAAAAAATGGGGACACTTTTAGATATTTTAAGATGTGGGGACTAAAATTAGACATAGTCACAGGTTATATTTTCCATACATGATAGGTGCAGGTCCCACATCTGCAGCCACTCTCTATTCACATCTATTGGAGCGTCAAAAAGTCTATAAATAAATGATTGAGCTAGATCGTTTATAATGTGGAAGCTATGAAAAGGGGTGTTTATAAAAGTGTGGGGGCCACACAATGAGGGGTAATATTATGTAGGCCCCCAACATTTGATATTATAAATTGTGGATCCCAGAATAAGGGGCATTAAACACAAAGAGGAAATTTTACAGTGTGAAGGCTAAAATGGATGGCACTTTGCAGTAAAACTAGGTTGCACTATTTTTGAGGTACAGGCGGTCCCCTACTTAAGAACACCCAACTTTTAGACGACTACTAGTTACAAATGGATGTTGGTAATGTACTGTACTTTATCCTAAGGCTCCAATAAACAGTTATAACAGTTATCACAGGTGTCTGCAATTAAGATGTATTATTAGTCCTGGTTCTTATGGCAATCCAACATTTTTAAAATCCAATTGTCACTGAGACCAAAAAAATTCTGGCTGGGGATACAATGATAAAGTTCCAACTTACATATAAATTCAACTTAAAGAGGACTTGTCACCCCCAAAAATACCCCCACCAAATATGTCCCCCCTGATCCTGTCCCCAGCCCCTTTATATTTATTAAATTTTTGTTAAAATTTATGTTTGCAAAGTTTGTTTTAATTTAGTCTTAGGTACTCTTCCTTTTTCATTATTGACGGCTTTGGACAAAACAACAGCAGATTTGGCTTCTACTATCATCTCTGTGCTGATGATACCCAGCTATATACTTCTGCACGTAACATCACCCCTGCCTTACTCCAGAACACCAGTGATTGTCTCTTTGCTGTCTCTAACATAATTTACTCTCTTTTCTTCAAAGTTAATCTTTCTAAGACTGAACTTCTTGTCTTTCCACCATCTACTAACCAACCCTGACCTCTCCATCTCTGTGGGATAAGCCTGCTGTCTTGGGGTTGTGCTGGACTGCGACCCCTCTTTTGCACCGTATATTTGAACTCTTGCTCGCTCTTGCCGCCTGCATCTCAATGACATCTCTAGAATCCGCCCATTTCTCACAAATTGAAACCTCTAAAATGCTAAATGTTGCAGTGATTTACTCTCGCCTAGACTACTGTAATTCCATACTATTTGGCCTTCCACTCACTAAACTCTCTCCTTTCTAATCTATTTTTAATGCAGCAGATCAGGCTTGTCTTTCAGACCAAATGCTACATGCATTGCTCCAGTTTGTGCCAGTCACTGAACTGGTTGTCCATCAGTTTAAAATAATCACCCTGATCCCCAAAGCTCTGCATGATGCTGCACCTCCCTACCTCTCCTCTCTCACCTCAGTCTATCACCCAACCTGTGCTCTTCAATCTGCCAGTGATTTTAGACATGCCTAGTTCAAACCATCTCCAAGACTGCTTCCGAGCTGCAACAATTATCTGGAATGACCTTCTCTGGACTATAAGACTTATACCCAACCTCCAAAGTTTCAAACGTTCTCTGTACACCCATCTCTTTAGACATGCCTATCGCATTCGCTAACTGCATTAAATTTCAACTCTCTCTTTACTAACCCATCCTATGTACGCCTCCTGTCTGTTATCCAGCAAACATCAGATACCAAGTTCCATTCTTCTCTTGCACTCCTCTTGGATATGTATACAAGATGGTGGCTGATGGCTGGTTTAAGCAGCAGCATTTTTATTTATTAAATTATTTTATTATGTTCCCTTATAAAGAATAACTAGGCCAATATACAAGCTCTTATACCTCTTGTGCCCCCCCTCATCCTTATAGACGGTAATCTCGTGTGAGCAGGGCACCCACTCCTATTGTTCCATATGACTGTTTGTACTCTGTAATATCTTATTTTATCTATATATGTCCCCTATGATTTTTTTAATGTGCTATGGAATATGATGGCGCTATATAAAGATTATTATTATATGACACTGTCCCAGGGTCTTAGCTGTCATGACTCTTCATATCAACCTCCATTTACTTTATATATTAAGGTGATAGGACCCATTGTAAGAAATTAAACTGGTCAAAAGATTTTTCAAATGGTTAATATGTGTTTACAGCAGTGGTGTAGCTAAATGTGGAGTGGGACTTTCTCATGACCACCGCAGAAACACTGCTAGCCATCACTTTCAGCTGCATCAATGTATATAGGAGTAAGATGACAATTATTATACTATGGGGAATATATATGTTAATGGGGTGTTATGTTAATGTGGGCTATTTATATAAATGATATCATCATACAAAGGGGCAACATTGGTGTGTGTATACCATTAAATGGTCACTGTATGGTAGTAATATAGGTATTTCTAGGTTGGGGCCCAACCAGGATTTGCCTTCCGCCGTGCTAATAGACTTCTAGCTACACCTCTGCTTAACAGCTAGGCCAAAGCAGTCTGTTCAAAGCCAAGCCAGTCAGATATGGCTTTTTGCCAATGCAAAAGAATACAAGGTCATTATCACCTTCAGCCATGTCTGTTTCGAAACTTAGTTTGCACTTCTAAGCCAGTGGATTTCCTTTTCTCAATACAATACAGTAAATCATGTTATAACAAGGTCATTACATAAGAATACAAAGAATACAATACTCCCACATAACATATGCAACTGCTACTAATCCTACTTCCAATCTCTAGGTGTTTAGAGATAAAAGGGATCCACATAACTTGAGGCATGTGTTACAAGTGGCACATTTTGCTAAAACTATTGCTAAAGTTTGCTTACATATGGGAGGGTGCAAAATTGTAGGAGGAAGGATATAAAAGCGACAGATTAAGACTGCCGTGGGCCCTGCGCTATATGGATATTATAGCCCCTACATGTCTGGAATTCACTTCCTACATATGATATTAGAATGGGGAATGGAGGGTGTGTCCCTTCTGCCTGCTTTCAGGACCTTTGGAGGACTTTCAAAGGTCCTGAAATGGCTCTTGTGTCCATGTGTATTGAGAGAAGGAACAGATATACAAGAATTTCATTGTTGAAGGCCCTTCTAAGTATCAAATTTCATAGGTGGTTTGGGTGACCATGGGCACCTAGCTTCTGCCCAAACCACCTATATTACAACCGCTTCTGAATAGAATCACGAGCTAGGCAGCTTTTTAAGGCAGCTTTGTATTGTTTTTCCATATTAAATGTTGTGATGTGTCCAAGGGGATCAATAAGCAACATCCATCGTACCGATATAGATGTTAATAAATATTTGCAAATTATCATGTGCCAATAAAATTGGAGCATAGATTGGTTTAAATGATATGAAAAAAATACATAATCCCTAAAGAGTAAATTAATTTTTATATTGCTTTATTAGGTCAGTAAAATATGGACCATGTGTTTTACAGACTGAATACTGCCCTAGGATAGGGACTCCATGCATCATAGATAGTGACAAATACGTTGACACAACTTAGAGGGCGTGGTATAAAGGATGGTTCTTCTCACCATATATGTAGTCTTATGAGAACAGAAGACACTGGGGCAGATTTACTTGCCGGGTCCCTGTGCGATCCCCAATCCGGACTGTCCAACAAGGATGAACTCTGCCGCGATTCATGAAGATCGTGCGCCTGATATCCTGGATGTGTTGCTTCCCCGATCAGGTCCGCCGGAGTTCACCTTTTTCTTACTGGTGCATGTAAGCGCATGGCTTGTGACACAAATTTAAATGTTAAATCCCTTGCGTAGTCCGAATCCGTTGGATGGCCCGTCCCCCGATTTGTGTCCAGTGAAAGCCAGGGCGATTGTGACACAAAACGATCACGTGGGACACAATCCCCGACGAAAATGAGGTGATGAGGTGCAGTCCTAGTCCTAAATTCAGTGCACGGCCCTGAGTCAATGGACTCCTGTGGGGGACTGTAGTCAGCCAGGGTAAAAGTTAGTAAATTCCACAAAGCCAGAGGGCTCAGCCTTTTCCTTTCCCCCCTAACGGGTTGGCTAAAAACCCAATCTGCACTAAATGTTTTGTGGAAATGCAGTAGAAAAAGACACACAAATTAGTGGCTTGCTCTTTTTCCCCCACTGAAAAGGTGTTGATAAATGCCTCTCCTGACTGACGTTTCACACTTTCCTTGTGCTTGCTTCGGCTCAAAGAATAATTCCTGCTAAACCTGGTGTCGTATATGTTTAGATAAGAAGATATCACACAAAGGGTGATTTTTTTAAAACGACAGTATATATTGTGACATGCAAACGTTTAAAATATATCCGTAACTTAATAGTAGCAGAAGGGCACACAGATATGCATAGTTTGGGAGACACATGTCACGCACAGACATTTCACACATGCTGGATTAGCACTCCCTTGGCATTAAATACTTGACATCTCTAACATGCCAGGGGGCCTAAGTTTCCCTTTACTATCTCACTGTAGCTGGTAATGAGTATCTCAAGGGAGGGATAAAGTTGTGTGCGAGTGGTCATATCATCTTTTACGTCCATGACTTTGGACTAATACTAAACCCACAAGGGCATAACAGGTATGGAGAGCGAAGGTGGGACAAGTGTTGCATAGGTAAGTATATGAGGGGACCCATGTAAAAGATTTAAAGCAAAAGAAGCAGAGAACACTGATTATTTTAGTGTTGCTGACTGTGATTAGCATTGACATAATTATGGAAATCTATTTTATTCATACATATAATATATCAGTTATTAATTCAAATTTATATAAGTCATTACTTTAGGAACAGGTTGAAGACTGACCAAAATAAACATATTGAATGTTTTCAGCAAACCACGTCACATACTACCAATATCTATTTGAGCACTGTTGGATTATTAGAATTTGTTATATGTATGCATAGTCTATTGTTAATTCTAGTTATGTTTGTCCTGTCCTGGTAAAATATGTGGCATTATACTTCTTCAGCATGTGATGAGACATTCTTGGGTCGAGCCTTTGAGACACATGATGCCTCTGAGCTGTGACAGCTTCTTACAGGACAGTGTAATAAGATCATATGTGTACCCCTCCCTGTACATTCTGTAATTGATTGATTAATCTGATCTTTGTTCAAGCTTTAAACCAGCTCCAATAATGTTGTCAGAACGCCCTTCTATCTATCTGCATTGCCAGCCTAGATCTTGCTCCCATGGGCATATAATAGAGCAGGGGTAAGTGAATGTACTGCGTGTGACACTGAACTTGCATTAAATTCTAGCTCTGTAGGGTATACAGGGCTATTGGTCATTGCCTATTCGCTTGTTACATTTGTTTTTCGGTGGAAGCCTCATATTCTAAATTAGTCATTTTATTAGTTTTTTTAGACTGAATCAGGGATTTCTGTAAACCAGGTTTATTCCTGAAACCAAATGCAAATAGTAACCACGTACTATATTTATCTATCAATTAATGTGCAACTATGTATATAAGAATCGCTGCCAAGTAAAACTCCACTAATAGCAGAAAAGCATCAGATTTGTTGAAAATTTGTCTGCAGGAACGTTTGTATGAACTAAGTCTGTAAATGTCAATGTAACTGCTGCAAAAAGAACTATAGATAGCAGATGTCTGACAGAGGAAGTTCCTGCAGTAAATCTGCAACAAGTGAAAGGTTCTATAGTAAGGTTCTTTGTGGCTGAAATATACAAAATTATATAATAAAATAGAAAATGATAGTACAGGCAGTCCCCGGGTTACATACAAGATAGGGTCTGTAGGTTTGTTCTTAAGTTGAATTTGTATGTAAGTCGGAACTGTATACTTTATAATTGTAGCCCCAGCCAGAATTTTTTGTGTCTCTGTCACAATTGTATTTTAAAAATGTTGGATTGTCATAAGAACCAGGATTAACAATAAAGCTTCATTGCAGACGTCATTTATAACTGTTAGAGCTGTTTATTGTAGCCTAGGACTAAAGTACAGTAAATTACCAAAATCCAGAGGTCTGTTTGTAACTAGGGGTTGTCTGTAAGTCGGGTGTTCTTAAGTAGGGGACCGCCTGTACAAATAACAAAACATAAAGGATAATAATAATTTGTTGTTAAAATGAATCTTACTTTCAAATCCTAGTCAAGTTCTAGAACACACATTTGTATTCATCGGCATTATCTTCTCCTGATGTCAAATTGTGGTCAGTGTTAAAGTCTTTTTAAGAACTAAAGTTTATGTTCATTTCGGGGTTAACGGTAAACATACATACAAGGGAAACCTGATATTTATGTTTGATTTGCCTGTGGACTAACATCAGCCAGACTTATGTAAAATGTGTATCTTTTTTGACAAAAAATGTTAAACTCTTTAATGGATGTGGGGGGGGAGGGTTTTATTAGACATCATGCATGAGGTTTTAGACTGTGTTGCATATCAGATTTATTATACTTGCTGTAGTTAAGGTCTACAGTGTATTTGCAACTTCTTAGTAGAAAAGTCACACCAAAGCCGCAGATACTTCCCGCAGGCGTAACAAATTCTAAACCTTTACTTACACCAGGAGGGGACTTGCACCTAAATTTGCTAATTTTTAATCATCCTAAATTTCACTTGCACATTTGGATTGCCTTAGGAATTGTATAGTAGAGTCGGCAAGCAAAAGTTGCAGAAAAGGAGCAAAATGGCTCAAAACAGCTGTGACATTCTCCAACAATAGCAGAATTATACATTATACATTTCCCCAATGAGTATTAAATTAATTTCTGTCAAATATCATAGGACTGATAAAAAGGAAACAGTTTGGGCTTCTTGCTTGTTGTATCTTTATTTTCTTGCAGTTAATGTGTCATATAGAGACGTGTAGGCTTAAAATTCATTTAGAATGCCATACCCAGAGCATACTGCATTTTGATAATAATACATCCGAATCAAAAGCACTGCAAACAGTAACACACCAAAACAATGTGGGGCAATCCATTTGCCCCCTATCAATCTGTTTATGATAGAATTCTGTCATAGTTTGCATAAAAAAACTATCTGCGCCACATTTATCAAGGGTTTTACACAGTTTTAGACACTTTTCGACTCGCATGACAAAAGGGCCGTGACCTTAGAAAAGTGTAGAACAAAAATTATGCAAATGTGCCTAAAATTAGTTGCAGCTTTCTGGCATAAACTAAGCCAATTTATAGGTGGTAAAAAGTAAGACTAAGTCATATTTATCATTCAGTGATTCATTTGGTGCAACAAAGGCTGTCTAGTGCATGGCATTTTTGTTAAATCTGCCCCTGCTTACGTAGTGCGTTTTATATTTCACGTCAGACTGCATTTGACAACAACATATTTTTGCAAATGAACCCACACAAAGACATGATGAAAACCTTTCCAGCACAATGCTGTGTATGTTAGCCATAAGTTAACAGCCAGATGTATATTTACTTGTTAAGAAACCCTCATAAGCAAATAGCATAAGCCACAGCTATTTATATTCATATTCATAGCCTGCAGAAAAGAGTCACACAATGAGTAGTATAAACCATCCCAGCCTACCCTGGAATCCATAATCTAGCCCAAGCAAACGGGGTGAAAGGAATGATTCAGTGTCACCCTCTGCTGGTGGCATGTGTTATTGGTTTTCTTATTACAAATTTTTGGCAGTTGAAATATAGAAAATTCTGATGCATATATCCGTACTGGTGCAGACGTAGATAACACATTGTACGAGAAAAGCAGGAATAGGGACTACTATAGACTTGAAAACTAAGGCCATATAGGTCATATCCCAAATATTATATTGTAGCTGGGTTAAAAGTCCAACTCCTGTGTGCCCAATAATGCCCCAATTATACTTTTTTTGGAGTTTGACATGCATGACTGGGAATAAAACATACATCCTAGTATTTGTATATAATAAGAATAATAGGAAACATAGAGCTGATTTATAGTGGATGAAGAGGAGAATGACCAAAGTAATTAAGGGAATTGCAGCAATCCAATACCGAAACAGTATCTGCCCTGTCATATAACTACTGATTATTTGAAAAATGGGAACAACTTTTCCCTGGCATGATTATTAAGTGTGCTTGACTTTTCTTGGTTGAGAATGAAGCTTAACTCTTTAAAGGGGTTGACCACTCTAAATTGCCCGTGTGCTTTTACTGCCTTAATAATAATCCCTGAATTCTCACCAATTGATTCCCTGATGCTTCCTTTATTGCTGTGTGCAGACTCTCTGCCATTAGGGGCCGACTGAAGGAGTGAGAAACAGGAAGTTGTGTAGAGGGCAGCATGTGGATAACAGTGAAAGACTGACGCTCTCACAGGAGGCAAAAACACAGGTATATATACACGCAAAGACATGTCTAACGGAACAGATTTATTAAAAAGTGGCCAACACCTTTAAGGTAAAATTTGCCTTTAACTGCTTTTTTTTTTCAAGTGTGTTGAAGCTTAGAGGCCATGGATAGAAATATGTAAATATGTTTTCCAGGGGAGGGATAAGGAAAGCTTTGCCTCTAAGCTACCATGTAAAGTAGCCCCATTTACATCACACAAGACTTTTTCAAGAAGTTTAATGACATGATGTGGGATAGCGCGTAGCTGTTTCAAACTCTTAACTGTGGAGAGCGCTGTTTTGATGTGTTTGTCAGCACAGTGTAGGGAACTTGCTTGTTTCAGTAGAAGGTGTAGACATAGAACAGGGGAGAAACTAAACTCCTTATGGTGAAATTGCTATTAAATGTCAATTGTTGTTTTGTTACATATTTTATGACTCCATTTTCAATAAAAGCATTTTATTCCCCATGGATGTTACTGCTTTGTTTCCACAATCATAAGACACATAGTAGTAACTTGTGTCACATATCTACTATAGGGTCTAATTTATCTCAAAGGGATGGACCTACTCAAACATGTTACTGTATACTGCAAATAACATAAATGAAAATCCATTGTGCTGGATGTCCAGTCAGTAATGCTGCTGGCCCTTAGTGATGTCTTCTCGTTCCATTCCTATGTTGTTCAGGTCACCCTTGCAGCCAATCAATGGCCTTAGTGGTGACATGTCCAAAATGGCCCATTACTGACTGCCCGCAGCAGACAAGTTTTTGTTGTGTAGATCACCATTGAGGCCAGTGATTGGCTGAATAAATGGGACATCACCAGAAGATGTAATCGAGGATCAGCACAGTGCTGACTGGGCTTCTGGCGCTGGTGCAGAGTTCTTGTAAATATCGAGTTAGCTTTTTGTAATTTGCAACTCACAGTACTATGAGTTGGACAACTCCATGAAACCTATGAGTATGTTAATCTCAACCAATCTGGACATATAAATTATGATTTAAAGGTGATGCTTAAACAGCTTCTTTTAATATAGCCTACAAGTGCACGTTGAAAGATGTGTTCTATACTGTTTCAAACCCTTTTAAAAAGTTGCAATGCTGCCAGAAATGAGACCCCCTCTCTCTGGAAGGGAATTTATATTGTAGATGAGACCTCCATATGAAAGAATCCCTTTAATACCAAAATAACAACATTTCTAAAATAGAAATGCTTGCAACCAGGTCCAATATAATATATCTAGTGCACAGTATTTCAATGATTTTAACAGCTAGTATGAGAAGCACAAATATTGAATATCCATATATCTATCAGTAGGCGTCAAGTCTATGGTAGAAAGTGCCACTAGTCAAATGTATGTCAACAAATGCATTTTATGTCAGGATTTTTGTTGTTTAATTGATTTGTTTTAGCTTATTTTGATAAATTAAGCTTTAGGATGACTAGTAGAAATTTATGTTAAGGACCACACAACCTCCAACAATGTATTTCATAAGGTGCTCCAGTACAGGCAGAACCCATTTTTAGTGTAAGATTATAGGTCAGATATAGTAATATAGCAGTCATATGCACTATAGAATTACTGTATACATTAGTATACAGTTGGTGCACTCTTAAAATGGAACACATTCTACAGAATCAGCGTGGACCAAACTCTACAGTGAATATATGTTGCCTTAAAGTAAACCTGTCATCAGGAAAGTATATTGTTATGTGGAGGAGCTGGGGAAGTTTCTCTATGTATTTATAGAAAAAGTTTTAATGGTATTTTATACAATAAAACATCTGCTATATCTATGTGGAGAAGTCATGGGGGGTGTCATTTTGAAGGACTCCCATGACTTCACAGCATAGAACAAGCAGATTTAAGTATATTCCTAACCTTGTTTTCTGAATATATGACCTTATTAAGAGAAGATGGTGATCATACATATACTATAGCAAACGTCTTAAATCAATGTCGCTCTTGTTTTTTGTAAAATGAAGGAAGAGACAAAGGCATCTTGAAATATTTATTCTACAGTGAGGAATAGTTTATAAAATACAGCATCTTGGACACTGTAATAGGCTGAAGTAAACCATCTTGAATTACTCCTCATTTAGTTGCTTCTGGAAAGAAAAGAAACAGAAAAATGTAATAAACTATGCTGAAATATCATACTTTATCCTTAGCCATTAACATCCATACTAACCTTTGTGCTAATGTCTCGGCTCTTTGCTCTCAGTTTATTGACTTGAGATTCTGCAATGTCTGCTCTTTCCTCAGCTTCATCCAGTTCATGTTGCACCTTCCGAAACTTGGACAGGTTTGAGTTTGCTTGTTCCTCCTGGAAAGGATAACAACATGTGGGTAAGTCAGAGACCACAGCACAAACACATGCTCCCTCATTTCATGTGTTCTCATGTAAGAATACATGTAACCAGGGCCGGATTAAGGTTGGTGGGGGCTCCTGGGCGCAAAATATGGTTGAGACCCCCACCGAATGTAGCATAGGTACACCTCCTCTTGCTTACTATTCACTATCTCCCCAGTAATACATCTACATATAGCCACCTCAACCTTAGTAATACATTTATATACAGCCTCCTCACCCCCAGTAATACATCTATTTACAGATGCCTACCTCCCCAGCAATACATCTATATACAGCCGCCTCACCCCAAGTAATACATCCATTTACAGCCACTAACCCCCCAGTAATACATCTACATTAATCTACAAGAGGGAGCAAGAGGTGGGGGCCCAGGGGTGAGCCCCCCAGGAGCCACAACTATAATCCGGCCCTGCATGTATCATTGACATGTACCAAATGTACTAATACATACATGACATACATGTTACTAATGTTATATGAGGTTCCTGTATCTACATAAATATCCATAGTCTAAGATTGTTATAATTAAGTTATTTGCTTTAGACTAGCATAGATCAATTAGAAGCAAGCTAATTATAACAGGGACTCACAGATTCTTCCGCTTGTCTCTTATAAGCCTTCACTTTTAGTTGTAGCTTATCTACAAGGTCCTGCAAGCGAGCCAAGTTCTTTCTGTCCTCTTCAGTCTATAGATAAAAGTATTTAAAACTCCATGTATGTAAATGGGTAATAAAACAGATCGGTAGAAAAATAATAAGGTACATCAAGTCAAATTGCCAAAATACATTTATTTACTGTGTCAAAATCAATTTCTTTCAATACCATTATCTATTTAAAATCTTACAATTATCAGCTGTGACATTTTTAAAAAATTTTATTTTAATACCAGATTCTAACATATACCATACCTGGTAAGTGAGTTCTTTAATGCGTCTCTCATACTTTCTCATGCCCTTCACTGATTCAGCATTGCGCTTCTGCTCAGCTTCCAGCTCATTGTCCAGTTCCCGGACTCGGGCCTCCAGCTTCTGCAGCTGCTTCTTACCACCTTTCATGGCAATCTGCTCAGCCTCATCAAGACGCTGCTGAAGATCCTTGATTGTTTGCTCCATGTTCTTCTTCATCCTTTCTAGGTGAGCACTGGTGTCTTGCTCTTTCTTCAGTTCCTCTGCCATCATGGCAGCCTGTTGGAGACATATTGGCCAAGATATATTAAGGCGCTTGCAACAGTTTTCTGTCTAATTGTGCACTAAAAAGAATGTCTTTGCAGTATGCACATGTATTTATAAAGTGTTTGCGCCACTTTTGTGTTTCGGCTGCACTTTGGCCGACACTTTAGAAAACTATGTAGGCCCGTGGTAGTGCACGCACGCTGTATATTGAAAGTCCTCAAAAATAACATTTCAACGTAAAAAAAGGCCACTGGCAGAGGGCACCTTTGAGAAGACATGCATGCTCAGGCAAACCTGGTGTATTTATACATTGAGTGTGCAGCTAATACTAAAAAATACATTTAGACTTTAAGATGACAAAAAGCAGAATATTTATGTAGTGACTGTATTCTACACCGATTATAAAGATCCTTGAAAATATCCTTGTCCATGTTTATCCACCTATTACATGAAGGTCTAAACAGGAATCATTGTTTATTATTACATACATCTGTAATAGCTTTCTTGGCCTTCTCCTCTGCGTTACGACATTCCTGTACTGCTTCCTCAACTTCTGTCTGCAACTGTGAAAGATCTGACTCCATCTTCTTCTTCTGGTTGATTAGACTTGTGTTCTGTTTGAGACATTAACTGTTGCATTAGACATTTGAAGGTCACATTGGAGAAATGAAATGAGATCTCACTGACCAATCATTTTCTAAATGTTGGTAGAGCAGAGGGTAAGACTATTGTTAGAAAGACAAAAGGCAATGGAACGATCCATTTATAGAAGTAACCAGGCAACTATATTTGGAACTGAAATAAGTGTTGTAGGAGATCCTATTCTGGGAACTGAAGAGAAGATGAACCTGATTAAAGAACATTCATCTTCTGACCTGAGAGTGTAGAAGTTGGACTCTTTCACTGGTTTCTATCAGCTCCTGCTCTGCAAGCTTGCGTCCCCGCTCGGTCTGCTCTAGAAGAGATCGTAGCTCCTCCAGCTCAGCTTGGAGTAGTGTGTTTCTCCTCTCCACAAGTGCAATGTTTTCCTTTAAGTCTTCACCTGCTCTCAAGGCATCATCTAGTTGGATTTGAGTGTCCTGTGATGTTAAAAAAGGTTATTTATTTCAAGAAGAACAAATGCATATTCATAAGCAGCTTATAATTATTGAGTTAAAAGTGTAAATGTTATAATATTTTTAAAGTAAAAAATGTGACATTATGGGGCACATTTACTAAGGGTCGTGTGCCAGTTTTCTGTCAGACTTTGCAAGTTCTTTCTAGTGCAAACTTCTTGCACAGGTATTTAAGAAGTGTCTGCGCAACATTTGTGTTGCATGCAACTGTTTTGTGCAGCTGCACTATTCTTCATGCAACAAAAATTTCTGCACTGAAGGGGGTGTTCCGGTGCTCAGTCGGACCGTGCGCCAGATTTAACATGCAAAGTCCGACAGAAGTGCATTGCACGCCCAATGTTAGAGGTGCACCAAACAAGGGTGGTACAGAGGGCGCCAGATGAAGAACGTTCGCCAGAAATAATGAATCTGGCGAACTCTGCACACTACACAGGCAAACTGAATGTAGTGCAGTTTGTACTGTTCTTAGTAAATGTGCCCCTATGCATTTTTAATTTGAAGATTTCTGAATTTGGATATAGAACAAAATGTGATTTGTGTAAAACAGCACAATATTTGAAAGCAAGTAGAAAGAGAATGGTCACAAACCTTCAGGTAGCCGTGTAAATTCTTTACTTGTTTCTGCGCTTCAATTGCTGCACGATTAGCTTGGCTAAGGTGAATCTCCATCTCATTCAGATCTCCTTCCATTTTCTTCTTTATTCTCAAAGCCTCATTTCGGCTTCTTGTTTCGGCTTCCAATGAAGTCTGCAGTGAATCTACTACTCTTTGATGATTTCTTTTAGCCTGTTCCATCTCCTCATCCTTTTCAGCCAACTTACGCTCAAAGTCAGCCTTAACTTGATGCAGTTCCAACTGGATACGCAGTATCTTACCCTCCTCATGCTCTAGGGAAGCCTGTGAGGGACCAGAACAGAAAACAGAGAATCCGATTTCATTTTGTTATTCAGGAAAATATTATGAATCAATATTAACCCCTCATAAAATTTTGTTTATAACTGTTAATTGCAAAAAATATACCAATCATGTTGCGGACAATGAACAGCTGAATGTACATAAATCTATGACAAACTTCAAATCACATCTCATGTTCAGGTAGTATTAGAGATGAGCCTCTATGCACATGAAAGTATGGCCCTAAGGCCCCATTCACACTGCACGTATGGGGACATTTATTGGATATACTTCCCATAGACACCTATTGCAACCTGGTGGCAGTGCGGAGCCACACAGATAGTAACCCAAGCAGACAATCTTTCATCATATTTTGTAAGTGTTAAATTATTATTATTATAATCTTACCTCAGCTTCTTCCAGTGCAGACTGTATTTCCACCTTCTCTTGTTCCAGTTGTTTCCGTACCTTCTCCAACTCATGGATGCTTTTCCCACTCTCACCTAGCTGTTCTGTGAGGTCTGAGATTTCCTCTGCGTTTCAAAAGCATAACATTTTTTGCTGCTTTCATATTATATCAAACATATGAACATTTGTATATCTTGGGTGCTAAATATACATGATTAAGGCCTGTTGCACACAAACTCTTGTTTAAATGCAAAGTCTCTTGTTTGCAGAATATGTCTCATAGAAGTGTGAGCTCCATTCACACCATGCAGACCGGAAAAAAGTCTGCCCACACTTGGGCAGGAATAGGACCTACTCTTAGTTTGGAATCTCGACACTGGGCGCATACCTGGGGCTGTGTTAATCAAAGCTATGTGTATGATACTATAAAACAACATAGGGGAGTATGCAAGCCACAAAAACTGAGGCTAGCATATGTCCAGCAAAAGCGCCTGTGTGTAGGGGGCATATGGCTCATGTTTTTCCTACCTTGCAGATTTTTATTCTCCCTTTTAAAGGTCTCCAAATGTTCTAGAGATTCTTCATAGGCATTCTTTAATTTGAATAATTCTGTGCTAAGTGATCGTGCTTCTTTCTGTGAGGACTCTAGTTCTGTCTGAGATTCTTCAAATTTCTGTTTCCATTCAGTAAGGATCTACATGGAGAATAAATGGTTACTCTGGAAATAATTCCCCTCTTCTCTAGTCAGAATGTATCCCCACTCCTTAATAAGTTTACTTTATCAAAGTTTCTCTGCTTCTTGTCCAGCGCAGCAGCTGCAGCATTTGACCTCTCCAGGTCTACCATCAGGTCTTCAATTTCATTTTGTAGACGATGCTTGGTCTTTTCCAATGAAGAACATTTGGCGTTCACAGCTTCTACTGCCTCCTCTGACTCTTGTAGCCTTTGTGCCAACTTTTTCCTGCAGAAAATTAGTTGACACAAAGTTTTTTAGCTACCCTTTTCAGGACATAAAAGCAATTGCTCTAAAGAAAACCATTTTGAATCATATCATACTTGGCCTCCTCTAATTCCTCTGTCCTTTGGATAGCATCTGTCTCATATTTAGTTCTCCACTGGGCCACTTCTGAATTGGCTTTTGAAAGATTTCGCTGCAACTCTGCCTTTGCCTCTTGCTCCTCTTCATACTGTTCTCGCAGGAGGTCAGAGTCATGACGAGCCGATTGCAGAGCATGGGCTAGAGCATTTTTTGCCTATAGAAGATGTGAATTTTAATTAAGAAGTTAAAGCAAAAAAAAATCCAACTTCCTTTGACCATTTTTGTATTGTTCTATTACTATACAAATACAGTGTAACGACAGTGTAAGGCTACATTCCCACCAACGTATGGGGGACATATATACGGCCGACGTATATACGGCCGATATACGTCCCCCACACACTTCTATGGGTGCACGGCACCCTACGGGAGCGGTACGGTGCCGCACACATGCGGCACCGTACCGTTCCGTACCCGGGAAAAAGATAGGACCTGTCCTATCTTTTCCCGTAATACGGCGCCGTGCGCCATAGGTTGCAGCTCACCCCCTCCTCCTCTCCCCGTACACTGCCGTTGCCCGCTACGGTACGGTACGGGCGGGCAACGACAGTGTGAATATAGCCTTAGGCTACATTCACACGGACGTATAAAAACGGCCGTATGCGTACCGTTTTTTTACGGGTTACATACGGCCACACTCATTTCAATGGACAATACGTCCAACCATTTATATTGCCGTTTTTGACACTGGAGCGTACCGTACTGTATACTAGCCGTATAAAAATATAGAGCATGTCCTATTTTCTCACGTATTTCAGTTCTGTATGCCCTAGAAGTCTATGGGGACGTATAAAATACGGGTTACATACGGGCTGCATACGGATGAAAAACGTCACGTATATACGGGCTCATACGGCCTGTAAATACGGGACTGGAGAAATCATACGGTCGTGTGAATGTAGCCAAGATTGTTTATGTACAATATCATTATACCTTGTTTTCTTCTTCTAGTTGTCTCTTTAAATCCTCTAATTGTTGAGTGTAGGTCTGTTTACCACGAGTTAACTGTGCAACCAATGACTCCTTTTCATCTAATCGGCGAGATAGCTCCCCTGTGAAAGCAAAAGTCAATTGCTGGTTTTAGTCACCTATTATAATATACTATTCTATTGGATCCATTGGTTTGATTTAATAAAATAATGAAATGAAAATGAAAAATGAAAATAAATCATTTGTAAATATGGAAAAACTGTTCCATATCGCGAAGATGGAATGTGCAATCCAGTATCAATAGTATGGCTGCTTTCTACCTTTTTTTCTTTCTTCTTTAGATGACAGTTTTAATGAAAACATTTTAAACTTATCATAACTTATATGGCAATTAATAGCTCACAAGCTCAGTAATGTGAAAGTAAGTAGAAGTGATAAACTTTTCATAGTTCACATTGACTAATCTATACAAAATAATCAAATTAGAAATTTACAATAAAAATGGTAAATTAAGAAGATACATAATAAAAACTTCCACGACCCTAATGCGGTACCTACCATTCTCAGTCTGCAGTTTGGCACGCTGGCTTGATAGCTCATTGACATTTCTCTGAGTCTCCTCAGACTTTGTACGATGTTCATTTACTTGATCTTCTAATGTACGGCATAACTTCTCTAAATTAGCCTATAGATAAAAAGAAGTGTTTTCAGGAGTTTTAAAACAGTAAAAGGTTTACATCATAAAGAAAATGAAATAGTATAAAAACATCCTGTGGGGCTACATAGATGCTTGTTATTCTTATGGTGAAACCTCCATTTTGTGACTTGTTTCTAGGCTTCTTTACGTGCAATATATGTACTGAGTTTGTCAGGATAATATAGAAGTCTGTTAGAAGCCTAGATTGCAAAAATCACAGATGAAACTGCATTATTGTGTTGACACGCTCTATGGAAACTTCATTATAATGAAAAGGGTCCATCTAGATCTCTCCGTTTCTCCTAACATGCTTTCTGGTTTGTATTCTTATTAAAGATCAAAAAACTGAAAGCACAACAGGTGTGAACTACCCTTAAAAAGATGATCAGAGAGATCATTACTTCCCTTACCTTGGCTTTCACCATCTGTTCCATGTTGGATGCCACATCATCTAGCTCCAGTTTGACTTCACTCTTCTCTTTTTCCAGTTTTTGTTTGACCCTCTGAAGGTTGTCAATCTGCTCGCTGAGTTCAGCCACAGAGTCGGCATGCTTCTTTCTTAGTGTAGCTGTGGTGGCCTCTGACTGCAGAGTGGACTCTTCTAGATCTCTCCTAAGTTTTAGGAACTCTGCTTCCCTCTTCTTGTTGAGTTCCAGTTGCACTGATGTGGCTCCTCCAGCCTCTTCCAAACGCTCACTGATTTCCTCTAACTCTCTGGAAAGGTCTGAGCGAAGCTTTTCTACCTTAGCCCTTGCTGTTCTCTCTGCTTCCAATTCCTCCTCTAGCTCTTCAATCCGTGCCTTTAAGTGATTTAAATAGAGATTGGTATTAATTTTGGCATAGCTTATGAAAACTACAACGTAAGTCAATTTTATAGATACCTGAAGTTCCTTCATCTTTTTCTGGAGCTGAGCACAAATATTCTGCTCATCTTCAATTTTTGCATTGATTTGGCTCATTTCAAAGTCTTTCCTGGTAGAAGTAGAAATGCATTTTTTACCAATGGACATAAAGTCGAAATAGTTCAAAAGAAAGTCTATAGTATAAAACAATAAATATTTTGTTTACATACTACAAGCTAATGAATCTGTTTCCATACCATTGATGTTTAAAGGAAATCTACTACTTGAGTTCATGTATTATGAACCAAGCATACCTTGAAAATTCTGTAGCTACACTGATGCAGAAACATATCTTGTTTAATCCCTGAGCTGAGTGGTTTTGCTGAAAAAACTATTATAAAATTATGATAATGAGGCTCTGATGCTTCTGTGCCTGGCTCGGCACTTTTCCTCTTACATTCAGTATGCACTGCTCGAGAGAATGGTGTAATGATTGTCTTGTGCCAGACAGGCAAAAGTAATCAATCGTTGCACCATTCCCCAGCTGCTGTGTATGAGTGATCCAGCTCAGGTTCATTAGTCCTGTCTGGACAGGTCAGGAAGCACTGTGTAATGTGTTAATAATGACAGGCTGAATGCCATCCAGCTTTCCCAAGGACCTGAATGTTATAATTGTTTTTTTCAGCAGAGCCACTCAACTCAGGGATTAAACAAGATATGTTTCTGCATCAGTGTAGCTTCAGCATTCTCAAGGTATGTTTGGTTTATAATGCATGAAATAAAATGGTAGGTTTCCTTTAAGACCTTGTTTAGCTACTTACTTCTTCAACTTTTCTTCAAGTTGCTGTTTATCATTTTCAAGATCCATCAAGCTTTCTTGTGACAATTTGAAATCTCCTTCAAGTTTTCTCTTCACTCTTTCTAGGTCCATTCGAATTTTCTTTTCCTGCTCTAAAGACCCTTCCAACTGCACAGTTTGGAATATATTAAGTTATATAAATCAACATAATCATGTCAACAAAAAGCAGCACTCCTAGGTAAGCATGTCTTTTTCACCATTGCCCCTACTTCCTGATTGTGTTTCATATTATTCACTTTTTTTATGAAGATTGCACTTTTTTTCCTGTAGTGACATCATCCTGATATTTACATTTCTTCATCTCTGTGCTCTGCTATCAGTTGAATGATACTTCAGCACAGTATCACATGGGCAGTCAGATAAAATAGCATTTCTGCTTGCTAGAAGGACAGTGTAATTAGTCTTCTATCTATATTCTCTTACATATTGTAAAGTATACATGTAGGATGAAGACAGGATGCATAAGTTTATCAATGTAAAAGAAGCAATATGTATTATCTTCAATAATGCTGATTTATGTCCCAATCTGTGGAGAACTTGTGTGCATTCAGTGTTGTCACATAGTAAATGGGGGTTTGACTTCAAAATAGAACAAACATGTCACCACAAGATCACAGGACACAACTGAAAGAACCCAAAGAAGGATCTAATGAGTTTTCAGATACATATGAACAACTAAATAATGTAATATTTACCTTATTGGGAAATAGGGACATGATGAAACAAAAATATTAAAAGTATTGATTTAAAAGCCTAAATATAACTTACATCGTCAACCTGCTGCTCAAGTTTTGCCTTAGCTTTAGTCAGAACATTAACTTTATCCTCCTCAGCCTGAAGGTCATCCAGTGCTTGTTGGTGAGCCTCTTGGAGAGCCTTTTTCTCTTTGGTTAACTTGGCAATTATCTCATCCAGGCCAGCCATCTCTTCAGTTAGATTCTTAACCTGTCAAATAATAACTTCAGACAAAGATATCCTACACTATTTATAAAGATATATACATATACAATAAAAATGTCTTACCTTGTTCTCTGTGGCATGTTTCTCCTTCTCTACTTTGGCTAAAGTAAGTTCTAAGTCGTCAATATCCTTCTTGAGCTCAGAACACTCATCCTCCAGCTTCCTCTTCTTGGCTGTTAGTTCAGCATTACTCTCCTCTTCATCTTCCAACCTTTCTGTCTGCTCTTTTAGTTTAGCTTCCAGTTGAATCTTGTTTTTAATAAGTTGTTCACATCTCTCCTCTGCATCTGCCAAGTTATCTTGCTCCTACATTTAAGAGGATAAGTGTATTTTCATATACAATGCATTTATTGAAGATTGAAAACAAAATTCTTTAAGTTGTTATCTATCTCCTAAAATTGTGGTCCATTGTGATATATTTTGTTTTTTTTTCAACTAGACACTGAGAGGTGGTCAGTGACCCAGGTATTTATGCAAGTTAGCTATAATCCAAGAGTGCAGAATCTCCTCAGGCCATTAAAATGATGGCCTATAAAGTACCAGTTTTAAATGTTTGCTTCAAGATTAAAATTGGCACTCACAGCTTGAACTTGAAGCTGCAGGTCATTCTTCTCCTGTAGCAAAGAGACCATTTTCTCTTCTAGCTCCTTGCGTCGAGCCTCTGACTTTTCCAGGGCTTCTTTGAGTTTCTGGAACTCTTCTTTCATTGTTTGCATTTCTTTCTCTGTCTCTGCACTCTTAAGAAGAGGCTTTATCTTGAAGTATAGCTTCATCCATGGCCAATTTTTGACACCCATGAATGCTCGGATGTTCCATTGGATCACTAATAGGGCATCTCTGAAAAAAATCAACTCATCACAGAGAGAACTCTGCAGTTGAAGCTGCACAGTCCTCTCTATCATTTTCATTTATTTATCTTTAAGAGTAGTGTAGGAAACAGGAAACAGCAAAGAGGTTCTGAATGTAGAATGTAAAAAGAGAAGTCTCTAAAAGAAAAGAGACATGAGGAGAAGTCTATGTGAGACTATCTCAACCTACAAAAATGTTGTATACAACAATTTTTCAAAAGGATACCTCCTTTTAAATCATGAAACCCTATCACAAAAAGGAGCTCTACACCACTATTTTCTTAATAAATACATTTATTTTATTTACAACAGAAATTATAATTTCATATGGGCGCACATTTGATATGAAAACTAAAATGATAAAATATGTATATAAAGGAGGTCCTGACACACTAAAAGACCTTGGGAAATGTCTCTAAACATCCATTATTATAAACAGAGGGAAAATGCTTTCAACTTAAATTAGGTATCACAGCTCAGTATTGCACCTATTCCCTATGCTATGGTAACCTTCCTACCACATTCTCCAAGCATAATATGCTGGACAAAAATATATAAATAAAGTGGTAGACAGATCTACCATTGCTTATCAACAGAATGAATATATGTGCATGCACAATGCTGACTATACACAAATCTAGTTACTTACTGACGAGGAGTCATTAGATAAATCCCTCATGTCCCAACGCACATTATGCCTAAGCTTCGTCAGGAGGTTTTATCCAGCAATTTATACTTGGAGAATGTAGTAGGGAGGTTGCTATAACATAGGGTATAGATTCAATACTGATCTGTGATACCTCATTTAGGTATACAGAATTTTCCCTCTGTGTGCAATAATGGTTCTTTAGAGACATCCCCCAAGGTTTTTGAGTGTGTCAGGAGCTCCTTTATATATATTTTTTTTTCATTTTAGTTTTCCTGTCAAATGTGCGTCCATATGAAATAATAACATTTGTTGTAAATAAAATTTATTTATTTATTTAGAAAATAAGGGTGATAGGGGTTTATGTGAGACTATGGGGGTCATTTATCTTAATTTTTCTTCCTGCTTTTTCTGTCTTTTATGAGACATTTTTTGGCGCATTGCAATTTTTGCACCTTTTAGAGGACATTTGTTTTTCATCAGCAAGACACATTTATCTTCTATTCCAGATGTGCTAAATATCGCAAAAGACATTTATCATTTCAAATTGTCTAAAATATACAACATTTTTTGGCACAAAAACTCCAGACCAAACCATACTTTAGAAAATGGAAAGAAATTACTTGTAACAAATGTCTCAAAAAGAAATCTGAAAAACGGGGTCCTGTTGTCTTTTCATAACATAAGGCATCTGTGTGGTGACAGGGTCCCCTTTCCAAAATAGATATATCTGATGTATGACTTTTAGCTTAAAGGAAAATTGATGGGCCCTGCACGGCTCAGAAGTGATTGCTTGATGTACATTACTAGATATGTCTCAGTTCCCTTCAAATTGTAAATGTCTGTTCAAATACTCTTTATTAAGCAATAAAAAGTAAGTTGGAAAAAAAAAGAGATGTGAAAAAAAAACCTCTTTTAACACAAGGAAAAAGTTAGATTGATAAATTACCAAAGAAGAAGACAGAAAAGAGACAGGCAAAAACTAGCCAAAACATACAGATATAGGTCTGTTCATAAGGCTTTAGGCATTATGCTACAGGGACAGGACTGGAGTGTGAAATAATGAGCAACCCAAAAGACATGGGCTTTTATTATTATTCCTTTCTCTTATTTACGCCACCAATCATATTGACAATAAAAGTTTTACCAGGGTAACTGAAATTAACCGTATAATTAACCGTATAATAACCAGGGTGGCAGAGATTATTTCCTTTTCTGCCCAAGGCTCCCAGGCTGCTTCAATATACCCCAATATACTGTATTTATCCTAGAAGTGTTACCTGCGCTCCACAATCTTCTTAAATTCTATCCTGGAGAGGACGCCTCTGGATTGGGCTTGTATTCGAGTAATAATTCTAGAAAGGCGTTCATCCCGCATCTCTTCCAATTGTCCTAGCAAACCTGCCTTGAAGAAGACCTGCAACAAAAATCATTTTGCAAGGTTACTGTTGAAATCTAATGCTGACTTGTTAAAGGTGACTAGTTTACCTTAGTATGACCAAACTTGTACTGAGTATGATCAATTTCTAGTGAGGCCAGAAGTTTTTCTGCACCTTTCCTACTATCTATGAACTGTCCTTCTGGTATAGCTGCAGGGTTCAAGATTCGATATCTGCAAATTATATAAGGGCAATGTTGTTAGAAATTATATTTTATAACCGTGTCTTATACAATCAGTTTGGTCATTATTTTACCTTTGTCTAAAGTCCCCATACAGAATACGGTTAGGAAAGCCTTTTCTGCAGATTCGGATACCCTCCAGAACGCCATTACAGCGGAGCTGGTGCATCACTAAACGGTTATCCATTACACCTAGAGTGAATACAGATTTTGTTATTGTGCCATCAGCATTATTAACAGTCGAAAATCTTATCACGTATTATGGTGAAAGATTTGCATTTTTAAATCCTTTTATATTTCACAGTTAGCTACAAATATTAAATGCTCTTAATGTGTTCTATGACTGTTTTCTCAACATGGAAATTAGAAAATTACATGATTGCACAAAATGACATGAACTTACAATTTCAGGCCAATTACCTGGAGATTTGGTTTCATTAGGGATGATACAACGAACAAAATGCGGATGAGTGGAGCGAAGATTGGTCATTAACTTGTTCAGATTCTCCTAGGGAGGTTACAAATAATAAAAAGGAATTTTAATAGTAGAAGTTAATAATAGTGAGAAAATCAGGAGTCAGGAACAAAGAACACATAGTAACAGGGGGAACATATTATCAGGCAACCCTTTGAAGTATGCTTTAGTGGAGACTGTTTGACTGTTTGAGCTGTCTCAAAGTTATGAACTGTTTTATAAATATAGTGCATATTTCTCTTTCTACTCCACTGTCTATGCCACCCTTTATTGAGAAAATCTGTGCATGTTTATTTAATATCTGGTCTAAACACTACCTACTTCTTGACCCACTTTTGATTTTTTTTAATTAAATAATTGTACCAAATTGTTCTTCCCAATAGCATAATTTACTATTCTATGCAATGTACTGAGAAGCTGGAAACACATTCCAAATTCAGTGTAATTGAGGCATTTTCTTACAGGTTTTATTTTTAGATATTTTACTATGGTTTGCAAACACTTCCTTTATATTCTTGAATAACTGAAAAATGGTTTGACACAGTGCTTTGAAAAGGGTAGTATTTTTAGGGAATAATCATCATAATAATTTTCTTCATTGCTACCACTTTAGGAAATGTACAAAATTTTGATCGATTTTTAAGGGTGGGGAAAACGTGGCATTCACTCACTGGATAATCATTTTAATATTTTAGTTGATTAGGCACTATTATATATATATATATATATATATATATATATATATATACTTATTTATTTAAATTATATTATATTTTTATAGCATGTGTATACTACAAATAAGCAATTACATAACCCTGAAGCTTTTAGAATTCAGACTATACTAATATAGAAATGGTTCTTCTGATCCACACGGGGGAGCTGTTACCATTCTTTCACTTTCAATAAAATTGAATATTCAACCAATATATATATGTAACCAATTCATAGATGCCAAATGCATTTTCCAGTATGGGATAGGGGAAACATTGTCTCTTTTGGCTACCTTATAAAGCAGCCCCCTTAACATCAAGCTTCCAAGAAGCCTAATAAAATGATGCAGGATTAGAGCCACAAGAGTTTAATTAAAAAAAAAATGTTATTACACCCAAAAAAGGGGCTAATATGTTAAGATAGTATATATATTAAAGGGGCCTGACCACTTTTCAATAAATCTTTTCCATTAGACAGGTCTCTGCATGTATATGTATCTGTGTCTTTGCCTTCTGTGAGAGCCTCAGCCAGTGGCGTAACAACCGCCATAGCAGCCGGGGCCCGCCATGTTAATGGGCCCGGAGGCACGGGCGAGTGATCATTTATTCATGGAGTATCCCCAGGCCCGTCCCTCTATGTTCCTATTTCAGCGCTAAGCAGGGAAAAAGAGGGATGGGCTCGGGGGGACAGTATGAATAAATTATGACTCATCCGTGCTTCTGAGTCTTAGGTGTTGCAGCTCAGCCCAGCCTGGCCCGCCCACCTTGTACAGTCCCTCTTCTTCCTGGGTGAGGTCACATGACATTGAGTGAACTGCATTCCGGACTGACACAAGGATATCTTGGACGTGCATGAGGTAAGTATAATAAATGTGCCTTTTATATATATCTGTGTGTGTCTGTGTGTATATGCTGTATGTGCATGTGTGTATGTGTGTGTATCTTATGTATGTATGTATGTATGTGTGTGTATATGCTGTATGTGCTGTATATATGTGTGTATCTATTGTATGCGTGACTATATGAAGTATGTATGTGAGTGTCTATATATATATATATATATATATATATATATATATATAGTATATATTATATATATTGTATATATGCTGCATGTGTGTATATATGCTGTATGTACTGTATATATGTTTGTATTTACTGTATGTGTTGCTATATGCAGTATGTACTATATGTATATGTTATATGTGTGTATATATATATATATATATATATATATATATATATATAAAGATATGTGTATCTATGCTGTATGTGCATTTATGGTGTGTCTTATGTATGTGTGTGTATATATATATGTGTGTGTGTGTATTTACTGTATGCTTTACTGCAGTATGTACTATGTGTATATGCTATATGTGTGGAATGTGGAGTGTAGAACTTTATGTGTGTATATGAGTGTATAAACAAGTGAATTTACAAATATGTATATATATTTTTTTAAGGCAAATGGAAGGGGGGCATGCAGAAATCTGCTAAGAGGCCCAACCTCTCCTAGATATGCCCCTGGCCTCAGCCTTTCCCTGTTATCCACATGCTGCACTTTGCTACCAAACTTCCTGTTTCTCACATCTTCACTATGGGGCAGATTTATCAAGCTGTCTGAAAGTCAGAATATTTCTAGTTGCCCATGGCAACCAATCACAGCTCCCCTTTAAAATATTCATGAACACTGGTAAAATGAAAGCTGAGATGTGATTGGTTGCAATAGGCAGCTAGAAATATTCTGACTTTCAGACAGCTTGATAAATCTGCCCCTATGTCTGTCATGGCAGCCTCCAGTGTGTCTTCTTTCTCTCCGTCCATCTCACTGACACACAGGAAGGTGGGAAGGAGATACAGGATGAGTCATCATCTCATGCTACAGGTTCTTCCTATTTATCAGTGCAGAGACACGTAAGCAAACATCCAGACAGCACTAAAGGAAGTATCAGGGATGATGCATGAATTGGTGAACATTCAGGGAATATTATTAAGGCTGTAAAGGCACATAGGGAATGTATGTTAGAGAGTGGCCAACCCCTTTAAGTTATAAACTAAGACATATCAAGCACTTTGTATGCTGGCCTTGATTATCGGCTCCCTTGAAACTCCCTAAAAATTCTGGTGCATCACCAGTGTAGCAGTTTCCTAGTATAGATTAAATCACTCTGGTGGGCCAAGCTTACCCACCCTTGTACGCCTTGTCCCCCACTCTGTTCTCTTCAAAGTCACATTTTCCATTTAGTGCAAGGCATGATGTATATGTCCCAAAATGAATTTATTTTGAAATTGTTATGGGTGTACACCATGTTATGAGTGTATTATTTAAAGAACATATTATACAAAGATAAGAACCAATCACATACCCGGTGTAGGGCTGACACTGTCTGGAAGGATGAACCTTTCTTCTTACTGCCTTTGCCTTTTGTAGCTTGATCTAATAAAACAACAAGCAGTTGGACAACAAGCTAAACAATTACACTTGGCATCACATGTCAGATCTTTATGGGATGATTAAGGAGATTCTCTAGTGTGTTCTTCTGTTACAGTATATTCAGCACTGACCTCTACTCCTTCTCTATTTGCTTTCCTGATCAGAGACGGTCATTGCAGCCGATCAAAGGCTTCAGTGGTGACCTCAGAATTGCTGCAATGCTGATCAAGGCTGGCACTGAATACTACAATAGGGAGCGGTGAGTACACTTTAATTTTTTTTTAATTGTTCCTTCTATGTTGCCGATAATAAAAAAAATAATAACCCTATTAGTATTGTAGCATAACATGTTTGTACCTGACTCGGCACCAGCATAGTTGGCAAATAAATGTGCCAGCAGCTTGAGAGATGACTTCTGATAGAGCCCCACCACAGTCTCATTCAGAGGGTCCTTGTTCTTCACCAACCAGCCTAAAATGTTATAGTCCACAGTACCAGCGTAGTGGACCAGAGCAAAGTGAGCCTCAGGTTTCCCCTTGATGTTCCTTGGTTTCTGGAAGTTGTTGGATTTTCCCAAGTGGTTGTCATACAGTTTTGCTTTAAAGGTCATGTCAGTGGCTTTGGGAAACATGCACTCCTCTTCAAGGATGGACATGATACCCATAGGCTGTGGAGAAGTAGATAATGAAGTATAATAAGTAAGAAAGAAAGATGTTTAATGCAACCAATTTATAGATGCCACATGTATATTTATTACACTGACTTCAATATAATCTAATTAATATAGAACTGAGAATAATATAATGGACAAAAAAACTATTTTTTATCTTTATAAGAAGATAAAGGTATATTACAGGTAATATATCAGCATTTTAACAACATCCTCGGGTAGTGTAAGCAATAACCTTTTCAGTGGTCTCTCTTTTATTGTATTTACCAAAAAATGCGGGAGGCTGCAGCACTGGGCATTTTATTAGGGAGGAGTCTGCAGCACGGGGCATTTCATCAGGGAGGAGGCTGCAGCACAGTGCATGTCATTAGGGAGGAGGCTGCAGCACGGAGCATTTCATTAGGGAGGAGGCTGCAGCACAGGGCATTTCATTAGGGCGGAGGCTGAAGCACAGGGCATTTCATTAGGGCGGAGGCTGAAGCACAGGGCATTTCATTAGGGAGGAGGCTGCAGCAGGGAGCATTTCATTAGGGAGGAGACTGCAGCACAGGGCATTTCATTAGGGAGGAGACTGCAGCAGGGAGCATTTCATTAGGGAGGAGGCTGCAGCACAGGGCATTTCATTAGGGCGGAGGCTGCAGCACAGGGCATTTCATTAGAGAGGAGGAGGTTGCAGCAAAGGTCATTTCATCAGGGCGGAGGCTGCAGCACGGGGCATTTCATTAGAGAGGAGGAGGCTGCAACACAGGGTATTACATTACTGGGGGAGGCTGCAGGATGGGGCATTACATTACTGGGGGAGGCTGCAGGATGGGGCATTACACTACTGGGGGAGACTGCAGGATGGGGCATTACATTACTGGGGGAGACTGTGAACAATGCATTTTCCACCCCAGGCTTATTTTTGAGTCAATAAGTGTAATTAGGGACCACGTCTTATACTCGAGTATATACAGTAAACTAAAAATCACCAATTTTCTTACAAATAAATCACCTTCAAAGTTATATAGCATTGATGTGAATAGTCACATTCTTACTGAGAAGTGTCAGGCTCGGAGGTTAGCTGCTTCATAAGCTTCATAAGCTGCTTTCTTCAATATAATAGCACCTTGCATCCAGCTTTTGGTGTCATTTTAAAGATGGCAATTTCAGATATAAATACACAGTTCTCAGTGATGTAGGATGAGAGATATCAGCTATTCATGAATTAGGACAGGACATTTATCTGTTGCTTGCATTAGAAACTGTGGGGCATATTTATCAGGACCTCTGCGCACCGCCAGTGGCGCAGAGGCCCTGAAACAATCGCAAATGCTAGCTTATTGCTAGCTTTTGCGATTATTTTCCCCAATCCGCCACCTTCACGCCAGTGGGGCGTGAAGGGGCATGAAGGGGGGGCGCGGCCGGCCGAGCGTGAAAAGTCGCCGGCTGCGGTTTTTTCTACGCCATGCCCTGCCTGGCGTAGGTTAAACACTGCGCCGCTGGCAGCCCGAAACATCAAGAGGCAGAAGTTAAAAAGACCTCTCGCAGTGACTTATTTTTATGTAAAATGTAACTTTTTTCAAATTTTATTTAGCTGAAAATTTTGTAGGTAATGGGACAATTTTTAACATAAAAAAGAGTATGCTAAAAAGGATTTTTCATACCTTACAATAGGGTACTATTAGTTTACCGTTAGGAATACTGGTTATAGGTTCCTTTTGACCTTCATGAATCCATGGTTACAATACTCACCTTCTCTATGAGATCAATGCAGGCTTGTAGGTCCATTCCAAAGTCTATAAACTCCCATTCAATGCCCTCCTTTTTGTACTCCTCCTGCTCCAGCACGAACATGTGGTGGTTGAAGAACTGCTGTAACTTCTCATTCGTGAAGTTAATGCAGAGCTGCTCAAAGCTGTTAAACTACAGATAGAAACACATGGAGGATAAGATGTAGAGTAGAATCATGTAAGTTATTTATATTGCAAGTTTTCAAGTCTACTAAGCTCTCTAGATATTGGGTCCAGCCAGGGCTTATGTGAGAGTTATCAGAAAGTACCTGCCTTGGGCATTTTAACTTTAAAAGTTATTGGGTACAATCAATTTAATAATAAATAATAATTAATATTTTTTTATATAGTGCCATCATTTTCTGCAGGGTTTCATAGATCGCAAAGTACATATATAAACATATGATGACATTTTAAAAAATATTTCCTCTAATTTAGTAATTGTTTGTTCTCTACAATGTGTTTTAAACATTGTGCACCTCTACAGTAACAGGGGACATTTGTTACCACTATGTCCAGCAGCGTATACACAGTGCTCATTGATCACTGCCACCAGTCATTCCTCAGTGTAGTCTAATCCCTTCTACCAGTCAGTCATCAGTCTTGTATAATCAATGCCACCAGTTAGTCCTCAGTCTAGCTAGTATAATCACTGCCACCAGTCAGTCCTCAACTAGTATTATCACTGCCACCAGTCAGTCCTCAACTAGTATTATCACTGCCACCAGTCAGTCCTCAACTAGTATTATCACTGCCACCAGTCAGTCCTCTGTCTAGTATTATCACTGCCATCAGTCAGTCCTCAGTCTAGTATTATCACTGCCACCAGTCAGTCCTCAGTCTAGTATTATCACTGCCACCAGTCAGTCCTCAGTCTAGTATTATCACTGCCACCAGTCAGTCCTCAGTCTAGTATCATCACTCCCACCAGTCAGTCCTCATTCTAGTATTATCACCGCCACCAGTCAGTCCTCAGTCTAGTATTATCACTGCCACCAGTCAGTCCTCAGTCTAGTATTATCATTGCCACCAGTCAGTCATCAGTCTAGTATTATCACTACCACCAGTCAGTCTTCAGTCTAGTATTATCACTGCCACCAGTTAGGCCAGCGACCATTCAGTCGTCAGTATAATGTAATCACTGTCACATCAATCCACAGTCTCATGTTATCACTGCTATCAAAGGAGCAAGCAGAAAGCAACCTATACAAAACACTATGCTCATAATTTCATGGAAATTCTCATCCCTCTACATGGAAAATGTTAGGTTCTATTCAGGTTACCAGTTATACATTCTGGTTTAAAGGATTTATGAAAGCAGATCTTAGGAATCCAATCAATTTATAATGTTTATGTTCAGAAAACTGCCCAGGAGTTTATGATATGAAACAGGAACATAATATGTTGCTAGTGTGAACAAGGTATCTTCAGCATTTTGCAGTTTCTTTAACTTTTCGTATTTCAAAAATGTCATGTTTTCTATGGTAACTTACATCAAAAATCTCAAATCCAGCAATGTCCAGCACACCAATGAAGTATTGTCTAGGCTGCTTGGTCTCCAGAGTGGTGTTAATTCTTACCACCATCCACAAGAACATCTTCTCATACACTGACTTTGCCAGAGCACCAGTGGAATAATACACCTTAAAGAAATTAAAACGTTATAATACAAGTACCATTATTGTAAAACAATATAATATTCCTATGCTCAATAATTATCCTATGTATTTAATGATCATGTAGATAGAACTGACCTGTTGGACATTTTGTCCTTTGGTGACATATTCATTTCCCACCTTGACCCTAGGGTGACACAAGCCCTTCAGGAGGTCAGCAGAGTTTAGGCCCATTAGATAGGCAGCCTTATCAGCCTCTGGAAATACACAATTTATATAGAAAGTCTTTAAGTGCATAAACCATGAGACATGAACATCTCCTATACAAGCAACCTGTCACAGCTTATGTTTTGTAGCAGGAAACAATGAAGAAGTGAGGCAGTGCTCCCTAGTAAGAACTGTTATCATGGGGATGACAAGATATGTTGCTGAGAGAATTGTTGATGCAGTGGCTCACTCCTTCCCCATCCTCTCTGCATAGAGCTTTTATATAATCTAACACCTCACTTCTGCCTGTCTTAGTAGGAAATACTGCAAATATTTTCCGATATGCTAGACATGTTGATCATAGAGATAAATGGTAGTGTCACTATTTTTATGTAAAATTTTTAGGAATGGTAATTTATCAGGGAAAATGCTAGTACATGTCATTATGTATATATTCATCATACCTATTAATGATTAGATGATACTGAAAATATCATAGAGGTGCAGCATAATAAAATCAGGCATTTTGATACCTTTACAACTGGATGCAAAGTAACACTTTTCAAGAATGAAGAATAACAATATCTCTAGCGCCACCTAGTGGTATACCTTCTCAAACAGTCAATACTCAACCACTGAACATGAGTAAGGATATAAACCAAACCAGGAAAAGCTATCCCTATTTGGAAAGTGTCACTTGTAGTACATTTACCTTCTGTTCCATCTGGCTCTGCCTGCTCTTCTCTTTGTTTCTGCTTGAATTTCATATTGCCAAAATGCATGATGGCTCCAGTGAGCTTGTAAATGGAGTTTTTCTCATCTTGAGAGAACCCCAGCACATCAAATGCATTCTATAGAAAGAAACAGCAGTAATGTTTATAAATAAATTACACTTTCTGGGTTACCTGATACTGGATTAATACTTGTTTAATTTGCAGTTATTTTCATGTTATTTCATTAAATTGTAAAAACCTCTTGTTTCACACACGATAATTTTGTGCTAATTCACATGTTGCATTTAAAAATATTATGCAGTTTAAAAATGTTTGAATGATGACGAATAATAATAAAAGCAAGAAGAAAATAAACCAACACAATTTTCATGAGGAATGCTGATAATAATACATCTTTATAAACAGGTTTACCCTATATAGACCCCAGCACATTCTCCCAAGCTCCACCTGCCTCCTACAAATAAGTAAGAATGTTTATAGAATGTACTTGCTGTTAGATGGGGAAAGCAAAAAAAAATTATAATAAAATAAATGAAGGGGTTTATCGACTAATCCCTTTTTTTTATTTACAAAATAGACAATGGGGGACATATATCGTAGTTGTTGCTTAGTGTGCGGTGAATGTTCGCAGGCTTTAACAAGTGCGCAAGCAGGGGGCACATACAACCCGGCCGCACCCCCATCATGCCCAGAAGGTTGTGTAAGCGGCGTAATCGTTAGAATAATCGCAATTGCCATTATTTCAGTGCTTTGGTCGCTTCTCTTTCCACCTTTATGGAATTGATGGAGTTTTATTTACTACAGGTCCCATAGAAGTCAATGGAGGGGTGGTCAACTATATGTATTAATGCTTAAGGCACATGGGGTACCTAGAGACACTTTTTTGTAATTGCAGCAACTGTTTGTGGTTGGACCCGCAGCAATCAGAAAGTAAGCAGCAAATGCTTTTAAAACTATCTTAGATTTTAGCGGTTTACTACTCTTTTACAGACCTATGTGCCTCCATGATGACAAGTTACTTAAAGTCCCTGTGTAGCATAACTTTATAGTCATGCTTCTTTCTCTCCTTTGTCCTGCACTAATTGACAGAATTTCAGATGAATATATTATTGAAAGGTCACAATTTTTGTAGTTTGTAACCATCGTATATGGCTGCATAGAAGCTGTAAACTGTAAATATGTTTAATCAAGACCAATTGCTTCAATTATTATATTTTATTATTTTTTGAAATGTTATTGATATAAAAATATACATGGTCCAAAAAATGCAAAGCTTGTAGTAGTAAATTATTTTCCTCACAATATATAGCAACAATGGATTTATGGAGGAAAATTGTGAGTCCATAATTCTCAACCGAATAAAAGATCAGATAATATTTAGAAGTGTAGCAAGTCAATACCAGTGAGGGGAGATTAGACAGGGTGTTGTAACTAGCTTTCATCTAGCTTCTGATGCTGCCAGACCAGTCATTACTTCTCAGTTTTAGAGGGCAGTGCAGGTCCTAACAAGCTTAGCCCCAGCAGACAACACTGTACTGATGCACACATTGTAATGCACTCATGAGCATTGGGGATTGCCATTTTATTTTCTATTATAAAGTAGTAATGAGGGTTTGCAGTGGTGACAGATTCTCTTTTAAATCTGTTTTCACATATAATAAAAAAAATTCTCCTAAGCTTTCAATGCCACTTCAGTCTTTATTTATAGCCACAATAGTGGCTGGCTCATTATATTGAGTATATTCTACTCTAGCAGCTTATTCACACATCTGTAGATTACAGATATTTGCTCTATACCTTTGATACAGCCAGCATGAGTATCCATTCTTGTGATTTATACATTCATATATAAAAACACATGCGCATGCTCCATTTTTATCAATTGTGTAGCCCAATGACTGCATTTAAATTCCGTGATGATTCTATTGTGATACACCAGAGAAAGTATAGAAATGTATTTTATCCCTTAGTAAGTGTCTGGATCCTAATGACAAAGCCATTTTTTCCATTTATCAAGCCATATATCTTATTAATTAACTTTTATTAATGAAAATCTAACACTTAGTTTGTGGTAGATTAACCCTCAATGCTGCTTTGTAGCTCCCAGCAGTGTGAATAGAAATATATGTTTATTATTAGCTCTGCTCCTGATTATTAAAAAAAAAATTATGAATCACAAATGGTCCGGGGTGGGGGCATTTGTGGCTATTTAATGCCCCTGTAGCACCTCTCCCCCACGTCCCTGCTCTTTCTGTCCCTACCCCTCCCGCTATCTGCAGAATTTGAAGGAGCGCAAGGCTAATACTCCCAGTAAGCGGGAGGGGAGAGCAGCGATGTTCAACTGCAATAGCTGAAATAGTGAAACTACAGTAGTTAAAGGACATCTACCACCAGGATGAAGGATTGCAAACCAAGCACATTTACATGCTGGTGTATGCCCCCTCTGTCAGGATCTACTCTTCTTTTATCTTCTATATGCCCGGGTTTTGCATAAAAGTGCTTTTAAAATTATGCCAATGAGCCTGAGGTGCTCTGTGCTCCATAGGTGTTAATGTAGCCTGGAGCCCCTCGGGCTTATTTTCATACATTTTAAACCTTTTTTTCCAAAAAAAACCAAGGGCATAGGAACCATCCTGTGAGGGGTGGTACATGCCAGCATGTAAGTGTCCATGGTTTACAATCCTTCATCCTGGTGGTAGATGTCCTTTAAAGCTGCAGCATCATTATTGAGTCCATACTTGCAGCGGCTAGTGAGGGGGAGAGAGCCAAGGATCCATACACACATTGCTAAACTGGCTTGGCAATTAAGATGTGAAAAGGCATTGCAGATGAACAAACCACTAGAAGGACACTGGAAGATCGCGTTGTATCTGTTGAACATGGAAAGCATGTTCCTCATATAGAGATGTGGGAATAAACTGCAAATATTTTGTTTTAAGTAAAAATAACAAACTTTCTCCATAGGATCATGACTTAGCTAAGGGTAAGAACATACAGTACATAGCATGAGTGCATCTGCTGTTCTTTATTACACTGTGTATAATTCAGCAAAACTGCTTGGCTATTAATAAAGAACAAGCCATAAACAATTCATTTTCAACAGTCTAATAGAAAACAGTGACAGCATTCATAGCCACATAGAACACAGCCATTATGTTTGTCATTACCCTAGATACTTGCTCATATTTTTTTTAAAAAACTTTCTGTTGTGTAACCCATATAGCAAGAGTATGACCATGGTTAACGTAGCTCTTATTTTTCTTTTTTTTTTTCAGAAATGAAGAATCAATGAAAAACCCAAGTATACACTCACCGGCCACTTTATTAGGTACACCATGCTAGTAACGGGTTGGACTCCCTTTTGCCTTCTGAACTGCCTCAATTCTTCGTGCCATAGATTCAACAAGGTGCTGGAAGCATTCCTCAGAGATTTTGGTCCATATTGACATGATGGCATCACACAGTTGCCGCAGATTTGTCGGCTGCCCATTCTCCTCTGACCTCTGGCATCAACAAGGCATTTCCGCCCACAGAACTGCCGCTCACTGGATGTTTTTTCTTTTTCGGACCATTCTCTGTAAACCCTAGAGATGGTTGTGCGTGAAAATCCCAGTAGATCAGCAGTTTCTGAAATACTCAGACCAGCCCTTCTGGCACCAACAACCATGCCACGTTCAAAGGCACTCAAATCACCTTTCTTCCCCATACTGATGCTCGGTTTGAACTGCAGGAGATTGTCTTGACCATGTCTACATGCCTAAATGCACTGAGTTGCCGCCATGTGATTGGCTGATTAGAAATGAAGTGTTAACGAGCAGTTGGACAGGTGTACCTAATAAAGTGGCCGGTGAGTGTATATATCACATATTCTGGAAGCATAAGGAAAAGATATAATAGATATATATATTACTTACATCAGTAGCTAATAGCTCCTCTGTATCATCAATAGAAGCAACAGTGGTTTCTCCTTGAGAGATATATGCATAGTCATATGGGTTATTGGTTACTAGTAACATATCTGCAAGCAATAAGAAGAATAAATATCAAAAAAGGTAAAGGTTTGTTTTAATTTACATATTTTTTGTCTAAGTTGTATTCTTCCACTGGTTTCTGTAAAACACTCTTGGAAAAGCACTTACATAGGCTACATGCATACGACCCTGTGCAATTTGTTTCCCACAAGCAAGTAATGTGGTCCCCTGTTTTCCGCTGTCTGACATCGGTGGTTGAGCAGGAATAGGGGCTTCTCTATAATGAGTGGCTCAGGCAGTCTGCCTGGTCAAGTAAACATGCCCAAAAGAGCCCAATGTGGCCAGCAAAAACAACGGCTAGCTCACAGTCAAAATAAATATTCATGGGCACAAGGCCTCACAAATGAGTAATGTAATACCCAGAGGAAATCCACGCAAACACGGAGAGAACATACAAACTCTTTTCAGATGTTGACCTGGGACTGGAACCCAGGTCCCCAGAGCTACAAGGCTGTAATGCTAACCACCAAGCCACCATGCATACTTACATTGCAGGGTAATAGCAGAATGTTTAATATTGAGAAATATCCCTTACCCAGAAGCTCTGGTTTTTTGTTGGACAAGATCTGATAGAAGATGTGGTAGTCCCTCTCAGCCTTTAACTGGAAGATAACACGAGACTTTTCTAGAAGATCTAGAAAAAACAAGATGCATGAAGCAGGTAACTACAGTGGAAATTTGTTGAAGATGAAAAAGGGAACATAGAAATAACAAGGATTTAAAGTGTTGAAAAAACATTGGTAGACAAACAGAAGGAAGACACATAGTAGAGGTTCAATAAACATATGCAGGTATTATCACTCATTTCTTCTTAAAGAGAACATGTCATCAGGAATGTCATTTTACTTGATGACAGGTTCCAATAGCCTATGACATGTTGATATAAAAAATGCCTTTGTTATGCATCTATAGCATCTATGCTATAACATTACCTGTCTCCCTGCCAGAAGTTTGTGGTGAGACCGTGGGGGTGTTGTAATGAGAATTGATTGCGGTGGTGAACTGACATAAGTGGGGGGAGGTAGCAGAAGAAAAGCTTGGGGGGCGATTAGTGAGGGGGAGGGAGGAAGCATTAAGTAGAATATTACCTTTGCTAATTAAACTGCCAAGACGCCCCAGTACTCACCACACACTGCTCAAAGAGAAACAGGTAATGTTTAGGAAACAATTCTAAATCAAGCTAGTTATTCAAATGCATAACAAAGGAATTTATGAAATCAACATGCCAGAGGCTTTTGGAACCTGTCATTCCATAAAAATGACCTTCCTGATGGCAGGCTCCCTATTCTGTCTGTTTTTTACAAAACCTAGATTTGAGAAATGATAACTGTGGTTGTCCCCTATGAAAACATCAACATCCTGATGGATTATGTTATAATACAGTATGAATGGAAGTCAAAGGACATTAGATAAATGTTGACCACACCCCCTGATTTCAGGTCCTTTTTGGTCTTTGTTTCCACAAAGGAGGTGAGAAAGAATAATATTATGAAATGCACAGTGAGAGCCAGTGATCTCCACACTACTTTAGGTAAGCTCTTTCAGTCCGGGCATGATCTATGAAGCCAAAAGGGCGAAACCTAGGTCGGGCATGAGGTCCTCTGGCATTTTTAACCATTTTGATGTGCGCGCTTTTAATATTTTGTTTGTGAGAATAAAATTATTTTTAGTCTTATCCTTGGTGATCTGCGCCATCTGTCCACACTTTTTCCTGATACAGGACCGGTGCTGTGATCGCGTGCACAAGAGTGTAGTGTGGTCTCTCACAAGATCCAGTATAGAGAGGTGAACATCGTGACAGGAGGAATTACCGAGGAATTTCTTCAAACTTCAATCTATAAGGAACTGGGTGAGACCGTTCTGTAGAAGTCTCAATCCTAACGTTTTATTGAGGAGTTAGAGCACTAACATTGTTTTTTATTTATGACCTATTTATAGTTATTCATCTTGTGCATCGGTTTGGGATACCAATATACATTTGACCCTGTACGGGTTGAAGTGGGGCTATTTATATTATTCTTTAATACTTACAATTACCCTTGTGCTAATGCTGTACTGCACCCATATTATTAGTTACAGTTCCTAATTGGCTTAATTATGGGACTCTCAATTTGTATTTACTAGATGTGAGTTTTGAAGTATTTTTATTAACAAAAGAAGCAATTAAATTTTCTGATTTTTAATAGTTCTTGAACTCCTTTGTTTTTTTGTGAATAAAAAAGAAATATACTTTTGTCAGAATTGTCAAAGGGGGCGTATTGCACTTTTCACATTGAAGAAGCATGCTCAGATATAGTATAGTCAGATGTAATAACACTGATAGGTGGCCACATGAGTGCTCATTCAGTAGTTATCACATGTGCTTAGCCAAGATAAATTATATTTACATCTGCACAAGTATTTATAGCTTTCTTTATCAACTAACAATGAAAATGGAAGTAGTGTCAGGTTTGTCACATTGGAAAAAAAGTTGAAAAACTGTGTAGTATGTGATAATATATTAGTAAAGAATAGTGAGTGCCATTCCTATTCCTTACTAATATATCATCCATATATCTACACTTTCTGGAATAGAAATTCACAGGTCTTGGTTTGTAGCTCCCATGTCCAGTACCCAAACAAGTATAACATGCTGATATGCAGGGAAATGCACTACCAATACGGGAACAGTGGCCACTCTACACAAGTAATATGTGATAAATTGCAGCCATCACATATCTAGTAATAAATGGCAACAACACTATATTCTAGTATAGTACATGATCTACTATGTTAATACAAGATAGGATATGGAAATATTGTCATTCTCACAGGTCTCTATGTCAGCAGATGCCAATTTCCCAGTTGCTCCAAAATGGATCCGGATGAATTTACCCTAAGGCAGAAAAAAATTAAAAAGATGGTATTTTTATCTTTTCCACAAGCATTGATTGCAATTTCCCTGTTATATCTAATAATAGCCAGAGTAAAAGTTCTCCTTATGGAAACGTTGCCAATTAATGCCGTCTTGCACATGTGTGGAAACATATAGCCATTGATGCTCCACCGGGGGTTTCTGGTAAATATACAAATATGTTTTCAATAAACCACATAAGGGAGGTAAGGGCATCTGTTCCTTCTGGAATAGATATACTGGTTTGGCTTTAATCCTTTAAAAAGGCTTCTATTGACCATTAAATAGGACTAAAATCACTATCCTAAAGAAGTAGCTTACAAATCTGGAGGAGTTGTCATTTCGTAGAGTCTTGGCATTGCCAAAGGCTTCCAAGGCAGGATTGGCTTGGATGATTTGATCCTCCAGAGTTCCCTAAGGATTAGGAAAAGGAGAATGGTTAAATGCGTGAAAAAATCCTTCAACACACACAGTCATGGGGAGAATGCTAAATCTGTGTTAATGTTCTGTAATAACATAACGAATATATATGTTATAAATATTTGAATACCACTAATGATTTCAAAACAAAAAGTTTCCACCCTGCACCAACAGCTAGGTATTCAGTATGAAAATCCTTGATGGAATGTATATAAGTATTATGGTATATGACAGTACAATTATAAGGATGAGGAATAAAAGAAGATATCTCTATATTCTTGGAATATCCAAGTTATTATGAGATATCAAATAGTCAGATCTGACCATGGACAAAAACCAATAAACAAGGAAATCCAACTATTTATTTAACTTTCCACTAAAATCACACATGTTGTTATAATGTTGTAGAAAAAGTGATTACAGAGTTGCCTGATGTTCCAAATGCATCAGGACTTTTTCTTGGCCTGACAAAGTTATGCCACAAACAGGGACAAATACAAACAGGGACATATTGTAGCTGAACCCTACAATAGCTTTAACATTATGTAGATATCCTAATTTATTAAGAAGCATGTGTTTTGCATTGCACAGTAGATAAAGATTGTTGTGCTAGTTTTTGTAAAATCTTCACAGTATGCTTGAATCTTACCAAATGCCATCCTAATGTACGGTACATCAGTAGTAGTCCAAGATCAAGGACTTCACCAATGTAATCTTTTCTCTAATCTCTATGATAATTCTTCAATTATAGCACTATTGATTTTTCATTAGTACTCTAATCCTTTGTTGATATTGTAATCCTCAGTAATACAGAAATAGATGCTTAGTGCTATACAATGTGAAAGAATACTCCTCCATAACTAAAGCAGGTAACAGTAAGGGAGGATTTTTTTTTTTCAAATTGTTATGAAAACAATACATTTCTAGTCACATCTAGTAACTTAAAACACTCAATGAAAGCATTAAAGGTTCAAGTATAATTTTGGTCCTACCTTGCCTGTAGGACCAGTATCCTTTTTGCGGTCTCCAATTGCAGCAATGACAGCAAAGTACTGGATGACACGTTTGGTGTTTACAGTCTTCCCTGCACCAGATTCACCACTAAAATTAGATAATTAATTTAGGGCCTCACTGAAGGTTATGTCCTGGATATATGTTTACCATACATTGTATGTTATGTGTTGACTAATGTAAGATTTTTCTAATGTATTGTGAGTTTTCGTTTTACAATGTTCAATAAAATTGATTCAACATAACATTAGAGAATTAGGTTATTATGTTAATAACTAGAATGCCAATCAACTTAGATACTAAATGGTTAAAATTACATACGTGATAAGAATAGACTGATTCTCCCGATCTGAAACGAAAGAAAAATTAACAACCTTGTACAGTACATACAGCAAATAACTAAAAAAGACAACTTGTACAATAACAGAGTTTCCGAGATGTAACAAATTGACCTTAAAATGTCTGCAATATGTTACATAAATCAAGCAGTCAGGAGTCATGAGAAAAGCACACGTAGATTGTTGTGACAGTATATGAATAATAGTATTTGCCTTTAAAGTTATTAACCACTAGAATTCTCAGCCATTCTCAGCCAGAAGACCTTGAAAGATCTTGTAACAAATAAATTGTACCACTGACTAAATGTTTAACAATTTGTCTTTGTCCCTCTATTACTTGGTAGTAATTTTTTACCAAAATGTTTAATATTGTTATTATTTCCTCCCCTTTTTTTATTTTACTAAATGTCAAACACTGACTGAAAACACAATCCTTGCGTTATATTAAAGGGAAGATTCTTCTCTTTAAAAGAACACTGGGGGAATTTAGTAATACAGGCAGTCCCCGGGTTACGTACGAGATAAGGTCCGGAGGTTTGTTCTTAAGTTGAATTTGTATGCAAGTCGAAACTGTATATTTTATAATTGTAGATCCAGACAAAAAAATTTTGGCCCCAGTGACAATTGTAGTTTAAACATATTTTGCTGTAATGGGACCAAGGATTATCAATAAAGCTTTATTACAGACACCTTACAGCTGACCATTGCAGTCTGGGACTATAGTAAAGCACTCAGAAAGCTTCACCAGAGGTCAGAGGGGTCTGTCTGTAACTATGGGTTGTCTGTAAGTCGGGTGTCCTTAAGTAGGGGACCACCTGTACTGGCATTTTAAACACCCGAGGGGATATTTATCAGAAGTGCCTGTGAGCAGAACTATTCTAGTTGCCCATGTCAACCAATCAGAGCTCAGCTTTCATTTTGCCACAGCTTTTTAAATAATTAAAGCTGAGCTTTGCTTGGATTCAATAGGAAATTAAAATAGTTTTACCTCAGACACTTCTGTTAAATTTCTCTGTCTTAATATCCCCCCCACCGGTGTAGTGCACACTGGGTTTAATGAAAGGCTTAGGCCCGAATGAATTCCAGCCAGGTGCGACCAGTTTAGAGATTTCAGCAGTAGTCTCTGACATTCATGTTCACGAGGGCCGGAAACCCTGAAAATGTATTGGAAATGCTGGTTTTTACAAGCCTTGTCTCTCAGAAAACTGGCAGACAAAACTGGCTAGTTTTCAGCTTTTTCCGCCCCCCCCCCCCCACGCCTCTTTGGGCATGTCGTGCAGCAAGGCAGGGGTGTGTACACTCGGGCCACCGGATTTGCTATGGTCTCTGCTTGAGAGTCGGCAGAGACTATAACAGAAAACTATTATAGGTCTAAACACTGCATCTACAAAGAGATCTCTTGGATATGGACGTCACAATGCATTCGACATCACGTGATCAACGCAGTCTAAGATTTACTTAACCCTTTTACTCTATTTCCAGAATCTTAAGCTTAGTGAAATAAAATAGCAATGCTCATAAATGCTAATATAGATGGTTAAAATGATAATTTCTATGTGTAAGTACTACATATTGAGAGATATGTAACAAATAAGGTCCAACAGAACCTGACCTGTCAGCATGTACTGGTAGGCATTGTCAGAGATGGAGAAGATGTGAGGTGGAGCTTCACTCCTCTTCTTCCCGCGATAAGCAGCGACAACCTCTGCATTGTACACAGGAAGCCACTTGTAGGGGTTCACTGTCACACAGAACAGTCCAGAGTATGTCTAGGAGGACAGAAAATAAAATATAGTAATATATCACAATATTATATATTTTGTGTGTACATATATGGCATTGCTATCATTACCCAATTTCTGATTCATTCATATGCAGAAGCCTAAACCTGGCTCAGCCACTGCACAGGATATGCAGATATATCCTTCGGGCTCCGTACACTCTCCTATATCTGAAGTTGTGGCTGCAATCAACTAATCAAATGAAGTCTCAGTGGTCGGACACCCAACAATTTGATGTTGATTGGCTACAGTAAGGATAGTAATCAATATCAGTAACCCAGAATACTCCCTTAATAACAAAGATGCCAATTGTATTAGCAATTGTAACAATGGACGTTAGCTCAAGTGGAATTAACTCAAGTAAGTACTGGTAAAACTGCAGTCTCAAGTAGTATAAGGACAAACACTCACATAGATCATCCAGGCTGCATAACGCTCTTTGAGGTTGTAGAGCACGGCAGGTTCATTCAAGAAGGTCAGCATCGCCATGTCCTCAATTTTATCGAACTTTGGAGGGTTTTGTTGCATAACCTGGCTGTCCTTCACTGTGACTGTCTGAAATTCAAACACATTTGTAAATGCAGGAAACATAAAATTGAAAATCAGCCCATTGGACCTCACCTGTAGCATGTCAGCATGAAGTAAGCAGGTTAAGGGTCACCTACCTTACCACTTTCAGTGTCTGCTGTTATTTTATCTCCATCACGGCTGGTCACTTTAGCTTTCACATATTCCTCTTTATCATCAGGAACAAAAATATCTTTTTTCATATCGAAGGGACGGGTTTGGGCCTCCAATCGTTCCTTGTCTGACTTTCGCAAAAACGGAGCAGCAGCCCCAAATTCTGCCATTTCAGCGTCACCCATGGCTACACTGTATGAGATGGAAAAACATTAAAAAAACACTTTAAAGCATAAACATCTGGTGGAGTAGCACTTTTTGGCAATATAAATATGCTCTGGTACTTACCTAGGAGAAGGCAGGCAGACAGTAGATGCAGATTTTGGAGTAAGTTCTGATTATACCTCTGTTTTTACAAATGCACATGTCATATTTATATATGCACACCTGTCCATTTTCCTGCCTCCAACCCAGATTTGGCCTCTATTGTCTAAGAGTCACGCCCCTTCACACATAGTGGAAGAACAATTGAGGGTCTCACGTCATACTTTAGGAATTGTGGTGGGGAACAGCGGTGGACATGTGAGACAGTGCAGTACATACCAGAGAGTGTCTTCCCGATCTCAGGGGGACAGAAAAACTCGATTAACCCATGCCCTACCACATTCTTTTTAAGCAACAATTGACCCTTGTCTGTTTAAAATCCATTATGAATTAGTTTGTGAAACATTGTAGGGTAATGTCTTCATGATGCCGATGTAACCACTACTATGGTACCTGTAGTACCAATGAGAGTTTATTCATTAGATCAAATTATTTAGCATGTTAATGGTCTGCTAGTGATATATCCATATGCATCTCCTAACTATCTAAACAGAATCCCACACTCAAAGGTACTCTGTCATCATTGCATAATTATATTTTAATACGTAGGATGCAGTATTTTAATCGTTTTGTATTTAACACCTAAAAAAATTGCTGCAATGTAAGAAAGATAATCACCTTTGATCCTTTAATTACTTGTGTTACCTTCTTTTCGCAATCATTTATGCAACCGTGATCAGATGGTTAGGCATGTGTAGGAAATTCAGTCTTAGTTTAGCACTGCACTTGGGGCCAGGTATACATAATGGTTGATTTCTCTGAACTACGGGTTGGCCACCTTCAATAAAAATTAGAAATTATCTGCAGGATTGGCAGGTGCCATCTTTTCAGTGTCAAGACAAGAAGACAGAAGATGAAGAAGACAACAAGATCTCACAGGAGGATCAGGACAACAGTGGAGAGTACCATCGGAAGGTACGTTGCAATATTATTTGTTTTCCTGCCCCAAAGCCCCAGACCACAACTTATTTAAAGTGACCCACCACTTTAACACTGCTACATGTCCAATGCTTCCATTTCACCCCATGCTTCTCATGGTGACCAATAAGTATGTCAAACCTAAATTCGGGTCAAAGAAATTGATACTTTAGGATGAACAGGAAATTAGTTTATGGCACCATCCATTAAATGAGGTTGCATTCCTAGGGTTATGGAGACTTAGGTCCTGTTTGGGTATAAAGTGTTATCAATAAGTGGTGGTCCTGGAGATGAGGTCTTTATGTTGATATGCTGTAGATGTCTAAGATGATAAAGCTTCTTATTCCCACTGCACAAAAACGTATTCCACGCAAGTGATTAATTAAATTTTTCCAGACAAGCTTTAGGGTGCCAATTGAACTATATAATTTACAACATTGCATTCACCATGTAAGATATTGTTGATGTGTATAATTACCAGCAGTATGTCAGAAGTGTTGAATGACAGCTGTCATCATGTGCCAGATTGCGGTAGTACATCAGACAGAGTGGGTGAAAAGGTTAATAGATGGCCGAGGGTCTCTATAAATATCGAGGTATCAGTATCCTTTATCATCATATCACATCTTTATAAGGCAGTGTGGGTTTGCAGAGGTCACCTCTACTTTATTATCCAACAATTGTTGTCAGCTGCCCTGCTTCTCTAGACAAGATATGTAGAAGAAGAGGGAGGGGAGTATTGTCTGGATTTTGGCCAGCTATGCTTATCCCCTATGGACTGTCTCTTTTAAAGAGACGTTCTCTCTTCTCTGTTCTCTTACACATTCTGAGCTCTATAATGACAAAACCTGTAAGTTATATAATCAAAAAACATAAAAGATGCAACAACGGAAATAAATGACAATACTTAATTATACTTCGCCTACAGCGGGGTCTCCCGCGCTCCACAGCTCCCCAAGCGCCACAACGGTCATAGAACCGTATTCACACCACCGCAAGCCCAGCAATCCGTGCCTGAAGAAGGTCTGATGTTATAAGACCGAAACGTTGCATTAATTTTGGATTGCCGATTCACTATAATAAAATATGCAAATCAAGTATCACAGGAGTGCCAAGTTTTTTTCAAGATCCATTTATATTGTCACCGCATTTCACGGTCATTTGGGGGTCCTATCTGCAATACCTGTAACTGAAGGACTTATGCATCATCAAAGGTCCCTCAGCATATGGAAAAATAGCATCTATATGTAGATGCAATTTACTAGTGCAGGCTGGGAACATGGGGTAATAGGCTGGGAAAAGAGACATAGAATGCAGGCTTTGAGAATAGGGGGTCATGGGGTGCAGGCAGTAGAAAAAGTTGGAAATGGATGTGTAAGCTGTGAAAAAGAGACATAGGTCACAGGCTGTGTGAGTAGGAGGGGGAAATGGGGGTATACTGTCAGAAAAGGTTGTGGAAAGGGAACAACTTGGAGGCACCAGCTGTGTGTGAGGTAAGCAAGGGGGACATGGGGGTTCATTAAAAGGTTTAGCCACTTTACCTTATGTTTTTTGTAATGTGTGGGTAAGTGGTGGGGGCAGGATATTAGGTAACTTACCAATATACATCTATTAAAAGTTCTGCACCACTTTTTTGATATGTGAAGTGAAGCCTCCTGTCTTTTACCTCATCAGCCAGACATTCCTATCCATTCAATGGCTGCAGATGGAGGGACATGTGATCTCTAACTGTCCATGAACAATCGCCTGTTAGAGATCACGTGACCCTCCAACTGTGGCCATTGTATGAGTTAAAAGACAGGAGGCTTCACTTCACATATCAAGAAAGCGGAGCAGAACTATTAATAGATGTATATTGGTAAATTACCTAATATCCTGCCCCCAAACACTTACCCACACATTACAAAAAAACATGAGGTAAAGTGGACAACCCTTTTAATCCATTCGCCAACTGTAAGAATTACAGTACTGCTTGAACTGCAGTTTATCAATTGGCTTCTGTCTCTCGTGAGCAGGTCCTAAATTTGTAGTTGTGATGTCCTGTGTTAATTGCTGCCTTAAATTGTAATTCAGAGACAGCTGTATATCTAGCGGAGAGGACAAAAAACAACTTATCAGTTTGTCCTTCTGTTTTCTCCTTTTAAAAACAAGTAGTTCCAGTGTTTTAACAAGGCAATGCTGGGTATGAAAATGAGAGTCAAAAATGTACATGATGATAAGTCTGCCTAAGGGCGCATTCACATGGTGCGTTTTGTTTGCGTTTTCATTTAGTTTTGAAGCGCGTTAGAACAGCTGAGGAGAGGTGATTTGCCTAATTACATTATTGTTAACACTTGGGTTAAAAAAGCATAGTAAACGCTATGTTAACGGATGTGTTAAAGCATTTTTAACACGTGAGCTTCTACTCAAGTCAATATCTTTTCAGAGTTTTTTTGTGGTAACATTAGGAGCCTCGGCATATACACAAGTACAGTATGGGGGGGGGGGGGGTCAGCTGCAGGATGCACAGAGGCTGGGCCTGTCAGCGGTAGCATTAAAACATCTCCTACACTGTCTGTGAGATCTGTTCTGGACGGTGGTAGGGTTGAGGGTTTCATGCAGTTAGGGATTGTCTTTCCTAGATAGATGGGTTATAAGAGCATGATTGTAGTTCATCATTTAATTACGTTTATGAACAGTATAAAATTAAGGATATAGAGTATATAGAGTAGTACTCAAGTCCTAACATCTGGGCACATATTGGTTGGTGTGGACACTGGGGGCCCTGGTCATGTAAACAGCTCTGGGCCCATGGACACTTAATCCGCCACTGGTAGTGATGGGTCGTTTGTGGACGAGTCGGCACTTTCAGGTGGCTCTTCCCTGAGAACTGACAGTTCACTTAATTCAGATAGCTGCAGCCCTATTATGTGAACATGCCCCCCTTTAACCCAAAAAATTTGGGTCAAAAGTGGAGTTGGAATAAGTGGCTGGCTGCATGGAAATAATTCCCTATGTAATTACATAAAGGGCCATTCAAGAGCCAGAAGAGCTGGATCTTTATAGTGAGCAGAACCTAATTATCGAGCTGACTATAAAAAGCTGGACTTCTCATCACTAGAAAAGGGCCAGGCTGACATTGAGAGTGAGTTAACCCCTGCAAAACCAGAACCTATCTGCAGAAAGCCAAGCATGGTAGGCTGAATCATTAGCACAGCCCTAGAGTTTAGAAGGTGGTTTTTGGAATTTTTATTAGGTGGAAGTTTCCCCATATAAAATTGTCATTTTCCCTATTTCATAGATTGATAGCTTATCTATGCTTCCTCAGGCACCACACTTATAATGTCATGTAATGTATTAAGTTCTGTTTTTACCCCTTTTATTTTAATGAACCATTTATGTTTGCATTGTATGTATATGTCTGTTTTATTATGTCACCCTTTTGTATGATAACCATTTATTTGTAAGCACTGTCCTTTTCCATATTAAACCTTCAATTTAATAAGAGCCTTCTTGTGTTCTAACAATTCCATGAACTCAGAAGAGACGTTACTAGTGAGTGTTATAGTGCATTTAGGCATAGTCTAATGCAAAGCGTCTCATCAATCTTATATGACGATTAGGTTCTGGAGAGTGGAGAGCTGTCAGAGGACGGTCCAGTGTGACCCAGAAAACTTCCTTCCCAAACTTAGTCCATGATCCTGACATAAAACCTGAATCTGGAGGCATATGGCATTAACTGTGTAGCTTTGGTACCATATTATTGGTCAATATAAAGTGGACATACAATTAATCTGAATGTATGATGTCTGGTTTATTAGATACCAGTAACTCTGAAGATCTCTTGAAGGTATCTTTTTCTGTAATTGACAAAATATTTGTTTGTATGTAAGACAGTACTTAGTAGGAAAGCAAATATCCTATAGGCAGCAAATCCAAAAATATTTCCATGGTCACCACTTTCTATTCACCACATGAAGTGAAGCCTTGCTTACTCAAGTATGAAAACCATCACAATATATAAGAAGCTTGAAATCATAAAAGTACCATTTATATTAACTAACAACTTGAAAAAGTTTGAAAGGAAGCTATTGTAGATGGTAAACAGACCCTTATTGCCCTAGGCTGAGTGCTCATTCTGTAGCATGGCGTGAAGCCGCCTAGGAAAGCATACAGGATAAATGGGCATTAGCTAGTTTATAAAGTCTAATCACCTGCATAAAGCAACATACACACAACAAAGCTGTCAGCAGCTGGCACCATGACTGGCATGAAATGCCGATCAGACTTTGGGTCTACGAGCTTGCTTTATTATAATCACTGTGATTACAACCTCTTCTATCCAGGCACAGTAAAAAAGGCAAATCACTGCTCTCTGGAGACAGAGGATGAATAACGATTATATCTCAACTTATTCCGACAAAGTAAGGGATTTCCTGAGAGCCAGTTGAATCAGGAAATGAATATACATAGTCTGTACTGGTAAAGGCGTGTACTCTTCAGATGGAGCGGACAAAATTAGTAACATTCCTAGATGAGTAACATCTAACATAGTGATGAAGACTACAGGAATGAGTTTCTATATGTGGATGTCACAGACACATTATACCTTATGAGGAAAAGCCTAGCTAGAAATAACTTAAGTGATCAGATACTGGAGAAAGGTCTATACACATTATCGCATGATCAGAGTTACAACCATGGAAATAAAGTGGAGTAAAAACATTACAAAGAAATAACAAGGACAAAGTAATAGTCTAAAATCCAATATATGTGAAGGATCACTAGACAAAATAAGGACAGAAGAATGAGATAAAAATAAAAAGAAAGTATTTGTGTCCTTAGCAGCTGCTGTTTTCCAGGACAGTGTATAATCCCTGGCTCAGCTCTGGAGATACTGAGGTTTAGTAGAAGCATCTCTACTATTCAACAGCCTGACTGCTGGCTAAGGGGCAGGTGCACAACTACAACAAGACTACAACATTTGCCATGAAATGACAATTGTATGGTTAGGGCAAATTATTGCTAATATCCTGTACATTATTTATTGCCAATGGATTTATTTCTCCTCATAGGTGTTACATTTAAAGAGGACCTGTCACCTGTAAAAACGGCACAAGGAGCTGCTTCAACAGACCCAGCAGTTTTACACTGCTAGCGTTATTGGAAACCTCTGATAACACAGACATAATGATATACAATAGAAATTGTATTCATGAGGGGGCGGTCCGAGGCGCTGCTTCTGTCACTCCATAGGCTGGCGGTGACTGCTGAGCATCATGGGGCACCGCCCCTAGCCCCACCCCCTCATGAATACAATTTCTATTGCACAGCGCAGCAGTGTCTGTTAGCGTTATTGGAGGTTTCCGATAACGCTAGCAGTGTAACACTGCTGGGTCTGTTGTAGCACTAGGAGCTGCTTACTTTACTGCCTTTTTTACAGGTGACAGGTCCTCTTTAAACCCACATATGCAGTGGGGGAAATCAGTAATTGATCATGGGCCAATTTTGCAAGTTTTCCCAACTACAAAGAAGGTCTCTAATTTTTATTGTAGGTACATTTTAACTGTGAGAGACAGAGAATCTACAAAAAAATTCAGAAAAATCATACACCCGTAAGTTCACCGTCCCAAGCGTAAAGCAAGGGGGTGGAAACCACAAACTTTGGATGTGGTTTTCCGCAAAGGCACAGGATGACTGCACCATAATAAAGGGAGGCTGGATGGGGTATCCATGTATCCTTATATTATGGCAAAATAGTATTCCAGTATTCCAGTATGATAATGACCTAAAAAACACAGTCAGGGCAACTAAGGAACATTTCAAGGTCCTGGAGTAGTCTAGCCAGACCAAACCCGAATCCTAATAAGAAAACTTTGGAGGGGGCTGAAACTCAATGTTGCCCAGTGACAACCTCGAAACCTGAAAGATCTGGAGAAGATCTGTATGGTAGTCTAGGCAAAAATTCCTACTGCAGGAAACATCTGTACCAAATGATTATTTTTTTCTATGGTATCAAATACTTATTTCATGCAAATCAAATGCTAGTTAATTATTTCAAAATTGTACAATGTGATTTTCCAGTGACCCCATACTATTGGTGGCAGGACGCATGCTCAACCTGCTGCTTCATTCAATTAGTGAGGGCAGGACTTCAGTCATAGCAAGTGGTGGGGATCTGTTTTAATGACCAGTTGGGGTCCCAGATCTTTATACCCTATAACCCATATTGTACAGCAGAAAAAGGTTATTGCTTGTCAATGTTACCAGGGCCAATTGTAGCCTTCTTGCTTTCTGAGATGAAAACTGAAATGCTGCCCCCCTTCCTCCAAAAAAAAAATCCCAGCCCTGATCTCCTCCTGTATTCCACCCACTGAATTTACATATGCATGTAAAACCTGATTAAAGTATGTGACAACATTACTAACAATATCCTCATACAGCACCAAAGATCATGGACACCCTATGACTGACACTACACAGGCTAATACTACACAGAATGATGCTGTCTCACAAACTAGTAGTCAGTCAGTGACACAGACATTAGTGACATCTTATAGGATCCTGCTCCATCAGGAAGAGAACTTCATTACGATTTCTCCCGTCCATGACAATCACTGTTGAATTCACCGACAGAAATCTTCAGCTTCATGCAGCATCTCCACACTGCACCCATAAAAATAAAAGAATCACTTACAATATAATGTGACCTGAATACCAATAAATAGTAACTAAATAGTGTCACCCTAAATTAATATATAAACCATCACCCTAATGAATTTATATACAGCCACCAATAAATGATATACAGAACCCCATATACACCCCCAGTAATTAAATTCTACCCCCCCCCCCTTACATGGAACCGGTCATTTTAATTATTATAAACTCTACTAGAAACTCATTAGAATATGAGCAAAAGTTTTTTTCTGCAGTAATTCAATGCGAAAAGTGAAGCTCATATATTATATAGAGTCATTAAAAACAGAGTGAACTTTTTCAAGTATTTACTCATGTTAATGATTATGGCTTACAGCCAAGGAAAACCCAGAGGTCATTATCTCAGAAAATTAGAATAATTAATCCAATAAATAAATAACCCAATAATTAACCCAAAACACCTGCAAAGGCTTACTAAGCATCTTAAAGGTCCCTTAGTTTGGTTCAGTAGGAGACACAATCAGGGAGTAGACTGGTAACTTGACAGATGTCCAGTAGGCAGTCGTTGACACACTCCACAAGGAGGGTCAGCCGTTGCTAAGAAAGTGGCTGTTCAGAGTGCTGAATCATGACATAGTAATGGAAAGTTGATTGGAAGGAAAAAAATTGGTAGAAAAAGTTACTGTAAGCACTCTAAATGCACCCACCTTGTGCCGTACTACTATTACGGCTATATACTACTGAAGGCTGGCTGTATACTACAGGGGGCTGGCAGGCTATATACTACAGGGGGCTGGCAGGCTGTATGCTACAGGGGCTGGCAGGCTATATACTACAGGGGGCTTGCAGGCTTTCTACTACAGGGGCTGGCAGGCTATGCACTACAGGAGGCTGGCAGGCTATACACTACAGGGGTCTGGCAGGCTATACAATACCGGGGGCTGGCTACATACTACTGGGGGATGGCTATATACTACAGGGAGTTCGCTGGCTATATACTGGGGCTGTGACCAATGCATTTCCCACCCTTGGCTTATACGCAAGTCAATAGGTTTTTCCAGTTTTTTGTGTTAAAATTAGGGGTCTCGGCTTATACTCAGGTCGGCTTATACTCGAGTATACACTCACCGGCCACTTTATTAGGTACACCATGCTAGTAACAGGTTGGACCCCCTTTTGCCTTCAGAACTGCCTCAATTCTTCGTGGCATAGATTCAACAAGGTGCTGGAAGCATTCCTCAGAGATTTTGGTCCATATTGACATGATGGCATCACACAGTTGCCGCAGATTTGTCGGCTGCACATCTATGATGCGAATCTCCATCACATCCCAAAGATGCTCTATTGGATTGAGATCTGGTGACTGTGGAGGCCATTTGAGTACAGTGACCTCATTGTCATGTTCAAGAAACCAGTCTGAGATGATTCCAGCTTTATGACATGGCGCATTATCCTGCTGATAGTAGCCATCAGATGTTGGGTACATTGTGGTCATAAAGGGATCTACATGGTCAGCAACAATACTCAGGTAGGCTGTGGCGTTGCAACGATGCTCAATTGGTACCAAGGGGCCCAAAGAGTGCCAAGAAAATATTCCCCACACCATGACACCACCACCACCAGCCTGAACCGTTGATACAAGGCAGGATGGATCCATGCTTTCATGTTGTTGACGCCAAATTCTGACCCTACCGTCCGAATGTCGTAGCAGAAATCGAGACTCATCAGACCAGGCAACGTTTTTCCAATTTTCTACTGTCCAATTTCGATGAGCTTGTGCAAATTGGAGCCTCAGTTTCCTGTTCTTAGCTGAAAGGAGTGGCACCCGGTGTGGTCTTCTGCTGCTGTAGCCCATCTGCCTCAAACTTCGAAGTACTGTGCGTTCAGAGATGCTCTTCTGCCTACCTTGGTTGTAACGGGTGGCGATTTGAGTCACTGTTGCCTTTCTATCAGCTCGAACCAGTCTGCCCATTCTCCTCTGACCTCTGGCATCAACAAGGCATTTCCGCCCACAGAACTGCCGCTCACTGGATGTTTTTTTTCTTTTTCGGACCATTCTCTGTAAACCCTAGAGATGATTGTGTGTGAAAATCCCAGTAGATCAGCAGTTACTGAAATACTCAGACCAGTCCTTCTGGCACCAACAACCATGCCACGTTCAAAGGCCTCAAATCACCTTTCTTCCCCATACTGATGCTCGGTTTGAACTGCAGGAGATTGTCTTGACCATGTCTACATGCCTAAATGCACTGAGTTGCCGCCATGCGATTGGCTGATTAGAAATTAAGTGTTAACGAGCAGTTAGACAGGTGTACCTAATACAGTGGCCGGTGAGTGTATATAATTTGGGAAATGTTTGGTTTGGCTCTACAAAAAGGGTAGGGGGGCATTTACCTATTTACATGTACTATCTGTCTTTTATCTTGGAGGTGAATTGTGGCCAGAATTTTGGTTCATTTGCCACATAAGGAGGTAGGCAGATCCAGCGTGATGGATGATCGTGTCCCCATAGCCACTCCAACCTTTCAGTTATCATTTATTGAATAAAATATTTTAGTGATGACTGTAGTGCACAACTTTTAATGTAACTTAATGTCTAGCTTTGCAGTTAAAGGGATGGTGCCATTTAAACAGGATATCCTGACAGTAAAATGCCCAACAATTGGGAGAATAGGGAAACCATGGTACAGTACACATGGTGCATGTTTTTTTGGTACAGTAAAGATTCCTGATTTTATTAAACAGTAAAGTTGGATGGTTAAGGAGTTTTCTCATTGCATTTTTCTTGAGATAGTGTACCCCCATCCTAGTCAATACATGATCCCCAGGATTCTTAGAGGGGCGTGCCCCTGTGTATCTGGACACCTTCATAAACAGTGTACACCACCTCCACATAGACCTCTTTGTATTTTTTTTTAAATGTAATACCATGTTCATGCAACCAGGAGTCTGTAAAAATCAGGGCACATATTGAATCATTTTAACGTGTGAGGATTTGATGAGAAATTCATGTGCAGATAGGGCTGTGTCTGCAGGGGTTAATCGGAGATGCTGTGTCTGACTAGACATTTCCCCCTGTAACTAGGGCTCTTATAAAGATGCCCCAGTTACAGGTGAAAACTAGAAAGTAAAAAATAAAAGTGGAGATTTCCCCCAGGGGTCTTTTACGACTTTTCAAAACACACATTATTAATTAATATTTAAAAATAAACATTAATATTTCTCAATCAATTTTTTAAAATCTACCGCTACACTATAAAAAACATTACCTTGGTTGCCCTGTTTTCCCAAATCTATACATATTATATATCAAACGACCATCACACACTAGGGAATCAATTTACAGTGCTTATTTTGAGTTAACTTGAAAATTGGAAAAAAATATACAGTATACTATGCATTAAAAAATATATATTTTTCTCCAATTTTTGTTACTTTAACCCCCCCAAAAAACTAGAAATGAAAACAGGTCCTTCCACATTTTTTATTTTTTATTATCCTTATGTGTCATGAAAAAAACAATGCAAAAATCTTTTAAAGGAGTTGGCCCATGAAAGAAAGTTCTAAATTTTTTTACCCCCATACAAATTTAGAGTTTTATTGCTGTTTTAGCTTTTGATGGTTAGTGTAAAATTCCAGAGTGTCAAAAGACACTTCATGATCCCTCTGTGCTGGGTGATACAGTGTGCTGACAATGTGCTTAGATTATCAGGGACCAGGGTTTATCTACACTTTTATTTAGCAGTTTGCAGCAAACACCCACCTGTGATAAGTGCTGCCAGCGGCATTCAAAGACCAGGGACACTTGGGGACTGCAATATTGGTCTTAACCATCGCTCCTTATGATGTCATCGGCTGTTGTAAACGCAATGAAAATGCAATGTGAATGCGCCCTAAGTCTTTGAAAGACTCCAGGACTTTTCATTGCTGTATCAGGCACTGGGAAGGGGATGGGCGGGCGTGTGCAAGTTGCCAGAGCAGAAGTGCAGTGCTTCCCAGCCAACCTGCAAAATTTTTCTAAGGCCATGGTCACACATTCTGCTAGCATTGCATTCATAACGGTAGCTAGGCCCCGGTGTCTTGTATTGTCTTGTATCCCTGGAAACGCAAATGCGAATGGGACGAAGCCCGCCCCCTGTGCACTCCTGTGACCACAACGTTTTGAACACCTTTTTGGTCCGTTTTTATCTTCAATTAAGATAATTGGTCAAACCTGTCATAAACGGATGCGTTTTCAAAAAACGCATGCGTTTTTGACGGACTGCTTAAAAACGGACCAAAAACGTGTTCAAAGCGCCACATGTACCATCACCCTAACGGAAAGTGCGACTGTGGCCTAATAATCGGACAACCCCTTTAAGGAGTTTAAGTCACGGATTTCTGTCTAGGAGCCTTTGAGAAATACCCATTGAGGATACATCCAACATGTTTTAACATAACTAAATTGTTGTTGTGGACAATGAACATGTAGAACGAGTGGAATCAGACACCAGCAAGTACTGTACTAAGGAAAGGTTTCAATTATTACAAATGACGTGTATTACATAACATTGGCCAGTAGAGGGCCCCCGAGTTCCACCCTCCACCACTGTGGAATAAAATAGGACGTGTCCACTACGAATAATATAAGCCGGTGCTTCCGTTTACTTCACAAACATATATAGGAGCGAAACTGCTGCAACGTGCGGATCACATTACAAGCATCTTCTACCTACGGCTTCTGCTGCTGTTTATTAGCACCGGAGACTAGACATAGTGGTTTCCGGATCGGCTAGTATGCGCGCCTTTGATTGGCTGTCTAGCAGAGAGCGCGTTTCGCCATTGGTGGATACTGTGAGGTCTGCAGTGAATGGATACAGCGCTGACTTCCGCTTCCTCTCCCGGGTAGGGGGGGCAGTTGTGCTCCGCCACATGTGTGCATAGACATGGCTGCAGTGCAGGTGAGGTGCGGGTGTTGTGTGTAGCGCTCTTTCTGTATCAGGCCCTGTGTTTGGGTTGGCAGCGCCTATTCATCGCTTAGGGTGGTTGTCCAGGTTTTGGTAAACAGCGCCTCACTGGACCAATGGTAATGCATGTAATTGCAGCTTGGCTCCGATCAGCTGAGGTGCAATATCAGTACAATCTATGGTTCAGGTGTGGCCCTTTATTTAGAAGAAAGCAGAGTTTAAAAATAAAAAAAAAAAACTCCTCCTTTCAGAAACACAAACAATGTGAAACGGTATGTACAGGAGTTGGATGATGTGCAGCGTGTCACTGTATGATGGTATATGGCAGTGGTGGCGAACCTTTTGGTGGCTGAGTGCCCATACTGCAACCCAAAACCACCCTTATTTATCGCTAGGTGCCAACAAAAAATTAAAGCATTAACTTAGCTCCCTGTTATCCAACAACTTTCGATCATATTGGCCTCCTGAGGACAAGATGGAAAATTTGCATCATTTTAGCTTCTTTCCAGTGTCCCTCTGCACACAGAGAATCGTGGGGCCAGCAGAAGGTCCTCCAAAGATAATTAGGCCCTGTATTCATTTTTGTTGGAGAAATGTGGTTTTTAAAAGAACAATTTTGGGTTTTGCTGAGAAACATTTTATATATTTTTATGTTTTAACCTATTCTGCAAAGTATATTTAAAAAATTAACGCAAATGTGCCAGATATTTTTACTGATACAGTGCGTTCAGTGTCCAACCTAAATATCATAGAAACTTTTTATCTTTGGTGAATACAAATACAGCAATGCCAAATTTATGGGGCTTTAGTTTATGTGTGTGAATGCTTGTGTTTTGCATTTCAGGTCTTTATTTTAAAAATAAAATAAACTCTGGTATTTTTTTTCATTCATTTAAAATACAAAAATATGGTTTGTGATAAATAGTATCACTGTTGTCTAGCTTCAGAAGGTACAGATGTGTTTTTATGAGTTTTTTTAAAGCATGTTGTTTTTTTACTTTTCTTTTATCCTCTAATTTTTTTTTTAAAAGGAAATCTACCATCAAGATCACGCATGAGAAACCAGGGACATTTATTCATAGATCCTTGCATTGTGACTGTGGTCATCCTCTTATGTTTTTATCCACAGCCTCATTCATTCTAAAATAAACTTTTTAAAATTGTGCTAGTGAACCTGAAAGGCTGTGATGGGTGTCACCAAAGCCCCTCAGTGTCATTACCATGAGCAGAACAGGTCTCTCTATCCCCTGAACTTTCTTCTTCTGCTTCTAGATTACACAGTCAGAGGGATAGAGCAGGGGGTTGAAGGGAGACATGTTCTGCTCCTTGTAAAAGCTGGTAACACCCCCAGACCCCTTTTGGCCCATTAGCATAATTTTAAGAATGAAGGGGGCCATGGATAACACATATAATAAGATTACCACAGTCACAGTGCCTGGATCTATGTGCAAGTGTCCCTGGTTTATCATGATGGTAGATTTCCTTTAATATTATGTAATTATTTAAAATTAGTTAATTAATTTGCCCCACAAGGGTACACTGACATGGATTCGCTACTGCATCTGCTGGGTGTTGTACTGTATTGACAGGCATTCTGTTAGGCCTATATATCAGCAATGTTGGTGGCCACAAGCTGATCAGCCCCATGAAAAGGGGATAAACGGCATGAGGACCCACTTCTGCAGGCTGCAATTATACCTAAGTCTTAGCCTTTACATTCTGCCATACATCAGTGACCTTTTTTGGAGGCATGAAAAAGTTATTTGTGTAGATAAGGCAATGCTGAGCACTGCTACTCTGAACATGCATTGTAATACTTGGAGTATCGCTTCCATTTTAATCTTTGTAACTTTTCCACACCATATACTATAAATTCATGGTAGGTAAAGGTCTAACCCGTAACCACAACCTAATGGGAGAATAGGGGATCTTGCAACTCCATTTTTCAGTTTGTTTCTCACACTTCATAGACATTGTATATAGCACTTCCTATTAAAAGGATGTTCTGATTGAAAATGATGTAGTCATATAAAATGTATTCTATGATCTTTGGTTTTGACAGGGTATAACATCAGAAGAGCTGGTAACAGCAAAGGGATTGCTTAGATCAATACAAGAACAGGTAAGTGAGGTGCTGCTCTCTCCAGAAATTCTGAATGCTTTAACATTAACACACATTTGTGAATTATTTTGGTCTTTATATTAAGTTGGTTTTTATTCTTTGTTTCTCAACAGGTAACCGCAGTAACTGCACACATAAAAAACCTAACTAAAAAAGTCTCCAATGGGGATTTCCCTACAGAAAAGGTGAGGAAAAATAATCACTTTGTAAACTTATATGCAACTCACCTGAGGTGAGTCCAATGATATTAATGGAGTCCTACATATTAAATTTTATTAGCATTGCCCTGCCTCCTGGTTCCCTGATTGACAGGTCTCACTGTAAGGACGTACTGCTGTATGGAACTTGTACTTTGGGACTGTCTGCCAAAATTCAACTACAGTCATAGCACGGTTTACTTTGTATAGAAAAAGCTGTGTCAAATATTTTACATGGTGTCTTGCTGGAACATTGAGAGAGTGTTCTGTTACATCATTGAGCACTTGTCACGTAACCAGGCTGATGTAATCTCAGGTCCTTTAACCAGTAACATTAACATCTACCTCATGTATGTATCTGATCACATTTAATCACAGCATGCATCCACGATAGATAGATAGATAGGGGGGGGGGGGAGTAGAAGTTTGTGCAGGCATGATGTGATTTTATGTGATCAGATATAAACATGGTGTATACTTTGCAAATGTTACAGGGTAAAGGACCTTAGATGACATCATCATGGTCACATGACATGAAGTGCTGAATTATGAGACATGACATGGGGAGGAGTAAATGGGAGGGGGATAACGGAGCAGGACGGCACCCCACCCTCTGATGCCAGGTAGGATAACATAAAGTAGCCTTTTTAGAGATTTAAGGGAAATCGGTTTTAGCTAAAAGTAGTTTCCTTTAGTTAATGAAACATTTATGAAAAATTGTGACAGGTTGCCTTTAAAGGGAACCTGTCACCAGGAGACCCATTTTTAGTACTCCACCAGTCCCCACAGAGCATAGTACATACACTGCCAAAGTGTTTTTGTATAAAAAATTGGTTTTACAGAAAAAAAGATATGTTATATTGTACCTTTCATTAGCATCTGCTGTGTGACTAGGCAGTTGCCTTTTGGGAGGGTCTCGAAAGGAGCAGCCCCCCCCCCCCCCTTGAGGAACAGCTTTTCCATGTGACCTTTTCAAATATATGAAAACACCCATCACTGGGCTTAGCGACGCCCCCGGCTCCTCTACAGCCAATCCCGAGTGAGGGGATTTATTCATATATTTGAAAAGGTCATATGTTTCCCAAGGGTGGGGGGGATCTGCTCCTTTCCAGCCCCTCCTAATTGGCAACTGCCTAGTCACACAGCAAATGCTAATGAAAGGTACAATATAACATATCTTTTTTTCTGTAAAACCTATTTTTTATACAAAAACACTTTGGCGGTGTATGTACTATGCTCTGTGGGGACTGGGGGAGTGCTAAAAATGGGTCTCCTGGTGACTGGTTCTCTTTAACAGTACCAGAGATATCCACTCTTAGTAACACAATTCTAAGTACCAAGGTTGAGTAGATATGTTACATTTTTACACTGTCCTGACATTTGAGGGATGTTTTTACAGCATTTCTTTAGTTTAAATAAAATCTTATAGAGCATTTTTTGGTTCACTTTGTAATGTTTTTTATGGAATTCTATATCTGTCTTTAGTCTTAATGCTTAGCAAAATGAAGTGGTAGTCTGTCCATCCAATATAGTGTTCATCTTCTGAACTGAATCCTGAGTGTTTTTTTTTTTTTTAGGGTCTTAGTTTCCTTGAGCTGAAGGATCAGCTGCTCTTGCTGTATATGCAGGACCTTGTTCACATCATCATGCAAAAGACGTCTGGCAGGTCCTTAAAAGAAAACCCAGGAATCATGAGACTGGTGGAGACACGGACTGTAAGTAGACACTAACGTCTTGCGTTGTAAATGCAAATGTTAACAGTAATGGAATTGGGCAAATCACCTCGCCTCAGTTGTTGTAATGCGTTTCAAAATGCAATAAAAATGAGACGTGTGACCGCACCCTGACAAAAAAAGTATTTATTTTTCAGGTTTTGGAAAAAATGCGTCCGATTGAGCAAAAGCTTAAATATCAAATTGATAAACTGTTAAGAGCTGCTGTGACTGGGAGCCTTGCTGAAAATGACCCATTGCGCTTCAAACCCAATCCTCAAAACTTAATGAGTAAGGTAAGTGTAGGAAGTGTTCTGTGGCAAATATTGTTAGCCTGTAATTTTTTAATTTGTTGATTCTCAGCTTTCTAATTACCTTTTCACTAGGTATCTTTCAATTTAACCCCTTACCGACGTGTGACGTAAAAGTACGTCACACGTCGGCTCCCGCTGTATGGAGAGTGCTCATGGGCGTCGCTTGGTTACTATGGACAGCCTCTGGTCATATCAAGACCCAAGGCTGTCTGATTTTAACCCAGGTATTACAATGTGCAATTTGCCCATTGTAATAGATGTGTAAAATTCCCATATACTGATGGTAGGATCAATTAGACAACCTAGGGTTAAAGTGCCCTAGGGGGTCTGAAAAAGTAAAATTGTATAAATTTAAAAGTTAAAAAATAAATTAAAAAAAAAAAACATTAAAATTCAAATCATCCCCCCCTTTCCTTAGAACTGATATAAATGTAAACAGAAAAAAATCATAAACCTCACCTCGTCCCAAAATGTCCAATCTATCAAAGTAAGTTTTTTTTTGCCATTTTGAAAAATTGTATAAATTCTATAAAAAGTGATCAAACGTCCTTAAAATAGAAGCATTGAAAACTTAATCAAAAGTCGCAAAAAATGACACCACCCACAGGCTCTGTACACAGAAGAATGAAAAAGTTATTAGTGCAAGAAGACGGCAAAATTAAGAATTCTTTTTTTGTACAGGAGGTTTAAATTTTTGTAAATCTATAAAATACATTTATAAAATCAACACAAATTTGTTATTCCCGTGATCGCACCGACCCAAAGAATAAAGTAGACATGTCATTTGGAGCGCTCGGTGAAAGCCGTAAAATCCAAGCTCACAAGAAGTGTCGGAAATGCATTTTTTCACCAATTTCACTGCATTTGAATTTTTTTTTCCTTCTTCTCAGTACACAGCATGGAATATTAAATACCTTCATATTGTACCTATAAAGTGCAATTTGTTAAAGAGAAAAACCCTCACATAGCTCTCCATGAAAAAATAAAAACTTCTTCTATTTTTATTTTTCTGTTATATATTTACTTTCTTGTTACCAATTGTTTTGTTCCAATTTCACAGTTGGAGGAGTCTGAGGAGGAGGATTCGGACAAAGATGATGAAGATGAGAGTGGTGAAGGAAAGTCTCAGAGCAAAACCAGGAAGTATGTCCCTCCTAAACTGGCACCTGTACATTATGGTAAGTATTATTTTTATCTGAACAAAAATGGCGGTGTAAGAATTTCTGGGACTGACTGTAATTTTTTTTTATAGATGACACTGAAGCAGACAGAGACCGGCGAATCCTAGAACGGGCTAAGAAACGAGCTCTGAGCAGCTCAGTCATCCGGGAGCTAAAGGAACAGTATACAGATGCTCCTGAAGAGATCAGAGAAGGACGAGCCTATCACATGATGCAGCATGGGAAAGAGGAGCAGCATCGGTGAGTAGCTTCCCTGTTGCTACCATGACAGTTTAGACCTCTGCAGGCTTCAATAACAATTTTCTATTGTGCTTAATCGGTTGCAGTGTATGAAATAAGGATTTTATTTTTGTTTCTTAAAGGATAAACTATGAAGAATCTATGATGGTGCGATTAAATATGACTCGAAAGGAAAAGGCTCGTAACAAGAGGAAGCTTGCCATGACGTCGCAGCTTAATTCACTCACTCACTTCACTGATATTAGTGCCCTAACAGGAGATGCAAATGCAGAGGTGAGGAAAGTTGTGTAATACAGGTTGTATGGTTAGTCACTTGTACCTGGGGGGGGGGTTTCAATCCAGCTATTTGATTTTCAGGTATTTGTAAATTATATAAAAGGCTGTTCTTATGTTTTAATTTGTTTATTCATTCATTTTTTTAATTTTAGGGTCACATGCCTCCTGCCAAGAGATCCAAGAAAGGGCCAAAGAAAGGACCAAAGAAAGGGAAGAAGAAAAAAGGTAAGTTGTTTTACTGTTATTTGTGTATTGATAAGACTGCTTTGTAGCTGTCGGTGTGGGCAAAACTCATTACAATAGATGAAGTTAATAACGATTCTCTTGTTCTATCCTTTCTAGGCTTCAGAAGGCGCCACTGATCAGTCAGTATTTATTTTCTACAGAAATTTCAGAGCGACTTTGGTTATGAAGAAACTGGCATTCATTTGTATAGACTTGTGGGGTCCTTTTAGTTTTGGTTGTACTGAAAAAAGGCAATCAGTGCATGAAATTACATTAATATACTGACGGATTTGCAAATAAACTATTCAGTCATCAGGATTCAGAGTGCAATAAACATTTTACTCAAATGACTAACTTTCATTTGCCTTTTTAACTAGGATGTTGGCATACCATGCTGTTCCTAAAACTATCATGGGTGCGGAGGGTCTCCTTAACAAGTCCTAGAAATACCGTTCAGTTGATGGAGGAAACCTGCTATTCATTGCATGGCCTGCTTTTTATGGTTCTTTTATTATGGAAGGACTATGATCAATGACAAGTTTACAATTGGCAATAAATTATAGCCTACATGATATGTAGCAAGTAGTTCCATATTCACCAAGTCCATTTCTACTTCTTCAAGATCAAGAATTGTTTTAGACTTGATATCTTTGGGCAACTCTTGTCTCTTAGAATTCTTTCCTGAAAATTCTCTCCTTTTTTGAGAACCCTTCTTCTCTTTAGTTTTCCATTTATATATACCTATACCACCATCCTTATTCTTGGGAGCCACAAAACATGTACAAGGAAAGAAAAGCAGGATCCACTTTGTACGAAAGAGTCACACACAGAATTTTATCAAGGGTTAGTCAATTATCGGTATACTCTTGGGGATAAATAACGTACTGAAGAAGTCAACCTTCATTTAGAAATATTATTTTTAACCCCTTAGTGACATGGCCTGAAAAGGTTATGATTGGACATTTTTAGCAAGCTTTCTTAAAGGGGTATTCTCGTCTGGGCATTCACATTCAGTTTGATTAATCTGCCATTAATAAACATTTCTTCAATTAGATGTTATTAAAAAAAATGTTCCTGTGTGAAGATAATTTTCCATAAATGTAGTGATATGGTCCCTTAGAAACGAGATAGCTTCCTCGGATACGGCCACCTCTGCTGGAGGAATTGCACAAATAAACAAAAAGTTTTTGTATATGAAATATCTGAGAATTACTACATGTCCCACAGCCGTCCTGTAGTGATGATTGCTGAATACAGGTGGTCAGGCAGGGTTAAATAGTATATGTCTGGCCACTGCTACCCAAATGTGACGTGGTCGTAACCGAGGAAGCTATCTCGTTTCTAAGGGACAATATGGCAATGTTTATGTGAAATTATCTTCACACAGAAACATTTTTTTTAATAACATCCAATTGAAGAAATGTTTATATAGGGAAGATTAATGAAACTGAATGTGAATGCAGAGACGAGAATACCCCTTTAAGTACTGGTTTAAGGGCCATAACCTTAACGTTTTTTGCATTGTTTTTTTCAGGACACCTAGAGCTAGTTAAAACGTAATATGTTCAAAACATTATTTTATTTGGAGTTATGAGAGGTTTTTTTTGTCATTTATAGTACATATTTTCTTTTTTAGTTTTCAAATTAACACAAAATGAACATTATTAATGAATTCCCTATTTTGTTTTGGTCGTTTTGATATATAATATGTATAGTCACCCAGTTTGCCAGAGACTCTGGCAATGTTTTTGTAGTGTAGCAAGGGATTTTATTTTTATTATATGAGAATATGCGAATGTATTTTTATGAATATTTGTTAATATTTTGTGTGGGTTTTTTTTCCTATATATATGTCCCCCATAAGATCATAAAAGACCCCTGGGGGACATTTTTTAACTTTTTTTTTTTGCAAATTTTTTTTTTTCCTTTGCATCTTTAAGATCCCCAGTTACATAGGAAAATGAACTCCTGTGACTGGGGATCCTGATCAGCGCTGGTCTAATTAGATCCAGCAGCTCTGGTTAACCCCTCTAGACCTGCGGTCACATGACCGCTGAGTCTATAGAGTCTGTGTTTGGATGCAAATGTCTCCTGTGCAGAATAGTGAGGTACAAGATCTCCTGTTCCCCATCAGTCCCTCCATCGGTCTGCTGTCGGCTCTCTGCAGATAGGCTATTAACCCTTAGTGGTCACACAGCACAAGCTATGTAACTGGTTTACTTAAGATTTTTTTCCACTTATTACATGTTCCCTGCTCCTCCATGTGATGGAAGCTGCCAGGTTGTCACCATATACATCCTGTATGTGCAGTGTTTAGTGGATTTACTTGTGGGAAACTAAATGGATTTAATGCTAAATTACTTTGAGAGAAAACACTTGGCATCATGGGATCTGTGGGCAAGCTAACTGGCCTCAGCCTGAGAACATAGACTGACAGACATTAGTCTCTGCCCACTTCACCTCTGGTGAGAAAGAGGTTCAGAACAGAAAAGGGTGAGCAGCATAAAGTAGGCATCATTCTGTTTGTTTTCATTGGGGGATACAGAAATACAGCTCCTACAGCCTGCTGGATAAACGTAATCATCACATGCCCTTCTGTTTTCTCAATCACATACAGCAGGTCTGCTGACAGTGAAGAGGGGGACAAGGATGGAGGACTAGACCAGTGGGGATCCTGGGTAACATCTTGGGAGGGGACTCTCTATTGTGGAGGGGGTTGGGGGCAGATTTTGGAGGAGTTTGTTCTATGAAGGGGGGCAAATCTTTGTGTTGTGGAGAGGGGGGCGTGACAAAACATAGGGGGCAGTATTATAGCAGTTATGTTCTTGTACCTAGGGGGCAGTATTATAGCAGTTATGTTCTTCTCACCACAACATGAGGAACTGTATTGCGGGGTCACAGCATTAGAAAGGTTGAGAACCACTGAACTAAGTGATTTATATTTATCTTAAAGCATAACATAAATGTTAACATTATTTTTGCCAAATTTTTATGTATGCAATTCATATATTGTCTTGGCCTTTTTTTCCCATAGTTATGGCTTTTTAATTTGCTGAAGCTAAATTTTTCCAGTATCTGCCCTGTCAGAGTCAGTTTTAGCCTTTGCACAGTTCCCATAATGCCCTGTGTTTTTTCACTGCATACTTAAATACTGTGTATGGTGACTTGCCTGCCAGCTTTCACCACATAGAGGAACATGGAGAATGCTATAAGTAGTGTATATACTGGAAGTGAAACAATTAAATAAAGTGTATAGACTGAGCACTTAGAGTTAAAATGCAGAATCTATTGAATGTCGCTTTCTCAACTGTTTCTACCCTGGAAGAAGTGGGGCTCCAGCATCAATTCACTAAAATAGACAAATCATTGGGTATAGATGGTATATAGGGGTACTGTGAACTCCATTCATTTCTCCAGTGTGAGCAGAGAGCAGCAGCCACTGCCTTTTTGTGAGTCCATATAACTCATCAAGTCTACGAAATCATAGGAGAAGTCAGCACAGCCAGGAGACACAGCTAATGCAGAGCCAGGCTTAGGTGAGGAGGATAGATAAGGAGTTGCTGCTCTATAGGCAATCAAGATAATAGGCAAAGTTGGTCTGCATTCTAAGAGCTATTTGTTTGTAGGGGAAAAAATAGGAATTGTGTTTTAAACTGTTGAAACCTATATGAGCTGGCGCATTGTCACGCATAGTGCTTGTGATTTGTACTGTACAGCAGAACACTACTACATCCATCATCCATCCCCCTTCCTGTGTAATCCCATTGTCTGTGTCATCTCTCAACATCTGAGTGATCACACTTGTGTACTATCTTTCCATCATCCGTACCCCCCCCCCCCCCTCCCCAAGCACACTTTCCCTTATGTCCCCATGACCTCTGTGGGGACAGGAAGCAGGGAAGTTAAAGGCCCCACCCCGGCATCCATACTCCAGTGTCTTCCTGTCACTACACAGGGCAGGGAGCAGAGATGGATCTCTCCTCACAGGCCTCCTCCAGGTGGGGCAGTGGGGGGAGCACAAGCTTGCAGGCAGGGGCCTGACCCTTACCCTGCCAGTTCCCGGACCTTGCCTCGGCGCATCGCGCGTCCTCCCTGGCTCCGTTGGGGACTGTTCTGCCGGCTCTACCCCCGACTCCGCGTAGTTCCAGGGTACCCGGAAGTCGGAGCACACGTGGTGGCTCCGGTCACGTGCTCCGACGCTTCGATGGAGAACTTCCGGTCGCACCGGAAGTGACGTTTTTGGGTCACTGGAAGGCCGGAGCGATGTCACGTGCTCCGGCGCACGGTTTACAAGGCTTCCGGTCGCACCGGACGTGATGTTTGGGGGCTCGGCGGCGCCAAAATTTAAGGTTTGGTCGCAGGTAGTCACTCTGACTCTGAGGTCTAGATCGCCTACCACTACGCCGATAAGGTACTGTGCACGATGCTCATGTGTTAATGTACTTGATACTGCTATATATTGTACTGCTGTATGTGAATAAGCCCCCCTTACCTATGATTTATAGGGCCCATGGAAGTATCTATCTTTTCTAGCGAGGTCCTTGCCATGGAATCTTCTGTATCAGATCCCCTGTCTACAGGCCCTGTGAGTGTCTTATAGATTTAAAGGGGTTGGGGCTCTATTCATATATATATATATGTTATATCCCCTGTAAAACTAAGCTGTCACTTCTCTCTTGGCAGGAGCCGAAAGTGAAAGTGAGGAGTAAAGATCCCTCTAAAGATGGGAAGAAATCAGCCTGTTGTAAATGCAACATGTGCAATACAAGGCTTAATTCTAATTATAAAAAACCAGTATGCAAGGACTGTTTGGATAACCTTCTAAGAGAAGAGCGAACAGGTTTCATGGAAGAGATACGTTCTTTCATTAAAGGAGAAGTCCAGTCTTCAGTAGCCTCCTCCATAGCCTCACTTACCCTCCCTGGGCCCCCACCTAAAAGGGCTCTAATATGTGCCTCAGATTCAGACCCTGACTCAGAGGATAATTCCTCTTTTAAGGATTCTCTAGAGATAGAGCCTTCCACTTCTCTATCCGCTTCAAAAATGGAATCCAGATATCTGTTTTCCTCTGAGGATTTAGACCAATTGCTTAAGGCTATTCGTGATACTCTAAAGATTGAGGAAGTGGAGGAAGCTAGATCCATTCAGGATGAACTGTTTGGCATCCTTAGATCCCAGAAAAAGAGTGTGTTCCCCATCAATGATACTCTCAAACAACTTATTCAGGAAGAATGGAGAGATCCTGAAAAGAGGATTTCCATAGCGTCCCCCATGACAGCCCCAACTGGAGGATGACCCTTGACCTCTGTAGGGACAGGAAGCAGAGAGGTTAAATACCCCACCCCGGCATCCGTACACCAGTGGCTTCCTGTCCCTACACAGGGCAGGTAGTAGAGAGAAGTCTCTCCTCATCCCCAGCGGTTGGGACGGTGAGGGGGGACCTAAGTGGCGCAGGGAATCGTCCCTTACCCTAAGGCGGTCTCGGCCTCGATCGGACTTCGGTCCTTTCCTCTGCCACAAGCAGAGACGCCATTTTCTCCGGCTCTGCCCGCAGCTCTGCGCAGCTAAGGACACCCGGAGCGTGTCCATCGCGGAAGTCACGTGGACCGGCTGCCGTCCGACTCTGGTGACAACTTCCGCCGGAAATGACGGGACCGGATGTGACGTCACGATGGCGCGGCCCGGAAGCAGGAACGTGGAGCGGTAAGATTCAAAAAGCGAGATAGTCATGTTGATCTGAGGTCTAACAGTCGCTCTTTTAGCCCTGACTCAAGCATCTCTGAGATCGGACGCTATTCTAGGCATTTCCAGCCATCAAGGTCGGTTACATGCTGTATGGTTGCCTCATATGTGTCTTATCCAGATCCAGGTCTATATACATGTGTGTATCTCTCTTAGGGACCTGTGCAGTATATCCCTTATTTCAAGATACCTCAGGTACTCCTTTATTTGTATTCCACTTGGTTAAAAGCAGAATTTATCTCACTTTCTGTTAAAATGTTTAGGCTTACTGATACCGGTGGTCCCACAATTGGGAATATGGAGACGCATGGCATGGAGGCTTCGAGTCTGGATCTCTTATCCTTGAACCCTGTAAGTAGGGTTAATTAGGGATAGGGTGGTGGGTCACCCACATATCCCTGTATTATCACATAGGGTCCGTTTAAGGACTAATTACTTCTCCTTCTCCTTGGCAGGAGCCCAGGGAAAAGGAGAAGGATAAAGGGAGAGCTAAAGATCAGTCGAGCGCGAAGAGAGCCGCTTCAAGGAAGTGCAACATGTGCTCAGAAAAGCTCCCTGCAGACTACAAAAAACCAGTCTGTAAAACCTGCGTGGATAACCTACTCAGAGAAGAGAGGTCTTCTTTTGTGGATGAGATGCGCAGTTTTATTAGGGATGAGGTTAAAACATCTATAGCTTCATCTATAACAGCTCTTATACCTCAAGAGCCTCTGCATAAAAGACAACGAGTTATGGAATCCATGTCAGACTCCGCATCGGACTCGGAAGGGACCAAGGAATCTATTGATATGGAGCCAGGACCATCCAATTCAGCATGTAAAATGGAATCTAGATATTTACTAGCTTCAGAAGATCTGGAACCACTTCTAAAGGCTATGAGGGATACCCTCAAGATTGAGGAGATAGAGGAAACTAAATCCATTCAAGATGAGTTATTCGGACTCCTTAAGGTTAAGAAGAGGCGAGTGTTTCCCATAAATAACACTCTTAAGGAGCTGATACTTGAAGAATGGAGAGAACCGGAGAGTAGAATCTCCATTTCTAGAGAGTTTAAAAACCGTCTCTCCTTTGATGAAACAGAAGCAAAAATTTGGAACTCTACCCCCAAAGTCGATGTTCAAGTCACCAAAATGACTAAAAAGACGTATCTTCCATTCGAGGATGCAATTCAGCTAAGGGATCCTCTGGATAGGAAGGCGGACAGCCTTCTAAAAAAGACATGGGAATGTGCCATGTTGAATCTAAAATCTAATATTACTACGACATCCATGGCGCGCACTTTGTTTCATTGGATCACAGAATTGGAAGGTCATGTTAGAGACGGCACTCCAAGAGAAATGTTATTGGGCACATTCTCCACCTTAAAAGCAGCTACAGCCTTCATTGCAGATGCCTCAGCGGAGGGAGTAAGAATAAGTGCCAAGGAAGGGGCACTGTCAAATTCGGTTAGAAGGTCACTCTGGCTTCGCCAATGGACTGGTGATTTCAGGTCAAAATCAAAGTTATGTGGAATTCCATTCGAGGGGGAATATCTTTTCGGTTCAGAACTCGACATGCTTTTGGAGAAGGCGGCGGATAGAAAGAAGGGGTTCCCGGAGTCCAGGAGTAACCCCAGGAAACAGCCCTTTCGGGACGCTAAGGACAGGAAACAGCCCTTTAGAGGGAAAGGCAAGCAAGGTAGATGGAGCTACCCTAAAGGAGGGAAAGGAAGAGGCTTCCTACTCAGTGCCAGCAACTCTGCCCCGGCTTATAGAAAACAATGACGCCAGGGTGGGGGGAAGACTATTAAAGTTCCACTCTCAATGGACTCAGATAACATCAAACCCCTGGATACTAAGTATTCTTCGGGAAGGTTACCATTTAGAGTTAACCTCTCTTCCTCCCAGAAAATTTGTTCTGACCGAGCAGCCCTCAGAAAATCTCTCAAACTCATTATGGTTGGAGATACAAAAACTAATTCGACTGGACGTCATCATCCCTGTAGCTCAAAAACAGTTAAAAGAGGGACACTACTCTCCCCTCTTCTTAATAAAAAAACTGAACGGTGCCTTCAGAATGATTTGCAATCTGAAAAAATTAAACAGCCATATACTCTATCGAAAATTCAAGATGGAAACCGTGAGCTCGGCAGTCGTCCTGATACAACAAGGAGCGTTTATGTGTACAATAGACCTGAGAGATGCATATTACCATGTGCCGATACATCCAAATTCTCAGAAGTTCCTCAGATTTGCAGTTCGATCGCCTTGGGGAGAAGAGGTCCACTACCAGTACAAGGCACTGCCCTTTGGGATTTCTTCAGCCCCAAGGACATTCACAAAGATCATGGTCGAGGTGATAGCTTATCTGAGGCGAAAAGGGATACTAGTCATCCCCTACCTGGACGATCTGCTAGTGGTGGCCGGTTCAGAACAGGAGCTAATACACCACCGAGATATTACAAGGACAATCCTACAACAGTTAGGATGGATGATAAATTTGGAGAAATCTAGACTAGTCCCAAATACAAAAGTCGTGTTTCTAGGAACATTGTTGGATTCGATCCAGCAGATGTCCTTTTTGCCACCAGAAAAAGCAGCAAGACTGAGACAACAGATTATGACGTTTCAAAAAAGGAATCATTGCACAATAAGGGAAGCCATGAGGATACTAGGGCTTATGACATCCTCCATTCAAAGCATACAGTGGAGTCAAAGTCACACCAGAGCCCTTCAAAACTGGGTTTTGACCTCCTGGGACAAAAATCCCCAACACTTGAATCAGAAGGTTCGGATATCGATAGCAGTCAAGCAATCCCTGGAGTGGTGGACAAATACTTCAAACCTGGAAAGAGGAGTGCCATGGCATCCCTGGCCAGTGATAAACATCCAGACGGACGCAAGTCAGTCAGGTTGGGGAGCAGACATAGCAGGGCGACCCATTCAGGGGCTATGGCCATCGACAATCAGATCCCGTTCCTCGAACTTTCGAGAACTAAGAGCTGTCCTAGAGACTTTAAGAGCCAGCACTCAAAGCCTGAAGGAGAGTCATATAAGAATTTACTCAGACAACACCACCACAGTCGCGTATCTCCGTCATCAGGGGGGTACCAGGAACCCAGATCTCCTCAGTCTCTCAGGCAAAATATTTGCTTGGGCAGAAGCCAACATCTGCTCTCTCTCAGCCACCCATCTAAAGGGAGAAAAGAATTTAATAGCAGACTATCTGAGTTGTCAGACTATAGACCACAACGAGTGGTGCTTGAACGAGAACATCTTTCTACATCTCACACAAAAATGGGGACAACCAGTGACAGATCTCTTTGCCTCCAGCAAAAATACAAAGGTTCCCCATTTCTTCTCTCTGGAACCAAATACTCCGTTTTGCCAGAGGGATGCCTTCAGTCAGACTTGGAGCGGGCCTCTAATGTACGCTTTTCCTCCTATACCTCTCATAGCGAGAGTTGTTCAAAAGATCAGAGAAGACCAAGCGAAAGTTATTCTCGTTGTTCCCTGGTGGCCAAAGAGGAACTGGTTTCCGTGGCTAGGGAAGATGGCATTAGAAGAACCTGTCATGCTGGAACCAGTAAACAATCTCCTATTCCAGGGTCCAGTTTACCATCCAAATCCACAGGCTCTCCAGCTCTCGGCGTGGATCCTGAAAGGATGTTGCTGATTGCCAAAGGACTGTCAAGCGAGGTAATTTCTACACTTAAAGCAAGCCGCAAACCAGTCACCCACAAAATCTATACAAGAATATGGGGGAAATTTGTATCCTTTTGTGGCAGGACTCCTCCTAACCAACTATCCCCTAATATTTCACAGGTGCTAGACTTCCTGCAGGCGGGATTCGACAAGGGCCTTAAGACGAGTTCCTTAAAAGTCCAGATTTCAGCCCTCAGTGCCTTTTTCGACAGCTCATTAGCAGAAAACAGATGGATCCAAAGGTTTGTCAAAGCTACTGCTAGGCTAAGACCACATATAAAGGAAAATATCCCAAACTGGGATCTTTCATTAGTGCTAGACTACCTCACAAAAATACCGTTTGAACCTCTCGAGACGGTTAAACTCAGAGAATTAACGCTGAAAATTTCCTTTCTCATAGCCATAACAACAGCTAGGCTTGTAGGGGAAATCCAGAGTTTATCAATTAAAGAACCATATCTTAGACTGTGTGAGGATAAAATTGTGCTAATGTTAGATAAAACCTTCACACTTAAAGTAGCATCATCTTTTCATCGTAATCAAGAGATTGTTCTACCTTCCTTCTGCCAGAACCCAAAGCATGCCAAAGAACGGGAGTGGCATACACTGGATGTCAGAAGATACCTGCTACATTATCTCGAAGAGACCAAATCCTGGAGAAAGGACGACAACATTCTCCTACAATTTAAGGGAAAAAACAAAGGCAGAAAAGCTTCAAAAGCATCCATTGCCAGGTGGATCAGAACGGTCATCAAAGAAGCTTATGACGCCAACAACCTGGACATTTCAGGGACTATTAGGGCCCACTCGACCAGAGGGGTGGCAGCCTCTTGGGCGGAGAAACGCGGGGCCTCTCTAGAGGACATATGTAGAGCAGCTACCTGGTCTACTCACCTGACTTTTGCTAAACACTATAGGCTAGATGTCCAAAGTGCTAGAGACCTAACCTTCGGAAGGAAGGTCTTACAAGCTGTTGTCCCCCCCTAACTATGTAATCTGGTACATCTCCAGTTGGGGCCGTCATGGGGGACGCTATGGAAAAAGAGAATTATTCTCACCGTTAATTCGGTTTCCATTAGTCCACCATGACGGCCCATATATATTTCCCACCCTTGTATTTTGATTAAGTTAAAATTGCCTATTTGTTATGTGTGAATTGATAACATACAAGAAATGGGTTGCATCCAAGGCCGGTGTAGTTATTTGGTAGCCACTGGTGTACGGATGCCGGGGTGGGGTATTTAACCTCTCTGCTTCCTGTCCCTACAGAGGTCAAGGGTCATCCTCCAGTTGGGGCCGTCATGGTGGACTAATGGAAACCGAATTAACGGTGAGAATAATTCTCTTTTTCTGTGTCTAAGGAGTTCAGGAACCGTCTATTATTTGACGAAAGCGATACTAAATTCTGGAATTCACCTCCCAAGGTTGATATCCCGGTAACAAAACTAACAAAGCGCACTGACCTGCCTTTTGAGGACTCTATCCAGCTAAAAGACCCTATGGATAGGAAAGCTGACTGTTTGCTTAAAAAAGCTTGGGAGTCTACTATGCTTAATCTAAAAGCTAATGTAGCCACTACCTCGGTTGCCCGTACAATGTACTTCTGGCTATCTGAGCTGGAGAATCACATTAGGGAAGGCACCCCTAGAGAACTCCTGCTAGAGACTCTTCCAACTTTAAAGTCGGCTACTGCCTTTATTGCCGATGCATCTGGTGAATCCGTCAGGTTCTCGGCAAAAGAAGGGGCATTGTCCATTGCAACCAGAAGAGCGCTATGGTTAAGACAATGGAGTGGTGATTTCAGGTCAAAGTCCAAACTTTGCAGCATTCCATTTGAAGGAGAATTTGTGTTTGGTCCTGAACTTGATTCTATTTTGGAGAAGGCGGCGGACAAAAAGAAAGGGTTTCCTGAGGTTAAGAAGCCACCCAGAAAACAGCCCTTTCAGGACTTTAGAGATCGAAAAAATTCATACAGAGGCAAAGGCAAGCAAGGGCGCTGGAGCCATCCAAAAGGAGGTAGAGGTAGAGGCTTCCTCCTTAGCTCCAGTAATTCAACCTCATTTGGGAAACAATGACGCCAGAGTGGGAGGAAGGTTACTGGGGTTCCTTGCACGATGGTCCCAGATCACATCCAACCCTTGGATTCTGGACATAATAAAGCAAGGGTACAAGCTAGAACTAACATCTCTTCCTCCCCACAAGTTTATCCGTACCAGGCTGGAGTCTCAAAAGTCGACTGCTTTAATTTTTCAGGAAGTCCAGAAACTCATTCAGATGGACGTAATTACACCAGTACCAGAAGGAAGGTGGAAGTGCGGTCACTTCTCCCCCTTGTTTCTCATTCAAAAGCCAAATGGATCCCACAGGATGATTTGCAACCTCAAAGGCTTGAACCAGCATCTCTTGTACAGGAAGTTCAAGATGGAGTCAATAAAATCTGCAGTAACACTGATCCATCCAGGAGCCTACATGTGCACGATAGACCTGAAGGATGCGTATTACCACGTCCCTATCTACCTTCCGTCTCAGAAGTTTCTGAGGTTCGCAATAGTCTCACCTCAAGGGAAAAATCTATGCTTCCAATACAGGTCTCTACCTTTCGGGATTTCGTCAGCGCCAAGAGTATTTTCCAAAATTATCATAGAGGTCGTAGCCTTCTTGAGAACACATCAAGTCCTGGTCGTTCCATACCTGGACGACTTACTCATAATAGCGGAAAATCGAGAAGAGCTTATGCTACACAGAAACTTTACAATCCAGACGCTACAGGATCCAGGATGGATTATAAACTGGGAGAAATCTACCTTGCATCCAAATACTCAGATCCTTTTCCTAGGAACCCTCCTGGACTCTGTGAACCAGAAATCTTATCTTCCCACAGAGAAGTCAGAACGCCTGGTATGTGAGGTCAACAATTTTCTTCATCGCCAGAGATGCTCCATAAGAGATGCTATGAAGCTCCTGGGGAAGTTGACGTCTTGCATCCAGTGTGTCCAGTGGGCTCAGAACCATACAAGAGTCCTGCAAGGCTGGATACTGCAATCATGGGACAAAGATCCCCTACATCTGGACAATTATATCAGCATTACTCCTGCGGTCAAACAGTCCTTAGAGTGGTGGACCATTCCTGCACATCTACAGAAAGGGGTTCCATGGCATCCCTGGCCCCTATCTATAGTCCAAACAGATGCAAGTCAAAAGGGCTGGGGTGCGAACATAGCAGGGTCCTTCTTCCAGGGAAGCTGGCCTCCTCCTATTCAAAAGATGTCTTCCAACTATCGAGAACTGAGAGCAGTCCTGGAAACCCTGAAGACAGCCAGTCATCTCTTGGTAGGTCAACACGTGAAAGTCCTATCGGACAATTCCACGACGATAGCCTACCTTCAACATCAAGGGTGTACAAGATCTCCAGACCTTTCAGACATCTCGAGCGAAATATTCTCATGGGCAGAATTGAACATCAAGTCCCTATCAGCAGTCCATCTGAGAGGAAGGGACAACAAGGTGGCAGATTTTCTGAGCAGGAAAAAACTAGACCACAACGAATGGTGTTTGAACCAGCAAGTGTTCCATCTTCTAGCCCAGATGTGGGGCATGCCTGTAGTGGATCTATTTGCCACCAGAGAAAATACAAAAGCGGATCTTTTCTACTCTCTCAGTTATTCAGAGACCACTTCGAACCTGGACGCATTCAGCCACAAGTGGGATGCTTCTCTGGCATATGCCTTTCCTCCTCTGCCCATAATAGCAAGAGTTCTTTGGAAAATTCAGAGAGACAGGTCCAAGGTCATCCTGATCGTTCCCTTCTGGCCCAAAAAGAGCTGGTTTCCGCTCCTGAAGATGATGGCTCTAGCAGAACCTCTTATGCTACCCATTCAGAAAGATCTACTCTACCAAGGGCCACTATTGCATCCGAATCCACAGGATCTCAGGCTCTCAGCATGGATCCTGAAAGGAGCTTTTTGAGGGCAAAAGGCCTTTCTGACAAGGTAATCTCTACTCTACAATCTAGTAGAAAACCAGTTACCTCAGCTATATACCTGAAGATATGGAAGAAGTTTATTTCTTTCTGTGGTCCAGCAGTCCCCAATCAATCTTCTCCTAATATGTTCTTTGATTCAATGTGTTCTTTGATTCATCCCTGGCTAACCATAGATGGATAAAAAGGTTTGTAAAAGCAACTTTCCGAATCAGGCCCTCAGTGAAACCTTAGTGCTAAATTTTCTTACTGGGCCTCAGTTTGAACCAATTGAATCTGTAAGCCTTAGAAATCTAACTTTGAAAACAACCTTCCTAATTGCAATTACTACCGCAAGAAGGATTGGCGAGATTCAGGCACTATCCATAAATGAACCTTATTGTTTAATTTCGGATGATAGGATCATTTTAACGCTTGACCCAAACTTTGTTCCTAAGGTTTGCACAGCTTTTCACCGCAAACAGGAAGTGGTCCTACCTTCATTTTGCCAGAACCCAAGATCAGCTAAGGAAATCACCTGGCATTCCCTGGATGTAAGGAGAACAGTACTCAGGTACATAGAAGTCTCTAAGGTCTGGCGTAAAGACTCTAACATTCTTCTCCAATTCCAAGGGAAGAACAAAGGGAGAAAGGCCTCAAAAGCATCATTATCCAGATGGATCAAAACCGTCCTCAAAGAGGCTTATGAGTCTCTAAATAAGGCGGCACCAGATACCGTAAAAGCCCATACCACAAGAGCGATGGCTACCTCCTGGGCTGAAAGAAGAGGAGCCACAATTGAACAGATATGTAAAGCGGCTACCTGGTCTTCTTCACTTACCTTCGCTAGACATTACAGGCTGGACATTCTGAATAACATGGACCTTTCCTTTGGGAGAAAGATACTACAGGCCGTAGTCCCTCCCTAAAAAATAATTCATCTGGTATATCTCCAGGTGGGGCCGTCATGGGGACGTAAGGGAAAAAGTGAATTAGTCTTACCGGTAATTCCATTTCCTTTAGTCCACCATGACGGCCCATATATTTTTCCCACCCTAGGTTATGTGATTTAATTTATTTAAAATCTTGCTTGATTTAATTGTTTGTGCATAATAACAGGCAATAAATCGGGTTGCATCCAAGCCGGTGTAGTTATTTGGTAGACACTGGAGTATGGATGCCGGGGTGGGGCCTTTAACTTCTCTGCTTCCTGTCCCCACAGAGGTCAAGGGGTCATCCTCCAGGTGGGGCCGTCATGGTGGACTAAAGGAAATGGAATTACCGGTAAGACTAATTCACTTTTTTAAGTGCGTAGTAGTATGCTGCACTACATATTGCAGAAAGCCCCAATTCTTTTTACACAAAACCCCAAAGGTGGACCCTGTCAGTGCAGCAGAGATTGAGAAATATTGGGGCATAGTACTGCTTATGGGACTGGTAAAAAAAAAAAAAAAAGACTACAATCCAAGACCATTGGAGCACAGACATACTGTTTTGCATGGCAATGAGCAGGATGCGCTGTGAAGCCATCCATAAGTTTTTACATTATGCCAACAATACAAAGTGCCCCAGTGATGAACCCCAGATATATTTGTCTATATAAGGTCAGGCCCATCATAGATAATTTAAGTGTATACCTCCGAGAGGCACATATCTATTGACGAGTCCCTGGTACATTTTAACGCAAGACTATATTTTTGCCAGTACCAGCAAATTAAGAGGGCAAGGTATGGCGTGAAGATGTATAAGCTGTGTGAGAGTATATCAGGCTGCACATATAAGTTGAGGTATATGCTGGGGAGTACTCTAGAATAGTGCCCCCAGATTTACCCCCCTCTGCCTGCTTCCTTGGAATTGCTGGAAAAGTAGTGTGGGATTTGTTGCAACCACTACTGGACCAAGGCTACCACCTCTACCATGACAATTTTTACACCAGCACTTTCAAGTGCATCGCTTCCAGAAAACCTGCGGCATGCGGCTCTGTAGAAAAAAATCAGAGAGGTCTCCCGACATCGCTGTTACAGGAAAAAACTTAGAAGGCTTGAGAGCCGGCCAAATCTGTTTTGTGTGTGAAGTACAAGGACAAGAGAGAGCCCAATGTTAATACATTGTTAAAACAGGTACCAGCACAGAGGACCCAAGCCTGACTGTATATTGGACTAGAATAAGTACATGGGAGGTGTTGACTTGTCAGACCATACAACGCCATGCAGAAGTCGAGGGTGTGGAACAAGAAGCTGGCCGTGCACATCATGCAGATAGGACTGTATAATGCTTACGTGCTACATCGATGTACTGGCCAGGGGGGAACTTTCCTAGATTTTCAAGAGGTGCAGTCAAGCATTTGATTTTTGGAGAACAGGAAGGAAGGAATACCAATACTTCTGGAGCGAGGCCATACGTATTATAACAGGGCAGCACTTTCCAGGAGTTTCCCAAACTGCCAGCAAGGGAAGGAATCAAAAAAATTCAAGGTGTTCTCCAAAAGGCGCATAAGGAGGGAATTTATATACCAGCGTGACATATGCCCTGAGAAAACAGGATTTTGTATGAATCTATCACACCTCCCTGGATAATTTTTTAATTCACTGGACGATTTACCCTGATGCACTCTCCATAGTTTATACATCATGCCGCACGTTCCCTTCTGAACCATGCCCTGTGCCCAGCCTGTAGATTATGACCACATACGGGGTATTTGCTTGTTACCCCTAATAACCCACAGAATGATTTTTGGGGTGTTTGGCACATTTGAGAAAACGATACAATGTTTACACTGCCCCTATCAATTTGTTTTACATTTGAGCCAGCATCTCAGGGGTTAAAATCCTCATACAACACCAGATACATTCTTTGAGGGGTGCCCTTTCCAAAATGGGGTCACTTTTTAGGGGGGTTCTATTGTACTGGTACCTCAGTGGCTCTGCTAAAATGACATGGCACTCCAAATTCGAACCAGTGAAAACGGAGCTCCAAAGGTAAATTTTGCACCTTTCCTTCTCAGTCCTGCTGTGTGTCCAGCCTGTGGATTATCACCACATATGGGGTATTGCCATACTCGGGACAACCCACAAAATAATATTTGGGGTGTTTGTCTTAAGTGGCATGAGATGTTAAGTTGATAAAATGGTGGTACTTGTTGGGGTTTATAGTACATAAGCCTCTAAAGGGCACTTCCACACTAAATTGGTCACCAAAAATAAAGTATTGAAGTTTTACCCCTCACAAAACTAACTGATCAGTGAAATGATACTACTAAAATAAACTGCAATGTGTCATGAGAAAACAATCTCAAAATTACAAGGATAAGTTAAAGTGTTGAAAAGTTATTACCACAGGAAGAGGTCAGATTTTAAAAATAGGGCAGAGCCTTAACGTACAAACTGATTGCATCCATTCAAGCAGTGGGGGCTTGTCACTGCCATTCACTAAGTGCTTGGTATTGACTAGACACACCTGTCCACAATACCACCATTATAAATTAATTAATTAATTAATTTAACCAACTAAGGACTTACATAAGTGAAAAGTTCAGAGCCCTACTGGTTCCTCATCTGGCTAAAAGTCAAGACGAGGAAGCTTGGGTCTGCTGGTGTGGTCAGGACTGGCAGGTTAGCTAGCATGCAGACCACACAAATGTATACAGGTTGGTAAGAACTGAGATTTGGGTTCCTCTCACCTTAAATGTGGCTGATATCAGTGAGATTAATCTCACTGCCCCCAGTTTTCGGTCTCTTCTCACTTGAAAAAGGGGTACTTGGTGACCTCGGAACACCTTGTGCCTTGAGACCTTTTCACGAATTATTACGCTATTGATGTCACTCCTCCCAGCCACCTGTGTGCAATAACTCAAGCAGGCCACTAATGTATATATGTCTGCACAAACTAGAAACGGACTCCATGAAGGTGGTATGAAGTCCCAACATCTGCAAGTCATGCTGTATGATTGGCATTTGCCAGAGAACATTAATATTGGCAGCTTCAACATTGGTGTCTGATGCTCTTCAGGGAGGAAAGCAGGTTCACACTGAAGCTCTGTGGAGAAAGTTCTGCTGCCTGCAACTAATTTAAGTCAGTCATGGTGTGGGGAGCCATTTCTTTGGATAGCCGCACAGCTCTCCATGTGCTAGCCACTTTTTTATAAGTGGAAGGGTTTGATTTACAATCAATTACATTTTTTTATCCTTTGTTGCAGAATGGTATTTTTTGTTTGGTGAGGGCCCAGTGTGAATTGCAGTTTGAGGCTTGAGTAACCATGCTATAGATAATACTTAGGCCGCAGTCACACATTCTGTAGCGTCATGTTCATAATGCAACGCTAGCGCACAGGTGACGGGCCTCAGCCTGATCGTATATATGCGTTTCCAAAGAATTGCATGCGATCGCATATGAATACGACGATGGCGGAACGTCTGACCAGGGCCTTAGTTTCTTTCTGTATCATCAATGTGTGGGTGGGGCAGTCTACCCGAGGGCGTGTTCACACGTTGCATTTTGGGCTGCGTTTTCATTGTGTTTAAAATGCATTACGACAGCTGAGGAGAGGTGATTTGCCTAATTACATTACTGTTTATGTTTGTTAATGTAATGCTAACGCATGCAATGACAAAATGCACGCGTTGACGCATTGTTTACACATGTGCTAACATCGTGTTTACAATGCATTTTGTAAACTGAAATGTTAACAATTATGTAATCAGGCAAATCACCTCTCATCATCTGTTGTAATGCATTTCAAATGCAATGAAAACGCAGGCCAAAACGCAACATGTAAACGCGCCCTGAGGCATTGCAGGGGAAGAATGAGATAGGGAAGGCTGCTGACTGCAGTGCTTCTGCTTCTCACACATGCAACAGCCTTGAGCACCGTATAGACTGACACAAAGCACACGAGTCAAGATGCTAAATATGCTAAATGCATTAGCTATTTAGGCAGAAGAACATATGCCAATAGTGCAGACCTATCTATTAAGTTTGAAGTACATAGTATATACACTCACCGGCCACTTTATTAGGTACACCATGCTAGTAACGGGTTGGACCCCCTTTTGCCCTCAGAACTGCCTCAATTCTTTGTGGCATAGATTCAACCAGGTGCTGGAAGCATTCCTCAGAGATTTTGGTCCATATTGACATGATGGCATCACACAGTTGCCGCAGTTTTGTCGGCTGCACATCCATGATGCGAATCTCCCGTTCCACCACATCCCAAAGATGCTCTATTGGATTGAGATCTGGTGACTGTGGAGGCCATTTGAGTACAGTGAACTCATTGTCATGTTCAAGAAACCAGTCTGAGATGATTCCAGCTTTATGACATGGCGCATTATCCTGCTGAAAGTACCCATCAGATGTTGGGTACATTGTGGTCATAAAGGGATGGACATGGTCAGCAACAATACTCAGGTAGGCTGTGGCGTTGCAACGACGCTCAATTGGTACCAAGGGGCCCAAAGAGTGCCAAGAAAATACTCCCCACACCATGACACCACCACCACCAGCCTGAACCCTTGATACAAGGCAGGGTGGATCCATGCTTTCATGTTGTTGACGCCAAATTCTGACCCTACCATCCGAATGTCGTAGCAGAAATTGAGACTCATCAGACCAGGCAACGTTTTTCCAATCTTCTACTGTCCAATTTCGATGAGCTTGTGCAAATTGTAGCCTCAGTTTCCTGTTCTTAGCTGAAAGGATTGGCACCCGGTGTGCTCTTCTGCTGCTGTAGCCCATCTGCCTCAAAGTTCGACGTACTGTGCGTTCAGAGATGCTCTTCTGCCTACCTTGGTTGTAACGGGTGTCGATTTGAGTCACTGTTGCCTTTCAGCTCGAACCAGTCTGCCCATTCTCCTCTGACCACTGGCATCAACAAGGCATTTCCGCCCACAGAACTGCCGCTCACTGGATGTTTTTTTTTTTCTGACCATTCTCTGTAAACCCTAGAGATGGTTGTGTGTGAAAATCCCAGTAGATCAGCAGTTTCTGAAATACTCAGACCAGCCCTTCTGGCACCAACAACCATGCCACGTTCAAAGGCACTCAAATCACCTTTCTTCCCCATACTGATGCTCGGTTTGAACTGCAGGAGATTGTCTTGACCATGTCTACATGCCTAAACGCACTGAGTTGCCGCCATGTGATTGGCTGATTAGAAATTAAGTGTTAACGAGCAGTTGGACAGGTGTACCTAATAAAGTGGCCGGTGAGTGTATGTAGGTATAACTGTGGCCACAGAATATACAATTATCAGGAAGCTGTTTTAAATTGGGTTAGTATATGTATTGGACAGCAGACACAACTGATTACTGAGAATCCAATTCATCAAAGATTGAAAAATTGCACCTACTGTCACAGGACCAGGGGTAAAGTGTTAAATGGTGTGTATGTTTCCCCTAGGTTTCTGTCCTACACTATCTAGAGAGCCAAAACCTGGTCTGGAAGACCTGGCTGCTGCAGTTTGGAGTGTAGGGCTTGGTCCCTACTCTGCTCAGCCACTCCAGGTGATTGAGGTGGTTGTGGCTAATCACCAGCAGCTCTGAGATGTTGCTTTAAAAGTCAGAAGCTGCACAAGAGGAGCCGCTCTCTCTGCTCCTGGGAAAAACTTATATGCGAGTTGCCAATTGCTATATGCTGTGGTTGGGAAGCTGTACAGTAGGTACAGTTTCTTGGTAGTAAGGAAACTACTGAATTGTATAGTTAGTGGCCAGACAGCCTAGGACTTTATTTCTGTATTGTTTTGGTTTGTCATTTTTCCTGCTTCAAAGAAGCAAATAAAACTGGTTACGGCCAGTTGCACCCAACTTGTCTGGAGTGGACGGTGACTGTTATATGCCAAAAAGGGCCCGCCTATCCCAGGAGACAGCGATCCCAGAGCTAATCTGGTTACACTACCCATATTGGACTGAATGCCCCCAACCAGCCAAGATGGCACATGATGCTCTTTTCAACTTAGAGAAGCATTCGCCTGTGGTTGGGTTTCATTCTACATGAGGCACACTAGTATATTGGCCACACCAATCATCAAGTACAAGTATACATGTATATAATAAAACGCAGGTCATCATTATTTTGGTGTATGACTGGTGCAGATAGGCGTCGGCCACACTTGCCTTGTATCTTTCACAACACCTCCACATGGACCACCACCTACCGTGTATAGTGGAACTTGTGATGAGGCGAAGCACAGTGGCCACTCACCTGCACTCCTTCTTTTACTGCTTTTACCACCCAGGACTAAATTGCACTGGGATTGGTCTTCTTATTAACAGCAGTTCAAATACTCCCAGAAAAACAGAAGGTTGGAGAATACTTCAATTTTTCAGGAGTTTTTATAGTCTCTTCTCTTGGTTTCAGATAGGTAAAGGGATCATTTCTAAATGGGTTCCAATGAGGTGACCATTAACTCGAACATTTTTTCATTGCTGATATACTTTAAAAACTTGGTTGTTGCTTGCACGTCTTTTCATTTTGCTAATATGGGATATAGATGGTGTAGTACAATTAGTTAACTATAGATGTGCTATGTAATCCGCGTATATCTGTCCATACCTACTCCCTCCACATATCCTTGCCCTGGACTATGCTGCACACCTCCCTGAAAGAACAATCTTGTTAGGCTATTAGGAGGTACTAGTGAGATCGAAGGTATTGAACGAGGAGAAGGCAGCGGATTTCAGACAACTTAAACACTGATCAGCGCTAAGTGAAAGTCAATATGCACAAGCGGGAAATCAATGCAGGGCAGAGAAAGAGACTAAGGGAGGGTGTAAGAGGAGAGACTGGGAGTGTGTATGGGAGAGACTAAATGAGATGAAGTGACACAACGTACAAAAGATAGATTATGTGTATGATTAGCACTGTAGAAAGCACACAGCACTGCATGAGATTGGCTTCGCCCAACATTGCTGGCTAATTGTAAAGTATAGTACTATTACATGCCTGTCACATGATTTTCTACATGGTTGACTCATACACAAACAGAGGAAACATGCTAGAATTAATAGAAATATTTATTTATTCAGCACATGAGGAGGAATTCATACAATCCTAGAATTAGTAAATTACTCATATCTCTCACTAAAGACAAGAACAAGTAGAAGATTTATCTATCAACATGTAAAATCAGAGACAAACAACCATATATGTTATATTAAATGCAAAAAAACAACCATACCACTGTCTAAAGGAGCATGTGCCTCGCAAGACTTCTTAACTCTTGTGACCTGATTATGGAGAGCAATGCATCCAACTAGCACAGATTCCACCTATTATTTGATGGCTCATTCCTTGTACTGGAGGATAGTTTGTCATTCTTCCAGTGCAGTCCACTTACAGTTTATAGAAAGCCAATGATGTGCTAACATCTTGGACAGACCATGACCTTGGATTGCTTTTGGTATTAGCCCTCCATACTCCCCTGGAGACTAAATGACAATTTCCTAACTACTTCCAAAACCAAGAAATTCAGAGTGGGAGATGAACCAACTCTAAGCATAATAAGGCAGACGATACTTCCCAAGGAGGGGAACCCTCGTTTGGATGTGTTTGAGACTTTAAAAGGAAGGGCAATCCTTCTTAGCTGACAAGAAGCATCTTACAATTTCCTATTGAATGAGCATAAGGGTAACATCTCACTCGATTTACAGGCCAAAAATAAAGGGGTCATTTTCAAATTGATCATCTAAATTATTATAAACATTATGAATTCATTTCCTAGTGTGTGACATTTTGACATACAATATGTATAGTCTCGGCCAAACAGGGCAAAAATGGTGATGTTTTTATAGTGTAGCTAGGATTTTTTACAATATTATGTCTATTTATACACATGTAATGTGTGTGTTTTTTACTTTGTTGACAAAAACAATTAACCCCCCCATGAACTCATGGTGGACAATGGTGGTCAATTTTCTTTTTTCAAGTTTGATAAGAGCCTCAGTTACAGGGGGAAACAACCCCCTGTGGAGGATGATGTCTGATCATAGCTGTACTGGATCTGATCAGACCCAGCAGCTCTTCATAACTGCTGCAGACCTGGAGATCACATGATATTGTCTGGTTTCTTGTTCTTTTTGAGACTGCCTATCTGCCTATTTAAACTAGGGTACAATGGAAATATTAGGCTAGGGCAGCATGGCAACTTTGGTCACAGATTTGTCTGATCACAGGTGCACTGCTATTTAAAAAGTAAGTTTTTGCTATTTGATTGAGTTGTATGTTAACAGTCCCATGACACAGTCATTAGATTCAATATGGCATGGCTAGAATTACTCACTTATTCTTAGCCCTACTCATACAAAACTAAATAATATGGAACAGCAAATTTTATTTACATAGTGTAACATCTCAGGTAACACCTTGTTGAATTTGATAGTAAATAGCTCCATAGTCTTTGGTAGACAAATGTAGTACCTCTGTGGTACTTAGCAATTTTTGTTTCCCAAATTTTAACAAATATGCATGGCTGTATAACACTTTCTACCAACTTTATAGTGAAGGGCTTGTTTAGGACTATTTAAAGGTGTGCTCACAACTTGCTTGACGTACATGATGTTTATTGTATACTATACATAACATTATTAATTACAGTGCATTGGAGTTTCTAGTATCTGTATTTTCTAGGATCAAATCACATGAGCCTCCACCAGTTTCCTGAAGTGATCGGCACAATTCATCTGGAGAAATGTGGACACTTTGCCTTGGACTGGCGTCTCCCGGAAAACTCCTGCAATAGAGAAAGACACTTTATAGACAGAAATGTATCAGATCTGTTAATTATATTGACATCAATGGACTTTATTATGTCATCTGTTGTAATCCATTTATCACCCTTTTAGCTCTCTTATTTTGATGGAGATAAAAACATAAGCTGGAACATTATTATTTCTGTTAAAAATAACAGTATGGAGAAAGCTAGGTTTCTGGTTCTCTTGCTGATGCGTATCTATGTGTGCTCACTTATACAATGAAGGCTGTTAATGATTAATATAACCACACACTGGACTTTTAAGCCCAATTTGAGATGAAATGTAAATTAATATATTTCAGTGGCTATATCTCCACAACATGCTCTTTATGGAAAGGACTGAATGTACAACATTGCAGGTTCCCTTTAAAGGGGTTTGCCCATGAAATAAAGTTCTCAAATTTTAATCCCCTTGTGCCGTTTACACAATAAAGATCATTTGCAACCCCCTAACTTTGCAATTTTAGTCAGTTTTGTTGCTGTTTTAGCTCCTATCACTCAATGATGGTAAGTGTAAAATTAAGTGTGGGCAGGCACTATCTGAGCAGACACTTCATGATTCCTCTGTGCTATGAGATGCTGTGTGCTGACAATGTGCTTAGATTATCAGGGTACAGGATTTATTTACACTTTCATTTAGCTTCTGAGCATTCTACGAATATCTGACACACAGAAAAAAAAGATGAGACAGATCAGAGTCATGAGATGGATTTAAGACACAATGACACTCCAGCTGTGCTATCTCGCCTATAACACACACAGTCAACACTGCTATGCCCCCTCCACATGGATCAAGAGCTGATGCGGTCTCCTCTGCATGCTGAACACGAAGTGCCTCTGTTTATGGCGCACTCTGTCTCCTGCCCCAACCCCTGCAGTACCAGAGAAGCTATTTATTGGCCGCACCATAGACATATTTATGGTCATATCCTGGGACTACCAAAATGTAAACACCAGGACTGATAGAGACATGGAATTGTATCTGTGAAATCATATATTTGTTAAAAAACAGTGAATTAGAGAATGTGTTATTTTGTTATCCCGAGTATATTTAAGAATCTTGTCTTTGTGGGAACACCCCTTTAAGCATTATTTAAAAAAAAAAACAAATCAAAACACCAGTCCTGTAATGTACATTTTAAGGAGTATAACTATCTTTTTTCTAGTGGTTTCCATCCAAGCAATATAATTGATATTTTACATCTATTATATAACATCAATGGGTTGTTAGAGCCTAAAATGCATGCCACATTTTTTCCTTACATGTTCTGGATTTTAAATAATACCATTTGTAAAATTCTGTAAGGAGGTCTGTATGGGCAAAGGTTTTAGGCTGGTTTGACCAATCACCTCAAAATTATGCCATGGAAATCGGCTAAAATTCCAAAATAAATTCAGTAAGCAAATTCAGTTTGGTGCAAATTCAGTAAGAACATTTCTTCATTCATCACAAAACAATGAAAGAAATGTGTGATCAAAATCTGGGATACCTCTGGAACAGATAATCCACATTTGAAAATCTGTAGCATTCCTAGCACCCATGGCACGTGCATGACTAAGGATTGTTACATCAACAAATCAACATTCATTGATCGTAGTTTTTGTGTTTACAATATTCTAAGACCATTACTTGTTGGTAGCCAGCTCCTAACCCTACAATCTCAAGATGGATGTTAGCAACAAAGTATTTATACGATTTTTCACCTCAACATCCATATTGAGATGAAACAACCAGGATCCGGCTACCTAATGTAGACTAAAATAGATCGAAGGATGACCATTTAGATGCAACGGTTTAGTAAACAGTATTGCTCATTTTTTCGTAATTGTTCTTTTATATTTACCCATGGAAATAATTTAATGTAATTGTTTAGTTCTATGGACTTAATTGACTTTTTCAGTTGGATTTCCAAGAGTAAGGCCCCATCCACACTTGCGAGTGTGATGCGCTGAGCTCGTATCACACTCGCAGCAAGTGCTGCCTGGATCTCCCGGCCCGAACGCGGCAAACCAGAACTGAACTCAACATGTCAGTTCAGTTCCGGTTTGCAGCGTTCGGGACGGACGATCCAGGCAGCACTCGCTGCGAGTGTGATACCAGTTCAGCGCATAATTGTAGACAGCTACATTATTGCAGTGCAGTGTGTAATATATATTTCGCCATTTGTCTCAAATGTCTCTTACCTAGTTGTCTACAGATTTCTTCCACCTTCTGGAATGCACTTTCAATTTCTTCCTGTGTTTTTACAAGGACTTCCACCTCACCTACTGCAAAACCAAAATCTGCTTCATCAAGGTCTACAACAACTTTTGTATTTGAGTGTTCAGCAAGAGGTAGCAGGAACCTGCGTCTGCGTGTCACAAAGCTGGCAAATTCATTCAGTCCAAAAGATTCTATGTTGATTGGACAGGGGACACCCAACTCTTCACTTACTCTGCAAATAATATCATCTTCAGAAGTAAGCTCCATGTATTGGGTGGCAGCTCCTTTAAGGCCTCTTGCTCCTTTTTGTGGAGGGTGCTTTAATTCCCAACTATCTTCTCTTCTTCGCAACCAATTGTCATTAAGTGTCAGAAGCAGATCAGGGCTATCATAGTAAGAGTCCCGAAAAGTTAATTCTTCAAGCAGCACAGCACCAAGTGTACACAGCTTCTTTTCTACATCTGGTCCTGGGACAAATTTTCGTTCCACCTCGATAGATGCAGGAATCTGTGCTGAGGGTGCCATTTCTGAGAAAAAAGTGTAGAGAAACGTCTTACTAGAAATATCTAGTTACAAGCAATAAAACACACAAGGACAGCTAAGTGAAACACAAACATTTATAGTGAGAAGCAACAAGATCACAAGGTCTGTGGAACACAAAATGTTCTGTACTAGATACTGTATTTGAGGTGTGAAATTTATATTTTCTGAAACCATATATGAAACATTTTTTATATTTTTTATATTTATTCACATCACAAGATGTATACACCGTGTTATAAATAGAAATCAGTTTTCCTGGTATATTAGTACCAAATAATCAAATTTCTCTGGAAGAAATGCCAAGTCATAACCCAGTGTGCAATTCAGAACTGAAAAAGTAAAAACAAGAAGCTTCTGTTTATAGACTTGTGTTTCTTGAAGGATCTATAAATATTTTTTAATCGCCAAAAGGTTTAGTTTTAATTTTATGCCAGATGTATACAGTCTATTACTTGTTTGTAAGTGTGAAAAGATTAGTATGAACATATATTTGCTTTTTGTTTTTTTGTATGAAACCTCTCTGTAGGTTCTCCTTGATGTACTCGGACATAGCAGCCATCTCAGGAACAGAAAGAGGGTAGACACGACCTCTAGGAGGTGAGGCACCTGGCAGGAGATCCACAGGTCCATCGTAAGGAACGGTGGCAAAGTCTCAGCTTGTTTTTTGGAAAAAACATCCGCAAAGTCCTGGTGGCAAGCTGGCAGACCCTCCAGAGACATAGAAGAAGTCAGAACGGGTAGAGGTGCCACCATGGAACGCGAGTGGCATTCTGGACCCCAACGCAGGATCTCCCCCGTCTTCCAATTGAGGACCAGAGCATGAGGTTGCAGCCATGGGAGACCCAGGAGGACAGATGAGGTGGAGCATGGCAGCACATGGAAGAACAGTTTTTCCTTGTGAAGAGCTCCAATTTGTAGACAGATAGGCTCAGTGCGGTACCGGACCGTACTGGAGAGAAGCTGTCCGCTGGCTCAGGAGATGACAAGGGGTTGCTTGGGAGGAACCACAGGAATGTGATGCCAGGAGATTAGAGCGGTATCCACAAAGCTCCCCGTGACACAACATTTTTTTTAAAAGAAAATCCACAGTCCAGCTAAACTGCAAACACAAATTCCTTTGTTTGGTAAAATCACATACTGTGTATAATACCATGGTGATGTGCACCAATGGCCAATGTGTTTCAGATGGTTTTGCCACCCTTAGTCACATGCAAGATCATACCACACCTCCTAAAACACGTAATTTCCAGTCATAATATGGGAAAATCCAACATAAGTTAACTGTTAAACAAAATCATTATACGATATAGATCTCATGCATGTTATACATTAAAGGACACCTACTACCAGGATGAAAGCACTAGCAAATAAGACTGAGGCTTAATAGGTGTTAATGAAGCCTGTAGCCCCTCAGGTTCATTTCCATACAATCCTTCATCCTGGTGGTAGATGCCTTTTATTTTATTGATACCAAGTATCAATACAATACCCCCTTTTATAGCACTGCCCACACACCTAAAAAGTCTTCTTGTCTTTGGCCTTTTCACTATGAGAAAAAAGCCATCAGTATTCTTGGGAATGATGTGACAAGTTTTTCACACCTCTCCCATTCTTCCTTGCAGATCCTCTCCAGTTCCCTCAGGTTGGATGGTGACCGTTAGTGGATAGACATTTTCTAGTCTCTCCAGAGATAGTCAATTTGGTTTAGGTCCAGGCTCTAGCTGGGCCAGGCAGGAACGGTCACAATGGTTGTTCTGAAGCCCCTGCTTTGTTATTTTAGCTGTGTGCTTAGGGTCATTGACTTGTTGGAAGGTAAGCCTTGGCCAGTCTGAGATCCAGAGCACTCTGAAAGAGATTTTCATCCTTGATATCTCTGTACTTGGCCGCATTCAACTTTCCTTCAATTGCAACCAGTCGTCCTGTCCCTGCATGATGCTGCCACCACCATGTTTCACTGTTTAGATTGTATTTAGCAGGTAATGAGCAGTGCCTGGTTTTCCACTGAGGAGAGGCTTCCGTCAGCACACTCTGCCATAAAGCCCTGACTCATGGAGGTCTGCAATGATATCGGTCTTTGTGGAACTTCCCCCATCTCCCTACTGCATCTCTGGAGCTCAGCCACAGTGATCTTGGGGTTCCTCTTTACCACTTTCACCAAGGCTCTTCTCTCACAATTGCTTTGTTTGTCTGTACAGCCAAGTTGAGGAAGAGTTATGGTCGTCCCAAACTTCTTCCATTTAAGAATTATGGAGGCCACTGGGCTCTTAGGAACCTTGAGTGCTTCATAAATTCATTTGTAACCTTGACTAGATCAGTGCCTTGCCACAATTTTGTCTCTGATTTCCTTGGGTAGTTCCTTAGACCTCATGATTCTCATGTGCTCTGACATGCCCTGTGAGCTGTGAAGTCTTATATAGAGAACGGTGTCTCCCCTTTTTTTATCAAGTCCAATCAGTTTAATTAAACATAGATGGACTCCAATGAAGGAGTGGAACCATCTCAAGAAGGATCAAAAGAAAATGGACATCATGTGATTGTCACAGAAAAGGGTCTGAATACTTATGACCATGTGATATTTCAGTTTTTCTTGATTAATAAATTGGCAAAAATATCTACATCTACATGTTTTTTTTTCTGTCAAGATTGGGTGCAGAGTGTACATAATGACCAAAAAAATTACTTTTTTGATCTTACCAATTGGGTGCAACGAAACAAAGAGTGAATGAACTTTCCATACCCACAGCATAAATACTTTAAAAATAGAAAATCGCCCAGCACGATCGACTATCCAGTTGGGAATGGAGATAAAATAAACTTCTTTATTGAAAGTTAAAGTCTATCATGACTAAGAAGCTCAACATTGAAATGCGTAGACCGTGCTGGTATTGTTAGCTGCTTTGATACATGTTGCTGTTATCATTGATGGACTTTCAATAAAAAAGTATATTTTATCTCCATTGCCAACTGTATAGTCGATCGTGCTGGGCATTTTTCGATTTTTCAAGTACTACACCTGTAGGCTGGGGACGTCTGTGGACCCAACACTCACATGGGAGTGTGAGTGGATTGGAGGTTGGTGAGCTGAGCAAAATTTACTTTATCCATATTCACTGCATAAATAGTTTTTAGCTGCTCTATTTAGGTCACAAATGCTCTCCATCTCCAACCCTGACTTTCACAACCAGTCATTACTTTTGCAAATTTCTTTTTCTGACGTTTTGACAACATTTTGCGCAATTCTGTTGATAACTGAAAAAGTCTCACAGAGCCTTGTCCTATTTTTTAGGCTATGAGTGCTTATGCACTACATTCTACAGGAGGCATGCAATATTTTAACAAATTTGTCCACAATAATGTCTAAATGTCTCGCAAATGAAAAAAATGTGTCTAATAGGACTTCTATCGATGAAGCATTTTACTTCAGTGAGGAAAAATTTTGTCAGTCAGCAAAAATATTTTATAGAAATTGAGCCCTAATGAAATGGAACGCCTCAGGCTGTACATATTTTTTAACACTTAGTTTCCAAATGGCCATTGTTGGGTTGCCAATAAAATAGGCCTTGGCATCTATAGAAATCTATAGTTTTTTTCTCTTTAAGGCAATGACACACCAAGGAAGCTTCTAGGTAAGGATAATTGTAAGCCGCTTTTAACAAGAAGCATATGCTCCTCCTAGGAGGTAGGTTAATGGAGTTATCCTGAATGTGATGCAGGCAGTTCACCTACAGTTGCTGCAGTGTATGTCAGCTGCCTGTCTAGGAGTGAGCAAATAATGCAGACAAATGACTCTCTCTGGGGAAATATCTAGTTCTCCAGTACAACCCCCCCACCTTCTATTTTTTTGCTTCCTATACTGTGTGAAGCAAATAATACATAGCCAGGAGCTGATGACAGGTCTTGTGCATTTTGTGCCGGACGCACATATATATTAATGAGTGTGATATTTAGAATAAGAATATTCTAGAAATATCCTTGTTCATCAATTCTGGTGTTGACTAAAAGATGCAAATGGATGCTTATATGCCTTTGTTTTTAGTCATAGACATAATGCAAAACAAAAATTCCTGTTGTAGAGAAGTAAATACAAATATAGTTAAAAAATAAATAGGGATCATTTAACCCATTGTGGTGCCATGTCTAGATCTTGCAGGAATTTGTAGACAATCTGTATTATTTCATATTACATAGTGAATGTCCTCTTATCACCAGACCTTGACTGTGAAACTATGGGAATACAGCGCGCATGTCGATTTTTCCCCAGTCATGTTAATACACTAGTGGGTTTTTTTCCTTGTTTTTCCTCCTGTAAATTCACAAATCAAACCTGAATTCATAATGCAGGGAATTTGCAGCCAAAGCACATTGCCCTCGAAGAATACAGCAGTATGTTCAGTTGCTGGGGGAGGGAGTCTGCTCCAGTTGGCTATGTCTGTCAGACCTTCCTGCTGTGCAGTGTCTGATGGGATTCGTAGTTGTTTTGTAACACCAAACGAATAGACTGTGATGGAGAAAAAACTACAACAGCCAGAAGCCTCTGTATAACTGGAGCATGCCTTTTAAAGGAAGCTGCTGACAATCAGTGCAAATCAAACGCTGGTATTTTTAAAGGGATACACACACACATGACAGTAGTAGAATTATGAGCATACAAAACATTGTACAAATGTGGAGTCAGAACCCGGGCTAACGTTTAAGATATAGATGTAATATTCAATTATAGTGCTTAAATTACCTAGGTCAGACTAGTAATGCACTTTGACCTTTGTCCTCAAACACATTATATATTCTATAACAGACATGGATGTCAGATCATTTGCCTTTTAAAAAAAAGTGCATTGACATTGGCAGTGTTCTAGCTGTTAGAACATCTAAAGTCAAATAGCACCATATCAAAAAGCTTCAGGCCTGTGATCTCCCCATCCCTTGTCTGTTGCTTTTTGAATAACATTTTCACAGCTCTACGTCATGAAGACGGGAGTGTCCACTCCAGGGAGTAGTTCCTGATAAAGAAGCAAATAGCCATAAGCATCTTCATAAAGAACAGCACAACACCCTATATCAGTGATGGCGAACCTTTTAGAGCCGGAGTGCCCAAACTTCAACAAAAAGCCACTTATTTATTGCAAAGTGCTAGCACAGCAATTTAAGCAGTAATTTATTTCTCCTTTTTCTTTGACAATTTTCAATCGTTCAGCCTCCTAAGGACACCAACACAGTTGAAAGGAGGAGGGCAAATTTGTCTAATATTGTAGGAATATTCTCCGGGAAGAGTCCTCTCTGGTGAACTTCATTCTGGGGTGATTGCTTGGGTGCCCACAGAGAGGGCTCCGAGTGCCGCCTCTGGCACCAGTGCCATAGGTTCGCCACCACTGCCCTATATATACCCACACAGGAGGGCTTCATCAACTGTGTACATGTGTTAAAGAAATATGCCTTTTCCAATAAAACATTATATATTTTAATGATGGCTCATTATTCTGGAAAATACTTTGAAGGTGGCACTATCATGAAAGAGGTTTATGCAACTTGACAGTTTCATTCTACTTAGAGCTGTTTCACACACAGTTAAAGCCTGTTGTCAGGCACCAAGCACATCATAGAGACGGTATTTAATATTCCATGCCGTGTACTGGGAAGCGGGAAAATTTTTTTAAATGTAGTGAAATTGGTAAAAAAAATGCATTTGCTCAGTTTTTTGTGGGCTTGGATTTTACGGCTTTCACTGAAAGACCCAATGACTTGTCTACTTTATTCTTTCGGTCGGTACGATCATGGTGATTCCAAATTTATGTAGGTTTTATAATGTTTTCATACACTTACAAAAATTAAAACCTCCTATACAAAAAACAAAAATCTTCATTTTCATTTTGCCATGTTCTGGCGCTAATAACCTTCAATAATAATGCTAATAACAATGCTACCATTTTATGACTGTACAGCAAAAGGGGCATATTCGAATTGGGGCGCTATTTTTCGTTACAGGGTTAAATGCCAGAAATAACCTTTTTTTAACTATTTTTCAGACCCACTAGGGTACTTTAACCCTGCCATACTACAATTTTTATTGCCATTACTACATTTCTATTTTTTACCCACATCTCAGTTACTGCCTCTTGAAGTAGTGCTGTGGGTGATGGCACTAACAAATGTCCTGATGTCCTCATTAGCCTTCCGGTCATTGTCTGATATGGACATATACCCATGGTGGAGTGTGGTGTTGACCTTATCGCCATCAGACATAAGAATAGCATTTGTGACCATGTGGTTGGCTTCTCTGAACAGAACTTCCCCTTTTTAACAACTCCAGAAGACTGCGGAAGATATGCAATATGTAACTCCTGTCTAATGTCCAAGAGCTTCTGTAACTGTGAAAATATTTGCCCAGTGAAGGACGATCTCCTATCACTTGCTACCACCTGAGGTAATCCCCACCTAGAAAACAATTCAGACAACAATATTTTGCCGTAGTCAAAGCCTTTTGATTTCTTGTAGGGAAAGCCTCTATCCACTTGGTAAATACTTCAATCACAACAAGACTATAGCAATAGCCTCCAGTCATCTTAGGCAGTGGACCTATGAAGTCTACTTGGATTTGTGACCAAGGACCTTCAGCTGGGGGCGCTGACCTAAGCAAAGCTCTGAATGGTGGGCGGCACACGTGGCGTTTTGAACGCGTTTTTGAGCAGTCCGGTAAAAAACACATGCATTTTTGAAAATGCATCCATTTTTGACAGTTTTTATCAATTATCAAAAATGCATGCATTTTTAATGGACTGCTTAAAAACGGCCCAAAAACAGGTTCAAAACGCTACGTGTGCCGCCCGCCTTACTGCAGGCTGGTGGACTGACTTGCAAACCAGGTAAACATGAGGAACACTTCCTAGTAATCGCTCATTCAGACAGCCGTCTATGGGTATGTATATGCGGCTGCAAATTTGCGGCCGCATATACGTCTTCATAGACGGCAATGGCGGCACAGCGTTCTCTCTTTTCCCTAGTGTGCGGCCATGCGCTGCTGTTTCCTATGGAGGGGGGAGGGGCCATCTCCTCCTCCTCTCCAGCAACCGGCGGGCATACCGTGTGTGAATGTACCCTAACATCTAGTTTTACTGATGGTCACTATACTGATTGAAAAATCTTACATATTGCCTTCTCTGGGAAATTACCCCCTACTGGATGTAAATGAAATCTGGAAAAACTAATCTAAACAATCAGGTGGCACACATACAGCTGGAAATGGCAGACCCTTTTGGTACATTAATACTGCATCTGGAGAGTCACTAGGTAATAACCTTGAATACCTTACCCATTCATATGGATCAGGATCCTTTCCACTTTTCATGAGCTATTGTCCGACAAGTAAGTTTCATATTCTTTCTGATAAGAGAGCAAGTCAGGTGTTCTAGGCTCCCTCAAAGCCAATACCTCAGAAACAATAGGAGGAGTCCACAACTCTGCTTGCTTTGCTGCCTTTTTTGTACATTGATCTGCAACACTATTTTTTCAGCATGAATTGAGCCCTTTGAATGTCCTGTACATGTCAATGCACACGGTTCTTTCCTAGCTTGAAGCAACTTGCAGATATACCTTAGCATAGAAGAATGTGTTAATATTTTACCATCAGATGACTTTTTTGTACTTTCATTGGTAACATTGTCAATGTATTCACACTGTAAATGTTACATGCTTTATTCTCGCACAGCTCTAAAGTACATGCTATTACTGCAAGCTCTACATACTGAGCACAAACACTTGTGCATTACAACCTTGTTGGGCAGAACTACCACAATGCTTTTATGTTGGACATCCTTATCATGATAGGAAGACCCATGAAAATAAAGATCAATACTTACCAGCACCGGCTGATCCAAAAAGGGATTTGGAGGAAAGGAAAGGTTAAGCTGGTGCCACACGCACCACTTTGTCTGCGTTTGAAAACGCAAACGCAGACAAAGCCTCGCCTACTGGGCGGCCCCCGATTTCTATGGAAGCGCCTGCGCCTGCGTTAATTTAGTGCAAAACACCGGCGGCTTGTTCCCAATCGCAGGCGTTTCCATAGAAACGCCGATGCGATCGGCCCGCGGCCCTCCCCGGTAGGCGAGGCTTTGTCTGCGTTTTCAAATTGGTGCATGTGGCACCAGCCTTAGACGTTAATGGACACTTGTGAGGCTTTCCTTCATACAGTGAGCATAGGTGAAGTAGGTCCCTCCACAGGAGCTATGTGCCCTTTCACACCTTTTTGTTTTTCTCTTACCAGAAGCTCAACTCTCTTAACCGTTTCACAACCCGTGATGTAATAGCAGGTCAGGGGTTGGCTGCAGGTGCATGGAGAGGGCTCAAAAGCTAAACCCTCTCAATAGCTGTTAAGTCTTTGCTGCATATTGCAGCAAAGACTTACTGATAACACCCACGATCGGTGCCAGCTAAAAGATGGCGGTGCATGGGAGATCGTCGCTATCCGTGACGTCATCGGGAGCAGCGATCCATTGTGATGAAAGCCTTGGGTCTTCCGAAGACACGAGACTGTCTGATTTCAATCCATTGATTACAATGTGTGATTTGCACATTGTAATGAATGAGGAGGAAAATCCACATATACTGCCATACAGTAGTATGGCAGTATATGGTAGGATCAATTGGACAACCTAGGGTTAAAGTACTCTAGGGAGTCTGAAAAATAGTGAAAGTAAAAATTTAAAAAAGTTTACAAAAAATCAATTTGTAATAAAAAAACCCCTAAAAATTAAAATCACACCCCTTTCCCTAGAACTGATATAAATATAAATAAACAGTAAAAATCACAAACACCTTAGGTATTGCCGTATCCGAAAATGCCAGTTCTATCAATATATACATATTTTCACTGCATTTAACCCCGTAATGGAAATAGTTGAAAATTGCACTTTTTTGCCATTTTGAAAAATATTAAAAAATCTATAAAAAGGGATCAAAAGGTTGTACAGTCCTAAGAATGGTAGCATTCAAAACTTCATCAAAAGTCGCAAAAATAAAACCAACAGCTCCGTACACCAAAGTATAAAAAAGTTATTAGCACCAGAAGATGGCAAAATAAAAATAAAAAATTAATTTTGTAAATGTATGAAAACATTATAAAACCTATATAAATTTGGTATCCCTGTGATCGCACCGACAAAAGTAGACATGTCATTTGGGGCGCACAGAGAAAGCTGTAAATTCCAAGCCCACAAGAAAATGCTGCAAATGCGGTTTTTCACCAATTTCACTGCATTTTGATTTTTTTCCCGCTTCCCAGTACATGGCATGGAAGAATAAATACCATCACTATGAAGTGCAATTTGTTACGCAGAAAACAAGACGTCAAAAAAAACCCTTACGTGTAAAAAAGAAAAAAAGTTATAGATTTTTGATTGTGGGGAGTGAAAATTAAAAATGAAAAAACAAAAAAGGGCGAGGTCCTTAAAGGGTTAAAACAGTCCATGACTTCCCCATAAGTATTTGAGGGACTTACAGTTAACTCCAATAACCGATTTATCGCTGGTATGCATTGTTTAATGAGAGCTTGTTTAAACAATTTATCTTCAATATCTGCTTCTGCAGACTTTTGAACAGTAAATGTGTACAAAGCATAAAGATGATCTGAAAAGGCTTGTATGGGCTCTCCCTTTTTTGTACACAAATTACAAAAGCAGAATGTGCATATCCTTCATCTCATCCTAAAACTCACAATGCATCTATCAATCAACTCAAGGGATGGTCTTGGTAAACAGAACCAGCTGTGCTTGCTTTAACCCATTCTCGCCGCAGCCCTTTTTCGTTTTTGCTTTTACATTTTTTACTCCCCGCATTCAAAAATCTGTAACTTTTTTATTTTTCCATGTACAGAGCTGTGTGACAGCTTATTTTCTGCGTAACAAATTACACTTCAAAATTGTGGTATTTAATATTCCATGCCGTGTACTGGAAATCAGGAAAAAAAATTCCAAATGCAGTGAATTTGTGCCGTATTCTTGTGGGTTCGGATTTTATGGATTTCACTGTGCACCCCAAATGGCATGTCTACTTTATTCTTTGGGTCGGTACGATTACGGGGATAACAAATTTGTATAGGTTTTATAATGTTTTCATACATTTAAAATAATTAAAACCATCTGTACAAAATTTTTTGGGGGGATTTTGCCATCTTCTGGCGCTAATAACCTTTTTATACTTTGGTGTATGGAGCTGTGGGTTTTGCTGTTTTTTGCGGATTTTGATGATGTTTACAATGTTATCATTTTTAGGACTGTACGACCTTTTGATCACTTTTTATATAATTTTTTATTTTTTTTAAATAGCAAAAAAGTGCCATTTTCGACTTTGGCCGTGATTTTCCATTACAGGGTTAAACACAGTGAAAAACCGTTATCATATTTTGATAGATCGGGCATTTTCAGACGCGGCGATACCTAATGTGTTTATGATTTTTATTTATATTTACAGGCATTCCCGGGTTACATACAAGATAGGGTCTGTAGGTTTGTTCTTAAGTTGAATTTGTATGTAAGTCGGAACTGTGGTTTTTTGGTCTCTGTGACAATTGGATTTTAAAAATGTTGGGTTGTCATAAGAATCAATATTAACACTAAAGCTTCATTACAGACACATTTGATAACTGTTACAGGTGATCATTGTAGCCTGGGACTAAAGTACAATAAATTACCAACATCCAGAGGTCCGTTTGTAACTAGGGGTCGTATGTAAGTCGAGTGTTCTTAAGTAGGGGACCGCCTGTATATCAGTTCTAGGGAAAGGGAAGTGATTTGAATTTTTAGGTTTTTTTATTATAATTTTTTTTTTACTTTTTCTTTATTTTTACTATTTTTACTAGTGTTAATATTGCAGCCTTTGCTGCAATATGCAGCAAAGACTTTCCGGCTATGGACATACTATTACGTCACATGTCGGTAAGCAGTTAAGACCCTGATCCAAACTACCACATCAAATATGTCAAATATCAGCCTCCATATTTGCCTGTGCTGTCAGAATTCTAAGCATAACCTCTACAGGATCATCACCAATTTTTTTTGGCCCTAGCTCTCTACTTAAACTTCCCACATCAGCACTGGAAAGTGGGGTCTTTACCTTAGTTCGACATAGTTCCTCAGCATCCAACCCGGTCTTTACATGAACAGCTATAGGAGCTACAGGTGGGGCATGATTCCCTTCATCATAGCTATTACAACCGCCCATCATGTCTGAAGTTTTGAATTCCGCCAATACAGCACATTTTCTACTTGAAGGGGTATTCCAAGAATAAGCATAATTCATTTACAAATTGGTACTAGAAATATAAGCTAATATGTAATTGGTTGTTATGTAAAATTTTGCTCTGCTTAGCAGAAAATGCTGTGGACATACACTGTAATGCAGAATTAAAATGCTATTAGCCCTTTAATCAGATCTGTGATCTCCTCAGAGCGGAGCAGCCACAAGACAGAATATGGCAGCTGGTCACATGTCCTGCACCTGCCTGAGCAGGTCATGTGATCACCGCTATGTTTGGCTGTAGTCTGTTGGTTGCAGTACATCCAGTACGGCCTGTGCTGAGGCGTCATCTCAGTGAGGTAATGTGCAGTGATGGCAGTTTCACATCATTACTATGGTAACAGAGCAGGACAGTCTGTTACATCATCACTGGGAGCAGAGCATAAGATAACTCTGCATACTTTAGAGAGGTCATAAATTTTGTAAATCATAAAATCAAACTATTAAAGCTCCATTTTGTGACTAATGACATTGAGTATTGTTATATTCATTTGTTTATAGAATCCTAGGTTTTTGTGTCATAAGTTCATATTCCCGGAATACCCCATTAATTGTTCCTTCAGATTTAGAATGTCTTTGTGACACTGAGGATGATCACTCTCCTTACTTCTAGAAATACAGAGATACCTTATGGTTGCCTCTGCATCCCACTGGGTGGTGGTCTTTCTGGTATTTTCCTGGTGTTATTCTTCTGTCCTCTCTTACTGTCCTTTTCCTTCATCTCTCCTTTAGAGCTTGAAACCCTCTATATGTATTTTTGTTTTTGTTGATGATCCAAAAAGGACCACAGGCTGTTTGCTAATTCCCATTGGCGCTTCATGTTTGGCTAGTAACTTAACTGGAGTTTTTATTGACTACAGTTACTACTAGCCATTGTTTTACAAAACAACAGACAACTGTTTATCATCCTTGAAATGCTAATGCAGTGAAGTGTATGTGATAAGCTCTCTACTGCTCTAGCCAGTTTGAAGAGAAATCTATATTTATCTAGAAGGCTCAAAGTCTGAGATATTACAATAAATACAAATAAATCAAAATATGATTAAACCATAACCAATCACAATTCTGGAAAATCTTACAATAGGTTCCGGTTCAGAGGTAGCAAGAGGAGGGACAGATTTATTTATAGAAATTTGTACCATCCAGGCCATGATTTGTTCTAAGGAACCAAGGCATCTTTAACTGGTTCAGAAAGTCCCTTTAAAGTTGCCCAAAGACACCAGTTCAGTGTCATTCAAATAATACTAAGACCAAACACTTTCTTTATATTGGATGACAACGGACATAAAAGGCTATATACATCACCAATTCCCGGCTTAATATGCTTAAGTCCACGTTTTAAAAGTCCGGTTCGGTGTCACACAGTGGATACAGAATTCCATGCAATACTCTTCAGCAGTGTTTGCCTTTTTGGAGGGATAAAAGTTGGGATTCCATATGAGCTTCATGGTGCATTTCAAAATAAATAGCCCATAAGGATAAAAAAAAATTAAGTTAAACGCTCCTCCGCTTCCGGAGGAGTTTTCAGGGCCCAAATTTGGGTATCCCCCTACAGAAGGAAGATCACCGCCCCCACTAATACAACTGACAGGACTTCAGGAATGACTCAAATTTCTCACAGACACCTTACGTTCTCGAGAAAAAGAAAGCTGTTGGATAACTGGAGGTGCTGCAGCAGGTTTGGCCTAATGTTGAGTGAGCACATGCACATAGTTCGGCTCAAAAACCAGGTGTGCCAAACCCTACATCCAGCTCACAAAATCTGTTATCCTGAAACAGACAAGAGGAAATATTTTTGGGCCTGCTATACTGTGATGCAGGTTTAGGGAATGGACAGACAAGGACAGCGATCCCTAAGACTTAACTCCTTCTCTACTTTCCTTACCTGATTGCCCGGCCTACTCTAAGTGGTACGGACAACTGATCGACATCCCCTTCCTGCATCAAAATGCAAAGATGGAATCAAAGACAAGACAATAAAAAAAGGGAAGGTTAGTCACCAAATATGGATGAAAAGCAAAAGGACAAGGCAGCACAAAATTGCTGAGCAAACGGATAGTCAAAGAAACAGGCAGAGGGTCAAAGATACCAGAATAACACAGCTATCTTGATAAGTACAATACTTTAGCAGGCAAAGAGCATTGCTCCACAGAACCTTATATGAGATACAATGTCCACAGTCTGGAAGGTAATTGGATCTGACCTCAGACAGGGTGGCAATGAGAGTGTGAACAAATCACAACATTTACAAGGTGTTAACAATATGTTAATCTTATATTTAAATCATATTTACACAAACACACTATTAACACAGTCTTAACAACCTTTTATTGCATTGTAAATGTAAATGAAATGTGTTTATAATGCATTAACAAACATTGTGTGTGAACGTGGCCTTACAAATAGCTAACCCATTGTGATCTGCATCCCAGCAGTGTCCGTTGCACCTCTCATGTGACATCACCTAGCTTATCCCGTGCATAATTAACAGCCTGGAACGCCGGACGCCGTGCTCCGTGCTGCTAATTATAAGTTTTCTAGGTGATACTCAAATAGTACAAATACTCACATATGCTTCTCTTCATCTTGATCCCGGCGCTAGTCTGTTGCTAGTCTTGACACGCCGGGATCAAGATGAAGAGGAGCAGGGGTGAGTATTTGTTGGTTTTTTTAAATTTTATTTGCATGGTTGATATTCTTTAAAATAAGTCAAATAAATGTGCCTGCCCCTTTTGATCAAGTGCTACCCTCTCCCTGATGAGGTTCTGTAATGTGATGTGTCATGGATGTAGAGGTCAACCTCTTTAATGTTGGCCAGTGTTAAAATAAGTAAAATGTTGTTTGGATTTTCCTGCTCTATCACTGATGTTAGAACATTTCAGAAGGACTTCCAGGAATAAACACTGAGTATCTAGCCCCATTGCAACAGAAGGTACAGTTTATTATACTATTATAGTTATTTGCTGCCTACACAAAGGTTTTATTAATTGCTTTAGTGAGTTATTTAGGTGACAGCAAATTTACCTACATCATTCATTGAGCGGCACAAGATTTTGTTACCTGAACTTCCAATTCATTATGGAGGCTGTAGACAAGTCATTTACTGAATTACTGGCAGTCCGTGGGTTATATACAGGGTAGGTCCTGGAGGTTTGTTCTTAACTTGTATGTAAGTCAGGACTGGTATGGGCTATCATGGCAATGAGGATTATCAATAAAGTTTCATTGAAGACACCTTTGATAACTCTTATAGTTGACCATTGCAGCCTGGGGCTAAAGTTCATTAAATTACGAGCTTCCAGAAAGCTTCACCAGAGGTCACAGTGGGCAGAAAGTGGTTGCAACTAGTGGTCATCTGTAAATTGGGGACTGCCTGTATAAATTCTCTGCTGCTGTTTTAATAGCTTCCCCAATTAACCCCTAGTTTTAACATCCAAAGGTAAAGTATGTACTGTTTCACGCAACATAATAACAGCAAATTCTAGGTACCTGCCTAGTCATGTACTGCTTGACCCGGTGTGTCTTCCATGCTGCCTTACTGTATGAATTGTGAGTTTTTCAGAGATGCTCATCCATTAAGAAATTTCATTAGAAACACATCTCAAGCATTCTTCATCTAGTTTTGAGAGAAATCCATAGTTTCCAATGGACTTCAGTGACTTGAGATAATCTTGAGCATCTATAGAGTTGTTGGCCCAGTGTAGCCCTGGGATCCATCAATGGAAACCATTGGCCTGCAGAAGAATCCTCTGGTGCTTTGGCATAATATATTATTATTGCATAATATTATCCATTTGCCTTTATTAACTTCATTATATCATATTTTGTAAACTATTTTTTGGAAGAAATACATTGTTATATTATTATTATTTGATTGATACAATGTCCCGTGTTCTGTAATGGTATCTCTTAAAGCAGGTGATCATCTTTTTTGTGAATGGTTTTCTTTAGACATTTTGTATTTTAAGTATGAATATGCCAGTTTGACACCTCTGCTGTCCTTTCCACTGCCCCTCTGCTACCACCCCTTCATGTCCAGAGGTATGAAGCAGTGTCTTTCACAGGCTGCTTGTGTTTGCACCTGCTCAGTCTCCCAGCGCTGTGTTGTGTGTGTGTGTGTGTGTCTGTGCGTATTGATTATTCCATTGTGCTGGGGAGAGAGAGAGGAGCTGTCTGTGAATGGATCTGGGAGAGAGAGGGGGAGAGGGAGAGGTGTCTCGGAGACTGTAAATCAATAGGAAAAGCCCTGTCCACACAGAGAAAGTACCTCACACCACAAAGACATTGATTTATTTTTTCCTAGTCTTCATCTTCCTTCTGTAAAGGGGGGAGCAAGAAAGCCCGAGAGAGAGAGCGAGAAAGAGAGAGGGAGAGAGAGAGGGAGAGACCGCCTCCTCAGCATCCCTCAGACACAGCTTTATCCTCTCGCACCAGCTAAGCTGTAAGTAGCATTGATTTTACAATCTATTCCTGTTTTTTTTCCTCTCTCTCTTTTCGTCTCTCTCCCTCCATCTCTCTCCCTCTTTCTCTCATTTTGTGGCTTGTGGGTCAGAAGGCAATTGATTGAGGGGAGTAGATGGATGTAAAGAAATTGACATATATATAATTCCACCCATTTACAGTTTACAGTTACATGCAGCAGTATCTCTGTCTGCAATAACTAGGACATATGTATGTATATATATATATATATTTATATATATATATATACACACATAAATGCATATGTTTGTGAAAATGTACATTTGCATAAATGTGTTTATGTCAATGTATGTATACAAATATGTGTTATATATGTACCTTACATTTTTATCTACAGTCTCATGGTAGCATAATGGAAATATTCCACTCATCATTTTATATCATTTTATATATTTGTATACAGTACTTGAAATGAAACATTCTTTTATTAATTTACATGATCTATTTCAGTATGGCTTTCCAGCGATATGAGATATTTTATATTCATGTATAGATACAGATCACATCTATGGAAAAACAATACATATTTGTATAATATATATGTATACTTTGGTTGCATATTGTGGGTATGTTGTAGTCCTCCTATACAAATTGTAAGGGCTATATCTACCACAGAACATATACATGCATGATAAGGTTGCTTAAAGCAGCACGGGGTTCATTGATTTTGTCAGATATTTGTAGGTAAACCCAGGACACATCTAGAGGGGAAGTAAAGGGAGATAGACACTAAATGACACCAGCAGCGGCCTGACAGTCCTTCACACCTGTCCTGTGACATCACAGCCGTTGTATGTCTGTGATTGACTGATGGCCTTATCACATTACTTGGTGCGCCTTTACTATGGCCACAATACAGAAATATATCCATATATTAGGGAGCAAGGCAGATATTCAGAATGTGATATATAAGTGGAGCTGTATTACAAAAGCCCAGACTTTCTAGTATAGACAATGTACATATACAGCCATTATTGCTGTATGAGGAACGGGTATGGAGAGTGGGTTGTACCAGAAGAGGGCCAACAATACAGAATCAAAGGATTATGTGCATACTGACAGTGGTATTCTGGATATACACAAAATCTAAAACACTATGGAAGGGATAAAATTTAGGGAGAAGCTGAATGATGCACAAAATATTTACATACAGAGAAAGAGAACGAATATATATATTTTACAGCAATAAGGATACCAAGTGAAGTTCATATAAATACGCACAAAGATAGATGGATGATAGAGGAGTTTCAATTATACACAATGGCCAGGAGGTTCAGCTATACACAGTGACACAAGGGGGGTCAAGATGTATGCGGAAATGCATGCATAATGAGGAGGCTTATTTGTAGGCACTGGCAAGCGGAGAGAGGTCATAATCAGCAGGCCTTGACCCTGTATACATTTAGACACACACAGACATATGCCGTGCATTGCTCATATGCTCAAAGGCTTCTTATATACACAGAGACAAAAAGACATGGGATGAGAATCATATATACACAGAAACAGATACAAATGAAGGCTCAGTACTCACATTCTCAGCGCAAAGATGGAGGCCTGGGCATGATTTCCATATAAACAGCAATAGGGATCATGGATGTTCAGCAATAAACACATCATTCCGCACAGATCCATCTCTATAAAGAGAGAGAGGCATAGGAAGAATGATTCAGCTTTACTTAAAGACAAAAGGTATATTGCATAGGGCTGATGTCTCTAAATGTTAGTATTAGGAGAGTCTTGAGGTTACCAAAGGGATAAACCAAGATCTCAGTATATAATAAGACCACATTTTCATATATTAACACTGGGAAATGGTTACCATTTGCTCACAAATGAGGTTCATATATATATATATATAGTCAGTGACAGAGGTTAGGCCCATGAAGTGCTTTAGGGATACATACACATCTAGTAATATGATATTGAGAATTACTGGATTGTGTATTGGAAAAATCATTAAGTGAGGCAAAGAATAAAAGTATAACAGTTATTGGTGTTTCCAGGGGTGTAAAGATTGATATCACCAGAGAAATTCATGATTTATATGTAGTACTAGATAATAAAAATGGATATGTAGCTAAATGCATATTACATTAAATAACCACATAATTATCATTTATAGTTCATTTATTGTGCAGAGATATAAGGTACAAGCCAATAAGAATTAGTATACTGTTGGAGGTGCACTGATTTTCAAAATGACCTAGGCCTAAACCCAGGCATGCTGAACATCTTGGGCACCCATGTGCTATATATATTACAATAATGAACACATCCATGAATACCTTGGTTATCATGAAATATATATTTTTTGCAGAAAAAGGGAAGGACGCTAACCTTAGACACAGACAAGCCATAATTAATGCCACGGTCCTATCTATTTAACCTATTAACACTCTGAATTTTGGCCTATTATATTGTATATGTTTGGACAGTAGTCTGTAGTTGTACAATCTGAAGTTATGAATATGTTCTTATTAGTCTCCCGCTGCTGATATTAAGCTCTGCATGGTTATAGTTTGTAGAAATATGCCAATTATTGGCCAGTGGAATGGCTATTGTATGTCTGTTATAATGACAGTTCATCTGTTTCTGAAATAAATCAACAATACTTGCTAAGTGTGAATTCATCAAAAAAATCAATAGGGGCAATAGTATCAATAAATGTAAAAGCTGCTCTCTGACCTTGGCTTCTTCTTAGCGCATGACTCTCAGGAGAATTGCTGGCAGGCAACAATAACACTGCCCCCCTCTGGCAGGGGTAACTGCTTTCCAATGATTTAACTGATTGGAAATGTCTATCAGTTTAGCCCTCTTGAGCACATATCATCAATTTTCTAATCTCAGAGATAATATACAAATAAATTAAAAAATATTATCACCTATCACCCTATTGAGTGTTATCTCTTGATGACTCTTGATTCTAAGTTCATCAGGCTCCTGAGCAATTAAATTGCTTGGCAATGCCATAAGTACCATAAGTAATTCCCAGCGATTATTGGAACAAAATGGTAGTGGCATTAGGGAAGCATGGTACTACAACATACAGATGAAGTAAGGTATAATATCATTTTATGGATCAGGTAATTAGCAATATTGCAATATTGCTTAGGTTGCCAAGCTTTTCCCTGCTCAATGCCTCTCCCCCTTTAGCTGTGATTGACATTCTCACTTCTACCTTCATTGAAGCAGTATGTAGACATATCAGTCCAACTCCTGATACTCTTGAAGGCTGATTTGTATATCAATAAAATGGTAATTTTGCCTGCATTGCTTCATTTTTTAAGCACAAAGTAAGCCCCAATGTAGCACTAACATTAAGGAGGTACTCTTTAAAGGAAACCTACCACTTGTAGTGGCAGGTTTCCGATGGCAATACTGAGCACCAGCTCAGGGTGAGCTGGTGCCGGAGCTTATTTTAGTTAGTGTTTTAAACCGCGGTATCGCGGTTTAAAACACTTTTTAAACTTTATAGCCGGCGCAGGCAGGTACGCGCTCGGCGCTTACCGTGCACGCGGCTACATAGGAAGTGAATGAGAGCCGCGTGCACGGTAAGCGCCGAGCGCGTACCTGCCTGCGCCGGCTATAAAGTTTAAAAAGTGTTTTAAACCGCGATACCGCGGTTTAAAACACTAACTAAAATAAGCTCCGGCACCAGCTCACCCTGAGCTGGTGCCCGGTATTGCCATCGGAAACCTGCCACTTCAAGTGGTAGGTTTCCTTTAATTAACATTTATCCTTTGTCCACAGTATAGGGCGTAAATGACTGTAGAAGTCCCACTGCCAGGACCCCTAAAGATAGAAAGAAGGGGGGACCATCATTCATACTAAATTAGGGTCATAATCTCATTGATGGGTATGGGGAGGGAAACCTGGTGTTTCTGGATTAATCCTGACTGCCATACTCTACAAGTACAAGGAGATAAAATATTATTCTTCTTGGCAGGCACTTTAAAATGTGGTTGATTCAAATGAATGGTCGATTGCTTTAGTTTGCTGCCAGATAGCTAGGCTTGTTTCAAATGACCATGTCCATTCTGTGAGACACGGACTATATGTGGCTTCATTTAACGAACTGAGCACCGCCCCTGGGAAATGACTCCAACCACACCAAATACCATTGTCTGTAACATGTCTTACTCAGAAATACCCTTAGTTTTAAGAGTACAAGCTTCCATGTGGGTTACCACTGGTAAAGTATTGACAGAAAATCGCTTCCAAGCAAAAAATATATAATTTCTTTATTTATTCACTACCAAAATAAAAATAGTATGTATATGTGCCCTTGAATAAGAATTAGACATACAATGCTTTCATCTCTCATTGCCATGACTTCCTGTCTAGTGCTTCATCACTGTACTTAAAAGTCCATTTACACGTAATTATCGTTAAGATCTGATAGATCTAACGATAAAGAAGCCATAACGATAACTGCCCGGAATTAATATGAAGATCAGTGAAAAATAGTATGAAAAATAACGATCCTTTCATTCAAAACAGTCTACTAATCATTGAATTAAGTGTAGCTAGAGTGTAAATAGTGACATCCAAAATGTCCACGTGCCATTACAAAATTTGTTTGTTTGTCAATAAGTGTAATCCTATGCACACTTTTGCAGAAAATACTTGGATATGCTACTACTGCACCTTTGGGTCAAAAAGTTCCAACTAATTATTCTTGAGGCAGTGTAAATGATAATGAATTCTTGTTTTGAATAGGATCCTACTGGTCTCTTTTATTTAACGGTTACTTGGACCTGGATGCATCTTATCATATTGTGTTCTACTTCTAGAGAAATGGTTCTGCCCCTAATCTAGTCTCATATGGGAGCAGACTTAGTGAATCTTTTGATTAAGAAATGATCCAGAACTCAGAAACGCTTTTAAAAGAAGCTTATAATGTTCAGTAACATTAAATTTCAAATATAGGTAGGCAATTGTTATTTTCTTATTTTGTCTGTATAATGACTTTTATCAAATAAAACCCAGAATTATATAATACATATTTGTACATGAATAGTGTAGGTATATATAAAACGATATACGTTTAACTCTAATTATATCTTATGAGTGGAAAGAGCCTTCCTCTCCAATTAGTCAGTGTCCAGTCTCCTAAACTGCTTAGTCAACTCCTCCGACCTGTCTTCAGTGAAGATAGACTTCACTTCATATGTCTATGAAGAGAGGAGGATGGGCCAAGTAGGTGAGAAATAGACAAAAACTCAGCAGTTGACTAAGGTGAGGACTGATAAGAGGATATTTTTCACTTTTATTACAAAGTGTTGTATATTCATTTACAAACCAAAAAATAATATTACTCTTATACCTGTACCTTGTTCCCACCACTCTGACATTTAGGGGCTTAACCAATAACCACAGGGCCCATTATAATAACACATGGAATGGTGCCCCCCACTTTGACATGACAAGTGTAAGCATCTGGCTTCAACACGTTTGTATCTTTTGCCATGTGTGAGGACGTGCACCGTTGTCAGTCAGACAGAAAACTGGCGCAAACACTTTCATAAATGTGTGATTTAATATTTCCACAGATCGGGGATATTAAACAGTGATGCCATAATACAAAATAATGCCCATAGTTTGGTAAAAGTACCAAGATAATCACATAGTTTTCAAAATACATGGCTTAATACACACAGTGATGTCACAGTTTAGGAATAGTAAAAGGTGATGTCATAGTACAAAAAATGCACACAGTGACGTCACATTATAAACTTATATGTCACAATACACAAATAATGAATACAGTAATTTCACAGTACAGATAGAGCAAAACCAGTGGTTTTCCTACAGAATTAAAATCTACTCTGTAATGTTACAGTACAGGAATGCTATTATCAGTCACAGCAGAAGTCACACCACAGGTAGGATGTACACTATAATACCACAGCTCAAGAATAGTAAAAAAAAAAATCATGCTGTAGTGAAGGGATAATTGATGCATGCAGGTAAAATGGTAAACTTTTGTAGGCCTAAGATTTTTGAAAGCCTTTTTATCATTTATCTGCTTCCTATATCTGTGCTGAAATGAGCCCCCTTAGTTGAAGGGCCCCATAGCAGCTAGTATCCCTGGTACCTTGGTAGTTACGCCTATGCTCATATTGTTAATGGGAAAATCAGTGAAAAATGGTTGTGTTTACAGCTTCTGTACATGGCAGGAGCTCAGTAAACACTTCCATTTCCAATCATCTGGACTACTTTTTACATCGCAGCCACATTACTTTTCTGTCAGCACCATATGGAAACTAATATATTATAGGGTACCTGTTTTATTTTTTCAAATAAGCTCTTGACCTTTATGCTTTATCTATTACACTTTAGCAGAATGTTGACATTTGAGTAATTATGTCACTGTCTTACATTTTTTGTAAATGATCTTGGATTTTTGTGAAACCTGGCTTAATTCCTTACAAAAAGCTCACCAATATCCTGATATATTTGGGTTCACTGCATTTTAAACTTGTGGGTTCCTCTTGATACAAAGAAAATCACTTGCTGGAGTGGTCATTGCTGAAGCCAGTGTTTGTATGAGCAGTAATTTCTTGGGAATAACCAGAGAGTATAGAATGGCGGAGTACTTCGGTAACATCAGAATGATATTTGCAAGACAAGAATTGCTTTACCTATCCAGATCTTTATGTAAATAATTTTTAGCCATTGGCCAAACCCTTGAATATATTCTTTCCCCATGTTATCTGGATTTATCATTTTATAAAAATAACAAAGAGATGCTCGCTCACATACATTCAGTTCCCTTCCACCTTATAATGAAACAAAACAATTGAAAAATGACAGTTATGATGAATACTTCCAAATTGATTATAAACATTTAACAATTATGCCAATGGCTAGACAACACAGTGGCATTTACTTACAGGGTCAACAGAGTTCACTGAAAGTGCATTGTCCATCTATAAAGCAGCGTGTGGCGATTCACTATATCGTGCACCTAAAGACATGAATCTCTTGCTTCCCCACTCAGGTCCGAGTTCACCATCTTTTTTTGTGGTGTACCTTTAACATAGGGGGTGCAACACAATTTGAACAAGTTAAACACGGTGCTTGGTCCGAATCAGTCGGACTGTCCCACGGCACGCCCTTAATTTGTTTCGGATGGAAGCCAGCACAGATGGGACGCATGCGTCACAATCCCAGCGCACACACTTCTTAAATACCTATGCTAGCCGCTTTAGCCGCAAAAAAAGGTGCACAGTCCGACTAAAGTGCACCGCGTGAGCCTTAGTAAATGAGCCACATAAAATCATGACAGTGGAGCCACAGATGAGAAAAAGAAGGAAGATGGGACAAATGAGGGTCTAGGAACATGGTTATAAAAAAGGGCAATAAATAAAGCGAATTAATGCTTATTACATCCAAAGGAATGTACAATACATAGCATATTTGTTGATTCATAAATAAAGCTGGAATTTGTTAAAACTATATATAAATATTCTCTGAGAAAGATATAGATGGTTGAAGGAAATGTCAAAAAGGGAGTTTCTCATTAGAACTGCAGTGTAGAGGGCAATAAAAGGTTCAAACAGGAAGTGTTCACATTCAACATGTTTTCTGAACTGGGGGTAGTAGGTAGTACAGCAGAGGGTGCATTTAAATTCTTGTTTAAATTCCTGTAAATTCTCTGGTCTAGGAGTCCAGTGGGTGTGCTTCACGTTCATGAAGAGGTGGCTGTCATTCAGTAAAAGCACCCGCAGGACTCTAAAGTTCAGAGTGGATGTTACACTGAATGTTTTTGCACAAAATATTAACTAAGTGCTTTGCGCCGCACCTCTGTCGAACACGTTCTTGTAGGAGAAAACAGCTTGCACAGGTATCGTGTTGGTACAGTTGTGCTAGCCTCCATGCGACACAATTTAGGGAGCGTTCTGGCACTCAGTTGGACCAACAAGCAAATTGTGTTGCATACCTTTTGTTAAAGGTGCACCACAAAAAGTTGGTAAACTCTGTCTCGCCAGTGCAGGGAAGCAATGGATTCATGATTTCTAGCGCACGTTCTTAATTAATCGGTCACACCCAGCATTATACATGGAAAGAGCCCCATTATATCAATATGTATCATCACATATTGCATTCAGATTAAATAGTATTTTCAGTGACAGGTTCCCTTAAAATAGTTTTAATCCTTTAGTAAACTTGACATACATGAATAACCACATTTCTAAATGCCGTGTTTTATAAATAGAATACATGCAAAATTACAACAATAAATGTTTTATAAGTTTTGTTTATCATTTTTACCATTGTAAAGATGAGCTACTGCTGAAGCTTTACTCAACCTAGTATCAATATTCCTCAAAAGCAAACACTTAGGAAATATGAATAGACAATAAATATATAATAGAAATTTTTTCATAATTCATTAAGGTATTTTATTTATTTTACAAGGTAGAAATGCCAAAATCCTATCAAAACCCACAAAAATATATATGGAAAGAACAGAAGAGCAAGCATACATAAATGAGGTAGAATAAGATATGCATATGGATTCAAATAAACCACAGGTTAATTCATCAAAGGGTTTTTTAGGTGACATCTACATCCTATTCTATGAGCTCTGAAGAAACTTTGCTGTATAGAGTAATACAGGAAAGAGGCTTCTCTCCCATAAGAGAAATAAGAACCTTTGATGGCTAGACCGCAAAGAAATGGACATTTCTTTTTTTGTGTTGTTGTACAAGGCAAATAATAGTAGACCATATAGACATGTAGATAAGGCAATATGGGTGCACTTGTGCCTCTTTATGGCACTATGTGGTACTTGGGCTCAATATTATCATTTATTTCTCCTTTTAGGCCATGGACATGTAACAAATTCATATCATGCAAAAAGACCAAAACAGAAGTAGTAAATGATTTACGCTGTAGGTTTAGAATCCTAGGCATGTCAATTATTGCTTCAGATTCTAGTACATTGCAAAGGTTGAAAGCTGTGTGCATAAATCATAAGGCAGGCACACTTTTTTTTCTGAGATTCAACTGCAACATCTCTTCAGAACTATATTTGTAACTTGTAAATGTTCATGATCAAATCCACAGGATTATCTGACCTAGATAATCTGTGATTCCTATAATGATAGTGTATATGGTGATTGGAAGGAGGACCTCATTATTGTGAATAGCAGGGCTTCTCTAAGCATAGGAACGATTTTCCATTCCTCGACCTATCAAAATATATAAATGCAGAGCTCAGCACAGCTTCCAGATAAACATCTAGATGGCTGCCTTATTAAGTGGCTGACGGAAGCTGTAATCCCTTCCTTTCCATACAGTGTCGGTCAATGCATCAACATTTTGAGATATTATTTTATTGCACCTTTACAATGCATGACAGCTTTAATATGCTTATCTGAAACCCATAAATTGCGGTCAACCGTTAAAATATTCAGCCAACCCAGATCTATGGAAAGGAACACCCTTACTACAGTGTCTCAACATTTTGGACCAAAATAATGGAAAATAATCTACATATTGATTAATAATCCGTTTGATATTTATATGCTTTTTGCTTTCTTTCCTTTTATACATAGACATGTTTGTACCAGGACTTGGCAGTGTGAAGCATTCAGCTATCTGGACATTTACCTGATTTGAATTGTAGTGAACATACAGTACATTGTCTTAGAGACTATATGTAGCAGGGCTGAGAAGTCTTACATACTGAGCAGGTAGATCTATCAGCTCCTCACACAGTAATGATATTTGTGCGTCATAAAGCTGTTTGCAGCTTCTTTATTCGTCTCTCATCTTTCCTCCGCTCTCTTTGTCTCTCTGCTGTCTTCTGCATTTCTCTCCGCCCCCAACCATCTTGGGCATATTCTGTCACTCTGCTTTTGTCTTCCCATCTCTCCGGCTTTTGCTTGTGTTCTCTCTTACTCTCCCTTTCCCGAGCCAATGTTCTCTGTAGAATCTTGATAGTAATTCACCTTGCTCTGTTTTGCATTTTGTGCCTGCGTGTGCAACCATCTTATCTTATACACTCTCCACTACACACCTACATACAAGACATGTTGCTGTGAAGTGCTTATATTAAAGACAAATGATCTACTACTGTGCTGCATCTACTTATTTTGATAAGATCTCTTTTAGTGAATCTTGTTTTTTAATTTACATTTATGTGAGTGTTTTGGTAGATGGATCTGCAAGTAATTTTCCCATTTTTCACGATAGAATTGAGTTTATATGTTATTCCCCCAATCTAAACCCTTAGTACTTAGCTTGGGCATGAAACGGTTAATGATTTCTCTTTTCATCTCAGGAGGGGGCTGCTTATTAGCAAGGGTAGCAAATGTAAGGAGTATGTTTACCATATTTCACGTTAGTGGTCATTTGAGGGTTAATGGCTTATCTATGGGGGGTGCAGGCCTCCGTTTTCTAAATTTACTTGCTATGTTAATGAACCATGTGCTGCTGTGATAACATACTGACACATTAGCATACTGGACACAAATGATAACACTAGTCATATTTTCTGATAGAAATATACCTTCGCTCTCCATATACATCAGGTTGTAAATATCATGAGAAGCATATGTTGTATTTCATAAGAAACATGCTAAGAGTAATTGCTGGCAAGGAAAAGGCTGCTAGACCCTGCCAGTATATATAGGGAGCTCATATTTTCGCACACAGACAGTGTGTCGACACCTCACTCTCTTAACACACCGTTAGGAAGTAATTGTATTGATTTTTCCATCCTTCTTCACCCTCCCTCCTCAGATGTCTCTCTGAATATCCGTGTGCTGTCTCTATCTCAGCATTTTCTTGTGCCTTGTATTGTCTCTACTCTTACTACCATTTGCTGTCCTGGACTAAGCGATATCTTTATATCTATATCACCATAAAGACATCCATCTTTTCCTCTGTGTGTCGCCTTAAAACCTCCCCTTTCCCGCTCTGCATGTCCTTGATGCTCATTCACTGTTATTATTTGTGAGGCCTATCACTTCATTCTGCTGCCTCACCATCTTTTATCACTTATTACTCAACCTCTTCAGGATTTTTGTTGTCATTATTGTTCCTTTTGAAGATTTCCTTGGCTGGCTACATAGGAGGTAGAAACCTACTAAGCATTAAATCAGATAATAGAAGAAACGGTATAAAATATGTAAATAACCATCATAACCTAATAAATCTGTGGCACTCCAGTGGTCTCTGCCAGTCTTTATAGATTTAACCTTTATAGCCAGTGTGACCATTGCAGCCAATCACTGACCTTTGTGGTGTATGGCACTAAAGTAATAAGGCCAGTGATTGGCTGTATTAATCATGAAGATGTACAGCACTTCACCAAGCTACAAAACACTTTAAACCACATCTTATCTCCCATGATAAACAAAGGAAAATGTATTAAAATTCAGTAGGCCCAGTCATTTTTCCCTGATATTATGTGTTAGAAAAGAGTTGAGATTTCAGCATGCACACAAGATGTTTAAAGGACATCTACCCCCAGGATCATGGATTGTAAACCAAGCAGACTGACATACTGGTGTGTTCCCTTTCTAACAGGATCTGCTCTTCTTTTAGCTCCATATGTCCTGGTTTTTACACAAAAAGGCTTTTAAAATTATGCAAATGAGCCTTAGACTCATTTGAATAATTTTAAAGCCTTTTTTACTTAAAAACATGCATAGGAAGCTAAAAGAAGAGTGGATCCTGCCAGAGGGGGCACATATTAGTATGTCAGTCTGATTGGTTTACAGTCCTTCATCCTGGTGGTAGATGTCCTTTAAAGATGTTTCATACATCTCAGTGGAGCTGGTGCTCTACTCGGGGATCTCCGTCAGCTCCATTGAGATGTTTGGAACAGAGCGGTCATGCAAGGCCGTCTGCTCCATTACTCTGCGGGAGCGAGGGTCCGACTGAGGTAACTGGGACACCATTGGACCCCTCGTTTTCATGATCTGTGGTGGTCTCATCACTGAGACCTCCACCAATCAGCAAGTTACGCCCTATCCTGTTCGTAGGAAAACCCTCTTTAACTATACCAACTGACTTCAGTTTTAGTTGTCTTTTCTCTTACGGGTTTAGGGGCTTTTAAAGTTCTTGTGGTGTCTTATATTCATAAGATTAACATGTTTTACACAGACAGAAATATTAATAGTGGAATAACCCATCATAATTTTCATTAACATAATTATTGATCAACAATTATTGTATACCTTTGCCCTTGATTTGCTAGTTTTCTTGCTAGAAACTAGATTGTTTTGAAGTTTTTTAGTCAGTCTATTGGATACTTAGCTGAATTTGTCTCCCTGCACAAACGTGTTATTCACGTGTTTGCATTCACTTATTGCCATTACCTTTTATCTGGTTATGTTTTTACAACTTGGTCATTTCTTTTATGTTTTAAAAAATGATATTGGCACACTTTTTTAAATCGATCCTAAATTCATGAAAGGCAGAAGCTTTTCAGTATTCTTGTCTGTAGGATGTGATGAACCTCTGCTTGGGCAGCAATGCAATTTTTAGGCTCTCCAAGCTCAATTTCCCTCTACAATTGCATCATGGCATGTCCCCAAGGACTGGAGATGTGCCACTAGACAATGCCCCAAGCTGTTGTTGAGTTGATTATCACACATCAATAAGATTGACAGCAGAGCTTTGAAAGGTGACATGTGATTAAGGCATAGAAGTCCGAGCTCAAGTGAATAGTAAGATTTGCCTCCAGGCATACTAAAATCTTCATAGAAAACAAGCCCTATCTACTGAATATTATTATCCATTCATTTTTTTTACAATGTATCAGAGCACAATTATTACCCTAAAATTGTACAGAGTTATGTTCTACAGTGCTATAAAAAGTATATATAGATATATACACCCATTAGCTGCTATTAATTAGTCAAAATCCAGTTACATGTACACATTAGGCCTATTTGTAGAAGCCTTATCATTGAACAATGCTGATACAACATATGGCCAGTTAAAAACTTTGAATTGGTTGGAAAATGTATTATTAGAAATTTAATTATTCACTTAATAGCTTTCGTTCTAAAAGTGTGTGGCTCATAAAAACAACTCTTAAAGGCGTTATCCACTGGGTGTCCCAGTGCTTAGACCCCTAGTATTTAGATGTGCGTGACTCATAAAACAACTCTTAAAGGTGTTATTCACTGGGTGTCCCAGTACTTAGGACCCTGGTATGTAAATTTAATCAAAAAACAAACGTTAAACTTTTACATATCAGGACATAAAAAAGTGGCCCTTAAGATGTCTTAAAATTAGATAAACACAACCTCAGGTTAACAAAACATTTTATTGTATTTTTATTTATTCAACTGGTCAAGCAGTTTGTGAAGAACTAAGTATACTCCATAAATCAATAGCGTGTAGAACTACCTTTACCCACAGTTACTTTAAGTAATCGTTATTTGTATGACAATATACATTTTTCCAATGCTTTGAGATGAATTTTGGCCTTCTTGATGTCTTGACTTTGGGTGATAGCTTCACATAATTCTTTTCTTTTTCAACCTTTCTATTGAAGTTGTGCTAATGTGCTTGGCATCAATGTCCTTTTGGATGATCCAATTTCAACTAAGCTTTAGCTTTGGTTAGACAAGTCTTGTAGTTTCTTGTAGCTGTACTAATTTTTTTTTTTTATAAAGGCCTCAGATGGACAGCCAGGTCCTTGTAACTACCGGCTGAAGTACAATATGAGCAGCTCTACATTTTGTTTCTGAAATAGCAAGCAGTTTCAGACAGTTGAGAAATACATTTAGGAAGTGGTCAACCGTCAATGCTTTTCGTGTAGAAGAAGTGGATGGACGATGTCAAAGATTAAACGCTAAAAGTGGCGTTTTCCGTGTTTATATTAATTCATGCCATATATACTTCATTGATCTAATAAATATAAAATACAGGCAGTCCCCGGGTTACATACAAGATAGGGTCTGTAGGTTTGTTCTTAAGTTGAGTTTGTATGTAAGTCGGAACTGTATATTTTATCATTGTAATCCCAGCCAGAACTTTTTTGGTCTCTGTGACAATTGGATTTTAAAAATGTTGGGTTGTCATAAGAATCAATATTAACACTAAAGCTTCATTACAGATACATTTGATAACTGTTAGAGCTGATCATTGTACAATAAATTACCAATATCCAGGGGTCCGTTTGTAACTAGGGGTCGTATGTAAGTCGAGTGTTCTTAAGTAGGGGACCGCCTGTACATAAAAATGAAAGGAAACAGGTCTACAATGAAAACCGGACTGAACAGGAATGAAAATCCAAATGTACTCCCACAAATGACTAATGTAGGAGGTATCTAATATTTCTCTGGCTAGGATCCTCAAAAAGTGCAAGTGTTAAAAATAGTACAAAATAATGAGTAGTTCATAAGCACAAATGTCATGAGGATACCCAGGACATATAAGAGCAAAGGGCAAATTACATAACAGTGTGGCAGATTTATCAAGTGTCTAAAAGTCAGAATATTTCTAGTTGCCCATGGCAACCAATCACAACCAAGCTCCCCTTTAAAATATTCATGAGCACTGGTAAAATGAAAGCTGAGCTGTGATTGGTTGCCATGGGCAACTGGAAATATTCTGACTTTCAGACACTTGATAAATCTTCCCCAGTATGTCACAAAAAACAAGTATACAGACCTGACCCCAGTATATGTTTTGGCGTTGCCTTCTTCTGGGGACTCCAGGCATATCTTCAGCTTAGAGTTATTTGATATCTCCCACATTAGTCATTTGTGGTAATACATATAGATTTTCATTCAATCCTGTGTCAATCTGGTTTTCACTGTGGATCTCTATTCTTTCATTTTTATGTGTTTTTATATTTATTAGATAAATGAATTATATTTGACATGCATTTATATTGGTTTCATTTTTGTAATAATTATGCATTCAGCCAGACACATTTAGTGCACTGATTTTTTTCTACATACCTGTTTTGTATGCTTGTTATTCAAGTCAACATTAATCAATGTTTGAACATTTTAAATATAAAAAAAAATTATATTAATAAGGTTAAAAAAATTATTTCGGTCAACCCCATAAGTTTTAAGAAATGATTAAATGCTAGAACTTATGCGTATGTAGTGCTTTCCAGTTTAGGGGAATTCACCTTGTAGTCAGGACCTGCTTTTTTTATTTTCTAAATTGGCCGCATCTGTTTTTGTGTTGTTTATTGATAAACCAATTTGTCATTTTCATGGTTAGTTTTCCTTCAAAAGTTTGGCATCTGCTTGTACGGTGTATTGGAAACAGCTTATTAGAATTGACTTTAACTTCCATATGTGATCTGGTCTTAAGAGGAAAGATTAAAAAAATGGCAGTAATAAATATGTCAACAGAAAGCTGAAAATCAAGCTGGGAATGTGTCCTAGTTTACATTGATCTCTTCAAAACCTAAAACATTCATATGATTTTCATTAAATTGTTTCTATATTGCTAAACTACTAAATGTGTCTGTGTGTGATAAAGGGTCAACAGTTTGCTACACTAAATAAAATTGTCTAAATCATGTACAGACAAATGTACTCAGCAGTGGGAATATAGAGACAGTTGAATGAATAACTATCTCTATATTGCTGAATAATTCTCTATCATAGAATTAAAATTTAGAAAGTTACTAAATTCAATAGGTAGCCTTTCAATAGGGTGTGGGTTATCAAGGGCCTGAAATTGAAATGAATGTACAACCACAAGTCCATGCCTATAAGTTTACCGGGAGGTGTGAGGTGGAGGTGAGGGCTCAGGACAGGTGGAACGCGTGGGGGTTGTAGTTTTATGCTCTGCATTCTAGCTATTTCGGATAGAGGGATACAATGCACATTCGTGCACAGATTGCTGCACATCCTTATGCTAGACTTGCTGATTGTGGTGACTCCATTTTAGCCTACAAACACATGTCCAGCCTCCATATTCTTATATTCTGGAGCTAGTGCTGTGAGATTGGTTCGTTGGGGGGGCTCACGTTTGGATGACCTGACATTATCACTGGGGTGCATCCTTTTTAAATGGTTTTAAACTTTTGTCCTATTGATGTCTGTTGTAAGTCCATTTTTGTCAATAAAGTAATCTTTTGATTTTTGCTACTTGACACATGCTTTCCCGTTTTTCATTTTTGCATAGTTCATTTGTGCATGTGTGTAGCCCTTGACTGGGTTCAACTATTTTGTTTAGATCCCAACTCTGTTTACATACAGTGCAAATTTACACCAAGCAGGGCCTGGCGTAGAATTGATCCGAGCACACGTTCATGTGCTGGATGTACTTACAGGCCACAGTCTCTTGTTTTATCCGGCGTGACCTCTGGGGCAGGGGTGAACCTCATGATCTGGGCCACACTGCGCCATCTCTTGATTAATTCCCCTCTAAATACTTATGTGGCTACCTCCACCTAACCCAAAATCCCATATATGTATACCGCTGTATATGCATTATAGCCATCATGGCTACAAGAAACACTAATGGGAAATCAACCTAAATCGGCTTATAAACATTGAATCAATATTGACCAATTGAGCTGCTGTACCAATGTCAAATGACACAATTAAACACCACTGAATGAGTGATCGATGGAAACAACAATTGGTGTATTATTGACTAATTGCTATTGTTTTGTAAGCCAGTGATGGACGTTACCGGTAGGACATTTAATCATTTATATTCACATATACATATAAACGTGTCCAAGTACTGAAAAATGCAGTATGTTGCAATAGTTACAAGAAAAGCATTTTGATCTGTGCACTGTATTGACAAGTATATAATTAGGTGAAAAATTGTAATAAACAATTGTATACAATAACATTGTAGAAGTATCATGTAGCAAGTGCATGGGAGAAGATACACAGTGATCTATTATAATGAACCCATTTCTTCAATCTAAGCTCAGCATGTGGTGGATACATTTTATGTAGAAAGGATTGATTAGTAGTAATAAATACCGTCTATTTGGGAAAACCAGAACATTTGCTTATTTTGCAGATGATATATTCTTGAGGGCAAGGCAGAATTTCTTGGTTGTCCCTGCACGGGCTGCTCATTACTATGCTGGCTTGTGATAGCTGCATAAATTGGCTAGTTGAGGCTGGCTTGGGTTCTGATTATGAAGAGGAGTATAAACAATTAAAGTGATTATCGATAATGAGAGCAGCTCCATATTGAGCTCTTCCGAAGGTGTTTATTGATGTTGGTGGGTACATACACATAAATCTTGATATATGGCAGGTAGATTGTGTGATTACAAAGCAAAGCTTGCGCTATCGTTATTTTTTATTCCTTTCCTCAATAAAATCGCCCCCCATGCTTGCACCAGTGCTTCACCCCACCCAACCCCCACCCAATATTAAACCCCCTCCCCTCACCAGCTCTAGAATGAAACTCTTTAGTTAATAATTTCCATACTCATTAACATGCTAATGTGCTCAGGCTCACAGCTCTTTAATCACCTCAACATCAGACTCTGTGGGGAGCAGAATTATAAGGACTCCAGGGAGGGGGGAGGAGAGAGACCAGCAGAACAGCAATTAACCCTTACCTTGTCATAACATATTCCTTGTCAAAGATTAGATTGGCCAGATTCTTTCAAGCCAGAGAGGCAGGTGATTGTTCCTTATCCCGCACACTGCCCCAGGCAAATGGTACATAAATTAACTCTTGTGTTAACATGCATGCATGTAGTGAATAGTGTGTGGTACACTGCATGGACTGATTTCTACCCTTTAGAATAAGGCATGCAGAAAAACAATTAAATGAAATGTTTTTATTGTTTATTTCTCTTTCTCATACATATTCTTCTTTTGTACACAGGGCTGTGTCTGAGATGATTCTTGCATATCAACCGAGCAGCTATGGATGCTGATGAATGCTTCCTTGCCACTTCTGGGCAGGATGAAAGAAACTCCTGGCCTCTGGACCTCAATTTACCCCTCAGCCCAACAGCCACCAAAGATACCCCTCTCCCACTTCCTCTCCCATCACCAGAATTGTCCTCCTCAGCCTCCTCCTCTGTATCTGCTGCTGGAGGAGAATTTCAAGATGTCATCCCGACATCCTCCTTGTTGCAGCCACCTGTAACTCCCAGTTCTCCAAACCCAAATTATCAGCCAAAGGTATCATCTCCTTTACAGCCAAACTGCAAGGAGGAAAATGAGGAAAGTGAGGAGGCTCTGGTGGGACATGTGCTTTTTTCTAGTGATGGAACTGTCTACCTCCTGAAAGGTGAGGAAGAGGAAGAAGGCACTCCTTCTTCTCTAGCCTCACCACAGGAATCCCCTAAAAGCACATTGTTGCCACGTCCTCCACTCACCTCTTTTCGTCTAACCGCCACCTACCAAGGCTTTCGCTCTAACCAAATATCCCTACATACCTCAGCTGAGGCAGCCAAACTTACTAAAACGGCGCCTTGCAACTCGCCCAGAAAACAAGACCAACCCAAAGAAACAGAAGGGCAAAAAGGGGAAGATTACTTAAGACACACATCAACTGGGGAATCCAAAAGGACACAAAGTGTGGATGGTACATGGATTTGTCACCCTTGCCAGCTCAATTTCCGAAGTGGAAAGCAGCTGGGATTGCATGCTTCCCACTTCCATGGGCTAGATCATCCATATCAAGATCAGTTGGCATTAGGGGAAACCTCTGGTATCATTCATAGATCAAGTGGGAAAGATTTTATCAGCCTTTTAGAACCAAAAAAAACCCACATTGTGTTAGATGCTGGCCAGGAGCCAGAGAATGTTGCCCTTTCTGATGTTCAAGACACCCAACTCTTAGATGTAATCCAAAGTACAACTGAACCGTCTGGAACATTGGAAGATTTAATGAAAGAAATAAAACACAATGAAACCAAAAGTCATGTGACTTTTCAAGGGAAACCAGAAAGTCCGAAACTTTCAATGGGCCTGGTGCCCAATACACCTCTAAGTTATCACAAATGTGAAACCACAGGAACATCCTACTCTACTGAAGCCAAAGATTCAAAGGCCAACAAAGATGAAAATAACAGTGTAGAAAACTGGTGCTCAACAGGAACAGAAGCACTGGGTGAAGATGTTGAGGGAGAGGGAGAGGATATGCCAGAAAGCAACCCCTCTTCCTCACATACCTCAGACATCAATGAGCAGCTACTTACAAACCAAAGCTTCTACGGTCCAATGATGACAAACTCCATGTTACAAATGGGAGCTATTCATGGCTCTGACAGAGGGGGTAACCAAACAGATGTGGACCGTGGGCCACTGGCCTTTGAAGATTGTCCACCATCCTCAGGCCCCCAACCATTCCAAAGTCTTTCTCTTCAAGGCCAGCTTTCCCTGCTACACTCTCGCAATTCATGCAAAACTCTTAAATGTCCAAAATGTAACTGGCATTATAAATACCAACAGACTCTAGATGTTCATATGAAGGAAAAACATCCTGAAAGTCACAGCCATTGTTCATATTGCCACAGTGGCCAGCAGCATCCCCGCTTGGCAAGAGGTGAAAGCTACAACTGTGGCTATAAACCATATCGGTGTGAAGCTTGCAATTATTCCACAACCACTAAAGGAAATCTGACCATACACATGCAGTCTGACAAACACTTGGCCAATCTCCAGGGATATCAAGGTTCAGGCCCTGCAACCAACACATCAGTTCCACCCTTAGCAGCAACTCCAGTGAACACAGGGCAGGGAGAAGGAAGTCAGACATCACCCACTGAAAGGCAACTTAAGCAAAAGGCATCATGGCACTGTAAAGTATGTAATTATGAAACTAACATCTCACGCAACTTGCGTATACATATGACTAGTGAAAAACACATGCAGAATGTACTACTGCTTCACCAAGGCCTGGGAATGGGTCAAGACAACTTTCCATTCTATGGAGGTCCACTTGCACCAGAACAGGGACTGGATCATCCACTTCTCTTCAATCCCATGCACTTCGGCTCAACTGGAACCCAAGGTGAGGACATGCATAACATAAGTTTTATATGGCTTGTAGAAATATCTGAAAAAGATAATCTCTGCACAAGATTAAACAACTTTCTTACAACATATCATTGGTAATATTACAGGTTGGATGCTGATTACAGAATGGTTTCAATCTAATGTATACTATTTTATTCTAAAGTTGCATATTACTATAATACATGTTTTTTTTCCTTTTACCCTACAGCTTGTAACCTTCTTACACCAGATTCTCAACCAAATTCACAAGTGAATGCTATCAATTCTTCAGGAATGACAATTCCTTCAAATCCATCTTTACCAGACTTATCTTCAAGCCCCGATGAAGACCTAACTCCTGGGGTATTCCGCTGCTTGGTGTGCCGTTGTTTTACCACTGATAGTCTGGAAGGATTGCTTTCACATGCCAGTAGAGGTCGGTCTCTGCCTGAGCGGGAGTGGAGAGAAGTCAGAGGAGACTTGCATTGCTGCCGCCTTTGCTCCTATAGTACCCAGCTCAAAGCTAACTTCCAGTTGCACCTAAAAACCGACAAACATGCACAGAAGTATCAGTTAGCTGCCCATATGAGAGAAGGAGGTGCAGCTCTGGCAATGGCACAAGCTTCGGCTGCAGAGCTTCCAATCAGTGGATATAGCCAGGCTTCTTCTTTCCCTCCTTTGCACTTGAGATGTAACCTGTGTGGATATGAAAGCAACAGCAGAGAGAAAATACAACTGCATGTGCAAGGAGGGGGGCATGAAGAGAGCCTGCGTGTCTACAAGGTGAGGTATAAAGGGCAGAGTATTCAAATATATATATTCCATTTTGGTCCCATTTAAAATGTTGAAAATATTTCCACTTTCTTAGAAGGTGTGACTGCACTTAACTGCAGCTTCCCCCATAGTACCTGAAGAAGACCTTTTACCACTTTCAGAAAACCCACCTTCATTACATCCTTTAATAGCTATTCTACTTAGCTATTCTACTTATTGTGGCACAGCTACAAATATTCCTCTCTACCTCACTGTTCCCAAGTCATCAATTTACTTTTATTTGTCAGTTTATAGACTGATGGGCCAAGCCTGGCTGCCTGCTCCAGCCTAAGACCTAAGAGCCCAAGTGGCATAATTTCAGCACCAAATATGCTTTTAAGGCTCTCCGCTGTCAGATCGGTGGTGCAGGGCAGGAGTAGACAATAAAGATAGAAAATTTACATTGATTACTTGGAACGGTGGGGACTAGAGAGAAAAATGCCATCTTTAAATGGGCCAGGGGGCTGAATATTGAGAAGCTATTGCTTATGACATATATAGTGGGGAGACTCTGATTTGTTGTGAGACTCAAGAAACATGACATAACATGTTACAGGCAAACCCACAGAAAACAAAAGGTGAACACAACTAAAAAACATCATAAACCCCAGCTTTCTAGGGTTCACTGCAGTGCTATGAATTTTGAGTGGATTTACGATTAAAGAGGTTTTCCCAAGAAACAAAAGTTAGGCCTTCTCCACGGGCCCTCTGCAATTTACGTCAGCTCCATAGAGAGTAGTGGAGCAGAACGTTCATGCGCGGCCATCTGCTCCATTAGTCTGATAGAGCGACGAGGGATCTGGCAGAGATACGTGAGACCCCATCGAACCTCTTGCTTTTGTCAGCACTGAGACCCTCACTGATCAGCAAGTTAGGCCCTATCTCGTGGATAACGGCTAACTTTTTTTGTGGGAAAACCCCTCAAAAGGCAATTTATAGCCAAACTTTCCCAAAATCCAATAATAATATTATTATTGGGCACCCAGGCCATCACCACAGGGGCCCTAGAGGAAGTGCAAAGAGGCTCCATCGTGAGCATAAGGTAACGAGAGTGGCATATGGGGCATCACCAAATTGGACAAAAGGTATTTTCATGGATTCCCAGACAGCCAAGGACTTGCCGTGCTCAGTGCTACATCAAGGTGGTTGGCAAGAAGTTGAAAAACTTGGCTGCTTTCTTCCAAACACAGCTCCACACCTGAACATGGTTTGTGTCGGTATTGCGACTCTGCTGGATAGAGATGAATAAAGCTGAGTCCCAATAACGGTACAAACCATAGTCAGGTGTGGCACTGTTTTTGGAAGAAATCAGTCAAGGTATTCAACCCCTGGACAACCCCTTTAAAGCAACAGTGCTGTCTGAGACTACTGGAGGAATTGGAAGGGGTGGGCAGATCTGCATTATCATTGTCGCTCTGGCTCCAGTGATGACAATTCTTACTGTTCAGGGGAACCTGAATTTGTCCTCATTCACTCTACTGTATTGATATCCCCAGGATACTGACCTAATTGAAAGCAATGACAGAGAAGGGAGCAATAAGTTTACTGCTTTAATTGTCATGTTGGTACTTTGAGACAAATAAGTGGGTTTTGGTTGTGGTTTGGGCACTTGGTCTATAAAAGGTTCGCCATCACTGGTCTAAAGTATAGCTTTGCTGGTAGAGCCCCCTACAGGCAAGTCCTGATATGAATTATTGTGCAGTGTCCTTCTCAATGATGCATCATATCTAAGTAGTGTAGGCAATAAAACGTGGACTTTAGCTTTTTTTTTTTTTTTTACGTTTTTAGCGCAGCTTTCGATTTATAATAAAAACATATTAGTGTGAAACAGTGCACCTAGCAAGTATAGGGTATTTTGAATAATATCTGATACATTAGGTTAAGGATAGTGCTTTAGTATGAACTCCATTAGAAATAAAGCGTATATGTTTTAACACACTGCAGTCATATAAAACATATGTATGCTAGCAAGTCAAACTTTATGCAAAGATATGAGGAAAATTGCGTAATAAAACAATTATTATTATTACTGGTATTGACCATTAATGTCCACGCTAGAGGACATTACTCATCCACCGACAATTATCTGCTGAAAAATGATGGATTTGAATATTTCAAATATAGCTTCATGTGATTTTTTAATTTTATATCTCAGTGATATGTACTTGATCCTAAGATGGGTGCTTAGTAATAAATTATTTCTATGTTTGTCTATGTGAAGTTTTTGCAGGCCATTGAAGGTGTTGGAGCAGGGGATGTGTGTTTTCGTTGTGCTCCATGTGATAGCACTGTGGGGTCTCGCCTTGGTATGATGTCACATCTGCGTTCTGCAAGTCATCACCAAAATCTTACACAATGGCGTCTAATGCACGGAGAAGCTGTGCTTGAAAGGATTGTGACTGTCTCCAGGAACCAACAGGAACACAGTAAGCTTTCATTTCCTTCATGTCTCCCAGAATCAAATATGTAGTATAATTTGTTTCTAATGGTTGTATACATGTATTTATACAGAGGATGCTCTATAGGGTCATGCTCTAAACTAATACTGGACAGATGCAGCAGAAGCTAACTAATTTGGAGCATAGTAGGGTTTTTTCCCTGCTCCAACATATATTTATGTTGTACAGTAGGTGGTAATCTGGTGCTATAATGATGAATCACTTTATGCACATACTCTACTGACCACAGACAGTTCTAGGTTGTAATTTTAGTGGATTAGTTTTATTTACATCCAGTTATAAGGACATTTTAATAAGCCTTTTTTTCCCCTTTCACCAGTAAATAAACAATTCATACTCATCACCATTAGGCTGGATTCACACGACCGCAAGGGGGACGTATATACGGCCGACGTATGTACGGCCGATATACGTCCCCCATAGACGGCAATTGGGGCGTGGTGCCTTACGGGACCGGTACGGTGCGGCACACGTGCGTGACATGTCCTATTTTTTCAGGGCATACGGCGCCGTGCGCCATGTATCCCTATGGAGAGGGGCGGGGGTGAGCAGCGCTGCCACGTGCCACACCGTTCATGTGAATCCAGCCTTACATAGGCTTTATACTGGTTTACTCTCCATATATGTTAATAAAATATTTTACTCTTTTTCTTTAATATTTCATTTTTCTTATAGCCACATACAGAAGCAGGACGTGAAATTGCTTTTCATCTAACATCTAACTTCATAGACCTACATATACTCCCGCATTCTCATCCATTCTGTCTTCCCACATTCCTTAATGAGCCTTTAAACACTGATGCTGGTATTACACATAAGCAGTTGAGAGCCCCTCATGCAGGTGAACAAGTAGCAAGCAGTATGTTCATGTAAATGGTTCTTGGATGTTTCAAATGTTCCCTAGATCCTATAGTTTCTTCTTGGAGTTTCCAGACGGCATCCTGTTAGTCAAACTTGCTTCTTTCAAGACGTTAGCACTGCCCAGCTAGACTTTTCTTCTAATATGTGTATGTATGACGGAATTTGCGAAGGCTGAATGTATGTATGAATCTGCTAAGGCTGAAATCGCCCATACAAATGAGATAGATGATGGACAATATTGTCCGACTTGCTTGTACTCAGGCCTAAAATAGGCATTACATAGTGCATGTTTAATGAATGGTGAAAACCATTGCCTAGGTCTTATGGCTTTGTCTTATATACTGAAAAGAAGAGAAGTAAATAGATCAAAATAGATTTTGATTTAACCAATCCTTATGATATCTGCCATTCAAGGAGAGAAAGAGGCACCATATACATTAGATGTTCAGCAGACAACTTCAAACTAATCTGTCTAGAGTACCTTTAGGTATGCCTTCCTCTGAGCTACTGCTCTTCCGTGATAACAGCAGTTTAGATATTTGTTTTACAATAGACACATAGGAAGCATTTTGCTGAAGACGAGTTGTATGGGAGACTGTTCTGAGCATATAGGGAGGGAAAACGGTGACCAGCTGTAACCATAACTTACTCCTGTGGCCCTGTGTTTCCAACCTACACTTTTTTATTGGCAGTGTTAAATTAGAAAATCTAAAAAATATCAAAGTCTAACAAAGAGAACATTACTTTTGAGCTGCAGCTTACCAGACATCACATCTGTGATGTAATTCACTGGTAAATCTGGAAAACAACTTAAAAGATAATTACCTTGAAGACTGCATCTGCAGTGTACAATCCCCACATGTGCAAGGAAATCTGCTGCTATATATACGATAAATGGATTCATAGTTCCTCACCCACATGACAAAGGTCAATAAAGTGTAACCGGAATATTTCCAATTTGCGCCGATTTTCCCTGTATTTCCCCCGGGTTTTTGGCGCACGCGATAGGATTGTGGCGCATCGGCGCCGGCATGCACGTGACGGAAATTGGGGCTGTACGAAAACCCGATGGTTTCAGAGAAACCGCCACATTTAAAAAAAAAAAATGTGTCACTGGACACGTGCTTAACTTCACCGGGAATAGGATCGTGCATTCCGGCGGACTTCAGTACCTGGTGGACGTCGGAGGAACTGCCTTAGTGAATCGCCGGAAGACCCGAATCCACCGAAGAGAACGCGCTGCTGGATCGCGAATGGGCCAGGTAAGTAAATCTACCCCCATGTGGGACACTGCATGATAAATGTGGTGCACGGTCCGACTGTGCACTGGAATGCCCCTTTCAATGCAGAAATTTGTGTTGCATCAGGAATAGTGCAGCCGTGACATGTGTGTGTCGCAGACACTTCTTAAATACCTAATGCACAAGCAGTTTGCACTAAAAAGAAAACTGGTGCAGGGGCTTTAGTAAATCTGGGCCAGTATATGTTTCAAATATAAGAGCTTATAAAAGATAAATGATACTCGGTGGCACTCGTTAAAGGAAAATGTTTGAGGTTTCTATCAATAAATCCATTCAGACATAAAATCGATAAAAGCTATAAGCAGCTATAAAAGATGTAAAGATCAGGGAAGTAATAAAAATTCATTAAAGTCACCTCACACACAAAAATAGGAAATCTGAAAACATGAGGTTTTTCTTTATTTAGGTCACTATTCATTTTGTCTTCTGTTCTTCTCCCTATCTTCTTTTCTGGTTGCGTCTCTCTCACACAGAATTACTCTGCCCCCTTGCTGCCCCTCCTTCTCTTCTGGCTGCAGGCCCATCTACGGATCAATATTTTATGATTTTGGCGGCGGTTGAATGGTGTTAAAGAACTTTAACACTTTAATTAGCTGAAACAGGAATAAATTCCCCACAACTGTCAATTTTCAGTATAATCGTTTATCTGGTGACACTACTCCTGTCCTCTCATTTCTCTCTGCCTTCCGCTATATTCTCTCCTGTATGTTTCTTGTGCCTCCGCCTCATGCAGAATCCAGATTTTCAGTAGTCTAAAGTGATATCATATGTGGTTGACTAGCTGAACGTTCTCATCATATGAAGAGCTTTCACAATATAAAATAAAAGAGTACAAACTTGGTCCCCATTGCCGAAAGTAACTATTACGTTAAATGGACCGGCTATACCTTGTGCACAGTTCTTGCCACCTTGAGAACACTTCAGCTTGTAGCTTGTGCCAAGTTCAGTATAAATTACAAACATGGCAATTTAGATATGTTACATACATTTATTTTGTTGTTCCAGGTAAAGTCCAGATTAACCCAGAGGTAACATCAAATCCTGACCCGGGGGAAGAAAATCCAGACATATCCCAAGGTGAGACAAGGGCTTTCTGTTGTGGTCTATGTACATGCAATTTCATACAAGGACAGAAATGAGCTTTACAATTTAATTCTTGCTAGTTTCTTTTTTTAAACAAGCAATTTGTCATCAAATAGACATGTTCACCCACCATTACCTTTTATCTCAATAAGTTCTCCTGCTTATGAGTCTCGCTGTAACAGTGAATAAAGTAAGGCTGTTCTCTAGAATGCTATAAATAAAGTTTATTAAAGGCAATACTTTATGGTACAAAGGTAAAATACTAAAGCAAATTGTGTCTAGACAAACTGAATGGCAAGCACCATATTTAAAATTAGTTTCAATGGAACAGAGTTATTTCTATGCAGTTTGACTTGTGATGTGATATCGGTAGAGTGGGAAGTAGAAGTGGCCACTGCTGCTCTAAGCAGCTAATTGATGGTTGATGGGGTTTTCAATTCCTATCCTAAGGATATGCCTAAGGATATTTTTCATCTGGAGAGCCCCTTTTAAGGGTCCACCATAAATACCATTTGTACTTTCATACATTGTAAACTGTGTTCAATTACTTTTAGCAAGTTAGTGACCCAATTAGAGGAGTAGGTCTAAATACAACCTTATGTAAACATTCTTAACCTGTGGAAACACTGGGTATCAAACATAACCTGATTGGGGTACTGCAACAACTGTAAAACATTAGGATTATTGGTATATGACACCTTTACTGTGTTTTTAATAAACTTTATTTATAGCATTTTCAGAATACATTTATTAATCTATTCTTTTCCATCCCATTATCTTCCGTCCATTGGCTGTCCATTGTATTTGAGAATTTTACGCCAATTTTGTCCTGATAAATATTGCATGCATTTTCCCTATAAAATTAACCAAAGACTTTTACCTATAGAAATAGTGAGCCTTCATCTTCTGCATGTGTAGCACCAGTAACCTTCACCCTTGTCTATTAGTTGTTTATCCCTCCTGACCCCTAATCTCCTGATTCAGCTTCTGTACAGGATGACACATCGAGGGCTGAATGTGAAAAAGCTGGCGAAGGGACTACGGTACGTGTTCTACAGTTCACTTAGGTTTCATTACAGATCCTGATCAAAGCCTCAGAAGTACAATAGTTTGGGGCTATGGTGCTACCCATTTATAAATCTATGGCTATGTATACTGAGTTCATAATAATGTCAGAAATCCCCTAAATAGCTAAATTGCAGTTCAGGTACATATATAATATGATACATTGGGAAAAGTCATTAAAGAAAACTATCACCATTTAAATACAATACAGTCTCCAAGCTCATAGAACAGAAGCTGGGTGGATTGATATACATTTTAGTGGGAAAAGATTTATTGATACAAAAGAGATATACATTTATATCTTTGCTATTTGTACACTAAGGCCCCTTCCACACTTGCGTTTTTCACGCGCGCTTTTGATGTGCAGAACTTGCATTGCACTCTGACCCATTGTAATCAATGGGCTTTTTCAGACTTGCACCATACAAGTCTATGGAGATGCATCAAAAACGCATCGCACTCTGAGACACACGCAAGTTCAATGCAAGTGCAATGCATTTTTCACGCATCAATTGCCATAGAAAAGATAGACCTCAGTCCTGAGTCCTTTCACGTTCATTATCTGCGCATGAAAAACGCACTGAAATTGCATTGAAAATGCGTGTGAAAAACAGACACTGAACAAACTCTGACTGAAAACTGATTGCACTCTGATGGAAAATGTTAGTTTTTCACTGAGCAAACCCTGATCGCACCCTGATCAAACTCTGACGTGATCTGCAACGCAAGTGTGGAAATGGCCTTAGAAGCAGTGATGTAGTAATGGAGGTGGTTCTCCTTGACTGACAGTCCTCATGTATGAATGTACAGAGGGGCTCATGCACACAACGATTTATTAAAAGTGAACAAAGGTCAGCTTTCATGTTCCCACAGCAGTTTATAAAATTAAAGCTAATCTTGGATTGGCTGAGCAAGTGGAACAGTTTTGTTCTCAGTTTTGATAAATGAGGCCCATTGTTTTCAGGACATGTGCTAGCGGTTTTATTCCCATCCACATCCCCATTCATTTCTATGGCCGTCGATTCCACATCCCTGAGAAGCAAAAAGTAGAGCCGGTCCTATTCCTGCTTGTGTTTGTGTCCTGGGCAATCTTTTCCAATTCTCACATGGGATGCAAACAACGGTCCGCAGTACCGTAAAACTGCACAACTAACACAAATAGAACCACCACCCTAACTCAATTACTGCTTCAAAGATGGAGCAGATATATGCTAGAAAACTATATATCCATTTACTTAGATCATCCTGCTCTAAGCCATGATACCAGCAGATTAAAGGACTTATACCACCAGGATGAAGGATTGTACACCAAGTACACCGACACACTGGTGTGTGCCCCCACTGGCAGCATCTGCTCTTCTTTAAGCTTCTTATGCTCTTGTTTTTAAGAAAAAAGGCATTAAAAGTTCTGAAAATGAGCCGGAGGGGCTCCAGACTCCATTAACACCTATGGAGCTGGGAGCCCCGCTGGATCATTTGCATAATTTTAGCAGCTTTTTTTTTTGTAAACACCAGGGCATAAGAAGCTACCAGAGGGGGCAAGCACCAGTATATCAGTGTAGTTGGGTATCAACCCTTCATCCTGGTGGTAGATGTCCTTTAAAAAATATTTTATAGTGACAGATTCACTTTAACATAATAACACCAACAATATCGGCCTTATGTGTTAATTATACATTACTAAAGGGTTATCACTCTCCAATCGACACATGATTGCCCTGGCTGTTTGCTGAAGAAGGGTAAGCTGCCAATCAGAAACCTTTGAAACTGCTGTTATCTGTGAGAGAATTAAAAGAGTAAATCCAATACAATAAAGGAGTAAATATAAATCTTCTTTATCCCATCTGGAAAGTGTGCATGTAGAGCCCTACCGTTCTAATAAAGACTGTGTCAATAACTATAGATGGAGGGTCATTATTTCCTATATATATATATGATGGTATGAATCTATATAAAATGATCTACATTTATATAAAGACTAAAATAAATCTTTATCTGTTGATCAAAGTATTGCACAAAGATGACTTTTTGTAATAGTCTACTGCACTGATGTAAAATCTAGATCAGCTATTGCTCCGTCGGATTTACTGTACAGTTGTCTAAACACCTCTGCACCAGTTTGCTGTGTAGTTGGTTACATACAGGTACATAAGCATCAGAACTGTAGCATGGAGCTATGGAGGAAGCCTGCCCAGTTTTCTTTTACATAATATGGATGGCCGGGTGCATATGCATTCTCTATGGGAAGAGTGCAAGTGGATGGAGTGTGAGGTGGCAAGGTTTCTGCTAGGACTACCCTAAATATTGTTGCCAACCACATGCTGAAACTACTTTATAGCAATGGTATTGATTGCCTAAGGAGAGAGGTCTCTTTTGGCAAGATAATGGACCCTGCAACACCACAAAAAATTAGCAGTTGACAAGAGCTCAGTATGTTGACAGACCTACTTCACTGTTTTAGAAAGGGTCTAGAAAAGGCAGATGGCTCATGTCAGTCATACATACAAAATATGGTAGTTCAGCTGAAAGATATTACACATGACCAACTTACTGTGGGAGCTCCGGTGTGACATAAGGCCTCGCCCATCTGGTGCTGCCAGATACATCAGGACAATAGAATTGTGCTATAACCTGCAACCTTTCATTCCTGAATGTTCTCGTGCTGTAGCTAGCTTGCAGACTTCCCTGCCCCACACCAGCCCACTCTTCTGCGCCCCACTTTACATCCCTCCATGCCCACTTAGCGTGGAGATGGCCTAAAGGTGCAGATAATAACAATTACTGCTGGTTCACTAGTAGTCTGATACCATAAGCATCAGAACTGTAGCATGGAGCTATGGAGGAAGCCTGCCTGGGTTTCTTTTACATTACATGGATGGCCGGGTGCTCATGTATCAGAGATGTAACCAGCATTCTCTATGGGATGAGAGCAAGATGAGAGAGGGAGTGTAATGTTGTGGCAGATGTTCTGTGTAGGGACCACCCTAAATATTGTAGCCAAGCACATGCTGATACTACTATAAAGCTATGGTATTGTCTAAAGAGAAAAATGCAAAAAATAACACTTGACAAAGAGGTCAGTATGTTGACAGACAGTGATCAGGCATCTGCTTGATGTCCTGGGATCAATGCACTCATAATTGATTCTAATGATGCCATACTTCTCAAATTTTGGGTTAGAAAATGAGGGACAAAAGGGGATGTGACACAAAAAAGCTACGCCCCTTGCCCCACCCTTGACAAGCATAGGATAAAACTGACTCCCCACATGGTATAAAGCCCCTTCCTGTGCCCAGCTCCTATATAATACTCCATAATACCTGTAACATTGTGACCACTATCCTCCCCTCTGTACTATGTGCCCTCCTCTCCATCTCCTCTTTCTCTATATAGAGCAAAAAAACATTTGTTACAAAAATACATAAATCCATTATCATTTAAAGTTTCTGTGTAATAGTTTCAGAGGTGGTTATTATGTTACTATGTCACCACAGAATGACAGAGCTGCAGAGCACTTCCTGCTGACTAAACTTGCAGTCACTAGTCCCAGCATGCCCATGCTTCACCTCTGTCACATGGTCTGCATTACCCAGGAGCAGCAGGAAGTGATCAGACATCTTTCCCAGGGAGGGGGGCGGGCATCTGAGGGTTAAATGCAGGCCCAAGTCTGTAACACCCAGCAGGGGAGGAGATAGGAGGGGGGAGAGGATTTGTTTACCAGCTAGGCCGAAAGAAGGAAAGAACGAGAAAGAAATAAAAGACAGAAGAAAGAGCAGACACTGGAGAAGTACACAAAGTGCCTTAGGAGTTAGTTAGTTAGTAGAAGAAGCCTTGCTGTGTGCTTCCTCCATATAGAGGAGCTGGGAGGAGGGAGAAAGTAAGTGGGCATGAGGGCTGGCAGGGGTGAGAGAAGAGTGCCTGCAACATATTAATGGGAGAGTCAAACTGAGGAGAAAAGTCCCTGATACTGAAGACAAGTGCAACAAGCAGCGTGTACAGCACAAGGGAAGCACAGGGGCTCCAAAGTGCACCCCCCGGGGGACAGGCCAGCACAAGGAGAGTGACACCTTCACCCGGATGGATATGGATGATGGGTATTTTATACTCAGAACGGTAAGTGGCCACAACTAAGTGCAGGGGGAGGGGTGGGGAGCATGTGACGGTCTTCACAAACCTCTACATGTGTGTACAGAGCTCTATCAGTAGAGGGAATCCACTGGTAGGAGTTGTGTTACATGTAAAATTCAGGTTATTTTTACTAAAAGTTCAATAAAGTGAGATATGTGTATGGCTGCAGTGGTGTTATAAGAGCACAGCATGATTCTCAGCTGTCATAACAACTGGCGTGTGACAAAGTGACACGTTTGCTGTGGAGAAAGCACTGCTATCACTATTCCACTAGGCCATTAGCCATAGAACACTGTGTTTTGTGACATTGTGATCTGCAAGTCAGTGTCATGTGTAAAGGTAAACCGTTCTGTATGGTTCATCTTGATGGGAGGAGCTACATAATTTTGGCGTATACTAGAAAGACAACTGCCAAAAGGGCATCCCTATGGCATTCAATTATTCAGACACATCAGCGGGTGACGTGAATTAAACCATAAACCTTGGACCCTCAAGCCATATGTTTCATAACAGTACAATACTATGTTCAGGCATCTTGATAAATGTGGCCTCACAACAGATCTTAGAGGTCTATAGGGGTTGATAAACATGCCATTTTCTCCCAAAACAGCTCCTCTCCTGACCATAGGTAGTGCATGGTATTGCAACTAATCTCCATTTATTCCTATGCTGCTGAGCTGCGATACCAGCAGAAACCATGGTCAAGTGTGGCACTGTTTTAGGAAAAAAAAAGCAGCAATATTATTCAACCTCTAGACCAGTGATTTTCAACCTGTGTGCCCGTGCGTGGGAAAGTTCCCCAAACTATGGTGCCCCCTGTGTTTTGTTTCCCAGAGAAATGTAAAATGAGAAATACTATAGTCATGAGGCTGTAGTACTACAAGTACCAGCTCATATGCTGAGTATATGAGCTGGCACTTGTACTCTGGCCTCATGGCCATAGTACTTCTCATTGTACCCCTTTATATTGCAGTATATGAGCCACATAATAATCAGCACCATATACTAAAAACAGGGAGAAACTGAGAACTGTTGAGGAAGAGCTTCGTGTGTGTCTTTCCTCCATTCCTGCCAGGATATCCCTTTTGTGTTTATCGAAACAAGCCCAGGTTCCAGTAAAATAAATTTAGAATCTATATTATTAACTATATGTATAATATGACTGTTTAGTGTCATTTTGCGCTAATTTGGTTGGTGGTGTGCCCCAGGATTTTCTAAGTATAAAAAGTGTGCCGCGGCTCAAAAAAGGTTGAAAATCACTGCTCTAGACAAACCTTAATTTGAAAATTGTACCAGACTCTTTCACAACCTTTCAGATATGTCAAATTCAAAATACTAGTCTTAGTTCTATTAAAAAGGATTTTAAATTAGAAATGAAGCACCATATACAGAGATCAAAGTTTGTATGTCCTCAGTTGCAGGTACACTGCCCTGCATGCAAATGAGAAACAGATATACTTCCCCGTGGCACTATCTGCCAAAGCTGGGTTGCATGTTTTACTGTTTTTGCAAATGACAGGCATTTGTCTCACATTTGCATACCAAGCACAATATTTTCCTTCTGTTTATTAGGAAGATACACAGAGGAACTTAGATTTTTTGACAATGTGGGGCATATTACGGACCGCAGTCGCTGAGCCCGTAACCCTTTTTTTGTGCCCTGTGTGAACCCATAGAAATACATGGCAATCACACCTTCCCAAACTATGCTTTTGTGCATGATACCTTATATTGGTGTGAGTTTTTTGTGTTACGCTGGAAATCTTTTTTTTTCTTTAAAGCACATTGTGACAGATGGGCCTCACCAGTTGTCCACATCCATATCAAAATCAAAAATACTGCACAATTGAAGTTACATTGGTCTTCCAAAACCTGTATGACAACAAAATGAACACAAAGGCTGCATTCACACTACCGTATGGGGGACGTATTGGCAAAGCCCCCACCCCATAGATGACAATGGCCGCACGTGTATCACTCTGTACACGGGGAAAAGATAGATGTCCCAGTGCCAACCCATAGGCAATGCATTTCTATGGAGAAGGGAGGGCTCTGCATTGCACTGGACGTATGCCCACCATACGTTTGTGTAAATGCAGCCAAAGGTGCAAATTGGTAGATATGGCAATTTTAAAACATGTTGGACTCTCCTTCAGTCTTTTAATTTACCAATATAGATCTGTTGTTATTTCTGCACATCTTTGTTGAAATGTAAGGTAAAGCCCCTGGATCAGAAATGTCTTTTTACCTCATCAGCCAGATATTCCTGTCCATAAAAAGGCCACAGATAGTGGGTCATGTGATCTCTAACTGTCCATGACCAATCTACCTTCCAGAAATCTACCACCAAAAGCAAGCATGATAAACCAGGGTCTCATCCTTCTCCCTGCTCACTCAGCACTTCCCATTCCCTCTACCTGCTGTAATCTCACAGTGAGAAGGGAGAAGTGCTCCTGCACAATGTAACAGCCGGTGAAGCTACAACACAGAGGGGCTCTGCTAAAGTCCCCCCAGAGCCCTTCTGGCTCATTGGCATAAGTTGATAGAGGGAATGAGTCCATGGATAACAAATATAAAATTACCACAGTCAGATTACTGGATCTATGAGTAGGTGTCTGTGGTTTATCATGATGCATTTTGATGGTAGATTTCTATCTCCACCCATTTCATGAAGTGAAATGGCACCAGATGACATAAAAGCCGATTCAGAAATGTGGATTTACTTTACCTTTCAAGAAAGCAGTTCAGAACATTTAATGGATGTATATTGCTAAATTACCTAATATCCTGACTCTAAAACTAGCACAGGCATAAACAAAAATCATGAGTAAAAGTGGCCAATCCCTTTACATTACTTTAAGAAACTGAAATCTTGTTTTTTTTTTTTTTGTTTTTTTTTTTTAATGCTATATTGTCTAAAAATAAGTTGTTAATGGCTTTTCCAGGAATACCTGCGGGGGCTGGGACAGGCAATTGTCAACTCTGTACTTCCAGAAGCTTTGGGGTTTAATAGTACCTGCTATGTGAATGTAGCCCAAGGGTACATAAGACCTCCTCATGTCATTGCCATTTAGGCTCTTTTCAATCCGGGGATTGGGGAGCCGTAATCTGCATTCATAAAATGTTGCTAGATCACGTTACCCATACAGGTCTATTATAAGCAGTAACAGTCCACAAAATATAGAGGAGGCACCCACCTCTATTCTCTACATGGTGCACTTCGGCCCTGGTAAAGCACACAGTTGTGTGAATGGTGCGTTTTGATTGCATTTTGAGACTCAATCCAAAGGCTCCAACCTTGATCACATGCTCCGGTAACATTGCGTTTCCATCACGTTTGCTAAACCCACCCTCCTGCAAACAACAAAGCTGCACTTTCCTTTCAATACTTGGAAATGTATGGTGTTTAGACAGGTGCTGTACATTAACCCCTCTGTGACCGAGGGTCATTGGTGCCTGAATGTCCAGGTCAATTTTCTGCATTTCTGTTCTGCTCTTCTTTAAAGGACGATATCTTTGAAACCCCTTTACTAGTCATGACAATTTTGTCTTTTTCAATTTTTTTTTTCATGAATGTAAGACTTTAAAGGGGTTCTCCGGTCATAGCAAGTTAGGTCCTATCCACAGGACCCCCATGAATCACAACAACGGGGGTCCGTTGTATCCATGTTGCGCCCAAGGTTACTGGAGCAACCAGTTGCACAATCTTCGTCTTCAATCATGTGTGATCGGCTGCTCTCTTCATCTCGAGGTACGTCAGGGGTACTATGGACCCCACCGATCAGCAAATAAGGCCCTATGCTGTGAATAGCCCTAACTTGCTATGGCTTGAGAACCCCTTTAACTTGATAGAATAATTTTATTGATCTTGCAGATTCAGACGCAGATGGTGCATGTACATTTGCAAAGTGCTTTCTGCCCTCAGCTGACATGCTGGAGGGGGACTTTTTTTTTACGGCAACTTTTACAGTGATATTTCCAGTTCTGTATCACAGTTCAGGAGATATAACCGGTTACAGTGTGACACTGCACGGGGCTTGTGCAATTAGGATGTACAGTTTGGCATTTGTGAAGGGGTTAAAATATGCTTCAATAGAACCAATGCTTTGAAGGAGAAATATTTTAGCTCTTGGTGTTATTTATTATTAGTGCTATTCAGCATGCTGTGGTCTTTTTTTAAATTTATTTTTTAATGCAGAATCAATACCAAATTGGAGACATATGGACAATGACTACATGAGGTCTGGACTCTGCTACTTCTAGTCACCCTGAGGGTGATGCCACACGTGGAATTTTCAGTCAGTTTAAAACCGCATGCGTTTTTTACCATTTACAATGCATTTGTCTCCTTTGAACCTGTTTATCTTATTAGAAAAACAGCTTCAAAGCAGCCAAACACATGCTAATCGGTAAACTACGAATGCTTCAAAAAAGACCAAAAATGGCACGTGTGGCATCACCCTTGGGCTACATTCACACAGAATGTGTGCCCGCCGTGCTACGCACGTGTCGGCGCCAGGGAGGGGAAGCGGGCGCTCTGCCGCCCCTCTCCATAGAGTAACATGGGGCACAGCGCCGCATTCCAAGAAAAGGTAGGACATGTCCTATCTTTTCACGGCTATCGAACTGTACGGTGCCGCACGCCCATTGTTGGCCAATGGGGGATGTATATCCGACATATATGATTCGCCATATGTACGTCCCCCCAATGGCTGTGTGAATGAGGCCTTACGGTGCAGCCACACGTTCAGTTTTTCAGATGCAGTTTTCGGAGCCAAAAGCGGGCGTGCGTGAGTTGCGACTCCTCCTACTTGTACTCGGTACCTTGTTTAGGCATCAAACTGCATCTGAAAAACTGAACGGGTGGTAGAACCCTAAAAATTTTAGTTTAGAAGCATACGTATTCATGAGAATAGCAGCAGGTTTTACACTAGGATTTGTTTTCCAGTTCCTGCAGTGTTGGCATGCTGTATGCTGCAGACAGTGGGTTTTCAGTGTTATTTGGCTTGTGAATTATTTTTAATGTCTAGAAAGCTCAGTCTGTTCATAAGCTTCATGGTCTTGTGCCTTCCCTACATGGTCTCACAGCTGCTCTGTAACAGTGGAGGTTTGCTGTATGTTAAATCCATTACTGGACAGGGAACCAAAACAAGTATAGAAGAAAGACTTGGACTTATGCCGTTATGATCCATTGTATAGAATTATTCAATTAACATTTTTGCTGTATTTGGATGACCACGTGAAAAAAAACTTGGTGTGGAATTGGATTGTATTGTCTATGCAGTCTTCCACAGTAAAATCTGCTCGTATAAACACTATGAGGGAGATTTATCATAAGCCGGAGCTCCAGCGCTGGCGTATGATAGTGATCACAACCCCCATGTTGTGCCGGATACATCAAGAAGCCTGGGCATCAAGTCACTTGTAGCAGTAAAATATTTTCAGCCACATACCCCACTAGTAATTATTTTAAAAAAATATATATATTAATAATAGTCAGTTGTATCATTACCTGACTTCAATATTTTATAAATGTTATTACAGTATTTTGTGAGAGTATATTTTACTTTAAAGGCAAAGGAGAGATTGGACCTTGTTGTGAACATGAGCTATAAGTGAGATTAATTGGGGTAGGAAACTTGTTGAGTTTTCATGGAATTTCTGAGATTTTGATATTGATGATACTTACTAAACTAAACCCCTTGAATGGAATCTATCTATTCCGTTAGAACCGATGGTACGTTTCCATGTAAGTTTGTTAGTTGTAGCGAATGCGTGGGAATAGGGCACAAATGCCCCCCAGCCCACTTCCCTGCCATCCATTGCCCCTTTGCAATTGTGACTATGTCAGGGCTTCGATGCCATTTTTCTGGCATATTTAAAAATTTTAATTAAGGATAATGAATTCCCTGTATTTTGAAGGTGTTTTCATATGTAATATGTAAAGTTTTGGGTAAATGGGGAAACTAGGGCGATGGTTTGTGTGAATGTTTTTTTCATTTGGAAATATTAATGTATAATTGTATACATTTAATCACATAAAAGACCCATGCGGGACATTTACAGTTTTTGTTTTTATTTAAAAAAAAAAAAAATTCTTTTTTTTTTCCTTCACAAGTTTTCCATTGTTGGGGCAACTGTAAGAAAGACAGTTTATAGGAGGAATTAATCTAATCCCTGTGGGGACAGACGTCTAATAAACCACTTTTACCCTCTCTCAATGCTTCTCTCTATGCTGTCCTTGACAATTAGAGACCTGCGATCTTTGCAAGAGCAGGAGACACTGTAGCACCACCAAAATATGTTTCTCTAGACTAGGTAACTGTGACGTCCACCTTCAAAGGTTGGTGTACAATCATAAAGAGGCAAAAATTTTTGGGACCCAACCATTGGTCCTCCTATCAATGAGCTGATGGACCTTGTAAACAATAAGGGTTAGCAAATCCTCAAAACTTATTAATTTTCAGCACTAATAATTGGTTATCAATGTAGTAGTCTTGAAAAACCCCCTTAATGCTATATGGACACATGGTGCATTTGTAAAACACGGTATACAATATGAATTTTGAAAGACCCTTTCATGCATCTGAAAAACTCCACAAGAACCTGCTTCTTTTGCAAAAATTTTTATGTAAGATTTATATTGTGTTTGAAATGTGCTATAAATTCGACTTATTTTTATACCCCATAGGTTTTTTGCTGCCCATTCTGTGCTTATGTTAGTCCCTCTGAAGAACAGGTCCAAAGTCATGCTGTGTCTCAGCATGCTCTGCAGCCTACTTTTCGCTGCCCATTATGCCAAGAAAAGTTAACAGGAACTGGAAATCTGCGAGTGCATCTGGGACACGGACACAATGTAGTGTCGGAATGTGTGGAGAAGTTGTTACAGGTGGTGAGTATTTTGCTTAAACAGGGGAATTAATGTGAACCTCAAATGGTCACTAGTGGACCTAACTTTTATAGATGGTTTCCATAAATTTGTTTTTACATTGATGATTGTGGGATAACTACAGACAATGTTGAAGTAGAAGCTGCAACTAGGCCCGTGTGACTGAAGGAGACAGCATTATAAATAGTTTATGATTGTTGTGGGGCCGTAGTAGCTTTGGATTTGCCTCTTGTTGCTATGTAACTTGTTATGTAATGTTTTCCAGGCACAAAAAGTTAATATCAATTTTAGGACCAGACTTATTCCTTTGAGAGTGATTGAGGAACCCGATCCACCTATTACAGAGAATGCACCTTCCAGTAAGTATCATAACCTCATGTTTGTACCCCAGTGTCACTTTGTCTGTTGTGTCTCGATCCAAGTCACTTTGTGGTTTGATAATGTGTCATTTCAAAAGCAGTTTTTTTTTGTTTTTTTCCCCAGCTGACTATTTTTGTATTTTTGCACAGGTGAAGTTGCAGAATCTTCGCCTCCAGAATCCCCTGGTGACAATTCCACAAACCCTGCTGAGGCTGTAGACGGTGTTGGCGATAATGAGAAAGCACAAGATGAAACTGCGTGTCCTTTTTGTCCCCTGATTTCTGAAAATTCTCAAGATTTAAGAACACACTTGGAAAAGGATCACTCTGAACTAAGTCCATCTGATATTCAGCAAGCGTGTGAAGGACGTGGCCGTGAAGTGGATATTCTTGAGCAGGAGGAGAGAAAAGGCTCACAGGAAAACACACCTACTCAACCTCAACAATCTATATACCGAAAAACTGCCAACTTTGCCATGGACAAGTTTATGGATCCTTCAAGGCCTCATAAATGTGTTGTGTGTAAGGAGTCCTTTACCCAAAAAAATATACTGCTTGTACATTATAACTCTGTATCTCACTTGCACAAAGTGCGTAAAGCCTCTCTTGACCCTTGCCTTTCCACCAGAAGCGAGTCTGGAGTAGGAACCACGGGACATGGTGTGCAGACGGGACAAGACAAACCTTACAAGTGCACAGTGTGCCATGTATCATACAACCAAAGCTCAACATTAGAAATCCACATGCGATCTGTACTACACCAAACCCGATCCAGGAGCTCAAAGCAGGATCCTGCCAAGACTTCCTCAGAAAAGCCTCAAAGAGACTCTGGAATTAAAAGTGAAACAATTCCTGACAGTAAAGGAGAGGCAACTGATGCACAAGGAATTGATGTTACTAAGAAGAGACAACAGCAACTTGGACATTGCATGGGTGTCCCACTATTACCTACTACCATTGCTCCTCCGCCAATGTCCCTTTCAATGGATTTATCTAGACCACCACTTGTCCAGCCTTCTCCACTATTTACACCATCCTTACTTCCTTCGTTTCCACTTATACCAGAAACCCTTTTGAAACTCCAGCGTCAACAGCAACAACTTCTCCTTCCATTCTACCTTCAAGAGCTCAAAGTCACTGGAGATGGGAGTTCAGCTCCTTTACTACCCTTTGGAGGAGCCCAGCAGCCTCCGCCTATCAAAGATGAAGGGGATCAGCCAAGTGCAACTCCCAGACAAGCAACTGAGAAAGATGAAAAAATTCCAGATGAGCGTGATGCAGCCACTGGAGAAACAAGTACTTCACAGAATCCAGAAAATTCTTCCAAGGTTTCTGGAGACCCCACAGGGTCCGCAGCACGAGCTTTGCTAGAAAATTTTGGCTTCGAGTTAGTCACGCAATATAATGAGGGGAGACAGCCATTAACTTCCCAGGCACCGCCTCAGCCACGGCCTCCTGCTCCACCACTTGAAACAATATCTGCTCCTTGCACTGAGAAATTGCAGTGTGGTACTTGTGGCAAACTTTTCTCAAATAGACTGATCCTTAAAACACATGAAGAGCACATGCACCAGCGTTTACTTCCATTTGAAGCTTTGAGTCGCTATGCTGCCAACTTTCGCCGTACCTATGATAGCCACAACCCTTCTGGAACTAATTCTGATATGACAGGGTCAGCAGTAACTCCTCTGGACTTTTCTGTTAATTCTCAGCTTTCTCAGTGTGCTAAAGAAATGGAGCAACAAGAAGCTATACTTGAGCATGGTGTTACAATTGAACAGCTCAGTTTCCTGCAAAGTCTTTTCGATTTTCCAGGCCATTTGCTTGAAGAACAAATTTTGTGGGTAGCTGATAAGACTGGACTGTCCCCTGCAACTATTAAACACTGGTATAAGCAAAAAGAGAATATTATTCAAGAGAATCCAGAAGAAGAAACAGAGGAAGGTTTGCGACTTGATCGATTTGGTCATCGTCGTTTCTCACGTACAAAATTTTCAGAGTTTCAGACCCAGGCTTTGAATAGCTTCTTTGAATCCAGTGCATACCCAAGAGATAGTGAGGTAGAACAATTGTCAGAGTTGTTGGGCCTTTCTGGTAGAGTGGTGGTTGTGTGGTTTCAAAATGCTCGTCAAAAGGCACGAAAACAAGCTGCAGAAACTGGGTCATCTCCCTCACCCCCTCTTATTCTTGGTCAACCAGGGGAACGCCCAGCTGCCAATAGCAGAATTCCACCTTGTCGAAAGTGTAGTATTACGTTCCCTTGTATATTTCAGCTTATTCGTCACTTAAAAATGTGCTATAAAGATCAGATTGAAGAAACAACTGAAGTACAAGAAAAGGAAGCGGAAACAGATAAAACTAAACAAAAAGAAGATCCTATGCCTGACCTCATCAGCAACCAAGAAAAGAATGAAATCAAGAAAAATGAACAAGAAAATGAGCAAAGTGGTGATGTAGAAGACCAAATGGAACCCATAACTGCAGTCACTAAAGAAAATACTGTGTCACCTAAAGATGATGAAGGGAACGCTAAACAGACTGATCATACTGATCAAGCAGCAGAACCGAGTGAACAAAATGAACCACCACTTTCAGTTTTGGCTGATCAGAACCAAAACAAAACCGTAACAAGTAGTGGGCCTCTCTCAGCACCTCTAATGGATCTCTCTCTCCTTATTCCAGCTGGGACTGGGGATGTGACCTGTCCTAGAAAAAGAAAACATGAGGAAGAGAGCCTGTCTCCAACTGGTAGCGAAGGTGGGGATGAGCCTCCCCGAGACAAGCGTTTAAGGACCACAATATTGCCAGAACAACTTGATATTTTACATCGATGGTATCTGCAAGATTCCAACCCAACACGAAGTACTCTAGAACGTATATCTCTTGAAGTAGGTTTAAAGAAGAGAGTAGTTCAAGTTTGGTTTCAGAATACAAGAGCTCGTGAGCGTAAAGGTCAGTACCGAGGGGGAGTGCCATCATCTTCCGCTCCCAAACAGCAAGATGATTCTGAAGGGTCAAAAAGAGAAGGAGCAAATTACTACTATAGTGCACCTCCAAGCCAAGTGGTGCCCCAGTTACCAGCAAAATCGGGCTCATCGGCTGTGCAAACTACATGTTCTTTAATACTACCTAAACCTTCAGCTACTGGCAGTGTTACAACGGCTCCAGTTACAAAGCCTTTGGTCAGTCAGGCACTTTCGGGAATACTAAGTGCCACACATGTTTTGCCAAGTTTAGTTAATCCTTCACAAGCTATAACTAATCTTGCTAATTCTCAGGCTTTGCCTGGCCTTGTCAACCCGCCTCAAGCGTTATCTGGCTTGGTGAACCCAAACCAAACATTTACTGGCCTTGTCAATCCAGCCCAAGTACTTACTAGCCTTGTAAGTACTTCCCAACCTTCACAAGGTTTACTACTGGCGTCATTCACAGCCAAGCCTGCACCTCAAATCTTATTGCCATCAACCCCAGATGTTAAATTGCATTCCATAGCAAGTCAGCAAATTTCTTCCCAGCCATTAGGAGGGCAGCCCGTAGAGCCTGAAAAAACGTCGACACCATTATTTCCTGAGATTGCTGATATCGCTAAAGTCATACCTTCAGACCACCAAACAACTGAGAACCAAACTGTAGAGAACCAAGACAGAAATAACCAAAAATTTGTTGAGAAAGAAGCCACAAAAAACATGGAATCTCTTATGCACAGTCCACAAGGAGGAGACATTAGTGATTCATCAAGTTCAGATCCTGGACCTTCTAGTCCTGGTAAAGGAGCTTTAAATTCTGAAGGATTTTTGGGTTCTTCTGGAGCAAGACGTTACCGTACCCAAATGAGTAGTTTGCAGTTACGGATACTAAAGGCCTGTTACGCTGAATATCGTACTCCAAGCATGCAAGAGTGTGACTGTCTTGGGGGAGAGATTGGACTGCAGAAAAGAGTTGTGCAAGTTTGGTTCCAGAATGCAAGAGCCAAAGAAAAAAAAGCCAGACTACAGGGTTTAGTTGGTACAGCCTCTACAAATGAGGGACCTCAACCTACAGAATGTACCCACTGTAATGTAAAATATGGGCCTACCATCCCATGCCGTGCCCACATATTCTCCCGGCAGCATATTGCAAGACTACGTGTATCAATACAACAGCAACTAAAGGAAGAAAGCCGTTACCGGGACACTCACCCAGGTGGAGGAGTAGCTCCTGTTTCCGAAAGCAAACCAGCCTCACAGATTCTCAACTTCCAGAGTCCTGCCACAGTGACGCCTCAAATCCAGAGGCTCACACCATTGCTGATGCCTGGTCAGGGCATACCTGCACCAATCGGTGGATTGGCAACTTTCAACACAGGTAAAATACAATTTGAAAATCGGGAATATTTTAAAAGATGAATTAGGTTGTAACGGTTAATTTTAAAAATTGAAAAGGCCAGCTACAATAAGATTTTAACGTTCGGTAAAAACACTTTTTTTTCATGGTATGGCATAAAAAAAACATGAACAATGGTACCACAATATCAATTACATTATCTAGAAATGCTGTATCTTGCTGCATTACATTATATCAGTGCGCTGAGTTTTTAGGGGCTCTAAAAGGTTTTGTTCATTAAGTTAGGCTGCCTCATTTAACCCTACCCATCTGCAGTAGTATTAACTTCAAAATTGGAGTCACTGGTCGCTGTAAAAAAAATTCCTTGGTTTCATATTTTTTTTTTTTTTTTTTTTCAATTTTGTTTTTAAATCCACTAGTTTGTGGGGCTCACTTTTTTTCTTACATGTGTGTAAATGCGGCCTCAGCATATGTCCACACTGCCCGTTTCTGTGCTGCTGCAGAGTCATTGGTGGGTGGGGTCCACTCATGTGCAAGTGACAGTAGAGAAGATTGCCTTAACCACAAGCTCAGGCAAGAATAGGATCTGCACTTTGTGTATTCGGATCACACACAGGGCTGTTGAAACCACAACTTTGTCTATGAGCCCATCGAAAATGCAATTGTTCATGTACTACCCATTGAATTAATTGATAGCATATGGACAAAAACAAGAGTACCCCATGTGCAGGTAGGCTAAGAGATACATTTTGACAGTGAGATAATTTGCACAAAAAAAGTACATCAGAATTTTTTAAAAATAGATTTTACTAATGCTATTTATCAGACAATATGGATAAGGTCCTAACTACTAGACTACTACAGTCAGCCATAAAGTACAAATTTCTAATATACTACAGAATTCACTTAACTAACATGCACCACCTCCTCACTAGGTTTCCCATAAAAAAAAATGTAGAACTACAGAAAGAAGATTAGTCACAGTAAAATCTTACCTCACCTGTAAAACCACTTTTCTGAAAAACGAATCACTGAAATCATGTGCACCAAAATCTTTCCTGCATGATTCCGCCTTCTCACTAGATGATGAGGACTTTGTGTCCGCAACCATGTAGTCTACGTATGTCATTGTCAATGTGAGAAGAATGACATTGGCCGAGTCAGATGAAAAAAGAATGAAGAAAAACCGTTAATAGAAAAACCGTTTATGTTAACATATTTTGCACCATTGTCACAAAACCTGTCACAACAACCATAAAGAAAACCTACCATTTGATTTGATGCATTATGAAGCAAACATACCTTGAGAATGCTGTATCTACAATGATGCAGGATCATATCTGGGTCAATCCCTGTGCTGTGTGGTTTTGCTGAAAAAACTATTCTAAAATTATGATAATGAAGCTCTGTCCCTTCTGTGGCTAGCTCAGCGCTTCTCCTTATTATTAATGCACTGCTCACTTGATGAAGTAATCCCTTGGTTGTGCCTGAAGGCAGAATAATCAATTGCTGCACCATCCCTCAGCTGCTGTGTTTGAGTGATCCAGCTCAGCTTGATTAGTCTTGTCTGGAATAAGCCCCATGTGTAATACAAGATCTGTGTAATTTGTGCAATTCAGCTTTCCCAAGGTTTTTCAGCAAAACCACTCAACTCCGGGATTAAACAGGATATGATCTTGCATCAGTGTATTTACAGCATTCTCAAAATATGTTTGGCTCATAATGCTTTAAATCAAATGGTTGATTTCCTTTAAAGGGCATCTACCACCAGAATGAAGAATTGTAAAACATGCCCACTTACCGTATATACTCGAGTATAAGCCGACCCGAGTATTAGCCGAGACCCCTAATTTTACCAACAAACTGTGAAAAACTACTGACTCGAGTATAAGCCGAGGGTGGGAAATGCATTGGTCAACCCCCCCCCCCCCAATAGTATACAGCCTGCCAGCCCCCTGTAGTATACAGCCTGTTAGCCCCCAGTAGTATACTGCCTGCCAGCCGTCATGTAGTATACAGCCAGCCCCTAGTAGTATACAGCAGCCTGCCCCCACAGACCTTAAAAAAATAAACTTGTATACTCGCCCTCCCGATGTCAGCGCGTCCTGTCTTCTTTCTCCTCCGCGGCTCCTCTTCATTCTTCCGGCATGGACACGGCCATCTTTTCTTCTAGCAGGCGCATACTATGACGCGGCCGCTGCTGACGTATGTGCGGCCATGAAGAAAACATGGCCGCGTCAATGCCAGAAGAGAGAAGAGGAGCCGCTGAGAAGAAAGAAGACAGGCCGCGCTGACGTCGGAGGGTGAGTATTTAAGTTTATTTTTTTTAACTGGGGAAGTTTTTTTTTTATAATAGACTCGTGTTTAAGCCGAGGGGACGTTTTTCAGCACATTTTTTTTTTGTGCTGAAAAACTCGGCTTATACATGAGTATATACGGTACATACTGGTGTGTTTTCTCTCTGGCAGGATCCACTCTTTTTTTAGCTTCTTAAGCCCTTGTTTTTAGGAAAAAAGTTTAAAGCCCGGAGCTCCTCATCTCATTTGCATAAAAAAGTTTTTTTCCCCCTAAAACAAGGGCTTAAGAAGCTAAAAGAAAAGCAGATCCTGCCAGAGGGGGCACACACCTTCTTCATGTAAGTGTGCTTGGTTTACAATGCTTCTTTCTGGTGGTAGATTTCCTTTTAAGACTGGTTTCTGGGCAAAAGTATTAATGGAGTCTTTAATACTGCATGGCATGGGGGTACTTCCATAGTGGATGCCTTACTGTGCGTTCAGAGTAGGGTTGTAGGGTCACTGCAGGCCCTTCTGCAATCAGCTGATTGTGTAATTATGTCTTAATGATATCATAGTTCAAATGTTCAAACCACAGCCCTATTACAAACGCGGCACGCCACTTTTCATTTTCCATTTCGGGTCATGGCTGCTCCTCTACCTAAATAGGTGAAAACAATCTTAAATTGTCCCTTTTAGAATATTTTCCCTATCAGATTTAAAAATGCTTAGGAGAGATGCACCTTCATGCAAGACAAACGGCAACCATACGATACCCAGTGGGTTTTGAGCCCAGATTGTATTAATTACAATATAGTTTGCAATTTGGACTCTTCACTTCTGATGTTGGATTGGAAAGTATGCTTGCTTATTGGGACAATTGTGATCAAACTTTCAATACAATGTCACTCACCGTAAAGTAGTCATGTGTGATTTTTTCACTTGGTATCAAGATGAAAAAGCAGCTCCTTTTAATTGTGGTATGTATCTAAGGGAAATAACAATAAAAAGAATGTATACGGTGCTTCATATAATCATTTGGATCACCATTACCATTATTCTGAACCACAAAGTCATTGTGACAGCCCTACTGAATATTAACCCCTTCCCGCCACAGCCCTCTTTCGTTTTTGTATTTTCACTTTTCACTCCCCTCCTTCAAAAACGCATTCGCGCCGTATTCTTGTGGGCTCGGATTTTACGGATTTCACTGTACGCCCCAAATGACATGCCTACTTTATTCTTTGGGTTGGTACGATTACGGGAATAAAAAATTTGTAAGGTTTTATAATGTTTTCATTCATTGACAAAAATTACAAAAATTTTTTTTTTTTGCCATCTTCTGGCCCTAATAACTTTTTTTATACTCTGGTGTACAGAGCTTTGGGAGGTGTAGTTTTTTGTGACTTTTTAACCCCTTAATGACCGCCCTATTGGCTTTTTACGGCGGTCATTAAGGGTACTTCTTCTGACGCGTACGCCTTTCTACGGCGGTGCGTCAGAAGAAGATTTCGGGACACCGGGTCTCGCTGGTGCCGGTGTCGTGCTGTGATATCACAGCCCTGACGTGGCACTAACACCCGGATCGGAAAAATATACACAGCGATGACACAGTACAGGGATAATACATACAGTGATGTCACAGTACATGGATAATACACATGCAATATGCAGCACTTACAGGCTATGGAGAGGGCTCAGCCCGTGAGCCCTCTCCATGCACCCGCACCTGGCGTATAACGTAGTCGGTAAGGGGTTAATGGAAAAAGTCTATTACAGAAGTCTATCTACAATTGATACCCCTTTAAGTTTTCAACCGTAGTGTAAAATTTTAGTAATGCGATGACCTCCTTGGCACTGTTGGTGTAGAATAGTAGATGAAATAAACCTGGGAATCACATGTAGGCCGCTTAGACAAGTAGAAACCTCCAATTTACAGATGTGGGAGACTTTTTATGGTAATTAGGCACATGAAATCGAACGTTTTATCCAGTAGGCAAATGTACTTAGTTGTCCATTAAAATGGTACTATAAAAAGGTCAACTCATATTCATACGACATTTTTAAGAGCACATAGACATCATGGAGGAGTTTCTGAGGAAAATCTGTTCTAGTTGCCCATGGAAACCAGTCAGAGCTCAGCTTTAGGCTATATTCCGTACCATAGCGGGCAACGGCAGCTCACCCCTGCCCCTCTCCATAGGAAGTAATGGCGCACAACCCTGATATGTCCTCCTTTAAGTCCATCAGACTAGCCATACATATTCAGTGACAGAGTGTGAAGGATGCATGATCTCTTTAACATTTTAATGTATTATATGCTGGTCCATATATATCTGACGTGCATACCTGGTCTGGCCTGACGTAGAATTACATTTATAGGTGTGCCACTAGCCTGACATGACCACTTCCTCATCCCTACACACCCACTTGGCATGGAGGTGGCATAAGGGGGAAAATGAGCACAATTCCTGGTAGTGCGTCAAGTTACAAGATCTGATAAATGCCCCCACCAATGTTTCTTTGTTAAATTTCACTGGATGAAATGCTATTGTCTATTTTAATTCACTGAAGACTAACGTGTGAGGAGAACTTGCCCATAGGGAGCATTACTGTGCCTGGTATGTCTCTAGAGATGACAGAAAAAAATGAAACCAAACCAATGGATATATGACATCAACTACAAAGTGCAATGGCAGTGATGAAGAATGATGTGCTGAATGATCTCACTTCACTGTTTTGCCTATTATATCAGTGATAGAACTTATTATTATAATTTTTTTAATAAATAACATAAACCATTTTCACAAGTAATAGCACATCAAATCTATAGTAATAGTTGCCAATTACCAAATTCAGGTGTCTAATGATAGAAGTTTAAAAATGTGTACAGTTACTTTACACATCTTATTTGAGGGCTTTGTTTATGCCTCAAAAATTGTGACCTCCCTCCATTTTCAGTTTACACATATTCTTGGTACAAATGAAAATACGTTTTTGTATTAGATTGAAAAATGTTCCCCATAGACTCTATGGGGGAGATTAATCATATTTGTCTGAGACCAAAATTGTTCTAGATGCTTATGCCAACCAATCAGAGCTCAGCTCTCATTTTATAAACCGCTGTGGGAAAACAAACTATCTAGTGATTTTTAGAACTATAGAGAGATCACTTTTAGCCACTGGTAATATTGGACTTGTGTGTTTGCTGCATATATTTTAACCAATATATCCATATTGCATGGGCTGTAAATGCATAATTCCATAACATTTTAAGAGGACCCATCATCTATCCTGGGACAACTACTTTATTAAATAGATAAATTCTATGTTATCCTATTCCTCTGTTATTTTTTCCTAAAAAATAAATGAATAAATCAACAACTGATGGCCACCCTTCCTATGTCAAAGGGGCATTTCACAGTTTGGTACTGTAACACCTAGCTGTGAATAAATTTTTTTTAGCAGAAATAACAGAGAAACAGGACACTGCTGTTAGTAAAAATTAAAAGTGTTATATTGGGAGGATAACAAAGATATCCCAATAGGCAAAAGTTCCTCTTTCCAGGCACAAATTACCATCAGCCAACACTTCAGCTTCCACCTTTTTCTTACTAACAAAAATTTACATTTTCTGTTTCAAGATATAAAAGACGTAGAGTAGGGTGGATGATTTAGTCTTTGGAACCACAATTTTACACCTGCTTCACTTACTGCTTATTCTCCTTCTTTTTAATAACATTGATTTTAAAACATTATGACCCACTTCACTCATCATGAATTTTTCTCTAATCTTAGGTCCTCCTCCTAGTCTCATTGGGATGACTTCTTCTGTACCTCCAGCTTTACTGCCTCGTGCAGCACCATCTGCCCCTGCTTCTTCACACACTACTAGTGATACCACTAAGGACTCCTCACAACCTGCATTAACCTCTGAGGCCACTGGTCCCTCGGCTTTGAAGGCTGCTCCTCTGATGGGGGCACCTTTTATGCCATTTTCACTTGCTCCAGCTAACACTCCTTTGTTCACCCCCCAAATACAAGGCCCATACTTTCAACAGCTATATGGATTAAAGAAGCGTCTATTTCCAATTAACCCTGTAATTCCCCACACACTTCTAGGGCTGCTCCCAGCACCACTTAAACTTGCTCCAGAGACACCGTCATCCCGTAAGCCAGAGGCCTCCCAGACGAAAGCTACAAGTGAAAGCAGTGGGCATCGGGAATCTACAGTGGCAGAGGAAGAAGGTTTGGAGCGAGATGATGACTTAGAAGATGAAGATATTCCAATGGTGGATGTGGCCATTAGGTACCAGTGCCAACGCTGCAAGACCTCTTATGATGAAGAGGGAGAGGCAGAAGCTCATCAAAGGGCAGGCTGTTACACTGGCCCTCCTCCACATCCACCTCCCCTTAGAGTGAGGGTGTGTACCTATCACTGCCTCTCCTGCCAAGTACTACTGCAGGGTCCCGCAGCTCGAAGCCAACATCTGAGGTCACAGCAGCACCGCACGCAAAGTGCATGCAGTGATGGAGCATCCTCTGCAATACCTCAACTCAGGCCAAAGAGTGCTGCTACCTCTGTACTCATGGCTTTATAGAGACACTTTACTGCTGTCTCACACTTCAGCTTTAAGGCTGTCTCTCTATTTTATTTCACTTCTTGTGTATGTTTCATTTACCACCTAGAGTGTTTGTGTCTCTTCCCTTTTTATGTGATTGTATCCCTATTTGTGTCTGTCTGTTACAAATGAAGCATTCCCTCACTCAAGGATGCTTCCCCACCCTTTAACCTGCTGGGGAGACACTTTCCCTGCTCTCGCGACTGTCTCCCCAGCTTGTATGTGTGTCTCTCCAGCAGGGACGTATACACAAAGATATACATCACAACGCAGGCCAAAAAGAAAAATGAAAAACCCTAAAACCTCGGCATAGAAAAACTGAGAACCCAAAGCTTTTCTGCATTTCCTGAACCTGGTGCCAAAACAAGAGTGACTTTCCCCTGTCTATGAACTTTTACCCAAACTCCCTGACTTAGGGAGAGGGAATGACTGAACAATAAACCAATGAACAGGGGGAGGGGAAAAAAAAAACTTACTATAACCAAAAGTTCCAAGACTCATGGAACCAAACAAGAGGCGATGGCCGCTCTGCTGTCACACATGCATGTACACATGTGTGTACATGGAGATTTTGGAAATTTTATTTCAGATGTGGAATACAGCACCTCTCACCCAGTGACTTGAACTTTGTAATACTAGGGGGTGTTAGCGCACTCCAAGAACTCTCGCTGTGATGCTTTAACCATTTGTGGAGGGGACAAGGGAAGGGCTTTATCTCTGGGTAGGGTTTTGGGGGTAGGGACATTTTTCACTCCCTTGCTCCCCTGTATCGCTCTCCCCATACCTCACTCTCAATGTTTTAAGCTTGGGGAAATTTTTTTGGGGGTTGGGAGGGTGGGATTGGGATATTAAACCACCAAACAAGGAAATTCAAGTAAAAGTACCAAACACAAAAAAAATAATTACAACCTTTTGAATCCAAAGTTACATAAAAGTGAAAAAATGATCACACCAAAAAAATGAAAAAAAGATGGATGGGAAGATCGGCATCTAAAATGGACACCGATATGTATTATGGGTTACAGAAAATGCTGTGTCACTACATTTAGTTCATCACTCAGAGCAGCATGGCATCTACATCAGAGTACATAAACGGGCATGTGTTTGGTGTGGACTCCCCTACCTGAACAGTCTAGCTAGGGTTACTAACACTTCTGAAATAACCATCTCTAACTTTTCTCATATTTCAAACATTTCCTCACCGTTCTAAGTCTTCCTTTTTTTCTTATCTTGTGTAACTGTCTTGATCCTCGTCTCACACGTATTACGTATAAGATGGTCTGGCTGCTGATTTCTGTGAGGCTAGCCAGCTGCCTTTTAAGAATGGGGTATCCTAACTCTCTCCAATAACAGATGGGGGGGGGGGGGCTTAGGCATGTTAGATTTACACATGCTCGTGTATTATGCCTCTTTGCCCATTTGAAACACGTAAACCTGTGTGTTTGGTCAATAGCTTTCTAAGGTGGATGGGCAAGATAAGATACAATTAAATTGGCTACTAGTTTTAAAAATTAACATGGATATAGCATGAGTGTACATTAACGAGACCAAAAATTACCCATTTCCTCATGAGATACACATGAATTTAAAAATCGCTGCATTGAACACATATTCTATAAACTACTGGATACTTTCGATTCTGCAATCATTCTCAAGCTATATTAAACTTTCCTGCCAATCATATATCACAAATGTCTTATAACATTTCCTACTGTCTCATTCTTCAACTTTCATAATAACCTTGCTCCATTGCACCCTTCTACCACTAACCAGATACCTTTCCATGCCAGATTTTATTTTACTCTTGCCAAACGCGTTTCTAATTATACCTGTTCTGTAGCGACTCCTGAAAATTATATGAAAATTGCTTATACCGTCCCCCTACTCCAAACATTAATTGTAGTAATAAATGAGCAAGCGCCCTAAGTTATTGGTTCACAAATATGTGTATATATTAATCTTAACCAAAAAATGTTTTTATTGTTTTGTATTCACTTGATTCATTTAGTTATCCTAAGTGGCGACTAACTAACCAAAGGCCAAAAACAGAGAGCATAGCAAAAACATTTACATAATTTACAACATTTTTCATATGTATAGCCAGTTATAGACAAAAACAAGTCCCGTTATCCCATTATCACAAGATTGCTATCAGTCTAAACAAAGCACAAGACACAAGAGGATCTCTGATAATGCGCAAAGCCTGCAGTAGACTGATCGTAGAATGGAAATGCTCGTGGCTTGCAGCTTTTTCAGTGCAATTCTGAAGTCCCCTATATTTGTATGAATGTGAATGCGTAAATAGACTTTTATAATGTAACATGAAAGCCATCCCATTTATCAGTGCTATTAATATTTATTACAGACTAAAATTTATACCTTAAAACCACATATCACATTGGAAGTTCTTTATCAAATTGCAATGTTTGACTAATGTATGATTGAGGAAAATAATGTTTGCTACACACCGCCCTATTGTCAAAATATTTTATTCTTCCACTTAAGTGGTGTTCCCATTAAATGAATATCATGACATTTTCTCATAGTTTTCACTAGCTGTGTGCATGCATTGAAAATGTATGGCTAAATATGATGGTCTTAAATATCCATTTCCTTGCCTAACATTTGACAAACTTAAATATGCTAATGCAGCCAATAAATTATAATACTATTTCACATACATGGCACATTTGTACAGTTTATTTCTAAAATTCAATAGACCTTTTTTATCCACCCGAGAACCAATTATTTACTATCCCCTCAAAAGCTGTCGAATAAATAAGAATCCATTGTCCTATTATCCATCCATCTTACCTGCCTACATATTCTTATTGTCTTCTTCTCATACCCATTTTTCCTATCCAAAATGAAATATTTTGAGATGAAGGTTATAACAGTACCATATACACAAAGGGTGGCACAGATTGGGCCTTGAACTTGCTTACTGCCTTTGTAGATCCTGCAAGTTATAGAATTATACATAACCGGGATTGTTATACTAACCAAACAGACGTACTAGCACCAAAGCCGTAAATCTGACCTTCAGAGAGCACATCATGCCAGCTCTGTGAAGGACGTAGCCCATGCTCTTCCTGTATCTTTTAGCCTATCTAGTGACCAGCTGCTCACCTAACATGGATTGTCGCATGCAAAGAGTTTGAAGATTTCCTCAGAGTGATGTATAAATGGTTAAAAAAAAATATAAAAATCGAAACTTAAAATGTCGATATGTTGTTTGTGTGTTTTGTAAATCATTATGTCTACAATAAATCGACAACAGGATGTTGTCTCTCCTTCACGCCACATGGGTAAAGATTGAGAATACATCAAACCATCAAGCTTGTCCCTCCCTGCGTGTGGTTCTAATGATACATTGTTAATTTTTGGAATCATTTCTATCTCACCGTTATCTGGAGGCCTCTGGTATCCTTCCACCGTCATTTCCATTTTGGCCATTGTTCAATAGCTCGTGATGGTCTTCTTGGACATGATAGAATTTCTTTTGGCTTAGCCATGGTTGCTGAAACGCTAGGATGTAATATGGTATGACTAGACATATACACCCAAGAGCACATATGCTTGTCACGCAACTCATATGTACCATGGTCAGGCACTCCCGAAGCATGAACAATCAACATTCGTGAGATCAATTTACGGAGTTGGCGTGCCATCCTCTTCTTTTCTCATACCATGTTCTGTTTCATATCCTTGTCCGCTCGCTTGCTCTTTTACACTCAGTTTCATGCATACTGTTTACGGCACAATGATAAGTACCAGGTGCCATCTCTGAGGGGGCCGCGTCTGTGCCAGCTTCGTCGCCAGCGTCTGTAGCTGTGCCAACTCTCGCTATCTGTCTCTTTCTGCCCATCTCTTTCTATGTATATCTCATGCTGACTTACTCCCGGTCTGTGTATCTCTCTGCCCCACACACTCTTTCTCTCTGCCAAGCTCTCTGCCCGGATATGCGCACACAGGGCACAGACAAACAGATGCAAATGCATGAACACGCACACAGATGGTCAGTGCCCACAGCTGCCAGCTCACACCTCAGGGAGCAGAATTGGGTGAGTTGGTGGGGGTGAAATATATACGATTGGATATTGGTGGGAGGGTAGAGAAGATGCTGATTTTTCGATGGCGGATGCATCTGCTACTCTGCGCACTCTCCCTTCTTCGTCACTGCGCTCTCTTTCCCTGTTGTCTCTTGCAGTCTGTCATCTTGAAGGGGGCAGGTACAGGCTGGCTCAGTGCCACTCACATGAAACCCCCCCAACATCACCGCTGGCTGCTCCCCCCTTATAGACGATTTCAAGCAACCCCCTCATCATCACTACACAGCATTAATTAGCTGGAGAATTCATTATACTCGCAAATCCTAATTAACACAAACAGCCTAAAGGGAATTGGCAAATCTGTAGACGGCGAATAAAAGGGTTAACCATTTCTGTATTTTTATGTTGCCCTGATGGGATTTTTTTGTCTGCAAACTGAAGCTATGATACATGTTGTGAGTGTCTTAGTGTAATGTACAGAGATTGGCACAGTATGGAGCAATACTGGAATAGTGGAAGTAAGGTCTAAAGAAGTCAAGGTAAAATGATGCCACCTAGAGGAGGAAAAAAAATCAGGTTTGGTCTTAAAAGCTATTTTATTACAATGCAGTAGCTGTGTATGTGTATTCTGTAAGCATCACACACAAGTAGATACTTCCTTGGATTCGTCTTTACAAGTCTGCTGAATGTAAGACACTAATGTGTTTCTTTTCCATCACTGAGTCTCTGCCACCTTAGCTAAGTGTCCATGCAAATCCAATGGTATCACTGCCAGGTTTGTGCAGGAAAGTTGTTCACTTCGCATATTTCCTGGATTGGATTTCCATTATGAGTAAAAGACAAACGTAGCCTCATCCGTAAAGGAACCTAAAGAGGACAACAAAGTATTGAAAAAAGTAATTCAGAATGAAATATATCTTTAAAGGAAATCTGCCATATGATTTAAACCTTATAAAGCAGTGTCACTACTGAATCCACACTTGCAGGATCTGGCCTTGTAATCGTTTTTATGGTGTCCCTTTCCTAAAAATATGCTAATGATCTGGGAGTGCTCTGGGAGGCCTGTTATTGCCTGTGCAGCAGGAGCCATGGGGGGCAGAGGGGCTCAGGTGACACCCTCCGAAGCACTTGCAGTTTATTAGAATATGTTTAAAACATATTTTTGAGGAAAAGGAGACCATAAAAGATTGTTACAAGGCCAAATATTGCTTACGCGTACAAAGTGGATTCTGTCAGTGACACTATGTATGAATCAAACAGTAGATTTAATGTTCAAAGTATCACATTTCATTAAGCATTAGTTGTATTTATAATATTTTTTATTATCCTCAATATTATACCTGACAATTTTTTTCATTATTTTTAACTGTAGTGGTCTCAAAATGAATAATCTATGTTACATCAAAAGAAATCTACCATCAAAATCAAGCATGATAAACCAGGGACACCTACTCAAAGATCTAGGCACTGTGACTGTGGCAATCTTCTTTTACCATCAAAATCATCTACATCTAAAATACCTTTTGTGGGTTTAGAATGCGAATCGACTGTGTGACTGATCCTCCACCAGAAGCTGGAAGTGAAGATCCACTAGGAGCCTGAAGCTGGATCTGAACATTCTGAAATATAGAAAACATAGAACAACACATAGTAACTGAATTAGAATCAACTCAGACTTAAAATATAAAGGCAATCAAGCTCGTCAAATTTATCCCAGCAACTCATGCTAAATAATAAATTTGCCCAACTTTTGCCTAAATACATAATAGATTTGGCACAAGGTTTTTGGCACACCACTAAAGGGAATGAATATTGATTTCCCATCCTCAGGATAGGCCATGGATATCTGATTGTAGAAGAGATGGCACCTTGCCCTGATCAGCTGTTCCAGCCAGCATGTACACAGGACAGTGAGCCTGAAGCAGTTGGCTCTGTGTATTAGCCATTGGAAGTAACTGATCAGTCTGGGGGTCAGATGTCGGTCCCTCACCAATGAGATAGTAACGTCCTGATGATTAGTCATCAGTAATAAATTCTTGAACAATAGCTTTAAACCATTCAATCGGTCAACTTAGCCTGTTGTGTGAACAAGTCCAAGTAATGGCACTCCGTGATATCTTAAGTCAAAGACCAAAATAAGCATGTGAAAAAATTCAGGATGTTTATTGCAGAGTTTAATGTCTTAACACGCTGCTTGGTTATTAAAGGGCACCTACCACCAGGATGAATGACTTTTTGACAAATGAGCCCAAGAGGCTCCAGGCTCCATTGGTGTTTATTTGTAAAAATATGGGAAAACTGTTTATTTAAAAAAATGTTTTTCAGTGTTTTGGTCACCTTCTCTAAATACTGTAAATATCTTAAATGTTTGATGGAGGGTGTGTTTGAGAAGTGGTGAATAATGATACAACTCTATTCACGTGTTGAAGTTGTAACAATATTGTGCAAGTAAGCCATGAGCTCCTGTCATGAAATTCATACGCCATTTTTACACAGAGCTACATATAAAAGTGTACAAAAATGAATGAACCTTAGTTTCATAGTTATCTTGGAACTCACCTTGGGCACAGCAGCCTGTAATTGGAAGTCAGAGATATCACTAGATGAGGAGTTTGTGGCGCAAGAATTAACAACTAGTAGGGCAGGACTAGATGGTGGACGGGTAAAGGAGAATTCCACTAGAAGTCCATTATTATTATAGGCAACATGTGAAGGTAGAGCTCCTGTAAGTGGTGACAGATTACCAGTTTTAGGACAAATGAAGTGTACCATTGCAAGCCTAAAATGTCTTTGCTAGAATGTTAATAAACTATACATTACATGCATTGATCAAGCACTATGAACAATAAAATTACCTGAACGGTCTTTAAGGGGAAACTGAACAGTCTGAAGAATCAGGTTTATAGTTGTACAATTATAAAGTTTTTCATTACAAAGCTGGAAATGACTATCCTAATCGGTTAACACTTTTCTCTCTTCAAAAAAGCATAAACAACCTTTAACCCCTTACTGACATGTGACGCATTAGTAAGTCACATGTTGACTGCGGGACTATGGAGAAGGCTCACTGGCTGAGTCCTCTCCATACAAGTTGGGCGTTTGCTGCATATTGCAATGTGCGCGCCATTGTCATTGGGGACTCTGTTCCTAATGTCTTTGTAAAACCATTTGTTACAATGTGCTAGTAATAAATGATCAGTAAAATCCCAATTTACTGCCATACTGCAGCATGGCTGCATATGGTAGGACCAATCAGGCAGACTAGGGCTAAAGTACCCTTGGGGTCTGAAAAATATGTTTTAATAAATGAAAAATAAAAACATTTTTAAAATCACCCCCTTTCCCTAGAACTAATAAACTGAAAATGAACAGTAAAAATCATAAACATGTTAGGTATTGCCACGTCCCAAAATGTTCAATATATCTAAATATTGTAACAGTTATTCCCCTTGTAGTGGAAAATAGCGCACAAATGTCCATTTTGGAATATATCAAAAATGTAGTAAAACGTGATCAAAATGCCATACAGTCCTCAAAATGGTAGAATTGAAAATGCCATCTCATGTTGCAAAAAATGCAAAAAAAGGATGAAAAGTATGAAAAAGGATATGGCAAAATAAAGATTTTTTTTGCAAAGAAGGTTTTCATTTTTTTTAACTATAAACACAATTTAAATTAAAACACAAAAAAACCTATATAAAGTTAGTATCCCCATGATCATACCAACACAAAGAATAAAGGAGACTGTAGGGCGCACAGTGAAAGCTTAAAAACCAAGCCCACAAGAAAATGGACTGCTAATTGCACTGCATTTGGAATTTTTTCCCACTTCCGAGTACACGGTATGGAATATTAAATACCATCACTACGAAGTGCACTGTGTTACGCAGAAAACATTCAATCCCTCATACATCTCTTTACATGGAAAAATAAAAAAGTTATAAATTCATGAATGTGGGGAGTGAAAAATAGAAATGTGAAATCGATAAAGGGCATTGGGAAGGGGTTAAGCCAACCTTGATTTGCTGATGGCAAGCAATACTGATGGCAGAATATAAAGCAAAGAGATAGCTTGAACTCTGTGACAATTAGGTTTACTGTATGCAAATTGGAATAACAACAAATCCTGGAAAGATTCCAAGGAGAGTCCTGCTTATCCCATGCAAACATAGTGACTGGCAGCCTCTTCACACCCTGAGACAGCAAGAGCTGTCTGCGAGGGAAAAGCAAGACTTTCACATTCTCTCCTATGGATATTTCATTAGTAAGAAAACCCTTTCAATGTGAAAACAAATTCACCAAAATTGAAGCAGTTATTGGAAAGAGTTCTTAAATATAAATATTTATGTACCTGGATTAGGAGTTTCATCTAAAAGATCCAACAAGCTTCCTCCATTGGGTACATTCTGATGTATGGATGATACCCCTGAGGTTATGGGTGTGATCTCTGTACTTTCTTCCAACAACCCCAACAGATCTGTAACCTGCACAATAAGATTGTGAGATATAGAACATACAACAAATCATAAGTGCACAACACATTATAATGTCATATGAAAAGTCAAGAGCCACTGTATAAATCACAAAGGGGCGCCATCCTCAGATCCATAACTCTGTGCCTAGTGAATATAAAACCATAAAAGCATGCAACATTATAAGGGATTCAGTAAAAAAGAAGTGGACAACTTAACAGTATGGTCCACATTTTCTAAAAAATAGTGCAACCTGCCTGTAGAAGGTGCAATGTGCGACAGAGTCATGACTTGTGGAGCACGTTCTTCATGAATATGGCACCCCATGCACTGCTCCGGCAGAGTGTGACAACTTTTTTTGGTGCACTTTAAACATATAGTTGCACATTTACTTACCTGGTCCATTCGCGTTCCAGCGGCCGCTTCTTGGGCGAGCGTTCGGGTCTTCCGGCGATGTCCACCAGGTGTCGCTGCTGCGTCGAGGTCCGCCGAGTTGCGTCGGAGTTCACTGATCTCTTCCTGGTGCATGTGGGTATGGCCCGTGCGACCAATTTTTAGTTTTAAATGCGGCGGTTTTTCCGAATCCGTCGTGTTTTCGTTCGGCCACGCCCCTGATTTCCGTCGCGTGCATGCCAGCACCGATGCGCCACAATCCGATCGCGTGCGCCAAAAACCCAGGGCAATTCATGGAAAATCGGCGCAAATCGGAAATATTCGGGTAACACGTCGGGAAAACGCGAAACGGGCCCTTAGTAAATGACCCCCATAGTGTGCAACAAAATTCTGTTAGACTCTGCATGATAAATGTGGCGCATGGTCCGCGCATCGGAATGCCCCTTTGTATACTGAATTTTGTGTTGCGTCGGTCATAGTATAGTCACGACACAAATGTCGTGACTATGTGCAAGCAGTTTGCGCCGAAAAGAATGTGCAGTGTCAGACAAAAACTGGTGCAGTGGCTTCAATAAATGTGGACCTATGTTTTGTGCTGTAATTGTATGGGTCACTGCCCCATTTTTTTACTTTTAAAATATTAGAGGTTTTATGGGAAGAATAGAGAGAAATTAACAATAGTTCATGGAGTTATGGGTCTGAGGACTGCACCCCTTTGTGATTTATACAGTGGGACTTTTATTCTTGACTTTTCATGTGACATTTTAATGTTCACATATGGGTCGGTCCTTTTTAAAAATATCAAAGTAGTTAGTAGTTTTTATATGCTCTTAACAAGTTTCTAATAAAGGAGTTTTATATTTTTGACCACTATTTTTTATCACCCAGAGGTACCAGCTGCATCATCTCCGTGCAGTTGTCTTGATATCTCAGGCCATATGTACCGTCAATGAGTTATGCAAATCAATGAGATATGCAAATCAATTTATTTTACTTACATAACTAGCTGGCTGGCTTGTAGAGGGAATACTCTTTGGTTGACTTTCATTTTTTTCCTTGATTTCTTCAATTGAAATTTCAGTTTCTGCTAAAGTAGAATTTTCAGGCAAAGGCATCTTCTCCAAAATAGCTGACCTAATTTGTGACATAGGATACAATCAACCCATGAGTTTCCATGTAACATTTTGTTTATATACAATTCAGTAAATTAAATCATAGTGTTTTATGCTTGGAAATTCCAATGCAATAATATTACTTTATTCTTTTGGAAAACCATAATGATTAGTGAAGGTCTACAATAACTTTTCTAAGATTCTCAATTATATGAGTATTTAGTAGTAAATCTGTGGATTATGATAATATATAGGTATGTGTCTGTCCAACACACATTGGCACAGATTATTCGTGAGTTACCAAGAATAAAGAAAAAAAAAACTTTATTCAAACTGTGCAATGGATAATAATGTAGCACAATCAAACAGTAATATTTTTCCATTGTGCCAAGTAATAACTGTACTATCATTTACAAATAAAAAGTATAGGAAGGAAAGTTTGAAACAAATGCTGTCTTTCATCACATGGATTAACACATTTCTAAAATGAGGTAAAATGACAAATATTACAAAACAATTGTGTAAATAAGCTTTAAAAAAAAGCTGCAAGCTGTATTCAGTGACCTTTTTGATACCAGAATTTTGGAGTTCCAGGTTAATAAATTACCCACGCTGAGTTGTTGCTTTAACAAGTAAATGTTGGCTTAAAGGGGTTGTCCCACAAACATTATCCCCTTTCCACAAAGCCATACATGTATTGTTGGGAGTTTTACCACTGGGAACGTCAACGTCAGGGGGCGGATGATCTCCTGGTCAACAGCCCTGGAGACCACATCCGTCCCCTGTGAATCGATTGCCAGTATCCCTGTTTGAGTGGCGCTCTATTCTCTTCTATGGAGCTTGTGGATGTTGATCTTGTGCAGGCTCATAGAAGTGAATGGATGGCTAGTCATGAATTGCACCAATCCAGAATTGGTCCCCCTTTCAGCTGATCACTGGGGATCTTGGTGTGTGAATTATCCTGTGGGTATGAGATGGGTCACTTTCACAAAAACAAATCATAGGGGGACATTGCTTACCAAAGTTAGCTGCCTCAAGGATTTAATGCAGTGTGTTGTATTTATCTTTGTAACCCAGATGTTTGTTCATTTTGTGAAACTTTTGGGATCTGAAATTGTTCCATTCTTGCACCTAATAAGTCCCAAAACAGAGTATGCCCAGTAGGACAAGTATCACTCCTATTGTTTCCTTTTTCTTTTTTTTATGTGACTTTTTGTGAGACTTTTTGCACTTTGCGGCTTTTTAGGTGCAGAATCATGCAGCGTACCAAAGTTAGCTGCCTCAAGGATTTAATGCAGTGGCCAGATTTATCTCTGTAGCCCAGATGTTTTTTCAACTTCTGAGACTTTTGGCTCGGAACTGTCCCATTCTTGCACCCAATAAGTCCCAAAACAGAGCATGCCAGACCCAGACTTACTTTTGGTTAACTACTATTTGGGACTAAAAAGTTGCAAAAGTGAGACTAAACAGGCAAGTCATCACATGTATCACAAAGCGGAAAAACGTAAGATACTTTACAATGATTAAGTAGGCCAACTTAAGGAAACTTGAAAAAGTGGCAGCCAAAAAACTATGATATATGTGCCCCCCAGACTTACTTTTGGGAGCTACTATTTGGAACTAAAAAGTCACACACCACAAAAAGTCACAAAAGTGAGACTAAACATGCAACTCATCACATGTATCACAAAGCGGAACTTAAAATACATTGCAATGATTAAGTAGACCAACTTCAGTAAACTTGAAAAAGTGGCAGCTGAAAAACTATGGTCAGATAGTGTAGTAACAGAACTCTGTTATGAGTAAGTTTTCATTATCCTTACTTTATCACAATGCTTTGACTGCTTCATCAGTAAAATATTTCTTTTGCTTGAATGTAAATATAACATGCCAGCAATTCCTTTATTTACAAAGAGAGAGTTTTATCCAAAACATATTTTAAAGCTGTATATATGTCAGCAAATCCGACATGACCTACACAAAACAATTTTTACCTCATGTGATCATATTTCTTGAATAGTGCATTGTATTCTACTGCTCTCTGCTGCAGCTCTACATCATGACAACATCCATATATAGATACCACTCGACGGATGCGACTGGTGAAAAGAAAAAATAGAAGATGTATACTTTCCATAATGCGCACAGTACATATGTATGCATGTATGTCTTAGAGGCTACTTACTTTATGGTGTTGTTGAAGCGAGTGCTAAGTTTCATAATTGCTGTTAGGGTGTATGCCCGTGTACTTGGCAGGGAAATATGTGACTGAAGAACACCTTCCAGTACATCAAGAACATCATCCTCTGTCACCTGGAAGTATTATGTATATATTAACAATGATTTAAGTAATAATACTGTGTATTTGATATCCACTATGTCGGAATCTGGGATGCCTGTTTGAGAAAATCCTTTAAAACCAAAGCTAAAACATGCTGAATATTGAAACATAAAATTCGATACCACATCCCCAACCCACAAAAAGCAAGCAAGAAGAACACCAAGAGTAAGATGTGTAGGCACAACACAGACGCAAATACATTAATAAATGTAGACCGTGAAAAGAAACATTAGGACTAGCTATCTCAGTAGTTTACAGATAAAAGCTTTAGAGAGGTCTATTGTGTTATTCAAGACCTAAGTCCAAAAGTTTGGTAACCTTAAATAAAGTATTGTACAACTACAAGTCATTTATATTTCTTGTAATAAACAAAGATGTCCTGAAAATAAGCTATTCACACTTCAGAACCCATTAACTCTTTAATTCAGACCTAAAACACTCGCCACCATTCTAGACTGCCAGGCATGCAAATGTTCACACTTGCATGAAACTAACAAGAAATCAATTATGCCTATAAAGAGTATAGTCTTAAAAATGAATTGGAAACATTCATCATATACATAGATTTGTACACCAATATGCGTTTTAGATCTCACTACTAAATTATCACTCTAATTATAGAAATTCAATATTGCTTATTTCCGGTTATTATTGTATTTTCTGGTTGGTATATGTGCATATTGTCAAATTACCAAATGGATTGCATTTATTTCAATGGAAAAGGAGTAAAATAACCATTGTTTCAATGACTAGCACATGTCCTCATATTGTTTTATGAGCTCATACACACCCAAGCAACCAAATTAGTCCTAGGCTCTTCTCCTGGGATTTGTCGTGTGACAGTACTCCAATGTCACACCAGTGGCAAACAATGGACCTTGGGCGCTTAGTTTGCAACCTATGAATGTGCACGTTCACGTGCAGTAGGGCTTAGCTAGAGTTACAGAGGTTATAGTCATCCTGCTGTAATATATAAGGACACCAGTGACAGCACATTATAGATTGGGGTCCAATTACATGTTTTAAGTTACAGGTGGACCCCCATAGCTTTTAACCTTAATGAACATGCTGAAGGTTTCTTTCTGTGGCATGTAGAAATGATTTGATACAAAATTTGAAGTTGTATAACGATAATATAAATAATGAAAAATATTTTATCATTTATTTTGGTATGTGTTGTACAATTAATTGAAAACTGACCTGTATAGCTTCCTCTTCTTCACAGGCTCCATTTATTAGGAGGTCGCCATACTCCCCAATGCACCATGCTGCAACTTGCACTAATGGTTGCTGTAAAGAAAATATGACATTACATTATCTAAATAAGATCTGGCCTTTTTTCCATTAACACTGTCTTTTAGTGCATACTTTTTGCTCAACGTGTTGTATATTCAGAGGGCACCATTTTGTTGTATATTAAAGGAAACCTACCATCAGGAATCTACCTATTCTCACTCATCATTCCCAAAACATATAGCACTATCTAACCTAATCTATAGTTTATTTAAAGGAAACCTACCACTTAGAATGGCAGGGGTAAGCAGTAAGTACCGAGCACCAGCTCAGGGTGAGCTGGTGCCGGTACTTACTTTCGTTAGTGTTATAAACCGCAGTATCGCGGTTTTAACACTTTTTAAACTTTAGAGCAGAAGGGGCTTCGGCGCTGCGCGCGGCCGTGCGCGCGCAACATCTCCGCTATTTCCTATGGAGGCGCGCGCACGATCGTGCGCACGCAGCGCCGAAGCGTCTTCTGCTCTAAAGTTTAAAAAGTGTTGAAACCGCAATACCGCGGTTTATAACACTAACCAAAGTAAGTACCGGCACCAGCTCACCCTGAGCTGGTGCTCGGTACTTACAGCTTACCTCTACCATTCTAAGTGGTAGGTTTCCTTTAACTAATATGATAATTTTCAAGAGAGGTTACTCGGGCCCAGTAGCCTATGCGATCACTTCTGACCTGTGCGCACCAAGACGAATCTGCCATGCCAACGGCTCCTGGAGCTATGCGCATGCACTGTAGCTTTGGCTTCAGTGCTGGTTTGTGCGATTAAGTGCGTGTGCACCTGGAACTGAAGCCGGAGCCAACAGATTTAACTTGGCCGCATGCAGATAGAAAGGGAGAGCAAATCAAATCTGGTGCGCCGCTAGTTCCCACAGCTTTACACATGTACAGTAACTCAATCTGCAGCGAGGGCCGCTCAAGCGCACCTCATTGTTCCTGCCAGCACTGACGCCGCGGATACAGCACATGCGTGGAGCTCCAGGAGTTGGCGGCATGCCAGATTTTACTTGTCGCTCAAAGTTTGGGAGGGATCGCAGAGACTATTGGGTTGTGAGGTAGCCTTTGCTCCCATTCCCTGGAGAGGCTACTCCATGCCCAGCGGCCTCTACAGAAAAGTAGCATATAAGATAAGCTGTAGATTAAGTTAGAAAGTGTTATAGTGTTAGGGAAGCATAGTTTGGGGTTTAGGTTATTACTGGGATCCTACCATAAGATCTACCTTAGGTAGATTCCTGATGGTAGGTTTTGTTTAAGTTTTTATTAGTGTAAGGTGACTGCGTGAAAAAGTGCATATCTCTCATTAGTTTCCTTTTTATGACATTAACTCTGCAGTGAAAAGGACATTAAAACATTCCTTAGGAGTTCATCACAATTATGGTAATGTCAGCTTTATATAGACTAAGTTTTGTATTACCACTTTAGTAATAAAATGGATCATCTTTCACATTTTTCACAAAATAGCTTTAGTTTATATTGAAACCATTTTCTGGTACATAGAAGTTTATTGATCAATATACTTTTTTGGGGGTAAAAAAGGTGACAACAACATAACAACTGTGGCCAGGGCTGTGATAAGGCATTATAGTGACATTGGCACTCTATGCTCACCGCACCATGGCCGGGGACATCGTGGGCCATGATATGGCCGCAAGTTGTGTGTCTGTATCAGCGGCCCCAAAACAGTGGTCTGCATTAGCCCTTAGACTTTGACGCAGAAGACACTTCTCCTGGGTTGGGTGGTGTAGGAATGTTCAAAACAGTATGTAATTTTTTTCCTTTATGTTTGATAGGTGGCCCCTTAGGTAATCGCCTACCTCTGCCTACACCTTGTGCCAGCCCGGACTATGTCTTTTTTTTGGCAAGTTTCAAAATATGGGATAAATATCATTTAGTTTTAACAGTATGGGCATGGGAATATAAATTTTGTTTTTGTTGCTTTTATATTAAGAAAACTGTAAAAAGAATCTTTATTTCTCTACTTTTTTTTTTCTTTCCAAGAAAAATGAAAATGTAAAATACCACTGGATTGTAGTATATAGTACATTTTATGGCTGTTTCTTGCTGGGCCTAATAGGCATGCATAACAGTTTGGAGGTTAAAGCAACCCCTTGGAATACTGTGATTGCATTGCAAGCGGGTCAAGGGGATGAAAGGAGGAGCTGCCCCAAGTTGTCTCCAGTAGTGGGCATTATAAAATACATGGTTAAGAGACAATTGGGCTGATTTATCAATCTATTGTTCTAATTTGCACCAAAAACTGTCAAAAATTGCTTAATACCACATATATGAAAGGCTTTAGGTACTTTATAGAAATTTTAACCAGTACTAAAAAGGGTGTGACCTGTGAAAAAAGTGGAGGGTTCTATGTTGTACTTTTAAGGCATAAACTCAAAAAATAGGAGGTCGATTTTCACCCTCATAATAACCATAACATAGTTTTAGAAAAAAGGTTTTTAATTTATAGTGTACACAATAGTGAGTGAATAACAAGATTACTTTATTCTGCAGCTCAGTAAGACTCTGGAGACACCAAATATGAATTATTTTCTTTTGTGGTTTGTCTATTTTATCATATTTAATTATGTTATTTATGATGTGGTTAAACAAAAATCTGTGGCATTTTTTATTACTTTTACTGGTTGTCCTGCCATGAAGACAGCATCCATCCAATCTTATTGGCCCAGTAATAAGCATGTGAAATAGCAGTGTAGTTGAAGAATGTTGTTAAAGGGAACCTACCACCACGAATCTACCTATAAAGGTAGATCGGGTGGTAGGTGGATCAATAGGACATGAGGATAGCCCTTTTAAGGGCTAATCCTCACGTCCCCGCACTTTTTTGAAAAGTTTTATTATCCCTACATTCAAATTTTCTTATGCGGCTACTGGGGCGTGGAGTAGCCGCATCTGAGGTTACACGGGGCGGCTACTCCACACCCCGGTAGCCTCTTTTCTCCGCCTACCGAAAAGAAAGAGAAATTTGAATGTAGGGATAATAAAACTTTTCCCTTTAAGGTACACCAGATTTATTATTCAGCATCAAACTAATCTGGCAGTTTAAACCTAGTCTAACTTTGCACTACTTATATTAAAAACTTTTAATATATTTGTCCCAGTGACTCATGGATGAGTCCTCAGAGGTAATATAGAATATGTGGAAGCAGTATTTGGTCTCCAAATTCAGATCTCAATTCACAGCAATATTTAGAAATCTTACTACAATATGATAATTCCTGCATGTTAAAATTTTCCCAATTTCAGTTGATATTAGGAAATAGAGAACATATTACAGTGGAGCACATTTACTAAGGGTCGCATGGTGCACTTTTGTTAGACCGTGCACGTTCTTCATGGCTAAAACATCTTGCACATGTATTTAAGAAGTGTTTGCACTGAGATTGTGTCGCACAAGACCCTTTTGTTAACTTTGAAATTGTGTTGCACGCCCTATGTTAAAGGTGCACCACAAAAAAGATGGTGAACTCTGTCGGACCTGAGCGGGGAAGCGACACATTCCTGATTTCTGGTAAATAATATTAGTGAATCGCCGCACCCTGCAGACGGACAATGCATTTTAGTAAACTTTCCGAATTTGTAAGTAAATGTGCCACAGTATTTGTCAAATATGTTACAAAAACCCTTTGGTATAAGATAATGGATAGATATTTCCATCTATGAGCCGATGAAAGACATATTTAGTCCTGCCACTGTAATTCATGTGATTTGATCATTTACACAGGTCACAATGTCTTTATTACATACAGGGCTCTCTCTTGCCAACAGTATTGGCGCAGGGTGCTCCTCATTATTTTCGACCAGCTATACTTCTGTTTGTTCTGTCAAACTGTTACTGTTACCTGTACAATATCTCTCCTCACTGCTTTGTAGAGTCTTTGAACAATGTAGCTGTGCAGTTCTGAAGATCCACTGATCAGCTGAATAAGGTGCGATACAGCATCGTCACGGACGCTCTCGCCTGCCTGAAAAACAGAAGACAGCGCTACTCAATTCATAGTTATTTCCACAAAGCAATACGTAACTGAACTATGCATTCCATAGTGCTACCAGATAGAAGGCAGGCGCAAATATGTACATAGAACAGGGTGAAATTGCTATTTAGATGACAGAGAAAGCAGAAGAGCAGATCATTGGATTGAGGATAAAAAGGCAAATATGGCTAAAAAATGGCTAAAAATGGACTTGTTTTTCAGAATTGTGTAAAGCTGTGGCCAAAATGTTGCTTAGGTTTATCTGTACATGGAAAGTTATTCCAACATGGAATTTACAGACAGATTTACTCATCCTCTCAGATAATTGGAAAAGTTATGCTGGATGATAAATGTGGTGCAACTTTCAGTTGACTTACTCTTGCCAAAATTTTGCAATACATTTTACACCGTGGTGCTTTTAAGCCCCACCCTTTCCAAACTTAGCCATGCTCCTTCCCACTATTCCACATTTTTACTATTATTATAAACACAGTTCACAGCAATATCACCTTATACATATTGTATCACCCAAACTAATTATTTTACATGCACATAGAAAAATACTCAGACTACTCACTGTGACTAGTGTTTCCATTATGGTGTCTATATGCCAGCGCTTGGAAGGCGAAAACCTATAGGATAAAGAATAACATAAAATTGTTCCCGTCACTTATGCTTTTTTGGTAGGTTTTCCCCTCATGTGGGGGAAGGGGCAGAATTTTATCTTTGCATCTGCAGAAGTAATTTACCTGCAGGGTAAATATTTTTTTATTAATCCCATTCACTATGCCTTCACTGGAAATCACCATGAGCTATACTGCTATGGCTCTTGCAGTGTTTTTCAGCCAGAGAACTTTGGCCAAAATAGAGCCAAGCCTATAATAGTGCTAGGTAGCTTGGACTACAATACTTCTACAGATGGCTAATATGCACCGGAAGCAGTTACCTACATACCCACAATAATTAAAAGAAAAAAAAATATGTCTTTTGAATATATATATAAAACCTAATTGTTCCATGTACTGTCTGTGGAAAACACAGGCAGTAAGTCAACAGATATCACTGAGATGTTAATTGTCTTAGACCTGGGCTACATGGGATGTAAATTCTGCAGGTTAGAACATTTGTCAGACAGGTGGATACAAAAAGTATGCTAAACAGATGCAAATTTGCTGTAATAATTGATGCTAGTGCCAGTTTTTTAATGTCAAGAATGGGCTTGTTTGTGGCTATCGAGCCTTACAGTTACAGCATAGTTGATAGCATGTAAACAAAACCTAACCACATACAATTTTTTTATTTCAAATTCATTGTAAAAAGGTTTAATCAGAGTCAACAGACGATTCCCATTATGAACACCTGCTCATTTTGGATGTGTTTTTGAGGCGGTGCTATCCATGTGGAAATTCTGTTCTGTATTCTGTGTTCTGTATTTTTGCTACATGTGGTACCAGCCATACTGTGTGTGTTCTCAGGCAACATCCAGATATGTGGCCTGAAATGCAGAAAAATCTTTACTTCTTTTACTTAAAAACCAATTAGCAAGTCAGTATATTATGGGTGTTGCAGTGCTCCCTCTCTTGCCCAGTTTCACAGAGGAAGGAGGCACTTTCAGTAAACTGGCCCTGAGAGTAAATGGGGCACATTTACTAAGGGTCGTGCTGTGCACTTTAGTGGGGCAGTGCACATTCTTTTAGGCTAAAACGGCTCGCACAGGTATTTAAGAAGTGTCTGCGCTGAGATTGTGTCGCATGCAACACTTTTGTGTTGCAGCTGCGCTGGCTTCCATGCGACACAAATGAGGGAGTGTGCCGTCGAACGGTCTGACTGATCTGGACCAAGCGCCATATTTAACTTGCAAATTTTGTTGCATGCTCTATGTTAAAGTGAACTCTGTCGGACCAGTGCAGGGAAGCAACAGCATTATAGACGGACAATGCACTTTTAGTGAACTCTTATGACTTTGTAAGTAAATCTGCCCCAATGGGGCAAATTTACTTACCCGGTCCATTCGCGTTCCAGCGGCGGCTTCTCCGCTCTGGATTCGGGTCCGGCCGGGATTTAATAAGGTAGTTCTTCCGCCGTCCACCAGGTGGCGCTGCTGCGCTGAAAGTAAACTCATCGCGCCGGAATGCACCGAGCTGGACCAGGTGAAGGTAAGCGGTCCTTATGCGACACATTTTCGGTTTTTAAATGCGGCGGTTTTTCCGAATACGTCGGGTTTTCGTTCGGCCACGCCCCCCGATTTCCGTCGCGCGCATGCCAGCGCCGATGCGCCACAATCCGATCGCGTGCGCCAAAATCCCGGGGCAATTTAAGTACAAGCGGCGCAAAACGGAAATATTCGGGTAACACGTCGGGAAAACGCGAATCGGGCCCTTAATAAATGACCCCCAATATGTTTTCTCTCTCTAAAAAAAAAAAAAAAAAAAAAGCTCATGCTTATGATGCAGGGCACTTCATCCATAAGGTCATATGCATAGTTCATATGTGACTAAGCTGAAAGATCACCTTTAAACAGATACCATATGTAGTCTCTTTCTCATTAACCACAAATGACGTTTTTTTTTGCCTATAACCACATAATCTTACTTCTCTGCACAAAGGAAAATTCCAGATGTACACTGTTCTTTTAACTCCGGTGAGCAGGACTGCAGAAACCTCTGAAGTTCTTTCATCATTACACGAATATTTGATTCATTTACAAGTGCAAAACACAAATCTAGAGCCTTCCTGCAAGAGAAAAAGACAGAAGTAAATATACAATCAATACTATGGCTTATGGTTAGCAAATAGGTTGAACTCAGCCCTATTACCTGTTTACAGATGTGTCTGTTTGTCGAAGACACTCCACAATTGTCCCTCTGTGTCTCTGTACTGCCGCATGATCAGATTGCACCAAGCGTTGGAGGGACGTTAAGGCAACAAATCTACACATCAAGGACAATTAAAGAATATTGGTTGCTCTGTTCCTCATAGTTACATCTTTTATTTATTTTGATGTTAACTATATTGAGAAATATTAAGTGTTGGGGTTAAGAAAAAACATACCTGATGTTTTTATCATTACTTAGAAGAAAGCGTCCAAGGATGTTGACAGCAAGAACCTAGGAGAGACAATTATATGCCAAGTTTATGAATCCTAGAAAATGCTATAGATCTAAGGAAAAATATTACCTGACCTGAATCCAATAGAAAATCTATGGAAGGAACTAAAGCTCAGAGTTAATAGGAGTCCATCAAACGTCAAGGAATTGAATAGTTTGTGTGCAAGAATGAGCCAAAATAACTTCTGAGCAATACATGCCCCTAGTTTTTTCAGACTCCCACTATAAAACTATGTATTGTAAACTGTGGTCAACTCCGTTTTTTCCCTTGTAGTAAGAAGGTTTAGTTATACACATGTATACACATGCTAAAAGTACGTCCTTTTGGCCTATCTCCAGTCCATAAAAGTTAATGAACATTTTCAAACAACTTGTTACAGATTTAAAAACGTATAGGATAAAATGTTTGTGGCTCCGCTTGCTTCCCATGTTTTTTCCTTTTTCAATACATTGTAAATAATCTCATAGGGATTTTATTCAGACTCTACATCAAAGATAAACATTAAAGTTTTGAACTAAGAAGGAAAATCCAAGGAAGCGGGACTCCTTAAAAATCTAACAATACTATTCACCCATGATGCAGAGTACAACGTTTCAGTTCCTTATTGGAGCATTTTAATTTTTGACAATGTTGTACTGTGCCTCATGGGTAAATAATATTGCCACATTCTTCAAGAGTCTTGCTTCCTTTTGGCTGTGGAGTACAGTCTAACTTGAAGCGTGAACCCAAATTAAACAAATTTGGCACCAAGATTGTCATTTTAAGCTGGTGACTGGTTCCAATAGTCTATTATAGTTTATTTTAAAAATGCCTTTATCAGCATTCTGAATCATATCAGTACTTTATAATATTTTATATTACATTACCTGGCTCTCTGCCAGAAGTTTGTGGTGAGTCCTGAAGGGGTGGCAACTGCAGCCACATGAACTTTTAAAATTATGCTAATTAGCCCAAAAGGCTATTGGGGTGGTTACCAGAGCCCATTCGGGCTTCAGATTCACAGATTCACAGATTCAGATTCCCTCCAACTCTGCTGCTGTAGCACTCCCTCCCTCTGCCTGACTGCAGCAGAGGAAGTTTCAGCAACAGTGAGAGGGAGAAGTGCTCATTTCACACTGTAACAACCGGTTAATATGCAGCAAAACTTCACTTCATCCAAACTGCATATACTGTATATAACATTTAGATACAACAGTGGTGCAATAGAGAAGTTTTTATATATGTATTCTTTTAAACAGAGTTTGGATAAACTGAAGCCTGGAAATAGATGAAAAGCTGGAGCATTCATTAGATTATGCTTTTACTTTTCAGCATCCTGAATTGCCTTTAAACTGAAGGAAATCTAATTTGTCCACCGTTTTCTGCACTATATGGTTCATACATTGTGAAGCTGAGATAAGGGGATTTTGTTGGATTCTGATCTCGGGAAATACTTTAAATATTTTTAAATCAGGAGATCCACTTTGCATATATACAGGTGGTGCAGGGGGTGTGGTCGCAAACCGAGCCCAAGACTTTTCCTATATAAGAAGACTAGTACTATAAACAATACATTTTATTGTAATTGGGGGCCTGGCAAACATTGACATACTGACTTTGATGTGGACAGAGTCTTAGTAAGTTAGTAAAGAAGGAGGGGTCTGTTGTACAAACAGCTGAACTAACACAAAGGTACTTACAGTAAGGATGTAAAATAAGGAAGGCCAGAGCAATGCTTTAATATACAAATAATATTTGTTTTCAAGAAGTTTTGCAGCAACCAATAAAGAAGAGTAAGGCTTTACAAACCTAGGTTCTTTAAAAGCTACTTTGTTTTTACTAATGGTAGCAAAATATTCTTGAGGAGAAAAGTCTAAGTACTTATGGCAAAAAGCCACCATCTTGTTTTTTTCCCCATTAATAAAGTAAAGCAGTCCTGCACCCAAGCCAACCCCTGGGCCCCCTCTGAGTATTTGGGCCCCACAGAAACTGCTTCTTTAGCTACTGTTTTATGTAGATTATATATAGTTTTATCTATATAAACTCACCCGCAAGCCACTTGCAGACTTGGTTTCCACGATAGTGAGAACAGTTTCATACAAGACTGCATTACCTGCATTTGTCTGTGTTTCTGTACAAGTGGAAACCTGACAGAAAACAAGAGCCAATACATAAATATATAGTTAGCAAAAGTATAAACAGTTAGTGGGGTTTGTCCACTTTCTGCAAATAATTGATATGGCTTGTGTAATGAAAAGTTATAAAATTTGCCAATATACTTTCTGTATAAATTTGATTTGGTTTTCAACATCTCTGCTTGCTGATCAACACACAGTTGCCGTTATTATCAAATGACTCCAATTTACTTCCTGTAATAAAAATGGCTCGAGCACCTGCATGCCATAACAAGACCATGGACAGGATTCACTGGAAGTAAACATAATTAATTGGCTGCTGTATATAAATAATGACATTGTTTTTATCAAGGTGACATTATCCTTTAAGTGAATTTGGTAATTTTAGGGGTGCAGTGTAGAGATGACTGCACAGAGCTGAAGACATCTGTAGTGAAATCTGCATGGCCAGGCGAAGTTATCATGAAGTTTTATACAAGATGAAGAAGAATTGTCACCTGTGAGGAAGATGAAGATCAGGAAGCGCGGAGAGATGATGCAGCAGCTGTGACTGATTCATAGAGTAAGTGATGTCTAGCTCTACCTAATACAGCTCTGTTGTGCAGTACATTGTTTGCCACTATAGTAATGTGTATATATAAGTATATTCTCAGCTGGCATATGTCTACATATGTTATATTTCATTCTGTCATATTTACAGTACTGTATAGACATTTGCCTTCAGATGACCCCTAAAGTCTGAACATTCCTACATGAACAGTTCCCTGAAAAGTGGATTGGTCATCATGGCCCAGATGAATGGCCACTACGGTCTCCCAATCTGGCCCCCTTAGACTTTTACATTTGGGTCATTGACGACAATTTTCTAAGCTGTGAAGGCAGTCTGAGATTTGCTCCAAAATCTGACTTTTTTGCAACTTTCACATCTGGATACAGGTGATAACACGGGGAACACTGCAGAAACTAGACAATGGTGAACTTCGGAAGGAAGACTGTCTGAGGTGCAAAAAACATTGCAAATGAGAGCACAAGCTCAAAAGTCTCAAAAATGAAAGACAAAGGCAAAGCCAAAACTTTGATACATGTGCCCCATTGTGTTATACTGATTCAGCTTTGTAAGATTCCTTACAAGGTTCTCTTACCTGGGCTAACAAATCACTCATTGCATCACAGACACTCTCATCATTTTGACCTAAAACCCTCAGAAGTCGTAGAATGCGGACCTGGTCAAAAACATATGTGAATGAACAAGTTAGTTAGAACATACACCATGTGAACAACAGGAAATATGCATCATGTAAAAGATATAGAATGTAGCCTGCAGAGTCACATCATTTTGCAATCTAGAGTCCAGAGAGTTAGGTAAAGACATAAAAATAGAGGAAAGTCAACTATATGGTTAGTGCCTTCCAAAATCTTTCAAAAACAAGAGTAACAGATTGAGAAAATTGAGGGGAAAAACTGTATTGCATCCACCCCCAGCCTCCACTGATAGTATGCTCCGAAAGGTTCCCAGTGATGTAACTGTACATATAATAATAGTTATGTCACTTGGGATACATTGGGACATTGTCAGCAGCCAATGTTCCAATGTCTCCCAATTCACTCCTCCTCCTGCTTTAAAAGGGAGAAGGAGTGGAACAGGAAGAAGTACCGCAAAACTGACTCAATTCACAGGATTACCATGTAGACTGGGTGGTTCATTTTATAATTCACAGAAGCCATTGACTCATTTCAATGTCATTTCAATGATGGTTTAGGGGTCTAGATGTGCCTGACAGGTTCTCTTTAAATAAATCACTTGCACTGTGGAAACAAACCTGTAAAAAAGGGTCGGTGACACCAGAAACCGCATGTTCTGGGGAATAACCTGACATCATCTGCCTGAGTTTTTGCAGGAGAAGTGGAAGTATCTGAAGGCAAAAACAATAACCATAAATATACTTGGAAATTTACAGAAGCAACTTTTGTCTAAAAGTATATTTAAAAAAAATGAATTTTTGCTACATAACCTTTTGTGTCACAACCCTCATCCTCATAGACTGTAAGATCTGGCGAGCAGGGCCCTCACTCCTATTGTTTCATTTGATTATGTTATTGCTCTGTAATGTCTGATTTTTCTTTGTATATGTACCTCATGATCAGCACAACACTACAGAATATGATGGTGCTACATAAATACAGGTTTAATATTGTTATTATTAAGATATCACAAAATGGCAAAAATGATATAGCATCCAAGTGGTTTTCCACTATGAAATCAAATCTGTCTTTAGGTTTGCTATTGTGATATTGTTACTCCCCAAAGACTGGATCTTATAGTCTGCCTATGAATGTAACACTGAGGCTAGCACTTTAATGCTATACAGGCAGTCCCCGGGTTACATACAAGATAGGGTCTGTAGGTTTGTTCTTAAGTTGAGTTTGTATGTAAGTCAGAACTGTATATTTTATCATTGTAATCCCAGCCAGAACTTTTTTGGTCTCTGTGACAATTGGATTTTAAAAATGTTGGGTTTTCATAAGAATCAATATTAAGACTAAAGCTTCATTACAGACACATTTGATAACTGTTTCATCTGTTTATTGTAGCCTAGGACTAAAGTATAATAAATTACCAACATCCAGAGGTCCGTTTGTAACTATGGGTCGTATGTAAGTCGAGTGTTCTTAAGTAGGGGGCCGCCTGTACAAATGTTTTGCATTACATTAATGAAAGTATTACCATGTCTTCTTTACGCCTACTGGGACTCAAAAGTGTGAAAAAATATAATTTTTGAGTGTTAAGAAATAAATAATATGACTCACCTTGCGAAAACCTTTAATGGCGGCAGGGTGACGCTGGCAGATTTCTGTCACCAAGAGCACAGCTCCATAGAACACACCTGAAATAAGCTTTTTGATGTTACATATTTACATAATTTGGTTCACTTATTATCCACCTTTTATTCTTTACTCAATTTACCTGGTTTTATTATGCTATGAGCATATACCGGGATAGCATTATTTTACGCAGTTGCATTTTTTACAACTCAGAGAGATTGGAGGATATTTATTTTGCGTTGTCCGGCAGTTTTTAGACAAGGAATGAAAAAAAATTGGTGCACAGCCAAATTGCAACTTTTTGTTTTTTCCCCGTGTTTTGGGGCGTGACAGTGTAGGAAGAAGGGTGAGCTGAAATGTGGAAATCCCAGCTCAGCATATTTACTAGAGTTTTCGCCTGAAAACCTGCGGAGACTACATTTGAAATTACAGGTGTGGTGGAGGTTAAATTCCAGCGCTGCAACTCCTGATTTACACAGCAGAAGATGGGCGGGGGAGGGATGGTTAATTAAACTGTGGTGGCTTTAATGGCACCATCTGAATACAACCTAAAGGCAGTTGCAAACTGCTGATCACACTACTCATCAGTATTTTGCATCAGTTTTTGTATGTCAAAAACAGTATATTGGAAAGATTTGTACATGTTGTGTGTTTGGAGCGTAACTCCAAAGTTATAATGATTTTACCAGCTATGTGATCCCCCCTTTAAAAATAAACAGAACAATGCCCAAATTGTGCTATTCGTCTTTTCTTTCCAAAGGTATGGCATTTTCTGTTCTGAAAGTGCTTGACAAAAATCTTTCTCATCAGTCGGGAAGTCGGTGGAGACTAACCTCTTCCTGTATCTGCCTTGAAGCTGAGCCCACAATTCCCATGATTCTCATTAAGTAATTAAGCAGAAAATTAGGTGAGATTCCTACAAGTAAATCCACTAAGCACTGCATAGTGTACATACAAAATGCATATAGTGACTAGCCTGGCAGCTTTCATCACTTGTAGGAACATGGAACATGTAATAAGTAGTAGAAGTAGTAGAAAAACAGTTACATGAAGTGTATAGTCTGTGCTGTGTGAGCACTAAAGGGTTAATAGCTTCTTTGAACAGTGAAGAAAATGCAGAGTACAAAGAGGGGGAGGGGGTAAAGAGAGAGACAAAGTTCTGTAGAATTACAGACTGGATTGTAGGGACTGATAGGGAACAGGGGAGATCACTGCACTGAACACATTAATCTCTGCTACACACATACACACAGAGCTCTGTCACATGACCTCCCCCTCCTTCCTCCTCTGTGAGCAGGGAGCAGCAGCCCCTTCCCACTTGTGAGACTGTAGAGTTGTTTACTGGACAGTCTCCAGGGTTGTCAGCACAGACTGGGGAAGCAGCTACTCCAGGACTGGGCTACACTGAGAAACTGCTCGATATAGGTAACAAAGATAATAGGCAAAGTTGTTTTACATCCCAAGAGCTATTGAGTTGTGAAAAAAAAACTTTTACAGTTGTGCTTTAAGATCAATTTCTGACTACCAAAAACTGATGCAAAATACTGAGCTGAATACATGTGAACTGTGGATCAGGATTACAGACCATTTTCACAAATCAATGGGTCATTGAAAACAAAGGAACACACATTGGTTGATTCTCAGTACAGATGAGAACCAGCCACTTTCATGTTCATGTAGTCTTCAAAAAAAATAAAAATAAAATAAATATATATTTATATATCAGACACTCATTTTGTAGACTATTAATGTTTAGTACTGTCATAACATCAGTGCTCCCAGCCTTCCATTCACTCAATAAACGTACCATGCCTCTTCTCTGTGAGCAGCATCTCACTCGTTGGGATGAACATTTCCACTAAATCAGGGACCTTCCTGATAATGTGTACTGCACACAAAACAGCCTGTAGGTATGAACCGGACGTGAGCAATGCATGAGGTGCTATACAAGGAATGGCTCAACTTCAGTGATCAGAGTCAGTATGAGGAAGGAGAGGAAGAGGCTCAAGGGTTAATAATGTAATGAAAATAATTGGCAACTGGGTTAAAAATGAAAAATTGTTATATAAAATATACTAGCTCCCCTTCGGTCAGTTGATTCTTTACCCCCTCCCCCTCTTCTAACTGCTACATCTCCTTCCCCCAGTTTATCGTCCATAAAAACCATTGTAGTGACTCCTCCACTGTAAACTATATCGTAACACCTTTTTCTTGACATGGCCATTCGATGTTTGTAGAAGATGTTCAACCTCTCCAGCCAGATCCCGACACATCTCTACAGATCCTAAGCATGCAAGAGTACAAAGAGCCAGACCTTGTATCACTGCTGAGCTGTGCTCCAAATCTCTGAGGAAATACAAAACAAAGTAGTAGAAAGGTAAATCAAAAGTGATAAGCAGTCATGTGCAAAACAGCATTTACAGAGGTTTTTTAACCCCTTAAGGACGCAGGTTAAGGTCCAGGCAGTTTTTTAAGAATCTGACAGGTGTCTCTTCTTGTCGTAATTATTTTTTAACACTAACTCATCGAACTGATTTTTAGATTGTCTTCTCGTGACACATAGGGGCAGATTTACTTACCCGGTCCTGTCGCGATCCAGCGGCACGTTCTCTGTGGAGGATTCGGGTCTTCCGGCGATTCACTAAGGTAGTGCGCCCGATGTCCACCAGGTGTCGCTGCTGCGTTGAAGTCCATCGGAGTTCACTGGAGCTCACGATCCGTTGCTGGGTGAAAGTAAGCGCGTGTCAAGCAACACTTTTTTTTTTTTTAAATACGTTGTTTTTTCCGAATCCGTTGGGTTTTCTGACGGCCACGACCCCCCCATTTCCATCGCGTGCATGCCGGCGCAAAACGGTAATATTCGGGCCCTTAGTAAATGACCCCCATTTTACTTTATATCAGTAGTATAATTTTGCTGATTGATTGGTTTTTTGGGGGTAAAAATTCTAAATTTTAGGAAAAATGTGAAAAATTAAAATTTTCTAACTTGAAATTTTTCTACTTTTTTCTCAAATTGCGTGCACTATTACATCCTCCACACATGTGTGAACTTCTACATCCTCCACACATGGCATGCACTACTACATCCTCCGCATACCACGTGCATACCACAGTGCAGTTTTAAAACAGACAATAAGGGACATAACACAAGGAAAAACATATGGTGGTGGGAATAACCCAAGGAAAATCGGACAGTGGGGGTGTCATAGTGATTGTGCAAAAGTACCTACATGACAGATCACACGTATCTCTCCAACACCACCAAATGCAGAATAGTGGCGTTGGAGAGCGGCGTATCTGTCATGCCTGAGATCAGTCACTGCGCTTGGCGTCCGATATATAGGACATGGAGCGCTAATGAGTTGAAGCTTTATTCAAGTATACAAATACATAAAAGGACAAAAAATACATTTTGTCACATTTATAAAACTGTCTGTGCCAGTTTTAGGTGCAGTTTGCACATAAATACATTTTATGATGTGTCTGCAGTAGTTTTGTGATGCGACTGCGCTGTGTCCGCCGCAAAACAACACTCTCCACCTAAAGGGGTGCTCCAGTGCCCATTCACACCTGTCGCCACATTTATGTCAAAAGTCCAACATAATTGAGGCGCACGTCCTTTAAATGCAATGCACCAAAAAAAACTGGTGCAGTCAGTTTAAGCGCAATACGTTCATGCACTAGTCTTCAATAATCTGGCGCAGTCTGCACATAGTGAAGTTTTCCTCACCAATGATAAATCTGGCCCATTGTATTTATGTTGTGTTATTAAAGTCAACACCCTGAAATTTGTTTATCAGGGCATCTTGTCAGTTTTTAGACTCTTTTTTTTTTTTTTTTTTTTCAAAAAGGGGTGCGAGCCAAAAATGTTACAGACTTTGCTCGATTGGTGTCATACAGATATTCTGCCCAAGAAGTTTTGTATTGGCAACTGATTGACGATGCCTTATTTCTTCTAAAAAATATATAGTTTTCATTTTATATATTTAAAAGAATATATATAAATAAATAAACCTATATTTAAATTTTTTTTTTTTTTTTTAACAAACCCACAAATACTGGACAGCACCATGTAGCTCTTATGTGAGAATGAGGCCTAAACTTCACATTTCATAATTTTTTTAAATAACTTTGAAGGAAATCTACCATCAAAATAAACCATGGGCTCATAGATCCAGCCACTGTGACTTTGTTAATCTTTTTATATTTGTTATCCATGGCCTCCTTTCTTCTAAAATAAACTTTTAAAATTATTTTAATGAGGGGCGTAACCAGAGCCACTCCATACTAATAGCTTCATTGGCTGTTTAACTGAACGGGCTCTGATAACACCCCCATTAGCATAATTTTACAAGTAGATTTTATAAGGAAGGATGAATAACAAATATAAGAAGATTAAAATAATCTCGGTGTCTGGATTTATGAATAAGTTTCCCTGGTTTATCATGATGGATTTTGATGGTAGATTTCCTTTAAAATAAACTAATCATCACAGTTTTGGTATGCACAGCATTAGGGATTTTGTGGCCTGCTTCTTTTCATCTCACCTCTTCATACTATTGGTTATTAATAAATGAGCATCCTGCCGTTCATCTAGCAACATCATAGCACCAAGGTATCCAATTCGTTTGTCTGTAAAACGGGGTGAGGCTATCAGTTTCAAGCACTCCATCTGTAATATAATAACAGATTTGATTTCAACTATGCAAAGGCCTGAAATAGTTTCTACTTGTATAATGACAATATAACAGGACAAAAACTGTGTGAAAAACTTGTGAATTACAAGTTACAACAAAAAAATGTCCAAAACTAATAATATTTAAACAACAATTTCATATTGTGTCTGAAAGTCAAAAAGATCAAAACAATTAAGCTTTGAAGACTTGTATGAATCCAGAGATCAGGATATGTTGGGAAATAAGGCTCTGGGAAAAGACAAATTACTTAGAGTCACAATTCCTACGTGTGGTGGCTGAGATGAGATCTACAGGAAGTAAACAATGAAACTTCCTGTTGAATGATAGCAAGCAGAGATCTAGAAAACTGTAAGGAATTGATTTAAAAGTATAAAGGAAAATTGTATAACAAACACTGGCAATTATTTAATGAAAGTGGACAACCCATTCAAAAGTCAGTGTTGGACCCCTACTGATCTAAAAATGATGTCCTATGTTAAGTATAGCATAGCATGGGAACCCTGCTAGCCCTAAAGGCAGGAAAATATACTATGCCATTTGACTGACATATGGAACACACAGGGCACACCATGTTGTCAAGGTATATATTCAAGACCGGCGTACTCGTTCTACCTTTCCCTTCTTCTTTTGCTTAATGATAGATTAAGACACACAGCAAGAAACCATCAATTACTGGGAGGAGCGAAGGACGGGGAGTTTTTTTATACTCAGAACAATAAAAAAAACAAAACTATGAGACCACTATATTCTTTCATTGCTTCTACAGCATTATTACCCTCTTAGCTAATAGGAGAGTCTCCACAATATACTGGCCTTACATATAATTTATTGCCTTAAGAAGTAGAGTTTTCAGATCTATAATATACAACTTCCAGACGGGAGCCTGTGGGAAAGTTACGATATACATCTTTATCGTGTGTATTCACCTTTTAGTGTTAACCGTACTGCCAGCAATCTCTGGTAAATTAGTATTAAATGTATTAAAACTTCTTACTTGTCCAAAATGTGCAGGATAGCCCAGCATGTGCATGTACAACAGTTTAGCCACACTTCGTCCACGGTACACTGAATCTTCATCCCGAAATGAAGATCGAATTTCAGCACATTCCCTCTGGATTACCTCTCTCTCTTCATTCTGTGTCTTAACACTGCGAATGGCCCGAATCAGCTCATGCAGCCTCAGAGGAGGGCCCATCCTGTCCACTTTTCAATAAAAAGCAAACACTTTACTCACAAGAAGAGTGACACGGTGTACAAGGCAAGAGGTATCATCAAGCATTTACAGATCAAGTCCCTGAATCTTTACCTATTTTCTGTCAGCTTTGCTATGTCAGCCTTCCTGTGTCTTCAGTGCACCTGCTTCTCTGTCGGAATAGCTTACCTTCCTGCTTCTCACCTGGATCACTTTGTGCCGCCCTCTTACTTCCTGAAAGATAGTGTGACACCTGCTCCCAGCTCTGCGAATCCACCGGCTGTCCAGGCAGAACTTGCAGAGCAGCTTTAATACTTTAGGGCTAGGGCATAACAAATACAAGACCAAAACTTTTATCTCCCATGATTCTAGAATAGCTGTAAGCTAAAAAGCTAATAACCGCATGAAAGAATCTCACCCTAAGTAACTGAACAGTAGAAAAGTTCATGCATAATGTATGTCTATTGTTAGAAACACTCCTTTATACCACACTTTGGCCTCTGGGCGTGTTCTCAGTGTGTGTTATATGCAAATGAGAGCAAATGAGTATCTTAGCAGGTCCTTAACTTTAATTACATAGTAAGTGGATGGACACAATGGGGCTTATTTACTAAGGTCCCACGGCCGCATTTCCGTTGTTTTCATGGATCGGGCCGGGGATTGCGTCGCACACAATCAGATTGTGTCACAATCAGGCGGTGGGCCGACGGACAATCCGACGGATTCGGATTTTACCATTTACGCGCTGGATTTACCATTTAAAATTGTGTCGCAAGCCAAGCACTTACATGCATCGGGAAAAAGGAGGTGTACTCCGGCGGACCTTAGCGGGGAAGCGATAGATGCAGCATATCGGGCGTATGCTGGTAGTGAATCGCGGTAGCTGTTCATTCTCGTCAGGCAACGCACCTCGGCGATTGCGCCGGGACAGGTAAGTAAATCTGCCCCAATACTTGTTTGATGGTATTAAGCGTCATTCTTTGCTTAATAGTAAGCAAAGAACGACACAAAACAACTGGAACACCTAAATTTATAGTATCACAAAACATTATAACAGTTTATTGCTGCAAACAAAAGGCTATAACCTTGTCTGCCTCATGTATGGATTCGCCCCATATGTATTACTTGCAAGTGTAAAGATATCCCTCCCAACACTTTTTACATTAGCACAATGTTTGTGATCTGCAATTTATGTATGTCTCCCCTCTTCAATGCCTCCTCAGCTTGCAGCATTGGAGCTGCTCCTTTTCACCTGTCATCAGGTTTTTACCATTAAACATAATGACAAGTTCCCACATAATTCTTCTTGTTGTTTCCATACAGCTTTTATTCAATTTATAAAAATCCATAGCTCATATCTTTATTCAATCAATTTGAAAAAAGGAGTTGAGGGAGAGGTTGGCTGAATTACACAGTGACTGACTGAAGTGAAATTCCTGTGGGAGGGGGAATTAGGGAGCTGAGGGAGACATTGGAGAAGAGATAACACGCCTCCTGTTGGCTCAATAAGTCTGCTGGCAAGGTGCAAGCTAAGTTTTAATTGATTTAATAATGATATGAGCTATGGATTTTATAATAAAAAAAATAATGGGAAACAGTAAGAGGACTTCTGTGTGAACCTGTCATTAGGTTGAATAATGAAAACCTGATGACAGGTTCCCTTTAAACAGATACATTAGTTCTTCTCCAGCTTCTTTGTGGACCTAGCTTAGGCCAGTGGAACACAGCAGTGAAAAACAGCAGATGGCACGCTTCTATACCAAATGCAATACTATTAATGGATCAGTGCCCAAGGCTGTTATTTTAATGGACATTCGACAGGAAGTAGAGCATGTCTTATTCAGAACCATTTTTCACAGATTTCTCATAGACTACAGTTTAGGAGGATCTGTGAAAAACAGATGCCAGACTGATGAAAATTGGTCATAAAAAGAAGAAGAAAAAAAGTCACGTTGTTGGCTTGTTTGTCTGCAGGAAGCCTAAGGTGCACCCCAATGGTTAGTGCCATTGTCACCTAACTTGTACAGTCAAGGGCATAAGTTTTGAGAATGACACAAATATTATATTTGCACATGATCTGTTGCCCTCTGGTTTTTATGTGTGTTTGTCAGATGTTTTTTATCACATACAGAAATAAAAGTACAATCATATTATGAGTAACAAAAGCTTTTATTGACAGTTAGAATGAGTTAATGCAGCAAGTCAATATTTGCAGTGTTGACCCTTCTTCTTCAGGGCCTCTGTAATTCTCCCTGGCAGCTCTCAATGAACTTCTGGACCAAATCCTGACTGATAGCAGTCCATTCTTGCACAATCAATTTTGTCACAATTTGTTGGATTTTGTTTGTCCACCCGTCTCTTGATGATTGACCACAAGTTCTCAATGGGATTAAGATCTGGGGAGTTTCCAGGCCAAAATCTCTATGTTTTGTTTCCTGAGCCATTTAGTTATCACCTTTGCTTTATGGCAAGGTGCTCCATCATGCTGGAAAAGGCATTGTTGATCACCAAACTGCTCTTGGACGGTTGGGGAAAGTTGCTCTTGGAGGACATTCTGGTACCATTCTTTATTCATGGATGTGTTTTTAGGCAAGACTGTGAGAGAGCCGATTCCCTTGGCTGAGAAGCAACCCCACACATGAATGGTTGCAGGATGCTTTACAGTTGGCATGAGACAAGACTGGTGGTATCACTCACTTTTTCTTTTCGAACAAGCTGTTTTCCAGATCTTCCAAACAATCGGAAAGGGGATTCATCAGAGAAAATGACTTTACCCCAGTCCTCAGCAGTCCACTCCGTGTACCTTTTGCAGAATATCAGTCTGTTTTTTTATGGAGAGAAGTGGCTTCTTTGCTGCCCTCCTTGACACCAGGCCTTGCTCCAAGAGTCTCTGCCTCACATTGCGTGCAGATGCACTCATTCCTGGGCAAGCTCTGCACTGCTGGTAGCCCAATCCCAAAGCTGAAACACTTGTAAGAGACGGTCCTGGCACTTGCTGGTCCTTTTTGGGCACCCTGGAGCCTTTTTGGCAACAATGGAACCTCTCTTCTTGAATTCCTTGATAATGCGATAGATCGTTGACTGAGGTGCAATCTTTCTAGCTGCGATACTCTTCCCTGTTAGGCCAGTTTTGTGCAGTACAATGATGACTGCACGTGTTTCTTTAGAGATAATCATGGTTAACAGAAGAGAAACAATGATGTCAAGCACCAGCCTCCTTTTAAAGTGTCCAGTGGTGTGATTCTTACTTAATCATGACAGATTGATCTCCAGCCCTGTCCTCATCAACACCCACACCTGTGTTACTGGAGCAATCACTGAAACAATGTTAGCTGCTCCTTTTAAGGCAGACCTGCAATGAAGTGTAAATACTTGGGGGAAAAAGTTCATTTTCTAGGCAAATATTGACTGTTAAGCTGATGACTCTTTATAACATTCTGGAGTATATGCAAATTGCTATTATAAAACCTGATGCAGTAGACGTTGTAAAAATTAACATTTGTATCATTCTCAAAACTTTTGGCCATCAAAGAAGCAAGAATTCAGCTTCAGACCTCTTCTGACACTATTACCGTATTTTTCGGCCTATAAGGCGGACCAAAAATCCTTTAATTTTCTCAGAAATCAAATCTGCGCCTTATAGGCTGGTGCCCCATTATATATGAACTTATACAGAAATGTACTACAGACAAGATGTGCTGTACATTTACCAGTGTTTAATAGCTCCATCCCCAGAAATTTCCTGCACCTTCCCACACGGTATACAGGGTCCCTAGCTCCTGAAGTGCCCTGGCACCACAACTAACATTGTGCCCATCCTGCCCTCCCCTAGCACGGAGAGACCAGAGCTGCCATAGTGCCGAGCACGAGGCAATCATCATCAGTAAACAATCCCCCATACCTGCCAGCCCTGTAACAGGGGAAAGAGAAGGAGCCACAGGGAACCCCACAGAAATAACACCCTGGCTGAGGAGGGAAGGAGAAGGGGCAATGGGAGACCGCTTAACCCCTGCTGCATCACCCTGCATTAACCCCCAGCAGCCATACCTCTGAGATCAGAGCTGAACCTAGATGTCTTAGCTGGCATTTATTAGAGGTGCGCCTTATAGTCCGGTGCGCCTTATAGGCCGAAAAATATGGTATTCCGTTTACTTTGCTCCTGGTTTAAAATGAACACCTCAATGCTCACCCCTGACCTAGCTTTTCTCCCATGTGTTTGGTTGGTAATGTATATAGGTTTTATTGTGTTTTAATACATTTTTAAAAATTAAAAGATAAAACATTCTTTATTTTCCCATCTTCTGGAAACTGCCATGACATGTCATTTTTTGTGGGCTGGCTATATACTACAGTGGGCTGGCTGGCTATATACTACACAGGGGTGGCTTTATACTTCAGGGGGCTGGCTGGCTATATACTACAGGGGGCTTGCTATATACTACAGGGGGCTGGCTGGCTATATACTACAGGGAGCTAGCTATATACTACAAGGGGCTGGCTATATACTACAGGGGGCTTGCTATATACTACACAGGGGTGGCTTTATACTTCAGGGGCTGGCTGGCTATATACTACAGGGGGCTGGCTATATACTACAGGGAGCTAGCTATATACTACAGGGGGCTGGCTATAAACCACAGGGGGCTGTCTGTATACTACTGGGTGCTGGCTGGCTATGTACTACAGGGGGCTGGCTATATATTACAGGGGGCTGGCTGGCTATATACTACAGGGAGCTAGCTATATACTACAGGGGGCTGGCTATATACTACAGGGGGCTTGCTATATACTACACAGGGGTGGCTTTATACTTCAGGGGCTGGCTGGCTATATACTACAGGGAGCTAGCTATATACTACAGGGGGCTGGCTATAAACCACAGGGGGCTGGCTATATACTACAGGGGCTGGCTATATACTTCAGTGGGCTGTCTGTATACTACTGGGTGCTGGCTGGCTATGTACTACAGGGGGCTGGCTATATATTACAGGGGGCTGGCTATATACTACACAGGGGTGGCATTATACTTCAGGGGGCTGGCTGGCTATATACTACAGGGGGCTGGCTATATACTACAGGGAGCTAGCTATATACTACAGGGAGCTAGCTATATACTACAGGGGGCTGGCTATATACTACAGGGGCTGGCTATATACTACAAGGGGCTGTCTGTATACTACTGGGTGCTGGCTGGCTATATACTACAGGGGGCTGGCTATATACTACAGGGGGCTGGCTATATACTAAACAGGGGTGGCTTTATACTTCAGGGGGCTGGCTATATACTACAGGGGGCTGGCTATATACTACAGGGAGCTAGCTATATACTACAGGGGCTGGCTTTATACAACAGGGGGCTGGCTATATACAACAGGGGGATGGCTGCATACTACACAGGGGTGGCTTTATACTTCAGGGGGCTGGCTATATACTACAGGGGGCTGGCTATATACTACAGGGAGCTAGCTATATACTACAGTGGCTGGCTATATACTACAGGGGGCTGTCTGTATACTACTGGGTGCTGGCTAGCTATATACTACAGGGAGCTGGCTATATACTACAGGGGGCTGGCTATATACTACACAGAGGTGGCTTTATACTTCAGGGGCTGGCTGGATATATACTACAGGGGGCTGGCTATATACTACAGGGAGCTAGCTATATATTACAGGGGGCTGGCTATATACTACAGGGGGCTGTCTGTATACTACTGGGTGTTGGCTGGCTATATACTACAGGGAGCTGGTTATATACTACACAGGGGTGGCTTTATACTTCAGGAGGCTGGCTGCCTATATACTACAGGGGGCTGGCTATATACTACAGAGAGCTAGCTATATACTACAGGGGGCTGGCTATATACTACAGGGGGCTGGCTATATACTACAGGGGGCTGTCTGTATACTACTGGGTGCTGGCTGGCTATATACTACAAGGAGCTGGCTATATACTACAGGGGATGGCTATATACCAAAGAGGGCTGGCTATATACAACAGGGAGCTGGTTGGCTATACACCACAATATACTGGCTGGCTATATACTACAGGTAGCTGGCTGGCTATATACTACAAGGGGGTGGCTGTCTAAATACTACAGGGGGTTAACTGGCTATATACTACAGGGGGTGGTTGGCTATATACTACAATGGACTGACTGGTTATATAATACATGGGGCTGGCTGGCAATATACTACAAGGGGCTGGCTGGCTATATACCACTGGGGGCTGGCTAACTAGCTATATACTACTGGGGGCTTGGTGGCTATATACTAGGTAGATGCTGTGACCAATGCATTTCCCACCCTAGGCTTATACTGGAGTCAGTAGGCTTACCCATTTTTTTGTGGTAAAATTAGGTGCCTCGGCTTATACTCGGATTGGCTTATATGGAAAATGTTCATGCACAAATTGTATAAAATTAGTAAAATGGAACCAAAAATCTAGAAATTTGGTATCACTGTAATCGTACTGACTGGCTGAATAAATCTAACATATTGCTTAGGGTATATGGTGAACACCAAAAAAAACTAAAGTCAATTACAGAATTGAGGTTTCTTCTACAACACTCCCCACCCACAAAAAGAGTTAATAAATTCTCAGCAATAGAGCATAACCATCCCAAAATAGTACCAGAGAAAAACTAATATTTTATAGCTTAAAAAAGTGCACCTTGAACCAACTAAAAACCACTAAATTCTATTAGGCAAAACTGGCTGCTGCATGGCCCTCCTTCTCTTCTGCGCCTCAATGTACGCCCCTACAACAAGTAGCGTTCACATGTGGGGTGACTTCATACTGGGGAGAAATTCTATAACTAATTTTAAGATGGGGTTTCTCTTTAGGGCTAAATGAACGTATTACCAACAAAAGCGGACCGTTCAAAATTCTATGAACATCTCAAGAGGTTAACAATCTTCCTAAAAGCTGTTTTTGATAGCTTCAGTGGTTTATATTTGAAAATTGATATATAGGGGGTTTCTAAAATAACATTTTCTAATTTCATTAAAAACAATAATGATCCCCAAAAAAGACAATTCTGAAATCTGCTTGAAAATCGGAAATCAATGTGCAGCGTGACATCAAAATACATTTTCCAGACATGTCAATAATTATGAAGATGTAAAGCAGACATATGGAAAATGTCATTCAGCAACTTATTTAGGAGGGAAAACTATCTCCCTGGAAACCAGATAATTTAGAATTTTGAAAATGAAATTTTTTTTTTTTAAATTAGCATTTTTGAATTTTTTTTAAAATAAATGAACGCAAAACTTATAAGCCACATTTTACCACTAAAATGAAGTAAGCCATGTGCGATCTCAAATGTCAGAATACAAAAAAATGGGGCTGAGCCTTGAGCTATAAACTGACTACGTCCCATAGGGGTTAACTACTAGGTAACAAAGTACAACTAGAAGCAGGTGATATTTCTCCTAACCCTGGCCCTCTTTCTTTCAGTGCCAAACTATTTCACCATTCACAGAGACCCTGCAAACCTCATTAACATTATCAGTGCATCCCTTTGTCTCCCTCTGCTCATACTGCTCCTTTCAGATGTGTGCTCTGGATGCGACAGAAACTGGGACAGTACCAGTGTTCCTCCACTGTCCCACTGTCCGGGAGGTTGGGATATTGTCCTGGACTGCCCCGTACTTCCCCCCTCCTGGTACCGTACACTATAGCTGTAGAGCAGCTGAGTCATCAGAACCAGGAGGAGGCGGGATCAGCTTCCTGATACATCCTCACTTGGCCCCTGTATATAGGTAGCCCTGCACATACACCTATCACGTGGGGGACTCTGTAAGCAGACACTTTTTGATCCATCTAGTGCTGTAAGATTCTGTTCTGACAATGTGGTTAGATTATCAGGGTCCAGGTGTATATAAACTTTCATTTAGCTTCTGAACAGTAACTATTATCTGATACATAGAAAAAGAGAGATGAGACAGATCAGAGATGAGAGATGATGGGATCCATGAGATGCTTATAACATACAATGACATTCTCAGATTTGCTATCTCAGCCATACCATACACTGTCAGCTCTGCTGTGCCCCCCCCCCCTACATAAAGACCTTTTTTGCCTGTAGCTTGTACAGTAAGTCTCCTTACACTGTTGTGTGCCGGCAGGAAGACTGTGTGTGTGTGAGCTCATCTTGGAATGCAAGGGGAGGGGCCAATGCAGAGAGGAGCACAATGCAGCATCAGAGAGGAGAAGAATTTGTCCTGTCCGACCCAAAATTTACACTTGGATCCTGGGGAAAGGGAAATTGTATACACCAGGACTAGGTTGGAATTATATCTGTGAAATGCTGTATTTTTGTTAATAGCAGTGAATTAGAGAATGTGTTATTTTGTTATCCTGAGTATATTTAAGAATCTTGGATTCATGGGAATACCCCTTAAGGCATCAAAAACATTGGCCCACATTTATTAAAGCATTTGCGCTTGTGTCTGACTTTGCACTAAAAAGAATGTGCAAACTCCTTGCACATGAATTTATAAACTGTTGGGGCTGTTCAGAGGGTGGAAGATTCATGAAATCATGAATCTGGTGCCATCTGCACACTACACAGTGCAGCATAGCTCCCGACATTAGTCAAAACTAGGAAGAAAAATAGAGTAATGCCCCACACAAAAAGTAAGAATGACAAAGAATGATAATCAAGAATTGTTATTTCATGCAAAATACAAGTACTTATGATAGCCACGACAGGTCATTTTGAATAATTCACACCCACGGCACCAAACTGGGTGCAGCAGTACCATCTGTTAGACAGCAGAGGGAGGCAGAGCTCTGGAGAGGAGGCGGGGATGGATATAAGGGGACAATACAGAGAAGACAGCAGAGTTCCCGAGAGGTAAGAACACTGGCAGCAACTGTTTAGTAGCAGGTAAGTTACCTACAACCTTTATGTAGAGGGAGTAAATGGATTGTGGCTAGAGGAGAATGTCTTGCTGCCGTTCACAGTTCACAGCTTTCCTGATTAAAATGTATGCCTTCTACATACAGCTGTATTCAGACCATCTACAAATTTCTTGTTGTAGTAAATGCTGACTTCTTACTGATGAATACATAAGTCAAATCAGAACACATCAGATCCATTCTAATTCTATTAAGAAAATTTGAATTAGACAATGTAGCTTAGAAGCAGCCAGTAACTAATGTGACTTTAAAAGGATTCTTCCAAATTTGTGGATAGGGATTAACAATCTGATATTTGGGGTCCGTTGGGACCCCACGTATCAGGAGAACGGATCTGTTAATTTGTTATACAAATTTTAAGTAGTTTACGTTCACTCAATTAAGAACAAAGGTTTAAAAACATGTAGAAATGCTGCAATGGAATTTCGCCTAGAGCATTATATTTCATAACTTTTCATACACCCGATGTAACATGTTTGATCATCTACATATAACTGGTAGTAAGGAATAAAAACAGGATGTCTGAATTTTGTTGTAGGCACAGTCCACCCATGGGAGACTCCAAATGTGATTTGTATGTTATATACAGTCCGTTTACTGCACTTATAATTTTGTACATTTGTATAAATGTTTTGCATTGCATTGTACAATTAAATTTATGTCTGTTTAATTACATACATTTTTTCAAAACCTCTTGTACAATAGAAAAAGTCAATGGGAAAATACCTTACGAAATGTAGTTCCTAGAGCTTACTACATGCTACCAAATATATAAAAATGTAACAGAACACATTGCGATGGCGGCACTTAAATAACAGTGCTGCCATACTTGCTCTTTCCGGCGCCCCCGCATTTGAAGGTGTCAACTGGCTGCTATGAAAACCGGGACTCTCAGCAAAGGTATTGTCCCAGTCAAAGCAGGATCTGCAAAGGTGCACTGTGGTACATTTACTTACAACGCTGCAAACTGCACTATATGCAGTTTACCTATGTAGCGTGCATTGGGCACCAGATTTGTGATTTGTGGCGCCCCCTGCACTACTATTTTTTTTGTGTACCTTTAACTTCGGACATGTGACACAATTCTGTCGGACTTTGCATGGTAAATCTGGTGCACGGTCTGACTGAGTACCAGAACGCCCCCTAATTTGTGTCGCATGATGCATAGTGCCATACCTCCAAACCGTCCAGTGTTCAGCGGGACATTATCGTTTTTTGGGCTCTGTCCCGCTGTCACGGGCAGCTGGGAGAATGTCCCGGGTTCCCCCCCTGTCTCGCCTCCTCTTGTTCCCGTACATAAGATCTGCAGAGCAGCCGAAGCATGGGGACCAGGAGGCGGCGGGATCAGTCCCTGCTACCCCCTCACATGATATCTGCATGCGTCATGTGAGGAGGTAGTTCTGCCCTCAGCTGGCCCTGCCCCCTCCATGAGTCAGTCGGAGCCCGGGAGAGAAGGTGGAGGCTGGAGGACAGGAGGATTCTGGAGGATGCAGGGGGACAGGAGGAGGAGACTGGAGGACAGGAGGATGCTGTAGGAGGCTGGGGGATAGGATGAGGAGGCTGGAGAACACAGGGCCACAGGAGGAGGATAGATGACAGTAGGCCACAGAATGAGGCTGGAGGACAGGAGGCTACAGGTGGAGGCTAGAGGAGGCTGAAGGAAAGAGGGCTACTGGAGTTGGCTGGAGGACAGGAGGAGGCTGGAGGACATGGGGCTATAGAAGGGTCTGGAGGACTGGAGACTACATGAGAAGGCTGGAGGACAGGTGGCTACAGGAGGAGGCAAGGGGACAGGAGGGCAAAGGACGAGGATGGAGGTTAGGAGGCTACAAGTGGAGGATGGAGAAAAGGAGGCTGGAGGACAGGAGGCTACAGAAGGGAGGCTGGAGGACAGGGGGCTACAGGAGGGTCTGGAGGACAGGAGGCTGGAGGATAGGGGGTCGCAGGAGGAGGCTGGAGGACAAGGGGCCACATGAGGAGGATAGAGGACAGTAGGCCACAGAATGAGGCTGGAGGACAGGAGACTACAAGAGGAGGCTGGAGGACAGAAGAGCACAGAAGAAGGATGGAGGACAGGAGACCATAGGAAGATGCTGGGGGACAGGAGGAGGCTGGAGGACAGGAGGATGGAGGACTGGAGACAACAAGAGGAGGCTGAATGACAGGAGGCTACAGGAGGAGGCTGCAAGACAGGTTGCCACAGGAGGAGAATGGAGGACAGAGGGCTACAGGAGAAGGCTAGAGGCTACAGAAGGAGGCTGGAGGACAGGAGGAGGCTACAGGAGGAGGATGGAGGACAGGAGACTACATGAGGAGCCTAGAGAACAGGAGGAGGCTGGAGGACAGGAGCTATAGGAGGAGGCTGGAGGACAGGAGGAGGATGGAAGACAGGAGCTACAGAAGGAGGATAGAGGACAGGAGGCCACAGTATGAAGAGGATAGAGAACAGGGGCCACACAATGTGAGGATGGCAGGGGGTTGGAGTACAGATAGGATTATGTGTAAGTTTGGGGAGATAAATAAGAGTGGAAAACCAAATGTAAAGGGAGGATAAAAATAAAGAGGGGTTTTATATGTTTTATATGTTGCAGAGTTGCATTAGGGGGTATTATACGGCTCCAGGGGGTGAGGGGTTGGCCAAAGTAAGGGACATTGTACTATGTGGGGAACATCAAGGTCGATGTTTGTGGGTGGGACAATGGGCATGATTTAGAAAAAGGGGGAGGAGCTTTTTGTCTCGTCTAAAAGTTAGGAGGCATGCCTAGTGCAGCCTTGCCACAAAAGGGTTGCGTGCGCCACACATGTCTTAAATACCTGTGCAAGCAGTTTGCACTAAAAAGAACATGCAATGTCCGACAGAAAACTGGCACATGACCCCTAGTAAATATGCCTCAATGTTCCTTTTACAGATCCAGTGATTTTACAATATACAGCACTGCAATAGTAGTTTTGCAGCAAATTGTACAGGTGATCAGACCCCCTAGGATTCAAATACCTAAGAGGGGCCTAGAAATCACCTCCCTTTCAGTAGAACACAAATAAAAATAAACACCATAGCTCTCTGTACCATGAGGACATAAATGCCCGAAACGCATTGGTGGGAAGATGTTATTGTCTGTTATGATCGTATATACTACATCTGGATCTATGTTTTTATTATGACCAGTAAGTTTTGTATATTTACAGAACTGCATTATTTTGAAAGTTGGGTTCTTACCTTTTTGCATCTTGTAAGCACGTTCAAAATATAAAAAAAGGCGGTGAACCTCACAATGGAAAATAGAACCCAAATGTCAGAATTGCCATTTTTTTGCCATTTCAAAACACATATAAAATTGAATAAAAAGAGATCAAAAGGTTGTGCAGACCCAAAAGTGACACCCTATACAGGTGTGTACAACAAAGTACAAAAAAAGTTATTGGTATCAGAATATGGTGAAAATAAGAAATGTATTTTTGTATAAAAGGTTTTAATTTTTTGAAATATATTAAAACCTATAAACATTTTGTGTCATCGTGACTGTACCGACACAAAGAATTAAGCAGAGGTGTCAATTGGAAGGCAAAGTGAAAGCCGTAAGAACAAAGTCCACAATAAAATTGCGCAAATACAATTTTTTTTGTCAATTTCCATGCTTTTGGAATTTTTTTCCAGCTTTCCAGTACATGGCATAAAATATAACATACTGCCACTTCAAAGTACAATTTTCAATGCATAAAAATAAGCCTTTGTACAGATCTGTACACTGAAGAATAAAAAATGTATTTGTAAAGGTGGGAAGCATAAAATAGGAATGGAAAATTTAAAAAGTCCATTTGGTTAAAAGCCAGTGCATGTCTTTTATTTCATGTACTGAACACTGCCCTGTGTGCTGGACTCCAAGTATCATAGGTATATGAAGAAAGTAGTCCGTGCATGCTAACAAGACAACAATGCTGTACTGAAACTACTTCTTACTGGATCTTACACGTGAAGGTCCTATCGGTGAAATATGATGTGCATTATGGTCCATATTTTACAGACTAAACACTCTTGTCTGAAACAAGCCTGAGGCCACGTTTACATTTGCCAATACATATGCTTAAGGCATTGCACTAAAACACATGTGATCCATAAGGAGCACCACGTGCTTTGCATTGTTTACATGCACAACATGTGCTGTTTGTTACAGATTGCATTAATTTCAGTGGAAACACATATGTCATTGGCTAAAAGAAAGAAGAAAATGGGCTGGCACTCACCATTGAAATGTAAACTTTATTCCATCAGAAGAATAAAAATAGCTGTAGGAGGGAAGAATACAGCAGGAGACCACTGAAGGCGACGGCCACATAGAGGTTTTTGTACTTCCCGGACAACCCCTTTAACATTTTCCCACCTGCTTACACTCCCAGCAATGAAGAAAAATGCTTTCAATGCAGCCGAACACATGGTGACACACAAAACGCATGCATTCTGAAGTATGCATTTAGACGCATTCCAAAACAGCAAGTGTGAACGCACCCTCAAATTATAGAGCCACATATGACTGAAATGCTGGTGGTTTTTGTGCCAACTTATCTGCAGATTATTCTAATTTCTACCTGTGCATGCTTTCTGGCAGTCTACAAGAAATCATGAAAATGTATGTCTACATACATGGCCTTATATTACTTTAGTAGTGTTTCTGGACACATATATTTTAATTTCTTATAAGACATACAATATAGGGATTTTTCTTTTTATCACATCACCTAAAAACTTAACTGTTAGCTCTTACTTATGCTCCTCCCATCTGCTGTCTTCTCCAGGTACACAGTCCACTTTTCCATGTTTCGCTTGTCGCTCCAGCGTTTGCTTTCGCTGTCTCACGGTGGTGGAGGATCGTACATAATGCAGAGTGTAAGGGGAATACAAACCCCAAGAAAACTGGAAGGAAAAGTCGCTCTGGTGACTGCATCATCTGAGGGGTAATTTATCTCTAGGGCATGACATGTAGTAAATAGTGGAGTTTATTTAAGACTGTATACTGTTTGACTAATTCCCGGAATACCTCATGAGATGCCTTATACTCTCTCAACTTGTATTTCTTACTTAGTATTGCACTTCATACAGTCTGGTAAGAATACTAGTAATAGAAGTGTTTAAGCACATTGCTGCCTCATCGACCTGAGTAGTTGTCATTCCATTTTATCATTTTATTTATGGGATTCTCTTGCAGCGTTGACAATACAAAGCTTTAGACAGTGTTAGGTAGAAGCCATGAAGATTTGTGTGATCATACCTTTTTGTGTGTTGTTGCAGCAGCTGTACTGAGAAAAATACATTTATGGTCTTGGATTGTAGCAACAGTGCACTCTCTTTACTGTACCTCTGTGCTGCACCTCCAAACTGCTGTGAGTCACTGCTGTAGCAGTACTTACTGCTTCTGTGTTCTCCTTCTCTCATACAAAGAGCTCATACAGAGCTATATGCAGAAAGAAGAGGCAATGGCTAGGGACATAAAGTTATAAAAAAAAAAAAAAAAAGCTAAAAAAAAAAATACATATATGTGATATATGAAAATCTGAAAAATAATGTCTGGGTAATACTGTATTACAGTCACAGAAAAATAGTTATAGTTATTATATATTTTGAACTTTTAAGATAATAAATTTAGTTTAATGTGAAAACTGAGACCCAAAAAATAATACAATAGGAATTTCTCAAAAAAAACCCCACTCTTTTCTCTGCCTGACCCATCTGTCTGACCCATTTCAAAAGCTGTGCTGAATCTGTAATGAACTCGAGTCAGGGTTATTATTAATTTTTACCAGGTAGTTCCGCTGAAGTTGAAACTTTAGGCCCAATCAACCTGTTGCTGTCTGAGCTGAGTTTGTGTATATCTCTGCCATCTAATGGCCTGATTGGGTACAAGTACCATAGATATCAAATTTATATATTTTGTTCTAATAAAAATTTAGAAGTTCATGTCACCTGGTGGTAAGCAGGTAGGTGGTTCCTATTGGCTGGCTCCCCAGAACATTCCAGAGGCAGATTGATATATTGTATAGGGGTTCTGTCCTGGTTCCTGCTCTTTCTCTAGTATAAAAACTTTCTGTTTTTCTGTATGTCCCTGGCTAGTTGCATTGCCATTACAGGACTCTCTTCTAACATCAGCCAAGGAACATCACCAGCTGGGAGTGCTCCAATCGGAACCAGACACCATGCGGCCCCCCTTTCTTGCTACATCCCTGCCGATCCTGACAGGTGGAGTCGCTGTGAGAACCAGCTAGGCCCTGACCATCAAGCCACTCCTGAGAGATATCAGTGCTCCATACTCTGTTAGGGCCTGCTGAGCATATTGCAAATCCACATTTAACACATGATCACTGCAGAACTACAAAGCTATTGTAAAATTGTAAATTGGAGTTTCTCACATGGAAATCTATCAATCTGTATGCAGGGCCCCTTAGAATACATGCATATCTTTACAGCATATGCATGGATAATGAACACTGTAAAAAAAACCTAGTAGCAGCTATGTCCTGTAAGCAGAGAATCAACCTGTGAGCTACCCCATGACCAAATGTTCTACGTGGCAAAATGGAAATTATCTATAGGCTGTAAGGGGCATACCATGGACTTCTTATTATAATGCAGTTTGGAAGATCTCAGTGAGACAGAGAGGGATACCATTAAAAACTAGTGGTCTTTTCTCTTAAAGGTAACCACAATCCTTCCTATGGGGAGAAAGTTATCTTCTTAATATGACACCTACAGACAATGAAGATGGCCTCATTTAAAGGATTGTTGAATTATTGAAACAACAATGCTATAAACTTGAGATGTCCATGTGATGTCATTCCAAACATAAAAAGGAAACTACAAGTTATATGGGATTGAAGAATTTACATCAATGCACTTTTGTTTTTTATTATTTGAATGTTGTATGGGTTTTATTTATGATGTTTCCTTTTTCCGTACACTCTCTTGGTAATATTTGATGTTTGAGACACTTTTGTGATCTTTTGTGCCTGATGTATGTGTAAATTCCGAAAGCATACTAGGCTCATGAGCACTATTTTTGAGTAAAATTGTGGTAAATGCTTTTACAGCATCGGCTTAGCCATTGCACGACGACTTGCTCAAGATGGAGCACGAGTTCATATCAGCAGCCGAAACCAACAAAATGTGGACAAGGCTCTCCAAGAACTCAAAAAGGAGGGTCTGGATGTGGAAGGGACTGTGTGCCATGTAGGAAAGAAAGAAGACCGAGTAAAACTAGTGGATCATGTAAGTACAAAAAGCAGTAATTCTAAGATTGTTTACAACTTGGAGCCTCCTGCACATGAACATATTATGAAGATATATGCTATCCGTTGTTTGCTATCCATGGCAAACACGCTTCTACATGTCTTTCTTAGGGCTCAGGCACATGGCCATGTTTTCCATAGCCTTGGGTATGAGCTGACTAGCAGGACTTTCCTCACACACTGTTGAATTAATTCCTAGGTGATGCAGAAATTTGGTGGAGTTGATATCCTCGTTTCTAATGCTGCTGTGAACCCTTTCTTCGGAAACATATTGGATGCAACAGAAGAGGTGTGGGATAAGGTAAGACTAATAAAAATAATGATACATTTTTATAAAGCAACACCACATTCTGCAGTGCTTTACGGATCATTGGGTACATACATATACAGTAAAATAAGACACTAGGAGGTATAAGTGCCTGCACAATGGTCCAGCCATTCTTCATAAGAGATCAAATAAATCATGCTGTCCAAAGTGAATAGGCCTGAAGAGTATCATGAAAATTGGATGCAGGCTTAGACGAGAGGGATATACAGGTTTGGTCTGCGAAAAGAGAAATGAGCAAAAGCGGAATGGAGAGGAAAGGGAAACGTTGAGGGTGCTAAAACATAAACTTTTATGCATGCCTGCGTATACCGTTTGATTGTTGTAAATAACAAAAATTGTGTACACACAACACAATTTATTTTCTGTTCAATAAACTTTTATTGAAATTGGCAAGTAACAAGGTTCAAAATAACAACAGTGAATCAGGTACTCATCACATCAGCATGTATATCTTAGTGTACATAAGACAAGTGTCATACAACCAATGGTACAACTAAAATGGTATGGATAACGGCTTCATGGAAAGAGAGAAAATAGTATGAGCAAAACTAACAACATTAAGAATAAACACATAAAACGAACATATACCTGGGAAAATACATTAGGAACGATGGGAAGGGAGATAGGAAAGGGTCAAGGGAGAGAGCACAATAGGGAGGGGGGGGGTAAAGGGTACGAGGATTTGCCCACTTTATCCTAAGTTTTACCTATTCAGTCTATACTCCCTCTATCCAAGAAGCAAATTCCGTTGAGCTGCGGAACTCTATCCAAGGGGACCAGACCTTGGTGTACCTATCAAATTGTGAGTCCACCAATCCCTCCATGGCTCTCATTTCCTCCATCCTCATTATATTGTTCAGGGCTTCTGCCCACTGGGCTCTTGATGGGCACACACTTGACTTCCAGAGCCTGGGAATTATCTGGCGTGTAGCAGCAATGCAGTGTCTCAGAAAGCCTTTCTTCACCGTTGAGATAGAACTATGGATCATAGACAATAACCCAAGCTCTGGAAGTGGCGTAATAGTATCCGACCATAATTTGTTGTACAGGGCAAGAACTCCCTTCCACAAGTCCCGGACCCCAGGACAAGACCACCAGATATGCAGCATGGAACCCTGCTCCCGATTACATCACCTAGCCATGATTTTAAAGTTTGTCTCATGAATTTGTGATGATACAGAGAGTTTGTGAGTCAAGATAGCCGCCTTGTCCCATTCCTCCTCGGAGAATGTTTTGTTCAGAGCTCTCTCCCATGCTTGTCTATATAGGACTGGCATTTTCTTAGCCCTTTCCCTCAGCAGCCACCCATAGACTGTAGAGATCAAGTGTCTAGGAGCGTCTTTATTCGTGAAAATCTGCTCTATAAATGTCAATTCTCGTGTGAGGGATTGTGTAGGGCCTAAAGAATGGATAAAACTACCCAACTGTTTAGCCATAAACCATCTACTGCCCCTCATGTCTTATTTGCACCACCGTGTTCGGTGGGAGTCCAAACAATTCCAGTGTCATGTCTCTCTAGGGTCTAAGAATATTGGTGACATAGGGCCAGGTATGGATGTCAATTTGTGGCGTTTCCTCAACAAGTCCCAGGTGCCAAGGAGCGTTTTATAAAGGGGTGTGTGAACCGGGGATGAACCACGTGTTGTGGCAGAGAGGCATAGGGACGCTCCCAAAGATGTTGAGTTCAAGGAGGCTTCTAACTTCACCCTTAACTTAGATGGTGAGCTTAAAACTGCGTCTACTATATAGGCTAATATAGAGGCCTCATAGTATAGACCAGTGATGGGCAACCTTTTGAGCTTGGTGTGTCAAAATTCGCCAAAAAACCGAGCATAACTCGGGCGGTGTGTCACCTTGACAAAAAAACATAATTTTGTGATATTTATAGTTTAAATAACAAATATGTATAATTATTTAACTTCTAGGGTACTTTAACCATAGGTTGTCTGATTGATCCTACCATGTACTGCCATACTACATTATGGCAGTATATGGGGATTTTCCCAATCATCTATTACTATGTGCAAATCGCACATTGTATTAGATCGGTTACAATCAGACAGGTGTGGAAATGCTTAGTAACCTGTGAACTTTCTGTCATGAAGGTTCACAGGTTATAGCGAGGGCGCAGGCGCCGCTGTCTGCATCTCCCTCATGCCCTCTTGGCATGGAGAAGGTGTGAGGAGCAAGGGATTCGCAATGTCTGGGCTTATACATCACAAAACTGACACACAAGCCCTGATGACTGTCTTCTATCATACAGTGCACTGACCTTACTTACTATATGATGAGAGTGGTTATCCTCCCTTGCGGAGATGGTCAGTGTAGAGGTGGCAGCTGCTGGGACATCACACAAGGCAGCAGCGATGTGACCTCTGACTGTGATGCCATCTTCCCCCCACCACAACTATCAGGAGCTGCAGAGGAGCCTCCTGGGTGTATGGCCGGGTCACCTCTCCTGCTGTGCCCCATGCTGATACCTGTGCTGACTGGAGACACTAGGCAAAGCTCACACATGGGGAGGAGGAGGAGGGAGGAGTGCCGGAGGCTCAGTGCAATCTCTCAGCCTGCACCTGGTCATGTAGGTTGAAACTTAACTCTCAGGCAACCGTGTGTCAGTGAAAATGGCTACGTGTGTCAGCACTGACACGCGTGTCATAGGTTAGCCATCACTGGTATAGACCCATGTCAGGCAAACCCGCTCCTCCTAGTTCTTTAGGTCTGGTAAGAATATTGTGTGACATCCGGGGTCTGGAAGAGTCCCATACAAAACCTGATACTAAATTTTTGAGTCTGCTAAAAAAGGGAGAAGCTATGCGTAGGGGGATTGTTTGGAAAAAATAAAGTATTTTTGGCAATATGTCCATTTTAATTACACTAATCCTTCTGAACCAGGAAAGCGGAAGACGCTTCCATGCGAGAAGATCCTTTTCAATTGTGGTCAGAAGAGGTTGGGTTAATTAACCTGAAAAAGGCTAGACAAGTCCGTTGGGATTTGGATACACAATTTATTTTCAATGGAATAACAAACGTTTTTGGTTTTCCAGCCTTCACTTTTCTCTTTCCTTACCATTCTGCTCTTGTTGATTGCACTATTATGGTGGTTCACACCAAAGGTGTCACCCTATTGGAGACAGTTACAGTATCCCTAACTCTATATAAGTTAAAAGTGAGTTGAAGTTACATGTGATAAGGGAATGTGATACGATTGTGATAGCATGTTTGTAGCTTTGGTAGTTGGGCTGTAGTCTGATAGTCCAGGGTAAAGCATTCCACTATTTGTATTGTGATATCATATACATTTATAATGTTTAGTGGTATTATAGCCTTTGTTGTATATAGCCATTATTTGAGGTTACTGCACAATCCATACTGACCAAAAAAAACCTTCAGTCACTGAGGATTATTTATCATTAGATTTTTCAAGCTTTTTTGACATAAAAAAGTCTTTAAAAAGTTGCATTGAGGTTTTTTAGGACTTATCACTGCTAAAAAGTCTCACATGGCTATTTCCAACACTTCGCTTAATGTAGTGTAAACATAGAACAACTGCTAGTACAACGTTGTACAAAGCCAGATTCATGACTGGGGACTTTTTAAAAAAGGTTGCTTAAAAAGTCGCAGGTCGAGGTACCTTAGTGGATGACAATCTCGTAGTCAGGTCCAGGCACAGGGTCAGGGCAGGCGGCAGAGATGCAACGTCAAGTCCAAGTCCGGGGTCAGCAACAGAAGGTCGAGGCAGGTGGGAACGGGAACACAGGCACACGGAACATAGCAACACGGAGGAACTTGGGTAACACGGCAACACAGGACTCAGGAGCGGGGACACACAGGAACCCAGGAATACACAGGAATACTCGCTTGGAAGCTTTCTCTAAGGCTATGAGGCAGAAAGATCCGGCAGGGAATGATGGGAGTCATAGGGTTAAATACTAAACAGGAAATGACCCGCGCCAATCACCTGTGCGCTGGCCCTTTAAATCTGGAGACACTGCCACGCGCGCGCCCTAGGGAGCGGGGCCGCGCGGGACCTAGTACGGATGGGAGCGGGAGCCAGGAGAGGTGAGTGCACGGGAGCGGGACCGGGGCAGCGGAGAGAGGCACGGGTGCACGTGACAGTGCTATACACTGAGAATTCCCCCTCCCTATTTTCACAAGGAAACAGTCAGTTATAAATGTTAACAAAGTAAGGTCCCATTCAAGTTCCCCATGGGCATCTGTCCTATTTCACAAGAATAACACATCATGCAGAATTATGCTATTACCAAGACGATTTATACCATGATATAACCCCAACAGAGCCCAATATAAAGCAATGGGATCTATGGTGGAAGGGTCTGATGGGTTTTATTATGTCACTGAATCAGTTTCTTCTGGTAGCTGCATACTACCTATAGTATGCAAAGGAAGATGCACAGATATTATTATATTATATATCATGTGTAGTTGTACCAGCTTCATGCCTCCAATCCCAATGGCTAAAATTTGGATGCATAAATGGTCAGTGACGAAATCTACACAGCACAAGACCAACACTCATGACCTGCCTCACTCATGCCAAGGAGGCATGAATAAACCTGTTCTACCAGCCATACTATCCAAGTGGACACAGTAGGGGCAGGTATATGCCATTTTGAAGAAACTAATGGTGGGAAAATAAGTGTCGGATAATATTTTTAGGCAGCTAAATTAGAGTAATTCCAGTAGTGGGCAGTAATGGGGCTTTTGGTATCCCTGGTTGTCTACGACAGTGAAGAAATTGTGTAGCCAAACATTTCAGATCAGTGTTGTGACTTTATCCAGAAAACCAACTTTGAAGTGAGATATAGGGGGTCATTTACTAAGGGCCCGATTCGCGTTTTCCCGACGTGTTACCCAAATATTTCCGATTTGCGCCGATTGTACCTGAATTGCCCCAGGATTTTGGCGCACGCGATCGGATTGTGGCGCATCGGCGCTGGCATGCACGCGACGGAAATCAGGGGGCGTGGCCGAACGAAAAGCCGACGTATTCGGAAAAACCGCCGCATTTAAAAACCGAAAATGTGTCGCTTGGGAAGCGCTTAACTTCACCTGGTCCAGCTCGGTGTATTCCGGCGCGTTCAGATGATTTTCAGCGCAGCAGCGCCACCTGGTGGACGGCGGAGGAACTACCTTCATAAATCCCGTCCGGACCCGAATCCTGTTCAGAGAACGCGCCGCTGGATCGCGAATGGTAGTAAATCAGGTAAGTAAATCTGCCCCATAAACTGAATGTATACAGAGGTTCAGAGTTTAGTCAAGCTCTCCCCATCACAAAACACCCCCTTCACTGTAATTGACGGTCCCGCATCCAGGGGCAACATAAATTGCTCTCCAGAGGTTTGATATATGTTGTCAATCATAGCAGAGGGGACATTCTGAGGCACAGAGAGCTTGACTTTAGTGTTATATTCTCTGCCTTTTTGACTTTATACTTATTTCTTTTTTGCATCATTGGTGTGTGAAGGGTTCTTGGCTGTCACATGGCAAATGGCAAATTCCATCTTGGCCCTTTATGGTTTTCCTTTAAGAGTTGGTTAAAGGAACAATCTGTTCTTTCATAAAAATTGTTGCAGTAGTCTTTAGTAATAGATTACTTATATAGTTATTCTACTTTATTTTATTCTTCGTCCCAGGTTTTTGACATTAATCTTAAAGCTACTTTCCTGTTGGTGAAGCTTGTGGCACCCAAGATACAAGAAAGAGGGTAATAATTTTGGGATATAAGGTGTTATTTTCCTATTTACCTAGAAGACAAGAGTCATCGTTTTGGTGCTCATTTCACATACTTTTTTGAGGATTTTGTCCTGTCAGTTTTGTAAACACCGATTGGTGCAGGACTTCTGTGACTAACATATATTTTTTAAGATTTGCTTCAGAAAGCAATAGTAAATTTATTGTTAAATTTATCAGACAATTACAATGTGCCATCTATACATATGTAAAACATATTGCCCAGTATGTGCTTAGTTTGGTATTTTAAAGATCAATGTGGTAACCTAGGGTTTAGGATTACAGAAGTAACAATATCATTTAGGCTCTAGGACCTGCCAGCTTGTGCCACATAAAGTAACATTAATTATAAATGATATATGATATCATCAAGTATTTTTGCCTTTAGAAGCTTTAGGTTACATCCTTTAATTGGATGGGTTTTCTTGTGTGGATATTTTCAATTCAACTAGTAGCAGAATGCATGACTTACAATAGTTTGTCTATTTCATCATTACCCAGTACTACAGCAGAACTGTGTTTTTCTGTTCCCACAGAGGTGGCAGCATCGTGATTGTCTCATCTATAGCAGCGTTTACAGCTTTTCCAGTAAGTAAAAAGACAAAAATCACATGTGCGGTTTTTTAGACAAAGCTAGAAGTGTCTAAGACAGGAAAGAGCAGGCCGGATTTACTATTTGGCACTGTGGACACAGTGCCATGGCCGACCAGATTAGTATTATATAAGTATTTGTTTAAAAAAAATCATGGAAGGTGAGTATATATATATGTGACCTGTAGGTGCTTGAGTGTGTATTTGTAACCTGTCTATGAATGTGGTTATCTATGCATATCTGGATGTACAGTATGTAAACTCTATGTGCATGACGTGTTTGAGTGTTTATGTTTCTGTATATACTGAAGATAGGTGTGTATGAATTTAATATTACTGGGAAATGGTGTTTGTATATAGTTAAACTGGGGAGAGGAGGCTGTATATAATATAATTGTTGAGGGAAGGCTGCATATACTATAAGTGGGAAGGGAAGGCTGTATATAACTGGGGACTGTATATAGTATAACTGGGGATAAAGAATGTATTTAGGATTACCTTGGGAGAGGAGGCGTTATATACTATACCTGGAAAAGGGGCCGTATATAATATAATATAATAGGGAGGGGAAGCTGCATATAATATGACTTGGAAGGGGAGGCTGTATATATTATAAAAGGGTTAAAATATAACTGGATAGGAGAGGTTGTATATAATATGACTGTGGAGGGGAGGCTGTATATAATATAACTGGGGAGGCTGGATATAGTATAAATGAGGAAGGGAGGCTGTATTTAATATAACTGGAGTGAGGAGGCTGTATATAATTCAACTGGGGAGGGTGGCAGTATATAGTATATCTGGGGAGTGGAGGCAGTATACAGTGCAAAAGGGGAGGCGGTTTATAATATGACTAAGGGGGGGTTCTATATGCTGTAACTGGGGAGGCTCTATATAAGATGACTGGGGAGGCTGTACATTATATGACTTGAGAGGGAATGTAACTGGTGAGGGGAGGCTGTATGTAATATAACTGGGAGTGGGCTGTATATAGTTAATTGGGGGTTCTGTAGGGGGCTGTATCTGCACACAACCTCCGGCTGCATCCTGATGATGTGTTTGCAATTCAAACGCATTTGGCAAAACTCGCTACCAAACGCTTTTTGTAAGTACACACTTTAGTACAACACTAATACAATACAGCAGTGATGGCGAACCTTTTAGCGACCGAGTGCCCAAACTGCAACCTAAACCCCCCTTATTTATCGTGAGGTGCCATCCAAAAATTAAAGCAGTAAGTTATTGTTCCCTGTTCTTCAAAAACTTTCAATTAGATTGGCCTCCTGAGGACAGCAACACAGTAGAAATATGGAAAATTTGCATCACTTTAGATTCTTTCCAGTGTCCGTCTGTACACAGAGAATCCTCCAAAGATAATTCGTCCCTGTCTACTCATTCTACCTATTCCTACAGTTCGAAGTAGAGAAGTAAGTATCAAAATATTCTGAAAACAGCATCTTAAGTAGCTTGCTACTGCAGGAAGATTCTTTGAGTTCTGTCTGGTGTGCCGGGACGATGGCCCGGGTGCCCACAGAAAGGGCTCTGAGTGCCGCCTCTGGCACCCGTGCCATAGGTTCGCCACCACTGCAATACAGCAACTAACACAACACGCATACTGCTACTTAGAAAACGCATCTACATGTGTTAAAATCCTTCCTTTATGCTCCACTTTCAATAATGGGGTAAAAATACAAATAAAATTAGACATTACAGAGTGATAAAGAGTCTGGTCCAGGAAGGTCTGTTTAGCCCAGGAAATACTGTTGGATCATTTTTCCTTTTTTTTTTTAAGTTTTTATTTATTAAATTTTTATAACAAAAATAAAACTTACAAGACAGCTGAACACAGTATGGTATTTTCCGAACGTACACAGTAATACAAGCAATCATAAGTACATTTCATTCAGTACAACAAATGTTAATGAAACTAATTAATATACGAGATAGTCCGGAAAAGGGCCGGGGCAATTGTGTTCAGCCCTAACAATTAAAACAGAGACTACATAAACACAAGACATACATGCACCCAAATGCAACCATTCAGCCATACATAATCTCCTATATTATAAAAGCAGTAAACTCCCATGAGGCATACCGTGGGGGACATTAAGCGTGGGAAGTCAAACTGAGTATTTAAGAATTTCAGGACCTCTGACCAGAAAGCAGCGATCTTTGGGCAGGCCCAACGCAAAGCAGAAAGGACCCAGAGTCAGCCTAACAGCGAAAGCATAAGTCGTTAGGCATAACCCCCATGCGGAATAATCTTGTAGGGGTGAAGCATACCCGATGCAGAAATTTGGACTGTTTCAGAAAGTCCATAGAGCTCACCACAGATTCAAAATAAGAGAGTTCAACTTCCCTCCAGTCATCATCAGACAGATTAGGGATGTCATTCATCCAGCATTCAAAGGCTTTATCATAAGGTCTGTTGCCCTGTTCTTGCAAGAGACTGTAGACCTGGGTGAGCGGCTTAGGGAAATCCGCAGTGCCCAGCAAAGTTTCCAATTTGGAGAAATTAGTTATCAGACTAATGGAGCTGAACTGGATCCTAAAAGCTAGATGTAACTGTGTTTAGTGAAAGGAGGCCATGGCGGGTAGGACATGCCTGTCCCTTAGTTCTGTAAAAGAAAGCAACTCCCCAATTGTATTCAGGAGTTGACCTAAAAACTTCACCCCAGTTGCTCCCCACATTGACCACCCAGGGAGAGAGAGGAGATGGGCGAGCCATGGGTTTAGCCAGAGAGGGGTCCTAGGCGAAGGGGTGTCAGCCCCCCCTCCCACCAGCACCTAGGCTCTTTGCCAACACACCGCTATTGTCTCTATAGCAAGTGGAACTTTTAAGGTAGGGTTGTATCGGTATAGTAAGTTCGTGAAAGCTTTGTATGATCCTGTGATAGTCCCCGCTAGTGCAGTAGCAGCATTACCCCTATCAATATCAATCCACCATTGGGCATACACAATCTGGGCAGCCAAGTAGTATAGGTATAAGTCATGAGCTGCCAATCCACCCTGTGATTTAGGTGCCTGCAAAAGAGCCAGACTAAAGCGCGACCCACCTTGCCAGTAAAAGGATCTAAGAATGCCATTAAGGTGCTTAAATAACTTCTTTGGCAGTAGTACAGGGCAGGCATGGAGCAGAAAAAAATTGTAAATATATTAATGCGGCATTCAAGCGAGGAATTCAAGCGAGGCTCAGTTGCAGATATCAGGGGTTGAATGTTTAACTCCGTGAAGGCCTGAACCTTACGAGAAACCTGGACGCCTAGGTATTTAAACTGTGACACTACCTGGACTGGAACAGGAAGAGGTCTATTATCCTATTCCCTCAGCCAATAAAGGAAAAAGGACTGAATTAACTCGTAGACCCGAAAAGGACCCATAGCAGTCAATCAGGGACAGCAGGGACGAGAGGGATGGGCCGTTTTCTGCAAGGTACACTAGGGTGTCATCTGCATACATGGAAACCTTCTCAGTAATAGCACCTCTGGCAATACCCTTTATGCTATCTGAAAGGCGAATAGCCACGGTAAGGGGTTCGATGGCGAGTGCAAATAGAATCGGGGATAACGGGCATAGTGCCCCTAGCCATGGGGAAGGGAGGAGAGATGCTGGTCCTGACCCTTGCCCTAGGCACAGAATATAAAAGTTGGACAAGGGGTATAAACCGAGGACCCATCCCCAATCTAGGCAGTAGGGCCCATAAATAAGACCATTCAACAGAATCAAAGGCCTTGCAGGATAGGGAGTGTGTCCCTGGCCTCTGATATATTTAAATGTAATCTTTGAATATTGATATCGGTTCCCCTACCTGGCATAAAGCCCGTCTTATCCGGGTGGACTAGTGATAGGATGACTTTGTTGAGTCTCGTGGCAAGAAGTTTTGCCAGGACTTTAATGTCAGAATTTAGCAAGGGCGATATGAATCAGGAAGTAGAGGGTCTTTACCTGGCTAAGGAAGGATTACAATAAAGGCCTCTCTCATAGACTCAGGGAGAGATCCATGTTCTAATGCTGCTAAGTACATTTGTAGTAGGAGCAGAGTCAGGGCTTCACATTTTTCTTTATACCATTCCCCACCAAGCCCGTCCAGCCCGGGTGTCTTACCAGAGAGTAATGACTGTATAGCCAATTCTACCTCCTCTGCTGAGATGGGGGCATCTAGTTCAGACGCCTGTGTTGGAGATAAGTGCCATAGAGGGAGTTCATCCAGAAATTGGGCCATCTCAGCAGGTGAGGCAGATGATCTGGAACAGTAGAGGGAGGAGTAATATTCACAAAATACATTGTTTATAGACCTTGGGCCCGTAATTAAGGCTCCATTAGCATCCAGAATGGAAGGGACAGAGGCACAAGGGTGCTCAGCTCTCGAGAGATATGCTAGAAGTTTCCCATTTTTGTCCCCAAACTCAATAGGATACATTGTAGTCCACATAATGTAACAAATCATGGGAACCAAAGGCCAAATCTATGTGAGAGAAACTCTTATGTACAGGGGAGTAAAATGAGTATTCTCTTTCCTGGGGGTGTTTACTACGCCATATGTCAGTGAGATTTAGCGACAAAAGCCATTTATTTAGACGTGTAGAGGCTGCATCTAGGCCACTTGTGCGGTCAACCAAGGGGTTGGGGACTGCGTTAAAAATCACCAATACATACCAACGGCCCAGGGGGTATCACCGGCAGTTTACTGGATATTACATGTAGTGTGGCAGGGTCAAAGGGGGGATGCATATATATTGCTACGATTGTAAGGCGAAGCCCCATAAGGCACAGTGCAAAACTATGTATCGGCCAAAGTGGTCCGGCGCAACCTGCAACACCTTTATGGGGAGGGCCTTGGATATAAGGATGGAAACCCCTCGGGCATAGATAGAGTATGAGGAATGATAACCCCTGGCCACCCAAGCCTGTTTCAAGGAGAAGACCTTCTGGCCCATCAAATGGGTCTCTTGAATACACAGAATGTGAGGGGCATGTTGTTTAATTGTATCTAAGATCAAAGCACGCTTGAATTTGGAATTCATGCCCCTGACATTCCAAGTCATTATTTTGATCGGTGCCATATTAACGGAAGGGAAATGGGAATAGCCGGACCAGTGTGGTTCATTGAGTGACATGGAACCAGGATTGAAGAGGGGATATATCCCAACGAGCGCACATCCACCCATTCGACACAGACTACTGTTGAAACACATAACAAATAAAACACTAAGATTGAAACAGACTGATTGTCACGGGAACGGGCACCCCCGCGATCCATACCGCTTATCCAGTGCTTCTATCCGCTGCCCCTATCCCGGCCCCGCTCCTGCTGCCGTGGATTTACCTCTCCACGCTCCCGGCCGGACTAGGCCCCGCGGACGGCGCTGGTCCCTAGGGTGCGCACGTGGCGGTATTTCAATATTTAAAAGGGCCAGCACAAAGGTGATTGGCGCTGGGCACTTCTGGGATTGCATTTAATCCGGCGGCTCCCATCATTCCCTGCCGGATCTTCGCTGGATGTTCGTGTGTCTGTAGTATTACCAGCGTTCCTCCGTGTTCATGTGTCTGCCATGTTACCACTGTTCCTCTGTGTTCCTGTGTCTCCAGCGTTACCAGTATTCCTTTGTGTTCCTTTGTCTCCAGCAGTCCTGTATCTCCAGCGTATCCTGTGTTCCTGTCCCGTGTGCCAGCTCTGGTTTCCTGATGTAAGTCCTACCGTCTCCTGCAACACTATCTTGGTTGCCACCACGGGCTAGTCGCACCTGTGGAACGACCTGGTATCCCGCCATAGCAAGACCATCCCGCTTTGCGGCGGCCTCTGGTGGAGACCAGGTGCCACTTAGTCTCCGTTCCCAGGTGTCGAATAGTACCATGGTCCAGAGGGTCCACAGACTCACCGCCCCGACAGTAAGATCCGGCCATGGACCCCACCAAGGAGCCACGTCAGATACTGGCTGAACTTTCCGGTGTTGTTGCCCGGCAGTCGCAGCAGATTGCTGCCCAAGGAGAACTTTTAGGCCAAGTCGCTTCTGCTCTCCAACAGCTGCTTGACTCCCAGCCTCAGCATTAGGCACCTGTGACTAGTCCTGCGGCAGTTCCTGCGACTACCCCTGCGTCTTCTCCTGTCCTCCCGGCTAGTCCTACGGCACCAGAGCCTAGGTTAAGGCTATCTATGACTAATAAATATGATGGTAATCCCAAACTGTGCAGAGGATTCATCACACAGTGCTCACTGCACATAGAGTTAATGCCATCCCAGTTTTTCACTGAGCACTCCAAGGTGGTGTTCATCATCAGGCTCCTCTCAGGCAAGGCCCTGGCCTGGGCTACTCCTCTGTGGGACAGAAACAATCATGTTACGGCCACCCATACTACCTTCCTGGCAGAGTTCCAATCCGTGTTTGAGGAACCCGCATGAAACAGCGCTACTAAACCTACGCCAAGGAGACTCCTCTGTGGGGGAATACGCTGTCCAGTTCCGCATCTTGCCATCTGAACTTTATTTGAACGAAGCCGCCTTATGTGCGACCTTTTAAAAGGGAAGGTCTTCATGGGTTAAAGATGCATTGGCTGCCCGAGATCTGCCGGCTACTCTGAGTGGTCTTACCACTTGGCCACTCGGATAGACATGCGGTTCTTGGAACGAGATCAAGAGTTGCGGCAAAAGCTCTAGTCCGGCTTCCGCGTCTGCCTCGGTTGGCTCCATCTTCAAGTTGGAGTCCTACACCAGGAAAGACTGGTCTTCTATGTCCTGCCTCGCTCCACTTCAGCTCTTCTTTTGGGACTTCCTTGGGGCTTCAACTCCATGCTCCAGTCCTCAATTGGAAGACTGATGAGATCCTATGTTGGGGCCCTGAATGCCAATCTCATTGCATGATGGCACCACTTCTTCTCCAGACCTCTTCTGTGTCTTCCAAATCTCTGGAGGGTCTGCCAGCTTGTTACCAGGACTTTGCAGATGTTTTCTCTAAGAAACAAGCAGAGACTTTACCACCACATCGTCCCTATGATTGCCCTGTGGATCTTCGAAAACATCAAGGAAAACTTGCAGAGGGGTTTCATAAGCAAGTCCTCCTCTCCAGCTGGCACAGGTTTCTTCTTTGTCACCAAGAAGGACGGCTCCTTACGTCCCTGTATAAACTAACGCTGGCTGAACAAGATCACGGTTAAAAACCACTACCCACTGCCGTTGATTACGGAGCTCTTTGATCACCTATGCGGTTCCAGGGTGTACTCCAAGCTGGATCTTCGGGGTGCTTACAATCTCATCCGGATCCGCAAAGGTGACGAGTGGAACACGGCGTTTATTACCCGGGACTGGCATTTTGAATATCTAGTAATGCCCTTTGAACTGTGTAATGCCCCTGCTGTCTTTCAGGAATTTGTCTACCTGGATGAAATCTTGGTGCATTCTCCGGAACTTGAATCCCACCAGACACATGTACGTCAAGTTCTTGGCCGAATTTGTGCCAATCATCTCTTCGCCAAGCTGGAGAAATACCAGTTTCAGCAGCGCAGCCTTCCATTCCGCGGTTATATAATTTCCGACAGAGGCCTCCAGATGGATCCCGCGAAACTGTCTGCAGTTCTTCAGTGGCCATGCCCAGAAGGCCTCCGAGTCATACAGAGGTTCCTGGGGTTTGCAAATTATTACCGACAGTTTATTCCCCATTTCTCTACTCTGGTGTCTCCCATCGTGGCACTCAAAAAGAAGGATGCCAATCCACATGCCTGCTCTCCTACAGCTGAAGAGGCCTTCTCCAAGTTGAAGTCCGCTATTGCCTCGGCTCCAGTACTCTCTAGGCCTGATACGAACAAACCTTTTAATCTTAAGGTGGATGCGTCCTCCGTGGGAGCAATGCTCACTCAGAGAGGGCCCAAGTGCTGAACTTCCACATTCTTTTCCAAGACCACATTTTTTCCAGCTGAAAGAAATTATTCGATTGGAGACAGAGAGCTGTTGGCCATCAAACTTGCTCTGGAAGAATGGCGAATCTTCTGGAGGGTGCTCTCCATCCCGTTAGTGTGTCCACTGACCACAAGAACTAGCTGTACCACCAGACAGCCCAGCGCCTGAATCCCAGGCAAGTGCAGTGGTCATTGTTCTTTTCCCGTTTCGACCTGCTGATCCATTTTCGTCCGGCTGACAAGAATGTCAAGGCTGATGCCCTGTCCCGTGCTTCGGATATTGTTGGAGAGGAACCGGCTCCTTGGAACATAATTTCTCCTGACCAGCTTGTTGTTGCAGCTCCGGTGGATCTTCGGCAGCTACCTCCCGGCAAGACATATGTTAGACCTGCTCTTCGGCCACAGCTGGGCACCCTGTGGCCCTCATCTCCTGCTACTTCTAGTGGCCAGACCTGGTGAAAGATGTTTGGGAATTTGTGGGATCTTGTTCCTTCTGTGCCCTGACACCGATCAAACGACCCTGAAATACCCCGTGTCTAACACCCTAGCAGTAGTGCAGACCTATACCCACTAACTAACCAACAAACAAGAGCAGTGGTTCCTAACTAAAACAAACCCTTACCAATTATCCTGACACAGGATAAGCATTTTCCAGGATAGCTTTAGGCAGCCATATTCAGAAGATTGGGGATGGGGGATGTCGAGATGCGGGGGGATAGTAGAAAAGAGGTCGAGATGGGGGGGGGGTAGTAGAAAAGATGGAGGGTGGAGATGGGAAGAGACAAGATAGGCAATGTGGTATATAGAACCAACCAGCTGTACTATGAAGAAACAAGATATCAGTATAATAACAGGAGGGAAAAACTCAACCCTCCTATGCTGAGTGGATGATAGTAACAACACTATTAGAATGGGGAGCAAGAGAAAACATCTGTCCTTTTTCATTCAGGAGGGGGAGATCCCCTAGCACCTTGAGCTGCCCGGGGGGAAGCATCCGCCCAGTGAAGAGCCTCAGCCAGTGAGGTGAAGAATCGGTTCTTTTGGCCGTCCACAATGCGTAGCTGGGTACATCATAGAGTACTTGTATCCCTTTTACCGGTGACCAGCACAAGCTTCAGTGAATTGCGAACGTTGCTTCCTTACTGAGACTGAAACATCAGGATAGAAGACGTACAGAATCTCCCCCTTGGTACGGACTGCCCTAAGGATAGAGTCTCTGTCCCGAAAGTGTAGCAGGCAGGCAAGGAAGGGTCTGGGGTTGCCCCATGGGGGGCCAGGCCGGGATGGCACTCGATGGACCCTTTTAATTGAAAAGAAAGGAGAGAAGGTATCTGCTGGCAGTACATTTTTAAGCCAGGTTTCAAAAAAGGATACAGGATCAGGACCCTCAGATGTTTCAGGGAGCTCAACCACTCAAAGTTGTTCCTCCTTATCCAGTTTTCAAGGTCATCCGCTCTTTTGACGCTGTCATTTGTCGCTGGAGGTCACCAATTTGTGCCGTCATCAGCCTTTGAACATCTTCGACCTTGGACACCCTGCGTTCAGTTTCCTTGATTCTCTCCTTGGCCTTATGTACATCATGTCTCAGCAACACAAAGTCTTGCTGCAGTTCATCAACTTTTGTAACTAGCTTGGCTTGGCACAGAACCTCATGGCCGACAGTACCACATCAAACTTGCGATCCAGTGCTGCAGACGGATCCGGTGGGTCAGTTATGTCCTAATAATAATAATAATAAATAATAATAATTCTTTATTTATATAGCGCACACAGATTACGCAGCGCTGCACAAGCATATCAAATTGGTCTCTGTCCCCATGGGGCTCACAATCTAAACAACCTACCAGTATGTTTTGAAGTGTGGGAGGAAACTCTTTGCAGATGTTGACCTGGGTGGGATTCGAACCCAGGACCCCAGTGCTGCAAGGCAGAAGTGCTACTCACTCAGCCACCGTGTCCTCTGAAAAAGTAGGTTAAGGCGGACTTTGGGAGCCCTCAAACAAAGAGGGGGATGAATCTAGAGGCCCCAGAGGAGAGCAAGGCTGTGTACGAGAGAATTTCCCCAGTTTTTGGGCAGCATTTGACTGGCTCCAGTGACTGAAACTGATGGTCATCTGGGATAGATTCACCATCCGAGGATGGTGCAGAGGTGCAGGACACCATTTTAGATTGTTTGTCCTCCTCCTGTTACCCATTGCGGCAACCAGGGCAGCTGGATAGGGTGTCAGGATAGATCAGGATTCGTGACACCTGGGAGATTGCGGTGCACCCTTGGATCCTCTCCAAAGGCTTATCATCAACGCAACACAGTTCTGTCCCAGTAGGGGTTAATATATAGGCAGGCACCAGGAGAGCAGGCACACTATATGTGCAGGGCCAGTGAGGGTGTCACAAATGAAGAGCTGCCTGCGGGGAGGTTTGTCTCCTACCTCCTACACAGGAGAAGTCCAGGTAGCCTCCGGGCGTAATCCGCCTGTTGTGGCAGCAGGGTGTAGAAGCAGGGTATCCTGCAAGATGGCGCCGGCCGGCCGTGTGAAGGAGATGGCAGCTGGGCTTCACAGACTCTCTGGGCAGCAGGGCTGTAGTAAGAATGCGGCATGGCTGCGATATCGCTGCAGCGTAGGAGTGGAGGCAGGCAGATATCACCGTACCATCAGACGGGGGACAACCCATTATCTGCCGGGAAACGGTGTCACACTGGAACGGACCACGCACGAGACGCAGGGGACACAGATGAGGAGGGTTTGAGGTGGGGATTGGCTTCCCTGGGATTCGGGCATCAGGTTAGGGCCCAAGAGCTCTTCAGCATATGTCCGCTCAGTTTGACATCAAGCCACGCCCCCCTGGACCATAAGTGTGTACATGAGTCCTACAGGCTTTTTTTTAATTCTTTTTTTTTTTGTTAAACCGTGTTTGTATTAAACTATCACATATAATACAGATATATGTATGTGTCAGCCTTAAAGGTCTATCTTCAGAATATATGATGTTATTTAATAACTTCTCAATATCATGCACTTTTCCTTTCAGGCTTTGGGTCCCTACAATGTCAGTAAAACTGCATTGCTTGGTTTAACCAAGGTCCTTTCTGCAGATTTAACAACTCAGAACATCCGAGTGAACTGCCTTGCTCCAGGCTTTATTCGCACCAGGTTTAGTTCTATTGTAAGTATGTGTTTCTGATATAAATACCTTAATAGTATTTAAGTTCGGTAACTTTTGTTATAAGTCAGAAAAACACCTTTAAAGGGAATCTGTCACCGCATTTGCACATATACAGTCAGCGAAGGTTCCTATAGAGCCCTATTAACTGACTGACACGCTTCGTTTAGCTAAAAATGGTTTCCATTACATCCCCATAAATCACCTTTTATCTTATATTCACTTGCATCTGAGGGGGCGTGTCCTGCTCATCCTGCCCCTCCCATCTAATCCTTCCCATGCCTTATGCCGCCTTACTGGTCACAGTTCATGTCATGTGACCAGGTTGAAATCATCTCAGGTCCTTTAGCCTCTTAACAATAGCAAACAGCACTTAATGTAACTACATACAGGGTGTATAGTCTGCTATTATAAGAAGGCTAATGTCATGAATGTAACACAAGGCACAGTGTAAAAATATTGACACAATGGGGCAGATTTATTTACCTGGTCCTGACGCTATCCCGCAGTGCATTGCCCGACGTGGATTCGGGTCTGCCGCGATTAACTAAGGTCGTGCGTCGATTTTGCTGCATCCGTCGCTTCCGCGCCGAGGTCCGCCGGAGTTCACCTTCTTCTTCACAGTGCTTGAAAGTGCGTGTCTTGCGTCACAATTCTAAATGTTAAATCCTGCGCGTTGTCCGAATCCGTCGGGTTGTCCGAAGGCCCACCCTCCGATTTCTGTTGCGTGCAAGCCGGCGCCAAAGCGCCAAAATCCGATCACGTGCGCCAAAATCCCAGGGCAATTATGCGCCAAATGGAAACCGTCGGGAAACCCAATGAAAATGCGCTCCATGGACCCTTAGTAAATGAGCCCCAATATTTCCCATCCGTACACAGAGCTTTATATTTCTGTAGTTGAATATAAGCTGACAGTCCCTGAGTACAAGGAGGCAGAGCAGTGATTTGAAGAGACACAGAGCTGTCAGTCAGAATAATGGAGCATGGTTCACTGCCAGCCTGAGAGAGAGAAGAGTTACAGATACCAGAGATGAGTCAGAAAAGCTAAATTGCATATCAGAAAAACTTCTGTAATTAAGATACAGTGTTCGACTGGCAGCTAATTTTAGGTAAGATGGAAGGACTTGTAACCATTTAAGTGAGAAATAATCACCTTTAGAGGAAATCTGCTGTGTGTGTCATACCTTACACAGCTCATAAGCTAAGCATATATTACAAATGTCAGTTTTAGGAAAAGGAGACCATAAAAAATGATCAAAAAGACATAATCTACATCAGGGTTTTAAATATGAGTCTGTTACTGATGCTGCTTTATTATGTATGACTCAGATGTTATCTTTCCTTTAAAGGTGATCACTTAAAGGGGGTTTCCTGAATTGTTAAAAAAGCTGCCTGACTTCAGTGGTGTACTAAATTGAATAAAAAAAAAAAAAAACAGAACTAACTTATCAGTAGATCTGACAGTAGAAACGTAAAATGACTACATTGTTTGGGAACCAACTACCAGCTACATTGCAATCAGTAAGGCAGCATCAAATAAAGGATGCAAAGATTTGGATTTGATGGAGGTGGTGAAGGATTTCCCAATCAATCAAATAAAGCATGTAGGACAATATACTATATTGGCATTGGATCATTACTTTTTATAAAAATTATTTGTCTATTAACAGATCTTTTCTTGTATGGCCAGGCTAAGTGATGTGTTGTAAAGTTAGAGCATGATGAGATGTACAGAAATATTAGTCTTCTATTTTTTCTTATGGCAGTTATGGAAGAATGAAACACTCTACAATGAAATAAAATTGAAACTAGGAATTAGCAGGTAAACCTTGAAGTAGTAATAATTTTCATACTATACACGTTTTATCATAGTAGAAAAAAAAAACACTACACATCAACATCTCTGGAAATTGAAGGGATTTATTTACATGTACATCTGCACCCATCAGATTGATAGAACAAATACAGAACCAGAGGGAAGTGCTCATGGGCTAAGTTTTTATTATACAGCAGACTTGCCACTTGCATTCTGCCATATTGATTGAGATTGATGCGTCCATGACCTCATTGAGGGTAGGTGATCTGTTTCTATGACAGTCGGGAGCCTCCATGAGATTCCCATGTCTATCATAAAGTGATCTATAGTAGATCTTGCTGGAAGCATAGAATGGGGCCTCATGCACACAATGGGAATTTAGGCCATTGTTTCAACAACTAACACACAGTTCCATTCACTTCTAAGGGCTCGTACACATGGCCGTGGATTCCATGACCCTGTGTCTGAGCAGTCCCTATTCCTGCTTGTGTTTGTGGCCTGGACAGTCTTTTTTCAGTTGTCAATGATGCGGCAGCAGAGCTCAGCTGCTGATAGCACACGAGACACCAACAACGGCTCATGGGACCATTGTTTGCATTCTGAGAACTGCAAACATGTGTATACTGGAATCCTAATACAGTACGTATTAATGAGATGAGACATTTGAGGGCTCAAAATTTCAAATCACCCCTCTTTTACTAAAATGCATATAAAAATGTAATTATTAAAGGACATCTACCAACAGGATCAAGGATTGTAAACCAATCACACTGACATACTGTTGTATGCTCCTTTTGGCAGAATCCACTTTTTTAAGCTTTTTATACCCTTGTTTTTTCTAAATGGAAGGCTTTAAAATTTATGCAAATGAGCCTGAAGGGCTCCAAGTTCCATTAAAACCTATAGAGTCCGGAGTCCCTCAGATTCATTTGTATAATTGTTGTAAAAACCAGGGAATAAGAAGCTAAAAGAAGAGCAGATCTTCCAGAGGGGACACTCACCATTATGTCAGTGTTCTTGGTTTACAATCCTTGATCCTAGTGGTAGATGTCCCTTAACATGTATGTGTCATGTAAGTGATACAGTGATGCATTTTTTTTGGCCTTCAGAATGGGAGAACCTGAAGAATGTGCTGGAATAGTGTCTTTCCTCTGCTCTGCGGATGCATCTTACATAACCGGGGAAACCATGATGGTTGCAGGAGGGGGGTATCCTCGTCTATGAATTGCATCGGGGGTAGGTGATCTATTTCTATGGCAGTTTGGAGCCTCCCTGAGGTTTCTATGTCTGTTATAGAGTGATCTGTTTTATACCACGTTGGAGGCACAGAACCTGCAGGAACTGTGTCTTATCTTTGCTCTCCTGATGCATCTTGTATCAGGGAAACCGTGGTAGTTACAGGAGGGGGCAATTTTTGTCTTAGAATATAAAATTCAAATATTTTATTCTTTGCAATACTTTGAAATGCTTGATTTTAGATAAATATATCTCTGCATCATGGATGTAAAACTGTAGTGGCTAAAACTATGCTCAACAAGGATGAAAGCCGTGTAAACAGATTGTAAAAAATATTTTACAGATTTTAAAAATAATAAAGTAATGCTATTCATCATTGTTATTTCTTTAACTTTTTTCCTCATTTTGAAAAAGTTAGTAGGTTATGCACTGAACTTGCTACAAATATTTCACTTTATATTGCATTGTTGTTGATTCCAGCAAGTGTGACACCCAAACTAGAGAAATTCATTAGGGAGCCACTAATACTACCCTATAAATTAATTCTATTATAAGAGAGGAATAACTACCAATTGTCTCATATTGTAATGTCAAGTTATATATGTGAAATAAATAGAAATAATGTAATAAATAGACTGTAGAATGGAAGCCCTCCTCTATAAAATGTAAACACACCCAGGGCTAGATACACTATGGGTTAAACTGCTCAGAAGGTACTGCTCAGGTAAACAGTGACTATCTACTAAGTGATTTAGGCCATACATTACACTTTAGTACACTCAGGAAACTGCAACACTGCTATTTAAAACCATATATTAGCCACCCCTCCAACATGTATCACCAGTAAACTGGCTTCATTGGGGGTTTTAGGCTGTTTAGGCAGTTTTAATACAGAATGCTGCATAGATAAACAAGAAAATATATATAACCGGTCCCACTAAATGCCATCAGGAACAATCGGTATCCAGTAAAGGATGTCCAAGCATAACAATAGAGTCATAATGGTAGATAAAGTGTGACTGACAGGGAACACCTGCAATCAGACCTTGAAAGTAGTAACAGAGAACTTCTGCTCATCTGATAATGGCGACAGAAGTCACATTACTAAGAGTCTCTGCCTGAGTTCAAGTCCATAGTGATGTATATTATGACAAACCTTTGTCATAAACAAACTGATAAGTCTGCCCCAATCTCTGATGTCCAAAATGAACATTTTGCAGCCTATCCCTTGTACAACATCCCCCACCGAGGCCTAGCCTTTTCTTGGGGCCTGGAGGCAGTTGGGGCCCAGAATACTGGGGAGGGCGATTGCGGCCTAGGGCACGCTGATGTCACGATGCTTGGTATGAGGCAGCCTGGGAGGTTTCCAGCAGTTGGTGTCTGCAAGAAATATGGAGGGTGAAGCTGAAGCAATGGTTTCTCCCTGGGGCTACCCCTGAGGTGTCTGAAGGAGGAATCCCTGGGTGATGGATGGGGAAGCCCGTGGTGGTAAGCAGCCTTTTCCAGAGATTAGACGGAGGCAATGTTGTGCAAATCAATTTACAGTTCTTTATTCAACTTTAAACAGCAGGCAATGGCCAAACGGTAGCATCAGAATCAGTAAGCTGGTGAGCTGGTGGGAGATAGCTGGAAGGTTGTTCACAGCGTGGTGGTAACTTCAGGCTGGACTGTTAAAGATGGAGCAGAGTTCAGATAGTGGACCTCTGCTCTGGGGCTTAAGTCTCCTGACTTGCCCTGGGTGCTAGACAGTGGCCTGAGGCACCTCTGCTTCCTGGTATTAGAACACTGGCTGTTGCAGCACAGACATGTGCTGTTTCTTTCCTCTGCTTATTGGAGCTGACATGTGCTCCAAGATCGAGTCTCCACTCTGACTGACTCTGCAGACCAAGACCCTGTGCTCCCGCCCACCAGGGGATTTTATATTCAGGTGGTAAAGCAAGCTTCCAGCTTGCTTTACCTTATCACATGACATATCATTGGACAAGAACATTTCACAGTGTTAACTCTTGCCTTACCAGGCAGCGGTTGCATCTTACTTAGCAGTAGCTTCTGGATGAGTTGCACAGGCTCACCAGATAGATCCTGACAAGGAAGGGCCAACCACCTTGCCTATGCATTGGCAGGGGTGTTGCACTTGCTTTGAAATGAGCATCTTGCAATTGTAGGATCTGTTTGCAGCACAGAGAGGAGTTTAGTGTACACAGAGCTGAACTTACTGGATTAAGCATGGAGGTTCAGGGTGAATTGTAGATAGCTGGGTACAGGGCCGGCTCCAGGTTTCAGTGGGCCCCTGGGCGACAGCGCCTCACTGGGCCCCTTAGCAGTGAACTCATGTGGTGGCATTAAAAACGCAGAACCTTAAGATACCAATATTGATATACAGCCCCCCATGCGCTGTTAATATACAGCCCCCCAGGCTCCATTAATTAATATACATTCCCCCCCCCCCAGGCTCCATTAATATACAACCCCCCCAGGCTCCATTAATTAACATACCCCCCCCCCAGGCTCCATTAATTAATATACACCCCCACCCCCAGGCTCCATTAATTAATATACATCCCACCCCCAGGCTCCATTAATTAATATACATCCCCCCACAGGCTCCATTAATTAATATACACCCCCACCCCCAGGCTCCATTAATGAATATACATCCCCCCCCAGGCTCCATTAATTAATATACACCCCCACCCCAGGCTCCATTAATTAATATACATCCCCCCCATGCTCCATTAATTAATATACAACCCCTCCCCCCCAGGCTCCATTAATTAATATACTTAATATACATCCCCCCCAGGATCCATTAATTAACATTCCCCCCCAGGCTCAATTAATTAATATACCCCCCTCCCCCCCCCCCACCCATACACACACAGGCTCCATTAATTTATAAAATACACATTATTAGTGGCCAGAAAAAAAATAATAAACGCTAACTTACCTCAAGGGCTGCTCGCATCTTCTTCATCTGCTACATCTTCCGAGTGACAGCAGCGTCTACTGTGCAGCAGCAGGGACGCTGGCGGCGTGACGTCATCACGTCGGCACCGTCCTGCACAGTATCAGACGCTCCGCGGCAGAAGTACATCGGCCGCGCCGATGCTATTATGTTTTGTGTGGGTCCGCTTGCGGTGCCGCCCCCTGTCAGACGCGCCGGCAGTGTGAGTGCAGCGCTTATCTCAATTACATCGGCAACAAGTATGCCGATGTAATTGAGTTTACTTATGTTGCCAGTTGGTGCCGTGGGCCCCTCTGGGACCTCTGGGGCCCCGGCACTTGCCCGGGTAAGCCGGGTGCTGGCGCCGGCCATGGCTGGGTACATGTGGGAAGAGTAGCAAGGAGGTTGCTTCTCAGTGCCCTAGTTTGGTTTATCTTGAATCCATATTACAAATTACTGGGAGGAGCTGGAGAGAACCCATCGGTCATGGTGCACAGTGTTATAGGTGCTGTATTTGAAAGGTCCTTATAAATATACATACCGTATATTCCGGCGTATAAGACGACTTTTGAAGACAGAAAAATCTTCTGTCATCTCTGGGGTCGTCTTACTGTATACGCCGGTAATCCCGCCCGCCCGCCGTGTATTCACGGCGGCGGTCGGGTCGCGCTGCATGGAGAGGGCTCATGGGCTGAGCCCTCTCCATAGCCGGAAAGTCTTTGCTGCATATTGCTAGCACCGATCGCGGGTGTTTTCACAGCGTGGGCTGCCGGCAGCCTCAAAAGGATAGTGGAGCATGGGCGCCGCCATCTTACCTGGGATCGCCGCTCCCCGTGATGTCATCGGGGGCGGCGATCCGTCTCCATGGTAGCCTCGGGTCTTCCGAAGACCCGAGGCTATTTCGTTTTAACCCCTTCATTACAATGTGCTGATAGCACATTGTAATGAATGAGGAAAATCCCATATACTGCCATACTGTAGTATGGCAGTATATGGTAGGATCGATCAGACAGCCTAGGGTTAAAGTACCCTAGGGAGTCTGAAAAATAGTATAAATAAAAATAAAAAAAATGATAATAAAAAAACCTAAAATTTCAAATCACCCCCCTTTCCCTAGAACTGACATAAATATAAATAAACAGTAAAAATCATAAACACATCAGGTATCGACGCGTCCGAAAATTCCCGATCTATCAAAATATGATAACGGTTTTTCAATGCGTTTAACCCCGTAACGGAAAATAGCGCCCAAAGTCGAAAATGGCACTTTTTTGCCATTTTAAAAAATATAAAAAAATCTATAAAAAGTGATCAAAAGGTCGTACAGTCCTAAAAATGATATCATTGAAAATATTATCAAATTTCGCAAAAAATGACACCACCCACAGCTCCCTACACCAAAGTATAAAAAAGTTATTAGCGCCAGAATTTGGCAAAATCAAAAAATTAATTTTTGTACAGGAGGTTTTCATTTTTGTAAATGTATGAAAACATTATAAAACCTTTATAAATTTGGTATCTCCTTAATCGTACCAACCCAAAGAATAAAGTAGACATGTCATTTGGGGCGCTCAGTGAAAGACGTAATATCCAAGCCCACAAGAAAATGGCGCAAATACGTTTTTACACCATTTTCATTGCATTTGGAATTTTTTTCCCGCTTCTGAGTACATGGCATGGAATATTTAATAAAATAAAAATTTAAGGTACAGTATGGTAACATTTACAGTAAAATGGACGATGGTAATGTTGTTGTTGTATGCCTTATGTTTATGAGCTACAGTTTTCCTGCTATATGCCTGCATGTCATAAGAATTTAAATTAAAAAAGGACCATGTTAAATTCAAATCTGTTTTTTTTTTAAATTTTTACCGGTGTTTTGTATGCGTTGGAAAAGGGGTAGTCTTATACAGCGAATATATCTTAAACTCTATATTTTAAACAGGAAAGTAGGGGGGTCATCTTATACACCAGGTCTTCTTATACGCCAGAATATACAGTACCATATTTTTTGGACTATAAGACGCACTTTTTAGCAAGAAGAAAATTTTCTAAAAAGTGCCTGCATCTTATAGAACGAAGGTCAGGAGGATCCAGGACTGCTAGACCCTCCTGACCGCTGTAATGGAGATCGGGTGATGCCCTGATATAGAGCTGCACCCGATCTCCCAGAGAGGAGAGCCTCTGCACAGCTCACCCCTTTCCCGGGTGTCCTACAGGACCTGCGGTGCTGTCAGAATTATGTGACTGATCACATGCTTCTTACATCACCATTTACTACTGAGAATGGGGACATGCTGCCCTGGGACAGGGTAAGAAGTAGGGGAAGAGGGAAACAGGGGAAGTGTGTGTGTGTGTGTGGGGGGGGTTGTATGTATAGCTGGGCTGTGTGTGTAACTATGGATGAAGCAGGCTGTGTGTGTAAATATATGGATGATGCAGAGCTGTGTGTGTAACTGTATGGATGATGCAGAGCCATGTGTGTAAATGTATGGATGATGCAGAGCCGTGTGTGTAAATGTATGGATGATGCAGAGCCGTTTGTGTAACTGTATGGATGATGCAGAGCTGTGTGTGTAAATGTATGGATGATACAGAGCTGTGTGTGTGTGTAAATGTATGGATGATGCAGAGCTGTGTGTGTAACTGTATGGATGTAGCAGCGCTGCATGTGTAACTGTCTGGATGATGCAGAGCTGCGTGTGTAACTGTATGAATGATGCAGAGTGGCGTGTGTAACTGTATGGATGATGCAGAGCTGTGTGTGTAACTGTATGGATGATGCAGAGCTGTGTGTGTAACTGTATGAATAGAGCGGATCTGTGTGTGCTGTGCTTTAGTGCGACCAACAGGGATTTATGTGAAAAGGACGAATGGAAGAGTGGTTTCGCAAAGGTGTGTGGGGGGGGGGGGGCTGCTCCTTTACGGTCTCCTGGTGGCAGGTTCCCTTCAACGCAAGTGGAATTATATACTTAACAAAAAAGTGTGAAACAACTGAAAATATGTCTATATTCTAGGTTCTTCAAAGTAACCACCTTTTGCATTGATTACGGTTTGATGAGCTACAAGAGGTAGTTACCAGAAAAGGTTTTCACTTCACAGGTGTGTCCTGTCAGGTTTAATAAGTGGGATTTCTTGCCTTATAAATGGGATTGGGATCCTCAGTTGTGCAGAAGTTAAGTGGATACACGGTTGATAGTCCTACTGAATAGATTGTTAGAATTTTTATTATGGCTAGAAATAAGATGCTAAGTAAAGAAAAAAGAGTGGCCATCATTACTTTAAGTCAGTCAGTCTGAAAAATTGGGAAAACTTTGAAAGTGTCTCCAAGTTCAGTTGCAAAAACCATCAAGCACTAGAAAGAAACTAGCTCACATGAGGACCGCCCCAGGAAAGGAAGACCAAGAGTTTCCTCTGCTGTGGAGGATAAGTTCTTCTGAGTCACCAGCCTCAGAAATTGCAGGTTAACAGCAGCTCAGTTTAGAGACCAGGTGAATGCCACACAGAGTTCTAGCATAATGTATATATATAAGTATACCCCAATAAATACAAGTAAGAATGGTAGCTATTCCACAGAAAAAAAACTGTTAAAATATGTCATATTAACTAAAAAATATGAAGAAAAAAATTACTGACTAAAAAGTGGGGAGATATGAAGCGATTGATATGAGATATGAAGAGATATGATACCAATTATAACATGACTCCATATGTGTTCCTCTATTATCCTTGACAGTAGGTACCTCTGGAGTCTGTTCCTGTGCAACTGGAGGTCTCCTCTTGAAATCTCGACTTCAGCGGAGAGACTGTCCCTAACTAGGTATAGCTCACAATTGTTTCTCCAGGAAAAGAGGATTTTTACAGGTATGGCGGTCAAAGTACTGCTTTTGCTTGCTCTGCACATTCTCGACCCTTGGGTCTACAATCTCTCTGGTGTCCACCAGGCGTCTCAGGTGCTCTTGGACCCCGTAAGTTTGGGGAAGCAGAGATTGGGAGTCAGGGGTGTCCATGTCCTGGGCCATATCTGCTGCCAAATGAACGTGCCTCCCGCACATAAGGTAGTAAAGGGTATATCAAGTGGACCAGTGAGTGGGGTTGTTGTAAAGGTACATAGGCTTAGGTAGGAGATTTGCTTGTCAACCCCTTTGGCAGGTGGCAGGGTCTGGTTCATCTTTTCGCAGAGCTCGTTTCCCAGTGGATGATACTCAGTGGTCCTCAGCTTCTTGCAGCTATTGAGAGCACACAACTCTTGGAATGGCTGGGACTCAAACGCTGACCTATGCTCTGTAAGTATCTTATCCCGACCCCTAGAGTAGGATGAAGCTCTTCCACAGGGCCGCCCCCGTGGTTCTGTCTTTGACTGGAACAGCCACCCCAAAATCGATGAAATGGTCTATGATGGTCAAAGTATAGACATGGCTGGACCGACTTGGCTCCAACTTCACGTGATCTAGGGCCACAATCCTGAGGGGGGCGCTGTCTCACAATGGGAAATAATGGAGCCCTTTGGTTATGTTGCTCTCCTTGATCAATGGCACAGGACAGACACTCTCGACACCAGCCTTTGATGTTATGCTTCATATTCACCCAGTAGAACCGCCTCCTGAGGGTAGCCTAAGTCTTCTGAAAGCCAAAGTTGTCCGGACTGATCGTGGTACATGTCCAGCACTATCTTGGCATCCCTCTTGGGGATTACAATCTGCTAATGTTGGTCATAGGTGTCAGGGTCCAGAGTTCTCCTCTTCAGTAGACCCTGCTGCAGACTCCGAGTCTTTCTCTGGTGCATAGTACATGCCCACTGGAAAGATAATCCATTACCTCTCTATTCGCTCAGCTTTCAGCCTGGAGACTTAACCAGAGGTCTTTTTACGCTGGTAGCACGGACCCTTCTTGCTGTGGTGCAGGTGCCACCTAAGAGGGCAAGGAGTAGACTCTCTGAGCATCTTGCCAGAAAAATCGGGCATAAAAGGCAGGCATCTCAACGTCTTCCCACTGGGCATCTGTGGAAAGTCCAGTTTCCTGGTCAGGGAGACGGGATAAGGCGTCTGTATTCTCATTTGTCTTGCCAGCCTAGTACTTGATGGTGAAGTTGAAATTATCCAGTCTGGAGGCCCACTGCTGCTCTAATGCCCCGAGCCAGGTGTTCTCGAAATGTGCCAAAGGGTTGTTGTCCGTATAGAAGGACGTAAAGACCGTATAGAAGGAAGCAGCCATGTAGTCCTTAAACTTTTTGGTCACTGCCCAGAATAACGCCAGGAACTCCAACTTGAACAAGCTGTAATTTTGGTCATTCTGTTCTTGCTCCCTGAGGGAATGGCTGGCATAGCCTATGACCCTTTCGGTTCTGTTTTGGAGCTGGGATAACACAGCCCCTAGGCCCTGTTTTCTGGCATCGGTGTAGAGTATGAAAGGCAGATTGTAGTCGGAATACCCTAACACCGGAGGCTCTGTTAGCCTTTGCTTTTGATGGGCCCTTGTTACCCCTGACCATCCTTTAAGGAGCTCCCTTTAGGAGCTCTAGTAGGGGCGCAGCAAGCTGGGCAAACTGCCGGTAGTAGCTGGCAGATCCTAAGAAGCTTTTTACATCCTGAATTGTAGTCGGAGTAGGCCAGTCATGGACAGCTGAAATCTTCTCGGGGTCTGGCTTGATTCCATCAGCACTCACCACGTGTCCTAGGTACTTTACATTAGGCTGTAGCAGATGGCAGTTAGATGGTTTCACCTTTAGACCATGCTGGGTCAGGATTTGGAACACTTCAGACAGATGTTGGAGGACAGTTTTTGGAGTAGGGGTTGAATCGTCCTCATGGGGCAACGGTCCACTAATGGGGATGCTCTATATCGTCTTGCGTCCTTAAGCAGTTAAGGCACAGTCACTATTCCCTGGGAAATTGAGCCAATATACACTTAACTTTGGATACAATCACTTCCCCCTTTTACTTCCCCAGCGGGACACACTCATCAGTAGCAATGATGGAACAGCTCCAGTGCACAATCGAGTTGACTGGTGGAGGTAAGCGTTGCTCCTCTCCGGTTGCAGGATACTAAGATCAGCGCTCTGGCAGGTGCACACCTGTTCGGCTGGCTCCTCGGCAGCATGCAACGGAAATACGAGGCACAGCAGAGCGGACACAGTTCTTTGCTGGGGGTTAATAGGGTAGGTGCTAGAGCAGTGCTCGACAGCACAAAGCAGCAGAATAACAAAGTCTGGATCACAGTAGTGGCCTTAACCCGAATAGCAGCAGGGTTAGGCATCACAGTTCCATATGCCAGTATAAGGCACAGAAGTAGATATCCTGTTCATGACGCTACTTGCAACATCCCCCACTGGGGCCTAACCTTTTTCGTGGCTTGGGGGAAGCCGATGCCCTGGGTACTTAAGTGGCTGGCTGAGTGCGGCCTAGTGCTTGTCTTTGGTCACGGTGCTGGGTACCAGGCAGGGCCGGCTCCAGGTTTCAGTGGGCCCCTGGTCGACAGCGCCTCACTGGGCCCCTTAACAGTGAACTCATGTGGTGGCATTAAAAACTCAGAACCTCAAGATACCAATATTAATATACAGCCCCCCATGCTCCGTTAATATACAGCCCCCCCAGACTTCATTTAGTAATATACACCCTCCAGCCAGGCTCCATTAATTAATATACACCCCCCAGCCAGAATACAGTAATTAATATACTCTCCAGGCTCCATTAATTAATATATACCCCCCCCCCCCAGGCTCCATTAATTAATATAGACCCCCCCCCAGCCAGAATACAGTAATTAATATACCCTCCAGGCTCCATTAATTAATATATACCCCCCCCCCAGGCTCCATTAATTAATATAGACCCCTCCCCGCCAGCCAGAATACAGTAATTAATATACACTCCAGGCTCCATTAATTAATTTACACCCCCCCCCAGCCAGAATACAGTAATTAATATACCCTCCAAGCTCCATTAATTAATATATACTCCCCTCCCCCAGGCTCCATTAATTAATATACCCCCCCCCCCCTAGGCTCCATTAATTAATATACACACACACCCCCAGCCAGAATACAGTAATTAATATACCCTCCAGGCTCCATTAATTAATATATACCCCCCAGGCTCCATTAATTAATATAGACCCCCCCCAGCCAGAATACAGTAATTAATATACTCTCCAGGCTCCATTAATTAATTTACACACACTACCCCCCAGCCAGAATACAGTAATTAATATAGCCTCCAAGCTCCATTAATTAATATATACCCCCTCCCCCAGGCTCCATTAATAGACACCCCCTCCCCAGGCTCCATTCATCAATATACACCCCCCCCCCTCCATTAATTAATATACAACCCTGACAGGATCCATTGATCCACACATTATTAGTGGCCAGAAAAAAATTATTAAAGCTAACTTACCTTAAGCGTTGCACGCATCTTCTACATCTGCTTCCTCTTCAGAGTGAGAGCAGAGTCTCCTATGCAGCAGCAGGGACGCTGGCGGCGTGAAGTCATCACGTCGGCACCATCCTGCACAGTATAAGGTGCTCTCCGGCAGAATTACATCGGGGGCGCCGATGCTATTATGCTCTGTGTGGGTCCGCTTGCGGTGCCGCCCCCTGCCAGCCGTGCCGGCAGTGTGAGCGCGGCGCTTATCTCAATTACATCGGCGACAAGTATGTCGATGTAATTGAGTTTACTTATGTTGCCAGTTGGTGCCGTGGGCCCCTCTGGAACCTCTGGGGCCCCGGCACTTGCCCGGGTAAGCCGGGTGCTGGCGCCGGCCATGGTACCAGGGAACAGAGGCCTCATCCGCAGCCTGGCAGGTCTCCAGCAGGTGGAAGTACATGAAAATGGATGGTGAGGCTGAAGGTGTAGATTTCTCCCTCGGGCAACCCCGATGGTATAGATAGGGATCCCTGATGACGGAGGGTGGGGCACCTTTGATGGTAAACAGCCTGGCACAGGGATCAGGCAACGTTGGTAAAACATTCAACTTACAGTCCTTTCTTGGAACTAGCCAACAACCACAACAGCAGCAACTTCAGCTGAATAGAGATGGCTGGTTGGATACTGGTAAGGTAGCTTAGAGCTGGAGGGAATAGTTGGCTGCTTCAGCAACAAGGTAGGGTAGACTCCTAAGGGTGGGGGTCTGCTTGGGGCCTGGTATTCTCTCACAGGCCATTGTGTCAGGGCAGCAAATGATAGACACCTCTGTTTCTCAGGGAACTCTCCTGGACTCACCTTTGCACTGAACTGAACTTTCCTGCTACAATGGCAAACTTGTTATCCAACCAGCTTTCTCCTGGCATTACAAATGTTACAACACATCCTATTGGTCAACATTATTAACATTACTCCTCAGGCAGAGAGTTATCAGCCGCATTACCATTATCTAGCACTTGAGACCTCCAGTGAGTTGATCAGGCTCCTTAGAAGCTCTATGGCATGGAGAAGGATTTAGTTTTGCAACAGCAGGTTTAATCCTTGCATTGGCAGGGTTGTTGCAGTAAAAGGATCACTCAGAGGCAGAATTTGTAAAGCATTTAACTTACAGTTTGTTTATTGGAAATCAGCAACAGCCACAACAGAAGCAACTCCACAGGATGGAGATGGCTGGTTAAATATAGTTCCCCTAGGCTGTTTCAGCAGCAGGTTAAGGCAGACTACTGGTGGTGGAGCTCTGCTTGGGGCCTGGTTTCCAGACAGGCTAAATGTGTCAGGGCAGCTTGCCACAGACACAAGTTTTAAATCTTTTGAACTGGGCCACCAGAGCCACCGGGGAGTTTTATGAACTCCCCACTGGGATGGGGAGTTCAGGGGTTATCCAACCAGCAATTTGATGGGTCAAAATACAAACTTTTGCCTTCTGGGCAGAGATAGACCAGCTGCAATACCGACTATAGTCAGTAGACGGTGACAAAACCCTGGAAATATTTAGTATGCACCTACCGAGTAAGCCGCTACAGATACAATGCTCGGGGACAGATTAGTATTGACAGGTTCTTGGATTCACCTAGTAGCTGTATCTGGCCCGTGTGTCCTTTTACAGTGACCCTGGATATCATGTCTTCCCCCATCTTGGCTTTCACTTATTTGTTTATGAGGATGGATCTACCCTTATCCGTTACCCGTAGGTGCCTCTGGGTGCTTGGGGTTGAGCCTGATGAGTTTGGGACTCATTGGGGCACATTGACTTACCCGTCCGAAGGAGTTCACCGTTCACCTAATGCATCATGCGCCCGATATCCTGCAGGTGTTGCTTCACTGCTCAGGTCCGAGGGAGTTCACTTTCTTTAACGTGGTGCCTGTAAGCATTGGATTGCGACATAATTTGAAAGTTAAATCCCATGCTCAGTCTGAATCAGTCAGATTGTCCAATGGCACGCCCCCCAATTTGTGTTGCATGGAAGCCAGCGCAGCTGCGCCTGAAAACAATTCCGCGCCACACAATCCCAGTGCAGATACCTGTTATATAACTGTTGGAGCCGTGCAGTTAAGAATCTAGCCTCCGGGGCCGCACCTCCTACTGGACGAGGGGGAAGGTGCTCCCGCCCACCAGCACCCTGCTCCCGCATGCCGACTCCATGTTCCCCCCGGGAGCTGGCCGGCACTGTGCTCCCGCCCGCCCGGTGGCCGGCACCGTGCTCCTGTCCGCCAGCTGGCCAGCACTCTGCTCCCGCCCCCCGCCACTGTGCTCCTGTCCCCCACCAGCCGGTACCGCGCTCCCACCCCTGCCCGGCCAAAAAGCTCTCGCCCTCCGCCCCCCCGACCGTCATCACCATACTTTGCCCCCCCACCTCCTCCCTGGACCAAGCTCCTGCCCCCTCCCCCACCGGGCCGTATGTATATGCAGTGTCCAATTGGCATACAGCAGCCTGAAACTAATGTGTTTGGTACAGTTATTCATAGTGTTCATAATGTTCTGTTTTACAGGTTGTCTGAGAGAAAAAATAAAAGCTGTGGCCAATTTACCACTCTGCATGGAGTTTTGTGTTTTTTTTAAAAATCCATTTATGTTAGTTAACCCCTTACCGACATGTGATGAGTAATGTGTACTACGTCACTTACCGGTAACACCCGCTGATCGCCGCCGGCAAAGGTGCCGGCGGCATCAAAAAGACGGCGGCGCGCATGCGCCGCCATCTTTCCGTGGATCGTCGCTCCCCGTGACGTCATTGGGGAGCGGCGATCCGTCGCCATGGTAGCTTCGGGTCTCACGAAGACCCGAAGCTACTTCAGGTTAACCCATTCATTACCATGTGCTGTCAGCACATGGTAATGTATGAGTAGTAAAATCCCCATATACTGCCATACTGTAGTATGGCAGTATATGATAGGATCGTACAGACACCCTAGGGTTAAAGTACCCTAGGGAGTCTGAAAAATAGTAAAAATAAAAATTAAAAAAAAGTTAAAATAAAAAAATTATAATAAAAAAACCTAAAAATTCAAATCACCCGCCTTTCCCTAGAATTGATATAAATATAAATAAACAGTAAAAATCATAAACACATTAGGTATTGCCGCGTCCGAAAATGCCCGATCTATCAAAATATGATATCGTTTTTTCACTGCGTTTAACCCCGTAACGGAAAATTGCGCCCAAATTCAAAAATGGCACTTTTTTGCCATTAAAATTTTTTTTTTTAATTCTATAAAAAGTGATCAAAAGGTCGTACAGTCCTAAAAATGATAACATTGTAAACGTAATCAAAATCCGCAAAAAACAACACCACCCACAGCTCTGTACACCAAAGTATGAAAAAGTTATTAGCCCCAGAAGATAGCAAAATCCCCAAAAAAATTTTGTACAGGAGGTTTTAATTTTTCTAAATGTATGAAAACATTATAAAACCTATACAAATTTGGTATCCCCGTAATCGTACCGACCCAAAGAATAAAGTAGACATGTAATTTGGGGTGCACAGTGAAATCCGTAAAATCCAAGTCCACAAGAATACGGCACAAATGCGTTTTTTTACCAATTTCACTGCATTTGGAATTTTTTTCCCGCTTCCCGGTACACGGCATGAAATATTAAATACCACCATTTTGAAGTGTAATTTGTTACGCAGAAAATAAGCCATCACACAGCTCTGTACATGGAAAAATAAAAAAATTACAGATTTTTGAATGTGGGGAGTGAAAAATGAAAACGCAAAATCGAAAAAGGGCCGCGGCGGGAAGGGGTTAAATGGGCCTTTAACATAAGGAGTGTTTACATGCCATCCAGTCTGTTCGCTCTTCCTCTGTTATTCCTCCTAGAAATCCGTTTTACAAGTTGGAGAGCGTTCCTTCATAATCTCACAATGCCAAATCAGTGCTGCTACCATCTAACTATGAGGGAATAGGTCACTTGAACTTCATAACACAAGTTTGTCTTAACATTTCTATGAAATTCAGGCACATCAGGATAGGTGAGAGGTCATTTTGTCCCTGAATATTTCAAGCTCTTGAGTACTAAGTACTGGGCAGCAGTACCAGCTGTTGGACAGCAGAGTGAGGCAGAGCTCTGCCGAGGAGGCGGGGCTCAGTATGAGAACACAGGAAAGAGAAGACAGCAGAGTTCCGAGAGGAAAGGACAGTGGCGGCAACTGTTTAGTAGCAGGTTAGTTACCTATAACCTTCATGTACAGGAAGTAAATGGATAGAGGGGAATGACAGCACACACCTCTCATTGTAGCAGATACATGTATAAAAGGATGCATGACATATATGAAATAGATTTACATACCTCCCAACTTTTGTGGAGGAGAAAGAGGGACAAAATGGCGGCGCGCGAAGCGCGCCGCGGCGATTTTTTTACCCACAGAAGCCACACCCTAGCCACGCCCCCTAACCACACCCCCTGGCCACGCCACTGCTCATACCTTCAACGCATCCACTGGCACCAATGTATATTTATGTATATAATTGGGGGGCATATTCCACTCCCCCTAGACAACGAGCATGCCCTCCTAGACAACGAGCATGTCCTCCCCTAGACAACGAGCATGCCCCCCCCAGACAACGAGCATGTCCTCCCCTAGACAACGAGCATGTCCCCCCCTAGACAACGAGCATGTCCCCCCCAGACAACGGGCATGTCCGCCCCCAGACAACGAGCATGCCCCCCCCTAGACAACGAGCATGTCCCCCCCAGACAACGAGCATGTCCCCCCCAGACAACGGGCATGTCCGCCCCCAGACAACGAGCATGCCCCCCCCTAGACAACGAGCATGTCCCCCCCAGACAACGAGCATGCCCCCCCTAGACAACAAGCATGCCCCCCCTAGACAACGAGCATGTCCCCTAGACAACGAGCATGCCCCCCCCTAGACAACGAGCATGTACCCCCCCTAGACAACGAGCATGTACCCCCACCTAGACAACGAGAATGTACCCCCACCTAGACAACGACCATGTCCCCCCCTAGACAACGAGCATGTCCCCCCCCCCTAGACAACGAGCATGTCCCCCACCTAGACAACGAGCCTGTCCCCCCCTGTGGCTGTGTGCCCTTTTTTGTGTGTTTGTGTTATTTTTGTCTTCCAGGACCGTGCCTGCTGTGGACTGCTTCCGATTCGAAGGATTACATCGATGACCGACAGTTCTAACAAATAAAATGGTCAACGAGGGTGTGTCTGCGTTTTTTGTTCAATAAAATTTTCTGAAAACGGTGTGATTATTTATTTTTTTGCGACACTCTTCATAGTTTGCCGTAGTAGTGGTGCCGGCTAGATGACGGTGCTCATTACTAAGGGCTGGCCTTAGTGTTTGCACTACACTAACGCCCATACCATTACCCCGGTACCCACCGCCACCAGGGGTGCCGGGAAGAGCCGGGTACAAACCAGTACCTGACCGTCTATAGATGGTCAGGTGTTGGGGCGGCTGCAGGCTGTTATTGTTGCGCTGGAATAGCCCCCTAACAGTGGCCTATCCCAGCTCAGTAATGGCAGGCTGCTGCTGCTTTTTTCTATCAGGCTGATTTGAAAAATAGGGGCACCCCATGCCGTTTTTTCTTCAAATTTTTGACAAAAATATGCGTGGGGTCCCCCCTTTGAAGGGGGCTCCCAGGCTGTTTCCCCCATTTTTACAAAAAAATGGGGTGAAAAACGGCATGGGGTGCCCCCTATTGTTCAAATCAGCCTGATACAAAAAAGCAGCAGCAGCCTGCCATTACTGAGCTGGGATAGGCCACTGTTAGGGGGCTATCCCAGCGCAACAATAACAGCCTGCAGCCGCCCCAACACCTGACCATCTATAGACGGTCAGGTACTGGTTTGTACCCGGCTCTTCCCGGCACCCCTGGTGGCGGTGGGTACCGGGGTAATGGTATGGGCGTTAGTGTGAATTTGCCAAAAAAATTAAGGCAAACACTAAGGCCAGCCCTTAGTAATGAGCACCGTCATCTAGCCGGCACCACTACTACGGCAAACTATGAAGAGTGTCGCAAAAAAATAAATAATCACACCGTTTTCAGAAAATTTTATTGAACAAAAGACGCAGACACACCCTCGTTGACCATTTTATTTGTTAGAAATGTCGGTCATAGACGTAATCCTTCGAATCCGAAGCAGTCCACAGCATGCACGGTCCTGGAAGACAAAAATAACACAAACACACAAAAAAGGGCACGCAGCCACAGGGGAGGACATGCTCGTTGTCTAGGGGTCAGGGGTAGACATGCTCGTTGTCTAGGGGGGGGGGAAATGCTAGTTGTCTAGGGGGGGGACATGCTCGTTGTCTAGGAGTCGGGGGGAGACATGCTCGTTGTCTAGGGGGGGGAATGCTCGTTGTCTGGGGGGGGGGACATGCTCGTTGTCTAGGGGGGGGGGGCATGCTCGTTGTCTTGGGGGGGGACATGCTCGTTGTCTAGGGGTCAGGGGGAGACATGCTCGTTGTCTAGCAGGGGGAAATGCTCGTTGTCTAGGGGGGGAAATCCTCGTTGTCTAGGGGGGGGACATGCTCGTTGTCGCAGTAAAGGGGAGGGGTCCTATGGAGCGCAGTAAAGGGGAGGGGTCCTATGGAGCGCAGTAAAGGGGAGGGGTCCTATGGAGCGCAGTAAAGGGGAGGGGTCCTATGGAGCGCAGTAAAGGGGAGGGGTCCTATGGAGCGCAGTAAAGGGGAGGGGTCCTATGGAGCGCAGTAAAGGGGAGGGGTCCTATGGAGCGCAGTAAAGGGGAGGGGTCCTATTGAGCGCGCAGTGAAAGCCATAAAAAACACATTTGATATTTTCCTTCCCGCTTCCCAGTACAGGGCCTGGAATATTTAATACTGTCACTAGGAAGTATAATTTGTTACGCAGAAACAGGCCGCACACAGCTCTGTACGTGGAAAAATAAAAAAGTTATTGATTTTTGAAAGTGGGGAGTGAAATATGGAAACGCAAAAATCGCTCCGTCAGAGTAATGGAGCAGACGGCCGTGTATGACCATTCTGCTCCATTACCGTCATAGAGCGATGACATGGACCTTATGTGGACCCCAACAGACCCCTTGTTTTCATGATCTATGGGGGTCACATCACTGAAACCCCCACACATCAGCAGGTTAAGCCCTGTCCTATGGATAGGGCCTAACTTGTATTTGTGGGAAAACCCCTTTAACCCCTTAACGCTCTGCGCCGTAGCTCTACGACGCAGAGAGTATAAGGAGTGTATGAAGAGGGCTCACGGGCTGAGTCTTCTTCATACAAGGTGGGGGGTTTTGCATGTTGCAGAAAACCCCCACCGCTAATAACCGCAGTCGGTCATTGTCGCCGGCAAAGTCTTTTTTACGATCGCTGTGCCCCCGAACGTCATCGGGGGCGGCGATCGTTTGCCGTGGTAGCCTCGGGTCTTCTTTTGACACGAGGCTACATGGCTTCTGCAGGTTCGTTACAATGAGCCAGAAGTATTGCAGTATATGGTAGGAGCGATCTGACCATCTAGGGTTAATGTACCCTAGATGGTCTAAGAAATAGTGGAAAAAAAAGAAAAAACAGGTTTTAAAAATAAAAAAAAATTATAAAATATTAAAAATTCTAATCACCTCCCTTTCCCTAGAACGGATATAAAACATAATAAACAGTAAAGATCACAGACATATTAGGTATCGCCGCGTCCCAAAATGCCCGATCTATCAAAATATAAAAACGGTTACGGGCGGCGGTGACCTCCGAGGCGGGAAATGGCGCCCAAATGTCCGAAATGCGACTTTTACACCTTTTTACATCACATAAAAAATGAAATTAAAAATGATCAAAATGTCGCACAGACCTCAAAATGGTAGCAATGAAAACGTCGGCTCATTTCGCCAAAAATGACCCCACCCCCAGCTCCGTGCACCGAAATATGAAAAAGTTATTAGCGTCAGAAGATGGCAAAAATTTTTTTTTTTTTTTTGCACACATGCGTTTAATTTTTGAAAATGTATTAAAACACAATAAAACCTATAAATCCGGTATCACCGCGATCGCACCAAACCAAAGAATAAAGCTGAGGTGTTATTTTGAGTGCACAGTCAAAGTCGAAAAAACTGAGCCCACAAGAACGTGACATGTGCGGTTTTTTTAAAAAATTTTTCCACATTTGGAATTTTTTGCAGCTTCGCAGTACACGGCATGTTAAAATAAATAACATTACGGGAAAGTAAAATTTGTTACGCACAAAATAAGCCCTCACACAGCTCTGTACACGGAAAAATGAAAAAGTTATGGATTTTTGAAGTTGGAGAGCGAGAAATGAGAGAAAAACCCTGCGTCCTTAAGGGGTTAAGGGATTAAGTATATGGTACAATAAAAGCAGAATAGAAGGGCACTGGGGGGGTTAGGGATGGGGGCAGGGGGTCTATGGAGGAAAGTGTTTAACCCTTTAGCTGCTGCCTGCAGTCACTGTAGAGTACCTGTTATCACACTGCAGCAGCTGCACACACTCGGCTCTGCTTCATCAGACGAACTTCAGTGAGGAGCAGGAGGAGGTGGGGGCAGGGAGCCATTGATGTAGCAGTGCTGGAGAGTTCCTGCCTGCACGGAGGATGATCCCCTGGGGCTGCTGTGCAGGGGCAGTGCAGAGAACATGACACTCTGCACTGCTCCATCCATCCATCCATCCATGTGCCTGCAAGTGGCAGCCTGAGGACAGGGAGGGCTCTGCCTCCCAGGGGAGGGGATGGGGGAGGTGCCGGCTCTGCAGCAGACAGCCCGGGAGCTGGAGAGGAGGAGGACGCTGTACCCCGCCCCCTGGCTTCTCTGTATCCTGAGCAGGACGGGGGCGGGACTCGGGGGCGGGACTCGGGGGCGGGACTCGGGGGGGCGGGACTCGGGGGCGGGACAAAACGGAAAAATCCGTGAAACCGCAAAAAAACCGGGACTTTCACTTAACGGTCCGTGCAGGCGGGACAAGGGTTAAAAAACGGGACTGTCCCGCCCAAAACGGGACGGTTGGGAGGTATGGATTTACTAAACACAATAGGGTGATGTCTTATTATATAAAAAGTACTTAAAACGAACGAGCTACACATAATAATGAAAGCATATCTGTGGCCTTCTTTCAGTTATGTTACTATGAAAAACATATCTTTATTGGAACATACACTAAAGCTCTGCCACACTGTGGCACGTAGAGGTCCGATGGACACATCTATGTGCCGGCTTATTCATGAGGGGGGTCTTCCAGGTACTGCTCTCTTTTCTGCTTCTCTCCAGGACTCCCACACCAGATGCCTCAACCCCACCCCCACCCCCTCTTATGAATACTCCGGACCGCTGAATGATAGGTGCGTCGATAGGTCCGCTACGTGTCACAGTGTGGCAGACTTTAGGGTATGTTCCGATAAAAATATGCTTTTCACAGTAACATAACTGGAGAGGGCTAGGTAGAAGCTTTCATTAGTATGTGCAATTTGTTTATTTAGTTGACAGGTGTCCTTTAAGTGTCCAACCACTGAGACCTTGCAGACCCCCATTCTCTTGAAGGTTTGGGTCTGGCTGCTGGATCCAGTAGATAAAAGTTGCACGTTATACTTGCTAAAAAGCATATAGATAAACACAACTATTCTAGACTACTTCATCAGGCATGGTATAATACAACATCTGAATAGAACAGGTTTTTATACACAAATGTACTAATGCTATGGTTGATGGGACAAGTGATAATAAATGGAGCAATCAATGTAAGGAGAAAACCCATTTCATTGTTCTACTGTAGTTTTGACAGTAAACTCTTAGGCTACATTCACACGACCGCAGGGGGACATATATGGCCACAAGCTTGCGGCTGTACATACATCCCCCATAGGCTGGCAATGGGCGCACGGAGCAATACAGTGCGGCAAGGTACCGCTCCGTACAATGGGAAAAGATAGGGCATGTACTATCTTTCCCCGTGCTACGGCGCCGTGGTCCATGTATTGCTGTGGAGAGGGGAGGGGTCACCACTTCTCCTCACCATTGAGGAGAATGGATGCCCGTACAGCTAGGGCCCGGCAGACATATGATTGTGTGATTGTAGCCTAAGGGTGATGCCACACATGGCGTTTTGAACCAGTTTTTGGTCCGTTTTTAAAGAAGTCCATAAAAAACGCATGCGTTAAAAAAACGCATCCATTTTTGACAGGTTTTTACCAATTACAGGCAGTCCCCGGGTTACATACAATAAAGGGTCTGTAGGTTTGTTCTTAAGTTGAATTTGTATGTAAGTCGGAACTGTATATTTTATCATTGTAATCCCAGCCAAAACTTTTTGGTCTCTGTGACAATTGGATTTTAAAAATGTTGGGTTGTCATAAGAATCAGGATTAACAATAAATCTTCATTACAGACACTTGTGATAACTGTTACTGCTGATCATTGGAGCCTAGGACTAAAGCACAATAAATTACCAATATCCAGAGGTCCGTTTGTAACTAAGGGTCGTATGTAAGTCGAGTGTTCTTAAGTAGGGGACCGCCTGTATCTTAATTAAAACTGGTCAAAAACGGATGCATTTTTGACAGACTGCTTAAAGGAAATCTACCACATGATATGGTAGGTGTAACCTCAGGGTGAGCTGGTACGTGCTCGGCTCACCATCTAAAGATTAAAAAGTGTTTTAAACCGTGATGCAGCGGTTTGGGACACTAACAAAAATAAGCTCCGTATTTCCATCTTACACCTACCATATCATGTGGTAGATTTCCTTTAAAAATGGACCAAAAACGGGTTCAAAGCGCCACCCGTGGCATCAACCTTAGGCCGCGGTCACACTTACCGCTAGGCGTCCGTTTATAACGCGACACTAGCGCACAGGGGGCGGTCCTCGGCCCGAACGCACATGCGTTTCCAGGGAAACGCATGCGATTGATAAGCCAATCGCATGCGTTTCTCTGGAAACGCATGTGCGTTCGGGCCGAGGACTGCCCCTGTGCGCTAGCGTCGCGTTATGAACGGACGCCTAGCGGTGCGTGTGACCGCGGCCTGAGGCCCCTTCCACACTTGCGTTTTTCAGACGCGTGTTCTGTTCACAGGAGTGCATTGCACTCTGACCCATTGTAATCAATGGGCTTTTTCAGACTTGCATTTTTTTTTCACGCACACACGCAGGTTTTAAAAACGTACCGTACGCGTCTATGAAACGCATCAAAAACGCATTGCACTCTGAGACACTTGCAAGTGCAATGCGTTTTTCACGCATCAATTGCCATAGAAAAGATAGAGCTCAGTCCTGAGTCCTTGAAATTGTAGTGAAAATGAGACACTGAACAAACTCTGACTGAAAACTGATTGAACTCTTATGTAAAATGTCAGTTTTTCACTGACCAAACCCTGATCGCACCCTGATCAGACTCTGGCGTGATCTGCAACGCAAGTGTGAAAGGGGCCTAAGGGTGATGTCAGACGTGGCACTTTGTCTGCGCTTGCAAACGCAGACAAAGCCACGCCCACCGCGTTAATTTACTGCAAAACAACGGCCGCTCATTCCCGATCGCAGGCATTTCCAAAGAAACGCCGATGCGATTGGGCCGTGGCAAACGCAGACAAAGCACCACGTCTGACATCACCCTAAGTCTAATGAGTTCAGCCGATTAAGTCCAAGTTTCTTTTTGTAGTATGCACTGACTTCTATTCTACCTACAAAAAGATGCCTCCATTATTGAACAAGTACAAAGCAGTTCATGTTTTATTGAGAAATATCACAAAAACATCTTTAAAAACGCAAATATGGAGCAGGTTCAAAAATAACTTGCGCATCATCAAAACAGACAACAACATCCCGGGGATTCGAAGGTATAGGTTTCACTTACAATAATGATACAGTGCAAAACATGGATAACACCATAAGTTCCAGAAATGATGTACGTAAACACAGGGCAAATAATTGCATAAATATAAAGGATATAGTTTCCACAGTTATATCATTAGACTGGGTGGCATGGACCCCCAATAAACCATTATGAACTCTCTCAGGCCCTTTAATACTAAAACCACATTACCAAAACGAATAACCATAAAAACACGCAGACTCTTCCTTTGTTGGGTATAAAAGAATGGTCACAGCTTTATTTTTTAAATAACAATTTCCAAAAACTCTTAAACTCGTAAAGGCACTTGATTGTGAACTCGTTCCATTGGCCCGGCCGCTGTATGCCAGCTGGACTCCCAGCTGCCAAGTCGGCCAACCGAGCCTTCACCTCCATTGCTCACTTTCCGCCAGCTGTGACTTGAGGAAACTAAAAGAACAATAAATTAACAAGAAAACAAACACACAAATAGGGCGGGAGGGCGGGACCGCTTCTCTGCCAAGCTTATGACAAAGAGGAAGCACCCACCCCTTACACCAGCTTAAATCCCTCACGCCAGTAGGCGTGAATAATTATGAGGTAGTAGGGTGGAGATGAGCTATAACCCACCCCTTAATTAAAGTGCCACCAAACCCTGACCTTAAACTTGAGTTAACCTAAAAGAGCAGCCACCAGTCCAGGGGCACCTTCCTTAATTAGTCAGGCGTACCCCGCAAAATGTGCATATTGTACAAAAATATCAATGTATTGAATGGAAATAATCCACCAGGAGGACAGACACACTAACGCACGTTTGTACTTGAACTTGATCGCTAGTGGTGGCATTTACTGTAGGTAACAAAGTTTTTTTAGTACCCATTTAGAATTCATTATAGTGGTAATGGACAATACATAGGAGGTCATTTATTTTTACTTTTATTTTCATCTTCCCTGAGCCTTTTGTGAGTCTATGTTTTGCACCGCGTTTGGCTGTTTGTCATATGCTGATTTTTTTTTTTTGAGACTTATTAGGTGCAACTTTTTTAAATAGTCCCACATGTGCCCCAAAAAATCACTAGAATACAACCAAAAATCCTGCATCAGACTACGATAAATCTGCCCCATAGTGTGTTATCAGTAACATGTACACACCACTGCCCCCTTGTGGGAATATAATAATATATCCCTCCTTTTTGTGTATGCACTGACTACATACAGATACATGCAGAAGTCCATCATATTTATTGTGAATTATTTAAGGCGGGTGGAGGTCCTTGGACAAAAAATCTGGAGGGGGCCCCCACAGGGCTGCCACCCCCTATCCGCACGCACATATCAGATCTTATACTACACCAGATGATTAATACATGTATACAGGATCAGAAGTGAAGAAGAGTGAGTGAGACAGACAGCCTTCGGGTGCATTCAGTTCTTGTTTATTTCATTGTAAGAAGGTTTCCCGACGTATCGTTCCTGAGGAGGGCTACAACATATACTGTATTCTTATACCGTGGGCTTATACAATGGCGTCTTCTGCCTATCTATCTACTTGTGTGTGTGAATATTGTGTACAAAGTGTGTTCTGTATGTGTACCTGCATGTTGTGTGTGCTGGTTTGTACATGCTGCTGCATGTTGTATGTGTATGGTGTATGTGTAGTCGCTGCTGCTATGTGTTGTTTGTGTGTTTGCTTCATGTTAATTGTGTGGGTGTGTGCTACTGCTGCTGCATGTTGTGTGTTCTACTGCATGTTGTATGTGTGTGTTTCTGTGTGGTGTGCGTGTGTTGCTCCATGTTATTTGTGTGTGTGTGTGTGTGCTACTGCATGTTTTTGTGTGTGGTGTGTGTGTGTGCTGCTGCATGTTTGGTGTACTGCTTTTCATCCCCTGGGGCTCTGTGCACAATTTTTGCATCACAGAATTGATTTCTGCACTGATTTTGAAGCAATAAGTGACTGGTCATTTCATTGCTATGGATCATGCTGCGTGTAAAGATATTTTGTGCAGTGTGTGGATGGGATTGTTATAAATTCCATACACTACAGTGCTACTGTATTACACTGCAGATTTACTGCATGGGAACACAGTGACTCAATTCCCCAGGTTATATGATACAATAGCACTAAATTGATCCCTGGGAGGTAAATTCTTTTGTACAAAAGTGTCCAGACATAATGTTACAGAAAATTAAGATATCCTTAGGTACAGTTGCATACATACGTTAGGAAGATCTTCTTTCTATGTCGCTTGTTACTTAGTTACGAACACGGAGCACATTTACAGTTACACAATTACACACAATTACAGTTACACATCCACAATTACTATACACACTACAATAGTAACGATTACAATAGACACAAGCTAAACACTCGTAGGTCACATGTCAGTGCAGCTAGCAAGTTGCTGTTTTTTGGTTGGTGGACACAGTACATTGCTACCATGGCGCCCAGTACCAGAGCTTTAAGATGCCAGTTACTGGCTACCACATCATCAATTGGGACAGTGTTCACCCCACCTAGCCCTGAAACACTGACAGCTGCAGGGTGGTCACTTACTTTTCGGTTGTGCCTATGCAGTCCATACTGGCGCTGCTGGCTACCAGGTTCCCGGCACTCTTTGCGCCCTGTAAAGCAACATCCCCCCCCCCCCCCTGCTGCAGGTGACCTTCTGGTGCCGGCATTGGGGAGTGAAGTAGGATGCCAGGTGTACGTAGACCACATTACAGGTCACGGTACAAGCTGGGATGGCTGAAAATCCATATAGGCTTTGGTGGGGCCTAGGGTGCTGTATAGAGGATCAGTTTGCCTTGTATAAGTATATTGTGCAGTTCCGAGCAATTCATTCAGAAGTTGTCTCCCTCTAGGAGAAGGCCGTTTTATGTAGTGCCGATGGTTTCATATCAGAGGGATCTGTGTGGCGTGGGCCTCGCTGTGGAGGGATCTGTGTAGTGGTCAGGTGGAGGTTCAGGCGGCAGTGCCCTGACATAATGCCGCAGGTGCGGCTCACGCTGGATAATGCTTGATGGAGGTAGGAGGTGTCAGATGGTGATATTGTGGCGCGATGCCATGAGTGGAGTTGGACTACTCGCACTACATCCATTATGCCACACCTGACGAAGGGAGGATGTGGGCCAGCACTTGTGTAATGTTCGATACAGGCCTGACTTGGAGCAGACCTGGTGAAGGGAGAATGCAGGCTGGCACTCTGTGCGACTCTGGTGCAAGCTGCTGCAATCTGTATGTGTCCATAAGCCAAAATGGGTTTAGTAAAAAAATCACTGATGTGATAAAAAAACCACCAATGTGAAACCACCCAGAGTCCAAACCTGCAGCTAAGGCAGAGGCCCCTATCTTTAGTGAATGGATGGAAGCCCAGAGGCACATGCCGACCCTGGCAAGACCTGCTAGAAGCAGCCAGCAACCGATGTAAATGATTCAGTCGGATTTAATTTTTGTTTTAAATTTCAAACACTCAATGTAAAATGTCTACTCATTCGTCTCCACAAAATGGTTTAGCCAGGAAAACAATGCAGGGTGTGTGGATATTGTTCTAGGCACAGTCCACCCATGTCCATCTTTTTCAGATATTAAGTAATATGAAAACTGTTTGCTGCACTTTTAATTTTCTACATTTGTATAAATGTATTGTATAGCATTGGATACATTGAAATTAATGTTTTCAAAACTTTTTGTACAGTAGAGAAAGTCAGTGGCAAAACACTTAACTAATATATAAAGCTGAACATATGTGTGTGTGTGTGTATGTATGTATGTATGTCCGCTAAAGGAATCTGCACCGTCGCATTTACAATCACCATTATTGCACAGTTGCTCTCTGTGACTCAGGGAACGTCATAGACTAGGTTTTGAGCCGACATTTTCACTCTTTCCAAAATCCACTTATTAATCACCATATACAGAAGCCATTGTCTGCTGCTGTTGCAGTGGCAGTTGGAAGCTGAGCTGTGATTGGTTTCTATTCTGCCACAGGTCATTAATAATAACTCTGAGTTTTGATTGGCTTTATGGGCAATGAGTATTAGACACTTATGTGTGAAGTAAGCTGGATAGGGATACAGAGATAGGGGCAGATTTATCAGAAATATCTGAGGTAAAATTGCTCCAGTTGCCCATGGAAACCAATCAGAGATTAGCTGTAATTTTATAAACCGCTGTGCAAAAAGGAAACTTAACCTCTGATTGGTTGCTCTGGGCAACTAGAACAGCTCTGCTCTCAGAACTAATAAATCTCACCATAGACAAAGTGACAGTCAGAAACAGTCACAGTCAGATACAGAGGCAGCCATTGAAAGAGACTGTGGGAGGCAGCCATTGAAAGAGACTGTGGGAGGCAGCCATTGAAAGAGACTGTGGGAGGCAGCCATTGAAAGAGACTGTGGGAGGCAGCCATTGAAAGAGACTGTGGGAGGCAGCCATTGAAAGAGACTGTGGGAGGCAGCCATTGAAAGAGACTGTGGGAGGCAGCCATTGAAAGAGACTGTGGGAGGCAGCCATTGAAAGAGACTGTGGGAGGCAGCCATTGAAAGAGACTGTGGGAGGCAGCCCCTCGGAGAGACTGTGGGAGGCAGCCATTGAAAGAGACTGTGGGAGGCAGCCCCTCGGAGAGACTGTGGGAGGCAGCCCCTCGGAGAGACTGTGGGAGGCAGCCCCTCGGAGAGACTGTGGGAGGCAGCCCCTCGGAGAGACTGTGGGAGGCAGCCCCTCGGAGAGACTGTGGGAGGCAGCCCCTCGGAGAGACTGTGGGAGGCAGCCCCTCGAAGAGAGTGTAAAGGTCAGGGACAGGGACAGTGAGGGACAGGGAGAGAGATACATATAAAATATATTTAGCTAACCCACTCTTTCTATTTTGTTATAGCTAAGAGCAGTTATTTCATATGGAACATAAACCACATTGTTTGTAGTGCATTTCATGATTTCTTATTGCCTTACAGCCAGCAAAAAATCTGAAAAAAAGTGTTCTGCTAAGACGTAAGTCAAGGTGAACTGAACGCACTGCTTCCTAGTGACCTATTATTTTCATAGTTTCAGCGTATCTGTAGGTCTACTGTCCTTTTAAGTCACAAATTCATTATGACTGAATGTGTGCAAAAGCGTTGTCCGGAGGTTAAAAAACATGGCTGCTTTGTTCTAAAAAGAGCTGTAGATGTAGAGAGATGAATGGAACTAATTTTTTTAACCTCGGGACAAAACTTTTAAAAGCCGGTTTCAGTATTTCATGTACTGCACACTTCCCTGTGTATCATAGTTATATGATGAAAGGAGTCCCTGCATACTCACAGGACAACACTGCTGTGCTGGAACTACTTATACCTGGAGTCCTGTCTGTGAAATATGATGAACATTACGGTCCATATTTTACAGACTAAACACTCTTGTCTGAAACTCGCCTAAGGCCACAATCACATGGTGTTTGAGTTACATTATGCAGCACAATTCAATCACAATGCTGATCATATATGCATTTACACTGAAAGGTAAGCGATTGGTAAGTGGCACCAGGGGGGAGATTTATCATTGCTTTTCTTTTAAGTGTTACTTTTTTGCACTTTTTTTTTACTTTTCAACGTTTGCACCACAACTCGTGGTGCAGTGTTTTTCAATGGCTTCTTTGTATTTATCTTACAAATCTAGCTGTTTAGACTAAAGTTAGACAGATCAGTGCTGTTAGCAAATACATCTAACTTCAAAAACCTTTAACCAATTTTTTAAAAAAAAATTTAAAATGTTCATTTTAGACAGCAATGTAAAAATGTATTTAAAAAAAAAACATTTTAATGTAAAATGCTTTTTATTTAGACATATCAAAAGTTGTGCAAGTTTGACATACGGACAAAACTGCTGATTGCAATTCCTTTTTTTTTTTTTTTTGGAAGGATATTTTTATTTTTAAACAAATAAAACCCTGCAATATGCAGACAATGGGGCAGATTTATCAAGCAGTCTGAAAGTCAGAATATTTCCAATTGCCCATGGCAACCAATCACAGCTCCCCTTTAAAATATTCATGAGCACTGGTGAAATGAAAGCTGAGCTGTGATTGGTTGCCATGGGCAACTGGAAATATTCTGACTTTCAGACTGCTTGATAAATCTGCCCCAATATTACCAAAAGCATTATATAAGAAAAGGGAAGATTTATCGGACAGCTGACTGTGAGACTTTTTTGCGCAAAAAGTCTCTGCTCCCTGGTGCGGAGCAGGGAGCAATGTTAGACTAACAGGCGCAATATACCACAAGGAGAATCCACCTAAGGGTGATGTCACCCATGGCGTTTTTGGGCCGTTTTTAGTTAGTGCTTTTGTCCTGTTTGCTGAATTTGCGCACTTTAAAACAGACAAAAGCGCATGTGTTTTTTACGATCTGAAAACGCACTAACTAACAATGGCCCAAAAACTACCTAAAAACGCCATGAGTGGCATCAGGGTGGTGCCACACGTAGCATTTTTAGTCTGTTTTGAATCATGTGTTTTCAGTCTGTTTAAAAACACATCCGTTTATTACTGCTTACCATGCATTTGGCTGCTTTGAAACTGTTTATCTATTAAGATAAACAGGTTATAAGCAGCCAAATGCATGGTAAACAGTCAAAAACTGATGCATTTTAAAAACGCATCTGTTTTTAAATGGACTGAAAACCCATGCTTAAAAACGGACCAAAAACGCCACATGTGGCATCACCCTTAAACAAATTAGTCTAAGGGTGGTTTCCCACATGGTGTTTTTGTTGCGTTTTTAAACACATCCAAATCGCAAGTGGGAGGAGATTTGGCCAAATTGCTTATGTATTTCACATGTATTTCCCTCATGGTGCTGCTACTTGTCACGTTCTTGGTCTGTTCTTGGTCCATTTTTAAATTGACTGAAAACGCTTGAGTTTTTATGTTTACCATGCATTTGGCTGGTTTAAATGTGTTTCACAGCTGCTTAGAAAAATGGTCCTAGAACGCACTGTGTAAGAACACCCTACGACTGCAATGACACGATCATGAGTGGGGCGTATGTACAGCCATAAGGGAAGCGCCGCTGTTTCCTATGGAGGACAAGGGGTCACCTCCTCTTCTCCTCTGGCGGCATACCACCGTGTGAATGTACCCTCTACACTCACGAGTGTGATGCGATGAACTCGCAACGCGTACTGCCCAGGTCTCCCGGCCCAAACTGACATGCTGAGTTCAGTTCTGGTTTGCAGCGTTCAGGCCAGGAGATCTGGGCAGCACATGTAACGAGTGTGATGTGAGTTCATCGCATCACACTCACGAGTGTAGAAGGGGCCAAACATGCGGTGCTTGTTACCGATCACATACATTTCATTGCATATGTGAGTGACCCAAGCTCCTCCCCGTTGTGTTTTAATAATGTTTTAAAATGCATTTCAAATACCATTTTTGAGGCCTTAGAGATTAGGGCCCCATAGGACTGAAATGCTTCTGGATATCTGCAGCTGAAATCAGGTGCTTTTTTTGGTAACTGATCCGTCTACCCTGCAACTTTCAACCATTGCATGTTTTCAGTGAGTCTACAAGAAATCATGAAAATGTACGACTGCATGTACACATTTATCAAAACATGTAAAAAATGTTTGTATAAAGAAGTACTATTTTGGAAAAATAGTACTTTGATGTTTGACACCCCATTAAGTAATCCTTAAAGAGTTAATTATATCTGTCTTTTCCATCTGGTCACCTGAATGGTTAGCACTTTGAGCTCTTACACTCCTCCCATCTGCTGTCTTCACCAGGTACACAGTCCACTTTTCCATGTTTCGCTTGTCGCTCCAGCGTTTGCTTTCGCTGTCTCACGGTGGTGGAGGATCGTACATAATGCAGAGTGTAAGGGGAATACAAACCCCAAGAAAACTGGAAGGAAAAGTCGCTCTGGTGACTGCATCATCTGAGGGGTAATTTATCTCTAGGGCATGACATGTAGTAAATAGTGGGGTGTATTTAAGACTGTATACTGTTTGACTAATTAGCAGAATACCTCAGGAGATGCCTTATACTCTCTCACCTTGTATTTCTTAACACTGCACTTCTTACAGTCTGGTAGAAGAAGTTTTTTAAGCACATTGCAGCCTCATTTACCTAAGTGGTTGTCATTCCTGATTTTCTTAATGGGTGTCTGTCAGCAGTTTTGATTATACAAAGCTGTAGACAGTTTGATGTGGTGTGCCTTCTCAGAACTAGGGTATCCACCCTAATATCTGTACAAAAAAGTTGAAACACTCCTTGTGTTGCTGATAATGCACTTTATTGAAACATGGCAAATATCTAAATATGTGTTATAATTTGGCTGTGTTGTCTTTATCAAACACGTAAGCCATGTTAGTAGCAAATAAAGTGAAAAGTGCATGAGAAGCAGCACGGGATAAAGTACAATCCCGTTCATACAGATTGTACTCCATCCAATGCCACTTCTCCTGTGCTTTTCACTTCATTATACTGTGGGCAGCCCCAAAAAGCTGTGTTATCATACCTTTGTGTGTTTTATTAGTAGCAGCAGGACTGTGAAAATACATTTATAGTCCAGGATTGTAGCTGGACTTGAAGCACTCTGGTGCACTGGTGTGTGAGATCTCTGAAATGCACTTCTGCACAGTCCCTCCCCTTTGCTATGAGTCACTGCTGTAACAGGCATCTATTTGAAAACCACACAATCTAGTCAGGCAGGAAGGGTTGCGCTGTGATCAATGCAGATCTCACACACAAGTGACCCAGGACTCTAAAACCTGCAACAATACTGGAATATAGAAGCATCAGTGTTCTGCATCCTGCTACAATCTTGGAATATAAATACATTTTTTACATCCATCCCCAATGTCACTAACAACATACATGGTTACACAGCTCTCCAGGATCCATACCTGACACCTTCTGCAATTTACTACAATCAAAACTGCTGACGGATTCCCTTTAAAAGTTGATGTGAAAATTTTCACTAAATACTTTATCATATGGAACATGGTGTTACAAAAATCTTTTGTCTGTATTTTAACACAAAGCTCTGTCTGATCCATTTCCAAAGCTGCACTGAATCCGTATTTAATATATGCAGATTCACTGCAGATTTTCTTAGGAATTCAGTAGCGGGTGTATTCCACATTGTAGTTTTTTCTACATGGATATCTGTAAGGAAAATCTGCTGCCACTTGAGTGTTTGCAGGGACCATTAGAATACATACATACGGAATCTTCATAGCATATGCATCGAAAATGTTAATGGAAAATGAGGAATGTAAAGACACGTATAACCAGCTACTTCCTGGAGCAGAGAATCCCCCTGTGAGCTACCCCATGACTTGTCCAATAAATTCCATGACCAAGCAGGAGGAGTCCAAGCTTACGGTAAACACGGTAAAATGAACTTATCTATAGGTTATATATAAAACAGCTTGGAGCATCTAGAGAGACAGAGAGAAAGAGATCCAATTAAAAACTTGTGTCCCTTTTCTCGACGGAAACAGCATTGCACTTTTGTTTTGTTTTTTTAATTATTCAAATGTTGTATGACTTTTAATTATGATGTTTCCATTTTTCATTATAACCTTTGGTAATATTTGATACACTTTTTCTTTTAGGTGTTTTGTAGCTGATTATGTAAACGCTAAAAGCTTACATGGTACATGAGCACTTTAGACTGTAGATTTTTGTGTTAAAGGGAACCTGTCACCACATTTGCACATATACAGTCAGTGAGCGGTTCCTATAGAGCTCTACTAACTGACTGACATCCTTTCTTTTAGCGAAAAATCGTTTCGCTTACATCCACATAAATCACCCTTTATCTTATATTACCTGGCATCATAGGGGGGCGTTTCCTGCTCGGCCAGCCCCTCCCATCTAAAACTCCCCATGCCTTATGACCTTACTGGTCACAGTTCATGTCATGTGACCAGAGTGACATCATCTCAAGTACTTTAACCTGCTGTGATTTCGTGTAATCACATACATGGTGTAGAGTTTACTATTATTAGAAGGCTAAAGGACCTGAGATGATGTCACATGTCATGAATGTGGCACAAGGCACCATGTAAAAAAACATTTACACAATATTTCCTGTACATTACCACTTTATATGTAATGCTTGTATCATGTAATGCTTTTACAGGATCGGCTTAGCTATTGCACGACGACTTGCTCAAGATGGTGCACGAGTTCTTATCAGCAGCCGAAAGCAACAAAATGTGGACAAGGCTCTCCAAGAACTCAAAAAGGAGGGTCTGGATGTGGAAGGGACTGTGTGCCATGTAGGGAAGAATGAAGACCGAGTAAAACTAGTGGATTACGTAAGTACAAAAGGGAGTCATTCTAAGAGAATTTTAGAAAAATAGGTTATTTACAATAAAAGCAAATCCTATTCTGAATGCCTATTCTGTATGCCAATTATGTTGGTTTTTTTAGGTGTTTATTGCAGAAAAACATATATATTTGATCCCGGCTGATTTTACAAGTTTTCTCAAAGAATGGAGAGGTCTATAATCTTTATTATAGGTATACTTCAACTGTGAGAGACAGAATAAAAAAAAATCCATATTATTACATTGTATGATTTTTAAATAATTAATTAGCATTTTATTGGACAAAATAAGTATTTGATCTCGCAAGATTTCTGGCTCTCTTAGTGCTATTAGTTTTTTCTTTTGAAAAGCTCCTCCTACTTTGCACTCATTACTTGTATCAATTGCACCTGTTTGAACCTGTTGCCTGTATAAAAGACATCTGTCCTCACACTCGAGCCATCACACTCTAACCTCTCCACCATGGGCAACTCCAAAGAACTGTCTAAGGACACCAGGGACAAAATTGTAGACCAGCACAAGGCTTGGGTGGGCTACAGGACAGTAGGCAAGCAGCTTGGTGAGAAGAAAAATGACTGTTAGGACAAGTATCAGAAAATGGAAGAACACTAGATGACCGTCAATCTTCCTCATTCTGGGGCTCCTTGCAAGATTTCACCTCGAGTAAGGATGATACTGAAAAAAGTCAGGAATCAGCCCAGATCTACATAGGAGCATCTGGTCAATGACCTGAAGCCGGCTGGGAATACAGTCTCAAAGATAACTGTTAGTAACGCCCTATGCCATCATGGATTAAAATCATACAGGGTTTGCAAGGTCCTATTGCTTATGCCAGCGCATGTCCAGGCCGGTATGAAGTTCCCCACTGACCACCTGGATCCAGAGGAGGCATGGGAGAGGGTCATTTGGTCAAAAGAGACCAAAATAGAACTCTTTAGTATCAACTTCACTTGCTGGGTTTGGAGGAAGAAAAATGATTATTACAACTCTAAAGACACTGTCCCAAACGTGTTGCCTGGGGGTAGAAATCTCATACTGTGCGGGTGGTTTTCTGCAAAGGGGACAGGACGACTGCACCATATTATAATAATAATAAATGATGATCTTTGTGTAACTCCATTAAATTCCACAGCGCTTTAGAAATCATAGGAGACATATACAAATCTAGAGTACAGAGTACAAACAGTCATATGAAACAATAGAAGTGAGGGCCCTGCTATTGAAGGGAGGATGGATGAGGCCATGTATTGCAAGATTTTGGTAAAAAACCTCATTCTCCCAATAAGAGCATTGAAGATGTATCGTGGTTCGGTCTTCCAGAGTGACAACGACCCAAGACACTCAACCAGGGCAACTAAGGAGAGGCTACGTAGAAGCATTTCAAGGTCCTGGAGTGGTCTAGCACGTCTCCAGACCTGCAAGATCTGGAGAAGATGTGTAAGGAGGACTGGGCCATAATCCCTACTGCAGTAAAAAAACAACTGACCTCTGTAATTTGTAGTAGTCTGTTTTTCTATGGTATCAAATACTTATTGCATGCAATAAAATGCTAATTAATTATTTAAAAACCATGCAATGTGATCTTTATTTTTTTTTTTTAGATTATGTCTCTCACAGTTTAAGTGTACCTACAATAAAAATTACAGACCTCTCCACTCTTTGTAGGTGGGGAAATCTTCTTCCACTTCTCCATGTCTTTCTAAGAGCTCACACACAGGCATGGTTTCCATAGCCTTGGGTATAAGCTGATTTTTCCTCACACACTAATGGCATAGGTTCCGTAACAAACACATGTTCATGTGCAGGAAACCTAACTTTATTTGTCAAATTATTTTCTAGGCAGTGAAGAAGTTTGGTGGAGTTGATATTCTTGTTTCTAATGCTGCTGTGAACCCTTTTTTTGGAAACATGTTGGACTCAACAGAGGAGGTGTGGGATAAGGTAAGACGGGTAAAAATAATAATAATTGATAAAGTAATGTCATAAATAATGCTGTATGAACCAGTCAACAGCTGCCATCTTATATACAGAGTCCATAGTGCATAGGACTGCAGAGTAGCCTGTAAGTTGGTATCTAGTGCTTGATGGATTACTAAGACTGGAGGAATACACAAGGTTGGGTAGCGTAAAGAGTCGAAATTACACGCAATTGCGGGATGTGATAGGCTGGCCTAAAGAGGTGGGTTTCAAGAAGGCGATTGAAGTTGTAATAGTAAGGTATAAGTCTAAATATTGTAGTGTAGGGCATTACACTTTTTAGATTGCGATGCCACAATCACTTATAATGCTTAATGGTGTTTTTGCACTTCTCAAAAAATAAAGGGTAAACAACACAATGTAACTTTAAGCCAATCACACTTCTGTAAATTCAACCCATGCATTTATGAAATCAACACTAATTGAGAATCAATTTTTCTATGCAACAAAATGTGCAAATGGACATCATGACTCCTTCCATCTGCTAACGCCACTCTGCACAACAGTTTTTTTCATGAGTTCATTGATGCTTTAATCCAGGTCTGGGAGGAGATCCCTCAAGAGAACATTCACCGCCTCATGAGGAGCATGCTCAGGTATTTTAGAGAGGTCATACCAGTACGTTGAGACTGCACACTTTGAGCCGCATTACCTTGTCTTGAGGGATTTCCCCTGATCAGCCTGAAAATTGATTTTGAGTATCATCCCAAATTCAGACCTCCATAAGATCTTAATTTTGATTTCCATTAATCATTTTTATGTTTTAATTTTCTCAACATATTCTACTATGAAATATTCTAGTTGCAATTCTTTATTCATAACACTCATTGAGATCTAGGATGTGGTATTTTTGAGCAGTTTATATAGCCATTAATGGAGGGCACTGCACACAAAAAAAAATTTATTGCAGTAAAAACAAGGGACCTGAAAAGTTATGTAAATCCTTAGGCTCAGGGTTTCTATAATAGAATTATAGGATTGGTATTTTCTACTCTGCAAACCTTGTTGATTTGAACTAATAAGAATCCCAGTTAGTTACCATCGGTATGGTTTCCTCCAAGCCTCACAATGCTGAACTTTGCCAAGTATCAGTATCAATGCCGATAACTCTGTATTATGCATAAAGTAGCCAGATGTAAAACCTCTAGGCAAGAAGTAAAGTATTAAATAGCAACCAGATGTAGATGTTTGAACAATATTGTCTTTATTCCTGTTGTTCAAGGGCCCTGATTGGGTTTTATTGCAGCATTTTCAAACCTACTGCCAAAAATAGAGTACCCCTGCTTCCCTATGGAACAAGTTAGTTATAAATTTTAACAGAGTAAGATTCAATACAAATTCATCATGGTCAGATTTCTTAAAAATTTGGCATTATTCTCTTACCAAACCATTTTACACCATGATATAACCCTGACGGATCGCAATGTAAAACAATGTGATCTGTGGTGGAAGGTTTTGATGGTTTCTATTTCGTGGCAGTCAGTTTCTACTGTTAAATGGAAAACAAAAAAGCAGTACCTGTAGTATGCAAAGGAAGATGCACACATGTTATAGGGGAAGTTGTGGCTGGCAGGCATTGTTATGGGAGGACCTGTGATTGACACACACTCATAGGGAACTCACATACTGCTGTGGGCTCTATTTAGCAGGCTGTAAAGGTGAGGTGTATAGATGTGTAGCCTGCTGTCGCGGGTGCTCCTGTGACCCATGTCCCGGGTTGCAGGCGTGCCCGTGTTCGTCCATGTTCACTACCATGGCTGCGACAGGCTGACTGACCCGTCCGTGCTCCAGCGCTGGCCCCTTTGTTCCGGCGCGAGCGCCTCTGCCTCCTAGGGTGCACGTCGACCGGGACTGTGAGATTTAAAGAGCCAGCGCGCTGCTAATTAGTGCTGGCCGGTCACTGACCTGATAAACAGCTGGCCTCTTCCTGTAACCCCTGCTGGATCTTTGTGCCTCATAGTCTTAGAGAAACCTTCCTATTGTGATTCCTGTGATTACCCGTTGTGACCTCTGTTTCTATTCCTGACCTCGATTCTCTGCCGCCTGTCACGACCTTCAGCTTCGTCCCCGACTCCAATCTTGTGCCGCCTGTCCTGACCCCCTGCCTGACCACGACTCTGTTTCTGCCTGCCGTTTCTGTACCTCGCCTTCGCCACTACCACGAGCAAAGTCGTGGTGGTGTCCCACCGCAGCAAGTCCACCCCGCTTTGCAACGGGCTTTGGTGAATACCAGGTTCCATTTAGCGTTAATTAAAATGTTCTGTTTTTCAGACTGATAGTCTTACCCAAATCTTACTACCCAAATTAGTTACTAATTAACATATACCATATCTCGGATTTGTGTTGGAGTCATTTTATAAGTGTCCTTTTGTTTTATTACGAGGCCAGAAAGGGCACAAATCGAACAGTATTGTTTCAAATTTTCCAGAAAATTTTAGAATTATTTTGGACAATTTTATTTCTATAGGGATTTTTGAAGGGAACCTGTCATCAGAAAATGGCCTAATAATCCACTATCAGTATGTAGTCAAGCAACTGAACAGTTTCTAGATGATGCTTCTTTCATGGCTCAGTGTGGTGGCATCATCCAGAAAATCAACTTTAAAGTGGGATGATAATCGATTTTATGAAGTCAAGGAGGTGGAGAGTTTAAGCTTTCAAGTCAAGCGTTCCCTGCCTTAAAATGCCCCCTTTAATATAATTGATGATCCGGTCCAGCTTATGATGTCAATCACATAGGAGGAGGTATTCAGACAGGGAGAGCTTGTTAATCTCTCTGCCTCCCTGACTTTATACTTCTAACTTCAAAGTATTTTCTGGATGATGCCACCAAGCTGGGTCATGAAAGTAACATGATCTAGAAGCTGTTCAACTGCTGGACAATATACTGATAGTGGTTTATTAGGCCAATTTCTGATGACAGGTTCCCTTTAAAGTTGTATTAATAGAAACCCCACCACAAAACACCACATTTTAATAACATTATCCATCAAACTATTCAAAACAACCATGACAAGCTTGTTAACCCGTTTTGAAATATTTTACAGAAATTAAAACAAAATGAAAGTTAAATTTTTTGGGGTTTCACTTTTTTATTTGTACATTAATAGGACATGAACTTGAGATCATGTGGTCACTTGTTCATACTAATACAATACAAAAACCATGTATGACAGGCAGACTGCTTGGTCCTGCCAGGGACAGGATGAAGCAGGCACATGTCGAGGACAGACCCAGGAACCTTCATTAGAGAGAAGACTAGACCACACAATCTCATCACAGGATGCTAATAGGACAAGGAAGGGAGCCCCCTCCCTCACTAGGTATTGTAGATCTTGCAGTCACAGCATTGACCGCAGGATCTAATAGGTTAAAGAGTCCAATTGCATGTCATTCCGATCCAGAGTGGTAGTACAGGTGCCCAGCTGTCATAAGACCACTGAGCAGCTGCTTTCCCATGCATTGGGGACTAGTGCTGAACGTTGGCTGGGCCGACGTAGAAACCTGTATGGGTGTTCGCTAGGGGGTTTGTATGAACCAAACATCTGGGAATCTGAAGTGACACCCTCTCTGCCGCCTCAGAAATGACTCATCTTTGCTACTCTTCTCTTGACTTGAGATTTTTTTTTATAGGTTGATTTTGGAAGTAAAGGAAATTTTAGAAATGACATTTCATGGCCTACCTGAGGGGGCTGGTAGTTTAGTGGGGTAACATTTGATTGTGACGTTCCAAACCCTCTGGAGGTACAATAGCTATTGTTTTCAAAGACATCCCCAGGACACACGGCTCCAGGAAGGCACCGGAAGTGAGAGATTAGCACACATGACCACTCCCACCCACAACCATGAAAGGTGTTTCACTCACCTCAGTGAAACAGAACTCTGTCAACTGGTATAACTGCCACCAGCCTCTCGTTAGATATAATCCAGGTTATATTGGGTCAGAAGCCATACCAGGTAGGGTATATATTAGACTGAGAACACAGACATGTATATTTGTGGATCAAATAAGATAAAAGAACAACCCAAGGTAAATATGTGAACCCAGAATAAAAATGGAAATTAGTTAATTGTAAAATAATACTGATTGAAATTAGAAAGTACCTTCAGATACCTACAACTTATTGGTGTCAAAATGGCACCTGGTGTTAATTTCCTTAAGTAACTGACAAGCTTTATTTAACCCCTTAACGACATGTGACAGATTAGTATGTCACACATCGGTTACCGAAATTTGGTGAGGGCTCGTGGGTTGATCCCTCTCCATACAAGTTGTGTTTGTTGAATATGATGCAGACACCCACTGGTACCACTCGACAATCGTGCTTCCGGCAATGGCGGTGGCACGCTGTTCACAGGTCTTAACCCTTTGATTGCTTCCAGCAATGGTGGCGGATCGCTTATCACAGGTCTGAACTTTTTGATTGCCTCCAGCAAAGCCACAAGTGGCAGTCGCCATACTGGCTTTGATTGTCGCTCCCCGTGCAACATATAAAAAGTCACCAAAAAGTACAGTCTCCAAAATGGTAGCAAAGAGAACGTCAGCACATCCACCAAAAATGTCACCGCCTTTTACTTTTTTTTTATATGTATTAAAACACAATAAATGTATATAAATTTAGTATCGTACTGACACAGAGAATAAAGGAGACGTTCCATTTGGGGCGCACAATGAAAGCCGTAAAAACCAAGGTCACAAGAAAGTGACATAAATGTTTGCCCTGTGTGTGATGTGCATGAAAACCAAACATGCTACTTCCCTTGCTATATATTCCACACTGATGACAAAGTCCCTGTAAATAGCAGATCTATTAGACTGGATGTGCCAGTTTTCTTGTCATACAGTGCAGGGTGCGCCAGATAATTGAATACTGGCGTATTGCCTTCCTATTGTTAAATCTGGGCCATTGTGTCCGTGGTGTGTGAAAGTTTCTGGACAATTCTTTCTGTGACCTACAGATTGTCCTAAGGTTGGACAGTGCAGAGTTAGACTAGACAGCCTTATTCTGCATCAGTGTCTGATGCTGGATGATAAGACTGTCTAGTTGTACTCCTATTCCACCTCCTATTAGTTGACTTACTTTGCTAGAAAGTTAGGACACAATTCTGTCGGGTTAGCAGTATTTATGGCGCACAGACTCCTTTGATGCGAGAACACGCCCCCTTTTCTTAGGCTACACCTCTTTTGTCAAGCTAGTCGTAGGAGAGCCAGAAATCTGTCTAAAACCTTTTATAAATGTGGTGGAGACAGGTTTTTTTTTTTTTTTTTTTTTTTTTGTGCAAACTATGGCAGAATTCTGTCGTGGACAGATTAATAAATCTCCCCCAATGTACATGCCATATGTTATGGCACGTGAACTTAAAATAGTTGCAGTAGTTATTAGTAACTGATTACTCGTATAGTTACTCTGCAGTTTTTTTTTCCCCTCAGATTTTGGACATTAATGTTAAGGCAACATTTTTATTGGTGAAACTCGTGGCACCTAAAATGCAAGAAAGAGGGTAAGAATCTTTGGATAAAAGATGTAATTTTCCCACACGTTTTAAAGAATATTTTACGAGGGTTTGTGTGTCAGTGTGGGGCACGACTTCTGTGGTCTACAATTTTTTTTTTTAAATTAAATCATAATAATATGTAAAATTTACCACACTATTACAATTTGCAATCTATACATGTGTAAAACATATTGCCCAGTATGTGTTCAGTTAGGTTACCTAATCATGATTTACCAATGACATGTACTCATAGACCCATGCACTGTGACTGTAATCTTTTTATATTTCTTATACATGGCCTCCTTCCATCTAAAATCAACTTTTACATTTATTCTAATGAGTAAGAAGGGATAGGAAATAACTGCTTTTAACTATAACAAAATAGAATGGGTTAACAAAAATATTCTGTATGTATCTATCTCTCTCTTTGACTGTCTCTCTCTGACTCTCTCTGTCTCTGACCGTCTGTCTCGACCATTTCTTTCCGTGGCTGTCTCTGTATCTGACAATGACTGTCTCTGACTTTCACTTTGTCTATGGGGAGATTTATTAGAAGTGTTTGAGAGCAGAGCTGATCTACTTGGCCATGGCGACCAATCAGAGCTCAACTTTCATTTGTACAGCTGTTTATAAAATTACAGCTAATCTCTGATTAGTTTCCATGGGAAACTGGAACAGTTTTACCTCAGATATTTCTTATAAATCTGCCCATATCTCTGTATCCATATCCAGCTTACCTCACACATAAGCATCTTATACTCATTGCCTGTAGTAACCAATCAAAGTTCAGACCTCATATTAATAACTTGTGGCAGAACAGCAACCAATCACTGCTCAGCTTCCAACTGCCACAGCAACAGCAGCAGACAAAGGCTCCTGTATATGGTGGGTAATAAGTGTATTTTGGAAAAGCGCAGGGTGAAAATTTTGACTCAAAACCGAGTCTATGACATTCCCTGGGTAACAGAGAGCGGTAATGCAGATACCTGTAGATACACACACAGGCACAGACAGACATAAACTCACTCACTCCCTGGTTTATCATGCTGGATTTGATGGTATATTTTCTTTAAAATGCAAAACTAATGGGATTACAAAACTAAGAATGTCATCCAGGCCCTGGGACCTGCCAAACACTTCCTCAGAAAATAAAAGTAATATTATAAATGATATATGGTGACACAGATTTTGCATTAAGGAGCTTCAGATTACATAATTTAATTGAATGAATTGTCTTCTGTGGATCTTTATAATTCCACTTGTGGCTAAATGCTTGACTTGCCATGGTTATTCCATTTTCCCCATTGCCTTGCACTACAGCAGAACTTTGTTTTTCTGTTTCCACAGAGGTGGTAGTATCGTAATTGTCTCATCTATAGGAGGGTTTGCACCTTTTCCAGTAAGTAAATATTCTTTGCAAGTGTTTTTTTGCTATTGTTCCTTACAAGACATACCTAAGAGAGGGAAGAGTCATATCATTTCCTTCTTTTTAAATACAATTGAAGTTTGGTTTCTTAAAAACTGCATTAAATACTGCAGTTCATTCCCAAACTCACATAATCCTAATTTTCTAATGATGTGCTAAATTCAAGATACAAGTCCTAGTCTGAGTCTGGAAAACTATAACGCTATGACAGGACCGGGAAAAGGCATTTTGTCATAAATATATTTCAGCAATGAATATACCAAACACATAGATACTAATGACTAGGCCGCACATATAAATATTCACCTGCAATGAATAAATGGCACAGATTAATATCCTGTACTTATAAGTGTAAAACAAAATTTTATTTACTACACGCAGCAATATATACCAGCATTACATATACTACACACATCAATATATACCAGAATTACATTTCCTACAAACATCAATATATACCAGCATTACATGTCCTACAAATCTGGGCTGCACTCGGGCACAGACATCACTTACTGTTAGGCTGCCACTGTTTCCTTCTATGTCAGTGTTGGACTGGTCCAGCCTGCTTTTCTTCTAGTAGTCTCCTCCTTGTTGCCAATCCTTCTCCTTCAGGTAGAGAATATCATGGAAACTTTTCCAGGCTGTGTCTTATCTCTGCAGAATTTTCCACCCAGGTGATTGTGGCCCCTGGAGAACATCTCCACACTCAGTCCCTGAGAAAAATCACAGACAATATAATGTCCCCTAGGAAACAGCTAAGTGCCCCCTGCATAGTAGCCCAGTAGCTGTAGCCCCAGCACACTTCCCCAGTATATAGGTAGCCCATGCCTTCAGTATATAGCTAGCCAATATACATCCAGCCAGCCCCGTAGTATATAGCCAGCCAGTCCCCTGCCCCCAGTGTATGGCAAGTCAGTCCCCCCTTTAGTATATATTCAGCCTGCCACCCTGTATTATATAGCCAGCCTGCCCCAGCTGTAGTATATAGGCAGCCTGCCCCAGCTGTAGTATATAGGCAGCCTGCCCCAGCTGTAGTATATAGGCAGCCTGCCCCCCCTGTAGTATGTAGGCAGCTTGCCACCCCTCCTGTAGTATATAGGCAGCTTACCCCCTCCCTGTAGTATATAGGCAGCTTGCCCCCTCCCTGTAGTATATAGGCAGCTTGCCCCCTCCCTGTAGTATATAGGCAGCTTGCCCCATCCCTGTAGTATATAGGCAGCTTGCCCCCTCCCTGTAGTATATAGGCAGCCTGCCCCCTCCCTGTAGTATTGGGCAGCCTGCCCTCCCCGTAGTATATAGGCAGCCTGCCCACCCCTGTAGTATATAGGCAGCCTGCCCCCCCCTGTAGTATATAGGCAGCCTGCCCCCCCCTGTAGTATATAGGCAGCCTGCCCCCCCCCTGTAGTATATAGGCAGCCTGCCCCCCCCCTGTAGTATATAGGCAGCCTGCCCCCCTGTAGTATATAGGCAGCCTGCCCCCCTGTAGTATATAGGCAGCCTGCCCCCCCCTGTAGTATATAGGCAGCCTGTCCCCCCTGTAGTATATAGGTAGCCTGCCCCCTCCCTGTAGTATATAGGCAGCCTGCCCCCTCCCTGTAGTATATAGGCAGCCTGCCCCCCCCCCACTGGTAGTATATAGCCATGCCCCAAAAAATAATAAAATAATACTCACCTACCTGCGCCCGCTGGAACTGCATGGTCCATCCCGTAGCGTCGGTGTAGTCTCACTCTATGACCAGGCAGCGTCTGAGCAGTGACATCAGCGGCAGCCACGCACCTAGGTCTTAGAAATACACATTTCGCTGGTCGTTACCGAGGGCCGGGACGCCGCCCCAGGATGGGAGGCGAGTGTAGCGCCCTAGACTTCCTTGCCTACCAGTCATCTCGGCCCTATATTTTGAGTCCAGTTCATGAAGTTCTCTTTCATCCAGGAAATACTACCAACATACATACCATGTTTCCTGGACTGCGTTATGCATTTTTTTGTTTTTTAATGGCTTTGTATTAAACATGTGGGTCATATAATGCAGATATATGTTTTTTGTCAACCCTAAAGGTTTCTTTTAAGAGCATATGATGACCATAGGGGACAGGGACCCAGGGACATTTGTTCATTGATCCAGGCACTCAGACTGTGGTAATCTTTTTATATTTGTTGTCCATTTCCAACTTCCTTCTAAAAAAAAGTTTACAATTATGCTAATGAGCATGAGGGGCTACTCTAGCCCTTTTGTGATCTGGCTTTACAGACTGTTCGTGTTTTATCCTCAACCCTGAAGGAAATGATCAATGCACACTTTCTGAGAAAGCAGAAGGGAGGGGGGGCAATTTAATCAACTTTTAAAACTATGCTAATGAACCAGCTGGTGCTCTGGCTTTATAGATTGTTACACTGTCTCACCCTCACCAATGTTCCCTCAGTGCTTGCATAGTGAGCAGGAAGTGGTCACCATAAAGCCATATCAAAGACGACTAGGGTATTAACATAATTTTTCAAGTTGATATAAGAGAGGAGACCATGGAGAACAAATATAAGATGATTACCACAGTCACAGTACTTAGATCTACGAGTAAAGGTCCTCTGGTTTATCATGCTTGATAATTATGGAAGATTTCCTTTAACTACTCAATCCCATGTGTTTTGTGATTTCCTACTCAGGCTCTGGGTCCCTACAGTGTTAGTAAAACTGCATTACTTGGTTTAACCAAGGCCCTTGCTCCAGAATTAACAGCTCAGAACATTCGAGTGAACTGTCTTGCTCCAGGCCTTATTCGCACCAAGTTCAGTTCTGCTGTAAGTATATTATTATGGTATAAAGAGCTGAAAATTATTTATGTATAGATCTGAACGTTATGTCCGACAACCTAACAGTGGGGGCCTATGTAAAACAATCGGGAGAGCAAGAAGTTTATGATTGATGGATTGTATAGACAATACAAAAGCCGACTGTCTTAGCTGAACTCTGAATCTAGAAGTTGACCTATAAGATTTATTTTAGGATATGGAAGTTTTTTTTGTCTTTTTTTAGGCAAACCCCCTCTAGACTTAGATATACTTAGAAATATTGATATTTCTCTTATATTAGACTTCCTAAATAGAAGATTGGAAAGAGGCTTAAGTTACACACCCTGTTTTCTCTAAAATAAGAGACCCCCTGAAAATAAGACCTGGTCCAATTTTTTTCAAGAAATATAAGGCCTTCCCTAAAAAATAAGACTTAGTGGCAGTCATTGCTACAGCGCCCCCAATGCCATACATTAGTATTAGAAGATCAACTAGAGATGTTAACATGGACTAAGAATTCATGGGATAAAATGAATGACTGTTGCATTGGAAATGCGCTATGAGCAGCTACCCTGACAAGAAGTGAATGAAGGTGCTAAATATGAGAGATTGTGGGCACTGATTTTAATAAAAATGGATTCACATGAAATTCAGATTTTGGAGAGTTATTCTATGTTAGAGAAGCTGATGATTTTTTGTTAAACGATAAATGGGAATTCTTGTTCATGGAAAAATCCCCTGACATCCCCTGAAATTAAGACCTAGTGCCTATTAAGAAGCAAAAGTTAATACAAGACATAGGTGCTTATTTACTATGGGTCCCGCGGGCGCATTTCTGTCGGGTTTTCCAAAGTTTTCGGTTATCACGCCACTGGAATAGGTATTTAGTAGGCGATTGTGTCACACCCAATCAGATTTAGTCGCAATCGCGGCAGCTTACATGCGACACAAATCAGGGGGCGGGCTGTCGGACGATCCAACGGATTCGGACAAACCGTGGGATTTAACTTAAAAATTGTGTCGCAAGCCATGCACTTACATGCACCGGGAGGAAGATGGTGAACTCCGGCAGTCCTGAGCGAGGAAGCGACTCATGCAGGATAATGGGCGCTCAATCTTCTTGAATCACAGCACAGTGCATTGTCGTTGGATAATGCACTTTCGGGATCTCCTCCGCACCGGGTGAGTAAATGTGCCCCAGAGTCTTATTTTAGGGGAAACGCAGTATTTCATCTCTTATTGCATTCTTTCATTACAGGTTAGCTGAGTATCCTTAGGATAGTTGGACAAGGCAGCTTGTAGTATATGCCCTAAATAAGATGTATTCTACAGTTACCTTGTACATTTGCAAGATGGATTACATAGACACTAGATCGCCTACAAGTGTTCAGGAATTGCTCCTAACAGAAAAGATTTGTGCCCATTCTACGCAGGCAGTATCTGCAGCTTGGGCATAATTTAGGGATGCTTCCCTAGAAGATATTTGTAAAGTGGCTATGTGGTCCTCTTCACATACCACCTTCAGAAATTACTGACTGGACATGTCTGCTGCTTTTTGCCCTTTGGCAGTAAAGTTATGTCTTTTACTTTTCTTGGTGGTTTCTGTCGTGGTGAACAGGAAAACAATTAATTACTCTTAGCTGTAATGTTGTTTCGGCCAACTGTAACGAGAACCACAGGTTTTCCCATCCAGGTGTCTGATTTGGTAAAAAAAACACTGGGTTTGATAGAGGTGTGTCCTTTCTTTATACCCTTGATGGGCACACCCTCTACTCTCAGTGGGTGCGTCATGGTTTGCTGTAGCAAGATTACTGGAGAGAGTAAGTATTGTTTTCTGCCTACCTGACTTTATGCAAGCAATTTTACATCTCACTTCAAAGTTGATTTTCTGGATGAAGCCATCTAGCTGGGCAATTAAAAAAAAATACCATGATCTTAAATGTGTTTCAATCAATGAAAACTATTAATGGTTGCAAGGGATTTGTGCAAGGCTCTGTTTAAAACCCATCAAAACACCTGACGAGATGCATTATCCCACATATTGGTACTTTTTCACAGCATTGGATATTCACTTTTCAAGTTTTTTCATTAACATCTTTGTTTGTATTGCCAGCATAAGAGTTGTGGTGCAGAATTAGAGCATGATGAGATATATTTAACCAAAAGTCTTCTATTTTTTTCTGGCAGTTATGGAAGGATGAATCAGTGTTGGATCAACTAAAAATTAAACTAGGAATTAGTAGGTAAGTGTTGGAGTAAAGTAGTAACTGCTTAAACTTTTTTTAAGGGAACAACCTTGATGTGTAGCACTTTGTGGGTTAGGATCCAGCTACAGGAATTCAGACATCAATCTTTAAAAGTTGAAAAACTCCATGTCTTTATTGACGGACCTTGGTCGCAAATACAAAACCTTTTTTCTGGCGTAACAGATTAAAAATACATCAGCAACGCGTTTCAAGCGCACTATGCGTCCTTCCTCATGGCTGTATAGTATACAAAAGACAACTCACGGACTAAATAAGAAAGGAGGAAGTGGATTGCGGTTGTATTGTTTCCACCTGTTCATTGTTGCACCCTTTCCTCCCCGTGTGTTGTCGCATGCTTAGAATTAAAACACAAACGCATATACATTTTTAAAAACAAACACAGAAACAAACTGTGTTCTCTACTCGGTTGTGTCACTGGAAATTCTAATATTCGAGCCCATAGATGCCCGAACCAATTAATCTGCAAATTATACATACATACGGCATTATAATTGAACATATAGGATGATAGCACCATTTTCCATTCGTGCATCAGGTATAATATAACCCCAATAATTAACGTGGCACAATTATGTGGCAGACTGTTGATGCCGCAACCCCGGCATCGTTCTTATGTGTGTACACGTCTCTAATGGGTTTTGTATGTCCGTTTTGTGCGTCATGGATATCTGTCAATCCTCATTTGCTGTCAGCTGAAGGCAAGACAGCAACGCATGCGTGGTGACCATCCTGTGTCAGATTACCGGTGCCTATGAATAAATGAATGCACTTTGTTAAGGGCCCACAGACTAAGTATCTACAGAAACAGTTGGGTGATGGGACATCCACAAACACAAGCAATACATGGGGCCAAAAACGTAGGTGGAACTTATCAATAATAGGCTGTTTTGTAACCAGTGTAATCCACTGCAGAATGCAATAGTGTGGAGAAACAGGAAAAAGATGTCCATACCCCATATCTCATATCTCAAAAGTCCTGCCATTAGTAAACTAGATGACAGACACAATAGATATCCAACCCCCGTATCATATGTATCCGATAGCCCGCTGTAATCATACCTACTAACAGGTGAGTTTTGAAACTTGGCACACTAGTCGGTATGCCATTATAACAGATTGTAATGATCAATAATGAAACATCATTTCATTTTTAAAATTAAGTCCTGCGGGAAATCTAGTATTGAGATGGAATATCCAAAAGAATTCTCGATCTCGCAATAATCTTTCTTTGTCCCCACCTCTAGTATTCGTATACACCTGTTCAATGGCATATACCTCTAAACTGTTAGTGTTGCCATCATGTCTATCAAAGGCATGTCTTGCTACGTTGGAAACAGCTTTAGTAGATTGACCTGAGTACGATTCCATACATCTCATTCTTAAATATTTAATATCATTCAGATGCTCCAAGAATCTCTTTTTAAGCTGCCTGATGGTGCTACCGACATACATTTTGTTGCACATAGTACACCTGATTACATACACCACAAACGTGCTGTTACAATTAACATGTCTCTTTATGCCGAATGTACGTGTGTTTGTTTTTAAAAATGTATATGTGTTTGTGTTTTAATTCTAAGCATGCGACAACACATGGGGAGGAAAGGGTGCAACAATGAACAGGTGGAAACAATCCAACCGCAATTAACTTCCTCCTTTCTTATTTAGTCCGTGAGTTGTCTTTTGTATACTATACAGCCATGAGGAAGGACGCATAGTGCGTTTGAAACGCGTTGCTGATGTATTTTTAATCTGTTACGCCAGAAAAAAGTTTTTGTATTTGCGACCAAGGTCCGTCAATAAAGACATGGAGTTTTTCAACTTTTGAAGATTGATGTCTGAATTCCTGTAGCTGGATCCTAACCCACAAAGTGCTATACAACAATCTCCAGTCCAGGAGTGGATCTACAGCACGGAGGACATATCTACAAGCAAGATCCGGTGAGCAGACTGTGTGTGTTTTTTACTATTTCTAACAACCTTGATGTGCCTTATGTTTACAGTAGTATGTTCACACTACTCTGTACAACCTGTCCACACTGTATATACCTATTTTGTACATTATGTGCTTTTTAAGTCTACAAGTGATACAGTGATGCATTTTTTTTGGCCTTCAGAATTGGGGAACCAGAAGAATGTGCTGGAATTGTGTCTTTCCTCTGCTCTCCGGATGCATCTTACATAACCGGGGAAACCGTGGTAGTTTCAGGAGGAGGGAATTCCCGTCTATGAGCATACATGAGAAATATTTCACTGGATCTTCTATTTCTATTTCCATAATCCTTTCAATTCACCATGGATGTAAAACTGTAGTGGCTAATACTATGCTCAACAGGGAAGCCATGGATGAAAGTCAGAAGATGGCAGGCAAACAAACTCTCAACTGACTCTAACAAATTAAAAATAAAATGAGGATTTTACAGTTTGTTTTTTTTTGAATAATAAAGTAATGCAATTAATTATTGCTATTTCTTATCAACTTATTTACTGTAAGAATCTATACATATAGAGTATCTGGATATTTCACATTATATTGGTATATTGCTTTTCATAATGCAACAAGCTCAAGCCCAAACTACTAGACCCTTCCACTTCAACCATTTTATTCTATACAGCAGTAAGCAAACCTTTTCACCCCAGCAGATTGCCTTTATTGTGCACTGTTATTATTCATTGACACCAGGATTTTATACTAAAGGTCTGGCTTTTAACATTGAATTTAACTTCACTAATATTTATTTTACCCCCAGCCATCTACTCTGCTCAAGGGCAACAATAAGCCATTTTTGGGCAATGGGGCTAACCCCCTTAAGTGTGAAGTATCACATTCTGCCAGACCATAGCTGTGCATCCTTTTTATTGGCAGGTCCAGAGCCTTATCAGCCCCCTCTCCCCCAAACCTTGAAGATTGCATCCACATTCTCCTGATTCTGAGGACCTTCCCTTCCTTACATCACTGCTGTAAGAAGCATTGATACCCCATACTGTTGACATCCACTCCAAGATGCCAAAAGAAATGAGCAGGTGGGTGGAGGATACTCCTTTTCTCGTACAGAAGCATGTATGGCCCCCAAAATATGTACTAGCAACGCATGATCCACACCAGTCCGATCCTGCAGTATGCAAAACAATGAGACAACAGGACTGTGCACACACCCATACGCAACCCTAGATAAAAAGGCACCATCTTCATGTTCTAGAAGAAGACCTCCTTTCAAGCCCCCATAAGCCCAGAGGCACGCTGCTGGACACCCAAGCACCCCTGGTACTTCAAACAAAACCACTTTTTTTGCACACTACACAGGCAAGCTGCACATAGCGGTTTGCACTGTTCTTAGTGAGTGTGCCCCTATGTGTGTGCACTGTCTGTATTTGTGTGTGTGACTTCATATGTGTTCCTTCTGTGTCTATATTTTATGTGTCCTTTGGATGAGTAGCAGACAGTTTTACACTGTCCAAATTGGAGCTCTCACATACATATAGATATGTATGGTATGAGGCAGGGAGAGTGCGGGTCTTGAGAGACAGGCAGGGAGAGTGACCGAGGGACAGGCAGGGAGAGTGACCGAGGGACAGGCAGGGAGAGTGACCGAGGGACAGGCAGGGAGAGTGACCGAGGGACAGGCAGGGAGAGTGATCGAGAGACAGGCAGGGAGAGGTCACTGTTTTTCCCCACATTGCAGTGGTTTACATAGCCCAGCATGTGAGTAGGCTGCCTAAAATCACAAAACTCAGAGCAGGTCCTATAAACACTTTTAAATTAAAATTTAAATGCTATTTTTTGTGAAATAGCAAAAAAGTGGCAATTTGAACGTTATTTTCCATTATGACTTTCACTGCCGGGAATAATCTGTTATACATTTTCATTTTGCGATGCATAGATCCCAAACATGTTTATGATTATGCTTGTTTATATTTGTTTAAATAGTTTTTATTAGAATTTCCTTAAAGGGGTATTCCGGGAATATGAACGTCTGACACAAAAACCCTTGATGATATAAATAAATGAATACAACAATACTCAATGTCATTAGTCACAAAACAGAGCTAAAATAATATGATTTTATGATTTACAAAATTTATGGCCTCTCTAAAGTAGGTGGAGTTATCACTAAGATGGCCGCCACTGGAAACTACAAGTTCCATGATCCTTTAGTTCTCAGTAACTCCTCCTCCTCCCTCTTATGCTCTGCTAACAGTGATGATGTAACAGGTTTTCTTGCTCTGTTACCATAGTAATGATGTGTAACTGCCATCACCACAACACTGACCATACTGGATGCACTGCAACCAACCGACTACAGACAAACATAGTGGTGATCACATGACCTGCCCAGGCAGGTACAGGACATGTGATGTGGACATGTGACCAGCGGCCATCTTCTTTTCTGCGACGGACCGCGCGGAGGAAATTAACGGACTGATTAAAGGGCCGGTAGCATTTTAATTCTTCATTACAGTCTATGTCACCAGCGTTTTCTGCTAAGGGGAGCAAAATTTTAAATAACAACTAATTACACATTAGCTTATATTTTGAGTGCCCACTTGTATATGAATTATGCTGATTCCTGGAATACCCCTTTAACAGTAAATATTAATAAACAATAGCAGGAGAAAGCTTCTGGATGTCAGGGCATCAAATATTGGTCATATCAAAAACATTGCCCATATAATAAATATGTGATAACATATGACCAAGTAGAGAAATAACATATAAAACATGATAAGAAACAAAAACTTAGAACAGATATTCCTGTCTTTTATTTTTTACATTTAGTAGAACAGGGAGGGGAGACAAAAATCTGAAGCGGATGGCACAATTATCCATGTGTGGTGAAGTAAAGATGCTATGAATAGAATACAAATGGTGAGTCTGAGTTAATAAAATGTAACTTTTAATAAAGTAATTATCTAAAATCTATATGTAGAAGCTAACCAAAACATACAAGCACAAATGACAAACTAATGATTCAACAAAAGTATGTACCTCTAGTGGATCCACGTACCTTGTCAGCCCTACTTCTAGTGAGTGTCCAAAGGACTGGAAAAGCGGGTACGCCCCAAAAGGTTATAGCTTTCCACATAAAGGTTAAGTGCATAATTCGAAAAGATACAAGTAGAAGGGATAGAGCAGTTGGGTGCGGTATGGGAACACCAGTAACAGGGATATGTAATGATGGGCAGAAACCCTATCTAACCCTATAATGGTGATGGGGACCTGTCAAGCCCTAAAATCCTCACCTCAGAGCCGCAGCCCTAGATGGCTGCCACCTTGACTGGAACCTGTCCCTTTCGTGGGCACACTATCCCTAAACTGTCCAGGCAAAGGAACAGAGATAGCAGCATGCCCATATGCTGGGAAAGATAGTGTATGATATCCTGGTCAAGGTACCCTACATGCCAGGTTTCGCCTGACAACACAGGCTCATCAGGGTATATTTATTGACCTTTTGGACAAACAAATAAGTGAGTGTATCTAATACCATCATAGCCCAAATAAACCATACACCATAATATTTCCAAAAAATCTTTTCTTACCACTATGTCTCATGACAGCGATGTAGTTGAAGACGGCAGATGTGCCCATACGATCTAAACAACATAATACTCATCATAAGTAATCTCACACAAGGCAAAGCAGCCAATAAGAAGTGGATAGGCAGCAAACACCCACCGGTAACACCCGCAGTCGGCGCTGTCACTGATCGCAGGTGTTAATCATTTAAATATATTGTATTTGATCATGAGGTCAACAGAGGGTGGGGGATCAGTTGCTATGACAACTTTGGGTCATATGAAGACCTGAGGACATCTCATTTTAACACAATCATTATTACCGTATATACTTGTGTATAAGCCGAGTTTTTCAGCACTAAAAATGTGCTGAAAAACCTCACTTCGGGTTATACACGAGTCAATTAAAAAAAATAAATTTTAATACTCACCCTTCCGTGCCCGGATCCACCGGCGGCGACTCCCGAAGTTCAGCACATTAAATAAATAAACTTAGTTCTCACCTTCCGGCGATACTCACCTCCGATCCACGGCGCCGGCTTCCGATCCTCGTTGGTGGCTCTTGATCCCCGGCTGCGGCTGTCTTCTTTCTTCTATAGCCGGCGGAGTCGCGTCCATTTGATCTCCCCGCCGGCGCTTACTATGATGCGGCGGTGTGACGTCATCAGCGGCGACACCGCCGCATCATAGTGAGCGCCGCTGGGGAGATCGCATGGGCGCGCCTCCGCCGGCAAGAGAAGACAGAAGACGCTGCCGGGGATCGAGAGCCACCGCAGAGGATCAGGGGTGAGTATCGCCGGAAGGTGAGAATTAAGTTTATTTTTTTAAATGTGTTCAACATACGTGGGGGCAGGCTGGCTGTGTACATGAGGGGGCAGGCTGGCTGTGTACATTAGGGGGCAGGCTGTATACCACTTGGCGCTGGCTGTATACTACACCCTCGGCTTATACTCGAGTCAATAGGTTTTCCCAGTTTTTGGTGGTAAAATTAGGGGTCTCGGCTTATACTCGGGTCGGCTTATACTCGAGTATATACGGTATGTGGGATTTGCCCAATGTAATAAATGATGTGGTAAATATTACAGTATGGCAGTATGTGGTAGGATCAATCTAACAACCTAGAGTTAAAAGTATCCTAGGGGTCTGAAAATAGTAAAAAAAAATTAAAACGTAAAAAAAAAAAATGTAAATTACAAAACCCCAAAAATTCTGTGTGTGAACAGTGCACAATAATACCTAGATTGTAAAGGTGCTTGAATAGTGCGCAATAATGCCTAGATTGTAAAGGTACTGTTGTCAGTGAATATCTGTCACTGTATAGTTCGGTACTGCAGGTCTTTTAAAATTAAATGAGGGAAGCAGGAATTGACAGTGACATGGCTGTGTTGCTAGTAGTGGTGATAAAGCTGTGGCTACAGGGAGAAGATTTGTTTTGTATCTACCTGCTCAGAATTTCTCTGGTGCCAAGGTGTACAGCGTGTACTGATAGCGCCCAATAAGCTACAGAGGGAGTTGAGGCATTGGTTAATTACATGGCAGACAGTGCCTCAACTTCAGTGGGATTATCTTCCCCATGCCCAACCTCAGTTGTAAGTGCAGAGGTCTCCAAGGCACCCCTGTTCAAAGTAACAAAGCCGTTTCAGCCACAAGAAATTCAACAGTCACTGGGATTGTGTGGCCCATTCACCTGCCTCTGCTCCAGTAACAATCATAGAGTTTCAAGATTCACAAGAACTTTTATTGGAGGATGTGGACGGCGGACCTCCAGAAGAGACCTATAGTGGGTACGGAAACTATTCAGACCCCTTTAAATTTTTCACTCTTTGTTTTGTTGCATCCCCCAGTAATCACTATATACAGCCCCCCAGTAATCACTTTATACAGCCCCCCAACAATAACTACAGCCCCCCACCAATAACTATATACATATCCGCCAGTAATCACTATATAGAGCCCCCAGCAATAACTATATACAGCTCCCAGTAATCACTATATGCACCCCCAGCATTAACTATATACAGCCCCTCCCCAGCATTAACTATATACAGTCAACTGAAAAAAATATATACAGTACCCCTATAATAACTATATTCAGCCCCCCCCATAATAACTATATACAACCCCTCCATAATAACTATATACAGTCCCCCTATAATAACTATATGCAGCCCCCTATAATAAATATATACAGCCTCCCTATAATTTTCATATAGAGCCTTATACCTGGAAATATGGAGATCATCCAGAAGAGCCACTGACCAGGCAAACTCCCACATGCCAGACAGTAAATAGTAGAAAAAATGTCAGTGATCTACTCTGTATCAAAGACAGTCAGTATTCAATCTCACAACCTCTTCTGGGGTTAAAGACTCGAGGATCCCCTCAGCTGCACAACTCTTCTGTTTTGTATCCCAGCTTCTTGTTTCAGCGTGAACCCTGTTACACTTCGTGCTCGTGATGCACTGGTGATCCTAATAAGGAGGCAATGGCAGATAACCGAGGCAGAGGGGAAAATTTTTTTATTGGATATGCTCACAGGCTCATAGTTAAAACATGCATGTAACAAATCTTTAAAATACCAAACACCGCCCTAGAATAACTATATACAGCACACTATAATAACTATATACAGCACTCTATAATAGCTATATACAGCCCCCCAATAACCATATACAGCCCCCTGTAATAACTATATACAGCCTCCTATAACTATATAGAGCAGCCTATAATAACTATATACAGCCCCTCTATAGCAGGCTGTATATAGTTATTATAATAACTATATACAGTCCTAGGTAAAATAATAAAATTTACTACCTTCAATCGTTCTCCCGATGCGCGTTGACATCCTTCCCTTCCCTTGCAGTGTCAAGACAGTGGGGCTCATTTACTAAGGGTCCGAATCGCACATTTTCGTTGGGTTTCCCGAATATTTCCGGTTTGCGGCGAATTGCCCCGGGATTATGGCGCACGCGACAGAAATGGGGGGTGTGGCCGTCGGAAAACGCGGGCAATTAAAAAAAAAATTGTGTCACAAGAATAGGACTCACACCAAGAATAGGATGGTGAACTCCGACTGACTTCAGCGCAGCAGCGACACCTGTTGGATATCGGGCGCACGACCTTAGTGAATCCCGGAAAGCTCCGAATCAACGTCGGCCAACGCGCTGCGGGATCGCGAATGGACCGGGTAAGTAATTGAGCCCCACTGGATATTGGAGCTGTACCAAGATGATGTCACGCTTTTGTATACATCCGATCGTCTATGGCAGGGAGCATCTGCGGGATACGGCCCAGGGAGCCTGGACCCAAATGCACTGTGGACGATTCGGGCAGCCATGCAACCACACAAATTGCCCACAAGTGGTGGGGGCCCCAGGGCGCCTCCCCCTATAATCTGGCCCTGGTCTTAACACCCAGAGTGTCTTTAACTACAGTAAGAGGAAGGGTTTGGGGTTTTCCCATTGTTTCTTTTACTGCAGAAGGAATAACTGGGTCTAGACACACAGAGCACCTTTAACTGCAGTGAAAAAAAGTTTTTTTTGGGTTTTCTTGTTTTTTCCATTACCCTAGGGAGAATAACTGGTTCTGAACACCCAGAGCATCTTTAACCTCAGTGAGAGGAACAGTTTTTTTGTGTTATTTTATTTGACTTCATTGGGGTCTTATTCGAGAATTCCGGGTCCCGAACAGAATTTTGACCAACTCACTCATCTCTAGTTTAGTGATGAACACTATTCCCGAGGGTTTCCTGGACATTGTTGTTTTGGACAAACTCTGCATTGTTAGAAATTACAAGATCCTTTATGTGGGATCTTCTATGAGCTGCCCCATACAATTATCCTGCAAAAAAAAGTTGATACAATTTCTCCCTTTTACAGATCTCCTATGATGTAAATACTTTTGTGTAAAAACTACAAAAGTGTTTAAGGAATGACACCTTTATTGACTAACCAGAAAAATTATATTTGTTGCAAGCTTTCAGGGCACACAGACCCCTTCATCAGACATGGATACAAATGAAGCACTGAGAGAAAAACACAACATTTGAGAGATGTTACACTGAGATATTTAGTACATATGGAGAGACCTTTGGGGATAAGATTCTCCTTTTTGCATCTGGATAAGAAGACGATATTGCTGTTCAGTTCTGCCAGTTTCTTCAGTTGGTTCTTAAGATCCATTTGTGTTCAGTAGATTGGGGTATATAATATTTCAGGTTAGCCAATAAAGGTATGCTTCCCTAAGCACTTTTATAGTTTTCACACAAGAGTATTTACATCATAGATGTTTTTTTCCTGAATAACTTCTACACTTTTCTCCCCTTTACAGATAAAAATTGATCTCTTTATATGGATAAAAGCTCCATCTTTTTATATGGGTGACCTCCATGTCCACATTGATATTGGGGGGAGTCTATAGATTCCACCAAAAATATATTTTTCAAATCTCTCCTGGCTTTGAATCTCAACCCACAAAGCATCAACCTACCTACACTCTTCATAGACTATTGTCTCTTTCACACTCACTTTCAAGTCTCTTTTGACATATAAAATACACCACCTCCTCTCCTCTTTGCCCTGTCTTTCCAAAAGAGTATAAAGCCTTGAAGACTAACACCCCAATCATGTGATTCATTTAGCCATATGTCAGATAAACCAATTTTATCAATATATGCTTCTAGTAACAAGGCTTCAAACTAACCAGTTTTGCTTACAATACTTCTGGCATTTGTGACTGCCTCCGGCTAGTGGAGCAGGTTGAGGATCTGTGGAAATGGCACTGGCTTCTTATAGGCGAAGTAACCAGTGAGTGCCGTCTGTGATGTGAAAAATCTTAGTAGCTGTGACTCTTGGTGTGCCCCTTTTGAGCCCTTTTGAGCCCTGGCAACCAATATGCAAAAATGCTTCAAAGAACCAAAGCCATCCAAATCAGATGAAACTCGATCTGGAAGAGAAGGAGGGTTGTGAGTGTGTTGGCCGGTTTATGGTGCTTGATGTGACATCCAACTTAGAGGCCATAATATGTGAAGGAGGTGGCGGTAGGATGAGATCTAACACACCCTATTTCAAAGTACCTAGCAAAACATCCATCATTTTGTAGAATTCAAAGAGGGTAAACTTTGTTTTGGAATATTTTAGTCACTTTCCATTTTATAAAATTCAAAAATACTGTTGTAATACTGGCCTCAAATTCACAGCAAAATACTACTACGTGCAGACTTTATTGTGGATTTTGAGGTAGATACAATCACATGTTATACTTTTTGCATAGCAATGAATAAAATGAATTTCATACAATTTCTAGAAAACATTAGGCATGCTACAGCTCTAAAGATCACTTCATTCACAGCATCTTTGTCATCAGTGCAGGGTTTAAGGGAATTACCGGTATGTGGACATATTTGTCTAATAAATGTGAGCAAGAAAATATTGTGCTGGCAGTCTTGTACCTGCTACAGCCGCACACAGGCCGCAGACCAGAGGGTGTAGCGGGTGCACTCTATGGTTGTGACGTCACTGCCAAACCTATGTATGTAGAGACTGGACGGTTGCACTGGATTATTATTTGTCACCTGGTCTGCCAGTATAAGGAATATAACATATAACCCCCACCACTCAAGGAAGGCAGGGTGCCAAAATACTTCATCTTGGTTAAATGCGTTTTTCTAATATTGTGGGTAAGCACTTTTACAGCTTTTTACTTTTTGCTGTCTTGTCACATGGTTATTATTGAACATATATTTCCCAATAAGAACAAATGCAATTTATATTGATATTTTACATACAGATTCTTAAGACAGACTTGTTCATATTGCGGTGCAACATACATATACCAGGCATCAGGCAGAATTAAGATTTGCATTAACTATATGATTCTGCTGTTACTCCGCTTTTAACTCCTGCATCTCCAAGATGTTCTAGTGCATTAATTTCCTCACCATTAACTCCTTGTACATCTTTATATAATTTTGTTAAATAAAGGATATTTGTATTTCATTTTTGTTGTGTTCTGGCATTTCTTTATATGGGCTTTATATGTAATATATGGATGCAAATACTTTCCTTTCTAGATTTCCCAAGATAATGGACCCTAATTGGGATGGACATGATGGGACATCATTTTTGCTCCCACTATATAAATAGCATACACATAACATAACAGACATTTGTCTTCTGTGTAAAAGGCAATATTATGCCCAGTACAGCTATGTAAAATCTGTACATTTACATATTGTGTAAATGAAGACATCTTGCATCAGCCTTCTGTAAGATCCTCTTCACTACCAGCATCATTCATAGACGAATAACTACTCATAGCAAAATAAGAAAGCGTCCTGCAAAACATGGCAGGCCTGATTATAATTTATGAGCCTGTTTAGCTGTATCCATGTTTATGTCTGTCAGTGTGTATGTAACAAGATAGCAGGGGATGCTGCAGACCTCTTTTCCATGGCAACGGTTTCCATGAGACCGCCTCTCTCTTCCTCCTGCTACCATGGAAACGGTAGTCATGGGCCAGCTGCAGGATGTTGCTAGGGAGAAAAAGAAGGCTGTGTGCTAATGAGCAGAGCTGTATATACTACAGTGCATGTGTATACAGCGGTCAGTAATGGCTGATGATACATCCACCTTAACCTGAAGTCACACGTTCGTCATGGCTTGAAATATATTCATCCATTTCTTGTAGGCACGGTGGTTTCATAAATGTAACACTCAAACCATTTGTTTTACACTAAAAAGATGACAAGGTGCTACTGAAGCCTAGACATCACCTCAGCTGACCCCAAAGCCCCCCTCCCCCCAATCATTCTTCTTCCACCCTTCTTCTTCCCACACCCAGCAGCGCTCCTTCATCCACAGCACGTCTTTACCGGCACCCAGAAATATAAATGTCCCAAACTTCCAGCACACCTCCCCCTCCTGGCCACCACTAACCCTCTGTGCACATCTCCACCCTGAGAGAAGCCCCTCCACATTCAGCTCTCCTCCTCCCATCCATCCTCCACCCCCTCCAGCCGTCTCAAACCTGCATCTAAAAGCACTGAGAGGTAAGTGAAGAGCTATATGTGAGAGAACAGATTGTATTGTAAATGTGTGATGTACATATGGAGGAATGAATGTGGTTACATCCATAATGTACGCTGTATGTTGTCAAATGTCCACAATATTCAGTCGTATTAAATGCACAGGGATCAATAGGCTCCTCTTTGATAATACCGTGCCTGTGTGTGCACTTGCACAATAGCTGTAGTCGATATCAATGAAATGTTGTCTTCCTTTTAAAATGCTGATTTAGCTTTTATTTTATATAGCATTCATATATACATGTGATTGGCCCAGAAATATTAAGTAGTGCTATTCCGTAGGTTGACATGTGACTGTATATATTTTTGACAATATTTGTTCTCCTTGGTTGAGTATAGAAATGTGAGGAATAACAAAACACATTGCATATTCCTCTTATTCTGTACTGTTTCTTTTTTTCCCCCAATTTTAATGATATGTTACCTTACTTGCTTTCTTTGGTAGGCTTACTGATAGTCTACATGAGATGATAGACATACTGCTAGTAATTTTTAATTTTTTACTATACCTCATTAATAATTTACATGCTGTGTGGTGAAGAGAAACAGTCATACAAACCAAAAATAGATAAAAACAGGTTAAACCCCTCTATTCCTTTTCATAGCTTGTGTGGAGTTTTACTTCAGCTGCATTGACAACAGTGTGTAAACTCAATGAACCGTGTATAGTATTTGGTGTAACTGTCATGTTCTCCTTTTCCAGGTATTTTTAGTAGCCACACGGACTAACCAAATACAACAATGACAGATCAATAAAGACTGGATAAAAAAGACTACTTCTACCTGGATAATGGACAAAAAGGCGTAGGTACAGGTAAAAAAGGGATCCAAAACTACAAAAACTTTATACATGAAGCCAATTCTCTATTTCATAATTTGTGAATGCCAGTGGATACGGAGAAACTAATTATGTATGGATTGTGGAGCAGGTAATTAGAGGCAAACTGGGGGTCGGACGAGATCGATGTGAGACCGGCTCTTGCATGTTCAGCGGGGGAACATTTGGGTTTTCAGATGGTGGTTGTTATGTGGGGGACTGGCATGAGGGTCGAGCACATGGATATGGCGTATGCAAAGGCCCTACAAGACAGGGGGAATACAGTGGCCTTTGGAGTAATGGATTTGAATCTCTCGGAGTTTACACCTGGCCCAGTGGTAACACATATCGTGGATATTGGGACCAAGGCAAGAGAAATGGACTAGGTGAAGAGCACAAAGGGAGATGGCTGTATCGAGGGGAGTGGACACATGGATTAAAAGGAAGGCTTGGAGTGAGAGAAAGCCTCTCTGGGGCAAGATATGAAGGTCTATGGACAGATGGACAGCAGGATGGATATGGTGTGGAGACGTATTCAGATGGAGGTGAGGCAAACATTTATACCCTAATAGGATTTTATTCTATGACACATAAGACAAAGTACATACTGTCCAAAAATAGGTTCTCCATTTGTAAATGAAATCTGTCACATCATTTAAATTAAATGCTTTTTTAGAACAGCAAAGAACTGAATCAACTGTAGGACATCATGTCTTTGGACATAAATTTCTACTTTTTTATGTCTTTCATTACTTTACTTTTCTGCAGGTACATATCAAGGACAGTGGCAGGCTGGAAAACGTCACGGATATGGGGTACGTCAGAGTGTCCCATATCACCAAGCTGCCCTCCTACGTTCTCCTCGAACACCAACCCTTAATTCTTTGCCTCAGTCTCCTGGCCCCCATTCACATACCAACCCTGGACTTCTTCCAGGAAGCCCAGCCTCTGGATCACGTGGAGGTTTTGTTCTGAAAGTTCGAGGGGTTGGATCAGATGGCCCTGGACCTGGGGGAAGTGGTAAGCCCAAAAAAAGAGGTTTTTTTTTCTCACGTTCACTCATACTTAGTGGTTTCCGACTTCATCGTGGATCAGACACCAAAGCACCTTCAAGTGGTCGAGACAGCCAACGTAGTTCTATAAGAAGTGAGACACGGGGTGCTGGAGGATCCTTGGGGTCTAGTGCCAGTCAGGATGGATCAAGTGCCAGTGTAGCAGAAACAGAGTCTGAGTTGCCAATTGCTGCCTGGGAAACAGAGACTTATGCTGGTGAATGGAAAGGAGACCGGCGTAGTGGATATGGAGTAAGCCGAAGGTCTAATGGCCTGTGCTATGAAGGAGAATGGTTGCGGAATCGACGGCATGGCTATGGTAGAACCACCTATCCTGATGGGTCACGAGAAGAAGGAAAGTACAAAATGAACATGTTGGCCAGTGGAAAGGTCAAGAGCCTGTTTCCACTAAGAAGAGGAAAAGGAAGGGAGAAGGTGGAAAGAGCTGTAGAGGCTGCAAGAAGAGCAGAGGTAACAGCCAGACAAAAGCAGGAGATGGCAATCGCCAGGTAGGTTCTTTTAAATAGCAGTCATTTATATTTTTAAACTTTGCAGTGTCATTTTCAAGACATAATTGCTAATGTACTCCACACATACATAACATATTTTATTGTACTTTCCTTCAAGTATAGAAAATTCAGGCAAAATAAAAAATCATATTATTTTTGCCATTCCACAAGAACCATTATGCTAATATAGCATATTGCATATCAGGATTGCATATCAATTTTGCATGGTTTCTGATTCAGGTCTGGAAATCACATGATCGATCACCAGGACCTATCGAGGAAGCAGTATTGGCACCTAATTTATTGTATATATACACTTAACTCATTAAATGCTGTGGATAATATTTGAGAAGTTAAGCTGCCCATTTATAAAGAGTCCTTAATAACCAGGTTTGAAGAGGTCATACTATTTAAATGAAATATATCACTTAATTTCACCATTACCAAGCACCTCCACTGTTTTGTAGAGGTTAGGCTCCATAATACATACCTTTATTATTTAGATTAACCATCTCTTTTGTTTTACAATGTAACTTTATATTTTTGCAAATCAAGCAGAAGTGCTTTGGGGGCATTACTAAAGTCCCTAATCCCATTTTCTCACCACCACAACAATTCTACTGTCCCTTGTGCCTCCTCAGGCACTGCCCTTACTCTCGTGAATACTTGCACATGTACGATATTTGGGGTAAACATTATCAAGTGTGCAAGGACTGAACAAATGTTTTTTTTTTTTTTTTTAACTTAACCCAAAATAATGTTAAAAATAGGTTCAGTGATTTTTCCCTGTATAATTTGTCATTCGGGGCAAAGAGGGTGAATAATAAAATTTTGCATAAGCATGGGTAGCGATTGGGATTTGTTTCTCTTTTCATATTTATATTTTATTTTTTGTTTTTCTTTTTACATGATACCCCCCTATGTCAGGAAAGAACACAGAGGGGGGTTGGGGTATTTACATCTAGAAACACTAACTATAATAAAGCCAGTTAAAAACAAGGGAAACAAGGGTGTTGAATCACAGAAAAATCCTTGTGGGGACCATTAGATTAGACAGTCTTATGCTGTGTCAGATTTACCATTGTGTGCATTGCCGGATAGTAAATTTCCCTATTTTCATAATAGTCAGAAAAGTGTCTAAAAACTTAAAGGGGTATTCTCGTCTGGACATTCACATCCAGATTCATTAGTCTGCCAAATGTATACATTTCTTCAATTACATGTGATTATACAAAATTTACCTGTGCAGAGGTAGTTTCTCATAAAGTGATATGGTGATATGGTCCCTTAAAAACAAGACTGTGTCCCTGGATACGGCCACCTCTACTGGAGAGATTGCACAAAGAAACAAAAGGCTTTTGTATATGAAATGTCTGGGAGTTACTGCATGTCCCACAGCCGTCCTGTGGTAATGATCTCTGAATCCAGGTGGTCAGGCAGAGCTCAATAGCGCATGTCTGACCACTACTGCTAAAATGTAAGGTGGTCGTATCCGAGGAAGCTATCTTGTTTCTAAGGGACAACATGGCTACAGTTGTGAGAAATTATCTTCACACAAGAACATTTTTTTTAATAACATCCAATTGAAGAAATGTTTACATATGGAAAATGAATTAAATTAAATTTAAATGCCCAGATGGGAATACCCCTTCAAGTCAGTTTTTGGTGCAAATCACTACAGAATTCTTTCATAAACAGTTTGTTAAATCTGCGCCTTCATTTTTAACGTATTGGGGGATATTTATCAGGGCTTCTGCGACTCGTCAGTGGAGTAGAAGTCCTTGAAATAATCACAAATGTTAGCTTATAGCTCGCACTCCCAATTATTTTCTCCAATGTGGCACTTTCACGCCGAGGGGGCGTGGAGGGGGGGTGCAGACGACAGAGAGTGGGCCGCGCGAGGGCGTTCCTGTCCCTATGCCTGCCCACTCTACTCTACATAAATAAATGATGTGCAGGACCCCACCAAATACATCAAGAGGTCACAGCCTATTGATGTATCAGACTGTGTCAAAGCAGTGGTAGGCCTATCATACGCCGGTGTTTCCCCATTCTTCCAATACAATGGTGAATTTGAGGGAAAACTAAAATTGGGTATTAAGGGATATAACCATTGACTAACAAGTATAGTATGTGTATTTCCAGCTTTAATAATAGATTCTCACATTTCTTATCAGTGGCCAGATGTCTCTCCCAGCAAGACACCTTGCAAATGCCCACTTAAACCATTGTAGTTAAACAACAACAATTCCATATGGTTCATTATGGTAAAGGGGTATTTAAAGAATATCTACCATTATATTCTATTCTGCGCAAGGAATGGAATCATCATGTATTCGGGAGATTTGCAGAGAGGTTCTGATGTCAACGATCTCTGCAAGATGTATCCGTGGTGCTGGTAGGCCAACGGAGGGCAAACAGAAATTACACCCCGCAAGAGCAGCTCAGGCTAATTTTGAAAATTCTAAAAATATTGTTTTCTTCAAAATGTGGCCATTACAAGAAAAAACAAACTACAATTACTGCACAGGGGGATGATGAGGTGAATACTTATCTACTATCAGTAAATCTGATGGTAGATGTCCTGTACGTTTATGCAGCTATTTTTGTATGGAAAGTTAAACTTTTTTCTTTTTTTACTTATTATGCAATAAGATTTCTGTTTGTTGACATTTAATTGAAACATGTAGTGTTACTTAATGTAAGACTGTCAGCAGTTCTGTGCTCTGTGCAGGTAACAGCCATGGAGATATACACTCACCGGCCACTTTATTAGGTACACCATGCTTTTGCCTTCAGAACTGCCTCAATTCTTTGTGGCATATATTCAACAAGGTGCTGGAAGCATTCCTCAGAGATTTTGGTCCATATTGACATAATGGCATCACACAGTTGCCGCAGATTTGTCGGCTGCACATCCATGATGCGAATCTCCCGTTCCACCACATCCCAAAGATGCTCTATTGGATTGAGATCTGGTGACTGTGGAGGCCATTTGAGTACAGTGAACTCATTGTCATGTTCAAGAAACCAGTCTGAGATGATTCCAGCTTTATGACATGGCGCATTATCCTGCTGAAAGTAGCCATCAGATGTTGGGTACATTGTGGTCATAAAGGGATGGACATGGTCAGCAACAATACTCAGGTAGGCTGTGGCGTTGCAACGATGCTCAATTGGTACCAAGGGGCCCAAAGAGTGCCAAGAAAATATTCCCCACACCATGACACCACCACCACCAGCCTGAACCGTTGATACAAGGCAGGATGGATCCATGCTTACATGTTGTTGACGCCAAATTCTGACCCTACCATCCGAATGTCGCAGCAGAAATCGAGACTCATCAGACCAGGCAACGTTTTCAATCTTCTACTGTCCAATTTCTATAAGCTTGTGCAAATTGTAGCCTCAGTTTCCTGTTCTTAGCTGAAAGGAGTGGCACCCGGTGTGGTCTTCTGCTGCTGTAGCCCATCTGCCTCAAAGTTCGATGTACTGTGCGTTCAGAGATGCTCTTCTGCCTACCTTGGTTGTAACGGGTGGCGATTTGAGTCACTGTTGCCTTTCTATCAGCTCAAACCAGTCTGCCCATTCTCCTCTGACCGCTGGCATCAACAAGGCATTTCCGCCCACAGAACTGCCGCTCACTGGATGTTTTTTCTTTTTCGGACCATTCTCTGTAAACCCTAGAGATGGTTGTGCGTGAAAATCCCAGTAGATCAGCAGTTTCTGAAATACTCAGACCAGCCCTTCTGGCACCAACAACCATGCCACGTTCAAAGGCACTCAAATCACCTTTCTTCCCCATACCGATGCTCAGTTTGAACTGCAGAAAATTGTCTTGACCATGTCTACATGCCTAAATGCACTGAGTTGCCGCCATGTGATTGGCTGATTAGAAATTAAGTGTTAACTAACAGTTGGACAGGTGTACCTAATAAAGTGACCGGTGAGTGTATATTACCTACCTTTACGTGTATTGTTTTCAGAACTGGAATTGCCTGATAGTCCAGGATTGTAGCTGGTCTTGGAGCACTTGGGGATTATCCTCCCATTAGTGTGTAGTTAAATCTCTGTATAATCTGCTCCAAAGTCCCTCCCCTGTTCTCTGAGTTACAGCTATAACAGCTGTCTGAATTAATGCTAAAAAAGTCACTCAGAGAGGAGGAGCTAAGAAGCAGCACAAAGCAGAGATCTAAAAAAAAGTAGTTTGAGGGTACTCAAACTCCTGAGCATCATAATTCTTGCTGCTGCTCTTCTTTTCAAACCATGTGCCTGGGATTCTCATTCAATGATGCTAATGTAAATTGCTGCAGGTAAGCTATGCCAATTCTGCTGTGTGTGTGTCCAACCTTGCAGCAACCCTGGCTTTTTTGAAACCATCAGAGCTCAACTTTCATTTTTTAAACAAAATTTGTTAAATACAAAAAGAAACACTTTGTTTGGTGTACCGTAAGCTACAAAGGCAGATCTACTGTTGGACCAGTTTTATAAATTGGTCCTATGCTAAGAATATTTAACCTCTTCAGGCCATATTCAGTTTTTGCATTTCTGTTTACTTACTAACTACATTCCAAAAACCATACAATTTTTATGTTTTTCATTTTCAGAATTTTTAGAATCAAAATTCCCAATGTGCTTGAATTGACAAAAAATTCAGTTTTCTATCAGACTTTATTTTCATTTAGGTCAGAATGATTACAGAGATTGCACATTTTGTTTGTTTTGTTGTCTTTTAATATCGTTAGAAAAATGTAAAAACTTTGCCAAAAATAAAAACCTGTGCTGTGCACACCTGTAACACAGAGCTAAGCAAGGTGTTATTTGCAGGACCAGCCGAAGTTTCATTGATACCAGAGCCGGATTATGGGGGGGCGCCCGGGGAACATGCCCTGGGGCCCTCACCACTTTGTCCCTAAAGGGGCCCCCTCCAAGTGTGGGCAATTCAGGTGGTTGCATGGCCACCCAAATCGCCCACAGTGTATTTGGGTCCAGGCTCCCCGGACCGTATGCAGCAGATGTGCCCCGACTTCAGTCTATGGCAGAGCTGGGGAACAATAAGTTCCCTGTCATAGACGATCGGATCTATACAAAGATGGCAGCGCCAATATCCACTATCCTGATACTGCAAAGGAAAGGAAGGACGTCGACCCGCATCAGGGGAACGATGGAAGGTGAGTACAATTTTATTATTTTACCTAGGACTGTATATAGTTATTATGGGGGGGGTGTATATAGTTATAATAAGAGTCTGTATATGGGTGTATATAGTTATTGCTTGGGGAGCTGTATATAGTGATTTCTGGGGAGGTTGTATACAGTGATTACTAGGGGGGCTGTATACAGTGATTACTGGGGCTGTTTATAGTTATTGCTGGGGGAGCTGTATATAGTGATTGCTGGGGGAGCTGTATATAGTGATTGCTGGGGGAGCTGTATACAGTGATTGCTGGGGGAGCTGTATATAGTGATTGGGGGGGGAGCTGTATACAGTGATTGCTGGGGGAGCTGTATACAGTGATTGCTGGGGGAGCTGTATATAGTGATTGCTGGGGGAGCTGTATATAATGATTGCTGGGGGATTGTATATAGTGATTGCTGGGGGAGCTGTATATAGTGATTGCTGGGGGCTGTATATAGTGATTGCTGGGGGAGCTGTATACAGTGATTGCTGGGGGAGCTGTATATAGTGATTGCTGGGGGAGCTGTATATAATGATTGCTGGGGGGTTATATATAGTGATTGCTGGGGGAGCTGTATATAGTGATTGCTGGGGGCTGTATATAGTGATTGCTGGGGGAGCTGTATACAGTAATTTCTGGGGGAGCTGTATACAGTGATTGTTGGGGGAGCTGTATATAGTGATTGCTGGGGGAGCTGTATATAATGATTGCTTGGGGGTTGTATATAGTGATTACTTGGGGCAGTCCCCGGGTTACGTACAAGATAGGTTCCACAGGTTTGTTCTTAAAGGACACCTGTCATCAGGTCTGTGTCACTAGTCTTGTCACTACTACCCGTTGGAGCAGCTCACAAGGATCCCATCCCAGCCATTATCTAGTCATTTCATACATTATTCATTGTAAAATCATCTATTCTTTATCATGTAAATGAGGCTGGTCACATGGTCAGAGGCAGTGATGTCACCCCTGTTACCCCTCCCCTCTCCTCCCCCTGCTCATGTCTGTGTATAATGTATAGTAAAGCATTGCTAGTGTGTGTATGTAATCTGCTGACATGCTGCATCCTCCTAATATACAGGTGAGAGAGACAGACATCAGCTACACAAGTACCTGACATGTTCTGCTGTAACATGGCTGCCTGGAGCTGCTGTATCTCTCCTAAACACACACACACACAGGCTGCAGGGGGCGTGGCCACCAGCACCAGGAAGCACATCATTATACAGCCTCACACCATTATACAGGCTGTCAGTCAAGCACTGGGGGTGTGGCTGTGCCTCCCACTCATGAATAGAGTGGACAGCTTGAATATGCTAATGCTTCATTGGACATTTCACAGGTCATTTGCATACAGCTTTAGGACCTCATTGCTTAGGTTTACAGGCATGTAGAGGGACAATGAAGGGATAGAGGCAATGCTCTCTAATGGCAGTTTATGAAAATATATTTAGTTTAGGGGGGTTATTTTGCATGACGGGTTCTCTTTAAATTTAATTTGTTTATGTAGAAACTGTATATTTGTATGTATTTTTTCAATACGCCATTCACTATTTAGGATAATCAGTTTTATATTTTAATAAAACTTGCAATTTTGCAATTTGAGATGCGGAGATGCCTAACCTGTTCATGATTTTATTCATATATATGGGGGCTGATTTCAGTTTTTTCATATATATTTTTAAAACTCTTAAACATCCTTGGGTGTTAACTCTAGTGGATCGTGATTTGTGAAGGTGTTAAGAGCATTCTATGTCTTTTCACAATTTATTATTAAAAGGCAAAATGGCAGATCTTAACCCTTTCTGTTACTGGGGCTTTGAGACATTTTCCACCTTTGATAGCCAGGGTTTTTTACTTTTTGACATTACAAAGAAAATGTTAAAGGGAACCTGTTATGGTGATTTGGAACACTAAACCACTTACAGGTGCATATGGACTGTGGTTTTCTGTCCCAAATCACCCTGTGTGAGAGCTATCCGTGGGGGCGAATTAAAAAAGAAACCATTTATACTAGCCACCGTCCGCAGCTTTTGGCGCCTGCACATTGTGGTAAGTCAAGCTAGAGATTCAGCCCACAATTGCTGGAAGTGCAGCACATGCGCAGTGAGGCCAGGCTTTTATCCCAGGTTCATTGAAGCAATGTGAGAGGAGGCGCCACTGTGCCTCAGATTTGCCTCATCTCACATCTAGGAGGAGTATACTCTAGGGGAGTATAAACTTTTAATTTTTTTGCATTGCAGGTGGAATGGGAAACCTTAACCACAAGTCCATAATGACCTGTAGTTGGTTTAGGGTTCCCAATTCGACCTGACAGGTTCTGTTTAAAGTGGTTCTCCGGTGTAGCAGATAAATGTTATTAAAAATGTCCAATATATTTTCTATATTAACCCCTTAATAACATTTGAATCTTTCTGTCTCGGCCCATTCTTTCAAATCTGACGTGTCATTAATGTGGTTATAACTTCGGAATGCTTTAACATTTTCAGGTGATTCTGAGATTTTTTTGTCGTGACACGTTGCACTCTGTGTTTGGTTGCATGTTTTATGTTTATTTATGAATAAAATTATATTTGGCAGAAATTTTTAAAAAATCTCTAACATTGACCTTTATGTTGGAATTATTTTATGCGTCCTCTAATTTCTGTAGGATGTTATAAGGATTAGAACTTTAGGGGCTATTTTACACATTTTTGTTAAAATGTAAAATCATACTTTTGAGGGACCTGCACAGCTTGATGTCAAGAGTCTTAAATAATAGTAAAGCCTCATATATTACACCAGTGATTTTCAACCTTTTTTGAGCCGCGGCACACTTTTTATACTTAGAAAATCCTGGGGCACACCACCAACCAAAATAGCACAAAATGACACTAAAACAGTCATATTATACATATAGTTAATAATATAGATTCTAAATTTATTTTACTCACTCAGTAAATGAGTGTGAAACCTCTTCCACAACAGTTCTCAGTTTCTCCCTGTTTTTAGTATTTTTTGGTGCTGATTATTATGTGGCTCATATACTGCAAAATAAAGGGGTACAATGAGAAGTACTATGGCCATGATGCAGGAGTACGAGTGCAAGCTTATATACTCAGCATATGAGCTGATACTTGTAGTACTCCAGCCTCATGACTATAGTATTTCTCATTTTACATCGCTGTGCATTGCCGGGAAACAAAACACAGGGGGCACCATAGTTTGGGGAACTTTCCCCGCGGCACACCAGACCACACAGGTTGAAAATCACTGTATTACACCATTATAGAAACCACACCCCTCAAAGTATGTAAAATAAGTTTTATGAAGTTTGTTAACCCTTTAACTGTTTCACAGGGTTAAAAACAAAATGGAGGTGCAATTTTGAAAAAGTAATTTGTTTGGCTAAATTAATGTATTTTCCCCCCAAAATTCACTTTCACAATGTATAAAATAACAAAACACTCCACAAAGTTTAGAGGAGGTAATCGCAATCCAATTATACTACAAATAGAAGCTTGTGAGATTCTGAAATCAGATGCACTAGGCCTCTTAGGACTCAATGACAAAGTTAATATAAGTGCCTTCCTATGATATCACAGCAATTATCAAAATTAATAAACTACTGTATATACTCGAGTATAAGCCGACCCGAGTATAAGCTGAGGCCCCTAATTTAACCACAAAAACCTGGTAAAGCCTATATTTTTTTTACTCGAGTATAAGCCGTGCTGAAAAACTAGGATTATACTTGAGTATATATGGTAATGCCTCCACATTGTGAAAAAACAGGTTGTTATCTAGAATTATATACGTGGAGATATTGAAAAACCTGGATGTTTGTTTTTATGTATTTTAGGTTTTTCGAATTTACAGAGCTTTTTTAATGTGTGATATGTAACCAAATGCATGCCACCGTCTTGATTAATACAGGCTGTAGCCCACAAATGTAGGAGCAGCCAAATTGCATTTGACAACAAAATAAAGTAGCGTTAGATTTTTCAGAATATGATGTGATATTTACTATATCCCATGTCATCAGATCTCGAAGCCTCCTTTTGGATTGGGGGAGGAGCCTAGGTCAGAGCAATGACGGTGATAGGGAAGTGAAATTCATCTGCAATTGACACCACGCAGTGGCCCAAAGGAAGACAGAAATTAGAAACTGCAGGCTGGTTAGGTTTGCATCAATGCTAAAAAACACCTCAGGCAGACAGTAAGACATTTTCTGGGGGTAAAAAAGCTCATTTTCTGGGGGTAGAAACTATGCATTTTTTAAGCTAAAAACAGTGATAACATAGAACTAAGGGAACTTGTCATTAGGCAACAGGTGACAGCTTCCCTTTAATGAATGGAACTATTTCGGCAATAAGGACAAAGCATTATTTGTAAAAAATTTTAAATGGATGTTTTAATAGAACTATTTTAAGGTTCATCAATGATTTCAACCATTATTCTGTAGATAAGTAGCACTGTGGTGATATCAAATATGTTTTAAGTTTGTTATTGTTTTGTATTTTGGGTATTGGCCCACATGGGGAAGAAGTAATACTTTCTTATTCAGAAAAACATCATATTGTGGTGACAGCCATTTTATAAGGAAATGCCCCTGGGAAATAATATTATGGTGGGAAGATGCAAGATAGCTGCTATTTTTGACAGACCTCTAAGATTTCCCCCATAGTAAGGTCTATTGTAATAAGCTTTAGTATCACCTGTGGCCAGATGTAAAAAGGTATAAAATTGCATATCCTGGATTTACTGCATGGACTTTCTTCTTCATGTTTTCCTAGACAATTGTAATTACTCTGCAGACTCGGAAATCATTTAATGTTGATGCTCTAAGTGCTTTCATGCCAAAGAAAAATATTAAGATCAATGATAATGTGAAGAGACGAGAACTTGTGAAAGTATAATCCCAAATTACGATTTCCTGAAAGATAAATAACGGATTGAAAGGTCATTTCCTTAGGCTGAAACAATGTCAGCAGATAATTTCGTGTACCCATTATTTAAAACATGAAGTAAACTGGGAACGCTTACTGTTAATGAGAATTGTTTATAAATATTATTTGACTGGATTTTTAATAGTACAACAGCCGTATAGACATAGAAAACAAAGTATAGAAATGAAAACTGGTATGCCAAACACTAACACTGACATTCTGGATTTGACTGTCTTCTGGGACAGGAAGCTACAGGATATAGTCTCGGGGGTCAATTTTAGAGATAGGTTCACATCCCAGACGAGGGACCCACAAATCCCTTCCAAGGTGGGGGGAGAGGGCTTAGGAAATCTCAAGTAAACCCAACTGAAGTGCCAGCATCTTAAAGAAGAAGCATTTCAAAATGTCATTTTTGGAATCCACCCTGCACCCCTTACCTGATTATAGTGTAAATAATATGCAGTGCACTAAAGTCCCTTATTTACTGGCAGTGTATTTATTGACAGTTAGATTTTTTTCATGTCTGCCTATCCATCGAATAATGCCTAAGCAAAGCATCACATAGTCAGCTAGAGACAGTACCATATCTGCCTGCTGGCATAACAATTTAATACATTTTCCCTCCTAAAATCTAATGATATATTTGTGAGTCATGCACCATCTACAGAAGAAGTTCCATTCTAGCAGGGCCACTGTTGAGGTCGGGCAGCACCGCTTGTCTCTGTATATAAACATAGACAGGCAGTAGCAGATGGTGCTGCAGGTGAATGAGAGTGCGTAGAGGGGTGAGTATAAGAGGCTTATATTTTTTACGTAATGGGGCATATTTATCAGGACCTCTGCGCACCGCCAGTGGCGCAGAGGCCCTTAAATAATTGCAAATGCTAGCTTATTGCTAGCTTTTGCGATTATTTTCCTCAATCCGCCACCTTCACGCCAGCGACTTTTCATACGTGCCTGGCGTAGGTTGATGTATCGGGCTGCGAATTTGCAGCGGCGGGGCTATCATACGCTGGCGCACGTATGGGTATGCCCAATGGGTGTATATGGACAGAATAAAAAAAATAAAATAAATATTAGAGTCCATAAGAGCTGTACATCAATAGTAAATACTAAAATGAATACTGGGCCCTCACATACCAAATGCTGGGTTCCTTTGGTATTATGAAGTAATAGACTATACTTGTGTAAAGAGATCTCTAAACTCTAAAGACCTCTAAAATGTCATGTATAATATATAACATATCCTTGGGGCCAATAGATTATGTGACTGAATGAAGATAAAAAGTAAGTCATTGGACTAGTCAATTCTTGGATTCTAAGGGTGATAAAAGTCTTACCACTAACTCAGTGGTAGTCACTGTATATACAAGAGTAGTACTTTACTCTTTCAAATGTATAAAGACAGTGCATAATGTAATAATGTCTTCCTTTTCTAATCGCCTGTCAGGAACACTAGCGCATGGGCAGTCAGTCTACTTGTCTGCAGCTGTTCTCCGCTGTGTGTTGTTTAGCCATAGTAGACTCTGACTTGGCTCTGCTTTGTGTTGATTGGCTGATTCACTGGACTGGGCTTCTAGTAGTTCCAATAGTAGGTTGACAACTAGAAGTCCAGTCCAGCAAATCAACTGACTTAATTTAATGGTGTTGCAGAACAACATTTCATTGTTATTTAGTACATCATTTTTCCTCTTGACACCAGAGTATCAGTTATTGCACCCACTTCAGTTCTTTTCACCCCTATCCAATTCACATAAAGTAATCATTTCTGTCTAAAAACTTTACAGGGGGAATATGTAGGGTGTTTTTAAAACCCCAGAATACTGACAAGAGAGCTGCTTGCACTGCTCACCTAGTCATGCAGATTGTATGTGAGCAATCTGCTGCCGTTGAGATTAAAATGTAGCATAAAAACCTGACCCATTGGCAAAAATGCAGCTGAGCAGGGGCGGACTGCCCATTGAGCCCACCGGGGGAAATCTAGGGTTTGGGGAGTCTGGGGTCGGCGGGGCCATTCCGACGCTCTCCGATGCTTTATCCAGTCCGGGTGGCAGTGAAAGCAATGCGCGCCGGCTGAGCACAGAATATGACGGTGGCAAGCGGCTGACGTCACAGTCCATGCGCCCGCATGGCCGGAGCACACGGAGCTATCATTGCCAGCCGGACTGGATAAACCATTGGAGATTCAAAGGAGCGTCGGAATGGTGAGCAAAGCGTTTATTATTTTTATGTGCCAGGCATGGGACAGGCAGTATACCAAGGGGTATAGGTCACAAAATGCACAGAAAGTCCCAGAACATACTCCAGCAGGGAATTGGAGTGGCTATACTTGTTTTTTGCAATTTTATAAAAAATTCACAAGTCAAGAATCAGGCTTTAAACGTTGTTGCACTAGCAGTAGTTATATGTTTACACCAGTATAGTGAAGTGACGAAAATAGCCCTGTGCGACATTTTAGCAGTGAAAAGTCTCAATGCAACTTATTAAAGACTTTTTCTAATGCCAAAAAAGCCCTTCAAAACCAGAGATAAATACTGTATATACTCGAGTATAAGCCGACCCGCGTATAAGCCTAGACCCCTAATTTTACCACCAAAAACTGGGAAAACCTATTGACTTGAGTATAAGCCGAGGGTGGGAAATGGTTGGTCACAGACCCCCCAAGTATATAGCCTGCCAGCCCCCTATAATATACAGCCTGCCCCCTGTAGTATAAAGCCTGCCCCCTGCAGTATACAGCCAGCCCAACTTGCTCCCAGTAGTATACAGCCAACCCAGCTTGCCCCCAGTAGTATACAGCTTGCCCCCAGTAGTATACAGCCAGTCCCCAGTAGTATACAGCCAGTCCCCAGTAGTATACAGCCTGCCCCTAATTTAAAAAAATAATAAACTTATATACTCACTCTCCGGTGGCCCCAATGTGCAGCGCTGGGAAGCCAGAAGACGAGCCGCGCGGACACGGGGGGAGCAGCGCTGCACATCGGGGCCACCGGAGGGTGAGTATATAAGTTTATCATTTTTTAAGCCCATTGACTTAAGTATTGACTCGTGTATAAGCCGAGGGAACGTTTTTCAGCACAAAAAACGTGCTGAAAAACTCGGCTTATACACGAGTTTGTATGGTAACCCCTGCTGTCTCTATGTGCATGCCCAGAGCCAAGACGTGCTCTTACCTTATTAGTTCCCTTCACCAGTACACAAACAAAATCAAATATTTCTATATGGGACAGACTTCATGTGCATTTGCTTGTTAACATTCTTTTGCAGCATCTGCAAAGGTCAAATGCATTAATTTATAGATCTGATCAATGACCTTCTAACAGATGTGAATAAACTTGGAAATATAATGCCTACTTAGTGCACAAAGGAATGTTTTCTACAAAGGCATTTTTAAGGCTAGGGACATGCGACGCAGATTCACTATGGGTTATGGGTTAGCCTCATGAGGACCTTGGTTGCTATCCTGTGTTGAATTAACAATGGTAACATCAGAAAATCAGTGGGAAATAATTATAGGTGTGTAATCTCTAGGTCTGGAATTTCTAGATGCGGGGTGGGGGGGCAACTTGAAAATCTAAACTGGGAACCTGCATTTTTAATTTGGATTCCCTAGGGAATAATAATAATTCTTTACATAGCACTTACAGATTACGCAGCGCAGCACAGAGTTTGCCAGATCAGTCACTGTCCCCAATAGGGCTCACAATCTAATCAACCTGCCAGTATGTTTTTTAGAGTGTGGGAGGAAACCCACACAAACATGAAGAGAACATACAAACTCTTTGCAGATGTTAACCCTGGGACTTGAATCCCAGGTCCTCAGCACTGCAAGGCTGTAATGCTAACCACTAAGCTACCGTACTACCCAAATAACATTGGTTTAACTAAGGTCTTTTTCAATTTTGCTGACAGATGGCGCTGTAATCACCAAAAATCAAAATGTGTGCAACAATGTTGAGAAGGAAGATATTTTGATAAATACACATCAGATCCAAAATCTGAAAATAGACATATGAAATATTTCCAATATACTGTATATACTCGTGCATAAGCCAAGTTTTTCAGCACAAAAATGTGCTGAAAAACCTCACCTCGGCTTATACATGAGTTGATTAAAAAGTAAAAAACCGTAATACTCACCCTCCGGTGTCCGGATCCTTGGCCTCATTCTCCTCACTTGTCACCATTAGACTTTTTCTTCCAGGGTCATCTAAAAAGCCAACAGAACAAAACCAACTACACTGAGTGTCTTCGACAAAGGATCATAGACGAAGCAACACTTATTGATCCTCAAATTCTAAAAACATTATAGACGGTTTATCCAATCGAATAGGATATTGTCAGATTGAACTAGGCGTGCAGTTCAAGCACTTGAAGAACTGTAGAGCATTCAATATTTAAAAACTTTGTAGGCACCCAGAAAAATTCTTAAGAGGGGAGGAGACTTTAATTTATCAAACTCTCCAATGTGTGAGAGGCAAGGGGAATCTAAATCTACATAAAAAATTACACCTCAACCCGGGGTTATCTTTAGTTTCATTGGTCACACACTGTGACGTTCCAGACCGCTGAAGGGTATGCAAGGTCAATTCATTATTTTTTTTTATAGATACTCCCTGAATGTATGGGTACAGGGAGGCGCAAGAAGTGAGATAGAGCTGTCCACACAAGCTCCGGTATGTCACAATCCTGAATGGCTAAATGTCCCCTATCACTAGCCTAAGTGAAACAGAGACTTATCAGTACAGAAGGCTGCCACCAACTTCTCGTCCGGTCAGTAACGAGATTATATCAGGGCAGAAAGTCAACCTCATGTTAGCATATATATAACTGAGACATGGACGTCAGGATTTGTGGATCAAGACCAAAGCAGGTTAAATTTTATATTTAATTGCCTTAAGGGCACACTAGACAAAACAATATATATAATAGAGATATACACATTTAACAGAGTACAAGTGGTGCACTACTAGTGTAAGCAATTCCATTACATTTTGTTGAACTAATTGGGAAAGAGGTTAGTTCACACTTAAAGATCCTTTCCTCTTGATGTGATGGTAAATAATTCCTCCTGGAAAAAGACAATAGGCACTCCTTAGCAGGGGCGCACCTGCCATGAGGCGAGTTGAGATTCTCGCCTCAGGCGGCGCGCCTCCTGCTAAACTAGGGGGCGGCGTTGGGCTCCTGCCCGCTGGCATGGGTTCCAGCTGGCACCTCTTAAAGTCCCCCCCCGGACAATACCGCCGCCCATCACATTCACCCGGCAGCGGGCGGCTCCTGTGCCGGCGCGCAGGCCGACACTTCCCCTCAGCGGCCCGCCTATCACATTCAAACACCCGGCACAGGCACCAGCGCACAGGCCGACACTTCCCCCAGCGGCCCGCCCATCCATTCAACACGCGCGCGGCCGGAACATGTACCTGCGTGCCGGCCGACACTTCCCCCACCCGCGGCCCTCCTATCACATCTCACCGCCCGGCAGAGGTACCAGTCCCTGCCCCAGCCCAATGTCCGCGCTAGCCGTCGCCCCCGCCCGTTTTCGCTGCCCCCCCCCCCAGACTCCGGTCCCCCCCCCCCCGGCTCCGACATCCCCGTTCCCCCCTCCCCCACCCCGGCTGCGATTCTCACGCTCCCCCCCCCCCCCCGGCCCCCCGAGGACAAGGTCGAGGAGAAAGGAAGAAAAGGAAGAAAAGAGTGAAGGTAACTTCTATGTATGTATATATATGTGTGTGTGTGTGTGTGAATGTATGCATAGATGTCTCTGTGTGTGTTTGTATGTGTGTAATATATATATTCTGTATATGTATGGGTGTATATTTGCTGTATATACTGTTTATATATGTGTATGTATGTGTGTACATTCAGCGTGCCACCATGTAAAATATACTATATGGCGGCACACTGTATGTATTATATGGTATATAGGGGCACACTATGTATTATATGGTATATGGCGGCATGCTGTATGTATTATATGGTATATGGTGGCACACTGTATGTATTATATGGTATATGGCGGCACGCTGTATGTATTATATGGTATATGGGGGCACGCTGTATGTATTATATGGTATATGGTGGCACGCTGTATGTATTATATGGTATATGGCAGCACACTGTATGTATTATATGGTATATGGGGGCACAGTGTATGTATTATATGGTATATGGGGGCACGCTGTATGTATTATATGGTATATGGGGGCACCCTGTATGTATTATATGGTATATGGGGGCACACTGTATGTATTATATGGTATATGGCTGCACGCTGTATGTATTATATGGTATATGGGTGCACAGTGTATGTATTATATGGTATATGGGGGCACACTGTATGTATTATATGGTATATGGCGGCACGCTGTATGTATTATATGGTATATGGGGGCACGCTGTGTGTATTATATGGTATATGGCGGCACACTATTTATTATATGGTATATGGCGGCACGCTGTATGTATTATATGGTATATGGCGGCACGCTGTATGTATTATATGGTATATGGCGGCACGCTGTATGTATTATATGGTATATGGAGGCACACTGTATGTATTATATGGTATATGGAGGCACGCTATATGTATTCTATGGTATGTGGCAGCACACTGTATGTATTATATGGTATATGGGGGCACACTGTATGTATGATATGGTATATGGGGGCACGCTGTATGTATTATATGGTATATGGGGGCACGCTGTATGTATTATATGGTATATGGGGGCACACTGTATGTATGATATGGTATATGGCTGCACGCTGTATGTATTATATGGTATATGGGGGCACGCTGTATGTATTATATGGTATATGGGGGCACGCTGTATGTATTATATGGTATATGGCGGCACACTATATGTATTATATGGTATATGGGGGCACGCTGTATGTATTATATGGTATATGGGGGCACGCTGTATGTATTATATGGTATATGGCGGCACGCTGTATGTATTATATGGTATATAGTGGCACGCTGTATGTATTATATGGTAAATGGCGGCACGCTGTATGTATTATATGGTATATGGGGGCACCCTGTATGTATTATATGGTATATGGGGGCACACTGTATGTATTATATGGTATATGGCGGTACACTGTATGTATTATATGGTATATAGGGGCACACTTTGTATTATATGGTATATGGGGGCACACTGTATGTATTATATGGTATATGGGGGCACGCTGTATGTATTATATGGTATATGGCAGCACACTGTATGTATTATATGGTATATGGGGGCACACTGTATGTATTATATGGTATATGGCGGTACACTGTATGTATTATATGGTATATAGGGGCACACTATGTATTATATGGTATATGGGGGCACACTGTATGTATTATATGGTATATGGGGGCACGCTGTATGTATTATATGGTATATGGCGGCACACTGTATGTATGATATGGAATATGGCGGCACGCTGTATGTATTATATGGTATATGGCGGCACACTGTATGTATTATATGGTATATGGGGGCATGCTGTATGTATTATATGGTATATGGCGGCACGCTGTATGTATTATATGGTATATGGCGGCACACTGTATGTATTATATGGTATATGGGGGCATGCTGTATGTATTATATGGTATATGGCGGCACGCTGTATGTATTATATGGTATATGGCGGCACACTGTATGTATTATATGGTATATGGGGGCATGCTGTATGTATTATATGGTATATGGCGGCATGCTGTATTGATTTTATATTATATGGCGGATTGTTGTATGTATTTGTGCTTTGTGGTAGCTCGCTGTGTGTATTATATAGTACATGGAGGGATGCTGTATGTATTTTGCATTGCTTTATTTTAACATTAAACCGATATGATTGGGTCTGGTCCTGACACTCCCTGATATATTACATACATGGAGTGGGGGGGGGGCGTCTTTTTATAGTTCGCCTCAGGCAGCAGAAAGGCTAGGTGCACCCCTGCTCCTTAGGTGTCTCTAGATAACATCCCACCTTGTATCAGATGAGTTCTAGATTCTCAATGGGATGTCTTGGTATCAGGATTCTGGTATCATCTTATCTGGCTGAATGTCTGGATTCTCTTGAGACCAGACATGACTCACTTCCTATGCTCCCACTGAGAGTTCTGTACTGTATATCTCAGATTCCAAGATCACTAAAGCAAGTTGACACCCAGATACGCGTTCTCCTTGCTACCCTGATTCCAGTCATGTATTTGGCCTTTGGCCTTGTTCTGGGATGGGCCATAACTCTCTAACTAGCATATTAAGATTTTCTTTGTGTATAAAGGGGAAATTCTAAAAGAAATGAAAAACAAATTCTTTAACATTGGTTCATTTTTAACTAGACCTATATGTCACAAAAAAAAATTTTCAAAATTTTTAAAGTAAAAAAAAAAAAAAAGTTATAAACCTTAAACCACTACATATCAAAATTTGCTAAAAATACCTGGTCTTGAAAGCCTTTTCAGGTCTCATCCTTAAGAAGTTAAATGGAACATATCAGTGTTGTGTATGCTTATATGTTAAATGTCTAATTTAGAAAAATCTTCTGCTTGCTAACATACGGTAATAATAAATATAGATTTCAATTAGTATCAGGTACAGGGAGCAGAGATTTGTGAATGCATGTTTCTAAAGGATGGAGCATTGAAATTGGTCTTAAATGAGTGATGTTAGCATCTATACACTACTTAATTATTTATACTTAAGAAGTTGACTTAATAGCACAGTGAGGGATGTATATAGATATGAGGTTTAGAGGAATAGGAATGGCAAGTAGGTTTGACCAAAACAAGTTTTTTTGTAAATAAATGATATGAATATAATATTTATCAGGCCATGTCGTTTCCTGCATTATGTATGTACTGTAGTATATTATTAAACATATATTATGACACTTCATCTACCTATCTTCAATTATTTATATATCTTAACAGGATAATTTGCATGTCCAAATGCTGTTGGCAAGCCTCCAGGAAACTAAGTGTAGATTGTTCTTCCTTTCATATTGTAGTTAGCCAGGAGCAAACGGCAGGGAAGCATAAATTACACGTGTAAGCATTATACTAGTCTGTTCTTTTCCTGTATTCACACTTTACTGATTAAAACTTACAGCAATCAAATAGATCAGACCTGATCCTTAAAAATTGTAGAAGAAGAACATTCATTACTAAGGAAATATTCATTTATAGACTAATTCATTAAAAAACTGAATTTTTGTTCTGTTTTAAACGTAATACGGTTATAAATAGGGATATTTAATTATTTGATTCCAGACAGTCTCATTTTTTGACTCAATGATATTTTGCCCATAGTTTGAACCATATTCTTTTATTCTGGCATTTCCAAATGCTATCAACAGACTATCTCAGCAATTCACAACAAATCCCACTGAACAAAAAATTCAAGTTGGCATTAAAGGGGTTTTTTCACCAAACAAGTTAGGTCCTATCCACAGGCCTACCTATCTAAAGGCCTACCTCGCTGATCAGTGGGGGTCTCAGTATGACGCTCAGCAATCTCCGTCTTCTCCATAGAGATGAATGGAGTGCAATGGACATGCTGTTTGCTCCACTCATCTCGATGAGGGGACCAACGGAGGTACCTCGGACCCCATCAGACATCCCGTTCTTGTGATCTGTGAAGGTCTCATTACTGAAACACCCCACGATCACTTCTTTGGTAGGAAAATCCCTTTAAAAAGAGAAATTATAAAATAGTTAAAAATATTTCAGATAACAGGGCTTACATTGGTTCCATGTAGCTAAAATGTATTTAAAGCGTTTTAATCATAGGAAAAGGCAAATTTATGTTAAGATCTTCAGATATGGTACATTTTGGCTCCTGAAGATGCACTAGGTCTTATTTTCAGGGGATGTCTTATTTTTCCATGAGCAAGAATTAACATATATTGTTGAACATAAAATCAAAATTTATTACCGTACACATGTATACTCTATACCAGTGATGGCGAACCTTTTAGAGACTGAGTGCCCAGACTACAACCAAAACCCACTAATTTATCACAGAGTGCCAATAAAAGTAGTAACTTATTAATTTATTTGTTGAACTGTTCTCCCATAACTTTCAATCATAACTGCCTCCTGAGGAAACCAATACAATTGAAAGCAGGAGAGAAAATCCAGACTATCACTGTAGCTTCTTTCCAGGGTCCCGCAGTACAGGAAGAGTCGAGGGGCCAGCAGGAGGACCTTCAAACATAACCCGGTCTTCTCCACACCTTCTTGCTTTTCCTTCAGTCCCAAGGTTTTAAGAGCTCTATACTGTATTCATGCCATCACATACCCATCTGAATTCCGTCGAAAATTTCTTGTGACTCTATTTCCATGTACAACTATCTATGATACATTTAACAATCCTGGTATTTATGAACAAAAAAGCAACATTTTTTATTTAAAGACCATCATGTCAACAACTTCTTTATGACTCTCCAAACTCTAAATTTCATGGCGAATTTCTTGTGACTCCATTTCTATATGAGTCATATGGCCCTATCACTCATGTATAGCATTATCATTTTCCTTCAATGACCCCTTCATGCTCGGGTAGCTGCTTGTAGCGAATTTGTAGTACAGCTGTCAGTAATTTTATCCAATGATTTCTTCCTCCATGTCACAACCTCTTGCAATATCTAAATTATTTACTAATGCTAATGTACGGCGTGGGGGAGACTGCATCAATGGCTGCCGCTAGGTCTTATTTTCATGGGAGGCCTTATATTTCTAAGCTTGAAAAAAATGACACTAGATGTTATTTATGTCAGGTGTGTTAGTTTCGGGGAAACAGGGTAGAATCCAGATCATTGGAAAATAAATTATCTTCCTCTCTCCTCTTACCCAATGTAATCCCTATCATATTAAGAGAATGTCTGATAGAAGGTGCCAGCTGCTCCATGGCCACAGCACACAAAACGGCCTCTTAGAATATGTATTGTATCTGATTCATAGCTATAATGTTCGTGTTGTCCATAGTATATTTTATTTGTATGTATAGACACACACTGAGTACTGTCAGAGTAGTTGGCCACTGAGACTCTTTTAATCTTCCCTCCTGATGTGTTTTTTTGTGTCTCTCTTTACTTGTCAGTGCGGCGGATTCTCGTCTTCAAGCTGACTCTGCTTCTGTAGCTGCACAACAGGCACTGGAAGCATCTCGAACTGCTCGAATCCTCTCTCATGATCTGGAGGAACTACTGGAGACACCAAGTAAGATAATAATTAAAGGAAACCATATCATTTAGTATGGTAGGGGTAAGCTGTAAGTACCGAGCACCAGCTCAGGGTGAGCTGGTGCCGGTACTTACTTTCGTTAGTGTTATAAACCGCGGTTTTAACACTTTTTAAACTTTAGAGCAGGAGAGGCTTTGGTGCTGCGCGCGGCCCTTGTGCGCGCGACATCTCCGCTATTTCCTATGTAGGCGCGCGCACGATCGTGCGCACGCAGCGCCGAAGCCTGTTCTGGTCTAGAGTTTACCGCGGTTTATAACACTAACGAAAGTAAGTACCGGCACCAGCTCACCCTGAGCTGGTGCTCGGTACTTACAGCTTACCCCTGCCATTCTAAGTGGTAGGTTTCCTTTAAGTGAAATATACTTTATATACATGCTCACACTAAAAATGTGAACAGAATAGGTAGGAAAATGTGTAAACTCCACTTGTCCACTTTCCCATGGTTGTCTTAAAGAATGATATATAGAGAGGTTCTAAACTAGTGCATGAAATGTAACATAAAGTAATATTAACCTAATATAACCACCAATGACTTCTGATAATGCACATACAATTTAACCTGGTGATTACAAATGCCAAAAGCACCATACAAAACACAATAGGCACAATTACCTGATGCTAGGGGTTAACAGCACCAGTTTCATATGCACATATATTAAATGTGACTGTTAGGTCCGTTTTTATTATTTATGACATGTCTATGTTTTATAGGCTCACAATGTGCACAGGATGAAGAGGAGCACAGTGTTGAAGGTGACGTGCCGTGGCTTAGACAGTGTTCCACTGAAATATGTAATGACGGAACACCTTTGTCTGACCAAACTCCAGAACCAAGTCTGCCTCCTAGTCATCCTGACACTCCCCCAGGTCTGTTGTGCAGCCATCTAAGAGACGGGACTCCATGCCCTCCCATACAGGAAGAAGATACTCCTTCTCAGGTGGGAACCCCTGCACATATTATTGACCACCCAGTGGAGCAAGAAAACATTGAATCCATGCCTGAAAATGAACTTAATAACCCTGCACCCAGCACAGAATGCATGGAAGAACCCGTGGATACAGGGGGGACGCAAGAGCCCCCCCCAAAACCTCGTATGCAAATGGTGAGATTTCCTTGTTGATCTGAAATTTGTTCTTGTGTTCTTTTTGCTTTTTTTCCATCTATGTATAAGATTATTGTCTTTATGTTTCTCACTCTGATATTAATCTTCCTCTTCTGCAGGATGCTGACCCTCTTGTGGTGGCTGTCGTGCTGTTTCTTGATGTTTCGCTCGCATTCCTCATCTCGTATTTTATGACATGAGATGAAAAAGTGTTCTTTTATGACACTCTCTCACAAAGTCTCTCCTATCTGTCTCTCCTTCTCTACCTCTCTATCCCCAATGTTTACATGAAAAGGGCTTCTCTCTCTTCCTTTCTTCCTGTCTTTCATCCTATCCTTTTGTCTCACACTGTTATAACTTTTACATCTCTCTCTTTGGCTGGCAACATGTCAATTCTGACATATTACCCCTATTAACTGTGTCGTTCAAAAAGATCACCTATTAAAGCCAGTAGCAGCAATCCAGTTTAGGGGAAGAGGTAAAGCGCTACAAATTTCTCACCTTGCAGTTCACTGCCTATTTAATGTCAGTGTGGCCATCAACTTGACTATTTTTTTATCTTTCTTAGAGCGATCAGATTTTGATCATTCAAGTTGGGATCACACATGGCACAAATCCGCATATTTGGCATACAATATATTGAGAAAATTGAACTATGAAAACCTTTGATTATGTAGCCAGCTTTAATATTAGTAGATTCATCAATCCCCATCAAAATGGACTATGACTGTTGAAACTCTTATACCAAGTGTGTTCCTTTCTTCTGTACTATTTTCTTCATTTCTTCCTCTTCTCTTCCTATTAAGAATGCTTTTAAGGAATGTGATGATCCTGTTCAGTATATTTGCAGCATTTATTTTGCATTGCGGTACAATTTTGCACCTAAACTCATTCCTTCGACAGCCTCAAAATCAACCCTCCATGGATATGCTCCCCCTGCCTGCATCACTCCTTTTTCGGATCCTTTCCAGTGCTTCCCCATCTCATCATTCCTCTTACTGACTTCTGTATGTCCTGACATATTGCCTGAATCCTTGCTTTAATATATTGCCTATTTATCTCCTTAATTGCCTTGTGCCCCTGTTGCCTCATGCTTTATGCCCCCTTAACAGAGCATGCACTTCACTCCTATTTTTGTAGCAGTATTTTGCCTTTGACTGATCCTGAAAGATGCAAAAAAATAATATAATTTAAAATAAAGCTAAAATAATAAAACTTTAAAATGGTATTAAAGTTTTAAAGTTAAATCGATTGTGCCCTTTGTAAAAGGAGTTGCTTTTTGTAATGTTTGGTTGTATTAAGTATGCTCTCAGAACCAGGAGCTACGGATTGGTTGGACAACAAAGGCAGTTTTTCTTTTAGATAGTTTTATAAATCTCCCTTGTTGTCTGTATTTTATTTCACTGTTAGTAAGCAGTTAGCTTAACAATGGTTTATTGTATTTTACCTATTCATTCCTAGTGTAACAGGTATAAAAGGAACAGCAAATTCGTCTAGGTCAGTGGTGGCGTACCTGTGGCATGGGTGCCAGAGGTGGCACTCAGAGCCCTCTCTGTGGGCACCCAGGCCATCACACCAGCGCAAAGCTTGCCTGACAGGACTCAAAGAATCTTCCTGCAGTCCCAGGAAACTCAAGATATGCTGCTCTCTGAGCTATTTTAAAGCAACACATCATTGGCTGCTTGGGACTGCAGGAAGAGTGAGAACACGTAGAAAGGGATTATCTTTGGAGGTTGTCCTGCTAGCCCCACGTTTCTACCTATACAGAGGGACCCTGGAGAAAAGATACAATATAGTCAAAATTTTAACTTCTTCTTTCAATAATATTAGTGTCCTCAAGAGGCCGATACGATTGAGATTTGTGACAGCAGGTAGCAATAATGTGCTGCTTAAAATGCTGTGTCGGCACTTTGCAATAAATAAGTGGGTTTTGATTGTAGTTTGGGCACTCTAAAAGGTTTTCCATCATCGGTCTAGGTAATGTACCAGTTTAAAATATCTATACATGTTATACAAGAATGAAGAAAAAGTAGCAGTATGCAATGCTTTATCTTCACCTACCTCTGTAGATGGATTGCAGTTCTATGATATAAAGTGACAGTGATAAAGAAAAGAGAATTTCCTGCATATCAGGAACAAAGAGGGGTCAACTAAATTTTACAATATATATCATTGTATACAGGAGTTGGTGGGATATGCATCATGAATTTTTGTAGCAAAATTTGTACTAAATTATGTAGTGATTTTGTACAATTTTGGGCTGGAGAGACTGAATGGATGGAGTTTCATTTAAACCTGGTCCTTTTGCTTGAAACTTGATCTGTGCCCCTGTTTGTTTACAGGGGTATGAAAACTGTGCTTGGGGAGCTTCCAGCCAGCTGAGGTGGCCGACAACACCCACCCGTCTCTATCTCTCAGCACTGTTTCAGGCGCTGGGATATGGTGACGGGTGGGCATGCCCCGCCAGAAGCTCCCCGAGCACAGCTTCTGTGCCCCTGTAAACAAACAGGGGCACAGATCAGACGGACTGCAGCGCGAAACATCGGGGGTGATGGACGAGGTGAGCGCACGGCTCCTAGTTCTTTGGAACTCTCGGACAACCCCTTTCGTAGGATAAGTATAAAACCCTTAGGGGTCACCCATATTATACTTACCCTGGCAAAGTTTGCTGGGAGCTGGGGGTTACGTGATCCACCCAGACAGCAGGACTCAGGACTTCCTGTGACATACCATGTCCTGCTGGCATCTGGTGAATGGAGGGGACCTTGCAGTCATTACTGTCTGCACGCCCCCTACATCATAACCACTCCCATATCAGTGGTTGGAGTATCAGAGTGGTGTCCCATGCACACAGCTATAGTTTTCATCTGTGATCTGCAAAAAAAAAACACTGCCTGCACTATACTTTTGCAGATCATACTTCTGGGCCCATTTTCACTGATTGATTCACTTATTGAAGTGAATTTGTATGTAAAAGCACTTCAGCACACAGATGACTCGGAATGGATAATGGATTTATCCTCACTGTGTCAGTTAAGAATATGGTAACCAATGCAATTGACAGATTAGGTGTTGATTGATTTTGGTTTTTATATAGAAGTCCCTAATCCTCCCCTTTATGCTTTCATTTTTCTGAAACAACACATTCTAATACAGTCAGTATTTAGTATTATTTTAGTATTGTCAGAAATACATGAAATAATTCATACAATATCAGTTCAAAGCTCATGAATTCATAATCAGTATGGTAAACCAAACTCAGCTGATGTAAAATGCCTTTTCATAACTCTTCATATGAATACCGATATTGAAGAAGAGTACAGTAGAGACACCGGCAGAAGGCGCTGCTTCTTTCCTTAGCTTTCCCACCTCATGTACACTTGCTTTTTTTAGTGATTTTATTTTATCTAAGAAGAGGACGCTGAAATTTCTATAATATTTAAGAGGCACTGGCCATTTAAGTATGTTGACGGGGTAAACGGAGGACCTCATAAATCAGCAGTGCAAATAGTGCTTCAGGACTTGGTTCTGTCTGCCCATTAGTCTCAGGATGGAGGGCAGCAACAAATTTTATATTCCGCAGAGAGTTACAAAGACTAAAGAACACAATGGACAGAGCGCTCTTGAGGGAAGGGTGCGGGGAACCTAAAACCGTGTGCCGTGTAATAAGGTTATAGAGTGTGCGCAGAAAGAGTGAAGATACATGTCTCTGCCTGTATGTGTTTGAGAATCAATTATATGCATGTCTTACACTTATACAATTGATTATTTTTCCCCTATTATAGAGGACGCCATCCATCCCCAGGCATACTCGCGGTCGCACACCCTGCAACCACCATCATTATGTCCCTGACCACTGGCAGCAATATAAATTCAGTATGACACGGCCTAGCAGATGATTAGCCAGGAAGCTTTGTGACAATACATCACCATGTTTGGACCCAGTCCGGAAATTAAGAATAACAGTTTCAGTTGCAGAGAGCCTTTTAATGGTCCAAATGAAAATAATTTGTACAGAATGTACCTGAGAAATTGAATTTCTTGAACCCCAAAGACACATGTCTCTTAACAACCCACTGATGTTCAGTATACCTCTGACACGTTGTTCTTGAGAATCTCCAGAAAAAAATGTCATCTAAATAAACATCAGCAAAAATAGCAATGCAATTTCTCAGTAGATCATTCACAATATTGTGAATAACCAAGTAGGCATTAATGAGGCCAGATTGAAGGACCCCCTTAGATTCCGTTTGAAGAACCATCTAGCAAATTTGGAATTGGGAAAGAGGGTATTGATTCTTAACTGTTATCTTGTTCAGAGCTCTGTAATCAATACTTGGACAAAGAAAAAAAACTTCCTCCATGGCAGACTGAAGAGATTTCTCAAAGCTTTCTTGCATGTAATCTCTCAGGGATTGTTGATCTGGCCAAGAGATGTTGTAAATCCTTCAATTGCGGTATTAGGACTCAAGGATCAAATCTTTAGCACAGTCATACGGGCACTGAGGATGGAAAAAAAACAATACCAGATTTAGAGAAATTCAGTAATATAAATGAAAATAAATTCATGTTTTTGGTTACAACAAGTTGTCAGACAGAAATACACTACTCAAGACAGACCTGGTTCCAGTTGACCAACCTCTGAGATCCAGTTTACCACCAAGTTTAACATCTAACCAAATTCCCCTCAGATGGGAGACAAAGTTGGTGTACAATAACAAACGGACTCTGAAACAGTCCATCAGAAGAAGTGTTATTAGCAGTTGATCTGTCCTCAAAGTAAACTAGAAGAGTTTAGACACCCAATTACCTACATGGTCCTCCCAGGACCTTTTTGACAATGATGTTTTCTTCCAGTACCAATTTTGATACATGAGGGTTAGACTATGTGCACATGACCATATATGTAGCTGTGAGATAGCCATACACATTGCAGCTAGCCATGACCCCCACAGAGGCATATTGCGTACGGTGTGGTGAGCCACAAATTACAAATCTCATTCATACCTGTATTATAGCGCAGCCACTCAGCTCATATGAAGTGCTGCTCACCCCACGTATGCCAAAACGCACCTTAACATTACACTAGTTGCTGCCCATTTTTGCACACAGTCAAGGGTACATAGCTTTAACCAAGAAAGCTATGCACAGCGTAGGACTTTTGGGGCATGTTTCACAGTGTTAATTTGGTATAATTCCTTAGAAGCCTTTTGGAACACACCATGCACATTTTTTGGGTCCTTTTGGGCCCCTGGATAGTGACAACCTGGCACAATGCGCTTAGCCTGACTTCTGAAAGACTTTATTACCATCACATGGTACTCCAGGAACGTTTCCCTCTGGCCTACACATCAATGTAACATGTATGCATTATACCATTCTCTCTGTATGATCCCCTTTTTTCATGCTACCACTGAGTGATACAAGCTAAAACAGCAATAAAAAAATAAAAGTAAAATTGTAAAGTAAGGGGGTTAAAATGTCCTTTATTGTGTAAAAATCACTAGGGGGTTATAATTTGAGAACTTTAAGTCAACCACATCATATACCTATTGCAGTCATAAAGTGTTTCTGCATTGGCACCTGGAACTGGGAAAGGGGAGCTGGTGTACCCATGCTTTGTTGTTAATACATGGAGGTCTCTTATTGGTTACCTTGGACATTGAATCGGGCCCATTTAAACTTGCACCGAACTAAGACTTGATCCTTTTCAGTTCAGCATATTGCAGCAAAGACTTACCTGCTATGGAGAGAGGTTGGCCCGTGATCCCTCTCCATGCACCTGGACCCATGGTCGCGAACCGGTTAAGGTATTCCTGTTTGATGCTGGAACTGCAAATTATACTAATACTTCCCTTCTAAGATATTGCTGTATGATGATGGAACTGCAAATAGTACTAAAAATCCCCTTCAGTTAGTATAAACAGTCTTTCTCCCAAAAAAGAGATATAAACTGCAACCCCCCATATGTAACTGAAACAAGTACAGTGCCTCCTTAAATTATAATATAGTACCTCCCACAGAAATAGTTATAATTCCTCTGCACAGAACCAAGATCCTATCATAAATAGAGTACCTGAACAATGCTCTTACCATAAATCCAGCACCAGAACTGGGTTCCATACAGAAATGTAGCACCTGAATAATCCTTGAACCATAAATACAGCAACACAATGGAGCACAGTACAAAAATACAGCACCAGGACCAAGCTCAGTAAATACTTCTAGAGTTCCCCCTATTTTTTCATACATACAGTACCCCCTAATTATTTTACATGATGTATCTGACCTTAAAGATGCTGACACTATTGATTCTAGTTTTCTATATAAAATTATAATATAATGTTATTATAGATTCTAGATCACTTGAAGCAAGAGGAGGAGGCTGGTGCCCTATGTGCTCACGACCCCAGTGGTTACAAAAAAGCCCTACAAAATTGTAATTATTGGACATTGGTCCACTGTTTGTTTGGCTTCCTCCAAAATGAGAACATAAGGTTATTTATCCGCCTGTGATGAAGTGGCAACAGAGGATAATTCATTATAACAAAATATAGCAATATTATTATCCGGTGGATTAGCATTATCGTATATTATACACGTTCATCGTGACATTGCCTTCTCTAGGTATGATCCTAATAAGTCATTTTGCAAGTTATTTAAGCAATAGATGTTTCATGCTGGGATTAAAGGATTTATATATCTATCTGAGTCTTTCAGTTAACAGCAGATCTTGAAAGAGCAGTCGGATGAAGCTAATCTTTTGGTATTCAGTCATATGCATTGCGCAACCACCAAAAATATTAACCTGTAAGCATTTATATAATTACTTTTTCCTAGAAGCAAAACTAGCAAGTCTGTAGATGATTTAATGGCATATTAAGTATATTATGTTTATAAAGATATAATGCAAATAAAGCAATCTATTAATAAAAATTGCCTTCCACCCATTCCTAGTAATATCCTGCAGCTGGACCATGGATACAGTCACCATGGCAGCTGGAAGATGAGAGAGGCGGGTCCCATGGAAACTGTTACCATGGTGATGAGAGCTGCAGCATCCTTGCTATCTGTACTGACTTATATAATCACTAGAGTGCATACCTCTCAAACACACTTGTTACTATTTGCTGGCAGTTGGAGCTGCAAAACAAATCCACTAAGAAAATGTATAGACATGCATCACTAGGAAACATATAGGGGAGGATGTCTCTGGAGAATGCAGTCTCCCTAGACATATTTAATTATGATGTTTTATCATTTTCTTCTTTTTGTAGTTACTAACTTATTAAGGGCTGGATACTTTATTTTATTTTCCTGTATATTTCAGGAACAGCACTTAAGATCCCGCTCTGATTGCGTAAGTAGAATTAAGTAGTAAGAGAACTTTGACAGCTCTATTCAAACGATATAACATAAAGTTGGAGAAGAATTAAGATGTGATGCTTCATATGACTTCTTCTGGTCTCATTGGACAAGGAGCTGTTGTGAGTAGTATATGATGATATACTATGTCCTATAGGACATTAGTCAAACCAGGAAGGGTAAGGCCAGTTGACTTCTTTATTTTGGGTTTAATAATTTACTGCAGTAATCTTCTTTTCCCTGTGGCTCAGTCTTCTTCTCTTTCTGCTCACGTGCATACATATATATATATATATATCAAATTTCGCATATATATATATATATATGCGAAATTTGAGAGAAAGAGAAAGGTAGGCACTCACCACGTTTTCTTAAAATTCTTTGTTTATTCATACATCTTTAAAATTGGCATACACAGGGAGAGGAGAATATCGTGCTAAGGAGCGTTCCAGGGACAAGTCGTTTCGCGTTACTGTCAACGCTTCATCTTGCCTGAAGCCTTTGGCGTCCACACCTGATTTTTAAATCAGGCCGCCAGAGGTAGCTACTACGTAGCTCAGACACACCTTCACCTTAATAGATATGTGATTGGTTAAAAACAGTGTGGGGCGGAGTGACCTAACGTCAGCTCCGCCCTTTTAATCTAACAAGATGCATTGTCGGACCTGAACGGGAACCGCTCCGCTGTTCGCAGCCAATTGGATCAGGTTATTCCTGGCGGGTAGGTGGAGCCTCGCTGGGCAGCGCAAGCGGACCTGAATGGAAACTATTACCTGCTAACAAGACTAAATGGGGGCGTCCCCGTATGATCGGACTTGAAGGAAGACCGAGAAAGGACTGAAAAGGAGCCGGAATAGACTTTAAGGGGGCGTGGTTCTGTATTCGTAACTCCCCACATCAGCAGAAAGGGGTACAGAACCGATTGACATCACCATAATATGTGCAGACCTGCACCTCCTGATTTCACTGTCCCTCTCAATATATATGCCCAGAACGTAACACATATGTTAAGAATGTCGTTTATAAATAAGCACGGTAACCGGATCTAAAGCAGTGGAATATACAGTGCTATTATCTATTGTTCAAATTACGCCCGAATAGGTTATGTAATATGACAAGCTACTATGTTATGCCTCACACTAAATCATGACAAACTGTCATGCTATGTCTCACGTTAAATTGGTGTAAATGTATGGGATATGTAACAAGCACTAAACCTCCAAATATATACCTTAGACATTTGCTCCATGTAGATCCACCCCCTTTCTGCTGATGTGGGGAGTTACGAATACAGAACCACGCCCCCTTAAAGTCTATTCCGGCTCCTTTTCAGTCCTTTCTCGGTCTTCCTTCTAGTCCGATCATACGGGGACGCCCCCATTTAGTCTTGATGGCAGGTAATAGTTTCCATTCAGGTCCGCCTGCGCTGCCCAGCGAGGCTCCACCTACCCGCCAGGAATAACCTGATCCAATTGGCTGCAAACAGCGCAGCGGTTCCTGTTCACTCTGTTTTTAACCAATCACATATCTATTAAGGTGAAGGTGTGTCTGAGCTACGTAGTAGCTACCTCTGATTTAAAAATCAGGTGTGGACGCCAAAGGCTTCAGGCAAGATGAAGCATTGACAGTAACGCGAAACGACTTGTCCCTGGAACGCTCCTTAGCACGATATTCTCCTCTCCCTGTGTATGCCAATTTTAAAGATGTATGAATAAACAAAGAATTTTAAGAAAACGTGGTGAGTGCCTACCTTTCTCTTTCTCTCAAATTTCGCATGAACAAATAAATGTATACCTGTTATTGTTATGGGTATGAGCACCACCACATAAAAAACATGTTGTCAGTTCTCCAGTAAAAAAGGCTCAAAAAGATTGGAGGTGAACCACTTCAACAAGAAAGTTATTTGGAGTGCCCCTTACCCCTACATGTGTCGACATATATATATATATATGTACAGCGCGGCGGTGATGCAACCATATGAGGTCATAGTGTTTGCGCAGTCCAGCAAGAAGCTGGAGGTAAGTGTACAGTTTATTTCTCAAGGGGGCTCTGCTGTGGACATTTCATTACTGGGGGCAGGAAGGGAAGCTCTTCTGTGGACATTTCATAAATGGGGGAGGGATGGGCATTTATTTAAAGGGGGCTCTGCTGTGGACATTTCATTAATGGAGGGCTCTGCTGTGGACATTTCTTCAAAAGGGGCTCTGCTGTGGACATATAAATAAAGATTATTATTATTAATAATAATAATAGGTGGCTCTGCGGTGAACAATTCATAAATGGGAGCGGGATGGGCATTTATTTAAAGGGGGGCTCTGCTGTGGACATTTCATTAATGGAGGGCTCTGCTGTGGCCATTTCTTCAAAAGGGGCTCTGCTGTCAACTTTTCTTTAAAGGGGGGCTCTGCTGTGGACATTTCATTAATGAGTGGGGGGGGGCCCTGCTGTAGAAATTTCATTAATGAAGTGTGGCTGCTAATGGACATTTCATTAGTTAGGGGAGGCTGCTAGACATTTCATTAGTGTGGGGGACTGCTGGACATTTTATTAGTGAGGGGAGGCTGCTGCTAGACATTTCATTGATGAGTCAAGGCTGCTGGACATTTAATTAGAGAATTTAATTAGAGAAGCAGCTGCATTTTCCTCTCTAGGTTTATACTTGAGTTAATAACTTTTTCCAGTTTTTTTGTGATAAAATTTGACTTGGCTTATATTTACAGTATTAAAAATGAATGACTACAGAAAAAACAGAACTATCAACAGAGGTCTACAGAAAAAAGGGGTTGCTGCAGGAAAGGGGGCATTTTAAACCGGAGGCTGCTGGAAATTATATTTGTTGGGGTTATATGTGAGCTATTTGCGGGGCAGCCAAATTTTCTCCAAGTCGCTGGAAAAAAAATTTGGGTGCAGCTGGTCCCCAGATACAAAAAGGTTGGGGAACACTAATTTACTGTAAAGCTTTTTTTTCTTTAGGGAGACAAAATAAATGGCAGCACTGTGAGCATACATAAAAAAAGCACTAAGCATTCTCCACATGTCTGTATTATAGAGAATGCGCACAGACATAGCACTACTATTTTTTATTGTACCGGCATCTGGAGGACTTGTGTACAAGTAGATTTAGGGAGGGTGAGCAGCTTGGAAGCATATGGAACTGTGTGTGTAAACCCTGGTTTTTTCCCCTGCAGGTTGCTTCTCAGTGCAAATGCAGTGATTGCACATGGCTAGAGTCATTTATGGTCAAAGCTCACAGTCTACCCGCATTGAGACCTTTCTGATGAGTCCAAGTCAAATATCATTTGCCAGAAGTGCTCTAATATACTCTGCTGCCATATTGTATTTACTACTAACTTTGTAACTAAAAGTTCATGGACCCCAAAATATGTTCCTGGGTACCTCATCATCCATGTACCTTTTTAATACTGGTACTCCGGATTCTCTCTAGCTGTGCCTCTGGTATATGGTATAAGGCAGTGGTGGCGAACCTATGGCACAGGTGCCAGAGGTGGCACTCAGAGCCCTCTATATGGGCACTCTTGCCATCACCCCAAGGCAGGGCTCGCCAGACAGGACCCAAGGCCTCTTGCAATCACAGGCAGCCCAGGACCCTAGAAGGAAGCTACAATGATGATCCAAACTTCTTCTCCTTCTTTCTACTGTATTGGTGTCCTCAGGTGTCTATAGATTTTAAACCTGTGACAGAGCAGGGAGTAATAAGTTACTGCTTAAATTGTGGCATTGGCACTTTGCGGAAAAAATGTGGATTTTGGATGTAGTTTGGGCACTCGGTGTCTAAAAGGTTTGCCATCACTGGTATAAGGTGTGGTCGTTTCACACTCACATCTCTTACATTTGCCTTAAGGTTCATTCTCACACGGTATGCCCGCCATGCGGGCATACCAACGTGTGCTGGAGGTGAGGATGAGGTGACCCCTCCTCCCTCCATAGGAAACAGTAGCGCACGGCCGGACACTCGCAGAAAGATAGAGATTTCTGCTTCTTGTGTGGCACCGTACTACCACCGGGCCGCCATCGCCATTGCTGTGTGCCATGAACGGCTGTGTGAATGAGCCCTTAGCATAAAAGAACTCATGGATCAGAGATTCAGTGTACAAACATACCCAGCCGTCCTATGCTGCAGAATATGTACATCCATAAACCTTTCTTCCTGCAAAGTGTTTATGGATACAAAGATATAAGGTTGTACTCATATGACCCGTAATGGAGACTGTCATGTGCCTGTGCACACATACTCACTTTTGTAATATAATCCTTTGTATAATGACAGCCTGAGATCAGTACAAACTGAGCTGGAAATATCACTGCCCATATCAAATTTTAATTTGACTATCTAATTCCAGGAGTTTGATGACATAATTAGAGGATGTGGAGCTGTAAAGTGCCTGATGCAAAAATGCCATGAATTATAAATTAACCCTTGACTTATCGATTCTAACTGATGTACATATACAAAAGAATGTACAGTACTGGATATCAAAATTAGAGAACAATATATGATCACTTGATTTTTTTTAATTGAACAACATTTGATGGATTTTTGGGGTTCTCCATTCCACTAGAACGGTGTTTTACAAAATTGACAAAGTATTTCAACATGTAACCTTTAAAAAAAATGATGATCATAATTAGAGAACAGCAATAATTGTAGACAGATTATAATTCAATTTTATGAAGTTTACAACAATCAGTATGACTTTAACACATGTGCATCCACAGGACATCACTAGTCTTTCACACTGCTCTGGTGTGATTTTGGTCCACTATTCTTACTGTTCCTTTACAGTTCTGTTGTGGATTTCTAGGCCATAACTTTGTCACCAAGGATTTCCCAGAGGTTTTTATTGGGTTTATGTGGACACTTGCATGCACTCTGCCATGTAGTTGTATGAGAAGTCCAACCTGTGCTGTAGAAAAAAATCCCCACACCATGTGCAACACCCTCGCCGATGCAATGGCGAGGTAGTGCTTGCGAATAAGCCCCATAACATGTCACCACATCACAAAGGGGAAATTGCAGTGGTTAATCCTGCCTGGCAAGGCAGAAGTTAAATCTGTATATGATGTAAAAGTCCAGTATCCAATGATCTGTGTTACATCCTGTCTCTGTGAACTGAGAGGTAATTGGAGGAGCAGCCACCACCTGACCAAAGGGAGGTAATAAAACCCCCTGGCCAGGAATGTTCTAGAGAACACTCCGAGAGGAGTCTCTCTCAGGAGAGAGAGGAGAGCAGATTCTCCCAGAAGGGAGAAGAGACCGGTCCTAGTCAGGCCCTCTGGGTCTGCAGGACGCAAGCAGAGAGTAGTTAGCTGAGCAGCAGCTCAGATTCTCTAGCACACCAGACCAGTGTAGGAAGAGCCTAGCCCCTGCCTGAAGTGGAAGATAAGACTAGAGCTAGTGTAGTGAGGAAAGGGGTATCATCCTACCTTTAAGGGTGATACCTGAAGAGATCCAGGACCGAGCTGAAGCCTCCTCTAAGGACCCAGCTGCCTCCCAGCCTGCCCTATACATCCAGGCTGGTGAACTACATCCTGTGGCTCCCTCCAAATACCTCTCCAGTACTCCACCATCTTGTTAAAGGCACGTTGCTGATGTTCCTGTCGGTTCCAATAAAGAACTGTAAGTTGTTTTCTTCAACCTCTGCCTCCGTCTGGTCCCTGCTACTACCCCTGCCTACATCACCGGGCACCCTGTCCATCACCCAGAGACTCACACTCGGGACATTAAGGGGTTGCCCCAGGGAGATCCGCTATAGCAGCCACTCCCTCATCTTTTCTTGCCAACACCACCCTGCTGGAGACCTGCCAGGCTGAAGGACAGCCCTCCGGTTACCCCGTACCAAGCACCGTGACAATAGCGTGCTTAGGCCGCAACCGCCAGCCACTCCGGTACCGCGGGCCCCGGCTGTCTCCAGGCCTCACCTCAAGGGCTAGGCCCCGGTGGGGGATGTTGCAAGTGGCGTCACGAACAGGATTGATACTTCTGTGCCTTATTACGGCATTAAAGACTTTCCTTTATTGAAAAGACTGTGCTGCCTAACCCTGCTGCCATCCGGGTTTAGGCCCAAGGACTTGTGTGTTTCTGGAATGAACTGTGTTATACTGCTGCCACGTGCTGTCGAGCGTCGCTCCCGCACTCCAGAGGTTAATCCTGGCAAGAACTGTACCAGCTCTGCTACATCCGGCGCTGCCGCGCCTGAAGATTTTTACCTCAGAAACTGTGGCGCAGCAAATAATTCAAGCCCGCCAAAACCTTCACTGGCGGGAAACCCAGATGACGCATCAAGCGCGAAGGGCGCGAACCCCGCCTCCTGTGGCGCAGGAAAAATTAGAGCCCGCCACAGTTCTTGGCGGGAAGGACTTTGACTCCTCCCACTGGCTCGAGGCGGACTTCCTGCCCCACCTCAGAGAAACGCCAGAACTCGAGTGGATTTTGGACAGTGAGGACAACATCATGTGGGGTCCTCTGCCCTTCCCTCCTGTGGAGCGGCCTGAGTTCTATGAAGTCCTAGAGACTATGGTGGTGGTCTCTACGCAGCCGGTCCGGAGACCTTCCGCTGGACATCGGCTGCACCGAGGATTGACTCGGGCCTTCGTCACCCGGACGTGTTATCAAACGGTGACGCAGTACCAGGTCCCACCCGGGCGGTTCCTGATACCTATCCCGGTTACCATCCCGGTACCGCAGGCCCACGTGGAGGCGCCACGTGGGGAGGCTCCGATTCCTGCAGAGCCAACGCCTGGGCCTACTGCGGCTGTGCCACCTGCTCCGAGGCCTACCATCCCTGCTGTTCGGCCTACCAGCCCTGCTGTGACGGTTCCTGATCCTCCGGCTGCTCCCGCTCCTGTTCCGGCACCTGCCCGATCAACACGGAGGTCCGAGCCTGCACCGGAGCCACGAGCCCCAGCACCGACACCTCCGCAGCCACGTGGCCGAGGTGAGGCCGCCCGCCAGCGACTCCGGGATGCTGTCTCGGAGCAGCGCCGCCGCGAGAAGGAGGCCCAACGTTACATGGCCGGCCGGTCTACAGCTGGAGCTTGGGTGGAGAAGAACCGCACCACCGGCATGGTCCGGTTCTTTGATAAGCAGCGGGGCTATGGCTTCGCCACCCAGGACTACACCGGACGGGAAGTATTTATACCCCGCCGGTCTGTCAAGAGGCCTGATCTGCCGGAGAGCCAGCACAACCTGAAGCCAGGCGAGTGCATTGAGTTCTCCCTGCAAGAGGGGCCCCGAGGACCTTGGGCGGCTGGTGTGATCCGGATCCCCGACTCCGATGAGGACCGCTACTACCCGCACGATGACTGGTATGAGGACGACGAGTGGCCGGAATCTCCGAACACCTCTTCTTCCTCGGCTGCGAGTCCCCGGGCGGTGACCCACGTGAATGCCCCATCCACGGTAATCGTGAGTACGGGTCCCATTGCCATCCATGGGCCGGGCATGATACAGGGCGCCACCCCCACCGTCTCCCCTGCCGGGAGCATTGCCAGGTCCCGTGGCTCTTCTGTGGGAGAAGACATCCCGGCTAGTGAACCTTGTCCGGAGGTTCCATCTAGGCCCACATCTCCCCTTGCCGGTTACCAATGGGGTGATGACCCGGCCCCGGAAGAACCGGAGCTGGAAGGAGCTGCGGCGCGGCCGCCGGGCTCTGTTTATTTCTTCCTGGACCCCTCCGTGGTCCCTGGCTCAGTTGAGCCCCCGGCTGGAACAGCCGACATCCCGGGCGACAGCGCTCCTCCCCCCTGAAGGTCCGGAGGATGTTGCTGCACCTGCAGTACCCACTACTGCCACCGGATGTCCCCAGCCGGCACCTACTCCCGCTGAGGATGCACAGGATTCCCTGCTGACTTTGGATCCTGTCCCTGCTGAACCCAGCGAAGGTGCATCTGACTAACCCCTGAAGGGCTGTAGCCCTCTGCAGGTACTATGTACAGATTGTGTATATTTCTCCATTTTCCCTAAAGAGCCAGAGACTTTCCTGAGACTCTTACCCTTATTTATCTCAGTCAAGAGATTACACACTGTCATGTGCTATGATAGCACCCTTCCTCTGCCACAGCAGAGATCTCTTCAAAGGACCCTGTCCCTCTACACATAGAAGAGACCCTTTGCTTCTCAGTGCACTTTTCCCCACCTCAAGGGCTGTACCCAGAAGATGGACTTTGTCAGTAGAGACCTTCTGTGAGACTTTTGCCAGATACTCCAGGGAAAAGTTGCTATTGCTATTGACTATTATTTTGCACTTAATGCCTTCCTTTTTAGGTACGGACATTCTGCATGCACTTTTTATGCCTTTTCTTTGCAGGAAAAGAGACATTTGCTACCGTGCTACTCTGAGTAGCCTATCTATCTGTAACGTTATGTTATAAGATGTGTACCCATTGGGCTCCTAAGCCAATGTGAATTAACCTGTTGCACACTGTCATATATGCCAGTAGTCTGCATTAACCCTTTCATAGGCTTTTCAGGTTGTAGTGTGGCTGTGTCGGACCGTCTTTTTGTGTAAAACACTGACCGCTACCTGATCCCTCAAACTGAGGTTTGCACATGGGGGTAGTCCGTAAACTGCGGGTCTTTAGGGGACCGGGGGTGTTACAAAGATAGCACCTGGATGCCACTCATACATGGGTAAGGTTGTCAGTCAGGAGGTACTCGTGTCGCATATGCTAACGCAATGCAGATAGACACCTTATATAATTGCCGCCAGGGAAGAAGCGTTGATCAAACAAATATACAGGCCTTGGTGCAAGGAGTGGATTACAGGACATGACACCACACCTTTCCTACTGTACAGTTCGGTTCAATGGCGTCAGCGACCAACTGTCATACAGCTACATGTTTTTTTGTCTTAGTCCGACACCAACCCAGGTGCCTGTCTCCAGGACCATGGGTGGTTTGTCCCTACACCTCACACAGCCTGCACTTCCCAGAAGTGCCCTTAGCCCCCTCTGTGCCCCAAAACATCTATAGTCGAGCCGAGGGCGGCTCTTTCAATTGCCCCCGGGGTATGCAACACCCTCGCCGATGCAATGGCGAGGTAGTGCTTGCGAATAAGCCCCATAACATGTCACCACATCACAAAGGGGAAATTGCAGTGGTTAATCCTGCCTGGCAAGGCAGAAGTTAAATCTGTATATGATGTAAAAGTCCAGTATCCAATGATCTGTGTTACATCCTGTCTCTGTGAACTGAGAGGTAATTGGAGGAGCAGCCACCACCTGACCAAAGGGAGGTAATAAAACCCCCTGGCCAGGAATGTTCTAGAGAACACTCCGAGAGGAGTCTCTCTCAGGAGAGAGAGGAGAGCAGTCTCTCCCAGAAGGGAGAAGAGACCGGTCCCAGTCAGGCCCTCTGGGTCTGCAGGACGCAAGCAGAGAGTAGTTAGCTGAGCAGCAGCTCAGATTCTCTAGCACACCAGACCAGTGTAGGAAGAGCCTAGCCCCTGCCTGAAGTGGAAGATAAGACTAGAGCTAGTGTAGTGAGGAAAGGGGTATCATCCTACCTTTAAGGGTGATACCTGAAGAGATCCAGGACCGAGCTGAAGCCTCCTCTAAGGACCCAGCAGCCTCCCAGCCTGCCCTATACATCCAGGCTGGTGAACTACATCCTGTGGCTCCCTCCAAATACCTCTCCAGTACTCCACCATCTTGTTAAAGGCACGTTGCTGATGTTCCTGTCGGTTCCAATAAAGAACTGTAAGTTGTTTTCTTCAACCTCTGCCTCCGTCTGGTCCCTGCTACTACCCCTGCCTACATCACCGGGCACCCTGTCCATCACCCAGAGACTCACACTCGGGACATTAAGGGGTTGCCCCAGGGAGATCCGCTATAGCAGCAACTCCCTCATCTTTTCTTGCCAACACCACCCTGCTGGAGACCTGCCAGGCTGAAGGACAGCCCTCCGGTTACCCCGTACCAAGCACCGTGACAATAGCGTGCTTAGGCCGCAACCGCCAGCCACTCCGGTACCGCGGGCCCCGGCTGTCTCCAGGCCTCACCTCAAGGGCTAGGCCCCGGTGGGGGATGTTGCACATGCGACTTCCTACACCACCTTTTACGGACTTCTTTACACACTTTGGCTTCAGTCTTTCCCGTTTGTCAATGAACACAGTGGGGTACATTTACTAAGGGTCCAAATCACGTTTTTCTGCCAGGTTTCCCGAATTTTTACGGTTTGCGCCAAATTGCCCCAGGATTTTGGTGCACACGATCGGATTGTGGTGCATCGGCTTTCATGTGACAAAAATTCATATAAAAAGAGAGATTCAGAAGATATAGGCTTTTCAAATCTGCCCCTTTGAACCTGTCGGCTGAAGGCAGAAGTCGCAGGAAAGTCTTAGCTACAAATGCAGAGGGCGCATGAACTGTAAGCTGAACGTGGGATGATAAAATGATGCTCTAAATATTTATATCATATTTTAGTAAGAGTTTTATTAGTTTACTTTGGAGAAAGCTTATTTTTTCATATTTGTAGTTATTTATCAGCTAATTTTATAAAGAAAAAATGTAATTAATAAGCTATCAATTTAAAGTCTTACATGTCATGAAAAAAAACACAGTACTTTTTTTTTATATGTAAAGCTTTTCCAAAGATATCATCTTTTAAAGAAATGCACAACAGAACTGCAAAAATTTACTTGGACATTCAGGCAACAATGACCCTCAGTCAAGTAGGGGTTAAAATAAACTGAGGAGAACCCCTCTGTACACACAACATGCTCCTCAGTAAAGGTGAGCCTAGCCAGATTCTTTCTGCTGATGAGAGGTTTGGTTACTGCAGAGTGGCTCTTAAGTCTAAATGCTCTCAAACGTTGAGACACTGTATGATGAGACAGGTCCTTACCCTGTTCAGTGCTATACTGGTGAGCGATTTCAGCTGCAACGTTGAATCGATTACCCATGGAGATTCTCTGCATTATCCTGTCCTCTCTTGCATTTGTTTTTCAAGGGCAACCAGCCTTCTTGGGGAACCTGAATTAGTTTATGATGTTGTAAAGATGCAATATTCTAGAAAGCATTAGGAATAACCTACTTCTCTTGCTATGTGAAAACTGAAAACAGAAAAGTTAGGCAAGGTTAGGGTCTGTCAGATAATTAAAGGGGTTTTCCGACTAAACAAGTTAGGCCCTATCCACAGGATAATGCCTAACTTGCTGATCGGTGGGAGTCTCAGTGATGAGACCACACAGATCATGAGAACGGGGGTCCAATGGGTTCCCAGGTGCCTCCATCGGACCCTTTGTTGCTCCCTAAGATGAATAGAACAGAGCATGCGGCGCTCGTCAATCTCAGTCAGCTCTATAGAGAAGAATGGAGTAGAACGGACATGTGCAGCCATCTGTTCCAATTATCTCGGGGAGCGGCAAGAGGTCCGACAGAGGTATCTGGAACCTCACTGGACGCCCGTTTCCATGATCTGTGGGGGTCTCATCATTGAGACCCGTATCGTTCAGCAAGTTAAGCCATATTCTGCAGATAGGGTGCAACTTGTTTGGTGGGAAAAACCCTTTAAGGAAAATAACACCAGGTAACAGAATTACATCAATAACTTGCAAGTGTCTAAAAATGTTGTCTAATTTTTATCATAATAATAATAATTCCTTATTTATATAGCACCTTCAGATTATGCAGCGCTGCACAGAGCTTGCCAATTTGGTCCCTGTCCCCTTGGGGCACACAATCTAATCAACCTACCAGCATGTTTTTAGAGTGTGGGAGGAAACAGGAGGACCCAGAGGAAGCTCACGCAAGGACGGAGAGAACATACAAATATCAGTGTTCTTTTAATATGATCTCATTAACATTTTTATTTTGTGCTTAAGGATATATACAATTTATGAAATAAGCTTAAAATACAGCTAATTTACTCATGTTAGGATATATTCACAGAAGACTACAAAATGACATTGACATTTAGGAAATTGTGTGTTGTTCTCTTATTTTTATCTCCAGTGTATATATCAAAAAAGAAACGGGAGGTAGGCAAATACTTGAATGTTAGAACTGATTAAAGGTATATTGTAAAACATTAAAGGAAGACTGTAAAAACAAAATAATTTCTATGCAGATCACAATTAGTAGTAATAGAAAGATGGTCATGACTCATTCTCAAGGACTCCCCGAAGGACAAAGTCACACAGTGGAATGTCTCCCCACCACTGTCTCTGCTACCAGTGTTTACTATTTAATACTGTTTATCGGGAACCTGTCACCAGCTTTTACACCACTAAATTAACAGCACCCTTAGGTAGGGTCTAAATAAAATCCTTTTCAGTATACTCACTTTTATGTTAAAGGGGTATTTCCATGAAGACAAGATCCTTAAATATACTCAGGATAACAAAATGCCTCTGGAACCGACCATGAATCTTGGGACTATGGTCGAATTTGTCTCTCTGCCTCTTTCTCCTCGCCCTGCTTTACAAGACCAGCTCAGACACAAGCACTTCCTGTCGGCAAGTAGTGTGTAGAGGCTTACTCTACAAGCTACAGACAAGATAAGGTCTTTATCCAGGAGGGAAGCATATAGCAGAGCTGACTTTGTGTGTGTTATAGGTGAGGGAGCAGAGTTTTATATCCATCCATGTTTCTCTCTCGATGTGTCAGATACTAGTAAAATGTTCAGAAGCTTAATAAAAATTTAGCTAAACCTTGTAGCCTGAAAATATAAGCACATTGTCAGCTCACAGCAGGGATCAAAATTTGAGAACTTTCTTTCAAGGGCAAAAAATCACTAATTTACCTATACAAAATTGTCTCCAAAGAAATGCAAATGAGCTGAAAAGCATTTTTTTTTTCCCTAAGATGAGTTAGGCTGAAAGGCTGACGAGGAAGGATCATTTCAAATGATCCTCTATACCTACAACCATACTTCTAGTGTCATTTGAAAAGTGAATTGTGATTAATTGAAGTGTCATTGGAAGTGCCATTGAATTGTGATTCTGTGTGCTATAGAACCGGAGATAGTGGTAGTTTCCAAGCACCTGAAACCAACTGATGCTTTGAAAGATGAGATTCCCAAATGACACTAGAATCCTTGGTCTAGGTGCTTTAGAGCCCAAGGTATGAATGTCTGAAGCAATGCTTCCCCTCAACCATCTCAAGGTGACTCATCTCGGACAAGAGGTTACTCTTTTCATCTCGTCTGCTTATGGCCCTGGAACTGGAAGCAATATTTTAAGGGAAAATGGCAGAGTATTAACATAAAACAGAGAATGCTAGAAACAGGGGCCTCTTAGTAGTGTAAAAGCTGGTGAAACGTCTTCATAGAAGATATTACTACTAAAGACATCTTAAAGGGGTTGTCCAATGAACATCACTTAACCCCTGTCCACAGAATAGCAGACAAGTTATAGCTTGTGAGAACCACAGCAATTGGCAATAGGAAGGACCAAAAGACCCTATGTGAATGGACCCCAGGTTCTCATGCTTGACTGGTGCTCTCTTCTCTTATGGTTTCCCTCAGCTCATATGTGCTCCTCCCACTTTCATCGCCAGTCTTTTTTTTTTAATCTCCTTCCTTTTTCTTCATTGAAGTTGAAGCTGGTACCATTATATTGGATCATGTGTGCAAACTTTAATAAAAATGGAGTTTCCAAAATCTCATAAAGCTGTCAACTTTCCCCCTACCATACATTGGCAATGTGCATGTGAGCACTTTTCACTTTTAAAGATATATAGATATTAATATATTATATAAATATCATATTTTTCAAAAATCTATCCAATAATACTAAACTTGGCCACTACCCCCACCTCTTGGGTGCAATTTTAAAATCTTAAATGTGAACCCCTATTTTTCTTTGCAAACGCAGATTCCCCAGGAAAAATTATAATCTGTAATAGGAATTCATGCTCTCTCTCAATAAGTCCACCAATTGTGAAAAGATATTAACACTTTGAATTAAAGTAGTAAATTGTAAACCTTGTTGCAGCCTTACAGGAAATCTACCATTTGATTTCATGCATTATGAATAAACATACCTTGAAAATGATGTAGCTACACTGATGCAGAAGCATATTTTGTTTAATTCTTGAGCTGAGGGGTTTTGCTGAAAAATTAATTATAACATTCAGGGCCTTGGGAAAGCTTGGGAACTGTCCAGACAGGACTAATCAACCTGAGCTGGATCACTCATACACAGCAGATGGGGGATGGTGCAGCGATTGATTACTTCTGCCTGTTGGGGACAACACAGTGATTAAATCATTCTCTGGTGCAGTGCATACTTAATGTGAGAGGAGAAGCGCTGAGCCAGACACAGGAGCAACAGAACTTCATTATCATAATTTTATAATAGTTTTTTCAGCAAAACCACTCAGCACAGGGATTAAACAAGATATGATCCTGCTTCAGTGTAGCTACAGCATTCTCAAGGGATGTTTGGTTCATAATTGGCAGGCTTCAGGGTGAGTGAACTCTATAGACCACTGAGGATGATGACACAAGCCGACACCTGGGACCAGAATCTAAGTGGCACCCGGTCTTCACCAGAGCCCGCCGCAAAGCAGGATGGTCTTGCTGGGGCGTGATGCTACCAGGTCGTTCCACGGGTGCGACTTGTCCGTGGTGGCAGCCAAGGTAGAAGTACAGAATCAGCGGGCAATCTCGTGGTCAGGGACAGGCAGATGGTCAATACAGGCGGCAAGGATGCAAAGTCGGGGATGGAACAGGAGGTCAGGGCTGGCAGCGAAGGATCTAAGTCAAGGTCAGGTCCGGGGTCACAACAGGAGGTCAGCATACAGGAATCGTAAACAGGAAGCTTTCTCATAGGGTAGTAGCACTAAGATCCGACAGGGGTTGCTGGGAGCAGCGGCTTTTTTATAATTCCGGAAGTGACCAGCGCCAATCAGCAGCGCTCTGGCCCTTTAAATCTGAGGGTGCCGGAGCGTGCGCGCACCCTAGGGAGCAGGAAACCGCATGCGATGGCCAGCAAGGATGGGAGCAGGAACGCGGAGAGGTGAGTGAGCTAGGGACGGGGCACAGCCACACAGAGGGGCACGGGTGTGCCTGCAATCTGATGCATGGATCGCAAGGGCACCCGTGACAATAATGCAGAAATCAAATGGTAGATTTCCTTTAAGTAAGTATACAATTGTGGTAAGTTTCTTTTGGTGGTAAAAGTGGCCTTCATCATCCAATGAAATCACAATTAATCAATCCTAAACTATTGGATATTCTTTTGATCTCTCTAACCCCTTGTGACTGAGTGTCTTATGGAGTGTGAAGCAACATACATCTAAGCATGTTTTATGCATAAGACAGATGTTGAGATGAAAGGAATGGATAAAAGACTGTTCTGAGCTGAGAGCAACACTGAGGAAACTGTGAAGCAGCTCAAGTATGAAAAGCCACAGACAACCCTGTAATTTGTATTAGAAGGACTATCGGTCAAATCTGGCTCAGCTTTGGGTGAAAGAAGAGGAGACCTTCCTCATATATACATCAGAGAGGAGAATAATTTACTTGAGGTAACAACACATCACATGTTCATGTGTTATCCAAAACGTAACAGATACAAATAAAATAATTTGTCGAGCTTATAACTTGGGATTATTCATCTTAGAAAAAAGACGACAGAGGGGAGACCTCATTACAGTGTACAAATGTCCATAAGAAGAAAAAAAAACTGGCACTCACCCGATTAAAACTTCAAGGCTTTATTTCATCAAGATTAAAAAGACATCGTTGCGGGAGGGAAGAACATGAACTGCTGGAGCCCACAAAAGGCGACGGTCCATTTCATTACAATGTACAAATACCTGAATGGGCAGTACAAGGATCTTTTTATACCTAGGCCTGTGACCAGGACAAGGAGGCATCCTCTACGCCTAGAGGAGAGGCGATTCTACCATCACCATAGACAAAGGTTCTTTACTGTAAGAGCAGTGAGACTATTGGAACTCTACCGCAGGAGGTTGTTATGGCGGACTCTATGTACATGTTCAAGAGAGGCCTGGATACCTTTCTGGAGAGAAAAAATACCACGGGTTATGGGGATAAAACATTTATCCAAGCTGCTTCCCTATGTGTCAACTCCTTAGGTTTTTTTTATAAATTATGAAAAGTTTTTGACTTTAAAGAGGACCTTTCACAACCTCACAAACGTGGAGATGAAGGTACCATAATGTAGGGACTGCTTAACAGATACTGAGGCACTTAGAATTTTCTTTCTAATTTTCTTACATAGCGTTCGTGTTTACATTGCATGTGTGTTTACCAATGTGTGTAACATTGCATTTTTGTTAACATGGTGTAAATGCAATGTCAACAGAATATTAGAATGTGTGTGAACATAGCCTTTAGATACACATAGAGAAATCTCACCACTGACAGCATGAGAAGATTAGTATAACACATGCCCCCAGCTCCACCCCCAGCTCTGCCTCTCTGACCAAACACAGATTAGAATGGTCAGATCTTGGGACTAATAACTCCGCAACTGTGGGAGCTAGAAGGAAAATTCAAAGTGTCCTTGAATCTATGTAGCAGCCCCTACAGAATCTCCATATAAGTGAGGTAGTGAAAGGTCCTCTTTAAACTATTACAGTCCAGCTGGCAGACAAGAATGAGATGTCACAGTGTCTCACAGAAAACATACATTTTTAGCAGCCATCTTACTTCCTGTTCCTCCTACACTGGAACAAAGGCACAGACGAATAAAAGGCCTAGTAGCATTCATCATTACATTGTATGTTCATAGCATTTTTCGGCTAAGGGAAGCAAAATTTTAAATAAGAACTAAACACATTTACCTTATATTTTAATGTCCCGTTTGAATATAAAAAATGCTTATTCTTGGAACATCCCTTTAAAGTTAATTTTAATGGTTAGATGGTGATAATACATAATGATGGGAAAATCCAGTATTTTGAAAATCTGTAAATAGGAGTGATGGTGACCTAATAAAGACAAATAAAGACCATTTAGCCACAAGAGATACAGAAGAACAGAAGGCAACACACAGAATATGAGAGCGCTTCAACAACAAGCCAAGTGGAAACAAATGAAGCACCTTTGAAGTAAACTTCCCCGCAGGAAAAAAAAAGCCATAAGAGCTCAGTGTGCTAAATGCCAAGGGAGTGTAGATCTAGCAATAGAAAATGTGGTTGGTGTGTCAAGTGCAGAAGAGCAATCAAAAAGAAAAGTAGCAGGAAAAGTGACCTTTTCCTTTGCCTCTAAGGTAATTGTTCACTTTTGTTAGCATCACACTGGTTGAATGTGCTGGGCCAAAACCAAACTGAATAGTTGAGGGGTTATCTGGGATTGCAGAATATGGGCATATCTTCTATTACCTTCAGTGCATTGGTAAGAAGGACGCTGCATGGTAAATGGAGAGTAGAGGAGAGTCAGGAGAGGGTTTCTTCAGAAGGACTGCAGAAAAAGGCACCTGTGTATAAAGAGAAGTCAAATATTAGTGATGATGGGTAGAGAAATTGGATCCGACTGAGTTTTAGTATTAGATTATGAGAGAAAGGGAATAGGAAGGGTTACACTGTGGCAGGTGTATTGATATGTCATGTCTGATGCAGGGATGTAAGCATTGAAGCCGATGGGGGAGGAGGTGATGAGTGCTGGATGTTGAAGTGTTTGTAATCAAGGAATTGCTACTTAAAAAAGAATTTGTTTCTCAGGTTATAGGAAGACACAGCTGGAGATTTAGGGTACAAGGACAAGGATATTTAGGGTACAAGGATATACTGTTTTATCAGGAGGGTTATCACATAAAGGATACGCAAAAAATGTAAAAAATGTTTACCCTGTAATCTAGAAACTATGGCGCATAACAATTGCAAAGTGAAAAACAGAAAAATAAAGAATCTAAAAATCCATACTATATGTAAGGGATGCAGTTTCGGGACAAGGCATTTTAGTACCCTAGGCAGACAAGTAAAATTGCACACACCCTAGAAATTCTAGCAAAAGCGCAGCAGAATCAGAGTCGACGGGAAACTATATGCCAGTGATGGCGAACCTTTTAGAGCCTGAGTGCCCAAACTTCAACCAAAAGCCACGTATTTATTGCAAAGTGCCAGCGCAGCAGTTTAAGCAGTAATTTATTTCTCCTTGTTCATTGACAACTTTCAATCGCTCAGCCTCCTAAAGACACCAACGCAGTTGAAAGGAGGAGGGAAAATTCATCTATCATTGTAGGAAGATTCTTTGAGTTCTGTCTGGTGAACTTCATGCTGGGGTGATGGCCTGGGTGCCCACAGAGAGGGCTCCGAGTGCCGCCTCTGGCAGCAGTGCCATAGGTTCGCCACCACTGCTATATGCTATGGCAGGGGTCTCAAACTCGCGGCCCGCGGGCCAACTGTGGCCCGCGGGACAATATTTTGCGGCCCCCACCTGGAAAAGCACCGCCCGCCGTGTATTCACGGCGGCAGTCGGGTCACGCTGCATGGAGAGGGCTCACGGGCTGAGCCCTCTCCATAGCCGGTAAGTCTTTGCTGCATATTGCAGCAAAGGCTTACCGGTAACACCCGCGATCGGTGCTAGCACCGATCGCGGGTGTTTGCACAGCGATAGCTGCCGGCAAAGCTGCCAGCAGCCTCAAAAAGATAGCGGCGCATGGGCGCCGCCATCTTACCTGGGATCGCCGCTCCCCGTGACGTCATCGGGGGGCGGCGATCCGTCTCCATAGCCTCGGGTCTTCGGAAGACCCGAGGCTATTTCGTTTTAACCCCTTCATTACAATGTGCTGATAGCACATTGTAATGAATGAGGAGGAAAATCCCCATATACTGCCATACTGCAGTATGGCAGTATATGATAGGATCGATCAGACAACCTAGGGTTAAAGTACCCTAGGGAGTCTGAAAAATAGTATAAATAAAAATACAAAAAAGTTTAAAAAAAAAAATTATAATAAAAAAACCTAAAATTTCAAATCACCTCCCATTCCCTAGAACTGACATAAATATAAATAAACAGTAAAAATCATAAACACATTAGGTATCGACGCGTCCGAAAATGCCCGATCAAAATATGATAACGGTTTTTCACTGCTTTTAACCCCGTAACGGAAAATAGCGCCATTTTGAAAAATATAAAAAATCTATAAAAAGTGATCAGTACAAAAGGTCGTACAGTCCTAAAAATGATATCATTGAAAATATTATCAAATTTCGCAAAAAAATACACCACCCACAGCTCCGTACACTAAAGTATGAAAAAATTATTAGCGCCAGAATTTGGCAAAATCAAAGAAATAAGTTTTGTACAGGAGGGTTTAATTTTTGTAAATGTATGAAAACATTATAAAACCTATACAAATTTGGTATCCCCTTAATCGCACCGACCCAAAGAATAAAGTAGACATGTCATTTGGGGCGCTTGGTGAAAGACGTAATATCCAAGCCCACAAGAAAATGGCGCAAATGCGTTTTTTCACCATTTTCATTGCATTTGGAATTTTTTTCCCGCTTCCAAGTACATGGCATGGAATATTAAATACCATCACTGTGAAGTGCAATTTGTTACGCAGAAAACAAGCCGTCACACAGCTCTTTACGTGTAAAAATAAAAAAGTTATAGATTTTTGAAGGTGGGGAGTGAAAAATGGACATGAAAAAACAGGAAAGGGCCCGTAACCGGTTAATCCCCTTCCCTCCGGTACTTGAAGAAGATGAAGTCGCCGCTCTGAACGCACTTGGTGCAGGTCAGAGCGGCGACTTCATCTTCTTCGATGGGAGGGACACGGGGAGGCAAGTACCGGGGGGGAGGGGGGCGATGGAGTGTCCCTGACTGGGCTCAGTGCGGTAGGAGCTTGGGACCCCTCGGTGCACAGGACGCGTTCATAGAGAAAAAACATGTCTCCCAGCTCGGGGCTTTCCTTGCGCTGGGAGACGCCATGACATTTGAATCTGAATAATGCTATTTTGTAAGTGCATTTTGTGTGGAAAACTTGATGCGGCCCAGCCTTACCCAGAATCTACCTCAAGCGGCCCCCAGGTAAATTGAGTTTGAGACCCCTGTGCTATGGTATCATCTAAATGATGCCTACCAGGAGCAAATATAGCACAACTAGGAAAATATGTTATTCCAGCAAAAATACTACTCATATACCGTATAAGCCTACCTGAATATAAGCCAAGGTTTGTAATTTTACCACAAAAAAATGGAAAACCCAGTTGACTTGAGTATAAGCCGAGGGTGTGTATTGGTCACAGCCTCCCCACAGGAAATAGCCCCCTGCCTCCAGTATATAGCCAGACCCTGCCCTCAATATATAGCCAGCCAGCCCCCGTCCCCAAGTATATAGCCAGCCAGCCCCCATGCCCCAGTATATAGCCAGCTAGCTCCCAGTTTATAATCAGCCAGCCTGTCCCCAGTATATAGCCAGCCAACCGCTGCCCCAGGGGCGTTGCTAGGGTCATAAAAGATTTGTGTCACGGATCCCAATGCATATGTATTGAGTTTAGTAACATCCACTCTTGTTCATAGCCCCCATATAATATGATTTTGCTCCCAAAACACCAGTTCTTATTTTATGCAGCAACACAAAAGACTGTAGAAATACCTACATATTACATCCACTGACATTGGAGTCATTGTCATCCCCACACGTAAAGGGATATTCTCATGAATAGTATTTATGACATTGTCAAGTTCTGCCCTTATTCACACAACCTCAGGTTCTCTAATGACTGATAACATTTACAGAGTTGAGCTCAGGAGAGATCAAACCAAGACAATCGCATGGTATAATATCTCAGTCTCTGCGTACTGTTGCCATCAAAAGTAAGGCAGATGTGAGATGCTTTATTTGTGTCACACAGTATTATACAGAAACCTGCAGTGGGGCAGGACAAAGGCTAAATTACTTAGGGATAAAGAAGTAATGTCCATAGTCCATTGGTTGGTAAATTATTACATGGGCATCGGAGACACTTCTCTGAAGTGGATACACAGTCGTAAATCCCTCTTGATAGATGTAAACATTGACTAAGAGAGATGCAAACAGCAGCTGTGGGGGGTCTTTCACTCCTTTGGTGGACAGCAGTGGACTTTGATCAGCTTCAGCCATAGTCAAACATCTTCTTAGTTTCAACACTCAGCAAGTATATGAAAAATAAAAACATTTTCATTAAACATAAAACAATACTTCACAACATATCCACAGCATATGTCATTAATACATGGTAGGTCAGGATGCCACCTCTGGGATCTGCAAATGCAGCTGGGCAGAATATGCTTGCACGGCCATTCTCCATTCAAGTCTATAGAAGTGATAAAAATGGGCAAGCAAATAGAATCTTCATTTGACCCATCTGCACAAAGGGAGTCAGCAGACCCTTGTTCTGTTTTGGAGATAGCCCAGAGGGACCTGCACAGGCCAATGTAATGAACTGCTTGAAGTATGGGACGTGTTTTAGTGGTGTCCTCACAATACTGAGGGTTCTGTACTGATGCACAGAACTGATGACCCTTTACTTAAAGGGGTTTTCCAACTGAGAAAATGTAGGCCCTATCCACAGGATAGGACCTAACTTGCTGATCAGTTGGTAGATCAGTGCTGAGACCCCCACAGTTTGCAAAAACGAGGGGTCTGCTCCTCTCTCCCCCACATTGTTCTGCCCCCTCCTAGTCCCGTACATTAGACCTGCTGAGCAACCGATGCAGCGGGACTCGGAGGAGGTGGGATAAGCCCCTACTATCTGCTCACATGTCCCTTATATGACACCTTCAGACATGTGAAAGGTAGCTCCACCCCTCAGCCAGCCCTGTCCTTCCCCCGATTTACAGTCTGAGCCCTGGAGAAAAAGTGATTGCCGTGGGGGAACAAGGGAAGAGGAGTATAGAGGGCAGGAGGCCACAGGAGGAAACTGGAGAACAGAAGGCCACAGGAGGAGGCTGGAGGACAGGAAGAGGATAGAGGACAAGAGGCTGGGGGATAGAGGACAGGAAGCCACATCATTAGGCTGGAGGACAGGCGGAAGATAGAGGACAAAAAGAGGATGAAGGATAGAGGACAGGAGGAGGCAGGAGGACAGAACGAGGAGGCTAGAGGAAAGGAGGGGGAGGCTGGAGGGCAGGAGGAGGCTGGTGGGAAGGAGGGGCCTGGAGGGAAGGAGGAGGCTGCAGGACAAGAGAGGGAGGTGCCACAGGAGGAGGCTGGAGGACAGGAGGCGACAGGTATAGGAGGATAGAGTACATGAGGCCACAGGAGGAGGCTAGAGGACAGGAGGAGGCTGGAGGACAGGAGGCCACAGGAGAAGACTGGAGGACAGGAGGCCATAGTATGAGTAAGATGAAAGACAGGAGCCCAAAGTATGAGGGGGATGGAGGAAAGGGGCCACACCAGGGGTGGGGGTAGGAATACGGATAGTATTATGTGTATGTTTGTGGAGATAAATAAAAGTGAAAAACCAAATGTAAAGGGAGGATAAAATTAAAAAGGGGTTTTATATGTTGCTGAGTTGCATTAGGGGGTATTATATGGGTCCATGGAGGGGGGGGGGGCTCAGTAATGGGGCATTATACTATGTGGGCCATGAAGGTAGATATTACACTATGCTTTTGGGTGGGGCAATGGCAGTGGTTTATAAAAATAGGGGGATGGACTATTTGTCCCTCTTTCTCTTACCCCAAAAGTTTGGAGGTATGAAAGTAGTAGCAGGTAGTTCAGTCCTGTTCTCTATTCCTACCCCATATGCTGAGCCTGGGGCAGTGGGAGGGAACTATGTCCAGAGCATAGTGTTTATCTGTGCTCCAGCACAGAAATCTGCAAGTGTTTGGAGGCAGAGACCTCCCGAGAATCTAAACCTTCCGCGGGACCAACGGAGTTTAAGACAAAAGATCTGGGACACGTGCCCTAAATCTTTTGACCTAGTGACACCTCTGCCCTACTCTACGTAAATAGCAAGCCCTCAGTATATAGTCAGTCTGCTCCTTGTATATAGCTAGCCAGCCCCTGTATATATCCAGCCAGCTTTCACCCAGTATATAGCCATCCAGCCTCAGTATATAGCCAGCCAGCCTTCCTCCAGTACACAGCCACCTTCCCCCAGTATATAGCAACCTGGGTAAAACAGAGGGTGCTGCCTGCCGCAACATCAATGCCTGCGTCAGTAATCAGTGATATGTGCATCTTAAAGACACGCATACCACAGATTGCTATTGAAGGACAGGTCAGTGCCCCCACGGTCGGCTACAGGTTTCAGTAGGCCCCTGGGCAACAGAGCCTCAGTGGGCCATTTTAAGTAAACTCACATGGCGGCATAAAACATTCAGAAACTAAAACAGTCTCCCGTTCCCTAAAGTATTCCCTAGTTTATCATCCCAAACAGCCCCCTTGTGGTTATTTTTTGGGCCCCGACACTCGCCCAGGTATGACCAGTGCTGGCGCCACCCCTGAGTTGCCCCCAGGGTAGAAGGCAAGGGTGGTTCCCTGAAAGGATATATGGTACAGGCAGTCCCCGGGTTACGTACAAGATAGGGTCCGGAGGTTTGTTCTTAAGTTGAATTTGTATGTAAGTCGAAACTGTATATTTTATAATTGTAGATTCAGACCAAAAAAATTTGGGCCCCAGTGACAATTGGAGTTTAAACATTTTTTGCTGTATTGCGACCAAGGATTATCAATAAATCTTCATTACAGACACCTTACAGCTGATTATTGCAATCTGTTACTATAGTAAAGCATTCAGAAAGCTTCACCAGAGGTCAGAGGGGTCTGTCTGTAACTATGGGTTGTCTGTAATTCGGGTGTCCTTAAGTAGGGGACCGCCTGTATTTGGCCTCCCATCACATGAGCATCCAATCTAGTCAATCGCAGACTGACAATCTGACCTACCAGGAAGATTTCCTGGAGGGACACTCAGAAATCTTATATATGGTTCATGATCTTGGACCTGTCACCAGGCTTTACCCATTAAACCACTAGCACTCTCAGGTAGCGTCTGAAATGATCTTTGTGGAATTACCTCTTTTATGTGATATCTCATCCATTTACCCCCAAACTCCCCAGCCTCTGTTCTATTGTGCATAGAATGCTTGGCTTATGGTTTTTGTGAGCTACAGAACCAGAGATACAGGTACAGATACAAGCTACAGATGAACATCAGATTTATTTTTCTATTTTTAACTGCCTGTTTGTCCAGTTCTGTAGCTGACAAACCCATAAACTTGATCGGATCTAAAAGATGAGATTCTTATCTTTAGTATGATTCAGTGCATGTGTAGTATAGAACCAGGTGAAAAAGAGGAAATTTTGGAAAGGATATTTCATACCATAACCTGCGGGGACCAGTAGTTTAGTGGCGTAAAAACTGGTGACAGGTTCCCTTTGACCATACTCCCTATCCTTTATGGGTTACTCTTTGTTTTTAGTTGCAAATTTTGTCTCTCTTTATTGAAAAATATATTCCAGTTTTTCCTATTTCTTTTACTTGATCTCTTTTCCCTATTTAAACCTTTTTTTTTATATTCCTGTGCTTCTACCACATCCCTTGGGTGTGACTGTACATATTTTCCCTACCTATCAAAGCTTTATACTACCCAGTTTTGGTAGCATTTCTTGGACTGTGTACTTTGTGTACTATTGTTCCCCTTTTTCTGTATAGATGTTCCTAGGGTTAGTGGAGGGCAAACTTGGTAATTGCCTAGAGTCCTCTTTTCCTCATGGACCCCTGCCCAAGGGGTGCCTTTATAGCACTTATTTAGGGGCAGTAGTTGGGAGCATCATGTATAACTAGCAGCAGCGGATCTTAACTGCTGTACTGTGGGTAGCCCTGGATGACTCTTCCCTTCCTTCCTTCCCTATAATACCTCACAGCAGATGGAACAGGGGGCAATGAAAAATGTTGGTAGCGGCAGACTATGCCTCAGTCCTGGGGTGTAGATAAAGCCCTGATACAACATTAGTTTCAATGTGTATCCCCCACACACAGCAGACAGTGGACATGCAGGTGTGCCAGGCGAGAGGAAGGTGGTGGAACGGAGAAAACGAATAGGGGCACGGCACCTTCAGACGTTGGTGGTAGAGAACGGGAGAAGGTAAGTACAAGTTTATTTTTTTTAGAGTCTCCCCATTCCACCTGTAGATTTTTTAACACACTCGGACAACCCCTGTAAGTCAGCCTTTAGGTGAAAACACATCTAGAAGACAACCTCCTCATCTCACTCCCCAATATAACCTCTATAAGCTTGGCTGGACAGTAAGTGTGTTACGAATAGAAGAGGAAAGAAAGCTCCTGCCAGACTCCTCAGACATTGGTTTACCTCTCCATGAACCAAATTAATGAGCATTTGAATTCCAATTGCCTTATCTTTATTTCTTCTTTGGGAGCCTCCTGGATATGTAGTATGATACATTTACTAAATATGGGCTGCTTTTCTAAATTACTATATGTTCTTTTTGTCAGTTCAGCAAAATTTTAAGGTTTTTAGACATTCATAATACTTTGTATTATTCAATAAAAAACTACCATATATAATCGTGTATAAGCCGAGTTTTTCAGCACAAAAAGTGTGCTGAAAAACGTCACCTCGGCTTATACACGAGTCTATTAAAAAAATATACTTATATACTCACCCTCCGGCGTCCCGATGCTCCAGACGGCTCCCCGATGTCCCTGCTGTCGGCGCGGCTCCTCTTCTTTCTTCCCCGCGGCTCCACTTCTTTCTTCTGTCTTCTTTAACTGCCCACATGGACGCGGCCATGTTATCTTCCGGATGGCCGGCGCATACTATGACGTCAGCAGCGGCCACTTCGTAGTATGCGCCTGCTGGAAGAAGACATGGCCGCGTCCATGCCGGCAGTTAAAGAAGACAGAAGAAAGAAGAGGAGTGGCGCGGAAGAAAGAAAACGAGCCGCGCCGACATCAGGGAACCGTGCCGACAGCGGGGAGCCGCGCCTAGCATCGGAGGGTGAGTATATAAGTTTATTTTTTTTAAGTGCTGTGGGGGGGCAGGCTGTATTCTACTAGAGGCTGGCTGTATACTACCAGGGGCTGGCTGTATACTACTTGGGGCTGGCTGTATACTACTGGGGGCTGGCTGTATACTACTAGCGGCTGGCTGGCTGTATACTACTGGGGGCTGGCTGTATACTACTAGGGGCTGGCTGGCTGTATACTACATGGGGCTGGCTGCATACTACATGGGGCTGGCTGTATACTACTAGGGGGTGGCTGTATACTACATGGGGGCTAGCTGGCTGTATACTATGTGAGGCTGTCTGTATACTACATGAGAGCAGGCTGGCTATATACTACTGGGAACTGGCTGGCTATATATTACTAGGGACTTGCTGGCTATATACTGGGGGGAGCCTGTGACCAATGCATTTCCGACCCTCAGCGTATACTCAAGTCAATAGTTTTTTCCAGTTTTTGGTGGTAAAATTAGGGGTCTTGGCTTATACTCGGGTTGGCTTTTATTCGAGTATATACGGTATATACGGATCTACAAAAGAGATCACCTTTGGCAGTCAATTTTACAATTTGTGCAATAGGCACTTGAACACTCCATATGGATTCATCTTGCTACATCCCCATATGTAACATAAGGGATTAAGGGGGATAAGGGAATATAGTGTACATTTTTCTCACTTTTTTTCAATCAGCAACAACTGATTTACATTTTTAACCATTTCCATACCTTTTCCTTTTTTGTGATTCTGTTTTTTACTCCCCTCTTTCCACAAGCCATATATTTTTTTTTTTTCAGTCAACGCTGACAATTGTATACTACTAGGGGCTGGCTGGCTGTATACTACTGGGGGCTTGCTGGCTATATACTACTGGGGGCTTGCTGGCTATATACTGGGGGGTGGGGGGGCCTGTGACCAATGCATTTCCGACCCTCAGCGAATACTCGAGTCCATAGTTTTTTCCAGTTTTTGGTGGTAAAATTAGGGGTCTTGGCTTATACTCGGGTTGGCTTTTATTTGAGTATATACGGTATATACAGATCTACAAAAGAGATCACCTTTGGCAGTCAATTTTATAATTTGTGCAATAGGCGCTTGAACACTCCCTATGGATTCATCTTGCTACATCCCCATATGTAACATAAGGGATTAAGGGGGATAAGGGAATATAGTGTACATTTTTCTCACTTTTTCTTTTTTGCTGATTTTTCAATCAGGAACAACTGATTTACATTTTTAACCATTTCCATACCTTTTCCTTTTTTGTGATTCTGTTTTTCCTCTTTCCACAAGCCATATATTCTTTTATTTTTCAGTCAACACTGACAATTGTTGACAAAGTTTACAATACAAACACAAATTTTTAGTTGGAACTGTAAAATTACTAGTATGCCTGATAGTAAGCAGAGGTACACGTACAAAGTCTTTGACAGGATTGGAGCAATATGACACAATGGAAGACAATTTAAAATTATGTAAATTTGCCTGAGAACATACAGCTTGAATAAGGATATGTATAACAACTTAGTGGAGTTGTTAAAACAGCTGTAAACCGAGGTGAAACCACTAATGAACTAATCGTGTTAGGAATGTACTACACTTAACAGACGGGTTTCCATAAATTATACACCTACCGGGACACTGGCATTCTTAATGACTTATAGATGTGAGACAACAGGGTTATGCATTGAACTCAATAGCAAATTAAATGCACTGGTGCGAGAGATTATCAACAGATACCCATCAGAAGAGCAGCATACACTCAATGGGGGGAATTTATTATACGCTGACGCTTGTGCAAGCCATGCCCCTTGCGTCCTGATGTATCTGGCAGGCGACTGTGCTGCCAGGCAAAACTAGTAGTTTTGTGTAAAGACCTGTGAACATTCACTGGTAAATGTTCATATGCTTTAGCGAGTGCACAGACACGAAGCAGAAACGCCCCACGCCAGCCCACTCCGCTACTGGTAGCGCTCTTGGAGTAGAGGTGACGTGAATGGCAAAAATAATCACAATGGTTGGCATTTCACAAGTATTTTTTGAATATTGCTAAAAAAAAAACTGCCGTACAAGTCCTGATAAAAGTCCCCTAATGTATAGAACAAGAAGAATAAAAAGAAATATAAAGACTGCAGTAAAGCAGGGCATACAGTTTTGTCAGAATTAGACCAATGGATGTTTTGTAACAATAGTAAAGCATAGACACAACCCAAGGGACATTAAATGAGGCATCCAAATCCCATATCACTTGGTGCCTTTTAGTACATGTCAATAGAAGTTGTAACTGTGGCATTGAAATGTGTCAATTTAATCAAGATCTTGTGGAATTTATCTGAATTTCTACAACTTAAACCGTCCCTTCTTGAGGGAAAGTGATTCAAAGCCCTTATGTAGTTTATCAAGGACAGCAAGAAAAGAAACACTTGCTGCAGTATTATGTGCCTGGAACATGATTCACAAATGAGCATGATGACTGTTTAAATAGGATTAATAGCTGGGGTAGTGAAAATAAAATCCCCATATTAACTGTGGATCCTAGGTAAGTACGATGGCTGAGTGGGTAGCACTATAGCACTACATCACTGGGGATCTGGATTCAAGTCCCACCCAGGTCAACATTGGCAAAGAGTTTGTATGTTCTCTCCATGGTTGTGTGGGGCTCCTCTGGTTTCCTCCGAGACATACTGGTTGGTTGATTAGATTGGGGGCCCCATTGGGGCAGGGACTGATTTGGTAAGGTCTATGCAGTGCTGCGTAATCTGTAGGTGCTATGTAAGTAAAGATTTATTTTTTCTTTAAGGGGCTCGCTTGTTAGTGTGAAGGCAATTAATGCACCCTACAACCTCGGGGCAAGTCAAATATTTTGGCAGCTTCTAGCTCCATGCCAGCAGATTCGCCAGGCTCCCTTTTATATGCTATGCATTTACAAAAAAAAACAGTGACAAGTTTCAATATTTTAAAAAATAAATAAATGAAAAACTACTTTTGGGTCCTAGATTTATCCCCAACAATCAACTTAAACTTGAATTTGACTTAAAGCAGGAAATTCATAATGGTTTCACTATAGTTCAATTTTGTAATAATAAAACCTTTGATCATTTTTGTAGAGAATCTGCCACTATGTTGTGCCTCTACAAACTGTTGTAATAAATGCATAGTTGAAAAGATAACAGTTGTGAACAATTTTGTTATTTACAAACTGGCAACACCCAACATTGGATGAGCAGAGGCCAGAGGCAAGGTCCATCTCCTGTTGCGAACTGACAGCGGGGGAATGCCACTGAATACCTAACTAAAAAAATACATATTCAAAATCAGCATTTTTTTTCATCTATCCAGTCACTACAGCGGTTTGGGTAGTTTCCATGGTGACAGACTGCATTAAAATCCACAGCGTTCAAGTAAAAGGATATTTTAAAAAAATTGATATATATGTATTTTAGGTGGCAAACTCCTAAGGCGGGCAGCACGGTGCCTTAGTGGTTAGCACTAAAGCCTTGCAGTGCTGGGGACCTGGGTTCAAGTCCCAGGGTCAACATATGCAAACAGTTTGTATGGTCTCTCCGTGTTTGCATGGGTTTCCTCCCACATCCAAAACATTCTGGAAGGTTGATTAGATTGTGAGCCCCATGGGGACAGGGACTGATCCGGCAAACTCTGTGCAGCGCTGCGTAATCCGTGTTCTTACTGGTTTACATCTTTCTATATCAACCAGAGTTTTTTTTAGCCCTTTAAAGGATACTTGCATTGACCCTTACCCCTGATGACCCTAGGAAATATAGGGGACTATATTGGCTATTATATGTTTTAATATATGCTACTCTGCACCCAGTTGGTTTAAAATATTTTACATTTATTCAATACACCAACAATCTGATTACAATATATTAGTTTTAGTTTCCTCCCCCAGGCTACTATAGTTGCTATTTTTGTTTATAAAAAATGTTCTTTGAAACAAATCTGTCACCATTAATGTCATTTTCAACCTGTGACCATCCTGCACTGTGCTGATTTTAAAAATGCCTTTGTCACCTTTCTTTATAATTTCAGCTTTTCAGTCCCGGTGATGGGGCAGCTGCCTATGGGCATGTGTGCCTGTGTCTCCTCATGCATTCTTCCTCTTCTCCACTCCATTCCCTACTACTCCTTCAGTGTGGAGTAGAGGAGACTGGCACAGGCACACATAGGCTGCAGCTGCCTCCCCCACAGGACTCACCACATGCTACTGACAGGGAGCCAGGTAATGTAAAATAAATGTATATAAAATGTAAAATAAATGTATATATACTACTGAAATTATTCAGAATGCTAACACAGACAATTGAAATTAGCACAGCATAGACTATTAAAACCTGTCACTAGCGAAAAATGACATTCATGATGACAGGTTTGTTTTAAAGGGGGTTTTGCTTTACTTTAGTGTCCCAGAATATGATCTTCCACTGAAACCCCTCTTTATGATCTAAAATAAAGAGCCAATGAATTTCCTCTTTATGGTAAAACATGGTACATTTATCTGGCCATGGCTAAAGTAGATGTGCCATGCAGACTCTGAGAGCAGGACAATTCTTTGAACATAACCCTTTATCTATATAATTTTAAAGGAGATTATTTTGCTGAAATCCAACTTCAAAATTCGAAATAAACATTGCTTATTTAGTCGCGCCTCGACCACAGCTCAAACACAGTCCATAAAGTGTAGAAACTCTACTGCCAAAAACTATGGTCATACATACACTATCGACTGCTGTGTGTAAACTTTGGCTTTCATCCTTAATTTTTTTTTTTCCAGATGTTTCAGTGAATAAGCATGAAGAAACTTGAGTGGAACATTCTAAAATGGTTTGGTAATAATTATAATGATCTACTATATATTGTATACATTTATTTTAAACTATATTACTGAGAAGTGATCTCAGACTTTCATCAGGACATGCCAAACAGGATCAAGACAGTTCTGCATCTGGTCCAGTTAGTACTAATAGAGAAGTCAACATCATGCATATACCACAGGTTTGTGTTCCTTGGGATGGCCATTACATTATAGCCCTGATCTCAGTAAGTAAAGTTAGGAGGTTTATATTAAAATATATATGTGCTTTTGCAGAAAAATAACTGAATACACTACTACTAGCGTAAGAGCACATTAGGGAGCAGTTGTTAAACTTTAAAAGTATAGATAAACAGTATCTATTTTTATCAATAAATATGGATAAATACCCATAATCAAACCATTACCGTGATATAATAATAATTTCTTTATTTATATGACGCACACAGATTACGCAGCAAATATTATAGTATCTGTGGCCCATGTCTTGAAATGATCCACAGACCAAAAAAAATTTCAAAACGATTCCTATCAACACCTGGAATTTTTTAAGAGATTTTATGATGTAGCCATCGATTTAAAGGCATATCACAACAGCACATTTTCCCAAGGTTGAATTTCTTGAGAGAAGCAGAAGCAGTTAAATGGCACAATGTGCCACCCCCATCTCTCGCCGCTTCCCTTCTTTTCACTGCCTCCCTATCTTACACACTCTCTCCCTCTCCATCTATCTTTCTCTCACCAACACATAAGCAGCACAGACTCTGTCTGTCTCTCTCCCTCTCAATCTCTCACACATACGCAGTTCTGCTGCTGGATCTGCTCTCTTTATCATCAACATCCAGAGTGAGAGACTGGGAGAGACAGACACCAACACAGAAGCCAGCTACCAAATGCAATATCCAGGCAAGAAGGGAGGATAGCACACCCATTCCACATACACAGCCTATGCTTCATATATACTGTATAGAGGACATACACAAATCCGCTATAAATACAGACTCCGTTATCACACAAATTTATACATACATAGAGACATAATAATATATACACCCTGTATACTACATATAAAACTAAACAGGTTCGCTCACTGTGGCTGCATGCAGCTGATGTTATGACAGAGCAAGAAATGCAGCAGCCATGAACCAGCTGTGTATGGAGCCCTGCAGAGCACTGCAAGGTGAGTTGTAAATATCTCTTACTCTCTTCATCCAATCTGCATGTATATTTGGCATTATCTTCTACAATGTTTTGTATTTTTGGTTCCTTTATGTTGCTTATTTCAGTACATATGATTATGAATTTTATATGCCTCTATGTGTCATACGCTTATTAGACATATCTAGATAATTTTTAATGCAACGAATCCCACATGTCCGAGAAAGATATTAAAATATAAGCTGATAAGCTGAATTGGACATTCAAAGGTTTTTTGGACATAGCGGAATTTGGAAGTAGTTATTATTATCCAAACTCCTTCAGTGTGCCCTCTGCTCTGGTTATCTATGTCTATCTATCTATCTATCTATCTATCTATCTATCTCTATCTCTCTCTATCTATCTCTGTCTATTTCTCTGTCTGTCCTGCAGACTACTGGCCTCTTTACTGTATATAAAATGTAAATTGTGTGTAAAGGAGTAACGTGTATGTGTTATAATTATAACATTATCTACTGAATGTTCATACATTATATGAATGTTCATATATTTTTGTCATTACAACTGTTGCTGGATAATGTCACCCATAACCATTTCCATCTAAGTGTAGCACACTGCATGTCTTATGTGCATATACTGTATTTTTTTGTGACATTGGAAAGATTCCCAGCCAGCAATATAATGGCACTATGGATTCTGTAGCTAGGCAGATACTGTATGGTAGTTCAGATTTACTGCTATGTTTTTCCTTTTCGTATCTCAAGTATCAATATGCTCAACGGATTGTCTCACATTGTCTCCCCAGACAGCATTAGACAGCTGCTGAGTCGGGCTGGAGGAGAGTTTCGTCTCCAGAGAGTGCAACTGGAGACCAGACCAAGAAAGCTAGAAGACAGGATACTAGTGAGTAGCAAATGTGTATGAGCCTCTCATCCCCAGCACAGATGTACCTGTCATCTCTGGCTATGGCTTCATATTCTAACTTATACAGATACAAGCAATTTCTTACTTATTCACAGACATGTTGGAACAGCATGGATTCCACCATACACAAATGGTGTCTACCTCGCCAATCTGAGTATCTGCGCATACGTAAAATAATGAGAATTTAGAAATGTAATATTCTGATGCACATAGCTTAATTACATTTAATCTACAATAGTTACCTGATATACTTTGCTGCTAAACTGGCAAACTGTAGCCTTTTATTGTCTTGACATAAAGACCTATTCATCTGCATTCATTTAAGATAATGTAACTGCCAGAACTATTCCATAAAGGATATGAATGGCACTTGATGGTCCACCATGTTATCAGAAGATAAATTTTTTTTTAACTTTGTATGATTCTAGATCGTTTATTACCAATGAATATTTTTTCAAACTTTTTATTGTTTTATTTTACCCATAAAAAGCTTATGTTGTAGAAATTGTGGTTTCTGTACTTACAGTTAGGTTGGATCATAAATTGGGATTGCAAGATTGAAAAACTACACAGCATAGCCAGAATATTGGTGAAAATAGGCGCGCAGGCCCTGCTTATGGCATATGTATCTGGTAGTAGGTCCCTTGCTCTGCTGATTCCATAAAGGGACTGACTTTCTAGAATGTGGCCCATTGTGGCAGAATAGTTCTTTTGATGTTATCCACTGGTTTTTATAAAATGATTGTTTATTATAGGTATGGTTGTGGGAAAGAGTGTAACAAACAATTGCCTCCACCACATTTGTGATGTGCCTTCAGTGTCATAGAGAAATATGATCAGTGGTGTGGCCAGTAACAAGGTTTCTTTAACTACAAGAAAGAAAACTTTTGCTAACTGTTTTAACTATTGAAATTAAAGACAGCTTTGATTCCTAACCCTTCCAACATTTAAAAATGGAAAATTTTCCAGATTAGATGCTCCCCGATGTTCGGTCACTGTATACCTACATTAATACATGGAATTCACATGGTTGCAAACACATATCTACACTTGCCACCTCTGCCTACACATCAGGACGCCTACCGCACCTTCACAATGAGAACTTGCTTACTAGATACATGCATGTAGGATTAAATACCCTTGCCTAACTGCTACTGAAGCAGGAACCAATACAGGTGTCTATTCAAATGTCTACTAATGACCAACCATCAAGGTTAAAATTTCTAGTAATTGATAACCAATAGGATATGGACATGGAATAAATGGTATATAATAGGAGCTGTCATAGGATAGTCAGCTGTCATAGGAAGTTAGACACTTGTCTTGTAGTTGCACAGAGTTTTCAGCTTAAAGGGCATCTACCACCAGGATGAAAGACTGTATGCAAATGAATCTGAGGGGCTCCAGGCTCCATTAACACCTATGGAGCCTGGAGCCCCTCAGGCTCATTTGCATACAGTCTTTCATCCTGGTGGTTGATGCCCTTTAACCTCTAAAGCAGAGGAATTCACATTTTTGCAGTATGATGGCACTGTCATTTATTAATAGAATATCATCATTGTTGAGTTTGTCTGACCCAATTAGGTATTTATACAGTCTCCAAAAATATTTCCAAAAAATGTAATACTAAATAACATTCTTGGTTATTGAAGGTAAGGTTACTTTCAGGCCGGGACCCGTGTAGCAAAATTTCCTCTGGAAAGGTGGAGGGATGAGCGCTGCTCTCCATAGTGAGGCATGGCACCTGGCCTTAAAAACGTGAAAAAGAGCATGCTCTATCTTTTTCCCATGGACAGCATGGTACAGTGACACAAGTTGTGCTCACTGTACCCGGGCTGCAAACTGGGCGGATGGATATAGGAGCCTTAGAAAGTTGATGCTTAGTATATTGATATAAAGTTTTGTGTGGAAAGATTTAGTATAACTGTGATTATTTTCCTTCTTACGGGAGCTCCATGCCAAGCGGTCATGGAAGGGTCCGTGCTGAGTGGCGGATGGAATGGAGCCCATTCAGGCACAGGTTGGAGAGCAATTATATGCTAGGCAGGGCCAGGCCTAGAATTCAACAGAAAATGACAGAGCAAACCCAAATTTATTGCATAGATTTTCTAATCTCGATTAGTGATTTATATCATTGTTTTAGTTAACCCTTGGATGACCAGGTGGACATGGCGGTTTAATAGCCCTACCTTTTTTTTTCTGGTGCGCTACCAGAATTTTTTTTCATGACACATTGGGCTGCTTCTGTATGTGTTGCTAATTTGCTACAAAATATGTCTTACACAATGTCATAAAAGACCCCCAATGCAACATTTGCAATGTATACTATTTTTTCCCTACAATTTTCATCATAACTGGGGCATCTTAAATTGACCCCGCCCAGCAGCTCTGCTTTAACTCTTTGACTTCCTGTGATCTTGTGACCACCGGATTCAAACGAGGCAGCGGCACTGTCTAGTCACTATATTGCACTTGTTTGATACTTTGCGCCACATTTACTTACAGGGTTACTGGAGTTCACTGAAAGTGAATTGTCTGTGTATAATGCAGCGTGCGGCAATTGACTAAGATCATGCGCGAGAAATCATGAATGTGTCGCTTCTCAGCACTGGTCCGACAGAGTTCACTATCTTTTTTGTGGTGCATTTTAAACACAGGGCTTGTGACACAATATTGAAAGTTAAATACCACACTCAGTCCGAATCAGTCGGACCGTTCTAAATTGTGTGGCATGGAAGCCAGCGGAGCTGCGCCACAAAAGGGTTGCGTACGCCACTATCCCGCGCACACACTTCTTAAATACCTGTACAAGCCATTTTAGCCGAGAAAAAGGTGCACAGTCTGACAAAAGTGTGCAATGCAACCCTCAGTAAATGAGCCCCTTTGTGTTGAAGAAAAGCAAACAGAAGCAGTAATAAACTACAGGGTTTTTTTTTTTTAAATAAAAAAGATTTACATTTTATTGAATGGTCATGGACGGCCACTTTTCTTCAAGATTTGCACATTTTCCCACAAGCAGGTCCTTCACCCCTGTTTCCGATTGAGAGTAAGAGCTCAACAAAGTGGAGCTGAGAGGAATGGTGAGCGTTTTTGTGAATTTTCTTTTGTAATAGACCTGTCTACTTCTGGATCCCTCCACTCTGTTGCATCCCTTCAAGTAGCAGATGGGGTCATCAATATAGATAGGGTTATAAATATGACTAGCCTAGGAAACCCTTTAATAAATCAGCTTATGTAACTTTTACTCAATATATTACTTTATAACAAACATAAGTTTATATTGGTAACTGAAATCATGGTAGGATATTTATTCCAACTTTATTTGTTTTTATTGATTTTAAATAGCCAATGTATTCAAGTGAACATCTGTCTATAACCACCATTTCTTTATGGTCCACCTTTATGTGCTGAATTACTTGTTAATGTGGCTTCACGACAGGAGTTTTTGACTTTTTATCATAGATTCCTTCAATATAAAAAAATTCTATGTAAATTTCATTTTTTAAGAGTTGCCTTTAGTAGGAACTTTGCCTTCAATATAATTTTGTTGCATTAGTGTTTAAGGCATAATTTCATCATTTAATGTTATTGCTATACAGGGGCTCTGCAAATCTGTATCAAATTGAACTCCCACACCTATAAAGTTATATTAGAAAACAATTCAGGTTGTGATCAGGGATCAATAAAGCTTTGATAAGATTTTGTAGTATTTGGGATGTTGAAATACAGAATCACTGATCAATGTTTAGTCCCAGACAGTCAGGTCACTCCCATATAGATAAGGTTGTGAGTGGAATCACTTATTTATCAGTGCATGGTTTTCATTTATGGAAGTAATTTGGCTTCCTCCTGTACATCTCAGTATCATTAGATCCTGCAGAAATCAACAGAATCCAATGTGCTGCCAGTTTATATTCTGTTGTTAGTGACTTCGGAGATTACAATTGCACCTTCAATCCAACCAGATAGCCACAAATCTTACCAAATGGTAAGATTACTTACTTTAGAAAGCAGCTCCTAGAGCGTTTTCCGGGATTAACGGTCCTTGTCCTGTTCTAAACCCAGCTTTAAAGGGGTATTCTCGTCTGGGCACTCACATTCAGTTTCATTAATCTGCCATACATAAACATTTCTTCAATTAGATGTTATTAAAAAAAATGTTCCTGTGTGAAGATAATTTCTCATAAATGTAGTCATGTTGTCCCTTAGAAACGAGATGGCTTCCTCGGATACGGCCACCTCTGCTGGAGGGATTGCACAAAGAAACAAATTATTTTTGTATATAAAATGTCCGGAAGTTACTACATGACATCAGTCCTGTGGTAATGATTGCTGAATCCTGATGGTCCAGCAGGACTCTATATCGCATGTCTGGCCACCGCTGCCGGAGTGTGACGTGGTCGTATCCGAGGAAGCTATCTCGTTTCTAAGGGACAGAATGACTACATTTATGAGACATTATCTTCACACAGGAACATTTTTTTATTAACATCCAATTGAAGAAATGTTTACATATAGCAAATGAATTTAATTAAATGTAAATGCCCTGATGGTAATACCCCTTTAAGTTCTTTGTGCCTCCTCCATATACTCCTTGACTATAGGCATGACGGCCGCCACCCTGTCCTGCATATCTGCAATTACACTTTTGTGGGGGGTGGGCTCTTGTTCCCATACCTCCTTGGCTATGTTCAATAGGCCCCTGGGATGTCTGCCATATACTAACTCGAATGGCAAAAACCAGTAGAAGCTTGTGGAACTTCATGGATGGCAAACATTAAATATGGCAAAAGAACATCCCAGTCTCTCCCATCCTTGTTTACCTTCTTTAGCATACTCTTTAGAGTTTTGTTAAACCGCTCTACCAATCCATCCATCTGAGGATGGTACACAGATGTGCGTAACTGTTTGATATTAAAGAGCTGACATAGCTCCTTGGTCACTCTCAACATGAATGGGATACCCTGATCCATGAGTATCTCCTTAGGTAGACCCACTCGGCAAAACATGGCAAAAAATTTTTTAGCAAATAATTTTGCAGATGTGTTCTGTAGTGGGATGGCCTCAGGATATCGAGTAGCTTAGTCCATGACTACCAGAATATGCTGATGCCCCAGGGCAGATTTAACCAGACGACCCACCAAATCCATAGCCACCCTTTCAAAGGGTACCTTAATAATAGGCAGAAATATCAATGGACTTCAGGTCAGAAGATGTTAGGGGCAGTCGCAAACCCTCTATGAAGGTTCTAGAACCTGGTCATTGTGTTATAGCTACTGTAGCCTCTGCCTGGAAAATAGTTAAATGGGCGTAAGATGTTATCCAATTATGTGGCTGTATTGTAAACTGGAATGTGATTGGAGAGGTGCTACCAGGGGGAGTATAAAACCCCTGTGCAGAGGGAGCACATGGTCCAGTCTGCAGAGTCTTTTTAACACATGGTGCAGTTCAGTCTGACCTCATGGTCTGAGTGAAGAGAGAGATACAGTGTGGAGTACACCTTCAGTGCTGACACAGATACCAATCCCAGGAACTAAGTCAGGAGACTCTAATTCAAAGCTGCAGCTTGCACAGTTTGGACACAGCTCCACCTCAATTATCCCAGCCTGCAGATACCATCAGGCTGGTGCCTTATCCTGCGGACTACTCTCCACGACCACTCCAGTACCAGAATCCGAACCTGCTGTTTGACCGTTTTGGCTTGTTTCCTGGTACCTGTTGTTCAATAGGTACCTGTTGTCTACTACCACGCCATTACCCAGGGACTTATCTTACAGACACTCAGGGGTTTCCTCAGGGAGAAACAAGTATGTCAGCCTCTCCCTCCATATTTCTTGCACACACCACCTGCTGGAGACCTGCCAGGCCGTAGGTCAGCCCTCTGGTCCCCCTACCAAGTACCGTGACATCAGAGTGCCCTAGGCTGCAATCGCCAGTCACTCCGGTATTCTGGGCCCTGGCTGCTTCTAGGCCCCAAGAAAAGGCTAGGCCCCGGTGGGGGATGTTGCACTTATAAGCCAGGTCCAATACAGTTTGATGATAAGGCAGGGGTACCATTTGCTCCTGGGTTTAGTTGTGCATCTTATCAACTCGGTAAAATAATTCCTGATTAACCACTATGCGAGGAAACCACTTATCAACATCTGGGTGCTGAAGTACTCTATTCATTTCTACAACATATTCACTGGCCTAGACCAGAGTAGGGTCCTGGAGTTGTGCGATACCAAAGTTGTCACAGGATACCTCCAAATCCGACAACTGCGGCCCTGTCACTACCTCCTCAGCTTCACTTGCTAATAAATCTAGGGGTAATGTGAAACTACTATCTTCTTCTATGGCTGATTGGGTAAGCACTGTGCAGCACTGTGTAATCTTTGTGTGCTATATAAATAAAGGAATTATTATTATGGTGGTCAACCCTATGACAGGAAGCCCAGTTTCCTCAGGTATTCAGGTATTCAGGTCCTCAGAACCCTCAGGTATTACTTGTGGAGAATGGATCCCCAACTCTCCATAGAGTCCAGAGCATGTGGAAGTTCCGTCCCAAGATAAGGTCATGGGGCAAGTTCATGACAATCCCTGTCTCATGTAGTGTCTCTCCACAAGAGGTCTAGAAGTTAAAAATTGTGGTTGAGTAGTCCTTTATGTCCCCATAGGTGCACAGGACTCCAATTGTGTGGTCAGGTTCACGGATCCTACCCATTGCTGGAACTCACCTGGCAAGGCCCTCAGGAAATGGTCCAAAACGACTGTCTCCACAATCTGGGCTGGGGTTGATGTCTCCAGCTGGAGCTACTTGTGGACCAGGTGAAAAAGTTGGCACATCTGTCCCCTCGGTGGTAGCGCCTCCTGGTAACTCCAGCTACGCACTCTTTGAGCATGTAGATGCAGATCCACTCCTAGTCAAACAACTTAAATTCAGCCTAAAAGGCATACCGTATTTTCCGGACTATAAGGCGCACTTAAAAGCATTGGATTTCCGTGGAAATCCAAAGTGCGCCTTATAGTCCGGTGCGCCCTATGTATGGCGCTGGGCACAGGGCAGCGGACCATACTTACATAGGTCCCCGCTACCGGAGACCGGAGACAGCAGATCTCCAGCGGGACCTGGAGCGGGACCTATGTACGTATGGTCCGCTGCCCTCCTCCACCTCCCCCTCACCTTCCCCGCTCACCTTCCCCGCTCACCTTCCCCGCGTTCCCCATCGCGTCTCGGCGTCGCGTCCCGTCGCCGCGTCCCGTCGCCGCGTCCCGTCGCCGCGTCACGTCGGGTCTCCGCCACGCCTCCGCCACGCCCCCGGACCCCGCGCCTTATAGTCTGATGCGCCTTATATATGTAATTATTACATATATAAGGCGCATCGGACTAATGCGCCTTATAGTCCGGTGAGCCCTATAGGGCAAAAAATACGATAAACAAAAACTTGCCTGAGTACTGTCTAACACAATAGCACATCACCTGGCTGCCACACGAGTCCTGTGACCTGCACTTGTGCAAAAAACGAGTACCGTAGCCCAGATGGAGTAAGCGTCCCACTACCGGCCGACCCATATGCTATAATAAGCAGGCCCAGTATGGACTTTAAAAAAGATGTCTATGCTAGCTAGGCCAACATAGACTAACAGACTACTCCTGCTCACCACATGTCTGCATTAACCCTTGGGTACTGCAGACAAATCCAGGGCTTATACAAACCACCCTTCATCTAGCAACGTTCTAGTCTATAAAAAGCATGCAAACTTACAGGACATGAAATGATAACAGTATATGGGCACCCATCTTGTCCATAGACATGAATAACTTTATATAAATCCTAGCTCACATCCATTTTTTTTGGTTTGAAAACATGCCTGCTGCCTGTAAAATAAAAACACGATGTATATATATCTTGATATTAACTGCGGAAATATCATATGCAAACTCCAGGAAACAATGCTGCTCTTGAGTGTAGTATGTATCACACAGAATAAATACATTTTCTACTGTTTCAGTGAAGGGGATATCAAACTCCAGTTTCCTAGTGACAAGCTAGAAAATAACTATTTATAGGATCTACCTGATTGTCTTTTCTCGGATACACAATTCAGTGGGGCACCACAAAATAAAGCAGGGAAGTAACCATAGCAACTGATCCACTTAACCACTTTCATTTGGTGCCATGGCTGCATATATTCACTTTCATGGTATTATAAGCAGCATCAAATCTGTCATATCTTTGTATTTATTCTCAGGTCACAACATGCTGGAGATTCTATATTTTCTACGTCAAACTACCCGCGAAGGTGAGCAATGTTTTATCAAGGTTCCCTGAGAGCCACTCATATAATCATGTTTATTGAGAAATTTTCTCTAAGATGGTAAATGTAAAGATTAAATACAAGTTGGCATATTTTGCTATCTTAGATGAATTGTTCTGTTCATTTCTTTCCTTTCTTTTCTGAATGATTATGTTTTGCCGCATTATTTGTGTAAAGAAAGATACACCATTTACATTTTAAAATTAGCCAACAAAATAAACAAAACAGATTTGTGATATGTTAGATAGCTGACGAAGGCTCAGGAGAGCCGTAACGCATACTATATCCTATATTTGTACACTTTATATCAGAATAAAAAAGAAACAATCATGACTACCTAAATGTGCCTTTTGTTTCTGGATACTTTGGATTGTTCCACGTGCACGAGGTAGTACAGGGATGAGTGCCGACCATCCAACTCTACAACATATGTTACAAAGTTTATTGTATTCACGTGCCCTACTTGTTTATGCAAAGGTTTGTTAAAAAATGACCATTTTAAGGGCTCCTGACCTTAGAACTTGTTAGGGCACCTCTACAACCTAATTTGCTGCCTATTCCTCTTTGACCATTATGTTCCCATTATTCACCATTATTCTTTCACCATTTCTCAAGAACTTGATTGTACCCTTGACTAGCTTTTTGACTATATTTTATTACTGTTACTATACTAATGTTAACCTTCATGTTTTCACATTTTTATTTAGATTGAAAGCTCATTTAGTGTGCTGGAAATTCGCTCTCTCACAGCTATCAGTCTTAGCCAGGTACTGAATATATTTAACTAATGCTGAGTGTTTATATCAATGAAACAAAAAGAAACATGTGCTATACCAAAATACAATCTTTATTAGTACATACACAGAACACACCAAAAATAGAATAAAAACATTTAAAAAGGATCAGAATCCTCTGTACAAAAACACAGGGAGGGTAGGGCATATGATAAATACCCATCAAAACAACATCTCCCTGTACAGCCCCCAAGCCTTAAACCTGTCCAGCTAAAGCAATACAAAAAAATATATGTCAGAAGTAACAAAAATGTACTACAACAATATGGCAAAAAATAAAGCCAGTGTACAAGACATGGTAAAACAGTGGGTGAAAATAGTTACCAATATGACGCTGGGCTGGCAGGCAAAAAGGACGGGGGGGGGGCTGGAAGGAGCCCCACGCGTATCGCCACTCACAGTGGCTTCCTCAGGGGTGACTGGTGTGATGAATGACAAAGTATAAATACCTGTGTTATTGTAATCAGTGGCGGCAGGTGTTGGAGCGCTATGATGAAAGAAATAAGCGTTCGGCGTCCGCCTTAGTGTAGTGCGCATGCGCCTATGTCCGCGAGTCACATGATGAAATGTCATGTGACCCACATCGCGGCGTGCGGCGCCGCACAAATCAAGCACAAAGGAGATCTTTCTTATATGTAAAAGGTGCCTAAGGTAAGTATATATTGTACCCGCTAGTCACATGATGAGGTGTCATGTGACCTCCATCGCGGCGTACAGCGCCGCACAGATCTGGCCCAGGAGGGATGGTTCTTATATGTAAAGTGCCTAGGATAGGTATGTTTGTAAGATAACAGTAAAAAATACCTCTAAAGTGCAAAGTGTGAATATATATAAACTAATCAATAAGTGAATAAATAAATAAATAAATGATCAATGTGCCATGATGTATAAAGACTGGATAAAAATCCTTCTACAATGACAAAATTCAATCCAACACAAAAAAAGTGTGACGAAAACAGTATATATATAAGTATACATAAAAAGTAAGATATAACATAAAAAGCTACTACATCAACAAAACATATAATGACAGACACATACATGGGCCCATGTATACACGCACACACACATTAAATACAAACACCTAAAAAGCCACCATAATTAAATACATAAGTATAATACACAGATAACTGTAGGTATCTATACTAGTCACGAAAACTATGTTGCAGACAATGAAGGATGAGCATGGCAGGTACACCCCAAATCCGTTGCAGGGGAAACCCAAATCATTGAGTAGTTTGTTGATGCCAGAAGATGAAGCAACCAAATTCGGACGAGCCAGAGCGAAGAGTGTTTATATCAAGACCAATATTATAGAAATACTAGTATGGTTGACTAACATTTTAGGTGCTAGTCTTATCCTTCATTTCAGTCCATAAATTCAGTGTGCTACATGCATCAGTTACTGGGTTATTATGTCTCTTGCCTAAACACTTGTGTTAAGTATTTGTCACCCATACTGCACACTATATTCCCTACATTGTGTCCAAGGATTGTCATGCCACCATTACCTAGTTTTCCATCCTCTTGCAGATACTTATTGAAACAGAGAAAGGAAGCTACCAGTTGACCTTGACTTCTCAGAATACAGATCAGTTGATCAGCGGCATCCAGGCCACGTTATCAAAAATTTTTCCTTCTCCAGATACAGTGTACGTTCCTATTCTGAAAACTACATCATTTCTATGCATTGTGACAGTAGCTACAATTGAGCTAATAAGGTTAACCTTTTTCTAAAAAATCTAACAGTTCTAATAAATAAATATAATAAATAGTAAGCATGACCTATGCACCTTATTAGATCAGGATGCATGTGTACATATTAGTGACCCTTCTACGATTCTGCATACCATTGAGCCATATGTAGGCAGTATGCAGGGGGCAACTGTTTGGAGACCCTGAGACCAAGGGACTCTACAGTACTGGCGTCTTCAGGACACAAACAAATTGAGAATAGAGCAATAAACCCTTTGCGCTGTTATTTGATGTGGAGCAATGCATTAAGGGACCCCAGAGATAACTTTGCTTGGGGCCCGGAAATACAAAATTCACACTTGCCTATTTATTCCAGTGATGGGGAATGAATGTCTATGTATTAGTGATACAAACTTGTTAACTATGCATATGGCCTTCTAAAGGAAACAATATTCAGTATTTTATTAAGTCCCATTGTGTTTGAGTTACTCTACCCAGTTAATTTATTATAATGTGTTCATCATGATTTTTTTCTTCATTTAAATATAAAAAGAAAAATACATTTTAAAGAAAAAATAATAATTGCTCTCAATAGGCTTTAAAATGATGAAGTATTTTGTATTATGTAGTTGCAGAATATCTATAATACAGTAATTACAAACTAGGTGAATAAGAGCATTTACTTCAAATCCAGTACATTTTAACTTTGATCCAAAAACAACTTAAAAACAAAAACCAGTGATGTATTTTGTGTTACCCTGACTGATTATTCTTACTAATGTGCAACAGATGTTTGGTCAGACGACAATATCCCGAGTCTGCGGACAGTTCGCAAAATTCATCCCCAAACTCCGACACTGCTGCTCTCCCGCCATCAACTGGGATCTGCGGTAAGACTAAATAGCTTTGAGATTACATTTTATGTATGCATAACAATGTATAATAGAAAATATAATGCGCCTACAATGAGCAATGAGGCTTCATTCCAAATTGATATGATTTTTTACTGTTGTATATGTGCTTGACAGTTTTGTGATTATGTGATGGTTATAAGATGTGGACTGGTGCTAGCCAATGGGGCAGATTTACTTACCCGGTCTATTTGCGATCCAGCGGCGCGTTCTCTGCGCTGGATTCGGGTCCGGCCAGGATTTATTAAAGTAGTTCCTCCGCCGTCCACCAGGTGGCGCTGCTGCGCTGAAAAGCATCGGAACGCGCTGGAGTTCACCGGCTCCCGCTGAGTGAAGGTAAGTGCAAGCTCCGCGACAGATTTTTTTGTTTTAAATGCGGCGGTTTTTCCGAATCCATCGGGTTTTCGTTTGGCCACGCCCCCGATTTCCGCCGCGTGCATGCCAGCGGCGATGCGCCACAATCCGATCGCGTGCGCCAAAATCCCAGGGCAATTCAGGGGAAATCGGCGCAAATCGGAAATATTCGGGTAACACATCGGGAAACCGCGAATCATCCCCTTAGTAAATGACCCCCTTATTTGCCATCTATGGTAACTTGTTAACTATGTGTTAGCACCATTAATATTAAATGCGTCTTGGCGTGTTCAGCATACTAAGAGATTTGATTTATTTAGCTAGTTCTCTGATTTTGGGCTTGTTGTATTCAGTATATAGTTACTGTTACAGATCTTCTCCATTTATGGATGAATAGTGTTGTCCTTTTTATGACAGCGAGTTGGATTATACCTCATATAGACTTCTTCTGAACTGACCGATCACTGGGGGTTTCATAAACTGCACCTATAGCAAGGGGTTGTGACTGTAGCAACCTCCTGAAGCCATAATAGTTATGCCTTGTGTTTTGGAAACAGCTAGCGCAAAGCTATGTGAATGGATGGTAAAATGATGTTGCCTTGTAAGTGTGCATGCACCGCTTGGAGAGGGTGTAAAGAATGGCAAGAATTATTTCTGTCCATTAAACTCATGATGGTACTTTCAATAGCAACCATGGCATCTAACTGGTTAGATGGAAGGAGGCAACTGTTTCTGTAAAATTTAAGGTGTGCCAATGGATTGCCAGGGAAGCAAACTTACTAGTGATATATGCATCATTGCTATCAGCTGTCAGTGATTAAATATACCTTTATATTTTGTCAAGACCATATGGAGTTACTATTGAACATTTTGTTCCAGTATAATAAGACTATTTTGCAGATCTCATAAATTTTACAGGAAATTGACCAAGCTCAATAGTCAATTTGATATTTTAGTGGAAAAAATGTAGATCTTAAATGTAAAAGATATAGCAATTTCAGTTGTACAGATGAAAAAAATCTAAGACTAAAAATAGCTTGTATTGCTCGGCTGAAAGGCATGGTACGAGGCAAGCATACATCTGCTATTGATTTATATGAATGAGTGCTATTACCTTGAGGTAAGTGAAGATTTTCACATTTTGGGCATCGAGATTTCCAATGTAAGTGAGCTCTGTACAGCGCTGCAGAATATGATGGCGCTATATAAACACCGATTTAATTATTATTTTATTTAGAAGACATCAGACCATTGTGACTCTAGCTGCAGATTAGTTTAACTCTGGTACATGTTTAATACCCATTTGTCATTCAGTTTTTGACAATACTGATAGTGTTCCACATGGATGGCCAACATCCCAATTTGTCAGGGGTTACGATAACTCATAAAATATTTCAAACTCAGGCTTCATAAATCTCATGTATATTCTATTAAGTATTTATAGCATCAGGATACATGCTTTGACTGATCTGAAGTATAAAAGATGTTTTCAGTAGTGAGTTAAGCCTTTTCTGATACAAGCATCAAATTGGCAAACTTTAGGTAAAGGTATAAATTAAAGTTATAGTTTAATATAATAAATGTAAAGAAAATCTACCATGATAAACCGGGGACACTTACACAGATCCAGGCACTATGGTAATTGTCTAATGTTTGTTATCCATTGCCTCCTTCCATCTAAAATAAACTTTTAAAATTATGATTATAAGCCTGAGAGGCCCTGGTGGGTGTTTCCAGAGCCCCTCGTGCTGCAGCATCACAGGCTGTTAGAATGAGCAGAACATGTCTCACCCAACCCCCTCCATCCAGGTTCCTGGATTTATGAGTAAGTGTCCCTGGTTTATCATGATGGATTTTGAAGGTAGATTTTTTTTAAGGCATATTGACAGTAAATGCTGGAATTTGTCTGAGACATGAGGTTCTGGGACCAACTGTGCTCTCCCCTTCAATCCTTTAATGGTACTTCAGACAGGAGACATCAATGTGGCCATATCAAGTTGAGGATATTTATATTGTATTACCGTAAATCAGACTTACTGAAACAAACAAGATTTTCACAAAAATGCAATTAAACCCAGTCAGATACAGTCATTTCTACTGAGAAATGAACGGAGTGGCTGACCCTAACCCCATATAAGAAGGTCCAGTTGCTGGCAGGTACATAGTGTAGTATTTTTGGAGACAGGATGTGACCACATTTTGTGCACAAGGGCCAATAACTTTTTCCTTCCCTATATCAGGGACTACTGGACTAGTACTATAAGGAGGCCTGGTACAGATTTTGAATTGGTGACTAGAAGCTTAGGTGTACAATGAAAAATAAGACCTTAACTATATTACGTTCCAGTGATCCAGCTTTGGCACATAGACGAACCCCAACTTTATTAAGGTGGCTGAGTTTGCAGAGTATTATTGGTAACTGCAGGGTTTTGGTCATGGGGTTTTCCCCAAAACTGATAGGCAGATAATACAGACTCAAACCACTGACAATTGGGGATTGGCCATCATTCCCTACACAGTCTGCAAATGTCAAAAAGCATGCTCATAATAATCATCAATAGAAGACAATGGGAGTCATTTACTAAGGGCACGATTCGCGTTTTCCCGACGTGTTACCCGAATATTTCCGATTTGCGCCGATTGTACCTGAATTGCCCCCGGATTTTGGCGCACGCGATCGGATTGTGGCGACGGACGGATTCGGAAAAACCGCCGCATTTAAAAACGGAAAATGTGTCGCTCGGGACAAGCTTACCTGCACTCAGCCGGCCTCGGTGAATTCCGGCGCGTTCAGATGCTTTTCAGCGCAGCAGCGCCACCTGGTGGATGACGGAGGAACTACCTTATTAAATCCCGGCCGGACCCGAATCCAGCGCAGAGAACGCGCCGCTGGATCGCGAATGGACCGGGTAAGTAAATCTGCCCCAATGAGTGAATTTCAGCTACAATCTGTTTAATGGTATCAAATCCGGGGAGATCATGGGGAGATTTGGCATAGCCATTTATGTTTTAGTTGTTACCTCTATTTTATACTCTATTTTATAATATGATATAATGTATACATATATAATAGATTATTTAGTTGACGTTTAGGTTACAAGTTTTAGTTTGGGTATCTAGGGAGAAGTGAATGCAGAAACAACACCAGCATACCCGGGCACATGCCGGGGCCCAGGGCTCCTGGCGGTCCCACAAAAAACTGTACATAATGAATCCATAGGGGGTGAGGGGTGCGTTATATAAAATAACCATGATATGATAAACTAGGGAATATTTTAGGTAACAGAAGACTATTGTAGTTTCTGAATTTTTAATGCCACTACGTGAGTTCACTACAAAGGGGCCACCTAAGGCTCTCTCACCCAGGGGCCTCCTGAAACCTGGAGCTGACCCTGAGTGAATGGCTAATGCTTACTTTCCCTGTATGATGTGTGACCGCAGAGTAGTTCTTTGATTAATAAGAGAAAATCTATTTCTGGTATTATATTTTCTAATTAAGTAAAAGCCAAATTGTGATAACACTTATAGTTATTTTAAGACATAAATAATAATATTCTTTTATTTAGGTGGTTTTTCAGAGACGTATGCTGCTCTTTGTGACTATAATGGGGTGTGTTGCAGAGAAGAGGTTCAGTGGGTAAGTAATATAAAATTATCTATATTAGGAATACACAGTAAAATAATCCATGTCGAGGCAACACTCCAATACTTACTTGTGGCTTTTGTTTCACCAACATGTTATACAGTGCACCATTTCACCCTCTACATGCATTTTCAAGCAGCTCATGGAAAGGGTGAAACGTTGTGCTGTAGACACAAGTAAGTATTGGAGTGCTGCCTCACCTTGGAATATTTTTATATTCACCGGTAAGGCAAGGCCAACCTTCCAGGATTAACACCCACTCTAGATGCATGTGCTGCTCCAAGCTCGCTGTATTGTAGAAATATTCAGTAGACCTGTCTGTCAATGATTTTTGGATCATTGCAAAATTCACAGAGGTTTAGTAGTAAGCGTCATTTATCTAGTTACGGCTAGCCACACTTTATCGATGCAGTCTTTAGTACAGGCAGTCCCCGATTTAAGAAGACCAGACTTACAGGCGACTCCTAGTTAAAAATGGACCTGCCCACTGTGACCTCTTGTAAGGCTCTCTGAAAGCTGTAAAATTCACTTTACTTTAGTCCATGACAGCAGAAATCAACCATAAGGTGTATGCAAAGAAGCTTTACTGTTAATCCTTGTTCCCTTGAAAAAGCAAAGATTTTTAAAATCTAATTGTTGCACAGACCAAAAACTAATTTTGATGGAGTTATATTTTTTGAATATACCTGTTCCAACTTATTCACAAATTCAATTAAGAACAGCCCTATAGAACCCGGGGAATTCCTGTAGTTGAAATGTCTATGTACAGGCAGTCCCCGGTTTACGTACAAGATATGTTCGGTAGGTTTGTTGTAGTCGGAACTGTATACTTTATAATTGTAGTCCCAGACAGAATTTTTTTGGTCTCTATGACAATAGAATTTTAAAAATGCCGGATTGGTATAAGAACCAGGATTAACAATAAGGCTTCATTACAGACAGCTTTTATAACTGTTACATCTGTTTATTGTAACCTAAGGCTAAGGTACAGTAAATTACCAACATCCAGAGGTCCGTTTGTAACTAGGGGTCGTCTGTAAGTTGGGTGTTCTTAAGTAGGGCCTGTATTTGAAAAAATGTATAATACTTCATGACTTCACTGTAAATAGGGCTTGGTGTGTGAGCACTGCTCTAACAATAACTATATCCCAAAGACATATTTAGCTTTTGCTTCTATTACGTCCCTTTCCCTTAATGTGCCTTGTTTATTGTCTGCTTATATTTTCTACAATTATTATTGAAAATAATCATTAACATCAGAGAAATTAAAATGTATAAAAGAGATAAAATAAATATACTTCATAGGACACACAATGATTCCATCCCTTCAACTCCCCTTCTGCATCTGACTGTACAGTATATCACACTACTCTTCTTATTTCTCCTCTGTGTATAAACAGTAGTGTGGAGTGTTATATTTATCAGTACAGTATACAAATAGGGGTTCAGGTCTAAGCTTGCATAGAATTGACCACCGAGTTCAGTGTAAACTGTTTCTCTACCTATACAGAAACAAGAAAGGGACATACAGTGACACAAATCGGTCAAAGTAGTTTAATTTTATTTCTAATTTTCCTTTAATTTTCCCTTCTTTCTGTAATTTCCTTGTCTCCTACTAGATTAACAGTTTATAGAGCCATATGTGTAATTTATCTAAAAGGATAAGCGATTTTGAGTAGAAATACTTCTTTGTATAGCAGGTAATTAAAAAAAAAATCTTCCGTGCACCAGAGGAGCCTGACTTGAAAATATCATTACCATTTCACCATATGATACTAACCGCTGTGCCTCTGCTTCATTTAATCTCCAAGCATATTCTGGTATAACATCCTGCATCAGACCCTCCCCCATCACTCACATCTGCACTGTATGTGATACTACATCCCTATACTCATCAGCAGAAGCAGTCAGTATGCAGAAGACTTTGCTGCTGCTCATCACATACAGAACAGCAGGTCTGGTGACAGTGATCTCTATGTGATGTTGTTCTCAACATGGAGAAAACAGAGCAGCTGTCAACCATTGTGACTGATGAGGGAGGATTTCTATGAAGGAAAAACTGCCCTGACAAGACAGGGCATATACATGAGAATTAAACTGGTCATCACACAAACAGCCAATGTGACATCCTAATATACATCCTATTACTAACATTCAATACATTCACAACTATACATCAGAAGCAGAAAGGAGAGCCACATGCCACCCTTTAAATGACACGGTTGAATGTGGGCAGATGATGTATTGCTCCTTTAACTCCTTAACGACTTGGCCTTTTTTAGTTTTTTCACTTCCATTTTTCACTCACCACCTTCAAAAATCTATAACTTTTTTATTTTTCCACATAAAGAGCTCTGTGGTGGCTTATTTTCTGCTTAGCAAATTGCACTTCATAGTGACGGTATTTAATATTCTATGCCGTGTACTGGGAAACGGGAAAAAAATTCCAAATGCAGTGAAAATGGTGAAAAAACACATTTGCATCGTTTTCTTGTGGGCTTGGATTTTTCAGCTTTCACTGTGCCCCCAAATGACATGTCTACTTTATTTTTTGGGTCGCAGCGATCATGGGGATACCAAATTTGTATAGGTTTTATAATGTTTTCATACACTTACAAAAATTAAAACCTCCTGTACAAAATTTTTTGGGGGTATTTTATCATCTTCTGGCGCCAATAACTTTTTCATACTTTGGTATACGGAGCTGTGAGTGGTATAATTTTTTGCGACTTTAGATGGTGTTTTCATTGCTATAATTTTTAGGACGGTACGGCCTTTGATCACTTTTTCTTAATTTTTTTATATTTTTCAAAATGGCAAAAAATGGCGACTTTGGGCGCTATTTTCCGTTACGGGGGTTAAACGCAGTGAAAAAACATTATTATATTTTGATAGATAAGTTTTTTATTATAATTCTTTTTTTTAAACTTTTTTTTATTTTACTTTTTATGTGCAATTAGCACTTAATGGAGCAGATTTATGAAGCTGTCTGAAAGTCAGAATATTTCCAATTGCCCATGGCAACCAATCACAGCTCCCCTTTAAAATATTCATGAGCACTGGTGAAATGAAAGCTGAGCTGTGATTGGTTGCCATGGGCAACTGGAAATATTCTGACTTTCAGACTGCTTGATAAATCTGCCCCAATGAATGGGTTAAAACGAGACAGCTTCGAGCCTTCGTGAGACCCAAAGCTGCCATGGCAACGGATCGCCGCTCCCCGTGACGTCATCTTTTTGATGCCGCCGTCAGCATTGCGATCGACGTTAAAACACCTGTGATCGGTGCTAGCACCGATCACGGGTGTTACCGGTAAGCCTTTGCTGCAATATGCAGCAAAAACTTACCGGCTATGGAGAGGGACCCAGCACGTGCCGTACTAGTATGGCACGCGTCGGGAAGGGGTTAATACCCCTTAGTTTAATGCCAGGTGAAGATGCCAGGTATCTATCTATCTATCTATCTATCTATCTATCTATCTGTCTAGTTATCTCCTATCATTTGTTTATTTCCTATCTATATATCTGTCTATCTAATCATTTATCTATCTAGCTTTTTTATAACTTTTTATCTATCTACCCATCTATCTCCTATCTATTATCTATCCATCTATCAAGCAATCAAGCTTCTATCTCTCTTCTACTGTATCTATCTATATATAATCTACTTTGTATTTATACATATATAATTCTATCATCTATCTATAAATCTATATAATTTTTCATATTTATCCTCTATCATCAATCTCCCTATCATCTATCTCCTATAACAGTGATGGCGAACCTATGGCACTGGTGCCAGACATGGCACTCGGAGGCATCTCTGTGGGCACACAGGCTGTCTCCCAGGCACAGAGTTTGCCAGACATGGCATCTTCCTGCAGTCTCAGGCAGTCCAAGTAGTGCCCTGATATTTTAAAGTGACCTATGCTGTGCTGCTTGGTCCTGTCCAAAGAGTGAGAAGGTTTAGACAGGGTCAGATTGGAGCTCAAAGATTCTGGTAGCAATAAGTTTGTTACTGCCTAAATTGCTGTGTTGGTACTTTGGGAAAAGCTAGTGTGTTTTGGGTCTCATTTTGGGCACTCTATCTCTAAAAGGTTCGCCATCACTGTCCTATAATATTCTCCTACAGTCCCATATTACAGATACTTACCTACTAATGCTTGTAATTGCAAAGTGATATTATTGTGCTAATGGAGCCTCTTACTGAATGTGACTGCTCATAAAATTGTTTCAATTTAGGCCCCACTTTTAGTTTTGCCCAGCACCCCACAAAACCGTCTCTGAACGGTCATTCCCAATCCTAAACATATAACATCAATATCAGATAATTGGGACTCTGACTCTTGGCATCCACCACAATCAGATGTTTAAAAGGCAGTCTGGTGGGTGGACAATGTTCATTGTTTAAAGTGTTCTGTATGCATGCACAATATATGTTGTAGCGGTTCTGCTGAGTATTGCATTTTGCTTAATAATCTTAGTGTACAGGATGCTGGTGCTTATCCAAATGCTTAATACCATCTATGGCTGCTGAGATTTAAACCACTACTGATCTGATATTGATGGCTTATCCTAAAAATAGGCTATTAATACTGTAATCCCTTTAAATCGTTTTAAGAAAAGTTTAGGTGCTCTGTTCTCGTTTGATAACAATAGTAAAGAGTCTACAGAGTAAACATGTATCTCCCCTGAAGATCTTTTTAGCATATTTCTAGGTTGTAACATGAATGAAAAATCCTTTTTTATTCTTTTTGCATGATAGTCAGGAAACCCCACCTCCTGCAGTCAGGCAACCCCGCCCCCATGCAGTCAGGGAACCCCGCCTCCTGCAGTCAGTTTACTGTGCCCACTCTATGAATCTGGCGTCCCAGCCCTGCTTCTTAATTGTGATGTCATTTTCTGGCTATCTAGAGATCTAGGAGGCAGGTGTGGGAAATCACATGCATGGAGTGGGCAGAGTAGACTGACTGCAGGAGACGAGGTTGCCTGACTGCATCCTACACAAGAATAAAAGATGAAATATGATAAAACGTACTCCGGGTGCATAAATATTACAGGAGAAGGTACTGTGGACGGTTGAGTGGGGGATTAGTATGGTGACAGGTTCCCTTTAAAGAAAGTCTCCCAGCTCCCATGTCACCCCAGAATTAAAAACTGCATTGTTAAGGACACTTCTTTACCTGTTTTCCAATGCTTTGTCATTTTAGAGAAATGTCCATATTTATCTTAAAGCAATAGCTGCAGGTGTACCTGTTTTTTTACACCACCTTTCTATGGCTGATGTCACTCTTTGTAAATGGGTTGTTATTGAACAGATTGTAAGCGCTTGCAAGTAAGATACACACTACTATGGGTCCATCGGACCATGTTATTACTCTGTAATTTCTTATTTTGTGCATGCCCCCCATTATTTTTAAAGTGCCACAGAATATGATGGTGTTCAGGGGTGCACCTAGCCTTTCTGCTGCCTGAGGCGAGCTATAGAAAAACGCCCCCCCACCCCTCTATACATGTAAAATATCAAGGAGTGTCAGGACCAGACCCAATCATATTGGTTAAATGTGAAAATAAAGCAATGCAAAATACATAGAGCTTCCCTCCATGTACTATATAATACACGCAGCGAGCTACCACAAAGAACAATATATATAAAACAATCGGCCATATAATATAAAATCAATACAGCATGCCGCCATATACCATATAATACATACAGCGTGCCGCCATATACCATATAATACATACAGTGTGCCGCCATATACCATATAATACATACAGCGTGCCGACATATACCATATAATACATACACCGTGCCGCAATATACCATATAATACATACAGCGTACCGCCATATACCATATAATAATACATACAGTGTGCCGCCATATACCATATAATACATATAGGGTGCCCCCATATACCATACAATACATACACCGTGCCGCCATATACCATATAATACATACAGCGTACCGCCATATACCATATAATACATACAACCTGACGCCACATACCATATAATACATACAGCATGCCGCCATATACCATATAATACATACAGTGTGCCACCATATAATACATACAGTGTGCCGCCATATACCATATAATACATACAACCTGCCGCCACATACCATATAATACATACAGCGTGCCACCATATGCCACATAATACATACAGCATGCAACCATATACCATATAATACATACAGCGTGCTCCCATATACCATATAATACATACAGCATGCTCCCATATACCATATAATACATACAGCGTGCTCCCATATACCATATAATACATACAGCGTGCTCCCATATACCATATAATACATACAGCATGCCCCCATATGCCATATAATACATACAGCGTGCAGCCATATACCATATAATACATACAGCATGCCCCCATATACCATATAATGCATACAGCGTGCTGCCATATACCATATAATACATACAGCGTGCCCCCATATACCATATAATATATACAGCGTGCTGCCATATACCATATAATACATACAGTGTGCCGCCATATACCATATAATACATACAGCGTGCCGCCATATACCATATAATACATACAGTGTGCCCCCATATACCATATAATACATACAGCGTGCTGCCATATACCATATAATACATACAGCGTGCCCCCATATACCATATAATACATACAGCGTGCCCCCATATACCATATAATACATACAGTGTGCCCCCATATACCATATAATACATACAGCGTGCCGCCATATACCATATAATACATACAGCGTGCCCCCATATACCATATAATACATACAGCGTGCCGCCATATACCATATAATACATACAGTGTGCCGCCACATACCATATAATACATACAGCGTGCCCCATATACCATATAATACATACAGCGTGCCGCCATATACCATATAATACATACAGCATGCCCCCATATGCCATATAATACATACAGCGTGCCCCCATATACCATATAATACATACAGCGTGCCCCCATATACCATATAATACATACAGCGTGCCCCCATATACCATATAATACATACAGCGTGCCACCATATACCATATAATACATACAGCGTGCTCCCATATGCCATATAATACATACAGCGTGCTCCCATATACCATATAATACATACAGCGTGCTCCCATATACCATATAATACATACAGCATGCCCCCATATAATACATACAGCGTGCAGCCATATACCATATAATACATACAGCATGCCCCATATACCATATAATACATACAGCATGCCCCCATATACCATATAATACATACAGCGTGCCACCATATACCATATAATACATACAGCGTGCTCCCATATACCATATAATACATACAGCATGCCCCCATATACCATATAATACATATAGTGTACCTCCATATAGTATATTTTACATGGTGGCACGCTGAATGCACACACATACATACAGATATATATATATATATATATATATATATATAAACAGTATATACATCAATATATACACACATACAAATGCACACAGACACACATATACATACACACACATATACATACATACATATAAGTTACCTTCACTATTTTCTTCTTTTCTCTTTGGCCTCTGGTGTGTGTGTGTGGGGGGGTGTTGCCGGGGATGTCGGAGCGCGGGGGGGGGGGGGTGGCTGTGATGGACCGAGGGGGGTGCGAAAACGGAGCGGGGGGGGGGGCGGAATCGGAGCAGGGGGGTGGGACCAGCGCGGACATTGGGCTGGGGCGGGGAGTGATACTTGTGCCGGGCCGGTGGATGAGATAGGCGGGCTGCGGGGGGTGGAAGTGTCAGCGGTCGCGCAGGGGGAAGTGTAGGGCGGCGCGCAGGAGGAAGTTTATGTGGGCGCGCAGGTACCTGTGCCGGACGCGGGCGGGTGGGTGTGATGGGCGGCGGAATGTGCGGGGTCCGGGGAGATGAACCGTCCGGAACACATGCCTGCGGGCGGGAGCCCGACGCCGCCCCCTAGTGTAGCAGGAAGCGCGCCGCCTGAGGCGAGAATCTCAACTAGCCTCATGGCAGGTGCGCCCCTGATGGTGTTATACAAATTAAGATTTGTTATTATTATTTATTAACAATAGAAAAAAGAAACCCGATGCACAAGCAGACATGGCCTGGTTTACCAAAAAGTCATATATTTACAAATACAAAATATATAAAACTTACAAAAGTCTAGCTTACAGAAAATATATCCCCAACACATACAGTGCCCTTCACAATGATGTATTTACTTGTGTGGTGATTTTTTATTTCCTTTAATATATGCACCACCTACCCCCATATACTTTCACATTGTATTTTCATGTTATATTGGAATTTTTTTCCTAGATTTTCATTTTTATTATTGTTTCTGATTTCAGGATGTGGATATGATTTATCACTCTCAGGACAGCAGGGAATTTAACTTACAAGACTTCAGCCATCTGGAAAGCAGGTCAGGGAAAAGAGGTAAGAAAGTGCTGTCAATACTCATTGGCCACTATATTGCTCACCTTGTATCTTTCTGCTTCTCCACAGGGACCTGGCTCTGGTTGTTGCAGCCCTGGCATATAATCAGTATTTTCTCAGGCTCCAGGCCGCAAATCTCAAATTGGTAAATAATACATTATCTTAACATTTTTTGTTTTGTTTATGCACAGATAAAGCCCCTAATTTGTTGTCTTTATGATACAGGGATCAGAAGTGACAGAGCAGATCCTACATTGCGTGGGCCGGTCACAGCACCTAGAGGAGCTAATCCTAGAGGACTGCGGACTGAGAGCGTGAGAGAGGGAGAAAGAGGGATATATGTAGATGTAATATTGCGAGAAGGAGAAATTAGTGAATTAAAGTTTTATATATTTGCTAATAAATTGGTCAACAAGTCTGTAGTAAGCATGGGGAGGGTGAGGGGGTTTTGAAGAAACATAATGGGGCGCATTTACTTACCCTGTCCACGGAGTTCACCGAAAGTGAATTGTCTGGCAATAATGCACTGTGCCGCGATTCAGATTGTGCACCCGATATCCTGCATGTGTCGCTTCCCCGCTCAGGTCCGACGGAGTTCACAATCTTTTAAGTAGTGTATGTAAGTGCATTATCTTGCGACACAATTTCAAAGATAAATCCCTCACTCAGTCTGAATCAGTCGGATCATCCGTCGTACCCCCATTTTGTGTTGCATAGAAGCCAGTCCAGTGCGCCAAAAAATTATTGTGTGCGACACAATCCCAGCACAGACACCTGTTAAATAACTATATCACCTAATTGAAAGGAAGGGTGAGGGGAAAAAGGCAGGAGAGGGCACATGTACTCACCTTATACTGATAAATTTGCATGCTTGAAGGACATTTGTGTACAGTGTGATAAGGATATTTACAACTAAGAACGTATGTGGAGACATAGAATTTAGCATTATAAGTTACACACTGTTTAGCACCTTTGTGGCAACTGCGTGGCCTTTCCCCCCATATCTTGAGGCCCCTTTTAATCTTTTTAATCTTTTTTAATGTTGTAATAAAAAATATTATACATTAAAACCCATGATTTTTTTTATTATTATTATGGTAAAGTTACTTTCATTTAGTTGATATATGTATTGAAATGGGGGACACCTATGTAAAAAGATAAGACAAAATTGATTTTGGTTGACCTGTGAAATATCTGCCCAAGCAGTGCAATCCCCCAAAAAAGGTGCAATGGAGTATATGCCATGGAATAAAACTGCTGCTAGATGAGCATTTTCTCTTTAGCCATACGATATCCATTTCTCCTACTATATCCCTCCCTCTCACACCACTTATCCCTCACTCTATCATTCTTTTTTCTCCTCTCTTGCAGTGATTTTGCTCTCCGCCTGGCTTCTGTGTTGTCAGATAATGCAGTCTCTTCTTTACATTCCCTGAACCTGTCACACAACCCACTGGAAGACCGAGGTAATCCATCTACTGCAGTGAGGTTACACAACATAAAACATGATACAGTAGTTGGTCCTATCTTCTAACAACATGATTTATATTTTCATATTAAAACTATGTTTACGGCTAAATAATTGTTAAGTAAAATCTCAATCAACACCCATTTTTTGAGATGCAGAAAAAATTCTCAATGCCCACTTCCTTCACCTCTGTGTCAGTATGATGTAATCTACCAGCCATTCATAGACATACAGTAAATAGTCCAGCCACATAACTGCATATGGCTGATTTCATCATAGGAGTAGAAAAATTTAACAAAATTAGAAATAGATCCATCATTTGACCCCTACTGCACCTGTCAGATTCTGTCATGTTAGGATCTCCATTATGGTGTCCACCATTTTACCAGAAACAAAGGACTGTATGCTATATGTATGTTTATGTGATAGTTATAAGTTAAAATAAAGTCCTTCCATATTGTAGGAGATTCAGCCTCACCCATCAAAACATCCTTGAACGCTATAAAAAAAAAAAGTCAGTGATGGCGAACCTGAATGATGGCCTTTGTGCTAGGTGATGGCCTGGGTGCCCACAGAGAGGGCTCCGAGTGCCACCTCTGGCTCCCGTTCCATAGGTTCGCCACCACTGACCTAAGTAATGATGAAAGTCATGCTGGCCTGACCCATCCATGAGCTGCCATTTTGAATACAGTGTTCAAGGAATAATCTTTTCTCATATTCAAATGGATCATAAAATATAAGCTAATATGTAATTAGTTGTTATTTAATCCCTTCCCGACGCCGGGTCCCGGTGCATGGAGAGGGCTCGCGGGCCGAGCCCTCTCCATAGCCGGTAAGTCTTTGCTGCATATTGCAGCAAAGGCTTACCGGTAACACCCGCGATCGGTGATCCATTGCCATGACAGCATCGGGTCTCACGAAGGCTATCAGCACATTGTAATGAATGAGGAGTAAAATCCCCATATACTGCCATATTGCAGTATGGCAGTATATGGTAGGATCGATCAGACAACCTAGGGTTAAAGTACCCTAGGGAGTCTGAAAAATAGTTAAAGTAAAAGTAAAAAAAAGTTTAAAAAAAAAAATTATATTAAAAAAACCTAAAAATTCAAATCACCCCCCTTTCCCTAGAACTGATATTAATATTAATAAACAGTAAAAATCATAAACACATTAGGTACCGCCGCGTCCGAAAATGTCCAATCTATCAAAATATTATAACGGTTTTTCACTGCGTTTAACCCCGTAACGGAAAATAGCGTCCAAAGTCAAAAATGAAATTTTTTTGCCATTTTGGAAAATATAAAAAAATTAATAAAAAGTGATCAAAAGGTCGTACAGTCCTAACAATGATAGCAATGAAAACGCCATCAAAAGTCGCAAAAAATGACACCACCCACAGCTCTATACACCAAAGTATGAAAAAGTTATTAGCGCCAGAAGATGGCAAAATCAAAAAAAAAATTTTGTACAGGAGGTTTTAATTTTTTTAAATGTATGAAAACATTATAAAACCTGTACAAATGTGGTATCCCTGTGATCGTAGCATCCCAAAGAATAAAATAGACCTGTCATTTGGGGCACACAGTGAAAGCTGTAAAATCCAAGCCCACAAGAAAACGTCGCAAATGTGTTTTTTCACCATTTTCACTGCATTTGGAATTTTTTTCCCGCTTCCCAGTACACGCCATGGAATATTAAATACTGTCACTACGAAGTGCAATTTGTTACGCAGAAAATAAGCCATAACACAGCTCTTTATGTGGAAAAATAAAAAAGTTATAGATTTTTGAAGGTGGGGAGTGAAAAATGGAAGTGAAAAAACTAAAAAAGGCCAAGTCGTTAAGGGGTTAAAATTAGAAAAATATTGTGGTCAGTATAATGGAGAATTGAAATGCTACTGGACCTTTAATAAGTTGTGTGACTTTTTCCCTTTGTAAGACACAGGACAGAAAATGGCTGCTGATTACATGACTAGATCACGTGTTCTGTAACTACCTGGGCAGGTCATGTGATCATCACTACTTTAGGCTGTAGTCTGTTGGTTGCAGTGCATCCAGTATGGTCAGTGTTGTGGAGAGACCCATCTCAGTGAGGTAATGTGCAGTAATGGCAGTTACATATCATTACTGTGGAAACAGAGCAGGACCGTGTGCTAAATCATCACTGGGAGCAGAGCATAAGAGCGAGGAGATGCTACTAAGGACTGAAGGATTATGGTAGTTGCAGTTGTGCAGTAATGGCAGTTACATATCATTACTGTGGAAACAGAGCAGGACCGTGTGCTAAATCATCACTGGGAGCAGAGCATAAGAGCAAGGAGATGCTACTAAGGACTGAAGGATTATGGTAGTTGCAGTTGTAGATAGCTGCCTTCTTGGAAATAACTCCCCTTACTTTAGAAAGCCCATAAAATTGGGTTACCGGTAATCATAAAGGCAAACTATTTAAGCTCCATTTGTAATTATTGACATTGAATTTAGTTGTATTCATTTATTTATAGAATTATGGAGTTTTGTATCAAAAGTTGATATTCCCTTTAAGGAAACGCGACTTATAGACGACATCTAGTTACACACGGACCTTTCTGTCCATTGTGACCTCTGGTGAAGCTCTCTGGATGCTTTACTTTAATCCCAGCTATACGGTGTTACTTTTATTGATAATCCTTGTTCCCAAGACAGCACAAAAAGTTGAAAATCCAATTTCATTGGGACAAACATATTTTACAATTATAAAATATCCCAGTTCCAACTTACATACAAATTCAACTAAAGTATAAACCTAAAGAACCTATCTTGTGCGTGACCCTGGGACTGTAACCCTAGGTGTATACCTACACCTACCTGGAGGTCAATTTCTTTTTTGGTTTATACCTCACACTTTAATATCATAGTGAGATTACCGAACAATGTAAGTGGTACAGGGGGCTTATGCTAATTTGCTTTCCTATATGAGTAGGGGAGGACAACATGTACCCTCCTGTTCTCAGGTGTAGAAGCATAACAATCTCTGAACACTGTAGTTACAAAAAACATTTTGCTCTTTTTAGGAATCTCTGCTCTGTCCCAGCAATTCCTGTATTTTCATGCCGGACTTCGGAGTCTCAATTTGAGTAAAACAAACATCACTGCTAGAGGTACAATAATATCTGATATTTTACTGCATGTAACTGAGACACTTTATTGTACTGTCTTATTGTGCTTACCCAGAGTGTCTTGTTTGTGAGAACCTGGGTGACTGCGGCACTTTGTGTGTGATAACCTGGCATGTGCGATGCTCTACATGTACGTATATTATTGTTGGGCTTTCTTTCTGTAGGAGCACTCTCTCTGTGTCAGTCTCTCTGCCAGAATGCTCTTTTCTCCTCCTCGTTGCACTCACTGACCCTCAGTAAGAACCCTGGACTTCTCGGGAGCGAGGAGACCAATGTGAGACTGACCCCTAACAACACAACCCAGAAATCAGCATGAATTCCTAACCCTCACTTAATCTCTTATTTCTAGTGTAATTCTTCACTGTTTCTACATCTTCTCTGCATGCAAGTTAGCGCCTCCTCTTTGTATCTAATATCATGTGTGCACATCCTTTAACTATTCTCCTGCCTGCTTTTCCCATCATCACTTACATTATGTTACACCAACATTCTTTTACTTCTATGTATTATTTATATATGTTGGTTAAGGGATATCTTAGCATTTCATAATCAATATAACATGTCACAATGGTCACATTTATTGAGATGCTTTTGATCATGTGTATAACTAGCTGCTATTGATGTGGCTGAATATGGGGACAATGAATGCGATAGATGAACAGTCATCTATACGTTGACATTGCTTATTGTTTTTCTTCCTAAAGGGGTCTGCTATGGAAAAAACATACATATCATGCATCCTACAAAATGCATTGCTAAACACACAAAATAGATTCCACAATATAATCAATAATGAGGAAAATCGCATATCTATTTACACATAGAAGCAGATACTGCAGTAAGACTCATTTTATAGCAATGATCACCATACTCTAAAAGGTTTTTTTTATTATTATTTTACAACCTCCAACTCACCCAGGTGCAGCATATATGATGGATCACTATCAAGGAAAATTCCAAAGTAATCACAAAACAACTCAAAGTAAAAATATACAGTCCTTTAATGCAAAAGCTTCATGTGTACAAAAAGTTCACACTTAAAAGAACATCTCCAGTTGTTCATTTAAAGTTGTTCTCCAAGCTTGTTGAAAAACGGTGCTTGAGGCCCCTTCTACACTGGCGTTTTTCACGCGCGAGTTCTGCGCGTGCATTTGACGCGCAGAACTTGCATTGCACTCTGTCCCATTGTATTCAATGGGTCTTTCTTCATTTGCGTTGTTTTGCACGCGCGTGCTTGCGTTCGTTTGCACGCGCGTCAAAATCGCAGCATGCTCTATTTTTGCGATTCACGCGCATTTTTCACGCCCCATTCAAGTCTATGGGGACGTATCAAAAACGCATTGCACTCGCAAACATTGCAAGTGCAATGCGAGTGCAATGCGTTTTAAACGTAAGGGTTGCTAGGTGACCAGAATAACAGTATTTCCCCTGCTCGCGAACGATCATTTAATTAAAAAAACACAATGAAGAACAGTGAAGAATAGAATAAAAACAGTGAACACAGTGAACACAGTGAACACAGGATCATTTAAGATAAAAACACAGTGCAGAACACAGTGCAGAATAGATTACAGATGTTCGGCACATCTGCTTACTTGTCGGGAGATACGCGCGGAGCGGTGCGAACAAAATAGCATGTGAAGAACAATATATATGTGTGAAGAAGACATTGCAGATGTATGGAAACATCTGCAATGTGTTCTTTACACACATATATATTGTTCTTCACATGCTATTTTGTTCGCACCGCTCCGCGCGTATCTCCCGACAAGTAAGCAGATGTGCCGAACATCTGTAATCTATTCTGCACTGTGTTCTGCACTGTGTTTTTATCTTAAATGATCCTGTGTTCACTGTGTTCACTGTTTTTATTCTATTCTTCACTGTTCTTCACATCTGCTAACTTGTCGGGAGATAATATACGCGCGCGGAACAGTGAAGAATAGATCGCAGATGTTTGCAACTTATCAGAAGACATTATTTTTCAATTAAATAAAACATTTTATTCCCGAACCTTGGTCCCTTTGAAAAAGTCCCATTGACGCGCGTGAAAAACGCACCGAAAACGCAAAAAAACGCGAACAAAAACGCAGCAAAAACGTCAGTTTTTCACGCATTGCACCCTGACGTGAAACGCAACGCTAGTGTGCAAGAGGCCTAAGAGGAACTTGCCAGCAGCACTTACACCACAAAAGTAATAGCAATATCAGTTAATGTATGAAATATTCTTTATAGCATTCCCTCTTTTAAGTTCACTTGTTTACCATTAAAAAATTGTCACCACATTCATATGCAAATGAGCTAAAAATAGTCACTGAGATGATTGACGGCTGTATGCCTTACTTCAGACCATGAATAAGGCCTGCATGCCAAAATCGGTCTGAAGGTATTTTCTATGCGACCCATTTTTATTTCTCAAAAAAGAATATTCCCTGTTTATCCTGATTGGTGATAGACTTTCCAATTTTGTATCCTGGCTGCTGTGGACATCTCCATGCACCATGTGCAAGGAGTGATGTAACTTTGTGAGCTAAATCGTTTGTTTGATATTAAAATAATTGCTGAACAAGGCATACAAAAGCAATTAGTATATTCATGTACTAATTGTCATAAGACATGTCCTAATGTACCCACTGCGTATTATTAACGGTGAATAAAGTGTATTTACAGTGCTATTTACATTTTCTTTATTTTCCATTTACTTTATTTTATTTTTTTATCTTAATAAAGAAAATGTAAATAACACTGTAAATCTATGTTATTGTGGCACATTTACTAAGCAGTCTGCGTAAGAATTCTGACGTAGACAGCACCTAAATAAATGTTGCACATGTATTTATAAAGTATTGTCTCACGGCTACACTGCATGTCGCGGCACAATCCTGCCTTTAACTTCTCTGTTTCTGCAGCACACAGAAGCTACATGATAGGGGCATCTGAAAAAACACTCCCCCACAAACCTCTCATTGTGACTCATCTTAGGCAAAAAGTAACTCTTTTGATCTTAATTGCATATACCTTATATGTGATCTTTTTTTTTTTTAAAGAAAAACAGACACATTTTAACATAAAACAAGGTATGATTAAAATGATGACTTATACCCTAAATGAGGATGCTATTAGTTTAGTGGTGTAAAAGCTGGTCACTGGTTCCTTGTGAAGGAATAGTCCCTAAGCCAGGGGTCGGGAACCTATGGCTCGCGAGCCAGATATGGCTCTTTTGATGGCCGCATCTGGCTCGCAGCCGGGGCTCCTATCCAGGGGCTTAACTACAGCCGCAGCAACTGCTACGCTGCCTGTCAAGACCAGGCTGTTGTGCCCCCGGCTGTAGTTATGCCCCTGGATGTATTCTGCAGAGCAGCGCAGGGTCCGCGGGGTTAATTCAGGGGCGGCGCCTCCCTCTCCTTCCCTGCAGCAGTCTCCTCCGTGTGTGAGAGGGAGGGGAGGAGACTGTCTGCAGCCAATCCCGGGGCTGGATGTAGCAGCGCGGGAGATTCAGACAGAGACCACCAGAGAGCTGCACACTCCGGAGACATGAAGGAGAAGGAGTCCAAGGAGAAGGAGTCAGCAGCCGGGGATCAGCCAGAGATAAGTGCTCCCTCCCCCCAGTGTCTCCTCACACTCTGCCTTAACCCCTTAGTGTCCTGTGTGCAGCTATGAAGCTCTCCTGAGAGCTTCATAGCTGCATCATCCTCACATATCTTCCCCCACCACTGCATTTCTACATTAATGTGAGGTTATGCAGCAGCTTAGACACATGTTGGCATCTGTATAGGGATGTTCTGCATTGGTTGGCATCTGTATAGGGATGTTCTGCAGCGGTTGGCATCTGTATGGGGATGTTCTGCAGCGGTTGGCGTCTGTATAAGGATGTTCTGCTGCAGTTGGCGTCTGTATAAGGATGTTCTGCATTGGTTGGCATCTGTATAGGGATGTTCTGCAGCGGTTGGCGTCTGTATAAGGATGTTCTGCATTGGTTGGCGTCTGTATAGGGATGTTCTGCTGCAGTTGGCGTCTGTATAAGGATGTTCTGCATTGGTTGGCGTCTGTATAAGGATGTTCTGCATTGGTTGGCGTCTGTATAAGGATGTTCTGCAGCGGTTGGCGTCTGTATAAGGATGTTCTGCATTGGTTGGCGTCTGTATAGGGATGTTCTGCATTGGTTGGCGTCTGTATAAGGATGTTCTGCATTGGTTGGCGTCTGTATAGGGATGTTCTGCATTGGTTGGCGTCTGTATAGGGATGTTCTGCATTGGTTGGCGTCTGTATAGGGATGTTCTGCAGCGGTTGGCGTCTGTATAAGGATGTTCTGCATTGGTTGGCGTCTGTATAGGGATGTTCTGCAGCGGTTGGCGTCTGTATAGGGATGTTCTGCAGCGGTTGGCGTCTGTATAGGGATGTTCTGCATTGGTTGGCGTCTGTATAAGGATGTTCTGCAGCGGTTGGCGTCTGTATAGGGATGTTCTGCAGCGGTTGGCGTCTGTATAGGGATGTTCTGCAGCGGTTGGCGTCTGTATAAGGATGTTCTGCATTGGTTGGCGTCTGTATAGGGATGTTCTGCATTGGTTGGCGTCTGTATAGGGATGTTCTGCAGCGGTTGGCATCTGTATGGGGATGTTCTGCAGCGGTTGGCGTCTGTATAAGGATGTTCTGCTGCAGTTGGCGTCTGTATAAGGATGTTCTGCATTGGTTGGCATCTGTATAGGGATGTTCTGCAGCGGTTGGCGTCTGTATAAGGATGTTCTGCATTGGTTGGCGTCTGTATAGGGATGTTCTGCTGCAGTTGGCGTCTGTATAAGGATGTTCTGCATTGGTTGGCGTCTGTATAAGGATGTTCTGCAGCGGTTGGCGTCTGTATAAGGATGTTCTGCATTGGTTGGCGTCTGTATAGGGATGTTCTGCATTGGTTGGCGTCTGTATAAGGATGTTCTGCATTGGTTGGCGTCTGTATAGGGATGTTCTGCATTGGTTGGCGTCTGTATAGGGATGTTCTGCATTGGTTGGCGTCTGTATAGGGATGTTCTGCAGCGGTTGGCGTCTGTATAAGGATGTTCTGCATTGGTTGGCGTCTGTATAGGGATGTTCTGCAGCGGTTGGCGTCTGTATAGGGATGTTCTGCAGCGGTTGGCGTCTGTATAGGGATGTTCTGCATTGGTTGGCGTCTGTATAAGGATGTTCTGCAGCGGTTGGCGTCTGTATAGGGATGTTCTGCAGCGGTTGGCGTCTGTATAGGGATGTTCTGCAGCGGTTGGCGTCTGTATAAGGATGTTCTGCATTGGTTGGCTAATGTATGGGGATGTTCTGCATTGGTTGGCGTCTGTATAAGGATGTTCTGCATTGGTTGGCGTCTGTATAGGGATGTTCTGCATTGGTTGGCGTCTGTATAGGGATGTTCTGCATTGGTTGGCGTCTGTATAGGGATGTTCTGCAGCGGTTGGCGTCTGTATAGGGATGTTCTGCATTGGTTGGCGTCTGTATAGGGATGTTCTGCATTGGTTGGCTAATGTATGGGGATGTTCTGCATTGGTTGGCGTCTGTATTGGGACAAGCTCGAATGTAAATTATCTATTTTTTATTTTACAGGGAATTACAATTGTTTTGGTCCAGTGGAAGCTTAGTACAGGGGGGGAGGAACACTCCTTGCTGTACTAATGACTGCTGGAGCCATTGTTCTGTCAGTGTCCCTTTAAGCATATTGTACGGCTCTCGCAGAATTATATTTTAAAATATATGGCGCTTATGGCTCTCTCAGCCAAAAAGGTTCCTGACCCCTGCCCTAAGCTAAGCCAAGATTGAATACTACAGAGAGCTCTGTCTAGGAAGGCCAGAGAGATCAAGTGATAAAATTACTTATGGGGCCAGATTTGGTAGTTCATCTCCTTTTAGATCATAGTCATCATGTGTAATTGGTCCTTTGAGTTGATCAAAATATGTTTATATCCACCACTTTATAAACATTCATGGAATTATTCTTCAATATTTTACTTTACATCTCTCATTATCTTTTCATACAAGTACCTCTAATAACTCTTGCAGTTCCTATTACTTAACCCTTTCCCTGCATGCTTTCCCAACATTATAATGTCAATGTCTCTAAATCCCTCCACTTAATACTCAAATAAAACATATTAAAGTCCCATTCTCCATCTGTTCACTATTACTGAATAACCACTAAATCTCTGTTTTCTAGGCACTTTATACTTTCTTGTCTCATCCAAATTCGTTGGTTTATTTGGATCTCTCAGGAACAGACTGTGCTGTGGACACTGTAAGAGAATGAAGGCAATACTAAAAGGATGCAAATTTGCCAAGTGTGGGAGTAGTGTATGGGATATTAGCAGTGCATGATGTGGCTGGGACTATATTTAGACAGAACAGAGTGCTTTGTATCAATTATATAGAGGAATGAATGCAAAAAAAAACACTTAAAGAAGCTGAGGATATTATAGTTGCGCTTTCTTTTGCTTCAGATTTTTGGCGCATTAGCTCTTGGTTGTTGCTCCTGTCTCTCGCATCTTGACCTGTCTAAGAATTCACTATCACATCGGTGAGTGTCCTAAACTACAATGCTAATAATATAGGCTGTAATGTTATATTAGAACAAATAAAAAATAAATCTACCATCAAACCAGGGACAAACTTGCACTTTGACTGTGGTAATCGTCTTATATTTGTTATCCATGTTCCCCTTTTTACAAATATTGAAATATTGTCTTTTAAATTTGCTAATGAGCCAGCAGAGCTCTGGGGGCATTACCAGAGTCCTCCATGCTGAAACTTCACAGGCTATTACAATGTACAGAAATACCTCCCCCTCCCACTGTGTTCTCTCCCTCCTGACTGTAATTTTACAGAGAGGAGGGTGAAACAGTGTAACAGCCGATGAAGCTACAGCATGGTTGGGCTCTGGTAATTTTCACAAATCCCTTTCTGGCTCATTAGCATAACATTAACATTATTGATTTTAGAAGGAAGGAGATCATGGATTAAAAATATAGGAAGATTACTACAGTCACGAAGTCTGAGTCTGTGAGTAAGTGCCCCTGGTTTATCATGCTTGATTTTGATGATAGATTTCCTTTAAGAATGTTAAGCGGTTTTTTGCTCAATTTTCAGTGATGATATAATGTAATTTATTTATTTTTTTTAAACTTTAAGCAGTACTATTGACTCTTTTAGTTCGTCAATTAGAAATGTGGCTCAGTGGACTTTGCAACTGTAATGTGCTTTCTTGATTTCTTTCTAACAGAAGAACACCAGAGACTCTGCCATCTGTGGAGAAATTTTTTGGCAGTTCATTGTCACTGTCCCATGTATCATTAAGTGGAACCAAAGTGCCCCCAGAACTTTTAAGGTAAGAAGCAAAGCTTCACTGTTTTATAAGCTACTACTACTTCAGTAGAATATATGTAATATCAAAACTCAGCAAATCAAATGAAATTGAGGGAAATAAAAAATTAAGGGAAAAATCACTTGCATATACATTAGCCAGTGCTTATTCAACTTATGGATATCCTATACACTAGGGAAATAAATGTGATTATATATCTTTATTACCTGCCTTCTGAATTATTATAAACATTCATTTTCGCTTCAGTCAAGTATGAAAGTGTGCTCAATGGGTAAAAAGTTAGAAACTACGGCCCACACTTCTGGGGGAATTTCATCTCCCTTTAAGATTAAGTTCAACATTGCTTGTTCCCTGATAAATGCTGAACAAACATCACAGGTGGGTCAGTCTCCCTGAAATTTCAACCTTATACCTATATTTATGGTCATGGTCTGCCTTTACTCTAATGTGTATGGAATGTTTTGTCCAGTTAAGGTTTTCAAAGAACTTGTCATATCAATTTGAGATGTTATTTTTCACAGAATTAGATTAATATAAGAAAAAGATGCATATACCAAATCTATTTTCTTAATGTAGAGCCATGCTTCAGGGGCTGTGTTCCAACACTCACCTGCAAGACGTGCACCTTGACTTAAGCAGTTGTGAGGTAAGTTGTGTGAAATAGAAAGTGATTAAAGATGAGGTGACTGTGACTCATCTTGTGTGAACAGGGGTGGGGTGCTCGGCCAGAATAGAGATAAACGCTTCGCAGGACCCCGCCAGAGGCTAGTCTGCTGCGTCGGCAGGGCTATCATGTGCTGGCGCACAAGCTCTTGCTTTATGTAAAAAATCTATTAAAAACATTCAGACATGGTTAAACAATTCAAAAATAAAGCACACAAAAAATTGGGTAGCTACTGTAACTATTTTACTGACATGATATTACACTATTTAAAGCTTACAATTCTGGGACAATTTTTAGATTTTCCACTTGAATTTGTTTTGTGACGAAGGGACTAACTTGCTGATCGGTGGGGGTCTTAGTGCTGAAACCCTCACAGGTCGCGAAAACGAGGGGTCCAACCTACCCCTCTCCGCTCCTCAGACTAAAGGAGCAGATGAAGCTGATGGAGATCGCAGAGCGCCGCGCCCACCGATATCCGTCGGCTCGATAGAGATTAATGGAGCAGAAGAGTCAGGCACGGCCGTCTGCTTCATTGGTCTGAGGAGCGGCGAGGGGTCGGCCGGACAACTCGTTTTTGTGATCTGTGGGGGTCTCAGCACTGAGACCCCCACTGATCAGCAAGTTAAGCCCTATCCTGTCTTCGTGGGAAAACACCTTTAAAACGCTAGTCCTTTAGAATGATGTGTGCCAGCCTGTGTGTGGTCTGTAACTCAAGTCATATTTGGTTATCATTAAAAACATAAATACGGTATATAATAAAAAAAAATCCCAGATTTAACAAAAGGTTGAATAGATATTTTGACATTTGTGGTTTTAACAAAATGCTATTTATGATACTTTTCTGCTATTTCTCTAGTTGAGATCTGCAGGTGCACAAATATTACAGGAACTTTTCCATCCAATCAGCAGTGTTGGAAGTTTGAATATTTCTGATAATGGTGAGAATTGGTGCTTTTATGTGATTCGATTACAGGTTTCATGGTCCATATGGCCCAAAAATTGTAACCACTCAAGCAAAATGTCAATATATACAAACAATAGAATGAAAATTGAAAGTGTTAATTAAGTAAAATATAATGTAGCCAATACACTCTCTATAATGATCTGTTTTTATCATCATTATCAGTTTTAACCTTAACCTTTGATTTCTATTAGGATTAGACTCTCATTTACTCACCCTTGTCCCTGCTTTGGGCAGAAGTAGACATCTGAAACACCTTTCGATTGGCAGAAACTTCTCAGTTAAGTCACGGTGAGAATGAATAGTATACTGATTAGCATAACATTCAATGAATTCTAATTTTAAAAAAAGGCTAAACTAAGAAATCAGAAATGAAAAAAAAAACAATACGGAGGGGAAAGATTATTACCTTGACATTACACATGGATTTACAATGCAGTTGTCAAATGTAACACATCTATGAAGCTGCATGCTATTGTGCAAAATAGATACATTTTGGGAATTTTTTGCAGATTTTAAAGAAAATCTACCATCAAAATCAATCATGATAAGCCATGGAAATTTACTCATAAATTCAGGCACCATAACTGTGGTAATCTTCTTATTTGTTATCCATGGCCATCTTCCTTCTAAAATAAACATTATGCCAATAAGCCTGAGGGGTTCTGGTGGATGTTTCCAGAACCCCTCAGTGGCGTGTTTTCACTGGTTTTTACAAGAGCAGGTCTCCTCTCCCCCTGCAGTTCCTGTTGCTGCTAGATTATAGAGGCGGAGGGAGGAGGGAGAAACCGGGGGGAGAGTGAGACATGTGTAACAGCCTGTGAAGCTGCAGCACTGAGGGGCTCTGGTAACACCCACCAGAGCCTCTAAGGCTCATTAACATAAATGTAAAAGTTTATCTTAGAATGAAGGAAGCCATGGATAACAACTATAAGAAGATTACCACAGTTACTGTGCCTGGATCTTTGACTAAGTGTCCCTAGTCACAAGATATTGCCAATGTAAAAAAAATACAACAGAAAGTTGAGAGTTTAGTTGTTAATACATCTGCAATCCATATATTTAGAAAACATTGCAGTTTTAAATAAAAGGGTGTTTAATTCTGTTACCTCGCATTTAGGGTCCTAGAAGAAATCCTTCAAAGAATTGTGAATGTTCTTCAGGATGAAGACTGTGTGAGTACCAATGAAATATCCACAGCAAATCTATTGCAGATAAATTGATAGACTGTTCTTAATCCTCATGGACAGTGCATTGTGCTAATCTATACAAATATTCCAGTGTTTACTAAGGGCACAAGTCAGTGGCGTAACTACCGCCGTAGCAGCCGTAGCAGCTGCTACGGGGCCCATGAGGTTCAGGGGCCCGGGGATGCACGGACCCTGTGTGCAGTGCTTTGCAAAGTGGTCCGGGAATGCACTACCGGGTGCCTGGCAGATCGCGTCCCCGGGCCCCTCCCTCTGTCCCAGCTACCGCCCACCTCTCTCCTGGCGCACCCACCTCTCCTGGATCGTCCAGTCCCTGACCCCCCCTCCCTCCACCTCGCTGACCGACCCGCCCGCCTGCCCGCCCACCAGCCACCTCCCACCTCCCTTACCAGTCCGCCGTCACAGGTGAGCGAGGCCCGCCTACCCCACTACACAGGACTGCACAGTTGACGACCACGCCCCCCGCCCTCCCGCCCAGCGAACACACCTCCCGCCCTCCCGCCCAGCGAACACACCTCCCGCCCAGCGAACACACCTCCCGCCCAGCGAACACACCCCCCTCACCCTCCCGCCCGGAGAACGGATCACCCTACCCCCTCCCTCTCGACCCGAGCGCACAACCCCCTCCCCCCGCCCGAACAACCAACAGCTCCAACCCCCCCCCTCCTGCCCGAACAACTACCGGAACACCCGCCTGACGCCACGGCCGCGTGGTTACCCAAACAGCCCCCAAGCATCCTAAAAGGTAAGTATATATTCATATGTATTTATCTGTGTGTATATACTGTGTATATGCTATGTATATACTGTGTATATATTGTGTATATACTGTTTTTATATGTATATATTGTATATATTGTGTATATACTGTTTATATATGTATATATTGTATATATTGTGTATATACTGTTTATATATGTATATATTGTGTATATTGTGTATGTACTGTGTATATTGTGTATATATTGTGTATATTTATATACTGTGTATATAGCATATATATGCATATACTGTGTGTATATATGAATATACTGTGTATATATGCATAGATGCAAATGCTGTATGTATTGTGTGTATATATATATATATATATATATATATATATATATATATATATATATATGTATATATATATATATATATGTGTGTGTGTGTATGTATGTGTTTTTGTATATGCTGTGCATATAGTATGTATGTATATGCTGTATATACTGAATGTGTGTGTATTTGCTGTATGTGTGTATATTCTGTATGTATATGCAGTATGTGTATATGGTCTTTTTATACTTCATGTATGTGTATATATGGTCAGTGTATACTGTATGTGTGTATATACTGTATGAGGCTACATTCACACTGCCGTGAGCCCGCCGCACCGTAGCACGGCGGGCTCACGGCAGCGAGGCGAGAGGAGGAGGTGAGCGCTGCTCACACCCGCCCCTCTCCATAGGAAGTTATGGTGCACGGCGCCGTATTACGGGAAAAGATAGGACAGGTCCGATCTTTTCCCGGGGTACGGAGGGGTACGGTGCCGCACGTGTGCTGCACCATACCGCTCCCGTAGGGCGCCGTGAGCCCATAGAATTGTATGGGGAACGTATATCGGCCGCATATACGTCCCCCATACATGTGTGTGAATGTAGCCTGAGTTTGTATACACTCTGTATTAGTGTATAAATGTATATGAGTGCATAAATGTGTGTGTATACTTGTATGTATATGGGTGCGACAATACATGTGTAGAACTTTATGTGTATATAAGTATATAAAGGTGTGTATGTATCAGTGTATAAATGTGTGTAATTGTATAAATATGTCCGTGTAGGGGTGCATTCACAAGAACATATGGGGGATGTATATCTGGCTGCAAATTCGCTGACGGATATACATCCCTCATAGGCATCTATAGTGCCTGGGCTCGGTACAGTGAGCACAACAAGTACTTACTGTTCCTAGCCGTGGCCGCAACAGAGATAGAGAGTCCTCTATCTATGGCCATAAGAACGACCATGCGGCTCTATTCTCTATGGAGAGGGGAGGGGTGAGCCGTGATCACCTCTCCAGCACGCCCGATGTGTGCCTGCCTGGCTATAGCCGGGCGGACACACGTTTATGTGAATGCAGCCTACGTATGTATATTTTTTTTAAGGGGAAGGGGGGCCCCATGCAGAAATCTGCTATGGGGCCCAGTCTCTCCTAGTTACGCCACTGGCACAAGTATAGCAATGTGAGTTTATGCTTTTATTTATATACGCTTTCATAATGCTTTTCTTATACTTTTTATGGCCATTCAATAACCTTTCTTCTTCTGTCATCACTGAGGAGTTGTATGTTGAGAGGTTTTCGCACTGAATGGAGAGTCTATAAACAATTCAGTTCACATATGCACATTTTGTAACATCATTAAAATCCTATGTCTGCTGCTGGTTAAAGACCCAAGCTAAAGTTATAATATGGAATGATGGTGTGAACAAAGAGCACCCCTGCAATATTGAGCATGCAGCATTTGCCAATACTTTATTCATTTCTGTTCTTTCAAAAAGTAAGAAAATCTGCTGCCTGAAAAGTGTGTAGGAAATGGTCACCAGGCCGTGTGAAAAAAATCCACCGTGGTGCTCCTTGTTGCTAAAGAAATAACTTTTTTATCAACTTAAAATTATCCAAACATTAATAACTATATGGCAGAGCTATTGACCATACACATATGGATATTTGGCGCTTAAAAGGAGACATGTTTCGTATCTGAATCAGATCCATCCTCATTGAATCCATCGTGTAAAGTATCACATTCTGCATGTGACTAAGCCATACCATGTACCTAGGCATTAATGCTGTTATTTTGGGACACAAGAATTTAGTTCAATCAATTTGTGATTTACAAAGTTATTCACACAGTACATGGATTACAGGGGCGTAACTACAGGGGTAGCAGCTATAGCAGCTGCGATGGGGCCCACAGTGTCTTGGGGCCTTTGCATCTGGGGTATTGGGTGTGAATATGCTGCATGTGTGTGTATATGTGATGTGTATATGCTCTAAATGTGTGTGCAGATGTGATGTGTATATACTGTGTGTCTGTGTATATGATGCATGGGTGTATATGGTACTGTAAGTATTTGTGTATATGCTGTACGTATATGCTATTTATGGTGTGTATATACTATATGCATATTTTCTAAGGGGTAACTAGGGCCTCATTCAGAAGTCTGCAATGGGGCCCTTCCTCTCCTACTTACGCCCCTGATGGATTACATCATTATAGTTTCATGAACCCACCATAATATCAGTTACCCATGCACCTGTGTGTCCATCCTATAACTAGGACAAACTTTCATACCCTGAATTTGAATAGTAGGGAGTACAATTAAAAAACAGCAAGAAGAAAATCTCAAAATGCAGGAAGAAATTATATTATATAATAGTGGATTATGTTTGCTGACAGAAAATACCGATGTGTGACAAAACAAAAGATTAATGATAATACTGTTATAGGATAGTATAGAAATATTTATAACTCAATAATAAATATTATAATAAATGGCAAAATAGAATCAAAGATGTTCTGGCAGTAACACCGGAGCACAGAGATCAAGTAATAAGTCTCTAGCTGAGATCCACCACTGAAACTATAGTCTATGATTCATTGTCCTTTGATGTGAAGTCTGTGATCGAAATGGAGGTGACAGATGTAATTCCAGATTAGAAGATACTCATGCTTCCTCCAGTGTGCCTGCTGTCACCCAGGGTGAGATTAGCAATATTCTACTGACTGCAAAGATTGTGAATCAGTACTGCATCTTGTTAATCCTGCCCCTATGGAGAAAGCCATTCTAAATATTTACTGGTCCATTCCTGCGTAGGAACTTCTCCTTCATATATACCCAGTTAGCGAAAGATTGGAAATGTTGTTAGGTTAACAATTATAAATGTATAATTTTTGCTTTTTGACAATGATATTAAATATATAGGAGCATTTTAATCCTGACATTGTCTCCCTGTTTCTCTTAGTGCCTACAGTCTCTGTCTCTCGCAGACTCTCGGTTGAAGTCTCGCACATGTATTGTTTTGAATGCTCTGGGGAGTAACACATCTCTTCAGGAGTTGGATATCAGTGGTAATGGGATGTCTGACATTGGTGCCAAGATGCTAGGAAAAACCTTGCAGATAAATAGTACACTGCGGTGAGTACATAAGAATCACTTCTTGTATTATTGTTGAATTCAAAGCCAAAGTGCTCATTAATGGGAACCATTAAACTAATTGCCCCTTAAGTGTATAAAATATAATCTCTAGAATTCCCTCTTTTATGTTAAAAGTTGCCCGTTTACCTATCAGAAAAATTGGCTCCAATGCTCGACACATATATGCACACATTTTGATTTAGACTACTATCCATTATCACTGTGCTAGTTGTTACTCTCCGACTGTGGCAATTATTACACAGTTAATAAAGATTCCTAATACCTTTCTATATGGAATATAGTCTAGATATGAAACTTGTAATTTGTCAGAAAACATGCTTCATTCTCACAGAATGGCATTACACACCCCAATGGAGGGATAAGCTATTGTTGATAACGGTCAAATTTCCAAAACATGTAATTATGGAAGCATATAAGATTTGATATCTGTTATAATTCCCATGATTAATATCTAGCATTAGATATTAAAGAATTATTAATTATTATATTAAAATCCATAATGATAAACACTTACTCATAGAGCCAGGCACTCCGATTGTGGTAATCTTCTTATATTTGTTATCCATTGCATCCTTACTTCCAAAATCAACTGTTATAATTATTCAAATGAGCCTAAGGGGCTCTAGTGAGTGTTTTCAGGACCCCTCAGTGGTGCAGCTTCACAGGCTGTTACAATGATCAGTGCATGTGTCCGCTCCCCCTGCACTTCATGCTTCTAGATTACACAGACAGAGGGAGGAGGGAGACATGTTCTGCTCATTGTAACAGCCTGTAAATCTGCAGCAATGAGGGGCTCTGGTAAAGCCCTTTAGTTTCATTAGAATAATTGTAAAAGCTTATATTAGAAAAAAATGAGTCCATGGATAAAAAATATACAAATATTACCAAGGTCATGATGCCTGCATCTATGAGTAAGTGTCTGTGGTTTATTAGGCTTGATTTTGATTACCCAATGAACTAACCATGAGCCATGTGGTTGCAACAAACACACAAATACTAGGGCTGATTTTCATCACAATGCAATGCAATAAGTGAAATCCATTAAAAAAAAATGGAAAACAGCCAGATTTTGTTCTGTTTCAGTCATGGACTTACCCTGTCATGTCGAGATATTTATTAAGCATAATTTGCTTGAAATATCCTTTGTTTCCAGACAAATATGCATCATAACATCCTTAAGGTACAAAGCCAATACACAGTGCACAGAGCTGTGGTAGTTCCACTACATACCTGCTGAAAGTAGATAATTGGCACGGATGCTGAAAGCCTGTCCCTTACTCATCTGATATCGAAGAGCTAGCCTAAGGACAGGTTGTCAATAGTATTCTCCTGTGTTTCCCCTATCTACCATATCTCACTGTCTTCTGTCTATTTGCCTTCAGATCTGTTCTCTGGGACAGGAATGCTGTTTCAGCTTCTGGATTTATGGACGTAGCGCGGGCCCTTGAAAAGTGAGTCAACAACAGAATACTGTCCACTTTTCTTATGCTTCCACTTTTGTTTTGTCCTTCACAACATGTCATTTTGATACCACACAGAAATAAAACCCTCCGCTTCATGTCCTTTCCTGTTGGAGACATTTGCCAGGCATACCAGAGACACCCTGAGAGAGCTGAAAGTGCCTGGAGGAAGGTAACATGGGTAGAATGTAACATTTATCAGTATATGAAACAAATGGTCTAATCTGATAGAAAGTTCTTATCTGTAATCTGCCTGTATATCACAATGTATCATTTTGATAGTTTGCAGTGATCAGGTTCTGGGCAGCTTCTTTGATGTGGACATCATTAGCAGGGTTCAGTCTCAGACTGATTGGTGGGACTTGGACTTATGGAACCCCCACTTATACTTTCCTTTATATGAAGGAGAATAGAGGTCAGTTAGGCCTAACCATTAACTTTTATAGTAAAAAGCAGAGCATGCAGTGGCATAGCTACAGCACTGGGTTTACAAATACTGCAGTCACACCCAATGCACTATTATTCCCCGGATAAGGAAGAATATGGGGGTACATTAATCAGTGCTTCTACAACGGTTTTCTGGCTTAGATGCACTGAAATAATCACAATTCCTCACACACTGCAGGAAATTGCTATTTATATCGCAACTACGCCACCTCCATGCCATGTGGACAGCGGAATGGGCCAGCATTCTGTGCCTGGACACTTTCTAAAAGCCTGCGGACATTTACCGCTGAATCTTCTAAGGCTTTTAAGCAAAACTACGTCAGTTTTGACCAGGCATAGTTTTGTTCACCAGCGAAGGTGCCCCATGTGGCTTTAACATACGCCAGTGCCCAGAGCATGATATGATGGTGTATTCTAGATCTCCCCCTTGGTATTTTATCATGGGCCAATCAACTGGCTGCTTTATCAGGAACACAAAACAATTATTTACATAAATGTAGTTAGCAACATAATACATACAAATTTTGGAACATTATTTGTCATATTGCAATGAAATGGATGTGACATAATCAGTTGTTATATGTATTTAGAATTTATATAGAATATTCTTCATGTTTGTATATAGACTATTTGATAATAATATTAAAATATTTCAATTCTCCCAGATACATAGCTGTCTTCTTCGAAACTCTCAGACATTGGCGGTCTCTGACCAAAGAGCACTACGGCTACAACAGGGTGTGACAAGTAGCGCAGAACAGGTGCATTATGCTTGCTTTCAGCTTAATCCTGTGTGCTTAACATGTTATATGTTCTTGACTGTTATCTGTATTTGCTTCTTGAACCAATAGATGCTACATACACTCTCCATGCTGATACATGATCACATTAATGCTTTGCGATCCTGTGAACTGGAAACTGTACAAGAAGACATCATATGCGCGAGACAGCTCCTCAGAGACGCCAAGAACTGTCGAGCTGTGAGTGTCTCATTTACAGGTTACACTTCATATTGTATGGACATGAAGACGTGTGACATGTCAATTCACAGTAAAATAATGAGAAGACATTTTGAATATCAAGATATATAACAAGATTGTGTTAACGGTAATGTTTTTATACTAGGGGGAAATTGTACTTTAAAATAATTAGTGAAAGGCAGATATGGTTAGTTTAATATCACAGACGCAGTAGATGTGACCTTTATCAAATATGCATGGGTAGCCTGTTTTACATATTTTTCTTACCAAGTCAGCATTCCATAATAAAGAGCAGGAAATTACTGCAAAAAGCAGGTGTTTAATGACTTGAAAAAGAACATTTTTATTTACAGCTTTACAAAACTTATTTTTTTTTATAAAACTCTACACCTGCTCTATCCAAAATGCATTTAAATATTTAGCTTTTTCCCTTCTCAAATGATATGCCCTCATGACAGCTGCAGTTCCCATAGCTTTACTGAATAGAAAACTTCATATGTTCTGCATACAGGATTCTACAACAATGAACTACCGTATATAAAGTGCTGAAAGGGCTTGGGTAGAACCCATGAACCAATGTTTTGATTACCCATAAAAATCCTGGGTGCTTTATACTTGTCAAGGCAAAGCTGGGAAAGACATCAGGCCTCCTGCCATGCTGTCATCCATGGAACCATTAACACTGGGGGCTGGCTCCGAGCAACATTCACAGACTGGATGAAAGGAATTAATTTCTTATTTCCCCACACTTAAGTAACCAAGCACTCATAATTTATTATATACCATTTATTGCACAGTGGAGTCGCCATAAAAAGTATGGAAAAATCCAAAGTCCTTTGAGATTCTGGGAATGCGAAAGAGCAGCAATTGGATTTCAACTGGTCATTTTCTTTTGTACCTTGAGCGATATGTTGACATCAGCGATACAGTACCTGGAAACTGGCTCCTTCCCATATAGTCATGACACAGCTGTCAGCTGAACGAGGAGACAGTTTTCTTGTATGTATAGCCAATATAAGGAAGTGTGACGTTCTTGACCCCTTAAGAGTACCAATATACCTCCTACATGGACCAGATCAGGACGTCTGATGAATTCTAACTTATCAATGGTAGATCATAGTACTATTGTTACAGTGCCATCAGACGCGTCTGGAGCACTAGTATCTTTGAACATAACCCACTATCTATGCTCCCATTGAGAGTTCAACATATCTCCTCATCCAAGGCCTGCAGAATAGATTGAGATCCAGGTGTGCATTCACCTCAATCTCAAAAATGTATTTGGCATCTAGCAAGGGTGGCCCATAATTCCATAAGTGACATATGAAGTTATTGGCCATATACCCTTTGAAGTTCTGGAAGGAATTCTCAGTGCCGATGAGTCTGCTCAAAGTGTGCAGTGCCTTGTAACCCCCAATGAGTTATTTACCCTACACAACTTCTATTGAGGATAAGGCTGGGAGAGGTGGGGGATAGTTGTGACCTGTGTAATGCACTGATATACAAGAATAGACCTTACATATTATGTTCATTTCTAGGCTTTATTGTAAAATTTTCTTCACAGATTATTATGCAAATGCTCTTCCTTCCTTTAGTTATTACCACGTCTTCTGGAAGCAGGCAGCTGGCTGTCTCCTTCTGGCCCTGCTCAGAGACTTCTTGAGACAGTCTCATATGAACTTTCTCGGGCAGTGGACAGGGAATTGCAGGTAATTAGTTTAATGAGATCTGTTTCCTTGATGTTAGTTTCATCTTGAATGTATAGTGCCAACACTTGCATTAGTATTTGTCCCCAATGGGATTATCTAACATTCTTGTATCAAACATGTTAGACAAGATGAATACTAAGCCTGTTAACCTATTGGTAAGTTTTAGAATATACCAAAGCTTTCAATATGCTTCAAGATGCCAACATCACATATCAAAGTTAAAAGAAACCAAATGAAATAGCAAATAAGCAGGTGCACACAATCTGTTGATCTTGGTTCAAGAGACCCTTTAGTGATACTCCATATCAGGTGGTTTGGGTGGCTGGCACAGTTCTACACCAGGTCCAACCTGGCATAGAAATGCGCTATAGCCTGCATTGGCCCACTTCGCTGCCCCCTCCCTGCCCAAGTGGTGTAGAGGTGGAATGAGTCGCAGGTCTCTACATCGGGAATTGCCACTAAGTCATGGCTTCTATGCCAGTATGGTGCAAAGGTCACAGCAGTCTGGTGCAAAAAGTAAGTTGGTTGACTTTATTTTCTACCAGATTGACCAAAAGCAATAACTTTACTTCATTTGTATTAATTTCCATATTCATCCATATATTCTGAATCTTTTAACTATAGATTCTATGGGTCTGAAACTAAGTCCAGTACTTGCTCATCTATGGGGGTCAGTCTCTCCGGAGTGTAGGGCTTAGTATGAACTAAAGGATCACTGGATCAACAAATTGCTATTAACAAATGTACATTTTGTGTGCTAGCCATTATTTCAACAACTGGCACACATCCCCATATCTTTCTATGAGCTCAAACACATGGTCGTACTGTGAAATAGTGTTGTTTCTTATCTACTCACACTCTAAATCATCAAAATGATAAACCAGGGATACTCATAAACCTAAGCACCATGGCTGTTGCAATCTTTTTATATTTGTTATTCATGGCCTCCTTCCTTTGTAATTCAACATTATGCTAATAAGTCAGAAGGGCTCTGGTGGTGTTATCAGAGCCCCGCCGTGCCGTAGCTGCAAAAGCAGTGAAAAAGCACTTCCATTTACCACTCTCTGATCACTGCTGCTGAGATAACAGCAGGAAGTGGGAGGGTAATAGGGATAAGTGCAGAGGGAGCAGGGTGGAGGGTGAGTGAAACATCTTGTGTAGCTACAGCACAGAGCGCTTCTGGTAACACCCTGAGAACCCCTCCCGCTCATTAGCATAATCTTGGAAGTTTAAAAGGAAGGATGCCATGGATAACACATATAAAAAGATTACTACAGTCACGGTGCCTGGATCTATGAGTAAGTGTCTCTGGTTTATCATGATGGATTTTGATGGTAGATTTCCAATAAAAGTGTTAACATTTTGCAAAAGTACTTTTATAGTGTAACTAAACCTTTGAAGCTGTTTTTTATTTAAAAAAAATCTGGTGATAATGGTAAACTTTTTAATATACTTCAAAAAGTAAAGCAGCTTTTCTGTGCCTTCCTCCTGCAGTGAGCAGTGTATCTGAAATGCCTCCTAAGCATTATATTATAATTCAGCTATGTAAGGGGATTAGACCATCCACTGTAAATACTCTGCATCAAGATTTTCTACTGCACAGTCTGTCTTAGCAGAATAGAGTAGTTTTTGTTGATTAGAATCAGTTTTGATAATTTTTTTTTACTTACTTAGAACATTGCAGACACAATGTGGGAGGCTACTCAGGATCTTTTCCCTGGAGCAGCACGAGATGCACAGCGTGGAGGAGCAATGCTCTGCAGACTGCGAGAACAGCATGGGCTCAGTCCCCCCCATATCCGCGATATGTTGAGGCAGGTGGGGAGTGAAATACATAACAAACTGAGGTAGGTGACTGAGAGAACTGACTGGAAGGGGAGATCAAAGAAAAACATACATGTGATTTAGAAAAACTGTCCTAAATACAGAAACTGTAAGAATTTAAGGGATAAACATTATACTTTACTAGCAGGATAGAATTTGTTTCAAAGATTACACATACTGTAAGTGATTATACCATACCTACCGTCTGTTGAAAGTTGAAAGAGTAACAAAATAATATGCCCCCATTTATAAGGCACTGATCTCGATATTGCTCTCTTTCATGTTAAGTACTCCATAAGAAAATCATCTCTCCTGGTTCCCCCACAGAAGCCCCTCTGCCTTCACTACCACTCCAGGTGCAATGATGTCATCACATAGCGTCTGTCCGCCTATGCCACGTACAGCAATTTAGACTCAATGGTGGAGTGGGAAGCCGACAGCTCTCTGCTTTTCCATTACATTCAACTTTGTTGAACCCTGGGGTATACCCAGGGGCGTAAATTGAGGGGTTGCAGATAGTACGGTCGCAACCGGGCCAAAGTAGCTTAGGGGGCCCATAAAGTGTCACTTTATCATATGAGAAAACTAGTACTATAAACAAAACATCAAAGTCGGAGGCACAGACTTTGCACTGGGGACCATGAACTTCAAGTTACGCCACTGGGTATATCTCCCGTAAATATGAAAATTTGCAACTGCCCCACTAAATCGGGGATGGTTTAGAAGTATTTAACTAATAGTTCATTTTTTAAAAATTAACTGAAAATTTTTCTAAATAGCCCATTCCTTTTTCGCAAAAAATCCATAAGTTTACTTAAATCCATAAGTTTACTTATAAATAGGCATTAAAAAAAAATCTCTGCCTTAGTACTGCCTTGGACATTATGCAGTGCAGTTGAAACTTGAGTAAGGCCCCTGTGTGGCGTATAAATTTTATTCTAATTAAATTTGTTCCCTTTTTGTATGAGATGCTGTTAGCAGATTTATTTTTTTTCTTCTATTCTAAAGAGAAGATTCTCTCTGGAATATAATATTACAGTTCATTGAATTAAACATTTTGGACTCTTTTTACCCGTGATGAAGCCTACTTGGTAGGCAATACGCGTCGGACATGAACCAGGACTAGTAATATGTTACCTTATTCCCTTAGCGTGCATTTGTATATCTTTTTTCTACAACATCAATTGCAGCACTGGGCACTTTACCATGTATCCCCTAGTGTTGCTACTGATACTTGTATGAATTTGTAAACTATTTCTTTATTTACTGGGTTATGCATCATGAGATATATTGATATCCAGTGTAGTCTATACAGCCTACTGCTATTTGTTTATCAAGGCACACTATGCGGCAGATTTACTTACCCGGTCCATTCGCGATCCAGCGGCACGTTCTCTGCCCTGGATTCGGGTCCGGCCGTGGTGCTGTTGCGCTGAAAAGCATCGGAATGCGCTGGAGTTCACCGGCTCGGGCTGAGTGAAGGTAAGTGCAAGCTCCGCGACAGATTTTTTGTTTTAAATGCGGCGGTTTTTCCGAATCCGTCGGGTTTTTGTTTGGCCACGCCCCCCGATTTCCGTCGCGTGCATGCCACAATCCGATCGCATGCCCCAAAATCCCGGGGCAATTCAGGGGAAATCGGCGCAAATCGGAAATATTCGGGTAACACGCCGAGAAAAAGGGGAATCGGGCCCTTAGTAAATGACCCCCTATATAACATCTTTGCCCAGTCAATCTTGCATTCATGTCTGTATATGTTTTGAAGTCCCATTTTGGACTTTTTTTTAATGGTTTTTATTTACTTTTGTGATCAATAATAAAATCTACCATATATACTCAGGTATAAGCCTAGTTTTTCTGCACAAATAATCTGCTGAAACCCCAAACTTGGCTTATACTTGAGTAAAAAAAATTATATCAAAACTCACCTTTCTGGCTTCTCCCTCTGCTGGCTATAGGCTGGGGCAGGCTATATACTGGGGCAGGGGGCTGGCTATATACTGGGGGATATTATTAGGGGCAGGCTATATACTGGGGGTAAAATTAGGGGCCTCAGGTTATACTTGAGTCGGCTTATACTCGAGTATATACGTAATGTCTTTATTGGATATATGCATCCTCCTTTCCTTTTTTTCATAAGTGAAGTATTTAACTAATAGTTCATTTAAAAAAAAAATATTTTAAATAGCCCAATTCCTTCTCATTGCAACTTTTGTTCCGGAATCCATAAGTTTACTTATAAATAGGCATTTTAGAAAATCAGTCATTACTGCCTTGGACATTATGCAGTGCAGTTGAAATTTGAGTGTGTGAAATCCCTGTGTGGCGTATAAATTTGATTCTAATTAAATTTGTTCCCTTTTTGTATGAGATGCTGTTAGCAGTTTTATTTTTTTCTTCTATTCTAAAGAGAAGATTCTCTCTGGAATATATTATTAAATTTCATTGAATTAAACATTTTGGACTGAGTTAAAGAAAATAAAGGAAGCAATATCTGCTCATTTTTGTTGCTTATTGGAGCCTCGGTGGTTTCTACTCAATTCCTTCTATTCCCAATGACTGAATTGAGCATTACATGTATGCCAGGATGGTACCAGGTCTAAACCCCATGAGTAACTGTTTTAGTATTCAAACAGAAGCATGCTACAGCAGGATGGGGGCTGTGCAGTAGTACAGTAAAGAAATCTCACACACCAGTTCTCTGAATCCAGCTACAATCATGGAATAGACATGCATTTCTCACAGTCGTGCTGTCACTAAAATCACATACAAATGTATGGCCGCACAAATCTCCAGAGCCAATACCTAATACTGTCTATAGCTTTGTATGGCCAACGCTGCTGAAAGATTCACTTTAAATGTGTTTCCTGTCGTAGAAACTTATACAATACAATATGCACCACTGTTTGCCCTAAATGTAACCTCCCCCGTCCCCAACTCTGGCACATATCACCCATAGAAGCATAAGAAGACAGAACAAGAACTACAGAAAATTGTGTTTTATTGTTAAATTATGTCTATGCTGTAATTCCAGGGCTGGACAACTCTCCCTCATGACACGCCTTAGTAATTCTGTTTTGGAGCAAGTTCTACAGGAAATGCAAAGGACACATAGAAAGCTGGTAAATATACATAATAAGAAGTCCATAATTGGATAGGATAGCATAACCCGCAACTAAAATGTCAGCATTTTATAATTGGTCGGTCATAGTTTAAGTAAAAATACATTTTCAGAACTCACGGGTGGCCTTTCTATTGTGGATTTTGACTGACATGCCGAATATTTCTCGTGCAATCCACGTAAATTCTGCTTAGAATAGGGGAATTGTCTTCTTTTCAGTACCCAAACAAATTTGCTTGCTAAAAAAGGCCCAATATTTTACAATCGATGGGAGAGGGATTTTCGCATGAATTTATGGATTTTCTATGTGAACTAGCACATACAGTGGGTAGGGAAAGTATTTAGACCCATTTAAATCTTTCACTCTTTGTTTCATTGCAGCCAATTGGTAAGTTCATTTTAGCTCAGTAATATACACTCTGCACCCTATCTTGACAGAAAAAAAACAGAAATGTAGATATTTTGCTAAGTTATTAAACAAGAAAAGCTGAAATATCACATGTCAGAAGTATTCAGACCCTTTGCTGTTACATTCATATTTAACGCACATGCTGTCCATTTTCTTCTGATCCTCCTTAATACGGTTCTACTGCTTCATTGGAGTCCAGCTGTGTTTATTTAAACTGTTTGGACTTGATAAGCAAGGCAGACACATGTCTATATAAGACTGCACAGCTCACAGTGCATGTCAGAACACATGGGAATCATGAGGTCTAAGGAACTGCCAAAGGAGCTCAGAAACAGGATTCTGGCAAGGCACAGATCTGGCCAAGGTTACAAAAGAGGGGTTGGGGCATTGTTCAGCTGCAGGGACATGACAACTGGTTGCAATTGAAGAAAAGATGAATGCAGACAAGTACAGAGATAACCTGGATGGAAACCTCTTCCACAATGCTCTGGACCTCAGACTGGGCCAAAGGTTCACTTTCCAACAAGACAATGACCCTAAGCACACAGATAAAATAACAGTGGCTTCAGACCAACTAAACACAGAGAGACTTGAAATGGCCTCTACGAACATTCACCACCCAACCTAATGGAACTGGAGAGGATCTGCAAGGAAGAATGGCAGAGGATTCCCAAATTCTTGTTTAATAAAGTAGAAAAAATATCTACATTTCTGTTCTTTTATCTGTAAAGATGGTGTGCAGAGTGTACATAAATGAACAAAAACAGAGCGTTTTTAATTTTACCAATTGGCTGCAATGAAACAAAGAGTGAATACATTCCATACCTACTGTACTGTACTTTACTTCTTGCTAAACTACTGAATGTAAGTAGAAGAGAGATGACATGGAGTATGACTGCAAGATTAGACTACACAAAGTGTAGTCTGACCAAAGAGACACATAAATACAGTATACAATAAATAGCAGGAATAGCACATTATAGGGGAGATTTATCATTAGGCAGGATTTTGAGCAGTTGTCTATGTGTTAGACTGGCAGGTTTCCAACTGTAGGATTTATAGTCTGGTGTATGTGCAGTGTTAAATGCCTTCTGATATGTGTTCTCTATGAGAATAGACTGCACCAGTCGCACATATGTTTAACATCTGCTCAATTTCTGCCGTTTTGCGATGTTTTTGCACAGGAAATTCTCAGATACCTCAAACATAAAATTGAGGAAAAACTTTAAAATTGAGCAAAAACTGTAGGAGCAATGGACCCACATAACCACCTCCTGTGTGGTGTACTTTTGTGATTACATTTGCGTTCTTTTGAAAATTCTCAGTTGATAAATGTAGTGTTGCATGGCGTTGCACACTCTGTGATGTATTTTTTCCGACATTGTGTGACTTTAGATTTGTGTTTTTTTCTCGCTAAAAAACCCAGCATAAAATGATGTTTGCACAAAAATTTGCAACAATTATACCCAAGAAGCTACATAGGACTAATGATAAATCTCCCCTATATGTGCATGACTTACTGCAAAGTTGCAAATACTGAGGTAGTATAGAAACATGACCATGCTCATTGTATTTGCCATATTATGGTCTTTATTGTTTCTTATCTTTCCTCATGTGAGAAAGCAAGATGCATTATACGTTTAATGTCTATTATCTCTATCATCCATTATCCAATGTTAGTGCTATAGACACTAACTTCATTTCACAATAGTAAATTACATGTATGTTTATTTCATAAACCTGGCAGGCCCGTCATAGATCTCAGCTGCAGGCTCTTATGGAGGAAGAGCAAAGGATTTTGGGATATCTCCCACAGACACCACCCAGGAATAAACAGGAGACACATGAAGGAGAGATGTATTCCAGCATTGTAAGTCACAGGGACTTGTTTGATATGTCATAGGTTTGTATGACACGGGGTCATTTATTTTTTGTTTAATACAGTGTATTTGTTGGTGGTCTATATATACCTCCCCACTTTTGGAAATGTTAAAGAGGGACAGAAGCTGCATAAAATTTGTTGCCATATTTTACTTACCCAAACTTTCCTCTACTGCCTGGAGGAGCCATGGGTCATGTAGCGCTCAGCAATTTCCGTCAGCTCCATAGAGATTAATAGAGTAGAACGATCATGAGTGGCCGTCTGCTCCATTACTCTTATGGAGCGACAAGGGGTCGGTTGGAGCTGTCTGTTTCCTGCTCCATCCGTAGTATCAAAACCCTTATCGGGTAGAGGTGCCCAGTATTAAACACACACAATCAACTTTTAAAAGGGTTGTCCAACTGTTTTCAAAATTCTGCAGATGGGCTGCGGAGGATTTAAAAAAACAAAGCTGCACTCACACTCCCGGTGTCCCGCACCGCCGTCGCTCAGGAAGCTGCGCTGAGTTATCGGTGGCTATCTCCATATCTCAGCGCATTATACAGTGCTGGGAATGGGGACAGGTGGGCGTGGCCGGTCAGAAGCTGAATTCAGCGCAGCGCGGCCTGGAGAGATGGCGGCGTGGGACAGCAGGAGCGATGGAGGTGAGTACAGCTTTGTTTTTTAAAAATCCCTCCCCAGCCTGTCTGCAGGATTTTGTAAACAGTCAGACAACCCCTTTAATAACCTATCCCTTAGATAGTTTACTAATAGTATAGGGTCAGAAAACTGCTCCTAATAAAGAACATTATTCCCTGATGTCATATGCTTCGATAATTTAGAAGTGAACAGGTGAACTGAAAAAGTATCAAAATACAAATCAAGTTGATGATATATTTGGTTCAGAACAGGTAGAAATACACCTGTATATTTTTAGCCCCTTGCCCTTGTAACTGTATTAGAGCAAAAATCAAAGGGTCACTTTTATTTGCATGATGAGATCTAACCACCTCAAATTACTGGTATAATACTGATCTTATATTCATTGATGTATTCTGTCTACAGGATACCATGGTAATAAAGAAACGTCTTCAAGGCAGGAAAATCCGTCCGGTGTCTGCGTTTATCAGTGAGATCTCTCATACTTTCTATTTTCTCAAGTTCATGCACAACTTCAACTTTTTCTTCTTCATTCTGTATGCTTTGTGGAAAACATCCCTTAACTTTTCTCTTATGGCTTCAAACAACGTATTAACGTATAACATATTATAATATAATAATATTAACTGGATCCATATGCCCCTCATTTGGTAGGTGTGAGTGAGCAGGAATTAAGCCCCAAGGCCCTAGATTTGGGTTCCCCTGGCTCCCGTGAACTCAGTTCTCCACCCGCGCTCTCCTCATCTGCTAGCAGTCAGCTCTCTCGCTCTCTAAGCGTATCTCTAGAAGGTCTTTCTGAACTACCCACAGAAGGGAGTAAGCTGCAGCACCAGACCCGGGACAGGCCGAAACAACAGTCACGCAGAGCACCGGGAGGAGGCAAGGTGAGTATGATGATAAATTTACCTTCATTTTATTGGCTAATTATTAATAGGGTACATGACTATTTTTATTCATTTCTGAGGCTCGAGGTCCTGCATCTGACTCAGAACGCCCTGATCCTGTTATAGATGAAGGTCTGGATGAATTTTTCCATCGGACAGTATTAACACAATCAAATAGGTATGATTAACTTTACACAAATTACACAAACAAATGTAACTATCTTATCATGTAATGAAACTTTAACCATTATGTGTTCATCAGTGTATCTTCAGCTGCACAAAGTGATACAGATGCCCCACCCAAAAGAAGGCGTAGGAGCTTGTTCCATTTCCGCAGAAGTCGGACCCCAAAGAGAGAAAGAGACAGAGGGAGAGCTGTGCCTCCACCTTCTCCTGGTCCTGAACCTTCAGATCACATAAAACTGGAGAACTTTCCAATTACTAATGGAGCACCAGTCAGCAATGGTGCTGAACTACACAGTATGGGAGGAGTGAGGGGGTTGCCAGGCAGAGGGACACCAGTAAGTGGTCATTACAACATTAGTAAATAAAAGAACTAACAAAAAATTAGTGAACAATAACAGAAAGACCACACTGTGAAACAATGAAATATTGCTTTAATTTTTTTTGTTAGTCTTGTGAACAGCCACGGGAAGAAGTGCAGCCTGCAAGAGTACGAGGAGTTCCCCTTCCTGGAATGGATGGAGTTCGGGCATGGAAGGAGGTACGTGGATTAGACGCGGTTCCGTACCTGCCATTTGTAACTAATGTACTAAATGTACTGATTATAATATGGTAATTTGCTGCTGTTACACTGAAATGATGCACTTTGATTTCAGATGGAATCAGCAGGAGGAACTAATTGTCTACCAGATGACAGAAGACGTTCCTCTGGGGATGGGGGTAAGTATTTACTTAGTCTCATCTTATCTGACCCTTGGTTTTTCTATATCTTACATTCCACATGTTACACTTCATATCTCTGATCTTTCTATCTCATAAGCAATTCAATCCATGCTGGCTCTTTGTCTTTTTTCTGGTACTCTACTCAATTTCCCCCTATTATGTGTGCTTTCTATGTGTTTTCGGCTTTGTCCCTCGTATTCCCTACACCTTCCTGTCCCTTCTCTCTCTGTCTCTCGCTCTCTCTCTCTGTCTCTCAGAGGAGGGTGCTACGTTTGAGGACAGACAACCTTGTTTCTCCAATGGAGACAGAAACAATCAGAAGAATTTATCAAGAGAAGAGGTAATGCCACATTCATAGCTTTTAAGAACCAGACTCACTAGGGGATACCATAGTGAGAGTAAATATGTGAATAGATTTCGTATCACAGAAATAAGGACAGATAAGATAAAATAATATGAAGGCAATTCAATGTCGATTGACTGCTCCCTTTGAGAAATGCATTGAGAATCACACAATACATGGTGTAGGACATCATTGGCCCAGACAAAGGCTTAAAACCTTTGCAATGCCCAACATCACATTCATATTGTATAATGTTCTGAGAAAACTGAATATTTTAAAGACAGCCTATAAACACATTGCAGGATGAACTGTACAACACATTTATATGCTGGTTTTCGATGGTGAAAGTTGTGTGGTAATCTGTAAAAACCCAGTTCTGTGACTTTGTGTTATATATGTAGTAATATGTGTATAATTTACTTGGTAAGTTAAGCTTCTTTCTGTTGTTACATGAGTAGAACAATAGCGCTATAAAATTATTTATTTTACCACTTTATGAATATTGGTTGGTTTTAGGTTAAGAATTAAATTTTGTGTATGGTGTGGAAATGATTAAGGTGGTTTGAAGCATATATCTTATACATCCTTTCGGAATTGTTGATAGAGGAAACAGCAAAATGTACAAGGCTGTTAGCTGTAGATGTTGGCTTTAATGTCAGCCAATTGTAAAGCAGAGTCTTCTTTATTGCCCCACAGCTGCTAATCTTAATGCCCCTTACGACAATGACGTACTGGTAGAAATGAACCTAAGGATATGGTCTTTGCAGACCAACTCTATTTGTCCTGATATAACAGGGTAACATAGACTGTTTACACCCAATTCACCTTCCCCTCCCTTGTTTTTCCAGGGGGGTCTTACTGATTCCTGCCCCCCTTCGGCAGAACTGCGGCCAGTTGCTGCCCCGCGAGGTAGGAAAGTATCTTGTGGGGGGGGGCACGGCGAGACCGAATTTTCAGAAGAGACGAGGAAGGAACTCCCAGTGCCCAAACCACGAATCAGAGAACCTGGGAAAGAGGCGGCCCCCCCAGTGGGAGGTGGGAACTGCCCAGTGCTCAACTGCAAACACTTTACACCATACAGTACCCTCTCACTCACCACATAGACCCTAGGGTCTATATTTTCTAGCTGCATCTGTTTTCGCTTTTTCACATTTCTGTTTATAACTGCACGCTTTGTTCTATCTGATGTTCCTGATGTTTATTTCTCCATTCTGCATGTGTTTTTAATTCTAATGTTCTCAAACCATTCAGTTGACTCTTTACTGTTTGCTGTCAATAATCACTCCTCAGGTCCTTCTTGCCTCCTTCTGTCTATGATCCTCAGTTATATAACTCAATATACTCCTTTCTTTGTCATCAGATAATGTACCCCCAGTCCGACGGCCACCTCTAAAGCCACAACGCTCTCGAAGGATGCAGTCTTGTGACTCCGCTGATACAACAAATTCTGGTAAGAGAGATTTTTATGTAGTACATTATTCTGAAAATGTCAGTTCTGCAGCCACATGCATCATGTGCTGAAAAACGGGGACATAAATTGGTGGTGCAAAGGGTGCTTTTGCACCTGGACCTGACACCCTTAAGAGGTCTATGAGGTGTATCTAGCTCATACAAATAGACCAGTACAATAAACAATACATTATAGTTACAGAACCTGGTACAGATTTTGTATAGGGCCCAGCAGCTTTAAGTCAAACATCTGCTGAAGTTTTCTTTTAAACATAAAGTCTCCCCTTTCTGGTTAATATTGAATGTATAAACGTTCTGATTTGGAATGGTCATTAGTTGTTATTTTGTATTCTAGTGGCTGGCACCAATTTGACACTGCATACAAATGAACAAAAAATGTCTCAGACAGGTGATGCCTTGCACCGTGGAATGCGCCACACGGCCGGTAAGTCTTTAGGCCACAGGGGATAGAATAAACAGCAGTTTTGTGACCTGCTCAACATATGTGTGTAATATACCAAGAATACTTGAATGAGACAGACGATAGACAAAAAACAATGGGGGAGATCTGTTTACGCCAGAAAACTGGAGTAATCTGCACCTGAAATGCCCTTGGCCACGTTTACTGAAAGTTTTAGACCATTTTTACACTATTTTCCAAATCCACTGAAAAAGGGCGTGTCCACAGTATTGTTTATCCATGGCCTCATTGCTTCTTAAATCAACTTGATCAAATTTATTCTAATGAGCCTGAAGAGCCCCTGAGGTTGTTGCCAGAGCCCCTATGTGCTGCAGTTTGCCCCTGCTCCCTCAGCACTTCCCCCTCCCTCTGCCTGATATAATCTCACAATAGCAGTGGAAGTTTCTGCATACAGTGGAAGGGGGGGGGGGGGAGTGCTGCCGCACACTATAACACCCTGTGAAGCTAAAGCGCGGAGGGGTACTGCAAACACCCCCAAGAACGCTTCTGACTCATTAGCATAATTTTAAAAGTTGATATAAAAATTAAAGAGACAATGGGTAACAAATATAAGAAGATTACGCGGTTTCTGGATCTTAACTTTCACGGTGCCCCTTTTTAATCATACTTGATTTTGATGGTACATTTCCTCTAAGCTGTCCATAAAGGTGTTGTCCACTTTCAGAAAATAGATGTTATATGCTTATATTATAAGAATTTTCATTATTTTTTCTGTATCAATTCCTTGCGGTTTCCTTGATCTCTGCTTGCTGTCATTAAACTGGAAGCTTCATTGGTGATGTCACACAGGAGCACAGCTTGTTATATCTCAGACAGTAAGTAAAGCTTTAAAATGGGTCTTGCATGGGTCGACATCACATGACGATTCCTATCCATAGGAAGTACACAGTGAAGCTTCCTGTTGAATGACATTCATCAAAGACCTAGAAAACAGTGTGGAATTCATACAGAAAGGATATTGGAAAATTGTAAAACTTTTCATTATACATACAATATCAGTTATTGCCTGAAAGTGAACAACCCCTCTAAACTAAAACAAAAGTGGACAGAAGGCCCAATTATGGACCATCCATAAAAGTAAAAAAAATATGGCTTATTGTGCTATTCTATTTTTACTATCAATAGCGGAAATATGAACCTTCCAAATGCATGCAAATTCATACACAATCATGGTTAATAAATCCAGGCATTCTGTACAGGCAGTCCCCGGGTTACATACAAGATAGGGTCTGTAGGTTTGTTCTTAAGTTGAATTTGTATGTAAGTCGGAACTGTATATTTTATCATTGTAATCCCAGCCAGAACTTTTTTGGTCTCTGCGACAATTGGATTTTAAAAATGTTGGGTTGTCATAAGAATCAATATTAACACTAAAGCTTCATTACAGATACATTTGATAACAGCTAATCATTGTAGTCTAGGACTAAGGTACAATAAATTACCAATATCCAGAGGTCCGCTTGTAACTAGGGGTCGTATGTAAGTCGAGTGTTCTTAAGTAGGGGACTGCCTGTACTTAGATTTACATATCTAAAGCTAAAAATGTAATTTACTCTAAAGTGAAAGATGGTTAGGAACAGGAGAGTTACATCTGGAAAACATATAAAGCGTCCTACCCAATGCTGTTTTTACTTGTGGGTGGGTTGGGAGATTACTTTTCACAGAATTTCTTTACATTTTGGGATGAAAAATTTAATAGCAATTACTTTTAGTCACATCAATACACTATAAGCTCGTATCTTCTTTGGCACACTCATTGTTTTATTCTCAGATGTTTTGACACAATGTCCCGGATTTTTCAGGTGCAATTTGCCTTACTCTTGTGCACTATATTAATATATATATATATACGGTAATATATTGTTGCTAAGTCCTTTTGAGTTGACCCTATAAACGTTCTATCTTCAGAATGTGTCATCTGCTGGTCTTCATGATTCTTAATTAAATAATTGTGATTTGAGTGATAATATCTATAATCTTATTACTATTTTACCATCTTCCTTATGTCTGTTTTCTATGTTTTGTAATAGAAGCCAAAGAGAGAGATGCTAAGGGTCTGCCAACGTCTGCTTGACTCTGATCATCTGGAAAACTTGAAATGTGACTTACTGGAAATCTGCCTGTGAATACACCACATACAGTCTGCTCAACCTGAAAAAGGGTTGCACTGAGAGGCCTATAATAAATGATTGTGCATTTTCAGCACCTAATAAAATGGTAAACCTTGGAGACTGTTTCCTTTATGTGTTAATTTGTATAAATTTAACTTACTAAATTTACAAGGGATGCTAGAGCTTTTTGGTTCGTTATATGGATTACTACCATGCTATGTGGTAACTAGAGATGAGCGAGCACTAAAATGCCCGGGTGCTCGTTATTCGAGACAAACTTTTCCAGATGCTCGAGTGCTCGTCTCGAATAACGAGCCCGATTGAAGTCAATGGGAGACCCGAGCATTTTTTAAATAAAACTGAACAGTAAAAGAACAGTGAAAAAAAAAAATTTTCAGATGTTTGCAGATGTTTTACTTGTAAGAACACATTGAAATAACACTATTCTTCACTTTGCAGGTGTTCGCGCGTGTCTCCCGCTAAGTTAGGAGATGTGCACGAACATCTGGAATGTGAAGAATATTGTTCTTTCAATGTGTTCTGCACTTAAATGGTCCTGTATTCACTGTTTTTAATGTTTTAATTCTATTCTTCACATTGCAGGTGTGCGCGCATATCTCCTGATAGGTTCGGAGATACGCGCGCACAGCTGCAAAGTGAAGAATAGAATTAAAACATTAAAAACAGTGAATACAGGACCATTTAAGTGCCGAACACATTGAAAGAACAATATTCTTCACATTCCAGATGTTCCGAACATCTCCGAACCTAGCGGGAGACACGCGCAAACACCTGGAAAGTGAAGAATAGTGTTATTTCAATGTGTTCTTACAAGTAAAACATCTGCAAACATGTGTAATATTTTTTTTTACAATAAAAATACTTTTATTCAATTTATTTTATTAATTTACTGCTCGATCTCGAGCCGGCGAGATACTCGTCCGAGTATGCTAATACTCGACCGAGCAGTATACTCGGACGAGTATACTCGCTCATCTCTAGTGGTAACCCCTTGGAGCATGCACTGTGGTTAGATATTGCTAAAAGTAGTTCAGGAGTTACAGTATCAAAGTAATGGTTATGTAATAGCCAGCAGGGCAGTCAACTTGCTATGGCACCAACATTTTGGCAATGCAAGGGTACACTGTGATAGCGGACAGTGCTCATATCTGTCAACATAGTGAGTATTGTGAACAGTGGCTCTTAATAATTTACACTCGAGTAGTGATACACTTCCATAGTATTATAGGGATAGGTATATAAGGATAGTATTATAGCGACAATGCATGTCCAAAACAAAAATAAAAGTTGTTTCCTTTCCCCAAAAAACTCAAAGCACCCATCTTAAAGGAGTTTGAGCATGAAAGAAAGTTCTCAAATGTTGACCCCTTAGTGATGTTTACACAAAAACCAGCTTTTTTGCCCTCTTACTTTACAATTTTATGCAGTTTTATTGATATTGTAGCTCCTGTAACTTAGTGTTTGTCAGTGTAAAATTTCAGGGTGTGGGCGAAGACTCCGTAAGCCGACTCATTATAGTCCCTCTACTGCCGTGAGATGCTGTGTGCTGACAATGTGGTTAGATTTTCAGGGCCCAGGTTCATCTACACTTTCATTTGGGTTCAAGTTCCAGGGTCAACATCTACAAAGAGTTTGTATGTTCTCTTTGTGTTTGCGTGGGTTTCCTCTGCTTTCAACCCACACTCAAAAACATACTGGCAGGTTGATTAGACTGTGAGCCCCATTGGTGACCGGGACCGATTTGGCAAGCTCTGTGCAGCGCTGCGTAATCTGTGTGAGCTATATAAATAAAGGAATTATTATTATGAGATGGGTATAACACACAATGACAGCAACTATCCTCAAGATTCCATGAACCTCAAAGTATTTTTTTTGTGTACTGACACTGTGGCTCTATAGGTTAAATGAACAACAAAAAGCGCAGGGGAGATCCTGCAGAATTGTGAGATCATGGGTAATACAAGCACTTACTGTAAAGCCTCTTGCACGCTAAAGTGAGGGGGACTGATATTCAGTTGCACAATTAGACAGATGACGTCATTCATTGGAGACATTTTCTTTCATCTTAAAAATCGCCATGTCAGTTTCAACAACAACAACTCGTCTCTGTACATTTTGCAAAACAAACATGTACAGGTTCTGCACTTCCTCCATATATAGTACAGTAGCAAATATAATTATAGTGCCCCTCAGTAATCTATAGTCAAAGTGATCTCCTTTATACAACATTCACAATGTTCCCTATTAGCCTGCAGTCACAGTGCCCCTTTTAGACATCAGTCACAAAGCTTACTCTCACAGAAACACCAGTTTAGCCACCAGTCATATATCCTCCCTTTAAGCAATTAGTGACAGTCCCCCCCTTTAGCCACCAGACACCCCCCCCCCCCCCCGTCAGCCACCATTTATAGAGCCTCCCTATGACTCTCTATATAGAGCATTAATAAAATCATGAAACACAGCATAATAGGGAGAGAGCTGGCTTTTTATAGTAGCACAAGAAGGATATGACATATTAGACGCTAAGCTGCCATATTCATCTAAAAATTGTGATGTTTCCACTGGGTATTTAGCCATTACACTTTTTTTTAAGGTAAGTGCAGTATGAAAATGGTTCCTTTCCCCTTGATTAATTCCTTAAAGAACATCTACCATTAGATTTCATGATGGAAGATGCCCCAAACTTACTTGCCTATCCCATCTGTCCGGGGGTGATCTCGCTTTTATGAAATCTTTGGACATTGGCGTTCTTCTAAAAAAAGACTTTATAAAGATATTCAAATGAGCTGGAAGAGTTCAGGGCTCAGAGCTACAAGGAGTAGATTTTCAATGGCAGCAAGAGCTTGACTTCAGTGTTAAATTCTCTGCCTCCCTGATTTAATACATCCAACTTACATCTCACTTTAATGTTGATTTTCTGGATGATTCAACCAAGCTGGGCCATGAAAGAAACATGATGTAGAAGCTGCTCAACAGCTTGTCAACATACTGGTAGTGGTTTATTAGGCTTATTTCTGATGACAGGTTCCCTGTAACACTCGCGATCAGAGACAGCTCCTATTGCTCGTGTTAGAGCACGGTGTCAGCTGAAACCCACTGCTTCTGGTGCCGGCTATGCTCGTGAGCTGATGCCAGAAACTGGACATGATAGCACAACCCTGTGCCAGAAGTCATCCAGCAAGGACATACAGGCGGTCCCCTACTTAAGAATACCCAACTTACAGACAACCCCTAGTTACAAACGGACCTCTGGATGTTGGTAATTTACTGTACTTTAGTCCTAGGCTACAATAAACAGCTGTAACAGTTATCACAGGTGTCTGTAATGAAGCTTTATTGTTAATCCTGGTTCTTATGACACCCCCAAAATTTTTAAAATCCAATTGTCACAGAGACCAAAAAAATTCTGTCTGCGGTTACAATAATAAAATATACAGTTCCAACGTACATACAAATTCAATGTAAGAACAAACCGGCAGAACCGATCTTGTTCGTAACCCGGGGACTGACTGTACTGTTACATCCTGCAGCGCGAAGGGGTTAAATCATCCCGTTCTATCAAAATATAAAAAAGATTATTAGCAGCTGTGATGAAAATATAGGAAAATGAATGTACCTGGGGGAGGGAGCATTATTTTCATCAGTACAAGTACCAGTTATCCAGCCTCATCTCGAATAGCTTAATTGAGTCTCAAAGCATTTATTGAGACGTTCTGACATCGGCTGTTTCAAAAGGTTTTTCCTCCACTTTCAGACAAAGGGTCATATAAATCCCAAACCAATATAAATATCTCTAAATGGGAGCATAAAAAATTGGTCATGTCTGGTATTAATGGGATCCAGGTATTGATACGGATCCTATGAGCCCAGAACCCTGACTGTAGGGCTTCTGATTGAGAAGCTCGAACTCCTCCAAAGTCCTGGATCTGATTTCAGGTAGGAGGGTCCCTAGTGCCTACAGGTGCGAAGGGGTGTGTCTGTACCTATTATAATCAGCGCACCACCACTTGTGCCCATTGTCTTTGTATGGGGGAATCTTCAACATCATCAAACACAGGAAGGATCTTAAAATCTGGGCTGATAAGGTTCAGCATTGAGGGTTGTGAGCCAGTGTTGTGCCATATCCGGACAGCCCTAACTCACTTCCTGCATCTCTCAGAACCCGTGCGTTCAGAAAGTGTCTATAAAAACAATAATTAAATGACCATGCGTACCCCTGAGGGTGCAGTCAGACGTTGCAGTTACAACTGCATCGCAATCAATTTTGAGGTGGTTTTAGGTGCAGTTTTGTTAATTTCTGGCACCGGCCCGCTCATTACTGCTGCGACATCTATCAAGACCTTCTATTTGAACTGTGAGCTGCAGAAACATGTCATCAGCCAGCAAAGGGAGAGGAAGAAAAAAAAGTCTCATACGTATGTGATTTTTTTAAGGCCCGAAGAATAAGGGGGATGTGTGTTCTCAGCCACCATTCTTGCCACCTCAGCCCCAACAGACAAGCAGTCCCATATAACATATCTTGTCACCTCAGCACCTGCTAGACATGTAGTCCCATGCAACATACAGCTCTTACCACCTCAGCCTCCACCACACATGTAACATACATCTCTTACCACCTCAGCCCCCACCACATGTGCAGTCCCATGTAACATACATCTCTTACCACCTGCTAGACATGTAGTTCCATGCAACATACATCTCTTACCACCTCAGCCTCCACCACACGTGCAGTACTATGTAACATTTTTCTCTTCCTCACCAGGCATGCAGTTCCATGTGACATATATCTCTTGTCACCTCAGTCCCTACCATTAATACAGTCCCATGTAACATACACATATTGCCACCTCTGCCCCCATGAGACTTGCAGTCCCATTTAACATACAACTCTTGCAACTTCTGCCCCCACCAGACATGCAGTCCCATGTAACATCCCTTTCCACCTCAGCACTCACACATCTAGTCTTATGTACTTGAGCCCCTGCCAGAGGTGTAGTCCCTCTTATCACCTCAGCTCAAAGCATACCCACAGTCCTATGTAACATACATTTCAATATACAGTCCAATATAATGAACATACATCATCCCTACAAATACAGCTCCCCTGACATTTCTTCAATCCTATAGCATCTCCTCCATGTGTACACAGACAGATGCTTCTCCTTCACAGTCACGTGTAGCAGACATCACAGCCTATGCTTCTAGCAGTCAGTGTACACAGTCCACCACGCCCCCTACTACGGAAGCTCCTCCCTTCCCCTGACATCGGACACTACAGGGCAAGATGGCGGCGCCCACGATAGGTGAGGAGGTGAAAGTGTAGTGTGTCGCTGTATCCTATAACGCTGGGTATCTTGCCCTTTAGTACCTAAGCTGTAATGTCCTTGTCTCCTATAGCGTATACATATATCTGTAGATGAGTGTACACCGTGCAGCTGTGTGCACGGCGCCTGTCATACATCTCTATGGAGCACGAAGTGTCCGTCCAGCCATGGAGTCTCCTAGATGTCTTCTAGATGCCTAGACCGGCAGAGAATGATGTCACTGAGTTAATAGGATTATTTTGCTTCTCTTTTTCATCGGCTGTAATCCAGTAGTTGTAGTGGATTATATTATAGGGAACCTGTCACCTCAAAAATGCCCTGATAAACCCTAACTAGTACCTTGTACTGTACTTTACTGAGCAATCACTGTTTTATTTTTATTCTTTTAGATTGCACCCTAATTACAAAAATATGTTCTAATCCAGATTCTTCATTCGCTAAGGCCCCTTTCACACAACATATATGGTGGCCGAATGCCGTACAAACAGCAGCTAGCGTACGACCAACATAGAAGTTCATTGTGCTCAGTGAGAAACGCCATGCCATCACCAGAAAAATTAAAGAGCGTATGTATGGCCTGGAAGCATGTCTTGCTATGGAAAGGGGAGGGTTAGGAGTCCTCACCCCTCTACATTTCCAGCCGAACGTATGCTACGCTTGGGTCCCGCCTCAGGTGTGGTATATGTTCCTGTGAAAGCTAAAGGTTACCTGCACACAACGAAAGAATCAGAACATGTGCTAGCTGTATTTTCTTAAGCTATACACGTCCTCATTTACTTCTATAGGGTCATGCATATGGCTGGGGATTTCACAGCCCCAGTGCATGTGAGGACTGCCAGAGTTGCAAAAGATAGATCTTATCCTATTCCTTCCATGTATGGGTCCGGGGCGGTGACTTTTAATGGTCATCATCTTGTGACAATGCCCTTTTTCCATTTTCCCTTTCAGTTTTTCCTCCCCTTCTTTTCAAAGCCAAAACTTTTTTTTATTTTTCAGTGTATATAAACATATGGGGGCTTGTTTTTCTGTGTAACAAATTGTACTTTCTATTGTCACTGTTCAATATTCTTCGCAATGTACTGGGAAGCTAAAAGAAATTCCAAATGAGGTGATATTGACAAAAACATTTTGTACCATATTGTTGTGGGTACAGTTTTCACTACATGCTCCAAATGACACTTCACCTTTATTCTTTGGGTCGATACGATCATGGAGATGATGATTTTTGCTCAATGTTTCGTTTGCTGCATTTAGCAACAAGCACCCATTATGCCCTCTTAATAAGTGTTGAGCGGTGTCCTTCAGTACTTCATCAGAGCTTATCCCCATGGCACCAACCTTCCGACGGTGCTGGGTACTGTCATTTCAGGGAGAATCACTGTTCCCTATGACTTCTTCAGGAGAAATGCTCCACCCCAAAATGGCCATGCGCAGTGCTGTCCGCAGTTTAGTGCCACTACTTGCACGCCCACAGTAGTTTAGATGCTGTTGGCAACTTTGGAAGTGGCATTTAAACAGTTAACACCCGTGATCAGTGCTGAACTCGAATTTCAATGGCTCTGCTCATCTCTTCTCTTACATTCTTAACAACACCATGGCCTACACTACTATTCCTTCTTGCGTTCTTAAGGTATAAATGAGGGACTACATTAAGTTACAGGTGATTATCTACTCTATTGTGTACAGAACTTCATGGTGCGTTTCCCGCATAAAAAAAAAACGGACCACTCAGTGCCACCTACATATATAAAAAATACCCCTTCCAAAAAATTAACATACTGTGCAAAAATTACTATACATTTTTATTATTAAAATATTTTATTCACTAACTTTATATGGGTGTATTGCGGGTCCCCTAAATCAATATACAGTATAGTGCTGCTATTTTATGTATAATAGACAGCACTCCCTGAATTAATATTATAAACTGTCTCTTGTGAATATTATAAAAAACACTCCCTAACTATTTATATAAATACAATCCCCATAATTAATTCGTATATATCCACTTATTTGCGAGCCATGAAAAATTATTTTTTTTTTTATAATCAAAAAATCTCATACATTGATGTGCTAAAAATTACACCTCATCCCACAATAAATACCCCTTACCTTGCTCTTTAAAGGAAATATACAATTTGATTTGATGCATTATGAACCAAACATACCTTGAGAATGCTGTAGCTACACTGATGCAGAAACATATCTTGTTTAATCTCTGAGCTGAGTGGTTTTGCTGAAAAGACAATTATAAAATTCAGGATAATAAGGCTCAGTCACTCCTTTGCCTAACTCGGCGCTTCTTCTCTTGCACTGCTTCATAGAATGATGTAATTAGTGTGTTGTGCTTGACAGGCAGAAGTAATCAATCGTTACACCATCCCCCGGCTGCTCTGGACAGTTCAGGAAGCTCTGTGCAATGTGTTTATGAACAAGCAGCATGCAACCTTTCCAAAGGTCCCCCGCAGATCATGAAAACGAGAGGTCCGTCAGATCTCTTGTTGCTCCTCAGACTAATGGAGCAGACGGCCGTGCATGACCTTTCTGCTCCATTGATCCCTATGGATCTGACGGAGAACCCATCTGCGGGGTTCTCAGCACTGAGACCCCCACTCATCAGCAAGTAAGGATAGGGCCAATCTTTCCTTCGTGGGTTAACTAAGATAGTGGATCAAATGCTTCTTTATTATGTATTGCATTTAATTTTTTGCCAACTTTTCGTTTCCTTACATGGAATATTTAATACTGACACTAGGAAATACAATTTGTCTGCAGAAAACAAACCCTCATATGGCTCTGCAGATGGAAAGAGTCATTGCTTTTTGAAGAGGGGGAGTGAAAAACACAAAATTGGAATTTGTTTTAGTCTTTAAGAGGTTAAATAATATGTGGAAAGGACCCGCCAAGGGGTCCGTTTATTCATATTATTCCAGGGCGAAAAGAAAATTGTTACTGCGGGGAAGCTCATGGAAATGCAGGTCTTTACTAAATCATATATGTCAGGGAAGATGACAGCTCCTCTGTAAAGGGGTATTCTGCGTCAGTAAATTATGGCATTTTTCCAGAATACAACTGATCCTAAAATAAAAAGGCTCTAGTTTTCCTGCCCAGCTGAGCCCCTGCCACCCACTGTGCCCGGAACCACAACACTGTTATATACTCCATCCATCCGTTCCCTTATCAGCGGGTTCCCAGTCTGTGTGTTTTTACACTGTTTCTTCAAGAATGCTGCCCAGTAAAATATATTTTTGGTTGTCTTGTATACATATTTATAATACACCCACATATATAGTCTGGAACCAGGAAGGATCTGGCAGCGCCTTAAAAACTCAAATCTGAACACCAGACACATACTAGACACTTATTTAGATCTGCTAAGAACTAAAAAACATATATATATATATATATATACGGTATATACAGGCTGTTAAAATAAAATGACCCTCTCCGGCACTCCCGTTGTCTTGTACCCCCCCCCAGCCAGATCACCTGTATATATTTTTTAAACACCCGGAAAACCCCTTTAATGAGCGTTCATGCATCCTCCTCCTTACAGTGTGAAATCAGTATAAGAATGGTGACAGGTTCTGATGTCATTTACATCTGAGATTCTGTTGCAGGTTTCATTAAAGTGGTGCTTGGGGGCCACTGTGTCTTAGACATATGTGCTCATATCAAAGTGCTTTCATTTTATCCTTACCTCCTAGGGTAGTTTTAGGAAAGCATGGTGAACCCTTTAAAGGGATTGTCCCATGAGTAACATTGATCACCTGTCCTCACTATTGTGGATGATGTAGGCTTGATAGGTCCCCAAGTACCTGTAAGACTAGTAATGAATTAAAGTAATCCATGTCATTATCATTTTTAGTTTTTTTCCCACTTTGATATTGACATGTTTTTTGGATCACTGTAGGAGATGACAGTTTCATAATATCCTTCTTCTTTCCAACTTGACTCTTCATATTGTTCTGTCCCTAATATTTTCAGTGCCACATAGTCATCCTTTCCATGTTTTCTTTAGAGGAGAATTATTTTGACTCAATAAGTACAAGAATAGAGATCTTAGGTCACTTATCCAAGAAAATGTATGCCTTGGCTGAGGAAATTGGACCTTGCAATGGTGTGAATTATTAGCCACAATATACTTTGAAATGTTCTTGAGATTATTCATTAACTAAATCCAAACCAACTGTGTCAAATGTAAAGTCTATGACACAGAAAAAGGGGCTGTCCACTTAGCACAATCCCAAGAAATGGAGTCCCCCAGAAATGAGCAGACAATGTGCCATCATTTTATTTTCTAATATCAGTCATAATATAAAATCTGAACTTTTTTTCCTTGTTTATTTTTCAGTGACCCGCCTGCAGGCAGGACTGTGCCACAGTTTTTTATGGAAGCGAAGTCTACATAGCACTACTTTGCTCTGTGCCGGACAGGAATGGAGAATTAAGTAAGTAATTAAAGGGTTATTCCCATGAATATTAAATATACTTAGGATAACAAAATAAAAAATTCTCTAATTCACTGTTCTTAACAAATGCAGCATTTCACAGATATAATTCCAACTTGTCTCTATCAGTTCTAGTGTTAACAATTTGCTTGCCCCTGGATCCGACTGTGAATCTTCTGTCTATGGTCGGACTCTTCTCATGAATAGCTTCTCTTGTCTGCACACTTCAATGCTCTCTGCCTCCTGCCCCTCCTCCTGCATTACAAGACCAGCTCAGACACTGGCACTTACTGCTGACCAGCAGAAGCGCTGTGCAAAAACTTTTTCTATTAGCTACAGAAAGATAAGATCTTTATCTAGGAGGGAGGCACGTATCAGTGCTGACTCTGTGTGTGTTATAAGTGAGATAGCAGAGCTGAGAGTGTCATTGTGTGTTATATCCATCTTGTGGATCTCATCATCTCTCAGCTCTCTTTTTATATGTGTCAGCTACTAGTAGAATGTTAAGAAGCAAAATAAAAGTGTAGATAAACCTATAACCTGTAATCTGTATACAAAAAACAGAGAGACGGCGATGGTAAGTTTAAGTTTGTTGTTGTTTTCTTAACCTTCACCAACTCCCGAACCAAACACCTCAGCCCAAACCCCCCCCCCCCCCCCCCCGGGCGTTTTTATGTTTTTGATTAAACCCAGACAAACTAGAGCATTTTCTATTCCTAAAGTTATTTTTTTTCTCTTAGGCACGGTTTTGCTCGCAGTGGTTCTGAATATGGCCCCTTAACCGATCTTCCAGATTGGAGTTTTGCAGGTACATGATTTATTTACATGGTAATTCTTTATGCTATTTCCTTTCAAAACATGACGATCCACTCAGAATTTTACTTTTACAGAATTGTATTTGATTGAGATGACTGGGAATATAAAAATGATGCAATTTCTCTATAAGAAAGACATAAACTTGAATGAAACTGAGATGTAAAGAAATCGGTGTCTGATCCCTGGAGTGTATGGACAAAGTAGCCGATACTACATTGCCCGCAAACTGCACATGCTCAGTAGCTACAACTGCAATTTTGGCCCCTGCCTGCAAGAAATGTTATTTCATATCTCTGGGGTGTGAATAAATTGTGGATGTTGGTGGAATACACAGATAACACTGGTTATGCAGGAGTGGTGTTTATACAGGGAATGTAGGAGCTTGTGTGGGCAACCTGTTCCTTTCCAGAGCTCCTTGACTACTCTTTTTCTGAGGACTGGCAGACTTTAACCCCTTAACGCTCAGCGTCCGATATATCGGACGCTGAGCTCAATGACTTAGCGCTCAGCGTCCGATATATCGGACGCTGAGCCCATGCCGGTTCAGCTCAAGATCTGAGCCGAACCGGCATCGGGAAACACGGGGTGCCGGCTGTAACTAATAGCCGGCACCCCAGTGTAACACCCGCGATCGGAGTTGACTCCGATCGCGGGTGCTTAACCCGTTAAATGCCGCGGTCAGCGCGACCGCGGCATCTAACATGCCTCTGGGGGGTCTTTCCCCCACGATCGGCCCCCCCGAACCGTTTTCGGGGGGCGCCGATCGTTGCTATAGTAACTCTGGGGTCCGATCTGGACCCCAGAGTTACTTGCTAGAATTGCCAGTAAGATGGCGTCTGTGACGTCATCTTACTGGCACAGTGCCAGCCTATGCAAGTGTATAGGCTGACACTGATAATACTCTGCAATACATGAGTATTGCAGAATATTATCATGAAGAAGCAATCAGAAGATTGCTTCTTCATGTCCCATGGTATAAAAGTGAAAAAGTAAAAAAAAAATGTTATTCAATAAAAAAATAAAGTAATAAATCACTAAAAATGCCCCAAACCCCCAAAACATATAAAGAGACATATAACTAAAAAAAAAGTCTAAATCATAACACAAACCCCACATATATAGTATCACCGCGTCCGTAACAACCCGTAGAATAAAAGTAAATCATTATTGAACCCCCACGATAAACGCCGTAAAAAAAAACTGCTATAAACCTTCCAAAAATTATGATTTTTAGCTATTCAATCCCACAAAAAATGCTATAAAATGCGATCAAAAAACCATGTGTACTCCGACATGATACTGGTGCAAATTACAACATGTCCCGCAAAAAATAAGCCATCAACCAGCTCCGTAGCCAAAAAAGTAACAATGTTATGCCACTTGGAAGACGGCAATACATAAATGATAGATTTTTCCCCACATTAGGGTTTTGTTTGACAAATTTAGTAAAACATAAGAAAATATATTCAAGTCTGGTATCCCCGTAATCGTATCGACCCATAGAATAAAGATAACAGGATTATTAGTCTATACCAGGGGTCGGGAACCTATGGCTCGCGAGCCAGATATGGCTCTTTTGATGGCCGCATCTGGCTCGCAGCCGGGGCTCCTATCCAGGGGCTTAACTACAGCCGCAGCAACTGCTACGCTGCCTGTCAAGACCAGGCTGTTGTGCCCCCGGCTGTAGTTATGCCCCTGGATGTATTCTGCAGAGCAGCGCAGGGTCCGCGGGGTTAATTCAGGGGCGGCGCCTCCCTCTCCTTCCCTGCAGCAGTCTCCTCCGTGTGTGAGAGGGAGGGGAGGAGACTGTCTGCAGCCAATCCCGGGGCTGGATGTAGCAGCGCGGGAGATTCAGACAGAGACCACCAGAGAGCTGCACACTCCGGAGACATGAAGGAGAAGGAGTCCAAGGAGAAGGAGTCAGCAGCCGGGGATCAGCCAGAGATAAGTGCTCCCTCCCCCCAGTGTCTCCTCACACTCTGCCTTAACCCCTTAGTGTCCTGTGTGCAGCTATGAAGCTCTCCTGAGAGCTTCATAGCTGCATCATCCTCACATATCTTCCCCCACCACTGCATTTCTACATTAATGTGAGGTTATGCAGCAGCTTAGACACATGTTGGCATCTGTATAGGGATGTTCTGCATTGGTTGGCATCTGTATAGGGATGTTCTGCAGCGGTTGGCATCTGTATGGGGATGTTCTGCAGCGGTTGGCGTCTGTATAAGGATGTTCTGCTGCAGTTGGCGTCTGTATAAGGATGTTCTGCATTGGTTGGCATCTGTATAGGGATGTTCTGCAGCGGTTGGCGTCTGTATAAGGATGTTCTGCATTGGTTGGCGTCTGTATAGGGATGTTCTGCTGCAGTTGGCGTCTGTATAAGGATGTTCTGCATTGGTTGGCGTCTGTATAAGGATGTTCTGCATTGGTTGGCGTCTGTATAAGGATGTTCTGCAGCGGTTGGCGTCTGTATAAGGATGTTCTGCATTGGTTGGCGTCTGTATAGGGATGTTCTGCATTGGTTGGCGTCTGTATAAGGATGTTCTGCATTGGTTGGCGTCTGTATAGGGATGTTCTGCATTGGTTGGCGTCTGTATAGGGATGTTCTGCATTGGTTGGCGTCTGTATAGGGATGTTCTGCAGCGGTTGGCGTCTGTATAAGGATGTTCTGCATTGGTTGGCGTCTGTATAGGGATGTTCTGCAGCGGTTGGCGTCTGTATAGGGATGTTCTGCAGCGGTTGGCGTCTGTATAGGGATGTTCTGCATTGGTTGGCGTCTGTATAAGGATGTTCTGCAGCGGTTGGCGTCTGTATAGGGATGTTCTGCAGCGGTTGGCGTCTGTATAGGGATGTTCTGCAGCGGTTGGCGTCTGTATAAGGATGTTCTGCATTGGTTGGCGTCTGTATAGGGATGTTCTGCATTGGTTGGCGTCTGTATAGGGATGTTCTGCAGCGGTTGGCATCTGTATGGGGATGTTCTGCAGCGGTTGGCGTCTGTATAAGGATGTTCTGCTGCAGTTGGCGTCTGTATAAGGATGTTCTGCATTGGTTGGCATCTGTATAGGGATGTTCTGCAGCGGTTGGCGTCTGTATAAGGATGTTCTGCATTGGTTGGCGTCTGTATAGGGATGTTCTGCTGCAGTTGGCGTCTGTATAAGGATGTTCTGCATTGGTTGGCGTCTGTATAAGGATGTTCTGCAGCGGTTGGCGTCTGTATAAGGATGTTCTGCATTGGTTGGCGTCTGTATAGGGATGTTCTGCATTGGTTGGCGTCTGTATAAGGATGTTCTGCATTGGTTGGCGTCTGTATAGGGATGTTCTGCATTGGTTGGCGTCTGTATAGGGATGTTCTGCATTGGTTGGCGTCTGTATAGGGATGTTCTGCAGCGGTTGGCGTCTGTATAAGGATGTTCTGCATTGGTTGGCGTCTGTATAGGGATGTTCTGCAGCGGTTGGCGTCTGTATAGGGATGTTCTGCAGCGGTTGGCGTCTGTATAGGGATGTTCTGCATTGGTTGGCGTCTGTATAAGGATGTTCTGCAGCGGTTGGCGTCTGTATAGGGATGTTCTGCAGCGGTTGGCGTCTGTATAGGGATGTTCTGCAGCGGTTGGCGTCTGTATAAGGATGTTCTGCATTGGTTGGCTAATGTATGGGGATGTTCTGCATTGGTTGGCGTCTGTATAAGGATGTTCTGCATTGGTTGGCGTCTGTATAGGGATGTTCTGCATTGGTTGGCGTCTGTATAGGGATGTTCTGCATTGGTTGGCGTCTGTATAGGGATGTTCTGCAGCGGTTGGCGTCTGTATAGGGATGTTCTGCATTGGTTGGCGTCTGTATAGGGATGTTCTGCATTGGTTGGCTAATGTATGGGGATGTTCTGCATTGGTTGGCGTCTGTATTGGGACAAGCTCGAATGTAAATTATCTATTTTTTATTTTACAGGGAATTACAATTGTTTTGGTCCAGTGGAAGCTTAGTACAGGGGGGGAGGAACACTCCTTGCTGTACTAATGACTGCTGGAGCCATTGTTCTGTCAGTGTCCCTTTAAGCATATTGTACGGCTCTCGCAGAATTATATTTTAAAATATATGGCGCTTATGGCTCTCTCAGCCAAAAAGGTTCCTGACCCCTGGTCTATACGGTGAACACCAAAAAAAAAAGAGTAAAAAATCCAGTACAGAATTGATGCTTTTCTACTCCTGCCCTCAAAAAAAGTTCCTAAATTTTCAACAATAGGTGATACCAACCCCAAAATGGTAACAATGGAAAAAGCATCTCATCCCGCAAAAAAAATGCCGTCACATGGCCCCAATAACGGAAAAGTGAAAATTTTATAGCCTTCAAAAGGGGCCAATGAGGAAACTAAAATCCTGGCAGCTGCAGGGCGCTCCTTCCCTTCTGTGTCTCGCTGTGCGCCCATAAAACAAGTAACGGCCACATGTGGGGGGTCTTTGTACTCAGGAGAAATTGCAGAACAAATTGTATGGTGGGTTTTCTCTTTTTATATTTTGGAAATGTGTAAATTTTAGGGCTAAATGAACGTATAAGGCAGGGGTCGGGAACCTATGGCTCGCGAGCCAGATATGGCTCTTTTGATGGCCGCATCTGGCTCGCAGCCGGGGCTCCTATCCAGGGGCTTAACTACAGCCGCAGCAACTGCTACGCTGCCTGTCAAGACCAGGCTGTTGTGCCCCCGGCTGTAGTTATGCCCCTGGATGTATTCTGCAGAGCAGCGCAGGGTCCGCGGGGTTAATTCAGGGGCGGCGCCTCCCTCTCCTTCCCTGCAGCAGTCTCCTCCGTGTGTGAGAGGGAGGGGAGGAGACTGTCTGCAGCCAATCCCGGGGCTGGATGTAGCAGCGCGGGAGATTCAGACAGAGACCACCAGAGAGCTGCACACTCCGGAGACATGAAGGAGAAGGAGTCCAAGGAGAAGGAGTCAGCAGCCGGGGATCAGCCAGAGATAAGTGCTCCCTCCCCCCAGTGTCTCCTCACACTCTGCCTTAACCCCTTAGTGTCCTGTGTGCAGCTATGAAGCTCTCCTGAGAGCTTCATAGCTGCATCATCCTCACATATCTTCCCCCACCACTGCATTTCTACATTAATGTGAGGTTATGCAGCAGCTTAGACACATGTTGGCATCTGTATAGGGATGTTCTGCATTGGTTGGCATCTGTATAGGGATGTTCTGCAGCGGTTGGCATCTGTATGGGGATGTTCTGCAGCGGTTGGCGTCTGTATAAGGATGTTCTGCTGCAGTTGGCGTCTGTATAAGGATGTTCTGCATTGGTTGGCATCTGTATAGGGATGTTCTGCAGCGGTTGGCGTCTGTATAAGGATGTTCTGCATTGGTTGGCGTCTGTATAGGGATGTTCTGCTGCAGTTGGCGTCTGTATAAGGATGTTCTGCATTGGTTGGCGTCTGTATAAGGATGTTCTGCATTGGTTGGCGTCTGTATAAGGATGTTCTGCAGCGGTTGGCGTCTGTATAAGGATGTTCTGCATTGGTTGGCGTCTGTATAGGGATGTTCTGCATTGGTTGGCGTCTGTATAAGGATGTTCTGCATTGGTTGGCGTCTGTATAGGGATGTTCTGCATTGGTTGGCGTCTGTATAGGGATGTTCTGCATTGGTTGGCGTCTGTATAGGGATGTTCTGCAGCGGTTGGCGTCTGTATAAGGATGTTCTGCATTGGTTGGCGTCTGTATAGGGATGTTCTGCAGCGGTTGGCGTCTGTATAGGGATGTTCTGCAGCGGTTGGCGTCTGTATAGGGATGTTCTGCATTGGTTGGCGTCTGTATAAGGATGTTCTGCAGCGGTTGGCGTCTGTATAGGGATGTTCTGCAGCGGTTGGCGTCTGTATAGGGATGTTCTGCAGCGGTTGGCGTCTGTATAAGGATGTTCTGCATTGGTTGGCGTCTGTATAGGGATGTTCTGCATTGGTTGGCGTCTGTATAGGGATGTTCTGCAGCGGTTGGCATCTGTATGGGGATGTTCTGCAGCGGTTGGCGTCTGTATAAGGATGTTCTGCTGCAGTTGGCGTCTGTATAAGGATGTTCTGCATTGGTTGGCATCTGTATAGGGATGTTCTGCAGCGGTTGGCGTCTGTATAAGGATGTTCTGCATTGGTTGGCGTCTGTATAGGGATGTTCTGCTGCAGTTGGCGTCTGTATAAGGATGTTCTGCATTGGTTGGCGTCTGTATAAGGATGTTCTGCAGCGGTTGGCGTCTGTATAAGGATGTTCTGCATTGGTTGGCGTCTGTATAGGGATGTTCTGCATTGGTTGGCGTCTGTATAAGGATGTTCTGCATTGGTTGGCGTCTGTATAGGGATGTTCTGCATTGGTTGGCGTCTGTATAGGGATGTTCTGCATTGGTTGGCGTCTGTATAGGGATGTTCTGCAGCGGTTGGCGTCTGTATAAGGATGTTCTGCATTGGTTGGCGTCTGTATAGGGATGTTCTGCAGCGGTTGGCGTCTGTATAGGGATGTTCTGCAGCGGTTGGCGTCTGTATAGGGATGTTCTGCATTGGTTGGCGTCTGTATAAGGATGTTCTGCAGCGGTTGGCGTCTGTATAGGGATGTTCTGCAGCGGTTGGCGTCTGTATAGGGATGTTCTGCAGCGGTTGGCGTCTGTATAAGGATGTTCTGCATTGGTTGGCTAATGTATGGGGATGTTCTGCATTGGTTGGCGTCTGTATAAGGATGTTCTGCATTGGTTGGCGTCTGTATAGGGATGTTCTGCATTGGTTGGCGTCTGTATAGGGATGTTCTGCATTGGTTGGCGTCTGTATAGGGATGTTCTGCAGCGGTTGGCGTCTGTATAGGGATGTTCTGCATTGGTTGGCGTCTGTATAGGGATGTTCTGCATTGGTTGGCTAATGTATGGGGATGTTCTGCATTGGTTGGCGTCTGTATTGGGACAAGCTCGAATGTAAATTATCTATTTTTTATTTTACAGGGAATTACAATTGTTTTGGTCCAGTGGAAGCTTAGTACAGGGGGGGAGGAACACTCCTTGCTGTACTAATGACTGCTGGAGCCATTGTTCTGTCAGTGTCCCTTTAAGCATATTGTACGGCTCTCGCAGAATTATATTTTAAAATATATGGCGCTTATGGCTCTCTCAGCCAAAAAGGTTCCTGACCCCTGGTATAAGGGAACAATTTGACCATTCTAAATTTCACCTCCATTTTGATTCAATTACTATGAAGATCTCAAGGGGTTAACAATCATCGTAAAAGCTGTTTCTGATAGCTTGAGGGGTGCAGATTTGAAAATGGGTTGGTTATATAGGGGGTTTTGATGCTAAATATGTAAAATTTCATTCCAAACTGTATTTATCCCCAAAATAGTCAATTCTGAAAATCCGGAAAAGCGATATTCTTTTTGTAAGCCGCGTGACATCAAAATAAATTATCCAGACATTTCAGAAATTATGAAAATGTAAAGTAGACAAATGGGAAATGTTATTCAGCAACTTATTTAGGTGGTAAATCTATCTGTCTGGAAACGCAATGATTTTGAATTTCGAAAATGGCAAATTTTTCAAAAAATTTATCATATTTTCTTTTTTTTTGTAAATAAACGCAAAACTTATCAGCCAAAATTTACCACTAAAATGAAGTACAACATGTGGGGAAAAAACAATCTCAGAATCGTTTTGATAAGTAACAGTGTTCAAAAGTTATAACCATATAAAGCAACGCAGGTCAGAATCCAAAAAATCGGGCTGAGCCTTAACCTGCAAAATGGCTGCGTCCTTAAGGGGTTAATAGTGATAGAGGAAACATCATTCAGCCAGCAGATGGCAGCACCAGACAAGGCAGCTGTCTTCTGATATCAGGAAGGCAAGAGATTCGGGAAGAGTATTGGACATGGGAAGAGGGAGAGGCATAGAGATATGGAAACAACAGAATCCATTGTTTTCGGAGGTCATGTAAGTGTGGATGGAGAACACATGTAGTTGAACTCTATATGGGGTTTTAGTGGCTGCACGTGGTTGTCACTGAACTTGGAGACAGGTAGCCATCAAATGGATCACATAGCTTGCCTTCTTAGAGAGGTGGCTCAACAAAGGTAATGTGGGATTGTTATAAGCATTAATAACTTTGAAAGAAAAAAATGTGATTTAAGTTGTTCGTGTGCATTAACTTTTGCATTTGAAAATATTTTTTTCTTTGTTCTTAAATTATTATAATCTCTTTTCAGATGGTCGACCAGCTCCACAATGGAAAGGACAAATAAGGAGAAAAGAAGAGAACAAAGAGTTTGCTGTAAGTGATTTTTCTGTGTACAGGGTTGTAAATCGCTTATTACTTTCCAAGCCTCTGTTCAATTTAACATAAATTGAAGTTGGAAAGATTAGGATTTTTGGTTAAACCATTGACAGGACAATTTCTTAGGTACAGTATTTGTACACCCAACTTCCCTAAACCTTGTAAAAACGCCAATAGTTAGAGAGGCGACTGTGTAAGAGGACCAGAACAACACAGTTAAGTGTCTCTAAATTGTATTAAAAGAACAAGACAACAATGTGTTTCAACATCAGAATTATGTTTTCTTCAAGTCAGATATCTATTAAGCCAGTGGTGGTGAACCTATAGCACGGCTTCCAGAGGTGGCACTTGTAGCCCTCTCTGTAGGCACTCAGGACCTTGCCCTCTTGCACAGTTTGCCCGAAGGACTGTAGGGATGTTACAATAATAATACAAATTTGCCCTCTATCTTTAAATGCTATTGGTGTCCATTAAGTCGAAGATACTGTTGGCAGAACAGGGAGCAATAAGTTACTGCTTAAATTGCCCTGTTGGCACTTTGCAATAAATAAGTGGGCTTTGAGTCGCAATTTGGGCACTCAGTCTCTAGAAGGTTCACCATCGCTGCATTAGGTGATGGTCAATTAAAGTAGTTGTTCAACAATTCGGAGAAGGATATGCAGGCCCTATTATAACATTCATCACTTCAAGATTATCTGACCTGCAGAGGACTTTGTTCCAACACGTTGTTTTGTTGTGTTTTTAAATAGAATCCACATAGACACCCAATTATTTTGTGATAATTTTCACCAGAGGCAGTCGTGCTTTGAATACACAGCTCTCCCAACCTACAAATGATTAAACCAACCCTTTTTGGTACCTGGAAGGTATAAACATTTGCTAAGTGTTAGTTATGTTCCTATAAAAGGGATAGGGGGAGCCTATACCTTCTGAACCTGTAGAGTGCACTGTCATTTTTTTATTGTAGAAATTAAATGGTTAACTGTCTGTGCCTTTTTTCTGTCCCTACAGTATATCTGAAGCAGCATAGAGATAAGGAAAGCGGGGTTAGACATAATTTACCATCCAATTCATACTGAATCCTCTTTGCACCCTGATGCTGCATTTGACCTTGTAATAGTGTTTATGGTCTCCTTTTCTTAAAGAAATGTTTTAAAATATGCTAATCAGCTACAAGTTGTATATGGGGGAGGGGGGTGTTATTGCCTGTGCAGCTGGAGCCTAGAGGGGTTCTGGTGATGCCCCCTGAAGCACTCGCTGCTCATCACTTTTTAGGGAAAGGAGACCATAAAAAAACTATTACAAGACCAGATCCTGTACCAGGGTGCCTTACACCTTCCATGCCTGCAGAATATTTCCCTTTGTGATTCAGCTCTCTGGGGAGATTATACTATCCAGGGACTGTCTGTAAATAACTTAGGACTGAGTCATTAGGACTTTATCTGGTTTATCTATCAGCTGAATGTCTTTTTTGTGTACTGTACAGAACAGAAAGCCGATTTACACTAATTGCTTACATAAGAAAGAAAGACAGGAGGGGAACAGGAGGTCACATGAACATATTTCTTTAATAAAGTATATTATAACATTTACTGTTCTTATCTGCACGTTAGACTTGGATACAGAATAAGACGCTTTTATATATCTGTGGCATTTAAAGTTAAACTTTACACTGTCTAACTTAAAGACACTTTTAATAAATCTACCCCATTGTGTTTTTTATCTGTTTTATTGAACCATAGATTATTGTATACATTACAGCCAATGCTCTTTGAATTATACCAAATTATTCATACATACCCCGATGTGGTCTGATTCCAAGTTTGGCATATTTGTCTTGATATTCTTGTATAGTGACTTATTTTTGTTTCCTTATGCAGAATCGTATTGTAATGCTCAGCAATGAGATAGATCAAGGAATGAAAAATTGGACGGAGAAACAGGAAAGACACAAGGAGCAACAGCTTTTAAAACAGAAGAGTCAACTAAAAACCAAAGCTATATTTTCGAAAAAATCATGAATTAAGTTTTCAGCATTTCTGTTCATTTGTGAAGGTTACCGAATTTTTGTCTGTGCAGATCTTTTGGTTATTAAAGTATAAGAAAACTACTATTATCTCCACAGACATTACCATATCACCCTTCTACCCATAATCTCCAAAAATCCTTACAGGATCAATTATGTGCGTCTTCATGAGATATTTGAACCAGCAGCCTGTTTACAGATGGCCCCAGACACACAGGAGCGCCTCAGTTCATGGAAATATTAATAAGCAGTGAGTGACACATGTTAGAAATGGGAAAACCCCTTTGATTAACAAGATGCAAATGGAAATTTCACAATGACAATCACTGGCAAATATATAGTTTTTTTTTAGGCTGTGGGTATATTTATAGGGCGAAATTTTATGCAGATTTTCCTACCTTAGGCTTTTTCAATATGGATTTCGACTTCCACGTCTTTACATTTGTGGCCGAATACAGTACTTAAATCAGTTAACAAATATCATATAGATTTATGCAATACTACTGTATGTCTTACAGCAAACCTGACACCAGGTTTGTGCAAGAAAAAAGGGAGAGCAGAAAAAAGGAATGGCACTCACCATCTGGAGTCTTCTTAGTGTTGCATTTATTAGAGAATACGTACAAAAACTTTATACAAGCATGGCACAAGCCATAACAGGGAGGGAGGAGAAAACAAAGGTACAAGGCTTCAAATCAAGACAAAACAGTGTATGTAAGTGCATGTATTGCGACACAATTTTAAAGCTAAATCCAGCGCTCAGTCCGAATCCGTTGGATTGTTCGCGTTGCGCAGAGGTCCTGATAAATATACCCCAATGTCTCAAGAAACCTTTAATGATGGAGGACATAGAGCCTGGGAGCCTAGATAGTAAGGTGATCTCTGGCTTTGTGGGAATGAAATCTGACCACAGTCTGTTATATAAGGTGTACACTGCATCCCACACCTCCCTCGGCACTCCAACCATACATGGAGCATAGACCCCACAGCCTCACTGCACCACCAGCTGACGTTGAGGGAAGATATGGAGTTTACCCATTATCCCCACCCACACGACACATGGTTGAGACTTGATTATTTTTTTCTGAGTTTGACCCTAATGCAAAAGATTGTACAAATAGGAGACACTCATTTCTAACCATTCAACTGTTTTGTTAGATCTAGTCTAGGTGACCCCGAAAGGCAGTGACATATTGTGGCGATTCCCATCCTTCCTGACGAAGGATAAATACTTTGTGCAATTACTGCGTGGGTGGTGGATGGAGTATACAGAGGGATATGGGAGGCATGCCACTGATACCATGTTATTCATGGAATCGGGTAAGGTGGTTGTTTGGGGGCATGTTGGAGACCATATATGGGCACTCAAAAGCACTACTAGGGAGCAATTCAGGAAGGCAAGTAACGAGTTGTGCAGGGCTTATTCAGACTTCCTAGAGATGACATTGGAAACCACTAAGGCCGTATGGGGAAATGAGGAGTTTACCATCTGGGTGGAGCAGAAGGAGGATTTTACCAGGTCGAAGTTTGAGCTAGAACTCCAGTTGTGGCCGGCTGTCGCAGGCTCAGTTGCCAACAACTGGGGCGGCCAATGGTAAGGCGCCAGGGCCGGATGGCTACATGGAATTCTAGGTCACCCCCACATTGTCTAGTCTATTCTCTAAATCGGCGGGTTCCCCCATGTCCACGCACATGAATATACAGCACATATCGAATTACTTGTCAAGGAAAGTAAAGACCTGGAGAGTCCATCTTTCTACCGCCCCATTTTGGTGATGGACGTAGTCATTAAAATACTCTAAAAAATCCTGGCTAACCGGTTAACAGTATTGATGCCGTCACTTATTTCTCCTCTGCAGTGGGGTTTACTGTTGGACGATCAGCAGTGACGAATGTGCGGAGGGCTCTGCTGGCAATGAATGTTGCGTCTCGTTCTGCCCCTGGGGGTTTGGCACCTGCCTTGGTCACCATAGATGTTGACAAGGCATTTGATAATGTTAAGTGGGAATGGACCCGAGGTTTTCTCTCGCAGTTGAAAGGCATGCAATAGGGGTGTCCCCTATCACCATCTATACTGTTTGATTTGGCTTTGGAGCCCATGGTGTGTGGATGTGCCAGGTACTACTAGGTATGAGGGGACGGCGGTGAGGAATAAAACCTTGTGTCTAGCTGTGTTTGCCGATGATATTATTTTGTTCATGAAAGACCCAGTACATCATTTGCCAGCAGTTATGGACCTTTTTGAACATTTTGGAAGGTTTTCGGCTAACGTTAAAGTGTAAGATTCTTTTTTTTGGGACTGGCGAATCGAGAGGGTCGTATACCTCGTATATCTGTGACATTCCAGCGGTGCATCACTGGGTTCGTTACCTAGGGATCAGAATTGGTAGGACTTCTGAACAGTTATCCAGCCTTAACTATACCCCATTGCTTCAGAAAATTTCCAGGGAACTGCAGCAGTTGCATGAACTCTCCCTCTCATTGTTCTGGCGTAATTGACTCGTCAAGATGATGAGTATTTCGAAATTACTGTACCCAATGCAAACATTATCGATCCTTTTGAAACATAGTGATGGTGATCCTTCAATAAAGCAATATCACATTTTCTATTGAGGGGTTAGAGGCCTTGGATAAATGCGCATAAATGGGGTCCATTCCCCAATGAAAGATGATGAGGGATGAACTTACTGGATGTGAGAATTTGGCATGTGATGGATTGGCTCAAAGGTTCAAGTAATTTCTTAAACTTTGCTCTGGAATCTGCTTTCTGTTTCCCCTTGGATTTACATACCTTCCTACATGTGCCACAGGGTAAACGGCCAAGAGGGGTAAAAGGGTCGGTGGCTATAAGGAATACTATAGCTGCGAGGAAGAGCATTCTGAGGGGGTAGAAACTGCTGTGCAAAGTCTCTAAATAACTCCCTCTCTAGCACCATCAGGGATTCTCACAAGGGCATCAGGGCTTTTCGTGGAATGGAGGGATAAAGGTGTTTTGGCTGAAGGGGAGCTGTTACACTTGCAGGAGCATAGGTAAAGATAAGATTTGATTTCAAGATATGGGTTGTGGGGAGCGCAATTCTTTCAATACATCCAGGTGCACACAAAAAAATTAGGTTGGACAAGCTCCTATCGATACTATATCGGGTGCTACTAAAGGTTCAGGATCCAGCATAAGGCCATTTATGCGTTCAATTTGCCACTGTCACCGAGATTTCCAAACCTTTTGACTGCTTGCCCCAAATGCCAGTCACCTGCAACTGATCTCCTTCATGGCCTTTGGGAGTGCCCACATACTTTTTGGGAGGAGTTGTAGAGGATGGTGACATAAATATTGGGGCAGACAGTCCCGAGAGATCCCGTCACATACTTATTCCATCATGATCAATCACAAGAAGAGGGGACGCATATTTATTTCACAAAGTCAGTTTAGTCGCGAAGAGGTGTCTGCTGCAGAGGTGGTTGGAACCACACACTCCAATGAGGGGGCATGTGATCACCCAGATGAAAAAATTATTTCATTTATAGAAGCTGACGGCTAAGAGGTGGAGGTTTTTTTTTATTAAGTATTACAGTCTGAAAGGGGGCACATATTTCGTGTGTTCACTCTGACCTGATGGTACTTGCTGGAACAGTTGAAAACAGCATGTTGTGACATATATTCTATGTTTTTAGGGCCTTCAAAGGGCCTTTGTTGTATATATGCAAAAATAAAATAAAAGATATAGATACAATGTGCATTGCTCAAACTCTTTTCTTCTGGCTGTCCGAATTGGAAAACCACCAAGGGATCTACTATTGGACACCTTTGGAGTCCCAAATACGCTACTGAATTTATTGCTGAAGCATCGGCAGACGGGTAGGATTCAGTGCTAAGGAAGGGGCACTATCCAACCGAGCTAATCTGGCTCAGACGGTGGAACGTGACTTCAGATTAAAGTCAATACTTTGTGGTATTCCTTTTGAAGGTGATTTTAAATGTTTGGCACAGAGTTGGACACAATACTAGAAAAAGCGGCAGATAGAAAAAAGAGGTTTCCAGAAAGGAGGGTTCCATATAAAGGATAAGGAAAACAGGGTAGATGGAGCTTCCCCAAAGGAGGTAGAGGAAGAGGTTTCCTTCTTAGCTCCAGCAATAATAATTAACCCCTTAACGCTCTGCGCCGTAGCTCTACGGCGCAGAGGTATAAGGCATGTATGAAGAGGGCTCACAGGCTGAGTCCTCTTCATACAGAGGTGGGGGTTGTCGCATATTGCAGCAAACCCCCACCGCTAATAACCACGGTCGGTGCTTGCACCGATCGCGGCTATTAACCCTTTCAGCGCCGCTGGCAAAGTCGCTGGCGGCGTTTAAGAGACGGCGGCGTGCGAGCGCCGCCATTTTTATTACGATCGCTGCGCCCCCGAACGTCAACGGGGGGGCGGCGATCGGTTGCCATGGTAGCCTCGGGTCTTCGTTTGACCCGAGACTATCTGGCATCTGCAGATTCGTTACAATGAGCCAGTGGCTCATTGTAATGAATGTGCTGCAAAAATGCCATATATTGCAATACAGAAGTATTGCAGTATATGGTAGGAGCGATCTGACTATCTAGGGTTAATGTACCCTAGATGGTCTAAGAAATAGTGAAAAAAAAAAGTTTAAAAAATAAAAAACATTTATAAAATATTAAAAATTCAAATCACCCCCCTTTCCCTAGAACGGATATAAAACATAATAAACAGTACATAATATAAAAAATGAAATAAAAGATGATCAAAATGTCGCACAGACCTCAAAATGGTAGCAATGGAAACGTCGCCTCATTTCGCAAAAAATGACCCCTCACACATCTCCGTGCGCCAAAGTATGAAAAAGTTATTAGCGGCAGAAGATGGCAAAAAATTTTTTTTCTTTTTTGTACACATTCGTTTAATGTTTGAAAATGTATTAAAACACAATAAAACCTATATAAATTTGGTATCACCGCGATACCAAAGAATAAAGTAGGCGTGTTATTTGGAGCGAAGAGTGAAAGTCGTAAAAACTGAGCCCACAAGAACGTGACGCACGTGTGTTTTTTTTTTCAATTTTTCCACATTTGGAATTTGAGCCAGGGTGAGAGGAAGACAGTTACAATTCTACCAGCAGTGCACTCGGATCACACCAAACCCATGGGTCCTATCACTACTGAAAGACTGTTACAGGCTGGAGTTAACCTCTCTTCCTCCCAAAAGCCTGCTCCTATCCAAGCAACCATCATAGGTGCTTACAGCTCAATTATGGCTAGAAGTCCAAAAACTCTTAAAAAGGATGTGTTGATCCCAAGTCCTCCAGAAAACTCAAACAAGGGGCATTACTCACCTCTGAACAGAGGAACAGAATTGCTCCTTCAGAGTGATCTGCAATATAAAGAAAAAACAAAACAAACATATTCATAGTTGCCCATATGGAACCAGAATTAATTCAACACAAAAACTTGACAATAATAACCCTTCAACAACCAGTCATACGAATTTGTTTGCACCTCGGGCAAATGCCAAAGCAACATATTTCTTCTCTCTAGACCGAGCTGATCCCGTCTTGCAGTTGGATGCGTTCAGCCAAACATGGAATGCTCCCCTGATCTACATATTTCCAGCCATTTCAGTCACATCAAGGATTGTACAAAAGATCCAAAGGGACAGGGTGACGGTGATTCTCATAGTCCGAAAGTGACCAAAAAAGAACTGGTTTCCAACTTTGAAAAGAATGGCCCTAGCAGATACTATTCTATTCATAGTATCTACCATGAAGGCAAATCATAAACTGGTTACCCGCATTTATTTCAGGATATGGAGAAAAATTTTTTTCTTCTGTGGTCCAAATCCCCCTAACCAATCATCCCCTAATATTTCACAGGTCCTGGAGTTCTTACAAGCGGGGTTTGATAAAGGACTAAGGACTAGCTCCCTCAAAGTCCAGATATCAGCATGTTTCAATACATCTCTTGCAAACCACAGATGGATTAAAAGGTTTGTTATAGCCACTTCCAGACTAAGAACACACTTTAAACAAAATATCCCGAACTGGGATCTGTCCATGGTCTTTCACTATCTTACTGGTCCCCCCTTCGGATCACCATATACTAGAGAGTTAACTTTAAAAATAATCTGCCTAATAGCAGCTAGAAGGCTTGGAGAAATCAAAGCTCTCTCCACCAGGGAGCCATACCTTAAAATCTACGATGATAGAATCACCTTAATGCTTGACAAATCTTTTGCCCAAAGGTCTGATTAAGTTTTCATCGTAATCAGGAGATTATGCATCCCTCTCCATGGCAGGATCCAAGAACTGCCAAGGAAACTGCCTGGCATTCTCTGAATGTAAGAAGAGCGCTTCTGCAATACATTGAAGTAACCAAGCCTTGGCAGAGAAACACCAACGTTCTTCTACAATTCGGAGGAAAGAACAAGGGCAATAAAGCCACAAAAACATCTATCCCAAGATATATAAATGCTGTCATCAAGGGAGCATATCAAGTCTGAACATTCCAGAGGCATTGAAGGCCCACTCATCAAGGGATATGGTTATTGGTTTCCATTAGTTCACCCATGTATAATTCCCACCCTTGTTAAATCTGCTTGATATAGTGGGTGTAATTTTGATATTTATGTGACATTAACATGCAATAAATTAGGTTGCATCCACTTCCGGTATAGTTATTTGGTACTCATTGAAGTGTGGATGCAGGGGTGGGACATTTAATCTCTTTGCTTCCTGTCCCTATAGAGGTCAAAGGGTCATCCACCAGTTGGGGGCCGCCATGGTGGACTAATGGAAACTGAATTAATGCCCATTTTACTTTCTGTTTACCCACCATTTTAGTAATTTGTTTGTGTTTTCCTTAGTTTTATACCCAATTTGAGGTCGTATGTAAGGCCCTATTCACACTTGCGTTTTTTGTAACATGGCTGCCCTGCGCGTCTATATCACGTGCAGAAATTGCATCACACTCTGACCCATTGTATTCAATGGGTGTTGTCAGGCTTTTTTTTTCACGCACACATGCATTTTTTTAACACATGTTGAAATCTCAGCATGCTCCACTTTTGCAAGTCATCTGCATGAAAAAGCGCACCATGCAACTTTATCGAGACGCATAAAAAATGCATTGCACTCTTAGACACATGCAAGTGCAATGTGTCTTTTAATGCCATAGAATAGATAGACCACAGTCCTGAGTCTTTTTCACGTGTGCTATCTGCACGTGAAAAACGTATCGAAAATGCATTGAAAACAGACGCTGAACAAACTCTGACTGAAAACTGTTTGAACTCTGATGACAAATGTCAATTTTTTACTGACCAAACCCTGATCGCACCCTGATCAGACTCTGACGTGACGCAAGTGGGAAAGAGACCTTAGTGTTTTGTAAAAGCTTACCACTTTTGTACCTTGTCTTATCCATATAGTTTTAGTTTGCACTAATTTTTGATAAATGTGGGCCTGTGTGTGTCAACAGAGGTCCAGACTGGGAGGTAGTAAACTGAACACAAACTCACCTATAAGGCACTTTAAACCAGAACCCCGTACCCGAAATATAAACTCTACCAAAATCCCCACAAGAATAAAAGACAATGAGGCTTCCTGTTGGGTAGAAAAGGTCACAGCTATTTATTAACTTGTTTTAACTATTCTCCAAAATTAACCGCCACTGTTAGATCTTCTTCTCTGTGCCAACCGCAGCTGCCCGAAGCGGTTTGCTCGGCCGGACTCCCGGCCAACACAGTGACTTCCGGGCAAATCTCCATCATATCTCCACAAATCTCTTTCTTTTCCGCTAGCTGTGACTTCACATTATGCAATACAAAGTTATACAATACAGAGTTATCAAAACACAAAACAAGTAACCGTAGGGAGGGACAGCTTCACCAGTGGCGCGGGCAAGAGGAAGTACCTCACCCAGACGTCCAGTGGGAGGGAGGAGAACATGAAACTGGGCACTACCGCACCTTAATGTGCTAACGCAACAAATAAACATATTGGGGGTCATTTACTAAGGGCCCTATTCGCGTTTTCCCGACGTGTTACCCAAATATTTCCGATTTGCGCCGATTTCCCCTGAATTGCCCCGGGATTTTGGCGCACGCGATCGGATTTTGGCGCATCGGCGCTGGCGTGCACGCGACGGAAATCGGGGGGCGTGGCTGAATGAAAACCGCCGCATTTAAAAAACAAAAGGTGTCGAGGAGCTTGCACTTACCTTACCTGGTGGACGTTGGAGGAACTACCTTAGTGAATCCCGGCCGGACCCGAATCCACCGCAGAGAACGCGCCGCTGGATCGCGAATGGACCGGGTAAATTAATCTGCCCCATTCTATGCAAATCTTGGACACCCCCAGTCAAAGGGCACCCTCCATAGACAGTCGGGGGTACCCTGCAGTTTCAGTGCATAACAGGCAGTGTTACAAATAGCAGCCTATAAGATTTCATTATTTCAGTGCAGGTTTGCAATTGAGAGAAATGTGGTTGCTTGTAATGGACAGGTGCCTTAAGCATATACAGATGTTGGGTGCAATGCAGGATTCTACATTCAGCTGTGAATCCAGTGCTCCTAACAGCTGCCAGTGGCTGCTGACTACAGCACTTGTAATGGCAGAATGTAAACTGACTGCCTGGTGGTCAGTCTATACCAGAGCTGTGGGACATTACTCTCAGAAGAGCAACTGACTGTGTATACAAGAGGAAATGGAGTCATAACCATTCATGATTAATTAAAGCTTTCTATCCTGATTACGCTGCATTGAAGGCTACCACAAAGAATATGTCTTTCTGATGGCCTTGTATGAGAACAGAGGGCCATTCAATACAAAGGAAGTTTCTAGTATGACTAGTCAGTTACATCAAGGGAAATTAATTAACCCTTAATGGTCGGCTGACAACCAGCTGCGGTCTTCCCTCAGTTGAGCCCATTTATAGCAGTGGTTATGCCTTTCTTATCCCTATGAAGGCAATTATCCATAGCTGAGGAGCTGTGAAATATTAATAATACTTGGTGACTACAACCAAGCAGATACTGTAATCAATCCTGAGGATTTTTAATAATTTTTGCTTTACAAACATGTCTACATCCATGCGGGGATATTATAGCCCTGCTGGCTTTAATATAGCACCCCTAGTACTTTATAGGTTGTAACAAATAATACAGTATCAACAATAGGCTCATTATTTCCCAGCAAGTATCTACTAGTGTAAAGTACGTAGACCATGTACCATTGCCTCAGAGGCATTTTTAAGTGAAACTACGCCCACACAAATTCAAGCCTATGTTTTATATGCCAAAAATAATCTTGTTTGAAGGGGATATTTTATTTGACAGTACATATTAACTGCTAACTTTTTATGCTGAGTTCATTTAAGGGTTACCTGTCGTTCTAATCAATAAAATAAACATAGAAATACCTTTTGTATTATTTTGCCAGTTTGGGATGTTTAAGGGTTTAAAGTGTTTATATAATAAAATGTTAAGATCATGTATATGTGCTTTATCTTGTAAAATTGTTTTAGGGGCCTTGTACATAGGACAATGGTTGGTTTAACAAGTACTTCCAAGACCACTCATTTCTTATTATTGAATCAGGCGACTAAAAGACAAACAAGGAAATCTTTTATTATTACTATTAGTATTATTATTACCGTATATACTTGAGAATAAGCCACCCCGAGTATAAGCCAAAGTACCTATTTTTGCCACAAAAAACTGGAGAAACGTATTGACTCGAGTATAAGCCTAGGGTGAAAAATGCAGGAACTACTCTTTAATAAAATGTCCAGGAGCAGCTTCCCCTTTAAAAAGGAAGGTTCAGCAGAGCCCCCCTTTAACGAAAGGTCAAGCAATTACCCCGATACCGAGAAATGTCAAGCAGTGCCCCCCGATACAGAGAAATGTCCAGCAGTGCCCCCGATACAGAGAAATGTCCAGGATTGCCCCCTGATATAGAGAAACATCCAGCAGTGCCCCCAATACAGAGAAATGTCCAGCAGTGCCCCCTGATACAGAGAAATGTCCAGCAGAACCCCTTGATACAGAGAAATGTCCAGCAGTGCCCCCAATACCGAGAAATGTCCAGCAGAACCCATTGATACAGAGAAATGTCCAGCAGTGTCCCCGATACCAAGAAATGTCCAGCAGTGCCCCGATACAGAGAAATGTCCAGCAGTGCCCCCTTTAAGAATAATAAACTTAGTACTCTCATCTAGCGCTTACCTTCAGCGTCCTCTTCTCCCCACTGCGCCTTCTCCACTTCTTCTCCGTCTTCCCGGCAGTGCGCTCTGCCCAGATGCCAGAAGATGCAGGAAGACTACGAGTCGGGGAGAAGGGGACATCGGGGGATAGTATTAATTCCTTGGTGCTGTACATTCGATAATGGGTTCATGTATACTACATATACAAACAAATGGTAGTTGAAAAAAGCCCATGATGGCTCACAACACATCTTTATGTGGTATAAATATTATTGGTTGTTGGCAGCACATCCACTCGGAGGATGAACGGAGGATGCAATGCTGATGGATCGCACGAGAACACCTATTAACCAGAAATATTTATGATCAATGGTCACAACAGGAAATATAAGGACCTAAAAGTCTATTATTTCTCACTCGGTGGCATAACTGAGCACTCATACATCCCACATACTTGTTATCTGACTGTGTCAGTGCTATTTGACGGACGGCTCTGTAGTATAGGATGTGTAGCTGAGTTGGGAATGTCAATGTGTAAAAGTTGTGAGAGACATGAATTCCATCGGTCAGTGAGAACATCTGCATGTTCTAGTTCATAGAGTTTTCTGGGAAGCAATCATCAGAAAAGACTATGTACAAATGTCTATTCACTTTCATATAGTACTAGATCTAGCATGAAATCTGTTCTGTTGTGCATGTCTGTTGTTTCTGTCACTCCCTTATGGCCCCTTTAGAATGCCCTATAACAGTAACTATATTCCTTATATATCATAAATGATGAATGATTTTTGGCAGCTAATTTCCTAAAACTGTATAATAATAATACTCTTTATTTATATAGCGCCATCATATTCTGTAGTGCTTTACAAATCATAGGGGACAAATACAAATATAATAAAAGATGACAGAGCACAAACATTTGTATGGAACAAAAGGAGTGGGGTCCCTGCTCGCAAGAGCTTACAGTTTATGAGGAAGAGTGGGGTGACACAAGAGGTAAAAGAATATATAATGGTCAAGCCATGCTTCTTAAGGGAATAGAACAAAATATAATAAATGGAATTGCTGTTGCTTGACCCAGTCATCAGCCGTCATCTTATATACAAGGTACAGGATGAATGGGACTGCAGAGAAGTCTGGTGCCTGCTGGTTGCTGGATAACGGATGGGAGGAGGACACAGGATGGGTTAGTAAAAGAGTTAAAACTTCATGCAATTAACGAGTGTTATAGGCTTGCCTAAAGAAATGGGTTTTAAGAGCACGTTTGAAACTTTGGAGGTTAGGTGTTAGTCTGATAGTCCGGGGTAGGGCATTCCATAGAATGGGTGCAGCTCTAGAGAAGTCTTGGAGACGCGAGTGGGAGGTCCGCACTAGGGTAGAGGTTAATCTAAGCTCACTGGCGGATCTAAGAGCACAAGTTGGGCGACTGAGATAAGAGAGGAGAGGTAGGGGGGTGCAGCATTATACAGAGCTTTGTGGATGAGGGTGATTATTTTATTCGAAAGGAGACTGGCATGTATGTGGAGTAATGATGAATCCATCTCTGTACAGTAGCAAATGAAAAGGAAATAATCAGGAACATTCATTCCCAGTTTTGCCTTACTGATAAGCCTCTTTAAAATAGGATAGATACAAAAGTCGGAATATGTAGGGGACTTCTGTATGGAACTTTCTGCTGCAATTTTACCCTTGCACAAGAAAGGTTTAATAAGGCTATGTGGTACCCATAATGTACTGGATCGTTTCAGTACAGATAGCACATGCCCAAATTCACTTTTATGGTAAATACAGCCATCCATTTTAATGGCCATATTACCCACCGTAATGTACTGTTTATGGAAAAAAGATAGAGAATGCTCTATCTTTCGTCATACGTACAGCCTGGCTTATTGACTCCTTCACTGCGTTGTGACCAAGAGATATAGAAGTCTATGGGGGTCGTGATCTGGCCGCAAATTAAGCAACCAAATCATACGCCCCCAACAGCCTTGTGAATTTCCATGTAGATATCTGTAACACAAAAACAGTAGCAGAGTAGTGTATACAAAGTTTAAATTAAAAGGTTAAATTAATTAAATGTTCCCTTAAAAACAAAGCAAAAAATGAACAGAAAAAGTGTTGACCAGCCCCTTAATTTATTTTTATAATAACCAATCAGTATTACAAAAAAGCTCTAAATAGCATTTTATTAGCTTGTAAAATGAAACGTATCTGGATATTATGAAATCCTTATTTCAGGCTTTAGTACAATGAAGATAGTGAAGATTCTTAAACAGTTTCTTCATTATTGGGCATACTCACATATACAGGGGAGGTGATACAAAGGACATAGTAAAGCTATGACCATTTTGCATTGTGTATCGCTTCTTCTGTGCAATTCATGCTTTATCCACAGGATAACATGCAGATTGGTGAGGGGTCCCAAGGGTCCCATTCTCATGATGAGCATGCAACCTGCCACTCCATCCAATACTATGGAAGCTATGTGCTAAGCACAGCGCTCAGCTATCTCTGGCATTCCCATTCACTGCCACTTAGGGTGGGCGAGACAGCTGAGCAGTTTATGACCACTTACAGCACTCCTGTACAACTGAATAGAGTGACAGGATATATGCTCGACCTGCCCCTTTACAGAGAACTGCACTCCTGTTCTCTGTATTTTGGGGAGTTCAATTCTGGTGATTGTGGGGATCCCAGCAGTCAGCCCCCCACCTTTCACCTTGTTTTCTACTATGATGTGGATCAGCATGTTTGGGTATTTTAAAGTATGGATGGTCATTTGACGTGGGCCTATGGCAATGATCTATTGCCGTACATACTGGAGTATAAGCCAATTTTTGTGCTGAAAATTCCCCACTCGGCTTATACTCTGGTATATAAAAAAAAATAAAATGACTACTCAACATTCTGACGGCCCGGCAGCTCCTCTTCTTTCTTCATGTGAGCGGCAGGTCTGCAACAGCTCCATGGGCAGCACCTCTTCTTTCTTCATGCTGGCTGCAGGTCTGCGACATCACTGTGCGCACAGAGCTGTCGCAGACCTGGTGCCTGTGCATGTGAAGAAAGAAGAAGCTCTGCCCACAGAGCTGTCGCGGACCTACTGCACACATGCAGATAGAAGAGGAGCTGCCCGGGCCGTCGGAATTGTGAGTAGTCAGTTTATTTTTTTACCGGCAAGCTATACCCTACAGGGGGCTGGCAGGCGATATATACTAAAGGGGGGGCTGGCTATATAAGGGTCTGGCAGGATATATACTAATGGGGGATGGCAGGCTATATACTAAAGGGGGCTAGCAGGCTATATACTAAAGGTCACTGGCAGGCTATACATTACAGTGGGCTGGCAGGCTATATACTACAGGGGGATGGCAGGCTATATACTACAGGGGGCTGGCTGGCTATATTCTATAGGTGGCTGGCAGGCTACATACTACAGGGGCTGTCAGGCTTTATACTACAGGGGGCTGGCTATATACTGGGAGGCTGTGACCAATGCATTTCCCACCCTTGGCTTATACTCGACTCAATAGGTTTTCCCAGTTTTTGGTGGTAAAATTAGTTACCTTGGCTTATACTCGGGTCGGCTTATACTGGAGTATATGCAGTACTTTTTCTCTGCCTGGATGGTTATATACTATATATCTCTCTGACACTTTGTTTTTATATACATGGTGGAAATCATGAATGGTATTAACAATATTATAAATACAATTGATGTGTGAACCTATTGTACATATAGTTGTTATGTGTAACTATTGGGTAAAAGAATAGTTATTGCTAAGGGCTATACTGCCGGTACATTTAAACACATTTTCAGATTTTAATATACAATTATACTTGTAAAGAATATATATCCTGCACATTTCAATTTGTTATAATTGATAAAAATAACTATTAAAATAATCACAGTTTTTTCCTTATTCACAGTTTTTTAAAAAAAGAACAATTTCCATTGATACTGTAAATTCCCATGTGGTTATTTAAGGAAGTCTGAATTGACCATGTCCTGTTTAATCACTTCCTGTGTCAGATTTGAGTTGCTGGTGAATCCACACTGACTCATTACTGTACTTCACACAACTTCCACATATCTTTCATTTCCTAGTAACACACACCTTTTATTGAGAGCCTTGCCGCCCAGGATATAATCACAGAATGTCGTTTCACCCCTTAGATGAGGAAGTCACAAAGTAGAAAAACCTGGACAGGAAAAGAGATGATATCACATGGTGGAGGTAAAAGGTTTAAGATGATGTTTTATGATACTCGTATACTCGATTCATATAAACCCAAATAGTGATAGTTATGGCTTGTACTGTGTAACAACCAGTAAAAGCTGTTTTGGTCAAATATAGTATTGACAAAAAATAATTTAATATGGTTGGTGTGTATTTTTCCTTTACTCCCCTGGCTACACCTCTGGTAATAAAAGACACCCTCCATCAATAGGAAGCACCTGAGCATCAAGTGCTTGACTATTATACCATGTCATGTCACAAGGCTTTCTAAAAGTTTGGCATTGGAGTTTTGGTAGCTGCCTAACTCAATTTTTTTAGAGGAGTATGCATTTCCTTTAAGATTCTGTATCCCTGAGAAATTGTGAAGCTTATTGGATTTTCAATTTGGAAACTCAAAGTCCATATGGACTTAACCTTAAAAAAGAGTTGATGTACCACTATAAACTGATGTACCACTATAAACTGATGTACCACTATAAAAGGTATATTATTAATATTTACTATAAAATGTATTGTGTACAATTGTCAAATAACAATTGTGGTATAATTTAAGAGAGAGTTGATATATCATTATAAACTATAAAAAGTATATTACTAACATTTACTATAAAATTTACTATGTATATTTGTTAATAAATAATGTTGGTGGTATTCCATTATACATATTCCTATAGCAATCTATTGCAATTTTTTTAATGACTATCAATGTCACTAACCTGCTGGTTTTATCTTTCTTTGTCTTTTCACTTACCTGCAGATTCTTTGTGAAAGTTTTTGGGAGACCGGAAAGTTTTGTTCCGGGTCTTATCGAACCCTGGCCATGTGACTTTAATGAAGAAGTCACAAAGTAGAAACCTGGACAGAAAAAGAAAATATATCACATGGTTAAGATAAGATGGTTTTTATGAAAGATGAAATATTTTTATGAAAGATAATATATTTTATGAAATTGAATGTTTTGTAAACTATACATATTTATATATTTTCCAATGTTGTACCGGTATTTTATGAAACACATTAACACTATACCAGAAACTTGACAGGATTTTCGTCACGGAGAGTGTGAGTGTCTTTCTTCTTTTCAGATATAAATGTTTGAACGTGTCAAGTGTTTGTTAGCCATGAATAAGAACGAGTCTGTCTCTTGAAAGGCGTTGGCGTGTTTTTATTGTCACTATGGATGAAACAACGATTTATTAATAAAAAGAAACGATTGGCTACAATTTAGCTGGACAAGTAAAAGATTTTTTCTCCAAGTTTTCTACCCCGGAGAAGGGAGGTCCATGCTCCTGTGGACATAATACCTGGTGTATGGTAAACTGGATTCTGGCCTGCATGTTGATGTGGGATCTGACGCGAGTAATAAGAACCCCTAACATTCTTACATTAGTCTTTCTACAGCCGTGTTGTGCTCATGATATGGTTGGTATCTTCTGTATCCTAATCAGTGTGCAGTAAGTGGACAGAGGATGAAAGTTCTTATCATTCATCACTAGTGAGTTTCCTATGTATTATTAGTTATTTGTGTATATTAAATTCCATTTATCTTACAATACTGAGGTTACAGATAGCCAGTGGGACATTCTATAATACTCCCATATTCACTTTGTCAATAAACCAGCTGGGTGTGTTTGCGTGAATTCCTTTTGCATGTTGTTACATATATTTTAATTGTATTTCTTGCAAGTGCCAAGGTCTTCCACCCGTGTTATTCCAGATTAAATCCATATGCTGTGTGTTTATATGTTTTATAGTGTAGACCTTGGGCAAACTTGGACTTGCTTGGACTATGTAAAAACAATTCTAAAGCATATTTTTCTAAACTTTAAGGGTTTTAAGTAAAACTGATGGCAGATGTCTCCTAATAAGAAGTTCCTGAGAAACAATATTCCTCAGGACTTCTTTTATTATAACTTCTTTTATTATAACCATCTACTGATGGTAGATGTTCTTTAACAGGCACCTGTTACTCCTTTTGGAAAATTATGAATAGTATTAGGGCTATAGATTAATATTGGCATTAAGAGTTGTTGACCGCACCATCAACAGAGGTTGACTGCATCTCCTCACACATATACCCCTTTCCATAAGCACTATACAAACATTGTATAAAGATGATACATGTAAAATTCCATAAAAAGATCATGGTGCCAAAGTTGAATACCAAAACATGGTTGTATGTATTTCCTTAAAAGCTACATTCATACCTCTATTTTTTGGCACCCAATTTGGAATACACACTGATCATGTCCATGGCCGGATTAAGGTTGGTGGGGGCCCCTGGGCGCAAAATCTGGTGGAGGCCCCCATTGAGTGTAGCATGCATACACGTCCTCCTGCTCACTTTCCACTATCCCAGCTGTAACACAGCTACATACAGCCGCCTCATCCCCAGTAACACAGCTACATACAGCCGCCTCGCCCCCAGTAACACAGCTACATACAGCCGCTTCATCCCCAGTAACACAGCTACATACAGCCGCCTCGCCCCCAGTAACACAGCTACATACAGCCGCCTGGCCCCCAGTAACACAGCTACATACAGCCGCTTCATCCCCAGTAACACAGCTACATACAGCCGCCTCGCCCCCAGTAACACAGCTACATACAGCCGCCTCGCCCCCAGTAACACAGCTACATACAGCCGCCTCGCCACCAGTAACACAGCTACATACAGCCGCCTCGCCCCCAGTAACACAGCTACATACAGCCGCCTCGCCACCAGTAACACAGCTACATACAGCCGCCTCGCCACCAGTAACACAGCTACATACAGCCGCCTCGCCACCAGTAACACAGCTACATACAGCCGCCTCGCCACCAGTAACACAGCTACATACAGCCGCCTCACCCCCAGTAACACAGCTACATACAGCCGCCTCGCTACCAGTAACAAAGGTACATACACCCGCTTCATCCCCAGTAACACAGCTACATACAGCCGCCTCGCTACCAGTAACACAGCTACATACAGCCGCCTCATCCCCAGTAACACAGCTACATACAGCCGCCTCATCCCCAGTAACACAGCTACATACAGCCGCCTCGCCCCCAGTAGCACAGCTACATACAGCCGCCTCACCCCCAGTAACACAGCTACATACAGCCGCCTCTCCACCAGTAACACAGCTACATACAGCCGCCTCATCCCCAGTAACACAGCTACATACAGCCGCCTCGCCCCCAGTAACACAGCTACATACAGCCGCTTCATCCCCAGTAACACAGCTACATACAGCCGCCTCGCTACCAGTAACACAGCTACATACAGCCGCCTCGCCACCAGTAACACAGCTAAATACAGCCGCCTCATCCCCAGTAACACAGCTACATACAGCCGCCTCATCCCCAGTAACACAGCTACATACAGCCGCCTCGCCACCAGTAACACAGCTACATACAGCCGCCTCATCCCCAGTAACACAGCTACATACAGCCGCCTCGCCACCAGTAACACAGCTACATACAGCCGCCTCATCCCCAGTAACACAGCTACATACAGCCGCCTCATCCCCAGTAACACAGCTACATACAGCCGCCTCATCCCCAGTAACACAGCTACATACAGCCACCTCGCCCCCAGTAACACATCTTTATATCTACCTTCACCCCTACCAGATATGCAGTCCCATGTAACATACACCTCAGCCCGCACAGCCACACACACATTCACTGTATAGAGCATATACATACATACCATATACACAGCATATACAAAAACACACATCATATATATACATATATTTTAAGGTGTATATGCTGATATAAATTTATGCGCGTATAAATACAGCATATACATATATACACAACAGATGCATATATACACATTTATACACAGTATATACATATTTAGGGCTCATTTACACGGCCGTCTGGGGGGACGTACATACGGCCGCAAATTTGCGGCAGCATATATGTCCCCATAGAGGGCAATGGCGGGCCGGCAGCTGTAGGGTGCTGATCCGCGCTGTACACCGCAAAAAGATAGAGCATGCTCTATCTATTTACGAGTGTGCGGCCGTGTGCCACTGTTTTCTATGGAGGGAGAAGGGATCACCTCCTCCTCCTATCCAGCACACGGCGGTATACCCGCATGGCGGGCATACCGCGTGTGAATGTACCCATACACAGTATATACACAGTAGATGCACATATACAGAGTATATACACAGTAGATGCACATGTACAGAGTATATACACAGTAAATACGCAGTAGATGCACATATACACAGTAAATACGCAGTAGATGCACATATACACAGTATATATGCAGTAGATGCACATATACACAGTAAATACGCAGTAGATGCACATATACAGAGTATATACGCCGTAGATGCACATATACAGAGTATATACGCCGTAGATGCACATATACAGAGTATATACGCCGTAGATGCACATATACAGAGTATATACGCCGTAGATGCACATATACAGAGTATATACGCCGTAGATGCACATTATACACAGTATATACGCCGTAGATGCACATTATACACAGTATATACGCCGTAGATGCACATTATACACAGTATATACGCCGTAGATGCACATTATACACAGTATATACACAGTAGATGCACATATACAGAGTATATACACAGTAGATGCACATATACAGAGTATATACGCAGTAGATGCACATATACAGAGTATATACACAGTAGATGCACATATACACAGTATATACGCAGTAGATGCACATATGCGCAGTATATACACTGTACATACACATATACACTGTATATACACATATACACTGTATATACATATATATACACCTACATATACACACACAAATACATATTTACACACAAATACATATTTATATACTTACAGTTCAAGCCGGTGACTGTTCGTGGTGTGAGACGGGTGTTCGAGCGGGGTAGGGGGGTGGCGGGCCATACAGCTGCTTGTACGGGCGCGGGGGTGGCTGCTACCGCGGTCCGGACTGTTGCTTGTCCGGGCGCGGGGGGGGGGGTTGCCGCGGGCCGGACTCTTGCTTGTACGGGCGCAGGGGGGGGGGGGTGTTTGTCTCTTGTGCCGGGAGCCGGACGGGGGGGGGGGGTTGTTGTGCCGCGGGCCAGACGGGAGGGGGTGTTTCGCATGTTAGGAGGGGGCGGGGGGACCGTGTTCGAGTGGGTGGAGTGGCTGAGGGTGGGTGCTTTTTCGGGCGGGGGGCGGCGGGAGTTAATTGTTCGCCCGGAGGAGTTGCGGAGGGCGGGGGTGGCGCGAGAACTAGCGGGGCTGCTTGGATGGCCGTGCGTGTGGGCGGGCGTGGAGGCGGTCAACTTTTCCGGGGGGGGGGGGGGTGGCGTGTGGCTCAGCGTTGCAGGGGAATAGGCGGAGGGCTGGCGTGGGGCGGTAGGCTTGAACATGCAAGCAGATGGGCGGGTGGGGAGGCTGTGACCTGTGCCGGGGGACGGGAAGGTGGCACTGGCAGTCTCCTGTGCCGGGGATGCGGCCGGGCTTCAGGGAGATGTCGGCACAGGAGGGGAGGCGCAGGGGGTGGCATCTGGTGGGGGCCCCCTGGGGGGGCAAGATGATGGGGGCCCCGGTGCTCGAGCCCCGGGAGCCCCGCCTATAATCCGGCCCTGACGGTGGATGTTTCCCTGCTGATGTGACTGTCTAAATATGGGATACACCAGAAAACATCAGCAGCAACAAACCACTGGCTGCTACCAAAGTTTACTCCTCTGCCCGCTTTCAGGGGGAGGGATCCAAATCAGAAGATGTAACCAACTATATGTGTATACATTGGCACACTGCTGCCCTCTGTTGCAAGCATGTGTCCGAAATCTTCTTGACATATCTTTCCAATAGAGGGGAAAAATGTAATGTGGAGGTAGCCTAATTATTAAGAACACAAAGCAGATTACTGGACTAAAATTGAATGTGTAAACTCCCCATCTTTTCTGAGTTCGGTCATCAACTTATTCTTTTTCAAAGGGAATAACTGCTTTATGTGACACTATAATCAAAATATGCCAGCATTAATATTTAATTGGAAATGATATTGATAAATAGACACGTCCAGATGAGTGATGTAGTAATGTCCAGACAATAACTGATACAAAATCAACTGACCCTAATTGCAAATTTATAGATATGATAATCTGAAGGGATTGGAAGAATTCTTGCAGGGAAGGTACATACCGGTATGTAAAAAGTCGCAAATTCACTAAAGACCTTAACTCAGATGTATTAAAAAGAAAAGACACATCTGACTAGTATAAAAAGAAAAAAGCCAAGAGCACAAGACAAAACAAAGCTACATGTGCCCCATTGTGTCTCATTTACAAGCAGAAGCGTTTGGAGATCATTTTCAATTAAACTGCAGAAAAAGTTATATGTGCACATCCGTACCTTCCCCTGTAGCCAGTTTGGTTTCTGTAACTTAGCGTAGAAATATATTCCTGTCTTGTAACATTTTATTGTTATTGTAAATGTAAAAAAGGACGGGAGAGGCTATAGGAAGGGCAGAGATTCAGACACAAAGAAAGTAAAATAAAATGATGGGGGGAGTTGAAAATAAAGATGGGTGTGGGAGGAAAAGTAGGCGGGAATTTCAGGAAATGAGGGTCACAAGGAAGAAAGGTGGGGGGAGCAGAAATGACGGCTCAGCAGAAAACACACCCAAAGTTTATGCTGAGACAGGATTTCTGGGATTGAGCACTGTGGGGAAGGCAGCATGCCAGGTGCATGGAGAGGCTAACTAACATATGATGGGACTGATGCTATTGGGAAGACTGGGAGAATTTGTTGTGTAACCTCTTCTCTTCCAGAAGGTGTAACACAGATTCTCCAGCAGCCATCCCTCCCTGGTGAGCTGTTGGTCAGAGCTGCTGAGAGGAGGGATTTTTGAATGACCGCTGCTGTCTACAAAGCATTTTTACAACATCATTTTACCGCACAGGGATGCTTACTAGAGACATTTTGCTTTGGTCTTCCCATTTGTGCCCTTGTGTGACCTCCCAGAACTCCTTTTGTATGTGTCATGTGTTATTGTATTAGTATTAACTTTTAGTCTAAACGTTTGTGGCATGCTGAGCACTGGAAAATTAAAGGTATATTAGTACAAAATAAATGACCCTTTATGTAAAGGGATAGCCTAGAATTAACCAATTAAAACTAGATTATGGGACTCTCACTTTAGTGGCCAGAAGAAGCCTTTATACAAACTCACACTACTGTAAAGTAATAGTTTGCTGCTTACTTGGGATGGCTCATTTGATGGCTCAAATAATGTATTATGTAATGCTTGATAAAGATTCATTGCGAATCGAAACGTTGCGCTCATCATGTTTGGATGCACATGTAAATAAATCTTTTGGAACTTGATCTTTGGTGCTGTGGCTTCCTCCTTGAAGTCAAATAATGTATAGTAATAATAATTCTTTATGTATAGCACACAGAGCTTGCCAAATTGGTCCCTGTCCCCATGGGGCTCACAATCTAAACAACCTACCAGTATGTTTTTGGAGTGTGGGAGGAAACCAAAGGACCCGGAGGAAACCCACACAAACACAGAGAGAACATACAAACTCTTTGCAGATATTGACCTGGATGGGACTTGAACCCAGGTCCCCAGTGCTGCTAGGCAGAAGTGCTGCCCACTCAGCCACTGTGCTGCTGTGTTTTTATGGGGCTCACAAGCTCAGTGTCATTATTACACATTCTTATGGTATATTATGCCCTAGTGATAACACAGATATAAAAGGGCCTCAAATTAATTCAGAATTAGGAAATTACCCTACTAATTTCCCTTGGTGCTATTGCTACCTATGCACAACCACATCTACAAGGCTAGCAAAAGGGACACTATGCCAGCTAAATCTGAAACATTTCCTGGCTATAAAGTAGGACCAGCTACAACATATGGAGGAAATACGAGTAAAAAGAGTGCAATTTGGCCATACTATTTTATATGGCAGTTTCTTGAACACTTTTGCAGTTGCCATGGCATGACTATGATTGTTTTTTTAGTGTTGGGTATAGCTTGGGTATTTCTGTAGCAGGAACATTTGTTTGGAACTTGATGACATTGTACTGTTTTTGGGGAACTTAGGTTAGTTTATTCATTATTGGGCATATGTGTAAGGTTGTGACTGGCACATACAAAGTACAATGCCCATATAGTGTACCTTTCCTATACGAGAAGACAAGTAATATAAACAATACATGATACGGTAAATGGGCGTCTGGCATACATGTTGCACTGGGGTCCAAAAGCTTAAAGTTACGCCACATATCATGGCCTCTGCTTTAGCTACCAAATCCATAGTCTCTGTCCTGGGCTGGTACATTTGTAAGAGCGAGGGCTGGCACAATTGTATGGGCTGTGTTGTGGCTGGCACAATTGGTCTCTTCTAGGGCTGGCATATTTGTATTATCTCCTCTGTATCTAGAAGATTTGTATAGTTTTTGTGGTGGCTGGCACATGTGTTGTGTGGCTGGTACATGTGTTGTGTGGCTGGTACATGTGTTGTGTGGCTGGTACATGTGTTGTGTGACTGGTAAATGTGGATGTTCTCTCTATTATGACTGGAGCATGTGTGGTCTATGCTGTGACTGGCACATTTGTATTGGCTCTTCTCAACCTGCTCTATTTCTGTGGTCTCAGCTTTAACTGGCACATATGTATGTTCTTTTGTGAATGGTCTCTACTGTGACTGGCAAATGTATATATCCCCCACTGCTGGCAGATTTGTTGTATTTGGGACAAATAATACAATTGCATTAATGATTATGTCAAACCAATTTTAGTTTTAACTGTATCTTGATCATCTAAAATTCCCCGCCCTCTCTCAGAAAAAGTGATGTGCGGGTTGGAAAAACTTGTAGATAAGGCATAATAAATGTCTGCCAGTGTGGGAGATACATAAAAAATGTTAACCAAGACAAACCATGGTTCTTGAGAGCCAGTATGCCACCCAACGTTTGTTCGGAAGGAACTCCTTTGTCAGGGAGATCAACAACAATAATAATATATATCACTGTATTAACAATAACATGTATGACCAAGTATGTTTTACAAAGTTCTCTATGACCGTCCAGTAATCCAAAATGTTTACTAACCAGGACAAATCAGCCATGGAGATGTCCAAAGTCTCACTCATTTTCTTTTCATGAGGTCCACAGATTGAAGCTCATTTATTATTCAGATAATGGTTGGATTCATTCAGATGAAATCGATCTAGAGAAAATAAATAATGCTTATGTAAAACTGCATGTATATGCAATTAATTGGTGATAATTGCATCTGTAACTACTACATAAATGTAAAAGAAATGTGTTTGTATTTTTTAAAATAATAAATTAGATTATATGTGCATTTCCCTTTCAGAATAAATTAACTAATGTATGCAATTAAGATTTAACATGAGCCCTGTTAAAATCCTTAGAGTATTGTTTGGGTATTGACATTATTGAGCAACTTACTTAATTGATAAACTACATCCTAACAGTTTACTAGGCAGAAAATAGAGCATCTTTTTATAGCTCCAACGTAATATCCCATTTGTTCACTAGGGGGTGTACATCATCACATTTTCCAGTAACTACAAAATGTGGGAGTAAAGACCACGTCTGCAAGTCAGAGGCAGGACACAGTTGGTAAAGAGATTGTTGGAAAGAGGGACATCAGGCTGGGAAACAAAAAGGTGCAGAAGAGGACATCAGAGTTCATGGAGAAGTAGAAGATTAGATGACGGCTAGAGGACAACGCCCTGTGACTGACAAAGAGGCCACCAGTAACAGGCACTGAGTGGAGGTGGGAAATCACAGGAGAAAATCCCAATATTCCATACTTGCCGAACTTCCCACCTCTAACTGAGTGAAAGACTGACTGCAGATCCATTTCTAAGAATGGACTCTTTAAGCACAATCTGGATATGGCTCTTGCTGTGTTCGGTATGCACTTTCACCCTCGCCAAGTTCAGCCCAGAGGTGAGTTTTGCGTTTGCATATATCTATGATATCCAATTTTCTATATTTCTTTGAAAAAATATAAAATAGAATGCATTGAAGCTTTTTGATGACTCCCTTGAAGCCTGCTGCTTTTTCTCCCTCCCTCCTTTTTTCCTGGAGAAGTCATTTCTGGGCTCTCCTTGGAATCTGAGGTCACACATGAATCCTGTTAAAATCTGGAAATGTGCTCCCTGGAAAAGATTCAATGTTTGGGGAGAGAAGTGAAAGGGAGAGACCCTGAATTACTGTGAAATAGGAGGGGGGAAGTAAGATGTGCCTGGTTTTAAATTGATAGAAAAGATATGGAAAAAAATGTATGGATTAATGTCTACACTTGAGTGTCATTTCTTCTGCTTGCTCCAAGAAAGATTTTCTTGAAAGAAAAACTTTAATATTTGTCAATTAACTCAACAAATCTGTGGGTTTCTAGTTTGCCGCCTTTTGGTGCAGTCCACAAAGATTTCATTTATATTCACCCGTTCTTTAGAAAAAACTGTTTGGAAAATGTGTTTTAAGTAAAATGGACCAGAGAAGAAGGGGTGAAAATCAGAGCCAGAAGACTGAATGAGGAGAGTCATTGTGGGAGGAGGAGGTGGGGGAGAGAGGCCACTTGGAGGATCTTCCATTGAACAGACAGATTTCTTTGGTCTCCTTGTCCTAGCTAACCAGAGACATGAAGCTTAACAACTAGCTATGTGTCTTGTGAATGCAGCAATGTTGTCTGATTTTCCAAATAAATCAATTTATTTCAAAGACAGTCTATACAAATGATGCTTCAGACTAAAGAAAGTAAAGTAACTACTGTGCAAAAATAAAGAGAGGATTTATGTTCATGAATTATTCAGAAGCATATAGCATATCCGAAATAAAGATCTAAAATATCTTAGCTTTATTTATTTAAAGCCTAACAATGGCTATCACAACTGCTCATTTACTAAATTTATCAGACATGGAAACTTGCTAGTAATTTTGCTTCTTATATAAGATCATTTATTGCTTTCAATTAGTTCCAAAAAGTATATAACATTTTAGAGCAAAAGCAAAAACCTAGGAAATATGTTTTCACTGTAATGATGCAAGGAATTGTCACACATAGGGTTAAGTCCCAGATGTAGCTCTAGTCCAGATTCGCACAAAGACTTGCACAGTTTTAAGATTTGCTTTGAATTGTTTCAGTAACAATCTGAAATGAGCTGCAGTAGTAGACTGTTCTCCTAAAATGTATATGTATGCATCTATTTCACTCAAGGCCAATGATTGAGTAAAGTATTTAGTGTTACATATAAGTTGTGACCATGCTGTCCACCATTTTGTGCAGATCTGGATTTTTTTGTAAACCATGACTTCTCCCCCTCTTGACTCCTCACCTATACTCGAATTCCTGGCAGGCACAATCATCTGCGTATCCAATGACTACTTAACCACATCTGCATTGTGCTGGCCTAATGTTATTGGCAAAGGGATTGTTCATAAATCAAAGGCTTATGTTACAGTTACCAGGGGAACTTGCTAAATCAATTGAAATAGACAAAAGCAAATGCTATCATTTATTAAACAATGTAAACAATGTTTTTTTATCCAGTAGTCATAGTACTTTATTGTCATCGTAGGACAGTAGCTTGTTTTAAACTGACTGTATTATGAGCCCTATGAGTGACAGCAGTGATCATTAGTAAAATAAAATAAGATCCATCCAAAGAATAATGTTGAGCAGTCCTTAAAAGCTAAATACAAATATGTGGAAAGCTTCCTGATCATGAAAACTACTGGAATGCTTGTCAGATTGGGTGCAGAAACTGTACATGTATCAATGGTTTCATAAGACAAAAGAAGAATACATATATTCCACTAACTATCCAATTTCATTGTGTTAATCTAAAAGGAATCCAGATGTTTTCAATATATGGGTGGGAATATAAAAGTGGGTCAGCAAGCCATAAAGGGTATGCGTGCATTATCCTCATTTCCCTTACTAAGCAAATTATAGTGCAAATCACAGAAATGTTTGGATTCAGCAGTAAAGTATTAACCAGCTCATAAGTTACAAAAGCTTCACATCAGTACTGATGACTCACAATAACAATAAAAAAGAAGACACCATATAAAACAGATTTGGTTGAGCCACTGGTTCAGACAAGGATTTCAAGCACACGCCAAAGCTATATCTATGACTGTATAGATATAGTATAAAACAGTCACATGTACCTATATTTGTCCCTATACAGGACTGGGACATGACAACGTGAGAACAGAGTTGCTTATCCCCTCCACATTCAGCTCCCTTCATTTTAAATATTAAGAACGGCACATGAATGGTCAGTGGAGAAGCTATCATGCCATTATACAATGTCCATTTCTTTGTCAGGTCAATAAAAGTGCTCACTGCACATGCTGACAACTAGCAGACAACAGCGCATGCGTGATGACTTACACATGCCTCAAGGTCTTTAGTCAAGCTACACTGGGTCTTTTAGGTAGAGCCTCTGTGATTATTCAGCCAAGTGGAATAATCACTAGAAGTGGCAAATGTTTTGCTTGTGGAAATCAAGTTAATATTTAACATGATGCAGGTACTGAATATTAATATAAGGACATGTTTATAAAACTATTACATTGGTGCTGGCAGCTTTATACAAACTCAAGAGGTTCCTTGTATATGGCACCAATTTATATGAATGGGTAACCTTGTGATTTATGGCCACTCCAAGCTGTATATTGTCGTACGCTAAAGCTGGGTTTACCATCATAGGAGAGGAAGATCTGGACCGCACATCCATACATTGCGCAATAATCTAATGCTACATTAAGCTAAGCTACATTAATAAATTGAAATCCAGGTTCTTAGTTGCATTACAGATTGTACAAGGTCACCAAGAAGATGTTGGTGGGCTCATGCAATTTGATCAAAATGTAACTAAGAGCCTTGCGTTTGCTGGGTTGGATGGTAAATGCACATGGCTGGATCCCCACTCATCAATTTTCACTTAACATAGATTTGTGAGAAATACCTCAGTTTACCCACAGTTGGGCAGCCACTGAATCTTTTAGGTGGGTTTCATAAGTATGTAATTACAAGTCTGATTTGGCATATAAACAGGAGTTGTTATTGATAATATGAGGGCAATCGGTATATTCATTCATCCTACTATAGGTCCTTTATATGGATCCTCCAGATCTGATTAAGACATTGAATATTGGAATGGTTATTATAATGAGATCTAAGAAATAAATTGTCCTAAAATGTCATTCATCTCAATAAACTGATCATGATCTGTACTTTTACATCTACAATTCCTTTTATTAGTTTAGTGTTTATGCTTTAGACAATAGCCTCGAGCCTAGATATTATCCCAAAGAGCACATGTCACCTCCAGTAGCCTCTGGAGGAAATGGAACCCAGAATGATTTTGCTTTATCTTCATCTTAAATAGTCAATAAACATCAGATGATTAAAGGACATCTACTATCAGGATCAAGGATTCAAGGCCAAGAACACTTACATGCAGGTGTGTCCCCCTCTGGCAGGATCTGTTCTTCTTTTAACTTCTTACGCCCTCGTATTTATGGAAAAATGGTTGCAAATGCAGGGCAACACCATTGTGGGGATTGTCGCTTTCTACAACGTCATCTCCAGTTGATGTTTGTGTCGCAAGCACACATGGGGGCACATTAACTTACCCGTTTTGCGTGATCCCCAAGGTGCGTTGTCTGACGAAGAGCTGCCACGATTCACTAAGATTATGCGTCCAATTTCCTGTATGCGTCGCTTCAACGCTCATGTCCGCCGGAGTTCACCATCTTCCTGCCGGTGCATGTAAGTGCATGGCTTGCAACACAATTTTGAATTAGTCCGAATCAGTCAGGTTGTTCGAAGGCCGCCCCCCCCCCCCCCCCCCGGGAATGGTGTCACATGAAAGTCGTTGCGATTGCACCAAAATCCCCAGTTAAATGCTGCTTAAAATGGAAAAATGCGGTCCGCGGACCCTTAGTAAATGTGCCCCATTAGCTTAAATGCCCCAGGAAACTCTAGTCAGGACTATTTAGGACACTTAACCAATTACATCTCCATGTCAACCTATGGAATACTGAACCAAATTGCTTCTACATCAGACTTATCTCTTAGTATATACGTTTCGACGAGTTCAGCACTTGCCTTTGAGTCCCAAAATGCCATGACAGGTTCCCTTTAAGATTGAACTCCAAGTCCCATTATCCAAGCAAAACATTAATATGTTTTGTTCCTCCTCCCTGGAAAATATGAACATACAGTTCTTGCAATGGGATGAACAGTATTATCAGCCAAAATACACATAGAAATGTGTGATCTAGTTGCATTATAAACCTTATCAGTCGACCATATCAGGCTAAAACATGTGCCACATAGAAATCCAAACTTTCTGAAATCCTAGGAAGAGGAAATGACATTGAAGGAAATGTTGTATTTGTATTTGAGAGTGTGGGGGACATTCACCATACGCTGGCGTTCGCAGCGGCATACATCAAGAGGCGGAGGTGTTTTATTCTACGCCAGGCAGGGGCAATAAAGTCTTAAAAGTCGCCGGCGGCAGCGAGTGCGCCGGCGCAGGAACAGTAGAGCCCCACGCCGGTCCAGTCACGCCCATTCACGCCCCACTGGCGTGAAGGTGGCGGAGAGGGCTAAATAGTCGCTAGTGCTAGCAGTAGACTAGCATTTGCGATTATTTCAGGGCCTGATAGATATGCCCCTATATATATATGTATATGTATATAATATTGCACTACATTTATAAATACATGATTGAATGTACGTTTTAAGATAGCTGCCAACAGGGCTGCTTCTATACTTTTTGCTGCCTGAGGCGAAAATTGAAAGATGCTACCGAAAGCGCAGAAAAATGCTACCTTACACACTAGTTATCAGTCAGGAACACAGACATTAGTGACATCTAGTATCTAGTATGCTACAGGTGATGATCTGCTCCATCAGGAAGAGGACTTTGGGCATGGTTTATTTCTGCTGAATTCACAATCAAATGTCAGCTCCATGAATCTCCACAACTCCACACGGCGCTTCTAAAAAAACACATACAGTATAATGGATTGTGTTCCTAAATGCATATTATTCACTATTTCCTACATAAAACATCCTTTACATAGTCCCCCAAATAAATTACACATTGCACAGCACCCAGAATTATAAATACCACACGCCCTGAATTACGGCACCCAGCTAATTTATACACACCCCCGTTATATGTATTTATATACAGTTCCCCTAATTTATTTATAACAGCCCCCAAATGCATACCCCCAAAGTAAGTTATATACAGTACTCCATATAAGTTTAAAGGACATCTACCACCACGATGAAGAATGTACGCAAACAACCCTGAGGTGCTCCAGGCTTGATTAACACCTAAGGAGCCCCTTAGGCTCATTTGCATACAATCCTTCATACTGGTGGTAGATGCCCTTTAATTAAAATCCAGTCCCTATATACAGATCCCCATAAACACTATACAGAGCCACACCTCCCCAGCGAACACAGCCAGTATGCACACTCCCCCCAGTATGCACCCCCCCAGTATGCACACCCTCCTTAGTATGCACACTCCCCCACCATGATGCACAGGCACCCCCCAGTATAAACAGCCACCCACCCCCCCAGTATGCACACTCCCCCCCTCAAGTATGCACAGCCCCCCAGTATGCACAGCCTCCCCCAGTATACTTGAAGAAATAAAAATAATAAATCACGTACTTCCAGCATCGCTCTCATGCATCTGCTAGTGTCCCCATCACGTCTCCTGCCAAATGCTCTGTGCCGGGGCGCAGGCGGTGTGATGTCATCACACGCTACCTGGGTCCTCCAGAGCAACAGAGCGGTGCAGCCAAACAGGTCTGCGCTGCTCTGTATATATATCACTTCTGTGTTCTTAAAGAAACAGATTAATCATATCTGCCCACATTACACACAAAGCCACATTACACACACATTACACCCAGGCTGCCACCACCATCAGAGCTCGGGCATCTGCCATCTGAGATGAGATTCTCATTTTACCTCATGGCAGATGTGGCCCTAGCTGCCAACTATAACTGACTGGCAGTAGCTGTTTCTGTATTGTATAGGAGGAGGGGTCTGTCACCATATTCTCCCAGAGGGTGTACTCAGTTATGGTACCTTTTCCATTGTTCCAGTGTCAGTGGTCAATAACAAGGGTATTGAGGTTGTCGCTGTATACTTTTTGGTACCTTTTTGGCAGGTGTTTTCTTATTAATGAAATATTATATCACCATTGACAGCCTACTTAGCTGTACCCATATTCCTGACCACCCATAGCTGGACATAGAGAGATCCCATTTCATCGATGAAAGGCTGAAGTACTCTTTTAACTGCTTATTGATGATTGCTGCTAAATAAAAAGTGATCAAATAGTTATATAGTTCCCAAAATGGTATCAATTAAAATGTCAGCTGGTCCTGGAAAAAAATACCTTAAGCACCTTTCAAAAATTTTCTTTTTTGAAGATATAAAAAATAAAACAAAAACTAAATAAATTTTGTATCTCTGGGATCACACAAAGCCATGGAATAAAGAGGATTTGGGCGTCATTTGGGCTGCAAAGTGAAATACGTAAAAACAAAGCCCATAAGAAAATGATCTCTCCACTCTCTTCACTCCTACTCCTTTAGAGAGGAGTCCCAGACACTATCTTAACAGCAGGGAAGCTGTTAACCCATTCTGCTCACTAAGCACACACTATACACTTCATATACACTTCAGACTTTTTTACTGCTGGTTTACTGCAAGCCCATGCTCCAGGCACTGCATGTTTTCAAAGCTACCTAAACTCATTTTTTGCAACAAAACATTGCCTGTGTCGTGATGTGTTATCTCTTGTAATGAAGAGGCTGCATCTGTCCAGACCTGTTTGTTCATGCAACATTCCGAGAGTGAGAATAGATTGTAGTTATTGTGTTGACTGATTTCTACATTTAATTCAACAAGTAGAATCAAGATCATTTCAAGAAAGTAATAATATTCCTTTTATGTACTCTATTATGAGTAAGAATTTTTCAAACAGGTCAATATAAAAAATTACAACATCTAAGCCCCATTCCTATACATCCATATAATTACACTTTGGGGCAGAATTTGCATAAACCCTACTTTTTTCGCCATCTGTTTTGAATGATCATTGTGACAAAATTCTGGAATGTTGGCAGGTTACAGGGCTGTCACAAATAAGGTTTATGGTCAGTATTGGAGCACCTGAAATATAACTATTATTGAGAACTCTGGGCACCATACATTTTCAATAGTGGTTCACCACCATGGAGCACAAGGTTCTGTAGAAAGTATCTGTTTAAAGTAAAACAAAATCTACATTGACACATGTTAATTGTGTTTTATTACATGTTCATGATAAATGTTTCATTGGGGTGGCAATCATACAAGCAGGAAGGAATTAGGAACAAATATTGGTGCAATCTTCTCTTATTAGTTAGAATGTTAAGGTGTTACTCTATCCTCTACTGAATGTATCTGAAACAGATGTGATGATTACATACAGAACATGGGGCAGGGCTGTCAGTACAGTGAGGAATATTGAGCTTTTGGCTATAACTGAACTTTTACTACACAACCAAGGGTGTAACTTTAGAGGGTGCACCCAGGCACAGGAGCCTTAGTGGTCCATGTAGAGCAGGGGTGTCAAACTTATTTTCACCAGGGGCCACATCAGCCTCATGGTTGTCCCGCCCACAACAGCCTGATTGCCCCTACACTGCAGCCAGAGTGTCCCCACAGCAGCTAGAGTGTCCCCACAGAGTATCCCTCACAGCAGCCAGGATGCCCTCATAGATTGCCCCCACAGCAGCCAAAGGGCCCCCACATTTACTAACCTTTTCACGCTCCGCCAAACAAGCAGCAGTCCTCTTTTTCTTTATTACTGTGTACATCTGTATGCTCCAGCTTTGAAGCCAGCAGATGTATTGATGTGATCACATCTGTCAGCGTCAGAGCTGGCGTGTACAGCTGTCACACACAGGTAGAAGAAAGAAGACTGCTACTTCTTCAGGGGAACTGGGAAACATGAGTATCTGAGTTTCCTGCCCTTAGGGTACATTCACACGCGGTATGCCCGCCGTGCGGGCATACCGCCGTGTGCTGGAGGTGAGGAGGAGGTGACCCCTCCTCCCTCCATAGGAAATAGCGGCACACGGCCGCACATCCGCCGAAAGATAGAGCTTGCTCTATCTTTTTGCGGTGTGCGGCCCGGATCGGTGCCACACATGTGTGGCACCGGATCCCCGCCGTGCCGCTATTGCCGTCTATGGGGACGTACATGCGGCCTCAAATTTGCGGCCGCATGTACGGCCCCGCAGACGGCAGTGTGAATGAGCCCTTATGCTGGGCTCCTATCGCACAGGACAGGGGGAAAGGACAGGATAACACCAGGTCATAGGTCAGATTTGGCCTGCAGGCCTTGTGGTGTAAACAATATACAATATACCAAAAACAATATACAGTAGGGGGAAAAAAGTATTTAGTCAGCCACCAATTGTGCAAGTTATCCCACTTAAAAAGATGTAAGAGGCCTGTCAAATCCAAAACATCACATTGACTGATTTTGAAATAATTTATTTGCAAATTATGGTGGAAAATAAGTATTTAGTCAATAACACAAGTTTATCTCAATACTTTATTATATATACATTGTTGGCAATGACAGCGGTCAAATGTTTTCTGTAAGTCTTGACAAGGTTGGCACACACTGTTGCTGGTATGTTGGCCCATTCCTCCATAAGTTTGAGATCTGGAGACTGGCTTGGCCACTCCCGGACCTTGAAATGCGTCTTACGTAGCCACTCGTTCTTTGCTCTGGTAGAGTGCTTGGGATCATTGTCGTGCTGGAAGACCCCGCCACGTCTCATCTTCAATGCCTTTGCCGATGGAAGGAGGTTTGCTATCAAAATGTCACGATATCTGGCCCCATTCTTTTATACATGGATCAGCTGTCCTGGTCCCTCTGCAGAGAAACAGCCCTATAGCCCTGACCATGTGACATTACTCTTCTGGACCATCCAAATGAGATTTTTGCTCACCATTTTTGTGATAATTTTGACCCCAGGGGTTAGATCATGCGTGGGGCCCCTGATCCAGGGAGATTATCAGTGGTCTTGTATGTCTTCCATTTCCACAGTTAATTTCTTCACACTAGCTGCTTGCTTATTGCAGATTAAGTCTTCCCAGCCTGGTGCAGGTCTACAGTTATGTTTCTTTGGTCTTCACCATAGTTTGGTGTGTGACTGTTTGAAGTTGTTGGCAGGTGTCTTTTATACTGAAAATAAGTTGGAACAGGAGCCATTACTGCAGGTAATGATTGGAGGACAGAGGAGCCTCATAAAGAAAAGTTACAGAGCCAGAAATCTTGCAGGCAAAATACTAATTTTCCACCACAATCTGCAAATAAATTCTTTAAAAATTTAATTTTCTGGCTTTGTTTCCACATTTTGTCTTTTAGAGTTGATGCCAATTACAGGTCTCTCACATCTTTTTAAATGGGAGAACTTGCATAATTGGTGGCCAACTAAATACTATTTTTCCCCACTGTATAATAGTTGGGTGCCTGGTCCAGATTTTGCATTGAGGCACATCAGCCTCAAGTTACTCCTTAGTACATAGCCTTTAATAGTTGTAACATTGTGTACAGGGATTACTGATACATACATATGCTATAAATTTACAATGTAATATCATGGTCATTAGATACATAACCTTGAAATACATGAAGAAAAATATCATGTTATGGCTGGATTCACACGACCAGTGCCCGCCGTACCGTAGCACGGCGGGCACACGGCAGCGTGTGGGGAGAGGAGGAGGGGGAGAGCGCTGCTCACCCCCGCCCCTCTACATAGGGATATATGGCGCACAGCGCCGTATGCCCTGAAAAAAAAAAAATGTCCTATTTTTTCACGGGGCACGGAGCAGTACGGTGCGCCCATTGCCGTCTATGGGGGACGTATATCGGCCGTATATACGCCGGCCCTATATACGTCCCCCTTGCGGTAGTGTGAATGCAGCCTAAGTTGTAATACATGTTGAAGCAGAATTTCAACTAATTAGCCAGTGCAAAAATCAGTTCTTTTTGTGGTAAAAGAAGACCTGTTAGATCGATATGGGGCCCTAAACCAACTACAGGTCCTCATGAACATGTGGTCTAGGGTTTCAAATTGACCTTTCTTTAAGTCATTTTACATAAAAAGAAAAAAATAAACTTAAATACTTAATTTTTTTACTCAATGCCTAAAAATCAAAAGGGACAATTTTGGAACACTTTCATCTTTTAGGATTTATATCCCCATAATGTCAGAAAATGTAGATATTGAGGATCACATGAACCTCTACATGAACTATGTGACCTTTTTTTTCTGTAAAGCAAATTTTTGGGTCTGGAAAGTTTAAGATGTCTGTGTTTTTAGCAAAGCATGTTAATGGATTAAAAATACCATAAAAAGTCATCTTCTTCTACTCTATTCTGTGTCATAGATTCTTACTGTATGAGTAGCCCCACGTTCATGAATCAATATATGCTGCTATCCTGCCTGAGGTAACATACTAGCTACATACCTCACAGAGCTCTCATGTTGCTTCTGATCTTGTTTTTCGTAATGGTCTGCAATAAAAATATTTCAGTGAATTGAATGGAGGTTAAGTTAGGACTAGGTTGTAAAAAAGGATAAACTTCATCCAAAAAGATAAACTACGGTATATCCAGTTCAAAGTATTTCCCTACAATACTGATGCAGAGGAAGGCAAAAATTAAGTGAGACAGAAGCCAATTCATCCTCATTGTAGGGGAAAATGTGTTCCTGATTGCAATTTCTTGGATAAATTACCCATCTTTGGAGCTCTATTAACTATAACCTATCACATTGTTACAACCAAAAAGGTATTTCATGGGCTTTTCTAAAATTCCCCATGACAATTTCATCTAGTGGAGTTTCATTCTTACAGTAAATAACCTCCCTCTATTTTGGTGTAGAAACCTTCTTTATCTCAACATAGAGGGAGTTTTTCTGTTATCTTGGATAGAAATAGATCAGGCGAAATATCACATTTTTAACTTATGATTTTTATTTATACATAGTTATTAGGTCACCCCTTATTTTTATTCTATTTTACATGAACCCTAAATTTGATGATCTTTCTGAGCACTGTTATCTACCATTTATTACTAAGGCAAATGTTCAATGGTGTCAACTCATCCTTGGAACCTCCACTGCAATTAGCTAAACCATTCAGAGATCCAGTTAGCATCCAAATTTTTTTCCTAATGTCAGTGGAGTACATACTAATGCTCAACTAGGCATTATTTCTTTCTGCCCAGTTTAGTTATATTCTGTCTGTTTTTATAAACTTTGATGTGTATGAGGCAAGGTATGTGTATGTTTTGTTTTTCGTTTTCTGTTCTTTTAACAAAAATGACTCATTTCTACACCCATTCAAAGACTGAGTATTTTCCCTGGATACATTCCCAGTAGAATATTGTCATGTTGGTAAAAATTTACCTTGAAGGCGTTTTGGCACTAAGAACAGTAGTATTATGATGACACCAATATAAGTATGCTTATAAACACATTAAATATAGTAAGTGGAACACAATAAAAAGGGCATATAACACAATAAAATTGTCAAACAAAAGCAAAAAAAATGAAGCTGGGTGTTTAGTGCCCATGTTTAGAAAAGTCTATAATACTTACTAAACCTTTTTTAATCTAGATACTATTTATTTTGCATTACTCAGATTGAGGGCTATTTAGCATTGGTTTTCCTGTGCTTTTTTGGCTTAAATAAAAAGTCTTGCATTGGGGTTTTTTGAAACTTTTCACTGCTAAAAAGTATCACAGGACTATATACAGCTCTTCATGAATATGGCATTAACATAGAAAACCTCCTTTTTTATGCAAAACGTCTCATTAAAGTCTCATAGTCACTCCAGTCACACTTTTTATGCATTTCAAGACTTTTTTGGAGTGGAGACTTTTTGAAAAAAAAACCCAGACAGAAAATAGACTATAAGAACATGTATTAAAGGGCCAATGCCACTTTATAGAATCTGATGGCACCTGAGCTAATAGACATAGAACTGTCCCAAAGAGACATAATTTATTATGGAGTCTGTCTTTTTGGTTAAGTCTGCACATGGCAGGGAAAGCCGACCATGGTTAACATAACTGTTTTATAATCTTGAGGTGATGTTGGGTGGTTTACATCAGGTTTTACAGTGGAATGTGCCAGTAATTTTACCTTGCTAAATAGAGTAAGGAAATCTATGGAAGTCTAGGTGCATCTTGCAGTAAGCAGACCTGTTTAACTGAACAACATGTCTATGTTAAGAAAGGGGAGATATCAGTGGTGTTATACGCTTCTTGGCTAGCAGTTACCTAATGGTTATGACCTGATACATACAAGGCTTGAGTACGTAAATAGTTGAGGGTTTATTATTGTGATAGCAGAGATAATACAGTTTCTGTTAGCATAGTGTTTACTACTTCATCTTTGTCGGTGCATAAGATTCCAAACAAGTCTCTGCTTGTAAGGTTCTTTACACATTTATGTTGTAGCTTCTCCTCTTTACATCTGCATGATACAAGAGTTACTCACCCCACCTAACAATAATCTTTATTTATATAGCGCCAAATCATAGGGGACATATACAATATAATATTACATTACACAGTACAAACATTCTTATGGAAAAATAGGAGTGAGGGCCCTGCTCACAAGAGCTTACAGTCTATGAGGATGAGAGGGGGGACACAAGAGATATAAGAGCTTGTATAATGGTCCAGCCATCCTTTATAACAGTATAAAATAAATTTATAAAAAATTCTGCTGCTTGAACCAGCCATGAGCCGCCATCTTATATACAAAGTCCAAAGTGAAAGAGACTGTGGAGAAGCCTGGAGCTTGGTATCTGTTGTTTGCCGGATAAGCGTCGGGAGGAGGACATTGGATAGATTAGTAAAGAGAGAGTTGACATTTCATGCAGTTAGCGAATATTATAGGCTTGCCTAAAAAGATGTGTTTTAAGAGCACCTAACTGTAGAAACAGGACAAGATGTAAATCCTGTGAATGCTGTCCACGGGATAGGGGATAACAAGCTGATCGGTGAGGGTGTGACTGCAGGGACATCCAAAGATCACTAGTACCAGTTATCTGGTGGATTTTGGGGGTGATCCCATTCTTTTCAGTGGGTGGAGTGACCTGTCAAGCATGTGTTCTTCCACTCCATTCAATAATACGGGAGAGCATGGCTACCTCCAGCATTTACAAAGACAGTGAATGACAGGTAGTGGAGTGAAGTGCTTGGCAATTTCTGACACTCCCATACTATTGAATGGAGTGGCAAGATTCATGCTTGATCTGTTGGACCCTCACTGACCAGCTTGTTTAATTCCAAGGTTGTGAGGTAGTAAAACATGAAAAACGCCTATATATAAAATATATATAGGGGCATTGACACAGCCTTACTATATAACTGTAAAATGATTTGCAATGTAGAGTCATAATTTTGCCTGTCCTGTCTGGATGCCTGTTTAACTGTTTTAGAGGGCATCTATCAACTGGATGAAGGATTGCATGCAAATAAATCTGAGGGGCTCCAGGCTCCATAGGTGTAAATGGAGGCTGGAGCCCCTCAGGTTGATTTGCATGCAGTCTTCAATCCTGCTGGTAGATGTCCTTTAATTTCTATGTATATAATTGGCATTAAAGCATAAATTAGATCTATTACACTAAGGGGGTTATTTATCATAAAGTTGTCTCCTTCTATGTCATTTTTTGGAGCTCCGCTGCCCATCATGTTCATTAAAGTGGCTTTGGACCTTTAATAAATTTTCTTATGGTCTATTTTCTGTCATTTTCAAAAAGTCACAAAATGCATAAAACGTCTCAGCACATACAATAGCAGGAACTAGAGTAACTTTGAGACTTTTTATGTGACTTTTTATGAGACTTTTTGCAAAAGTCTCAAGTCATGAATCTGGCTTTGCACTGTGTTGCACGGCGTTGCACTAGCAGTAGTTCTAAGTTTACGCCATATTAATGAAGAGGTGTATATAGTCCTGTGAGACGTTTTAGCAGTGAGAAGTCTCAAAAAATCTCAATGCAACTACGTTGAGACTTTTCTCTCCATCACTTTGGAAAATGTTGGGAGAGATACCAGTGCTAGACATTGCTAGCCTGGATATGCATTGACATTCTCTATGTTATACTCACTGTACATTCTTGTCTAGTTATCCACAGTGGAGTCATATAGTACACTGACCTTTTCTGGTCATTGAAGAGCAAAGGAAACATGATGATAAAAAACCCAAAATATTTTTTTTGCTTTGCTTATTCAGAATGTTGCAATTGTGCTAAGGAAGCAGGGGGGGCAACAGTGTAACAGCCTTTAAAGTAAGGTCACAGAGGGGCTAGGGTAGTATACTTTTAAAAGTTGATTATAGAAGGAGGCCATGTATAACAAATATAGGAATATAGAAATGCTTGATTTTAATGGTAGATTTACTATAAAAGGTTGTCCTATATGTGGCTGTTTAGCCAATAGACATGAATCTAATGGTAATAGTACCCACAGCTGGGAAAATGTAAAAAATGCTACTTACCTCACTCTGTCTCCTGATTTCAAATGTTGATGTCTAAGGGTAAATTTACATGGCCGTCTGCGTGGACATATATGCGGCCGCATGTTTTTCCACATGGACGGCAATAGCGGCACGGCGGGGATCCGGGCCGCACACCGCAAAAAGATAGAGCATGCTCTTTCTTTCGGCGAGTGTGCGGCCTTGCGCCGCTGATTTCTATGGGGGGAAGAGGGCTCACCTCTTCCTCTCCAGCAGCGGGCATCCCGCATTTGAATGAGCCCTAAGGATGGGCCAAAAGTGTTAGCCATCACCATAGCGAAAAAAGGAACATGCAGAAGTAACATTACTGTTATTACTATTACCTCCGTGGTCATGCTATTGCCAACAATTGTGGCACAGTTGGATACGTCAACTAGGGACTGGAGGAAGGGTTTGGTGCAATAGTGAACCACTAAAGTTGGAAAACACTGACACTGTGAGGTCAGTTTCAGAGTACATTGCTGTATAACACATCATTTTTGCAAAATGAAATGACATTTCCATTGCCATCATTTTGAGGACTGTGCAAACTTTTGATCACTTTTTTTAAGTGATGTAAATTTGTGTAAAAGTGACTTTTCGGACATTTGGGGGCTATTTTCCATTGTGAGGTTCGCCGCTGGCAATAACCGTTTTTATATTTTGATAGAACGGGCATTTTTGGACCCAGCACTACCTAGCATTTGTGATTTTTACTGTTTATTGAGTTTTATATCAGTTCTAGGGAAAATAGTTTTTATTATTTTATACCTTTTCTTCTTATTTTCTTATTTTACTATTTTTTAGACCCTCTAGAGCAGTGGTTCTCAACCTGTGGGTCGTGACCCCAGCAGGGGTCGAATGACCAAAACACAGGGGTCGCCTAAAGCCTTTGTAGCCACGATTTTATTGCATTTTTACTGCAAATCGCATGGTTTGGGGTCACTGCAACTTGAGTAACTGTATTGCGGGGTCACAGCATTACAAAGGTTGAGAACCACTGCTCTAGAGTACTCTATCCCTAGATGGTCTGAATGTTATAATAATAATAATTCTTTATTTATATAGCGCCTACAGATTACGCAGCGCTGCACAAAGCTTGTCAAATTGGTCTCTGTCCCCATAGGGCTCACAATCTAAACAACCTACCAGCATGTTTTGGAGTATGGGAGGAAATGGGCGCATTAATGGTTTGCTGACAGCTATATATGTATGATCACCTTTTCTATTGTTTCCTCTTTTATTTTTCATATTGGGTTTCAATAGTAAAACAAGTTATAGGAAATAAATAAACGTCCATCTTATTAGCTTTATACAGATGGCTGTTGGATGTTCCAACCAGTTTTGGCTATGAACCCATTCTCCCCCTCTAAAACTACCAGAGGCATTGGAGTCATGACTTCTTTTCCTATTGGAGACAATAGCAAAAATACAACAGAAAATAATCTCAGTCCCTTTTCAATTTCCTTTTTAAATTAGTAGACTGTCACACCACTTCGATGGTGAAATAGCATGAGTATTATGAAATATGTGTATCATCCTATGGATATTCATATGTAGACAGTTTTCTAGGATCTGCTGATCTGCTCTAATAATAGAAAGACATTCTATGTTTGAGACTTTGTGGCTTTGTTATCTGTCACATAAGGGGAATTGTTTTGGATGAGTTGTTTTTCAGAGTTATTTTTGTGTCTGTTCTGATTGCGTAAAAGTTTAATTTAACTTGTTAAAAAAAAAGTCCAGTTTTCGTAACTCATCATGTGAGGCGGATGCTCGGGAGCTTTTAGTTTTTAACAACAGATTCCTCTCCCTTCTCACAATTCCTACTTTCCCCTCCCAGCCATATATATGAAAGGTTTTCCTGTAATGATAAACTGTTTTCCTGTACCCACAGGACCATACCATTCCCTGCCCCCACACTCTTTGAAGCTGTGTCAATTTTGTGGAGTCTCAAGGGAGATAAATACATTATCCTTCTGAGAACATCCCCCAACAGCTCTTAATGTATCTCCCTCCCTTTGATGACTGCATTTCTGCAGATGTAAGGATTAACTCCTGCTCTGCCAGTGCTCTACTGAATGTGCATGCTACAAGTTTATATTGCCGTGCATCTTATCAGTATCTTTTGCTAATCCTGAACAATATTATATAATTGAAAGCATGTTTTAAAAAAGATATCAACTTTTTTTTAAAACTTGGGACTCATGCACACTACTGGATGTGCTTTACAGACAACAAAGGGAAACACTACCCCACCTATGTCCATTGGAAGTGACTACGGTTGACGCGTTCAAGGTGCATCGACACATTGTGCATTCACCACACCATGAACGTGCCCAATAGAAGTGTGTAAGGCCATAAGTTAGCCGCAGTTTGTGCGACTAGCTCATGGCCTCGGCACAGTCTCGGCTAGAAGAAAATCTCCTGTAAGATTATACAGGCAGTCCCCGGGATACGAACAAGATAGGTTCTATAAGTTTGTTCTTTAGTAAAATTTATATGTAAGTCGGAACTGTATATACATATAATTGTAACCCCAGCCAAATTTTTTTGATCTCTGTGAGAATTGGATTTGAAAAATGTTGGATTGGCATAAGAACCAGGATTAACATTAAAGCTTAGTTGCAGACACCTTTAATAACTATTACACCGCCTGTACATGGTGTTGCATCCTTCTGTACTATTGTACTATGTAATATTCTGTAATTTCTTATTTTCTTTGTATAAGTACCTGGTCTGTAAATTGACCTGTAAATGATTGGGCAGGATTATGTACAACATGCCTATCCTGCTGACCCTCCCTGCCTCATCTATTCGGGAAAAGAGTAGAGAATTTATGTGCATAAAATGGTCAGCAAGTCCTGTTAAGGTCAACAGATTTAATCAACTATTCTTTATTGTGCTGTACTGAAACAGCCCATTAATTGTATGGAGACTATTTAATCCTTACTGATTCCCAATATGGGTCTCGGGTCATCATCTGAATGTGCAAACCGACTCCGTCCAAACCTAATATTACAAATTAGTTACAGTTACAAAATTTTTAATGATTTCTTTTTATTCTACACACTATGTTGCTTGCACAAGTTAAACTTTTATTTTTGATTATATAACATCATGTTGGCATAGATATAACTAGAAAACACAAGTCTAATGTTTTTTTAAATTCTTCCCTATCTTCAGGCTTGGCTACAACAATATGGATATTTGCCTCCAGGAGACCTTCGTACTCACACATTACGCTCTCCACAGTCTATGACTGAAGCAATTGCTGCTATGCAGAGGTTCTATGGGCTGACAGTAACGGGAAAGTTGAATGGTGACACAGAAAGGTATTGGAACTGATGGTGCTTTTTTTTTTTTTTTTTTTTTAAACGGACTCATTAAATATGCAATACTATCTGCTGCCACTATTGGATTTGTGTTGTCAGAGAAGGAATGGAGAAAAACCCATATGTTCTAATTTATAGAAACTCAAGAACACAGGATATCTGCTTAACATATGGGGATAACTACCTTTTCTGGGAAATAAGGGGCAGCAGGGAGTTACAATAATACAGATGCTAAAGAAAGGAAAGCAAAAGGAGGACAAGAGAGGAAGGTAATGGCGGAGCCATAAGAAAATCAAAGCACCAATAAATTAGGGGTAAAAAAGGAACCAGCATTAGAAGTCATAAACCATTCACATTTATCTATGGGGCATCAATATTTACTTGTTTACAGCAGTGACTTCCTAATTTTCTAATTCAAATTTTAATTTTCAGGGCAATGAAGAAGCCACGTTGTGGTGTACCAGACAAATTTGGCGCAGAGATCAAAGCAAATGTTAGGCGAAAAAGATATGCCATTCAGGGTCTGAAATGGCAACATCGGGACCTCACTTTCTGGTATGTGACATTGTATGCTACCTTATTTATTTAGAATTCAATTCTGTCCTGTTTTTAACGGTTTACTTATTTATTACTCTTAGCATACAGAACTATACTCCAAAAATTGGTGAATATGAGACATATGAAGCCATCCGGAGAGCTTTTGCAGTGTGGCAGAGTGTAACCCCACTGCGTTTTCGTGAGGTTCGATATGTGGACATACAAGATGGCCATGCTAAACATGCTGACATAATGCTTTTCTTTGCTGAGGGGTTCCATGGAGATAGCACACCTTTTGATGGAGAAGGTGGCTTTTTGGCTCATGCATACTTTCCTGGACCAGGTATTGGCGGAGACACCCATTTTGATTCTGCTGAACCCTGGACAGCTAGGAATGATGATCTAGATGGTAAGAAATGACAGAATTGTGCACATTTAATCAAATATTGGTGTCTGCACTGTGAAGACATTAAAAGAACAAGACATGAGAGATCATTAGATACATTTTGTGTGGGTTTTTTTTTTAATAGGAAACGACTTGTTTCTTGTCGCTGTCCATGAACTGGGTCATGCATTGGGTCTAGAACATTCTAACGACCCATCAGCCATTATGGCCCCATTTTATCAATGGATGGATACTCAGAACTTCCAGCTGCCAGAAGATGACCGCAGAGGTATTCAACAGCTCTATGGAAGTGGTGAGTAAATATATTATCTCATAAATGCTTGGCTTATGAGCATAAGACAAAGGCTCACATAGAAAGTAACATTTAGATGACATTTCAGATACTTAAAAGAGTATATTTTAAAACCCTTTTAGGCCATGGAGAACCACCAACACGTGCACCTCGTCCAACACGGGCACCTCGACCAACTCCACATCATCCTAATGTTCCTGATGATCCCAAAGTACCTTATGGACCTGATATCTGTCAAGGCAATTTTGATACGATTGCTGTTTTAAGGGGAGAAATGTTTGTCTTTAAGGTGAGTTGGTAGTTATTGTATCTATTCCTCTACAGGTCATCTACTCCATGGGAGAGAGTCATTAGGGCTTGTAATGGCGTAAAGTCTTGATAAAGTCTGTTTCCCCCTTTTGCCACCTCCCTGCCCACTGTAGTGGGTCATACCACAAAGTTGACTGGTACGTGGCATTCCTGCCCTGCCCTGTCCACGCCAGGCCCTGCACTGTCGGACAGTGTATATACTAAGAGGCTGGTGACTTTTGATAAATTTGCCATGGCATAAGTGGCGAGAATATCATCAAGATAAATCTTTCCCCCCTATTTCTCCATTTCTACAATCAATTAGTTACTTGTTCTTGCTTTATTTCCTTGCTTACCTTGTAGCTTTTCTGCTACATTTAAACAATTCATTTAAATTTATTGTGTTAAACAGACAGATGGCTTGTCTTCTAGGAGTAGATATGAGAATAACCCCTTTAGTTTCATTGGGTTAAAAAACAGATAGTGGATAGTGATTTAAAAAAAAGCTGGTAATACTCCTGTAGAGGATATTACCCAATATCACAGTCTTTCTCTAGACTGCAATATAAGTTCTCCCATTGACTTTGTGAAATATATAATAGGAATAGGCAAATAAAACTAATTTAAGTCAATTCATTTTAGGAGAAATGGTTTTGGCGTGTACGAAATAACCGTGTAATGGATGGATACCCGCTGCCCATTGGACAATTCTGGCGTGGACTTCCAAATTCTATAAACTCAGCTTATGAAAGAAAAGATGGAAAATTTGTGTTCTTCAAGGGTAATTATTCAAAGAACAGTTTTCTTCTCTGCATTGTACATAAATATTGTTATGCAGTTAAAAGATTGTTTAAAAAAGTTGTTGTGGTCACATATATATATATATACATATATATATGATCAGATACGCAAAACGACCCGTTGCCTGCCCGCACTGCCACATGAAACAATAAAGACTAACGTTGATTCATCTGTTTTGGGAGTGCCACTGCACTTTTCTAATTTTTGCATATAATTTGTATATTTTCAGGTGACAAGTATTGGGTGTTTGATGAAGCCATCCTTGAACCTGGGTATCCAAGGTCATTGAAGGAGATGGGAAGAGGATTACCTAGTGATAGGATTGATGCTGCACTCTTCTGGATGCCCAATGGAAAGACCTACTTTTTCAGAGGAACCAAGTAAATAATGATGTATAAAAAACTTTTAAAACATTAATAACAATGTCAACCTTTTTTACAAACATGTTCTATGTTTTATTGACTCGCCCAGATATTACAGGTTTAATGAGGAGATGAGAGAAGTAGATGCGGATTACCCAAAACCTATTAAAGTATGGGAAGGAATCCCTGACTCTATTCGAGGGGCATTCATGGGAAGTGATGGAGGTAAGGAAAAGACTGTAACAACTAAAAACAACTGACCAAACTCAAAATGGTTAAGTGTGCCATTTTATTTCAAGACTATACAATGTCTTCTCAGGCAAAAGATAAGGCATGTTGAGTTTCATCAGGTGGATCCTTCTTGCCAGGGGGGAGGGGGACATCGGAATGCCTGTATATACTCTAGGCCTCTTTTTCATTCCTCATAAATAAAATAGATATAAAAGGGTGGCATTTAGCCTTAACCTCTTTTTATATTGTGCCTTAAATATTGTAATGTTAAAAAAATGTGAATTTATGGTATTTGTCTCCATTGCTTTGTTTAAAACTGTGTATGTTTCTTTTCAGATTTCACATATTTCTATAAGGGCAACAAATATTGGAAATTTAATAACCAGCAACTTAAGACAGAATCTGGATTTCCAAGGTCTGTTCTGCAAGATATGATGGGTTGTAGCACTTTCCGCCAACCTGATGACCCTGATGAAGAAACAGAAGTGCTAATCATTGAAGTTGATGAAGACAATGGAGGAGTGAGCACTGCAGCTGTTGTAATTCCTGTCCTCCTTTTGCTTTGTGTCTTGTTCCTTGGACTGGCTGTCTTGATCTTCCGACAATATGGCACCCCCAAAAGGCTTTTATATTGGCAGCGTTCCTTACTGGACAAAGTGTGAGACCTCATGGATCTGGACCCTGCCCCCCATCACAATCTCTCCTGCCCTCCCACACATCCCTCACACACAGATATCATGGGGAGCAGTATGCCAGGATGGGAAGAAGGGAGAGAACCAGTTTACACCAATTTTGCCGCTTCTGTGAGGTGGACATTGCTATGTTTAACCCCTTCACTGTCAAATTGGAGCTATGTCTCCCATAACGGTTATTGCAGGGGTACATATATTTTAGAACTGATTGGCTATTGGTCAGGCAGTGCTCTCAGTACAGCCATCACTTGCAAAATTCAGAGCAGAGATGGACACCCTCCAAAGGTCAGAAAACGCACATACAACTAAATATTTCTGACAGATAGTGTTTTTTTACTATTCCAAAAACCACCAGCAACCCATCATAGATGTACAGCTTATCTAAGAGGGAATTATTATGAATAGCTGCCTTGTTTTCTTGGTGGGTACAGGAAAGTACAATGTGAGTGGGGGAGAGCAACCTGTCTGACCATGTGAGCTTATGTCTACATGCCAAGGGGTTGTGGCTTCTGTGCATAATGCCAATGGCAAAGTTAGATTGATGAATATCCAAAATGCAAACATTAATAGTGAAAAAGGGAGACTTTTTTAATCAGTGATTATTGTCACAGCTGTGTTGTGACCTAGAAGATCTCCTCTTAATAGACGTAAGTCATGAAATACAGTTAGAACCTTTTGGGACCAAAGAAATTCTGAAAAAACTGAAACGTAAAACTGTGTGTAATTTTTAGTCTTGTTGAATATAAAGTACTGTCTATGATATGTGACCTAGAGAAAGTGGAGATAGTTTAGCAAGTTGTGCAGAGCAGGAATCTCTGAAGAGAAAATAGGGGACAAGTGTGGGGGTCAGTATCAGTAAACTCCTGTAAAGTACCCTGTATACATCACATATTTAAAATATCTTCTCTGCCTTATACCACCCTCTGTATTCTTTTGAATATTACATGGAAAGGTTTAACTCAGGGTTTTCTGCCGGTATCTGTAATTTGTACCCGATATTAGTTATCACAGATTTCAGTGTTTTACAGGTCGGCAGACATAGTATTATGCTGGTTTTCTGTAATGGAAGGGTTAATCACTGCTCTGAAAGATTCTTTGCAGGTATCTAGCAGAGATAGATGTATGCTCTGCCAGATACCTGCAGCGTTCTTAGTAAGGGGTTAATACCTGCTTGCAGGTCTCTCGCTGTAAGGGGCGAATTATTGCACCCAACATGCCTGTAGCTGAAGATCATTGCTCTACAAGTGTCTTAGGCAGAGAAGGGGTTAATCACAGCACTGCAGGGTGGGGGTTTCTGACTGGGTGAGGTTTAGAAGGGCAGATCACATGGTACGGTCATGGGGTGGGGGGTCACATTTGCTTGTTTCCTGTCTTTCTCTGTATCTCTGGTTTATATTTTGATTATTATAATTATTATTATTTGATAATAAGGCAGCTCCTGCAGGTCAGGCCGCTTTGCATTTCCCACCTGTCCACTGCCGGAGGGACCAATGGATCAATATAAATCATGTCCAGCATATGCTCCATTGGTCCCTCCTGCAATGAGTTGGTGACTCCTTCACCCCTCCTCCCCTTCAAGCTTAGAGAATGGGGGTCACAGTGTGCACACTATTTGGGGTTTAGAGAGAAGCATATGCCCTTTCTAACCTAACTCTTAGTGCCTTATCATTGAGTAACCTCAGTCACGGCCCTATATGGTGCTGAAAAGCTTATCACTTCATGGTTTACCCTAATTTATGGAGGGGATCGGGGCCCACCTTTTCAGTCAAATTAAAGCATCTTTTACGTGGACAAAGTTTGTGTTTTTTTATGGGTTTTTTTATGGGTTTTTTTACAGTCTTTTATAAAATCACCTAAACCCTATTTGTTATGAACCAATGGTTTTGTAACACTAGAAATATAAAAATACAAAAAAAAATCTGTATTCATTTTTCATGTGTATTCAATGTGTATTGATTTAGTAAATTCCCTACAATTTCAAGCAAGAAGTGATGCTATGCAGTATACAATATACACAGACCACCGAAGTAAAAGTGATAAAATTGTCTTAATACATTTCTTGAATCTCCTTGCAGTCCACGTACCAGGATATCAAATAGACATAAGCAATAGGTTGAATTGTCAGTTGATTTGATAGGGGATAACTAGAAACAACATCTTTAAGTCCTGTAGATTGCAAGGAGGGGCCTCCATGGGTTTCACTTATTTTTCTCCCCCAAACAATAATTTGGAAAGAAGGAAGGAACCACCCCAGTAGCCTTATCCAGTAGCCATGGATATCAAATATTAGAAGATTATCACAAAAGGGGTTGTTTACTTACAGAAAATAATTGATATTTTTTGTGTAACGCTGTATTCCAATATTCTTTCTGCATCAGTTACTCACTATCTAGATCTCAGCTTGTATCTGTCAACAGTAAGTTTCATTGTCCACTTCCTATGGATACAAAAACAGTCAAAGGTCATGTCACGTGATGTCAAACAGGTACATGACTCCTTAAAACACACAGATCTCATTACTCTCTGTGATGTAACGAGCTGTGCACCTGTGTGACATCACATGACCATGGACCGCTTTCAATTCACAGGAAGTAAACAATGAAGCTTCCTGTGGAATGTCAGCAAGCAGAGATCTAGAAGGTATATTGAAAAATTGTAGAACTTTTCAGTAGACAGCCATTGTTACTGTTTTGCTACAGTAGCTCTTCATAGGGATTTAACCCCTTACCGACATGTGACGTAATAGTACGTCACATGTCGGGTCTCGGTGCATGGAGATACTGCCATACTGTAGTATGGCAGTATATGATAGGATCATACAGACACCCTAGTGTTAAAGTACCCTAGGGAGTCTGAAAAATAGTAAAAATAAAAAAAAAGTTAAAAAAAAAATAATAATAAAAAAACCTAAAAATTCAAATCACCCCCCTTTCCCTAGAACTGATATAAATATAAATAAACAGTAAAAATCATAAACACATTAGGTATCGCTGCGTCCGAAAATGCCCGATCTATCAAAATATGATAACGTTTTTTCACTGCGTTTAACCCCGTAACGGAAAATCGCGCCCAAATTCGAAATTGGCACTTTTTTGCCATTTAAAAAAAAATAAAAAATTCTATAAAAAGTGATCAAAAGGTCGTACAGTCCTAAACATGATAACATTGTAAACGTCATCAAAATCCGCAAAAAACGGCACCACCCACAGCTCCATACACCAAAGTATGAAAAAGTTATTAGCGCCAGAAGATGGCAAAATCCCCCCCCCCCAAATTTTTGTACAGGAGGTTTTAATTTTTTTAAATGTATGAAAACATTATAAAACCTATACAAATTTGGTATCCCCGTAATCGTACCTACCCAAAGAATAAAGTAGACATGTCAATTGGGGCGCACAGTGAAATCCGTAAAATCCAAGCCCACAAGAATACGGCACAAATGCGTTTTTTTACCAATTTCACTGCATTTGGAATATTTTTCCCACTTCCCAGTACACGGCTTGAAATATTAAATACCACCATTTTGAAGTGTAATTTGTTATGCAGAAAATAAGCCATCACACAGCTCTGTACATGGAAAAATAAAAAAGTTTTTGAATGTGGGGAGTGAAGGGGTTAATGGGAAACTGTACAATTCTTGCATTCTGTAGTCCCACATACATAAACAAATATCAATAATTATAATAGTAATTAAGTATTAGGCATTAAGTAGAGATGAGCGAACATACTCGTCCGAGCTTGATGCTCGTTCGAGCATTAGCGTACTCGAAACTGCTCGTTGCTCGGATGAATACTTCGCCCGCTCGAGAAAATGGCAGCTCCCGCCGTTTTGCTTTTTGGCGGCCAGAAACAGAGCCAATCACAAGCCAGGAGACTCTGCACTCCACCCAGCATGACGTGGTACCCTTACACGTCGATAGCAGTGGTTGGCTGGCCAGATCAGGTGACCCTGGGATAGACTAGCCGCTGCCCGCGCTGCTTGGATCATTCTGTGTCTGGATGCCGCTAGGGAGAGAGCTGCTGCTGGTCAGGGAAAGCGTTAGGGTGTTCTATTAGCTTACTGTTAGGCAGGAGTGATTCTACAACAACCCAACAGCCCTTCTTTTTTTTTTTTTGTTTGCTTGTGGCTGGGCTTGCTGGCACTAGTAGTGCAGCTAGTACCATATTGTGAGGAATTAGCAGGGGGACTTGCTACCGTTGTGTTTAGCTCTTAGTGACACACATATCCACCTCAAACACCAAAGTGGGAAAATTTATTAGGGGTTTGATTTCAATTAGGCACAGTCTGGCAGTTCCTTTTTATTTTACGTTTATTTTTTCATAACTCAGCGTCATCTCATCAGTGTGCTTTCATACTTGGCTAGAAAATAGCCAAAGGAGAATCCAAACGGCTTACTTACGCCTACAATAGCGTTATATATATTTTATTTCTGGTTGATCTGCTGGTGGCTGTCCTTGCTGCAGTGCATATACTAGCCAATTGTCAGGAATTTGGAGTGAGACTTGCGACCGCTGTGTTTAGCGCTTAGTGACGCACATATCCATCGCAAAGACCGAAGTGGGAAAATTTATTAGGGGTTGGATTTCAATTAGGCACAGTCTGCCATTTCCTTTTTATTTTACGTTTATTTTTTCATAACTCAGCGTCATCTCATCAGTGTGCTTTCATACTTGGCTAGAAAATAGCCAAAGGAGAATCCAAACGGCTTACTTACGCCTACAATAGCGTTATATATATTTTATTTCTGGTTGATCTGCTGGTGGCTGTCCTTGCTGCAGTGCATATACTAGCCAATTGTCAGGAATTTGGAGTGAGACTTGCGACCGCTGTGTTTAGCGCTTAGTGACGCACATATCCATCGCAAAGACCGAAGTGGGAAAATTTATTAGGGGTTGGATTTCAATTAGGCACAGTCTGCCATTTCCTTTTTATTTTACGTTTATTTTTTCATAACTCAGCGTCATCTCATCAGTGTGCTTTCATACTTGGCTAGAAAATAGCCAAAGGAGAATCCAAACGGCTTACTTACGCCTACAATAGCGTTATATATATTTTATTTCTGGTTGATCTGCTGGTGGCTGTCCTTGCTGCAGTGCATATACTAGCCAATTGTCAGGAATTTGGAGTGAGACTTGCGACCGCTGTGTTTAGCGCTTAGTGACGCACATATCCATCGCAAAGACCGAAGTGGGAAAATTTATTAGGGGTTGGATTTCAATTAGGCACAGTCTGCCATTTCCTTTTTATTTTACGTTTATTTTTTCATAACTCAGCGTCATCTCATCAGTGTGCTTTCATACTTGGCTAGAAAATAGCCAAAGGAGAATCCAAACGGCTTACTTACGCCTACAATAGCGTTATATATATTTTATTTCTGGTTGATCTGCTGGTGGCTGTCCTTGCTGCAGTGCATATACTAGCCAATTGTCAGGAATTTGGAGTGAGACTTGCGACCGCTGTGTTTAGCGCTTAGTGACGCACATATCCATCGCAAAGACCGAAGTGGGAAAATTTATTAGGGGTTGGATTTCAATTAGGCACAGTCTGCCATTTCCTTTTTATTTTACGTTTATTTTTTCATAACTCAGCGTCATCTCATCAGTGTGCTTTCATACTTGGCTAGAAAATAGCCAAAGGAGAATCCAAACGGCTTACTTACGCCTACAATAGCATTATATATATTTTATTTCTGGTTGATCTGCTTATGGCTGTCCTTGCTGCAGTGCATATACTAGCCAATTGTCAGGAATTTGGAGTGAGACTTGCGACCGCTGTGTTTAGCGCTTAGTGACGCACATATCCATCGCAAAGACCGAAGTGGGAAAATTTATTAGGGGTTGGATTTCAATTAGGCACAGTCTGCCATTTCCTTTTTATTTTACGTTTATTTTTTCATAACTCAGCGTCATCTCATCAGTGTGCTTTCATACTTGGCTAGAAAATAGCCAAAGGAGAATCCAAACGGCTTACTTACGCCTACAATAGCGTTATATATATTTTATTTCTGGTTGATCTGCTGGTGGCTGTCCTTGCTGCAGTGCATATACTAGCCAATTGTCAGGAATTTGGAGTGAGACTTGCGACCGCTGTGTTTAGCGCTTAGTGACGCACATATCCATCGCAAAGACCGAAGTGGGAAAATTTATTAGGGGTTGGATTTCAATTAGGCACAGTCTGCCATTTCCTTTTTATTTTACGTCATCTCATCTGGCATAGCAGTGTGCTTTCATACTTGGCTAGAAAATAGCCATAGCAATAGGATAGCATTGTTTGGTTTTAAAAACTAAAAAACACAAAAAAAACTAAAAAACACAAAAAAACACAAAAAAAAGTTAAAAAAAAATTAAAGTTATAACTTTCATTTTCAAAATGTTTAACCCGAGGGCTAGGGGTAGAGGACGAGGGCGGGGACGTGGGCGTCCAACTACTGCAGGGGTCAGAGGCCGTGGTCCTGGGCGGGGTGAGACACCACCTGCTGATGAGGGAGCAGGGGAACGCCGCAGAGCTACACTCCCTAGGTTCATGTCTGAAGTTACTGGGACTCGTGGTAGAGCACTGTTGAGGCCAGAACAGTGCGAACAGGTGATGTCGTGGATTGCCGACAATGCTTTGAGCAATTTGTCCACCAGTCAGTCTTCCACGCAGTCCACCCATGTCACCGAAATCGGCACTCCTCCAGCTCCTGCACCTCAGCCTCCTCCCCCCCAGTCTGCCCCCTCCCAGGAAAATTTGGCATTTGAACTGGCATACTCTGAGGAACTGTTTTCTGGACCCTTCCCACAGTCACAAATCACTTGTCCGGTTGCTGCTGAGCAATTTTCCGATGCCCAGGTTTTCCACCAGTCGCAGTCTGTGGGTGATGATGACCTTCTTGACGTAGTGGAAGAAGTGTGTAAAGAGGTGTCCGACGATGAGGAGACACGGTTGTCAGACAGTGGTGAAGTTGTTGTCAGGGCAGGAAGTCCGAGGGGGGAGCAGACTGAGGGATCGGAGGATGATGAGGTGACAGACCCAAGCTGGGTTGAGAGGCCGGGTGAACACAGTGCTTCTGAGACGGAGGAGAGTCCTCGACCAGAACAGGTTGGAAGAGGCAGTGGTGGGGCCAGACGGAGAGGCAGGGCCAGAGCAGGTGCATCAGCGCCAAATGTGTCACGTAGTGAAGCTCCCGTGGCGAGGGCTCCCGCGGCGAGGGCTAGATTTTCAGAAGTCTGGAGGTTCTTTAAGGAAACACCGGATGACCGACGGACTGTGGTGTGCAACCTTTGCCAAACCAGGATCAGCAGGGGTTCCACCACTACTAGCTTAACTACCACCAGTATGGTTGTCAGACAGTGGTGAAGTTGTTGTCAGGGCAGGAAGTCCGAGGGGGGAGCAGACTGAGGGATCGGAGGATGATGAGGTGACAGACCCAAGCTGGGTTGAGAGGCCGGGTGAACACAGTGCTTCTGAGACGGAGGAGAGTCCTCGACCAGAACAGGTTGGAAGAGGCAGTGGTGGGGCCAGACGGAGAGGCAGGGCCAGAGCAGGTGCATCAGCGCCAAATGTGTCACGTAGTGAAGCTCCCGTGGCGAGGGCTCCCGCGGCGAGGGCTAGATTTTCAGAAGTCTGGAGGTTCTTTAAGGAAACACCGGATGACCGACGGACTGTGGTGTGCAACCTTTGCCAAACCAGGATCAGCAGGGGTTCCACCACTACTAGCTTAACTACCACCAGTATGCGCAGGCATATGAATGCTAAACACCCCACTCAGTGGCACCAAGCCCGTTCACCTCCGGCCGTGCACACCACTGCTCCTTCCCCTGTTTCAGCTGATAGTCAGCCCCCTGCCCAGGACCCTGGCACAAAAACCCCATCGTCGCCTCCACGATCCTCCACAGCATCCACCAGCATTCAGCTCTCCATACCCCAGACGCTGGAGCGGAAACGGAAATATAGTGCAACCCACCCGCACGCCCAAGCCCTTAATGTCCACATCTCCAGATTGCTTAGCCTGGAGATGCTGCCCTATAGGCTAGTAGAGACCGAGGCCTTTCGCAACCTCATGGCGGCGGCCGCCCCTCGGTATTCGGTCCCCAGCCGCCACTACTTTTCCCGATGTGCCGTCCCAGCCCTGCACCAGCACGTGTCAGACAACATCATCCGTGCCCTGACCAACGCCGTTTCTGACAAGGTCCACCTGACCACGGACACGTGGACGAGTGCTGCCGGGCAGGGCCACTATATATCGCTGACGGCACATTGGGTTAACTTGGTGGAGGCTGGGACCGAGTCTGACCCTGCGGCTGGTCATATACTGCCGACACCGAGGATTGCGGGGCCTACCTCGGTCCAGGTCTTTCAGGCCTACTATGCCTCCTCCTCCTCCCACCCCTCCTCCACCTCCTCCTCCGAACTACCATCCGTGGGCATGCCGCCATCAGTCGGTAGCTCTAGGCACAGCAGCAGTGCCGTCGCTAAGCGACAGCAGGCGGTGCTCAAACTGCTGAGCCTAGGCGATAAAAGGCACACCGCCCAAGAGCTATTACAGGGCATCACGGCACAGACTGATCTGTGGCTGGCACCGCTGAACCTGAAGCCAGGCATGGTTGTGTGTGACAACGGCCGTAACCTGGTGGCGGCTCTGCAACTCGGCAGACTGACACATGTGCCATGCCTGGCCCATGTGTTAAATCTGATAGTTCAGCGTTTCCTCAAGACATACCCCAATCTGTCTGGGAAGAAGGAGGATAGATCGCAGCACTTCCGATAAAACAAATTTCTTTATTCCAATGAAGTTAAGAACACAATGTGGAAGGTAGAAGAACGCCGACGCGTTTCGGGCAGCTCGTGCCCTTAGTCATGGCATGCAAACAATACATCTTTTTACAAATTTAAAAGAAAAAACCACCAATCACAGAACGGGGGTGTGTACGAGTCATATGATGCAACACGTCAGCAGGTGGGCGTGTGCAGCATGTGACGCGTCATGTGATGCATCACGTCATCAAATGGGCGTGAATCAGATGACGCTACGATACTAAAAGAGAATACAATGGATTCCCATAATCTACTGATCGTTATCGTACAATGTTCAAACACTGGGAAATAACATATATAAGAATATAACATTATAGGTTCATGTTAATTGCCACAATCGAAAGACTTAATATACAAGGTAACGGAGGAGATGACAATTAAATTCCAATACATAGCAAAGTGGGAACACCATGACACAGAATATGTTTTTACTCAGCTGATTGGACAAAAATGTGGGAGACCAAAAAGAATATCTCTTAGTAGAAATAAGAGAAGTCTGTTCTGAAGTTCAAGCCGGCAGGAAAGCGAGAGCCTAGCCTGAAAATCCAGAGGACTTCTCTTTGTAACAGAATATTTTTTTTATTACCTCCTCTTTTCGAGGGAAAGATTTTTTCAATACCTGTGAAACGGAAAGTGGCTGTTTCGCCGGAGTGTACACTCGCAAAATGTCTGGAAGCACCTGACATATGACAAGACAAATCTTTCGTACTGTCTCTTAGATGTTCTGCTATCCTAGTTTTTAATTTGCGGGTAGTAGAGCCCACATAAAAAACTTTGCATGTGGTACACTCAATAGTATACACAACAAAACTTGTGTCACAATTAATGAATGACTTAATAGGGAATTTGCATGTGCCATCGGAGGAGAGAAAATGGTCGGAACGTTTAGAATAGGTGCACACATTGCAACGGGATGTACCACAACGAAAAAACCCCTTGGTATCCAACCATGTTCTCGTATCCGGATTTGTACTAGCAAATAAACTCGGTGAGAGTATAGAGCCTAAAGATTGACCCCTCCTGGACACAAAATTACATCCATTCTTAAGGATGGCATTAAGTTTGTCATCCTGGTATAATATGGGAAGATTTTTTTTGAGGACATTAACTATTTGGTTAAAATTGGAACTGTATTGGGTGGAAAAAGTGATTGTAGATTTATTGGAATTAATAGGTTTATTCTTAGACGTCCTATCATTTCTGGTGCGAGATAGCATAGTTGAACGATTTTTACGTTTCCCTATCTCGAAACCTCTTCTTATCATCCATCTAGGGTAATTCCGGGTAGCTAGTCTAGCACCTAATGCATCAGCTTGGTGTATAAAATCCTTGTCATCTGAACAGGCTCTTCTCAATCTAGTGAACTCTCCTACGGGGATAGCTTTGATTGTATGGGCAGGATGATTGCTTGATGCATTAAGAATAGTGTTCCCTGCAGAGGGTTTTCTGTAAAGTGTAGAAGAGATCCTGCCTTGTGCTGGACAGCCTACCAATAAGAGATCTAGGAATGTTATTCTAATGGGTTCCACACTGTATGTAAAGCTCAAATTAACATTATTGTCATTTATATACGAGACAAAGTCTGGCACGGACGGCACACCAACAGACCAAACTATAAGTATGTCGTCAATGTACCGCCCGTACCAGACTATGTTGTCTCTAAAAGAATTAGCCTCTGAATAAATGAATTCCTCCTCCCACCAGGACATGAAGAGGTTCGCCAATGAGGGCGAAAAACGCGCCCCCATTGGCGACCCCCTCGTCTGGAGGAAAAATTCCCCATCAAAAGAAAAATAATTGTGGGAGAGTAAGAATTTTGTGGCATCAATAATAAATTCGCATAGCTCCACAGAATATAAGCTTGATTTATACAAATGGTGTGCCAATGCAGTAATGGCCAAATCATGTGGTATAGAGCTATACAAAGCAGTGACATCACATGTCACCCAAATGTAATTACTTTCCCACGCAAATGTATCAAACACTCTAAGTACTTCTTTGCTGTCCTTCAGATAGCCCGGGAGGGTAATGACTAAGGGTTGTAATAGGTTATCCACCCATTCGCAGAGTTTCTCATTAACCGAACCTATACCTGAAATAATAGGTCTGAGGGGAGGTGGAAATAAATCTTTATGGATTTTCGGTAACCCATGAAATATGGGAATGATGGGATTAGAGGGGCATAAATGGTTGGAGTGTTTCTCAGGAATAATTCCTAAATCTATGGCTTCCTGTACAATATTTTTAAGTTGTTGTAGAAAAATAGATGTGGGGTCACTCTTGAGTTTCCTATAGGTATGTGTGTCGTTGAGAATGTCCATCACTATACTTCTGTATAAACCTCTGTCAAGAGCAACAACCTTGCCCCCTTTGTCTGCCATTCTAATGATGACATTATTATTGGATCTTAAATCACGTAAAGCATGCTGAAGTTTAGGGGCAAGGTTGTTGGGCTGACTGAGAGAAAGTGTATCCTTCAGTTGGAGTAGATCCCGTTCTACCACGGATTGGAATTGATCCATGGAGGGTACTCTAGAATTAACAGGATAAAATTCCTTGTTGGGTGTACGTGTGGAAATGGTGTGGATATTTCTATCACATTCTGGTCTAGTGATCAAACTATTCAAATTAAGTAATGTGCATTGATCCTGGAAATTTAAATCACTATAATCATTGGATACACACACATTACTTTCAATTTGGTCATCCACATAGTCACAGTCAAAAAAATGTCGTTTTATGGTTAATAATCTTACAAAGCGGTTAACATCCAACATAGTATCAAACAAACTGCTGAGCCTAGGCGATAAAAGGCACACCGCCCAAGAGCTATTACAGGGCATCACGGCACAGACTGATCTGTGGCTGGCACCGCTGAACCTGAAGCCAGGCATGGTTGTGTGTGACAACGGCCGTAACCTGGTGGCGGCTCTGCAACTCGGCAGACTGACACATGTGCCATGCCTGGCCCATGTGTTAAATCTGATAGTTCAGCGTTTCCTCAAGACATACCCCAATCTGTCTGATTTGCTCACGAAGGTGCGCCGCATCTGTGCGCATTTCAGGAAGTCCAGCACAGATGCTGCCACTCTCAGGGCAGTGCAGCGCCGCCTCCAACTGCCCGCTCACCGACTGTTGTGCGACGTGCCCACGAGGTGGAATTCAACATTAACCATGTTATCCAGAGTTTACCAGCAGCGCAGAGCGATTGTAGACTGCCAGATGTCAACTTCCACCAGAACTGGTAGTCAGGTCAGTCAGCTTCCTCAAGTCTACAATGAGGAGTGGACGTGGATGTCTGATATCTGTCAGGTGCTGAGTAACTTCGAAGAGTCAACACAGATGGTCAGTGGCGATGCCGCCATCATCAGCCTCACCATCCTGCTGCTTGGCCTGTTGAAAAACTCTCTGATCAGCATGAAGTCGGAAACTTTGCGCTCGTCACAAGAGACGGGGGAAGAAGATTCCCTTGTTGATAGCCAAAGCACCCTTAGGTCTGTTTCTCAGCGCATATCGGAGGAGGTGGAGGTGGAGGAGGATGAGGAGGAAGAGGAGGAGAATGTTGGCGAGACACAAGAGGGGACCATTGTTGAGTCCTTCACTGTTCAGCGTGTATGGGCAGAAGAAGAGGAGTTGGAGGAGTTGGAGGAGGAGGAAATGGACAGTCAGGCCAGTGAGGGGAGTGAATTCTTACGCGTTGGTACTCTGGCGCATATGGCAGATTTCATGCTAGGCTGCCTATCCCGTGACCCTCGCGTTCAAAAATTTATTCCAGCACCGATTACTGGGTATTCACTCTCCTGGACCCACGGTACAAGCAAAATCTTTCCACTCTCATCCCTGGAGAGGAAAGGAGTGTGAGAATGCATGAATACCAGCAGGCCCTGGTGCACAAGCTGAAACACTATTTCCCTTCTGACAGCGCTAGCGGCAGAGTGCGTAGTTCTGCGGGACAAGTAGCGAGGGAGAGTAGGCGAGCAGGCAGCTTGTCCAGCACTGGCAAGGGTACGCTTTACAAGGCTTTTGCCAGCTTTATGTCACCCCAGCAAGACACTGTCACCTGTCCCCAGTCTCGGCAGAGTAGGGCTGATCTTTACAGAAAGAAGGTGAGGGAGTACGTAGCTGACCATACCATCGTCCTAAATGATCACACAGCTCCCTACAACTACTGGGTTTCAAAGCTGGACATGTGGCACGAACTGGCGCTGTACGCCTTGGAGGTTCTTGCCTGCCCTGCCGCTAGCGTCTTGTCCGAGTGGGTTTTCAGTGCAGCTGGTGGCATCATCACCGATAAGCGTACACGCCTGTCGACTGACAGTGCTGACAGGCTGAAGCTTATTAAGATGAATAAAGCCTGGATTTCTCATAATTTCCAATCTCCACCAGGTGAAGGAAGCTCAACCTGAATAATTTATCCACTCCTCCTCCTCCTCATTTTCCTCCTTCTCCTCCTCTTTGTACACTAAAGCAGAGGAAACTGGCTATTTTTTGACAGGGCCCACTGGCTCTAGCTATAGTACTTTATGCATTTAATTTTTCTGGAGGGCCACCTACCCGGTCCTCTGTTTTAAACAATTTTTGGGAGTGCCACATACAGGCACTCAATCTATTTCATTTTTCTGGAGGGCCACCTACCTGCTCCTCTGGTTTGAAAACTTTTTTGGACTGCCACATACAGGCACTCAATCTATTTCATTTTTCTGGAGGGCCACCTACCTGCTCCTCTGGTTTGAAAACTTTTTTGGACTACCACATACAGGCACTCAATCTATTTCATTTTTCTGGAGGGCCACCTACCTGCTCCTCTGGTTTGAAAACTTTTTTGGACTGCCACATACAGGCACTCAATCTATTTCATTTTTTTGGAGGGCCACCTACCTGCTCCTCTGGTTTGAAAACTTTTTTGGACTGCCACATACAGGCACTCAATCTATTTCATTTTTCTGGAGGGCCACCTACCTGCTCCTCTGGTTTGAAAACTTTTTTGGACTGCCACATACAGGCACTCAATCTATTTCATTTTTCTGGAGGGCCACCTACCTGCTCCTCTGGTTTGAAAACTTTTTTGGACTGCCACATACAGGCACTATCCAAATTAAATTGTCTCCATAGCAGCCTCCACACGTTGTCTCCATTGCTACCTCCAAAAGTCGTCCATATAGCTGCCTCCATACATCGTCCCCTTATCAAACGAGGTGTGTCAGGCAGAAATTTGGGTTGTTTTCATGGATTCCACATCAAAGTTGTTAACTTTGTCGCCACCCTGCTGTGTTATCCACAAAATATACTGGCAAACTTTTATCATTTACCAATATTATTTCAGCGCTTCTTGCGCATCTGTTTACATTCCCCTCACCCGCCATATCCTAAACTTATAAGAACGCTACTACACTTGATCTTATACAAAAGGTTCTCTTAGAAGTGCTGTTTGGGGAGTAGCCTAGAGACAGGGGCTTGGATTGGCGAAAGCTCGCCTGGCAGCGGAGCGCCAGCTCCATGCGCATCATGCGCTTCTTGCGCATCTGTTTACATTCCCCTCACCCGCCATATCCCAAACTTATAAGAACGCTACTACACTTAACTTGGTGCAGGCTGGGACCGAGTCTGACCCTGGGGCTGGTCATATACTGCCGACGCAGAGGATTGCGGGGCCTACCTCGGTCCAGGTCTCAAAGGCCTAGTATACCTCCTCCACCTCCTCCTCCTCCGAATTACCATCCGTGGCCATGGCGCCATCAGTCGGTAGCTCTAGGCACAGCAGCAGTGCCGTCGCTAAGCGACAGCAGGCGGTGCTCAAACTGCTGAGCCTAGGCGATAAAAGGCACACCGCCCAAGAGCTATTACAGGGCATTCCACATCAAACTTGTTAACTTTGTCGCCACCCTGCTGTGTAATCCACAAAATATACTGGCAAACTTTTATCATTTACCGATATTATTTCAGCGCTTCTTGCGCATCTGTTTACATTCCCCTCACCCGCCATATCCCAAACTTATAAGAACGCTACTACACTTGATCTTATACAAAAGGTTCTTAGAAGTGCTGTTTGGGGAGTAGCCTAGAGACAGGGGCTTGGATTAGCGAAAGCTCGCCTGGCAGCGGAGCGCCAGCTCCATGCCAAGATCCAACTAACATAGTTTTAACTGCAGCACCTTTAATCTACTACTAGTTCACTGCCTCCATACATGGTCCCCTTATCAAACGAGCTGTGTCAGGCAGAATTTTGGGTTGCTTTCATGGCTTCCATGTTAACTTTGTCGCCACCCTGCTGTGTAATCCACAAAATATACTGGCAGACTTTTATCATGTACCGATATTATTTGAGCGCTTCTTGCTCACCTCCTTTGGTTCCTCTCTGCCACCCATTGGTTTGAAGCCTGAGTCCATTTAGGGTATGTCGCCATGCCACTCTCTAGCCTGCCGCTGCCTCTGCATGCCGCCCCCTATAGTGTCAGGGTCAATTATTGGATGTTTTAGATGCTATCTTGCTTCATTCTGTCACTCTGTCATGGCCATGCTGTTGCCCATAATTTTGGCATAATGGTGCATTTAAGCAGCCTCAGAGGCATCCATGCATGCTGCCCCTGCTGTTTCCTGTCCATTTCCGTGGTGTTTCCATCCTTTTCTGAGGTTCCCAGGTGTTTGGCCAAGCTTCCCTGTGCAGAGCCTTGGTCCCCTTGAAAAATGCTCGAGTCTCCCATTGACTTCAATGGGGCTCGTTATTCGAGACGAGCACTCGAGCATCGGGAAAAGTTCGTCTCGAATAACGAGTACCCGAGCATTTTAGTGCTCGCTCATCTCTAGTATTAAGTTTAACATACTTTATTAGGATCAGATGGCCAATGGCTTTCCTAGCCAAATTTCCTATACACATAATTGCTCTGTGTACTGCAGGTCACCTCTGACATAAAAGAAAAGAAGAATCCTGCACTGCCCACATTGATCAAAACTACTGCAGTTTACCTGTGGGGTGTGCAGCATACACTAGATTAAACTGATGCCAGGTCTTCCTTAATATGGCGCCCACTACACTGCTCTGGAAGTGTGCGCCATTTTCTTGGTGCACTTTGTTCATTACGTAGAATTGTGGCGCAGACAGAATTGTGGCACATGTCAGTAATAATTGTGGCGCACAGTCAGACTAAGCACTATCAGGGCTTGCATGAGCGTTGTTTGCACGAGCATCGGCATATGATGAATGCAATGATGATGTATGTAAGTGATTAATATATAACAGCAACAACACAACTGGGGAAAAACATCTACATAATGGAGTACATTTACTTATCCAGTCCTCTTGTGATCCCCGTGGTGCGTTGTCTGCCCAGGATGAAGTCCGACGCGATTCACTAAGTTCGTGTGCCCGATATCCTGCATATGTCGTTTCCCCGTTGAGGTCCGCCAGAGTTCACCTTCTTCTACCCGGAGTTCACCTTCTTCTTACGACACAATTTTAATTTTAAATCCCGCGCTTAGTCCGAATCAGTCAGGTTGTCCGACGGCCACGCCCCCCGATTTGTGTCATCGGATCACATGCACCAAAAACCCCTGTTAAATGCGACGCAAAACGGAAATGTGGTGTGCGTACCGTTGTAAATGTGCCCCATTGTATCCAGTCACATTTCCCACAGATGTTGCAGCTAGGCCAGAAGATTCCGCATACTTGTAGGTTGCCGAAGCTTGGCATATACCATGCCCCATAAATGCTGGAATATTGATAAATATAAGCAGGCCAAGATGGTGGTCCTATCTCAAAGAGACATTCCAGGGAAACATTTGTTGTGATGGGTGAGCATTATCCTGCTAGGAAATTCTGCAGGATGTGGCTGCAGGACATCCTGCACGTAACGCTGAGCTGTTAGTGTGCCTCATATAAATACTAGGTGTGAGCAAAGGCAGTATGCTGTGCCTCTGCAGATCACAAGCCCTCTATACTTGAACCACACTGTCTTCCTGTTGGGTCTATTATTCCACCCGAAATCATTTGGGTGGATTTATCAATCGGTTTGTGAAAATTATTATCATAATAATGTTATTTGCACCAAAAATACCCTTAAGCTTTTTTTTTTTACCAACAATTTAAGACACTTTTAACACATTTTTAAGACTGGTATGATAAAAGTGATGTGCCCTAAGCATAAATTGTCTAGGCAGAGACAAAGATGAGGCACAGAACCCAAAATAAGTCTCTGGGCCAAATGTACAGGGCCGGCGCTATGGGTAGGCAAAGTGGGCAATTTGAGAATAGTGAGAATATCAAATTTAGATTCTTATAAAAGAGGAGACTCTCTTCTTTCTTAGGAAAAAAGAAGTGATGTTCTATGTATCACAGAGCCAAAGATACAGCCCTCTGAAATGTGACACCCCCCCCCCCCTCATCAGGCTACAGGGAGAATTTGCTGCACACAGGAGCTGCTGCACCTCACGGATAATGGAAGTTATCACTTTATATGTTACTACATTTTGAGAAGGGATAATATCCACTAATATTCATGGTTTTAACCCTTCTCTATGCAGAACTATCTAAGCACACACTTTCTCTCTTATTGCCTTTTATTTCGTGATCTTTTTTTTGCGAAAATTTACTGATACGATGAATATTCAATCCTCACCTAATGTCGCTATTATATATTAATACCGCGACCAGAACATGTCCATAAAGTTATATGTAACACCAAAAACACACACATGTTCTGGAATAAAGTTTTCCCACCATCCTCCATTATTTACACCTATGTTATGACGCTCTCACTCAAATTCTTATGAAGCGCGGAGAGTTCTGTTATTGTTCGGCTAATACATTGCGCACAAATCTAAAAGTGACTTTTATTATCTCATTAGCTTGGTTTATGGATATATAGTTATTTATTTGGGTTACCATTGTGTAAGGGAGCAAACAATGATAGATCTGTGTGACGCGCAGTGCAATTTTCTGCAAAAATTGTTTGGTGGCCCCTGTGGATTTAACGTTCCCATTGCTGCATATTTCGGTGAATATACACATGTGGGGTCTGTATGATCTCCTCACATCTTGCTTGTTTAGGAAAGTATATTTTCTTTATATAAGTATGTGTCAGTAATGTGTATGTATGTAGAGCATGTGTCAGCAATCTGTATGTATGTAGAACATGGGTCAGTAATGTGTATGTATGTAGAGAATGTGTCAGCAATCTGTATGTATGTAGACCATGTGTCAGTAATGTGTGTGTATGTAGAGAATGTGTCAGTAATGTGTATGTATGCAGAGCATGTGTCAGTAATGTGTGTGTATGTAGAGCATGTGTTAGTACTGTTTGTGTATGTAGCATATATGTTAGTAATATGTGTGTATGTAGAGTGTGTCAGTAATATGTATGTATGTAGAGCATGTGTCAGTAATGTGTATGTATGTAGAGCATGTGTCAGTAATGTGTATGCATGTAGAGCATGTGTCAGTAATGTGTGTGTATGTGGAGCATGTGTCAGTAATGTGTGTGTATGTAGAGCCTGTGTTAGTAATGTGTGTGTACGTAGAGCACGTGTCAGTAATGTGTGTGTTTGTATGTAAAACATGTGTCAGTTATGTGTGTGTATGAAGAGCATGAGTCAGTAATGTGTGTGTATGTAGAGCATGTGTCAGTAATGTATATGTATGTAGAGCACGTGTCAGTAATGTGTGTGTATGTAGAGTATGTGTCAGTAATGTGTGTGTATGCAGAGCATGTGTCAGTAATGTGTATATATGTAGAGCATGTGTCAGTAATGTGTGTGTATGTAGAGCCTGTGTTAGTAATGTGTGTGTATGTAGAGCACGTGTCAGTAATGTGTGTGTTTGTATGTAGAACATGTGTCAGTTATGTGTGTGTATGAAGAGCATGTGTCAGTAATGTGTGTGTATGTAGAGTATGTGTCAGTAATGTGTAGGTATGCAGAGCATGTGTCAGTAATGTGTATATATGTAGAGCATGTGTCAGTAATGTGTGTGTATGTATGTAGAGCAGAGAAAAGTTCAAAGGGCAGCACAGTAATAAGAGGATTCGATCTGTTGTGTGCCAGTTGTATGTGTCTGACTCAAGACCCCAAACTTGCAATGATAATGAAGAAAGTAGCAGCACTCCGTCTTTCAACTCAAGATTTTTTATTCACATGTGGATACAAGGCGACGTTTCACCTTACTCAATGTAGCCATTTTCAAATGCTTGAAAATGGCTACAAAGGGGCAGATTTATCAAGCTGTCTGAAAGTCAGAATATTTCTAGTTGCCCATGGCAACCAATCACAGCTCCCCTTTAAAATATTCATGAGCACTGATAAAATGAAAGCTGAGCTGTGATTGGTTTCCATGGGCAACTAGAAATATTCTGACTTTCAGACACTTGATAAATCTTCCCCATTGAGTTAGCTGAAACTCCAGTGTGTCCAGTGTGTTCTTAGAGGTGAGCTGGGATACTTTTTAATTTCCTGTTATCACTGTCACCCTGTGCAGAGGCTGATACAGAGATTGTATCAACGGCCACTTTATTAGGTCCAACTGCTCTTTAACACTTAATTTCTAATCAGCCAATCACATGGCGGCAACTCAGTGCATTTAGGCATGTAGACATGTAGACATGGTCAAGACAATCTCCTGCAGTTCAAACCAAGCATCAGTATGGGGAAGAAAGGTGATTTGAGTGCCTTTGAACGTGGCATGGTTGTTGGTGCCAGAAGGGCTGGTCTGAGTATTTCAGAAACTGCTGATCTACTGGGATTTTCACGCACAACAATCTCTAGGGTTTACAGAGAATGGTCCAAAAAAGAAAAAACATCCAGTGAGTGGCAGTTCTGTGGGCGGAAATGCCTTTTTGATGCCAGAGGTCAGAGGAGAATGGGCAGACTGGTTCGAGCTGATAGAAAGGCAACAGTGACTCAAATCGCCACCCGTTACAACCAAGGTAGGCAGAAGAGCATATCTGAATGCACAGTACGTCGAACTTTGAGGCAGATGGGCTACAGCAGCAGAAGACCAAACCGGGTGCCACTACTTTCAGCTAAGAACAGGAAAATGAGGCTACAATTTGCACAAGCTCATCGAAATTGGACAGTAGAAGATTGGAAAAACGTTGCCTGGTCTGATGAGTCTCGATTTCTGCTGCGACATTCGGATGGTAGGGTCAGAATTTGGTGTAAACAACATGAAAGCATGGATCCATCCTGCCTTGTATCAACGGTTCAGGCTGGTGGTGGTGGTGTCATGGTGTGGGGAATATTTTCTTGGCACTCTTTGGTCCCCTTGGTACCAATTGAGCATCGTTGCAACGCCACAGCCTACCTGAGTATTGTTGCTGACCATGTCCATCCCTTTATGACCACAATGTACCCAACATCTGATGGCTACTTTCAGCAGGATAATGCGCCATGTCATAAAGCTGGCATCATCTCAGACTGGTTTCTTGAACATGACAATGAGTTCACTGTACTCAAATGGCCTCCACAGTCACCAGATCTCAATCCAATAGAGCATCTTTGGGATGTGGTGGAACAGGAGATTTGCATCATGGATGTGCAGCCGACAAATCTGCGGCAACTGTGTGATGCCATCATGTCAATATGGACCAAAATCTCTGAGGAATGCTTCCAGCACCTTGTTGAATCTATGCCACGAAGAATTGAGGCAGTTCTGAAGGCAAAAGGGGGTCCAACCCGTTACTAGAATGGTGTACCTAATAAAGTGGCCGGTGTATGTGGGTTCTGACTATGGGCAGTCCTGGGGTCCTGATTGGACCTCAGAGTTGCCATAGCAACTACTGTCACCTATCAACAGCGGAATGGGGGGCTGATCATGGCGGGACAATGCCCCAGGAGGCATTTGAATGAAGCAGACCACAGCATCTAACAGGTCAAATTCCTGCAATCAGAGCTCACACTCAGTGCGGGTGCTACACTGGGATGTCAGCTGTTAGTAGCAGATGACACCCAGCTTCATGATACCGGCTCAGCTCCGGAGACGGATATTTCCTTCTCTGAGCAGAAATAGGTTAATTAAGTGTTTAGTTTTTATCTTCTTTGCTTCTTGAGAAAATTAGTGTAAGAGAGAACAGTCAGGAATGGAAGCTGTGCTGTGATTGGTTGGTATTGGTAACCAGGACAGTCCTGGCATATGTTATGTTACCCTGGGGGGGGGGGGTGTACATGTGATATCTGTGCAGTACATAAGGGGCAACCACTGGGGCAGATACATCCATAGGGGCAGTTACTGCACTATGTACCCTGATGACCCTGTGAGATGTGATGTGCACAGACCTTGTATTCACCGGCCCAAGAAACCACCAAGAAAAATGAATTTAACCAAAAAAGATCCAATAAATAGACAAAAGACAAATAATTGGGAACTAAATAACCAAATATTTATTTATAATCCCATCCCATGGCAGACCCCCGACTCACGAAGAGTCACCCTTCAGCACTCAGGAGAGGAAAAACCCCCTGTGGAGGAAACCTCTAGGGAAGCCATGGCTGAAGGATCGCCCTTCCTCTGGGCTTAGAGGGTCACTGCCAATACATATCTGTCACCCAGGTATCCGGGATCCCGAGGTCCATGCGTCCAGGGGTCCATGCGTCTGAGGGTCCATGCGTCCAAGGGTGCACACGTCCAGGGGTGCACACGTCCGGGGGTCCATACGTCCGGGGGTCCATGCGTCCGGGGGTCCAGGGGTCCATATGTCCAGGGGTCCATACGTCCAGGGGTCCATAGATCCACGGTTCTTCACGCCTCGGCGTCTCATCACCCATTCCCTGCCCCTTCTGATTCAGAGGTCAATTTATCATAAGTGGGAATTGTGACATCAGCGCATCTATGAGGTCACACTCAGGATTCTGAAGGATTAACCCTTGAATGGCTGACAATATGTCTGACTACAGGGGTAATTAAAATGTCCTTGTCTCTTGTACTGGTAGTGACTGCATGAAACGCCCTAATATCTACATATTTATAAGTGACGCCGCACTCACAGCTTTTAATCTTATTTAGTGGAACATATAATCATTCAATTTTAGGGGGGGAAAATATTGTATATTTGAATATTATATAATGCTACCAATTTATCAGGGACCATGTAGAAGTTTTTTCTTGACACCGTGGGGTTTATTTTTGGGGCACATGGTGTGAGCCTTTCTGTGGTTCATGAGGATGAAGGATAGTCCTATGATGAATTGCTGGGCTGACCTCCCCCATTGTAGCCAATCCTATGTGACGTCAGGGCTCATGCACATCGGTCAGGAGGTGTACAGTTCACCTAACGAGGTGACTGTTTTGATTTTCTGTGTACATATACATTTTTTAATTGCTTTTAAATGTTTGTATTTTCTGATCGTCTGTTGTGTTTAAGATATTTGTGTAATAAACATTGATTTATATTTTTGTACCTGATTTGAGCCTTTGAATGCATTCTTTTCCTGTTGAGGTTTTGGCTAATTTATCGTGCATTGGCTCTATTACCATTTGGCTGTGCTACACCCTCCTCTGTTGTGAGGGCTCATGCACATGGACATGACACGTGTGCTAGACAGTGTTTCAGTGGTTATCACACAAGCTGCTGCTGTGTGCAGAGGAGGGCGGCGGACGCATTGATATAACATCATCCCACCTCCCGGCACAGGAGCTGCTGCACCTCACAGATAATGGAAATATTCACTTTATATGTTACTACATTTTGAGAAGGGATAATATCAACTAATATTTATGTTTTTAACCCTTCTCTATGCATAACTATCTAAGAACACACTTTCTCTCTTTTTGCCACAACCGCAACCCAGAACATGTCCATAAAGTTATAACACTAAACTAAACTGTAACACTAAAAACACACACATGTTCTGGAATAAAGTTTTTATTTCCCACCATCCTCCATTATTTACACCTATGTTACGACGTTCTCACTCAAATTCTTATGAAGTGCGGAGGGTTCTGTTACTGTGCGGCTAATACAATGGCGCACATCTAAAAGTGACTTTTATTATCTCATTAGCTTGGTTTATGGATATATAGTTATTTATTGTGTAAGGGAACATACAATGATAGATCTGTGTGACGCTCGCACAGTTTGGTGTCCCCTGTGGATCTAATGTTCCCTTTGCTTCATATTTTGGTGGATATACACATGTGGGGTCTTTATGATCCCCTCACATCTTACGGTTTTAGGAAAATATATTTTCTTTATATAAGTATTCAGGATTTGTAAATATATTACAGCAGTGATGGCGAACCTATGACACGCGTAGTCATTTTTGGTGACACGCAGCCGCCCAGCGCCCGCTGTCCGCCCCCCTCCCTGTGTAATGTGCTTCCCCTGTGTAATTGCTACCCCTATGTTAATGTCCCGCCCCCGTTCCTGTGTTTCTGCCCCCTGCTTACCTGTCTGGCACCGCGTTGGTCCGCCCACCGTCTGCAACTCCTCCGGCTCCTCCAGGCTGCAATGCGCGCTGCTCGTCACATGACTGAGGCGACCTGACGTCAGGTCACGTCAGTCACTTGACCCGAGGCGCGCGGTGCAACCTGGAGGAGCCGAGCCGCCATTATCGTCAGACCTGCAGTAAAGCTACAGGGAAGAAGACATCACTGGGTAAGTATATAAGTTTATTATTATATTATATTTAAAGGGAGGGTGCTAGGGGTATTTTCGTAGTAAAGGGAGGGCGCTAGGGGTATTTTAGTAGTAAAGGGAGGGCGCTTGGGGTATTTTAGTAGTAAAGGGAGGGCGCTAGGGGTATTTTAGTAGTAAAGGGAGGCCGCTAGGGGTATTTTAGTAGTAAAGGGAGGCCGCTAGGGGCATTTTAATAGTAAGGGGAGGCCACTGCTGGACATGTTATTACAAAATTAGGTTTTTTCTAAAGGTGACACAGCACCCGAGTTATGCTCGGTTTTTTGGCGAATTTTGACACACCAAGCTCAAAAGGTTGCCCATCACTGTATTAGAGGAAATATTGAATGTTAATTGCAAAATGCATCGCCTGGTTGTCTGCTTTCAAAGTTATATAGGTTTTATGGCGCCTTTGCTTTTTATTCTGTTTTATTGCTATATTTTGCAAGTTGTGACTGTCTTAAAATTTCTAGCTGAAAAGCAGATATTTAGTTATTACAGTTTTAGTGATATTATGATAATTTATTCATGTGAACATATCAATATGGGACATTTGTGAACTTTACACATGTCCATCTATTACATTTAGGAGATGTGAAGGTAAATATTTTCTGTTTGGAGAACATTTTTTGCCATCAAAGTCAATTTTAAGTATTTTTTATAAAATGTTTCAGTTTAAATCAAAATGGTAAAAATTGCTCTGGCCAATAACGCATCAAAATATCCAGAAATGCCGGGGAGTGAAAGGGTTGAATTCCCGGTTGAAGATGCTTATCATCTATCTGTCTAATTATCTATCTCCTATAATCTGACCATTTATATATCTCACTATTTCGCTATCTATTTATTAATCAATCAATCTTCTATTTTTCTTCTACTGTATTTATCTCTCATATCTATCTACTGTATATATCATCTACTTTATAGTTCTGCATCTAGAAATCTCTATCATCTTTCATATTTATTTTCTATCATAATAATAATAATAATAATTCCTTTATTTATATAGTATACACAGATTACACAACGTTGCACAGAACTTGCCAGATCAGTCCCTGTCCCCATTGGGCTCCCAATCTATTCAACCTACTAGTAATTTTTTGGAGTGTGGGAGGAAACCGGAGGACCTGGAGGAAACCCACGCAAACACAGAGAGAACATACAAACTCTTTGCAGATGTTTATCAGCGCTGCAAGGCTGTAGTGCTAACCACTGAGCCACCATGCTGCCCATCAATCTCCCTATTACAGTTTGTTTTACCATACTAAAGGGAGCCTTTCCCACTTTTAGTTTTTCCGAGGGCCCCACTTTGTCTAGAACCGGCCCTGCACATGTACCATAGTTTTTCAGCTGCTACTTTTTCAAGTTTCCTGAAGTTGGCCTACTTAATCATTGTAATGTAAGTTTTTCCCCTTTGTGATACATGTGATGAGTTGCCTGTTTAGTCTCACTTTTGCAACTTTTTGTGGTGTGCAACTTTTAAGTCCCAAATAGTAGCTCCCAAAAGTAAGTCTGGCTCCAGCACGCTCTGTTTTGGGACTTATTGGGTGCAAGAATGGGACAATTTCAGATCCCAAAAGTCTCACAAGTTGACTACAAACATAAATCTGGCCACTGCATTAAATCCTTGAGGCTGATAACTTTGGTACGCTGCTTGATTCTGCACCTAAAACGTCTCAAACTGCGAAAAGTCTCACAAAAAGCTGCACAAAAAAGAGAAAAAGAAAGCAATAAGAGTGATACAAGTCCCCCTCTAAGAGCCTTTTTATAGGGAAGTTTTACATTCTCTTCTCAGACCTTACCTGTAATCATCTGCGTGAAATAACTGCAAGCAGAGGCTGCTCTCACACGTGCCGTTTGCATTGTGTTTCAAAACGCAATACAACAGACATGGAGAGGAGATATGCCTGATTAGACTGCTGTTAAGATTTTTTGTTTACAGAACGTAATGCTAACATGATGGTTAGAAACATGCCATGTTAACACAATGTTAACACATTGTAAACACATTGGGTGATTTAAAAGGGTATTCCGGGAATATGAACGTCTGACACAAAAACCCATGATGATATAAATAAATGAATACAACAATACTCAATGTCCTTTGTCACAAAACAGAGCTTAAATAGTTTAATTTTATGATTTACAAAATGTATGGCCTCTATAAAGTAGGTGGAGTTATCACTAAGATGGCCGCCACTGGAAACTACAAGTCCCATGATCCTTTAGTTCTCAGTAACTCCTCCTCCCTCTTATGCTCTGCCCCCAGTGATGATATAACAGACTTTCTTGTTCTGTTACCATAGTAATGATGTGTAACTGCCATCACCAAAACACCGGCCATACTGGATGCATTGCAACCAACCGACTACAGCCAAACATAGTGGTGATCACATGACCTGCCCAGGCAGGTGCAGGACATGTGATGTGGACATGTGACCAGTGGCCATCTTCTGTCTTGTTTCTGCTCCGCAATGGGCCGCGCAGAGGAAATTAACGGACTGATTAGAGGACCAGTAGCATTTTAATTCTTCATTACAGTGTATGTCATCAGCATTTTTCTGCTAAGGGGAGCAAAATTTTAAATAACAACTAATTACACATTAGCTTATATTTTGAGTACCCATTTGTATATGAATTATGCTTATTCCTGGAATGCCCCTTTAACCCCTTCCCGACGCGCGCCGTACTAGTACTGCGCACGCCGGGTCCCGGTGCATGGAGAGGGCTCGCGGGCCGAGCCCTCTCCATAGCGTGGTAAGTCTTTGCTGCATATCGTGGGTGTTTTCACCTCGATCGCCGCCGGCAATGCTGCCGGCGGCTTCAAAGAGATGGCGCTGCATGGGCGCCGCCATCTTGTCGTGGATCGCCGCTCCCCTATGACGTCACGGGGAGCGGCGATCCGTCGCCATGGTAGCCTCGAGTGTTCCGAATACCGGAGGCTACTTCGTTTTAACCCATGCATTACAATGTGCTAATTGCACATTGTAATACATGGGGAGTAAAATCCACATATACTGCCATACAGTAGTATGGCAGTATATGATAGGATGAATCAGACTACCTAGGGTTAGAGTACCCTAGGGCAGTGATTTTCAACCTTTTTTGAGCCGCGGCACACTTTTTATACTTAGAAAATCCTGGGGCACACCACCAACTCAAAATAGAACAAAATGACACTAAAACAGTCATATTATACATATAGTTAATAATATAGATTGTAAATTTATTTTACTCATTGTGAAACCTGGGCCTGTTTCGATAAACACAAAAGGGATATCCTGGCAGGAATGGTGGAAAGACACACACGAAGCTCTTCCTCAACAGTTCTCAGGTTCTCCCTGTTTTTAGTATATGGTGCTGATTATTATGTGGCTCATATACTGCAAAATAAAGGGGTACAATGAGAAGTACTATGGTCATGAGGCCAGAGTACAAGTGCCAGCTCATATACTCAGCATATGAGCTGGTACTTGTAGTACTCCAGCCTCATGACTATAGTATTTCTCATTTTACATTTCTCATTGTTATATGCAGTATACTGCTGGAGTACTACAAGTACCAGCTCATATGCTGAGTATTCTGCCAACAGTTCATATACTCAGGCAAAAGCTCATATAGTCAGCATTAGTTGTGGGCATTACCTTGGCGGTGGGCAAATGCGAGAGTCTCTCCGCTCTCAGGATGATGCGCCGGCCTCGTTGATGTCATTTTGTCGCGCGAGGTTCAAAGCTTGCGCATGTGTTATTGTACACGTCTCCTACATTGTAAGAAGCCGTGACTGCGCATCGCTGCGCATTGCCGGGAAGCAAAACACAGGGGGCACCATAGTTTGGGGAATTTTCCCCGCGGCACACCCAACCATGTGTCGCGGCACACTAGTGTGCCACGGCACACTGGTTGAAAATCACTGCCCTAGGGAGTCTGAAAAATAGTAAAAGTAAAAATAAAAAAAAGTAAAAAAAAAAATTATAATAAAAAAACCTAAAAATTCAAATCACCCCCCTTTCCCTAGAACTGATATAAAAATAAATAAACAGTAAAAATCATAAACACATTAGGTATCGCCGCGTCCGAAAATGGCATTTTTTTGCCATTTTGAAAAATATAAAAAAATTCATAAAAAGTGATCAAAAGGTCGCACAGTCCCAAAAATTATAGTAATGAAAACGCCATCAAAATTTGCAAAAAAATCCACAGCTCCGTACACCAAAGTATGAAAAAGTTATTGGTGCCAGAAGATGGCAAAATAAAAAAAAAATATTTTGTACAGGAGGTTTTAATTTTTTTAAATGTATGAAAACATTATAAAACCTATTCAAATTTGGTATCCACGTGATCGTACCGACCCAAAGAATAAAGTAGACATGTCATTTGGGACGCAGAGTGAAAGCTGTAAAATCCAAGCCCACAAGAAAACGTCGCAAATGTGGTTTTTCACCATTTTCACTGCATTTGGAATTTTTTTCCCGCTTCCCAGTACACGCCATGGAATATTAAATACCGTCACTATGAAGTGCAATTTGTTACGCAGAAAATAAGCCATAACAGAGCTCTTTATGTGGAAAAATAAAAAAGTTATAGATTTTTGAAGTTGGTGAGTGAAAAATGGAAGTGAAAAAACTAAAAAAGGCCAAGTTGTTAAGGGGTTAAAACTCATGGTAACAGTTCAAAGTCCGACTCCACAGTCGTATTCCGCGGCAGTTATTATGCTGGATGATGTATCTGGAGTATTGTAAGACTGTGGAGTAGGACTTTACACCAGTTATCAGTTGGTCTAGTTTAGTCTAGCAAGCCAACATTTCTACGTGTGCTGATTCTAACATGTTTTTTTTGTCAACAAGTGGATTTATTGAGGAATAAACATATATATATATATATTATACTAAAACCTATGCTTACGCAATAACAGTTCAGCCTCATTACAATCAGCATTTACTGACTCTAAACTTGGTTTGCTTGAAAAGTCTCCCCCTATTTGTGTAAAGAGGCCTGAATAAGGAGAAACTAGCGGGAAGCCACCTCTGGGACATCTCTTCCTGTTCCCGGCTTGTTTTAAAACAAGGCTTTCACTGAAACGCCACAGAATTTCAGAGTAAAGCAAAGTCGTTTGTTTTGAGGATACTTATAAGTTTTCATGATGACCTTCTCATACGTTTCATGCAGATTTCTCTATACGCATCCATTACTGTTCCACCATCACAATCTCTCTTCTCATGCGACTAACCGATAGAACTAAAAAGCTGCAGAACTACATGCAATTAGGCCACATTTACATGGAAACAATCCTCTGCGTGAAAAAAGCCGCAAAACGCAATGAAATCGCCATGTGTGACCACAAACTTAATGAAGCTTGAATACCATCCAGCTGGGAATTATTTTGAAATCCTTCCCACAGTGGCTCCATGCTGGTTAAGCAGCAGGCTAGTTGATGCGTTCACACATGGTGTTAACATTGCGTTTTGAAACGCAATACAACAGCTGAGGAGAAGCAGTTTGTCTAATTACAATGCTGTTAACATTTGCATTTACAAAATGTTTGCAGTACAGAGACTAAAGCATTTGGCTGTCTTCAACAACATTTGGAGAAAGAGTTTATTTTGTTAATGTAGCCCAGGGGTATTACATCATTGTTAAATGTGTGGGCAAGATCTTTCTTTCCTAATGTTGTTATCGTTAATCGTGTCCCAGACACCTGAAGCTATTGCAATGTCCCCTATCGGGGCCTAGCCTTTTCTTGGGGCCTGGAAGGCAGCTGGGGCCCAGAATACCAGAGTCACTGGCTAGTGTGGCCTGAGGCACACTGTGGTCACGGTGCTAGGTATGGGACCCGGAGAGCTGACCTACAGCCTGGCAGGGCTCCAGTAGGTGGTGTGTGCAAGTAAAATGGAGGGAGAGGCTGATGCTATGGTTTCTCCCTGGGGCAACCCCTGAGATGTCTGTAGGATGAGTCCCTGGGTGATGGATGGGGAATCCCATAGTGGTAAGCAGCCTGGATCCAGAGATTAAATGGAGGCAACGTTGTGCAAATCAACTTACAGTTCTTTATTCAACACACTCCTTGGGATAAGACCATGTGCTCCCACCCAACAGGGGTTTTTATACTCCCCCTGGTCAGGTGCTAGTGCTGAGTCATTTGCAAATGAGCCGGCTCACTTAACCTTGCCCCTAACTGGCTCACCACGCCCCCTTTAACAAAAGTGGAGTGGTGTCAGGTGATTAACTGGCCTGCGGCTCCCTATTATATATTTAATAGGGAGCAATTGAGGAGCCAGAAGAGACAGCTCTTCTAAGTGAGCAGAGCCCAATGAGACAGCTCACTAAGAAGAGCCATAATTCCAATCACTAGAGGGGAAGGGGGAGGCACGTCTCGGCCGAGACAGGGCCAGAGGTCAGGTCAAATCACGTGACGTAATTTACATGATACATGATCTGCTCTATAGAGTGTGTGGGGCTGGAGATAAGAAAGAACCTGAACGCCAGGAATCGTGGAAGAGGTGGAAGGCTGCTCTGAAGCCAGCAGGTCACTAAGGTCAGAATAAAGTGCTGCCAGACTCTGGGGCATATTTACTATAGGTCCGCACACCGCATTTCCATCCGATTTGCGCCGCATTTAACAGGGGTTTCTGGCGCACGCGATCGGATTTTGGAGCAATCGTGCCGACTTTCATGCAACACAAATCAGGGGGCATGGCCATCGGACAACCCGACTGATGCGTACTAAGCGCTGGATTTAAAATTCAAATTGTGTCGCAAGACACGCACTTGCAAGCACCAGGAAGAAGAAGGTGGACTCCGGCGGACTTCAGCAAGGAAGCGACAGATGCAGGAAATAGGGCGCACGAGCTACGTGAATCACGCCGGACTTCATCTTCGTCGGATCGTCCGGATCAGGGATCGTGATAGGACCCGGTAAGTAAATTTGCCCCACTGTATCAATTACTCATGGTTTTCAAGATCTCTGCTTCCTGTCCTTCTATAGAAAGTGTCTATGTTAACTTCCAGTGGATACAAATCTGTCCATGGTCTTGCAATTGATAGGCAGTTGCATGAGCCATTGCTATCTTTAGTGTCTGTGATAATAACAGCTTGTGCACCTGCCTGTCCATCACAAGAGCATGGACATATTTCTATCCACTGGAAGTAAACATAGGAGCTTTCTATAGCAGGACAGCAAACAGAGATCTAGAAAACTGTGAGGAATTGATACAGAAAGTATATTGGAAAATTGTATAAATTTTATTACTCAATTGTTTGCGGAGTGTGAATAACCCCTTTAATGTAGAGGTGGCTGATCTCTAGACAGGAGGTCCTCTGGCTCACATTCTGCACCCACCCATCATTGACAGCCATTACTCCTTGCCTACTCCGCCCTGTCCTCATTCAGTCAACGTACCAACCACACCACTACTTTTAGCAAAGCCATGTAGAAATGGAAGCAGTTGTTATTAAAACAGAGATGAGTGGTTACTGGTGTTATGACAATGGCCGGGACCTTATAGAAGCCAAGGGGAGATGCAGAGGAGGAGGAGAGACCAACCACCAAAGACAGCTTTTTTTTTAAATTGTTTTCTTTTTTAAATTAAATATTTTTATTAAACTTTTTTCGTCACAGATACAAACATCCCTCTCCCCGAGAAACCAGAGTTATAATATTGTACAGCAAGTCATAACAAAAGGTCATTTTGAATGGCAAAGTGCATCAGACATTACAGTAGGTATTCTTGACAATATTAATATATCTTACAAAGACATTGAGAAGGGATTACCTTGGTAGTCCGATGGTAGTCTGTCAGTGTCCATCCACGATCCCCAGATTGTTTTGAATGAAGTGGTGCATTGGACATCTGACAGCTTATTCTTGCCTCTGAGCAGCCTGGCCCCCCTAAGTCACTACAGTCAAGACTAAGTTTTGAGAATGACACAAATAATATATTTTCACATGATCTGTTGCCCTGATATGTGTGTTTGTCTGATGTTTTTATCACATACAGAAATACAAGTGCAATCATATTATGAGTAACAAAAGCTTTTATTGACAGTTAGAATGAGGTAATGCAGCAAGTCAATATTTGCAGTGTTGACCATTCTTTTTCAGGACCTCTGCCATTCTCCCTGGCAGCTCTCAATCAACTTCTGGACCAAATCCTGACTGATAGCCGTCCATTCTTGCACAATCAATGCTTGCATTTTGTCACAATTTGTTGGTTTTTGTTTGTCCACCCGTCTCCTGATGATTGACAACAAGTTCTCAATGGAATTAAGATCTGGGGAGTTTCCAGGCCATGGACCCAAAATCTCTATGTTTTGTTCCCTGAGCCATTTAGTTATCACCTTGGCTTTATAGCAAGGTGCTCCATCATGCTGGAAAAGGCATTGTTGATCACCAAACTGCTCTTGGACAGTTGGGAGAAGTTTCTCTTGAAGGACATTCTGATATCATTCTTTATTCATGCTTTTTAGGCAAGACTGTGAGAGAGCCGATTCCCTTGGCTGAAAAGCAACCCCACACATGAATGGTTGCAGGATGCTTTAAAGTTGGCATGAGGCAAGACTGGTGGTATCGCTCACCTTGTCTTCTCTGAACAAGCTGTTTTCCAGATGTTCCAAACAATCAGAAAGGGGATTCATCAGAGTAAATGACTTTACCCCAGTCCTCATCAGTCCACTCCCTCCCTGTGTTTTGGGGGAAAAAGTTCATTTTCTAGGCAAATATTGACTTTGCTGTTAAGCTGATCACTCTTCATAACATTCTGGAGTATATGCAAATTGCGATTATAAAACCTGATGCAGTAGACTTTGTAAAAATAAACATTTGTATCATTCTCAAAACTTTTGGCCATGACTGTATATGCCTCTGAGTTGCTCGGATACTCAACAGTGCTGAATACTGGGTGGCCACCCTACTGGATCCATGCTACAAAGATAGAGTGGCATCCTTCATTCCATTACTAGAATGGGAGAACAAGGAGCAACCTAGGTGCAGGCATTACTGGCGGTGTTCCCATCCAACATTGAGAGCTCAGGGCCAGCATAAGGAGGAGAAGGAGGATGTCGTCAACACAACAGGTACACTTTGGGAGGGAAAATGAACATGGCCACAATGTGAAACGCTAACCTCTACCACCATCCTATGGGGCACTTAGTACCAGGAGGCAGCAAGTGACTGAAATGGTGGAGGATTATCTGCCACATGCTTCCTAGTACTGAAGAATGGGTCCTCCCCGTTCTATTTCTGGGTGGGGAAATTGGATACATGATCAGAGGTTGCCCTCTTTGCCTTGCAAGTGCTGTCCTGCTCTGATATTTCCACCATATTTTTAGCTCTCTAGCCCTTACTACCCCTATTTGCTAACCATTTTTCAGTGTTGAAATCTGGGCCCCCATTTACTTCAATGAGGTTTGTGTTTGGGTCAAAGTTCAGCCCAAAGTCCGGGTCCCAAATCAGTGCATCCAGATAACATATTGTTTATGAAGTCCCATCTAGTTAAACTGCAGCCAAATCTAAAGAATGAATAAGTTCAATTTTCCCCTTACATGTTGTGAGTTGTTTTGAAGGGGAAAGCAAAAGTGAAGCATATCATATAATTTATAAACAAAAATTAAGGACTAGTTGGAGGTAGTATTTGGTCCACACATCACAGATAATTTATACCAAACACAAAGGAGGATGTGTAAATTGGACAACAAAATATTTTATTATGTAATATTATGACATTTTAAAACACTTAAAAATCCCACCAGTCCCACCAAAAGACAATTTCTATGTTTTTTAAGCAAAAGTGTAACACAGTTAATAGTTGAATCCATAGTGCAATATACCGTATATACTTAAGTATAAGCTGTCCCAAGTATAAGCCGAGGCCCCTAATTTTACCACAAAAACCTGGTAAAACCTATATTTTTTTTACTTGAGTATAAGCCGAGTTTGGGTTTTCAGCACATTTTTTTGGGCTGAAAAACTAGGCTTATACTCGAGTATATATGGTAATATGGTATCAGTTGGTCTTAGGTTACATTACCAAGTAAATCCAAATGTCAACCAGTCTGAGATTGAGTGGAGAGACCCCACGCCTATCGCCTGGTAAACAGGCTTCTTCATAGGATACTCAAAGTGCTTATTTACAATGGGTCGAGTCCCCACATCCGCCTGCCCGTGCTGCGTTGAGCTGGGAGCAGATTCCTGGAATATGAGTAAGAGCTGTCCTCCTGTACAGAAGTCCTGGAAAAACGTCACAGACTTTCTCTGCACCTTGCTACCTCTCCCTGTATCCCTGTCCCCTAAAGCGTGTCTTTTGGGCCTAATTTCTTAGGAAGATTGGCCTCTTTACCAAATTATATTTCTATGGGAAACATTATTCATGGCCCGAAAGTGTACTGCCCAAAGGTGGTATGCTCCGAATACCTTAACTATAAGTATGTGGTAAGTATGTGGATTTTACCATATGAGAAGCTAAATTATACCAATTACTCCATACGGAAGTTTAGAAAGGCAATGAGTGGTTCACGAACTACCACCTAATCCTGATACCTACATAGTTACATGAATATAGGGACTGTATTTGCTATACATTGGATGGGACTCAATTATGGCAATAGCCATTGCTCTGGATCCTGGTGATGGACCGGGTGTATGGTGCTGGCAAGGAGCCAATAATGAACCTGTTAGTAGTCACTGGATGACCAGTGCTGACAGATGAGCTATTACTTGTTTGCTCTGTTTTTCTAAATTTGTTATTTTTGGATCTTATCCCTTATATGGTTAAAGTATTATACTTCCTATCTAACTGGCGAAAATTACTCAAAGCAAAAAACCCTGTATTCAAGAATTCTCTTTATTGTTTTAGACTTGTCTTTGCAACACCAATATGTACTGTTCATATCCAAGTAAAATGGATACTGTATTGTACATTTACAAAATCAGTGAAGAAAAGAATGTAAAGCAAAAACAAAAAGAAAAAAATGACGCATTCCAAAGCTGCATTCTGCGGACAGAGGTAGGGATGTTACATACAGAAGAAAGAAAAGTGAGTTTGATGTATGCACAATAAAATTACATACATCCTAGAAAAGACAAGAAGTACCAAAATTCTGACGATGACTTCCAATAATGTTTCCCTCTCTTATTCCTCCTGTCTCACCTCCTTCATCCTCATAGACTGTAAGCTCTTGTGAGCAGGACCCTCACTCCTATTGTTCCATATGAAAGTTTGTACTTTGTAATGTAATATTATATTTGTATATGTCCTCTATGATTTTTGAAGCGCTATGGAATATGATGGTGCTATATAAATAGATTATTATTAATTTTACCCATGTGAATATGCCTGCAGGAACAAGTAGAATTCGAGGCTTAACCTTAACCACAACCTGTGTATAAGTAGAGACAACAGCAGTACATGGGTGTAATCAAGAGAAACCACTCACACAACTATATGTTCCTTCTAACATATCCAGAGATAATCCACAGTTCGATGTCTTATGCAGTGTCAATATTTTCTTAGAATTTATCCCAATATTAGAGTTTTTCAGGTATGCATATTAACCCTGCTCCTGATCCATATGACACCTCAGAACTTCCTGTTCCTGATATGGTATCTGTCTAAGGATCACGCTTCAGCAAATAAATGGCCTCTTCAGACCTGGGAACTTCAAAGGAAGTGATGTCCCATGGTCTGGGTCTGGTTATTTGGCCAATGAATTGATGTCTCAAAGTTGAGAGGGTCATTTCAGCACCTTTTTTGGTAATTCTAGCTGTTGGAAGGATGGGCTTGTCACGGCTGCTCCCACGATCATTCTTTCGGATTGCGGGTGCACCCGTGTTCCTCCGTGCACCCTCACTGGTTTGGCAGCACCAGACTTATCTGTCCTGCCTCGAACTGTCGTGCTCGCGCGTCCCCGCCTCCTAGGGCGCGTGCGCCAGCTGTCATAAATTTAAAAGGCCAGCCGCACCACTGATTGCTCCGCTGGCTGAAAACCTCCACCTTATAATCCGGCACCTCCCTTCCTGCCCTGCCGGATCTTTGTGCCTCACAGCCATAGAAAAAAGCTCCCCAGCAATACTCCTGCTTTCCTGCGTCTTCTGCGTTCCTGCTCCTGAGTTCCCGTGTTCTGCGTTCCTGTGTGCCTGTGTTCCCGTTCCCAATTGCCTGGACCTCCCGTTGCTGATCCCGGGTTGAACTTGACCTTGCATCTCTGCCGCCTGCCCTGACCCTGAGACTGTCTCCTAGTAAGGTTCCCTGACTTCGGCTGCCACCGCAGGCTAGTCGCACCTGTGGAAAGACCTGGTGATACCCTGCCGCAGCAAGTCCATCCCGCTTTGCGGCGGGCTCTGGTGGAGACCAGGTGCCACTTACACTCCGGCTCCAGGTGTTGGCTAGTACCACCTCCCGCAGTGGTCCAGTGGATCCACACATCGCGTATCCTGACAGGGCTTTTATAAGACACTCGAATTTCCTTGGTAAACCAAGAGCTCCATGGTTCCCTAATAACCACTAAGTGCCCAGGTCCTGTAGGAATGTGGGCTTTTGGCTGTTGTTTAGTTTACCACATACCAAATAGTCATCTAGCCAGGTATTTACTTTATGTTAATATCTACATCCCACATAGAATTATCAGATTGCACTCACAGGCATAGCAGCATTATTGATTTCACTATCTTGGAGGTAAAGCCCTATACTCGGTCAATGAAACATGTTTTATGATTCTCTTTAAATTGTCAGAGTTTTTTACAATAGTCAATTCCTTCCATTCTTTTAGAAGTTTTACAACATGTACTATATAATCCAGTTGTGATAAGAGTACTATTAATATAACCCTTTTTCTTTTGTTCTATAATCAGCAGATTGCTTTTACTATATGTGTGCATGTGAATAAGTGTAACTTATCAAAGCTAAAAAAAATGTATAACACATGCTTGGAGACCAAGGACATTTATTCAGCTGTGTTATTGTTTCCTTTTTCTACAAATGTCTGTCTTGCTTTATTCACTCATTGATTTCTTCCTGTCTTTCTTTCTCCCATCAGCCTTCCTCCTCTGCTTGCACTGCTCTTCCCCTCCCCTCATCTACTCTTCCTGGCTATGGGTCTGGGTCCTGTGATCACAAAAGCTGCCAACATTCCACAGAAAATGGAAACAGAACTATCCAAACTCGTGATTCCAACATTACAAAACAAAGAGAACGACAGGGATAAAAAGTGGAAGGGGGGCCGAAGCACAGGGATATTTAGAAATGAGAGAACCAAGCCCAGAAAAAGAAAGGGGGGTTATAACTGCAATATTTGGATAGGAAAATACACTGGAAAAGGGACACGAAGGCAGATTCTGATTCTTAACTCTACATTGCATTATGTTGTAGAATACTACACAAAATAAACACCACAGCACCAAAGTCACCAATCATATACTACACAGACGTACAAAAAAAAAATTAGAGGCTTTGATATCCCCTCTAAAAATAGTTGTGGGGATCAAGAAGATATCTATCCAAATGGCTGATATAAAGAGACTTTTGCTACCCTCCACTTGAGGTTGTGAATAGTAGCCAGCGTTTTATTGCACCCCTGCGCAATTCAGCTGTAACCTCAATGACGCACATGAAATAATGATTCAGAAAATGATACACAGACAGATTCATACAATGATTTGCGAAACATTGATTAAACGCAGAGCTATTCTACAGGGTGAAGACCTCCACGTGCTGAGGTGAGCATGCAGCGATAGTTTGGCACCAGTAACTTTGGGTGAGTCCACAGTATAGAACTCAAGGCATGAAATCCTCTGAAACTACATGAGAATGCCTTTCAAGTGTATATGTAAATTTATAATTATAGATGGTGAAAAGTATAAGGAGCAAAATGATTACAGAGCATGGCTGCAGGGCCGACAAGGAAGGGTAACAAGTCATGACCTACTGCAGGGTCGCCAACCTTTTTGATTTCTTTCTGGAAAACCTGGGAAAAATCATTATTTTCAACCTAATTTTAATGACACAACTAGAAAATTAAATATATATTATATTAATTATACAAGGAAGTACATTAATAATATCTACAGGGCAGAGTAAAGTTCACAAGAAATGAACAAATTACTTGAGCTACAAAAATATCACAGACTCAATTGCTTTTTTTATTTTAACAGCAACAATTTTCAAAACTGTGAATTAAGAGGTATCGGGCTACACTGGCCACATTTTATTAAATTTGTATTAAAATGTGGCCCTTTGGGGTGGCTTTCCAATCTTGACAATGTATTGTATATACTCCTGGCAGAGCCAGGATAAATTCTTCCTCCCCAGTATGTTTGTTTTTCCTAAAGATAAGCAGCACCAAACACGCTTATTCTGCTTTGCTCTATTGAGATGATATATACCTTAGTCCAAGCCATAATTGCATGTTGAAAGGGAAATCAAGACTGATAAAATCCCTTATAGAAGCAAGCGGTAACATGGTCTTGGTGGTTTTCCCATCTCACTCATTTACAATAGTCCTTTGAAGAGAAGGGGACCTGCTCATAGGGGCTGTGAAACTTAATTTGGTAACTCTCAATGGGCCACATGGAAGCAATTGCTTTAGAAATGGATCTTGAATATTAGTTTCTAGAGACAATGACACATTAGCAATCCATTCATATGCTTTAATTTTACTGTAATGTTTTATTATTCTTATATTATTAAAAAGTATTGTATTTTTGTTTCCGGTTTTCTTTAGACATATTGCCTAAGCAATCTAATTTTCTCCCCAGTTAGGTCACATTGTGAAACAAACAACAGTTTTTACTTATTCCAAAAATAAATATATCACTGTCATAAGCACAGAATTTTTCTTCCCACTTCCTTCTGTCTTGGGACTTTTTTCAGCTGGTTCATCATACAAAACCACATCCAGGAGACGAAATGAGACTAGACGTGACTGCCCCCAACAGAGCCAAGACCCTTCCCATTGATCAGCCCACCTTCCAAGGCATACAGCTACCACAGGGAGCCTTAAATTGCCCTTGCTGATCTTTTTCAAATCAAAGAAAACCTGACTCATGAATTTAATATAGGGACTGTGGTACTGGAACAGGGCCAGAATAATAAATGAGGGGCTCCAAAGCAGTAATCACTTTATGTTTCTAACAATCCCAGTCAAAGTACAATAAAAAGTGTAACATAATGGAAAACATAATGATGTTAATTTTAACTTAGAAAGAAATTAATATAAGAAATAAAGATCTATGTGCAAAACCAAAAACGAATTTAAAGCAAACAAACAGTGTCCAGATGGAGAAAGGCTGGAAAGTAGAGCAGGTCACGTCAGGCAAAGGAAATTAACAAAACCAACAGGAAAAAGCAAGAAGAGTGACAATGAGCCCAAAATAGAACATACCCTAGAATGTACACAACAGGTAGTAGTGGGATAGTCATGAACAAGTGCTGAAAGCAAATGTGTACTCAAAGAACAGCTGTACATATGATTTGCTACCTCCAAACTATTAGTGCCTCATATGTAAAAACAAAATGTTGCAACTCTGCATACGGTTTAATTTAAAGGGATTGTCCAAAATTTGATAAACATGTTTGGCTGCTTTGAGGGTGCATTCACATGTGTTATTTAAAGCATGCATTTCAAAACGCAATGCAACAGCTGGAGAGAGATATGCCTCATTAAATGTTAGATGTTTGCATTTGCATTTACAAAACATATCTGTTACCACAATGTTACCACATTTGTTAACATTGTGTTATTGCATTCATTTGTTAACACAAAGTTAGCGATTTAATTAGGAAAATCTCTCTACAGCTGTTGCAGTGCATTTTGAACCTCATGCGTGTAAGCAGCTCTGTTAACATTATCACAGCTGCTTACACTTCAAGCAATGAAGAAAAATGCTTTGAAAGGAGCCATATGCATGATAACATGTAAAACACATGCGTTCAATACAGAAGCATGCGGTTATAAATACATCACCAACGCCACATGTGAACACACCCTTACATCAACACAGAATATTCCTGTAGACGGACTTGTACCATCAGATTCACTCATAGTAGATGATTAGTACTCACCTCCCCGTCTCATCCCCCTGTGCAATGACCTTTCATGTCTTGGACCTGCTATATATATGGAAGAAAAGTTGTTAAAATATTCAAATTAAGCAGAAACACTCAGCAGAGCACCTCTGGCCTCCACCGCGATTTAAGTCATGCACGCCCTGGCCCTGCGTTCTCCCGCCTGGCACCGCCTACAGAACTTGCAGAGAGCTAGTACCATCTGATGGCTTTTTACGCAAATTGTGTGAATGTATGATGATTACATTCCTTGCTGAGCTGGTTTGATAGCAATGCAGCTACACAAGAAATGTAATAATCGCATGCACAATATTCACAGAGAATCGGTGATGTCATCAGCTCTATGCAAGCTCTATAGGCGGTGCCAGGGGGGACAACACAGGGCCTGGGTTGTGCATAAAGTAAATTGCGGTAGAACCTAGATGCTCTATGCAGAGCGCCTCAGCCTAATTAGAATATTTAGGCTGCTTTTTTTTCCAAATGCTTTTCTTCCATTCTAAGACATACAAAGGAAAGACAACAGCACAAGGGGATGAAATGGGAAGGTGAGTACTGATCCTGTATTATTAGTGAATCTGATGGTAGATAACCTTTAATCACTTCCCGATGGTGCATGTAATAGTACAGCACAGGCCGTTGTAACTTACCAACCTGCTTCTGGCTCCAGCTCCCCAGCCAGGCTCCCAAGCTTACATCTAACACCTGCCTGGAACACCTCCAATTGCGGGTGTTAACCCCTTACATGTCTTGGTCAAGCATGACCACAGCATGTAAGGGTCTTCCGAAGTGAATCTGCCCTACCCCACTTCCCGGGGGGATCCAATGCTCCAAAGGCAGCCTGAGGGTCTGATGAGTGCCCTGGGGCTGCCCAATATCCTCTGGAAGCCGCATGCTCAGTAGATTACATAACACACTGCATTACATTTGTATTGCACTGTTTTAGATCAATATGTAAAACAATTATAAAGGTTGTTTGATAAAAATAAATAATTAAATAAAGTGAAAGTCCCCTAACCAACCACCAACCTTCCCATACACATGTAATAAAGTACAAAAAAACACAAAATCACATTGATTATCATTGGAGCTCCTGCTATTCAGGGTAAACTGTAGGGAAGCTACAATGATAGTCCCAAATTTCTACTCCTTCTTTCAACTGTGTAGGTGTCCTCAGGATACCGATACAATTGAAATCTGTTACAGAGAAGAGAGCAATAAGTCATTGCTTAAACTGCCATGTTGGCACTGTTTGAGAAATAAATGGGTTTAGGTTGCTAGCACCAGGTTTCTGAAAGATTTGCCATCACTGCCATTAAGGGTAGTCTTCCTCTCTGCTCTGTTATGGCATCTCGGTTCTGAGGGATCAAGTTATTCTGGCATTACAAATAAATGGTCACAATCTTCCTACAATCACTTTAAATGGGTTGTTCTATGTTATTTGTTATATGCAGGGCCGGCGCTATGGGTAGGCAAAGGTGGCAATTGCCCAGGGCCCCCTGAAAGGGGAGAATCTCTTCTTTCAAATGAATCTTAAATTTTGTTTCTAGGTGCTATGGATCCAGAGATATTCAGGTTTAAAGTGAGAATATCAGGTGCCATTTTTATATATAAAAATCACTCCCGGCGGCCGTTTAACAGTTAATATCTCCGTTTTCCTAAAACTTAGAAACACATATTTAGATTTATATAAAAGAGGAGACTCTCTTCTTTCATAGAAAAAAAGAAGTGAGGTTCTATGTGTCACAGAGCCAGAGATATAGCTCCCTGAAGTCCCCCCCACCCTCCAGATTCTTAGCCATCAGGCTACAGGGAGCATTTGCTGCACACAGAAGCTGCTGCACCTCACAGATAATGGAAATATTCACTTTATATGTTATTTCATTCTGAGAGGAATAATATCAACTAATATTCATGTTATTATTAACCCTTCTCTGTGCAGAACTATCTAAGAACACACTTTCTCTCTTATTCCCTTTTATTTTGTGATAGTTTTTTTTTTGTTGGGAAAATTGACTGATACGATGAACATTCGATCCTCTTCGCCTAATGTGACTACACCGCGACCAGAACATGTCCATAAAGTTATATGTAACACCAAAAACACACACATGTCCTGGAATAAAGTTTTTATTTCCCACCATCCTCCATTACTTACACCTATGTTATGACGTTCTCACTCTCATTCTTATGAAGCGCGGAGGGTTCTGTTATTGTGCCGCTAATATAATGGCGCATATCTAAATGTGACTTATTATCTCATTAGCTTGGTTTATGGATATATAGTTATTTATTTGGGTTACCATTGTGTAAGGGAGGATACAATGATAGATCTGTGTGAATTTTCTGCAGTTCCATTTGCTGCATATTTTGGTGAATATACACATGTGGGGGATGTATGATCTTCTCACATCTTACTGTTTTAGGAAAGTATATTTTCTTTTTATAAGTATCTGGATTTGTACATATTTTAGAGGAAATTTTGAATGTTAATTGCCAAATGCATCACCTGGTTGTCTGCTTTCAAAATTATATAGGTTTTATGGCGCCTTTACTTTTTATTCTGTTTTATTGCTATATTTTGCAGGTTGTGACTGTCTTAAAATGTCTAGCTGAAAAGCAGATATTTAGTTATTACAGTGTTAATGATATTATGTGGATTTATTTATGTGAGCATATCAATATGGGACATTTGTGAACTCTACACATGTCCATCTATTACATTTAGGAGTTGTGAAGGTAAATATTTTATGTTTGGATCAAATTTTTTGCCATCAGTCAAATTTTAAGTATTTTTTATAAAAATGTTTAAGTTTGAATCAAACTATAAACTCAAACTATAAACTCTTTGATGCAATTTTGAAAATGGGGCAAGTTTCTGCTTTCAGAAAATATCGGTCCCTCTCCCCAATGGGCCTCACAGTTTAATCAACCAACCAGTCATTTTTTGGAGTAACCGGAGGACCCGGAGTAAACCCACGCAGACACAGAGAGAACATACAAAATCTTTGCAGATGTTGACCAGCGCTGCAAGGCTGTAGTGCTAACCACTGAGCCACCATGCTGCCCATCAATCTTCCTATGATCTATCTCCTGTAAAATTCTCCAAAATTACAGTATGTTTCATCATACTAAAGGGAGCCTCTTGCTGATTGTGACTGGTCATAAAATAGTTTTATTTTGGGGCCCCACTTTTAGTTTTGCCCAGGGCCCCACTTTGTCTAGAACCGGCCCTGGTTATATGATCACATTCTAATCAGGGGGTGAATCAGTCAAACATGGGACAACCCCAAATCTTATTCATACGGTCAATATCATGAGCAGAAACTACAAACAATGGTTCCTAGAAACCTGTACTGTGAACACAGCTATCATATGTTATCATTTATAAGTAACAGAATCCCTCTTTATCACGTGAACCACATCATGAGGTAATTCTGGAGAAAATCTATTGCAACATGTTATTTTTGTAATTGAAAAAACATTCAGTTCACAACAAACAGAACTCATTATTCTACTACCAGTTAAAGGGGTTTCCCTTTATTCACATTTACCCCCTCCCACTCCTGTGAGTCTTGCTGACAATTTTATTCACTATATCTTTCTGCTGTTCATTTGCCAGGCATGGCTGAAAAGTTCCCAACATTTAGTATATGGCAAAGGTAGGCATAGAGCTCTAGAGAGAGAGAGATGGACAATTCATAGGGTTGTCGCCAGCAGGGATGGAAAAAAACTTTAAAATGAGAAACATACAATGTTCAGAAGATGAAAGAATAGAAATACAGGTCTCAGGTGATAAAAGTTTCAAGATGGGAAAAAATTATATTAAAGGAGTGTTCCCACAAAACAAGGATAGGGCCTAACTTGCTGATCGGTGGGGTCTCAGTGATGGGACCCCCACAGATCACTAGAACGAGGAGTCTGATGTACCCCTGTTGGACCCCTTGTCACTCCCCATAAACTGGACAAACCGGACATGCACATCCTGCTGCTTTGTTCATCTCAGGGAGTGATGAGGGGTCCCCTCGGGCTTGTGATCTGTGGGGGGGATAGGGCCCATTTAAAAATCAAAGTGATAGTTTAGTTCAGGCTCAAAAACAACCAACTAGCAGTTTCTTTGATTGTAGTCATCAAATTCCTCCATTTTTCTACTTGAACCGGATCCATAATGTCTTCTAGTTATTATGGTGGTTTAGAGTTTAATTGCAGGACATTTCATATGAACACGTAATACCTTTAATAACAATCATAAGATGAGATCTACTGTGCCCCTGTGGAGACTTATTGTCCCTTATGTCAGCCACAATACCCCTGTGAGGCTGGGTTCACAACACGTTATCTGCCATATGTTGTAAGGACATGTCAGGAATATTACAACGTGTGGCACAGACGTATCCCACTGTATTGCTATGCAGTGGGATATGTCGACCGGGTACCCCCTATCCCTCTAAATGCGGGGGAGGCAGCGATTGGTTGCTGCCGATGTATGGGGTTTTGCCCCAGTGATTTCACTGTCCTAATATGCTCAGCAGGGCTGTGAGGAGGGATGCAATACACTGCATCAGCACCCCACAGCTATCCATTGCTTCCGCTAATCTCATACAATCTCGACAAAGGCTGCAGGATGAAAAAACGTAGGTTGTGGCGTTAGAAAGTGTGCCACAAGCAGTGTCCGTCAGAATTGTGTGCAACAAATAAAAAAGGGGGTGCACTCTGCCGAAGCAGAGCCGGTGGTGCCAGATTAATGAAGAACATGCGCCCCAATTCATGAATCTGGCGCACCCTGCACACTACACAGGCAAACTGCATCTACTGCAGTTTGCACTGATTTTGATAAATGTTTTGCGTCACTGTATTCCAAAAGATCTGTGAAGCTGGTTCAGGGCTCTGTTTTTGCGGGACATGCGGGACATGCTTTACACCAGTATCATTCTGGAGTAGATACATTTTTTTATTGTATTTTTTGTGGACAAGATTGGTAAAAATCATACATTTTTGGCATTTGTTTTAAACAGTGTTCATTATGCCGGTTTAAACAGTTTTATTGTACAAGTTGTTAGTATCACGACCATACCAAAAGTGTAGGGTTTGTGTGGTGTGTTTCACTTTTTTTAGCATTACATGTTTTATATGTAATGGGGCTTTCAGGAATTTTTATACATTTATTGATTTAATTTAATTAAAAAAAAATTACACTGTTAGTTACAGCTGACACCCTGTGCTTCATGATGCTGGCTAACCTCCACCGACTAACGGAACCGGCCCAGCTCAGTGACTTATATATCCATCACTGAGCGTTGACTAATCAAGCTCAGTGACAGATAAAGGAAAAACTATTGGTAATGATGAAAAGACGGTAATGCAATTTATGTGTTTTGTTTCTATTCTCCCTCCTATAAGCCATTGTTTAATTAAAAAAAACACACAGACATCCCTTGGGGGCAGACAGGTGGTCATAAGGAAAACATAAAGTAATAGGAAATTACATCAGAGGAAGTGCCCTCAGGCGCCAGTGTTATGGCAACAAGGAAATAGAGAGGAAGCTCTTTCTGCATTGCCGAACAATGCATATAAATACGTATGTATATACACCTTAACGTATCCTGTTAGCGACAAGCTGTGCACTGATGTGTGCCCTTCTAGGGGAAAAAGCAATAAAATCTTTTATAACTAGTTATAAAAAGCTTTCAGCTCCCATTGTTGATTTGGAACATTGCAAGAACAGCAATTCTTGAATATGTCCCTTTCATAATAGGGTCAGGTTTTCTAATCAGCTCAATACAAATGCACATACTGTTCTGCGGCAGCTTTATAAGTACAATATAGGCGGCTACAAATTGCAACATGTGTTTTGTCAATGGCCTAATTAAAATGAGGCTCTGGTATTCTGAAACCTGGATACATATTGTGATATGGCTGGGCATGGAAGCATGTTGCAGCCTGGTCTGTATATCATGCAGTGTTGTAGTTTGCCACTTGAATGATAAATCTGACCAATCACGCCAAGAACGTGTTGAACGTTTCCTTTTGATATTGCTGAGCTTTTAGTGTCCCTCCTATCACTAAAATGTGTGACCATCACAGATCATCACAGTAGCTGCCAAGGCAGTGCATCACTCCAGCAAATGCCCGATTGCAGTGCTCACCATGACACCTCTATACCCAAACACTACTGTCATTAGATCACAAACAGAACTTGGATTTGTTGCTAAAGACTATGTGGCTCCAATGCATAGCAGTCCTCAATTCTCTTCAGTTACACCACAACAAATTAAGGTGACAGTGGCTATTAATGGCAAGACACTTAATAGATAATATGACACCAAATTTCCTTCTGCTCACTGCCAGTAAATGGAATAAGCAGAGACAGGGCTTTTACATGAAGCAATCACTATATACAGTTCGCCCAGCAATCACTATATACAGCTCCCCCCAGCAATCACTGTATACAGCTCCCCCAGCAATCACTATATAAAGCTCCCCCCAGCAATCACTAAATACCCCTCCCCCAGTAATCACTGTATACAGCTCCCCCAGCAACCACCATATACAGCTCCCCAGCAACCACTATATACAGCTCCCCCAGCAATCATTATATACAGCTCTCCCAGCAATCACTGTATACAGCTAACCCAGCAATCACTATATACAGCTCCCCCAGCAATCACTATATACAGCCCCTAGTAACTACTGTATACAGCCCCCCAGCAATCACTATATACAGCCCCCTAACAATAACTATATACAGTTCCCAGTAATCACTATATGCACCCCCAGTATTAACTGCATGCAGTCCACCAATAGCAACTATATACAGACCCCTATAACTAGAAACACCCCCTATAATAACTAACTATATAAAGTCCCCTATTAGAACTACATACCACCCATAATAACTATATGCACCCCCAATAATAACTACCGTATATTCCGGCGTATAAGACGACCTGGTGTATAAGACGACCCCCCTACTTTCCTATTTAAAATATAGAGTTTAAGATATATTCGCCGTATAAGACTACCCCTTTTCCAACGCATACAAAACCCCGGTTAAAATTTAAAAAAAAACAGATTTGAATTTAACATGGTCCTTTTTTAAATTTAAATTCTTATGACATGCAGGTATATAGCAGGAAAACTGTTGCTCATAAACATAAGGCATACAACAACAACATTACCATTACAGCACTGCCCCCAGTAGTATACAGCACTGCCCCCAGTAGTATACAGCCTGCCCCCAGTAGTATACAGCACTGCCCCCAGTAGTATACAGCACTGCCCCCAGTAGTATACAGCACAGCCCCCAGTTGTATACAGCACTGCCCCCAGTAGTATACAGCACTGTAGTATACAGCACTGCCCCCAGTAGTATACAGCACAGCCCCCAGTAGTATACAGCACTGCCCCCAGTAGTATACAGCACTGCCCCCAGTAGTATACAGCACAGCCCCCAGTAGTATACAGCACAGCCCAGCCCAGCATTAAAAAAAAAATAAACTTATATACTCACCCTCCGGTGGCCCCGATGTGCTGCGCTGCTCCCCCGATGTCCGCGCGGCTCGTCTTCAGTGTTGTCTTCTTTCTTCTGCTGGGCGCCGCCATTGATCTTCCCCGGCAGGCGCCTAGTATGACGCGCCACTGCTGACGTCATACTAGGCGCCGCCCCGGGGAAAAACATGGCGGCGCCCGGCAGCCGAAGGAAGACGGCGCGGAAGACTGAAGACGAGCCGCGCAGACATCAGGGCCACAGGAGGGTGAGTATGCGCCCATGCGCCGTTATCTTTTTGAGGCTGCCGGCAGCCATCGCTGTGAAAACACCCGCGATCGGTGCTAGCACCGATCGCGGGTGTTACTGGTAAGCCTTTGCTGCAATATGCAGCAAAGACTTACCGGCTATGGAGAGGGCTCAGTCCGTGAGCCCTCTCCATGCAGCGCGACCCGACCGCGGTCGGGATTACCGGCGTATAAAACGACCCCAGAAAAGACAGAAGATTTTTCTGTCTTCAAAAGTCGTCTTATACGCCGGAATATACAGTATATACAGTTCCACTATTATAACTATATACACAACACCTTCTATAATAACTAACTATATACAGTCCCCTATTAGAACTACATACCACCCATAATAACTATATGCACCCCACAATAATAACTATATACAGTTCCCCTATTATAACTATAAATACCCCATATTAACTATATGCACCCCCTATATTAACTTACTATATACAGTTCCCCTATAATAACTATATACAGTTCCCCTATAATAACTATATACACAACACAACACCCCCTATAATAACTAACTATATACCCCCCATAATAACTATATGCATACCCTATATTAACTATATACACCCCTACAATAACTATATACCCCCCATAATAACCATATGCACCCCCTATAATAACTATATACAGTTCCCCTATATTAAACTATCTAGAGTTCCCCTATTATAACTATATACGCAACACCTATAATAACTAACTATATCCCCACCCCCCAATAATAACTATGTGCAGTTCAAGGTAAAATAATAAAATTATACTTCACCTACCTCCGTTCCCCCGATGCGCGCCGCCCTCGTCTTCTTTCATCCCGGTTATCCTCGGAGGTGTCCCAAGATAGCGGCGCCCCGCTGGTGACGCCGGCGTAGTGTGTGACGTCACACAATGCGCCAACGCCGTCACGTCACACACTGCGCCGGCGCCACCAGCGGGGCGCTGCCATCTTAGTTTGATCGTCAAATGGCAGAGCAGGGAACTTATTGTTCCCTGGCTCTGCCATAGGCTTAAGTCGGGGCGCCCCATTTCCCGGGCCGGTCAGCGCGGACTCAATTACACAGTGGGTGAATCGGGCGGTCATGCGACCACTCGAATCGCCCACATTTGGTGGGGGCCCCGGGGCTCGCACCCGCGTGCCCCCCCCTATAATCCGGCCCTGTTTGTTATCCTTGGCTTCTTTTCTTCTAAAATAAACCTTTAAAATTATTGTAATGAGCCCGAAGGGCTCTGGGGGTGTTTTTAGAGCCCCTCAGTGATGTCTGTTCACTGACTGTTACAAGGACTTCCTGCTGCTGCTTGATTACAAAGGCAGAGGAAGGAGAGTGAGACATGTTCTGCTCATTGTGACGGCCTCTGATGCTGCAGTAATGAGGGGCTATGGAAACAGCCACTAGAGCCCTCATTAGCATAATTCAAAAAATATTGCCACAGTTACAGTGCCTGGATCTATTAGAAAGTACCCTTGGTTTATCCATGCCTGATTTTTATGGTAGATTTTGTGATCAACATGTGATAAGTTACTTAGGCTGTGCTGAGCCCAGAGCAGGGAGAACAATTTTGTGACTTGTTCCACCAGATGGGAGGTTTCATTAGTTAGAAAAGCCAAGCGACCAAGCCAAGCAATTGCAAGCAGGGAAGATTGCAATTTAGGAAATCCAATCTAAAGGTGGCTCAGGCAATGGAGAAGTCTACTTTAAAATTAGTTTACCAGAAAAAGAGCCTTCTGTACATCTGCTGCATGGCTTTATATATATGTGTGTGTGTGTAAATACTAATTAAGATCTGCAGAGAAAATGTAATTTGTATAATTAGATTCATGGAAAGAAGAGTTAGTTTGTCCTGCCCTGACGTGTGTGGGTTGGCATCCTGTGGATGTGGTCAGTCTGGTGGTCGGTCTCCATGACATCCCTTTCTTGGCCTGCTCACCTCTGTTGGCACTAATTACCATGATCTCATAAAAAAGTAAGAATCCTATTTTGTAGACCATCTTGAATAAAGAGATAGTATAGTTAATGTTCAGTCACCTGAATAGCATCTTGTAATATGAGAGGAAACTATCTCCGTCTGTCTGGTCAGGACACAATCATGAGCTCATCTATGAAGGGGATGTAGTAATTATGAAATATGGAGGCGAGGCAAATCGCTCATGTGACTACGCATCTTGTGATGCATCTGCTTGTCCCTGGGGTATAAAGAACATAATGGACTGACCTCTTTGTCGAAATGCCAGACGTCTTGTAAAGAGCTCTATGACGTTAACCCTATACATATGCTACTATTCTGTAGGATGTTGCTCATTCTGAAGCGTCAGTCTCTTACCATAATGTGAATGCCAATGTTTATTTCTGCATTGTTATAACTTTTCACAAAGCTACAAGCATCTCATGTCTTAGACCTCTTTAGTCTTTTCATCTTGTAATGTTGCACACTACGATCCACAATTTTGTATTGTGGCTGCACTATGTCGTCTGCAACACAAGACTCTGCATCTAAATTCTGGTGCCGATTTGCATCATGTGCCACATTTATGTAAAAAATCAGACAGAAATGTGGTGCCTGTTGCACCAAAAAAGAACAGTTTAAAAAGAACTGCGATAAGCAAAAATGAATATTATTGCCCCTACACATCTCAAATTCACTTCCTACATATAGTACTACAATCAAGATTCACTGGAGCATGTGTCCCTTCTGTCTTCTTTCAGTCTGTGGTTTCAGGACCTTTGGAGGACCTTCAAAGGTTCTGAAATGGCTCTTGCCTATATGTGTATTGAGAACATTAACAGATGTATGAGGATTTCATGGGTAAAGGTCCTTCTCCAAATTTGGTGGGCGGTTTGGGTGGCCATGGGCCAAACCACCTATATAATGATGTTCTAATGTGGATTGAACAACTTGGTAAAGTAAGTGCTGGTTTCTCAGACTGTGGATGGGTGCAAAATGCAACAAGATTTGGTCGATTTTTTAATGTTTTGTTTTCGACATCTTCTGGTTTGTCGAAAAGTGGTCATGGAGTGAAATAAAAATGTGTATCATGTATGTAGCACGTGAAAAGGGATTATGCGTTTTGGTAATAGAAGCGTGTACCCAAACTTTGCACCTTGACTTACTTACTTTTAGACACTTTTGACAAATCCACCACAATGTTTTCCTTTCCTTATGATATACAGGCAGTCCCCGGTTTACGTACAAGATAGGGTCCGGAGGTTTGTTCTTAAGTTGAATTTGTATGTAAGTCGAAACTGTATATTTTATAATTGTAGATCCAGACAAAAAAAAATTTGGCCCCAGTGACAATTGGAGTTTAAACATTTTTTGCTTTAATGGGACCAAGGATTGTCAATAAAGCTTCATTACAGACACATTACAGATGATTATTGCAGTCTGTGACTATAGTAAAGCATTCAGAAAGCTTCACCAGAGGTCAGAGGGGTCTGTCTGTAAGTATAGGTTGTCTGTAAGTCGGGTGTCCTTAAGTAGGGGACCGCCTGTACTATGTTATACAATGCAATCATGTCATTGCTAGACCTGGTAGTCACTATAGGGCTCTTTTACACCAAAGCTACTCCCCCTTTAATCTCCATAGGGACGCATGCAACCCTGGACGTACCTACAGGAAAAGATAGAGCATGCTCTATCATTTTCCTGTTGATGGTACGGTACGGTGACCCACATGTGTGCTTACAGTACTGTAGCCAGGCTCCTTAGGCATCTATGGGGACTGATTTCCTGCCGCAAATTGTGTGGCCTGATATTGGTCCCCCACATGTTTGAGTGAAAGGCATCTTTAATAGTGAAAATCTGATGTGTACTGTACATTGGTTCTTCCTACAGATGACCAAGAGGAGTGTAAGGGAGCAAAGTCATTCAGATTGTTCTTTGACATGCAGTCCAAATAATAAGTACTGGTTCGTGAAGTACATGGTTCATTTAGTATTTTATTGTGGAAAAAATCAAATGATTAGAGCGACATAAACTAAAAAAAATGGGGTGGTCTATAAACTTGCGGCGCGTTCTCTGCGGTGGATTCGGGTCCGGCCGGGATTCACTAAGGTAGTTCCTCCGCCGTCCACCAGATGTCGCTGCTGCGCTGAATTTCCCCGAGGCCTGCTGGAATGCCCTGAAATTCACAGGCCTATACCTGGTGAGGGTAAGTGCAAGTTTCGCGACACATTTTTTTTAAAAAATACGGCGGTTTTTCCGAATCCGTCGGGTTTTCGTTCGGCCATGCCAGCGCCGATGCGCCATAACCCGATTGCGTGCGCCAAAAACCCGGGGCAATTCAGGAGAAATCAGCGCAAATCGGAAATATTCGGGTAACACGTCAGGAAACCGCAAATCGGGCCCTTAGTAAATGACCCCCAATGAGTGTCTCCCACACAAAATCATATTCTGCACTGACCTCCTGTGGCAAGTGGCCACTATAGCATAATACGTAAATGGAATTTACATTTGTGCAGTGATTTTGACATAAAGCTTCTGCTTTCAGCACAGCTAGGAATGTTCTATTCAGGGCCGGATTAAGGTTGGTGGGGGCCCCTGGGCGCAAAACATGGTGGAGGCCCCCATTGAATGTAGTCCAGACAGGGAACAGCAATCGCTATATACCGACCCCAAGCAATAACTATATACAGCCTCCCCAGTAATCACTGTATACAGCTCCCCCAGCAACCACTGTATACAGCTCCCCCAGCAACCACTGTATACATCCCCCCCAGCAACCACTATATACAGTTCCCCAGCAATCACTATATACAGCTCTCCCAGCAATCACTATATACAGCTCCCCCAGCAACCACTATATACAGCTCCCCCCAGCAATCACTATATACAGCTCCCCCAGCAATCACTATATACAGCTCCCCCAGCAATCACTGTATACAGCTCCCCCAGCAATCAATATATACAGCTCCCCAGCAATCACTATATACAGCTCCCCCAGCAATCACTATATACAGCTCCCCAGCAATCACTATATACAGCTCCTCCAGCAATCACTATATACAGCTCCTCCAGCAATCACTGTATACAGCTCCCCAGCAATCACTATATACAGCTCCCCCAGACATCACTATATACAGCTCCCCCCAGCAATCACTGTATACAGCTCCCCAGCAATCACTATATACAGCTCCCCCGGCAATCGCTGTATACAGCTCCCCCAGCAATCACTATATACAGCTCCCCCAACAATCACTATATACAGCTCCCCCAGCAATCACTGTATACAGCTCCCCCAGCAATCACTGTATACAGCTCCCCCAGCAATCACTATATACAGCTCCCCCAGCAATCACTGTATACAGCTCCCCCAGCAATCACTGTATACAGCTCCCCCAGCAATCACTATATACAGCTCCCCCAGCAATCACTATCTACAGCTCCCCCCAGCAATCTACAGACCCCTATGATAACTATGTACACCCTATAATAACTATATACACCCCCCTATAACAACTATATACACCCCCCTATAACAACTATATACACCCCCCCTATAATAACTATATACACCCCCCTATAATAACTATATACACCCCCCTATAATAACTATATACAGCCCCTATAATAACTATATACAGTTCCCTGTAATAACTATATACACCCCCCTATAATAACTATATACAGTTCCCCTATAATAACTATATACAGTTCCCTGTAATAACTATATACAGACCTCTATAACTATATACACCCCCCTATAATAACTATATACAGTTCCCCTATAATAACTATATACAGTTCCCTGTAATAACTATATACACCCCCCTATAACAACTATATACACCCCCCTATAACAACTATATACACCCCCCTATAATAACTATATACACCCCCCTATAATAACTATATACAGTTCCCTGTAATAACTATATACAGACCCCTATAACTATATACACCCCCCTATAATAACTATATACAGTTCCCCTATAATAACTATATACAGTTCCCTGTAATAACTATATACAGACCCCTATGATAACTATGTACACCCTATAATAACTATATACACCCCCCTATAATAACTATATACACCCCCTATAACAACTATATACAGTGCCCCTATAATAACTATATACACCCCCCTATAATAACTATATACAGTTCCCTGTAATAACTATATACAGACCCCTATAACTATATACACCCCCCTATAATAACTATATACAGTTCCCCTATAATAACTATATACAGTTCCCTGTAATAACTATATACAGACCCCTATGATAACTATGTACACCCTATAATAACTATATACACCCCCCTATAATAACTATATACACCCCTTATAACAGCTATATACAGTGCCCCTATAATAACTATATACACCCCCTATAACAACTATATATAGTGCCCCTATAATAACTATATACACCCCCATAATAAATATATACAATCCCCCTATAACAACTTTATACAGATTCCTATTATTGCTTTTTTTTTTTTTTTTTATTTATTATACAAAAATACACATATATAAACAAGTATAGACAATACAAATAGACATATATACAAAAAAAAAAAAAAAAAGGTTTTTTTTGCAGCTGCATCCTGGGAGGGGCGGCGTTTCAAACTCAAGATTTAGAAGTAACAAGAATTTTGGATTTTTAATTTTCCATTCGAGTTAAACGTGACCATTTGTTAAATATATTGTGGGTTGAGCACTTTAGGGTTATCTTTCAAGGGCCAAAATTATTTTACTGAGAAGGGGGACTTCTCCCATATATCCCATTTTTCTTTCGTTCTGCAAAGATGCGTGTAATTTGAGGCCATCATAATTTCATAATGGCTATACATGTTTACTTTGTTGCAAACTTCTGTTAGGTTTAGTTTTTGTGCCGTCTTCCAGTTTGCAGCTATACATTGCCTTGCTGCAATCAGGATATACGTCATAATCCATCTCTGGGACTTTGGGAATTTATCAGTCCCTAAATGTAATAGAGCTAACTGTGGGGAAATAACATTCTGAGCTTGTGTGACTGTGTTAATCAGGTCCCCAGATTCCTATTATTGCTATACACCCCCCCCCCACATAATAAATATATACAACCCCCCCAATAATAACCATATACAGCATACCTCCCAACTTTTGTGGAGGAGAAAGAGGGAGAATTTTTTACCCACAGAAGCCACACCCTAGCCACGCCCCCTAACCACACCCCCTGGCCACGCCACTGCTCATACCTTCAACGCATCCACTGGCACCAATGTATATTTATGTATATAATTGGGGGGCATATTCCACTCCCCCTAGACAACGAGCATGTCCCCCCCCCAGACAACGAGCATGCCCTCCTAGACAACGAGCATGTCCTCCCCTAGACAACGAGCATGCCCCCCCCAGACAACGAGCATGTCCCCCCCTAGACAACGAGCATGTCCCCCCCTAGACAACGAGCATGTCCCCCCCAGACAACGGGCATGTCCGCCCCCAGACAACGGGCATGTCCGCCCCCAGACAACGAGCATGCCCCCCCCTAGACAACGAGCATGTCCCCCCCAGACAACGAGCATGTCCCCCCCAGACAACGGGCATGTCCGCCCCCAGACAACAAGCATGCCCCCCCCTAGACAACGAGCATGTCCCCCCCAGACAACGAGCATGCCCCCCCTAGACAACGAGCATGCCCCCCCTAGACAACGAGCATGTCCCCCCCTAGACAACGAGCATGCCCCCCCTAGACAACGAGCATGCCCCCCCTAGACAACGAGCATGTACCCCCCCCTAGACAACGAGCATGTACCCCCACCTAGACAACGAGAATGTACCCCCACCTAGACAACGAGCATGTCCCCCCCTAGACAATGAGCATGTCCCCCACCTAGACAACGAGCCTGTCCCCCCCTGTGGCTGCGTGCCCTTTTTTGTGTGTTTGTGTTATTTTTGTCTTCCAGGACCGTGCCTGCTGTGGACTGCTTCGGATTCGAAGGATTACATCGATGACCGACAGTTCTAACAAATAAAATGGTCAACGAGGGTGTGTCTGCGTTTTTTGTTCAATAAAATTTTCTGAAAACGGTGTGATTATTTATTTTTTTGCGACACTCTTCATAGTTTGCCGTAGTAGTGGTGCCGGCTAGGTGACGGTGCTCATTACTAAGGGCTGGCCTTAGTGTTTGCCTTAATTTTTTTGGCAAATTCACACTAACGCCCATACCATTACCCCGGTACCCACCGCCACCAGGGGTGCCGGGAAGAGCCGGGTACAAACCAGTACCTGACCGTCTATAGATGGTCAGGTAGTGGGGCGGCTGCAGGCTGTTATTGTTGCGCTGGAATAGCCCCCTAACAGTGGCCTATCCCAGCTCAGTAATGGCAGGCTGCTGCTGCTTTTTTGTATCTGGCTGATTTGAAAAATAGGGGCACCCCATGCCGTTTTGCAAAAATATGCGTGGGGTTCCCCCTTTAAAGGGGGCTCCCAGGCTGTTTCCATTTTTACAAAAAAATGGGGGGAAAAACGGCATGGGGGGCCCCTATTGTTCAAATCAGCCTGATACAAAAAAGCAGCAGCAGCCTGCCATTACTGAGCTGGGATAGGCCACTGTTAGGGGGCTATTCCAGCGCAACAATAACAGCCTGCGGCCGCCCCAGCACCTGACCATCTATAGACGGTCAGGTACTGGTTTGTACCCGGCTCTTCCCGGCACCCCTGGTGGCGGTGGGTACCGGGGTAATGGTATGGGCGTTAGTGTGAATTTGCCAAAAAAATTAAGGCAAACACTAAGGCCAGCGCTTAGTAATGAGCACCGTCACCTAGCCGGCACCACTACTACGGCAAACTATGAAGAGTGTCGCAAAAAAATAAATAATCACACCGTTTTCAGAAAATTTTATTGAACAAAAAACGCAGACACACCCTCGTTGACCATTTTATTTGTTAGAAATGTCGGTCATAGACGTAATCCTTCGAATCCGAAGCAGTCCACAGCAGGCACGGTCCTGGAAGACAAAAATAACACAAACACACAAAAAAGGGCACGCAGCCACAGGGGAGGACATGCTCGTTGTCTAGGGGTCAGGGGTAGACATGCTCGTTGTCTAGGGGGGGGGACATGCTCGTTGTCTAGGAGTCGGGGGGAGACATGCTCGTTGTCTAGGGGGGGGGGGGAAATGCTCGTTGTCTAGGGGGGGGACATGCTCGTTGTCTAGGAGTCGGGGGGAGACATGCTCGTTGTCTAGGGGGGGGGAATGCTCGTTGTCTGGGGGGGACATGCTCGTTGTCTAGGGGGGGGGCATGCTCGTTGTCTTGGGGGGGGGACATGCTCGTTGTCTAGGGGTCAGGGGGAGACATGCTCGTTGTCTAGCAGGGGGAAATGCTCGTTGTCTAGGGGGGGGACATGCTTGTTGTCTAGGGGGGGGAGACATGCTCGTTGTCGCAGTAAAGGGGAGGGGTCCTATGGAGCGCAGTAAAGGGGAGGGGTCCTATGGAGCGCAGTAAAGGGGAGGGGTCCTATGGAGCGCAGTAAAGGGGAGGGGTCCTATTGAGCGCGCAGTGAAAGCCATAAAAAACACATTTGATATTTTCCTTCCCGCTTCCCAGTACAGGGCCTGGAATATTTAATACTGTCACTAGGAAGTATAATTTGTTACGCAGAAACAGGCCGCACACAGCTCTGTACGTGGAAAAATAAAAAAGTTATTGATTTTTGAAAGTGGGGAGTGAAATATGGAAACGCAAAAATCGTTCCGTCAGAGTAATGGAGCAGACGGCCGTGTATGACCATTCTGCTCCATTACTGTCATAGAGCGATGGCATGTACCTTATGTGGAACCCAATAGACCCCTCGTTTTCATGATCTATGGGGGTCACATCACTGAAACCCCCACACATCAGCAGGTTAAGCCCTGTCCTATGGATAGAGCCTAACTTGTATTTGTGGGAAAACCCCTTTAACCCCTTAACGTAGCTCTACGGCGCAGAGAGTATAAGGAGTGTATGAAGAGGGCTCACGGGCTGAGTCCTCTTCATACAAGGTGGGGGGTTTTGCATGTTGCAGAAAACCCCCACCGCTAATAACCGCAGTCGGTCGTTGTCGCCGGCAAAGTCTTTTTTAGAATCGCTGTGCCCCCGAACGTCATCGGGGGCGGCGATCGTTTGCCGTGGTAGCCTCGGGTCTTCTTTTGACACGAGGCTACATGGCTTCTGCAGATTCGTTACAATGAGCCAGAAGTATTGCAGTATATGGTAGGAGCGATCTGACCATCTAGGGTTAATGTACCCTAGAGGGTCTAAGAAATAGTGGAAAAAAAAGAAAAAACAGGTTTTAAAAATAAAAAAAATTTATAAAATATTAAAAATTCTAATCACCTCCCTTTCCCTAGAACGGATATAAAACATAACAAACAGTAAAAATCACAAACATATTAGGTATCGCCGCGTCCCAAAATGCCCGATCTATCAAAATATAAAAACGGTTACGGGCGGCGGTGACCTCCGAGGCGGGAAATGGCGCCCAAATGTCCGAAATGCGACTTTTACACCTTTTTACATCACATAAAAAATGAAATTAAAAATGATCAAAATGTCGCACAGACCTCAAAATGGTAGCAATGAAAACGTCGGCTCATTTCGCCAAAAATGACCCCACCCCCAGCTCCGTGCACCGCGTTATTAGCGTCAGAAGATGGCAAAATTTTTTTATTTTTTTTTTTGCACACATTCGTTTAATTTTTGAAAATGTATTAAAACACAATAAAACCTATAAATCCGGTATCACCGCGATCGCACCGAACCAAAGAATAAAGCTGAGGTGTTATTTTGAGTGCACAGTCAAAGTCGAAAAAACTGAGCCCACAAGAACGTGACACGTGCGTTTTTTTAAAAAAAAATTTCCACATTTGGAATTTTTTGCAGCTTCGCAGTACACGGCATGTTAAAATAAATAACATTACGGGAAAGTAAAATTTGTTACGCACAAAATAAGCCCTCACACAGCTCTGTACACGGAAACATGAAAAAGTTATGGTTTTTTGAAGTTGGAGAGCGAGAAATGAGAGAAAAACCCTGCGTCTTTAAGGGGTTAAGGGATTAAGTATATGGTACAATAAAAACAGAATAGAAGGGCACTGGGGGGGATTAGGGATGGGGGCAGGGGGTCTATGGAGGAAAGTGAAGTGTTTAACCCTTTGCTGCCTGCAGTCACTGTAGAGTACCTGTTATCACACTGCAGCAGCTGCACACACTCGGCTCTGCTTCATCAGACGAACTTCAGTGAGGAGCAGGATGAGGAGGTGGGGGCAGGGAGCTATTGATGTAGCAGTGCTGGAGAGCTCCTGCCTGCACGGAGGCTGATCCCCTGGGGCTGCTGTGCAGGGGCAGTGCAGAGAATATGACACTCTGCACTGCTCCATCCATCCATCCATGTGCCTGCAAGTGGCAGCCTGAGGACAGGGAGGGCTCTGCCTCCCAGGGGAGGGGATGGGGGAGGTGCCGGCTCTGCAGCAGACAGCCCGGGAGCTGGAGAGGAGGAGGACGCTGCACCCCGCCCCCTGGCTTCTCTGTATCCTGAGCAGGACGGGGGCGGGACTCGGGGGCGGGACAAAACGGAAAAATCCGTGAAAACGCAAAAAAAACCGGGACTTTCACTTAACGGTCCGTGCAGGCGGGACAAGGGTTAAAAAACGGGACTGTCCCGCCCAAAACGGGACGGTTGGGAGGTATGTATACAGTTCTAGATATAATACCCCCCCCCCCCATAACAACTATATACAGTTCTAGATATAATACTAAAATTGTACTCACCCTCCATCGTTCCCACGATGCGCGCTGTCTTCATCCTCCCTCGCGTTGTTAGGGTGGAGATCGGATGTAAACAAAGATGGCGGCGCCCTGCTACAGCAGGGAACTTATTGTTCCCTCGCTCTGCCATAGACTAAAGGCAGAAACATCGGCGGGATTCGGCCCGCGGCCCGGGTAGCCCGGCGCCGAATATAATGCGACCGCCCGAATCGCCCCAATTTGGTGGGGGCCCCTCTTAAAGGCGAAGTGGTGGGGACCCACCACCACTTCGCGAGCCCCCCCTATGATCCGGCTCTGGTTCTATTCATATGAAATACATCTAGAATTTAACTATAAATAACTCTGAATATAGGTAAGGCTTCTAATCTCGGATTCTTATAACTTTATATCACAAACAAAAATGATCCCAAAAATTTCGATGTAGAAATTTCACGAAAAAAATTATAAACTATGATCTATTTGTAAGCTATCTAATGCCATATTAGAATAAAATGAGTTTTAAAAAATTATGAAAACATAAAGCTGAGAAATGTTAGTAAGTAACTAATTTGGGTGGTTAAACTATTTGTTGGACCTCGCCTTAATTTTGCTCTCTGACCATTTTTTTCCTGGTCTATTGTGCGCCTAAAAATGCAGACAAAATACACATAAATGTGACGGATAATGTGGAAAAATTAGGCCACGCCACTTGTGCAAAAAAAAAAAAAAAATGACAGAGGAGTCGGGATAGTCGGAAACATCTGTTCTTTCTGGCCCAAACTCATTATAAATGATCCACAACAATTCTGTGCCCCAAAAAACTAAGATACAATAATACATGTCCCCCAATGTGTCGCGAAAAAAACAATCTCACAATCATTTTGGTAATTACAAAAAAAGAGTCTGAGCCTTAACATGCAAACTGGCTCCGTCTTGACGGGATTAAAGGGGTTGTCTAAAAAACCCTTGTGTGGCCGGGATGGGGTGGGTTAAAAAAATAGACATGTAGTTACCTCCGTGGTCCCTACATGCAGTGCTGCGATCTCTCCGGTCCGTGCCCCATGTAAACAAACAGGGGGACGGAAGACGGCGGAGGCGGTCAGCTACACTCACCGTCCCTATTCCCAGCACTGTATCATGCGGGAGGGGTGGGTGTAGCCGGTCACCTCGGCCGGTTGGACGCTGACTGCAGCGCGGCATGTGAACAAACGGGCAAGGACCGGAGAGATATCCACCAGGAGAAACCAGGAAGGTAAGTACATGTTTATTTTTTAACCTGCTCCATCCCGGCCACCCAAAGGCCGGCGCCACACGTGGCGCTTTTGTCTGCGTTTGCAAACGCAAACGCAGACAAAGTCGCGCCCACCGGGGCGGGCCTCGGCCCGATCGCATCGGCGTTTCTATGGAAACGCCTGCGATCGGGAACGAGATGCCGGTGTTTCGCGTTAAATTAACGAGAAACACCGGCGGCTCGTTCCCGATCGCAGGCGTTTCCGCCCTGTGTGGCGCCGGCCAAAGGGTTTTTTATGCCCTTGGACAACCCCTTTAAAGTAGTTTAGCGCTGCATCATGATCATGCATCTGCAGCTACTTGCAGCCATACGCTAATAGTAGCTTAACATGGCTGAAATATCTGCTGCTGTTGATTTTGCTGCAAATTTTGGGAAGATTTCTCCATTCTGCAAGTCCATGCTGTCGGCTGGTGCTACACATGCTTTGGAACGGCCTCACAGAAAGGTGTAGTGGAAAGTTAGGTGGTTGTTCCCAACCATACTGAAGTTCTCTCCTCATATTGAGGAAAAACTAAAGTCAGTATTAGTAGTCAGTTTTAAAAGGCTTGGAGGAGCTGGTACCAGCAAGCCCCTCAGGACCCCCACACAGGCTCCACCTCCTCTTTCAGTGGCGGTCTGGAACTGAAACAAGGCAGCACTCTGGCGCCATCTATTGATCTGATGAAAGCATTACTGCTTTACTAGTTTTGGAACTTTCAAGCTTGTACAGCACACAATTTCTGGACTGTTCTTAGTTACAGTACACTGGACTGATTTATGACACGCTGAAGTAACAACTCTCTTGTCTTCCTTCTCTTATCTTTTATGCTACTTGCAATATTTTGTACACCCCAGTCACATACCTCCCAACTTTTGGGCGAGAGAAACCACCAACTTTTTTCTAATCCACGCCCACTGTCCCACCCACAAGTATAATATCGACCTTGATAATTCACACAAAGTACAATGCCCCTTACTTTGGCAACCCCCCCATGGATCCGTATAATACCCCCTAATTCTACTCATATAATTCTACTCATATCAACATATAAAACATATAAAACCCCTCTTCAATTTTATCCTTCATTTACATTTGACATTTGGTTTTCCACTTTTCACTTATCTGTACTACTACCACTACCCCCTCCTCACGTGGTGTGGTCTCTGTTCTCTATCCTCCACATTCTGTGGCCTCCTTTCCTTCAGCCTCCTCTTGTAGCTCCTGTCCTCCAGCCTCCTCCTGTGGTCCCCTGTCCTCCAGCCTCCTCCTGTGGCCTCCTGTCCTCCATCCTCCTGTGGCCTCCTGTCCTCCATCCTCCTCCTGTGCCCTTCTGTCCTTCACCTGTAGCCTCCTGTCCTCTAGCCTCCTTCTGTCCTCCAGCCTCATTCTGTGGCCTGCTGTCTTCCAACCTTCTCCTGTTGTCCCCTGTCCTCCAGCCTCCTCCTGTAGCCCCCTATCCTCCATCCTTCTCCAGTAGATCCTGTCCTCCAGCCTCCTCCTGTGGCCATCTATCCTCCAGCCTCCTCCCTTTCAGCCTTCTCCTGTCCTCCAGCCTCTTCCTGTGGTCTCCTGTCTTCCAGCCTCCTCCTATGGTCTACTGTCCTCCAGCCTCCTCCTGTAACCCCCCCATCCTCCAGCCTCCTTCATCCTTCATTTACATTTGACATTTGGTTTTCCACTTTTCACTTATCTGTACTACTACCACTACCCCCTCCTCACGTGGTGTGGTCTCTGTTCTCTATCCTCCACATTCTGTGGCCTCCTTTCCTTCAGCCTCCTCTTGTAGCTCCTGTCCTCCAGCCTCCTCCTGTAGCCCCCTGTCCTCCATCCTCCTCTTGTAGCCCCCTGTCCTCCAGCCTCCTCCTGTGTTCCCCTGTCCTCCAGCCTCCTCCTGTGGCCTCCTGTCCTCCATCCTCCTGTGGCCTCCTGTCCTCTATCCTCCTCCTGTGCCCTTCTGTCCTTCACCTGTAGCCTCCTGTCCTCCAGCCTCCACCCATGCCATCTTGTCCTCCAGCCTCCTCCTGTCCTCCAGCCTCATTCTATGGCCTCCTGTCCCCCATCCTCCTCCTGTGCTCTCCAGCCACTTCCTGTAGCCTCCTATCCTCCAGCCTCCTCCTGTCCTCTAGCCTCCTTCTGTCCTCCAGCATCATTCTGTGGCCTGCTGTCTTCCAGCCTTCTCCTGTTGTCCCCTGTCTTCCAGCCTCCTCCTATGGTCTACTGTCCTCCAGCCTCCTCCTGTGCTCTCCAGCCACTTCCTGTAGCCTCCTATCCTCCAGCCTCCTCCTGTCCTCTAGCCTCCTTCTGTCCTCCAGCATCATTCTGTGGCCTGCTGTCTTCCAGCCTTCTCCTGTTGTCCCCTGTCTTCCAGCCTCCTCCTATGGTCTACTGTCCTCCAGCCTCCTCCTGTAACCCCCCCTGTCCTCCAGCCTCCTCCTGTATCCTCCTGTCTGCCGCCAGTAGCCCCCTGTCCTCCATCCTCCTCCTGTCCTCCAGCCTCTTCATGTAGCCCCTTGTCCTCCATCCTCCTCCTGTGGCCTCCTGTCCTCCAGCCTCCTCCTGTAGGCTCCTGTCCTCCATCCTCCTGTGGCCTCCTGTTCTCCATCCTCCTCCCGTTCCCTCCAGTCCTCTAGCATCCTCCTGTAGCCTCCTGTCCTCCAGCCTCATTCTGTGGCCCCCTGTTCTCCATCCTCCTCCTGTGCCCTCCAGCCTCTTCCTTTAGTCTCCTGTCATCCAGCTTCCTCCTGTCCTCCAGCCTCATTCTGTGGCCTACTGTCCTCCAGCCTTCTCCTGTGGCCCCCTGTCCTCCAGCCTCCTCCTGTAGCCCCCTGTCCTCCAGCCTCTTCATGTGGTCTCCTGTCCTCCAGACCCTTCTGTAGCCCCATGTCCTCCAGCCAACTCATCCTGTGGCCTCCTGTCCACCAGCCTACTTCTCCTGTCCTCCAGCCTCCTCCTCCTGTCCCCCAGCCTTTCAGCCTCCTCCTCCTGTCCTCCAGCCCTTCAGCCTTCTCCACCTGTCCCCTAGCCATTCAGCCTCCTGTCCCCAGTATCATCCTGTTCTCTAGCTACCCCTGTCCTCTATCCTCCTCCTGTCCCCCAACCTCTTCTAGCATCCCCCTCCTGTCCTCCAGCCTCCTCCTCCTGTCCTCCAGCCTCCTCCAGAATTCTCCAGCCTGCACCTCCTCCAGCATCCTCCCCCTGTCCTCCAGCCTCCACCTGTCCTCCGGCCTCCTTCTCCTGTCCCAAAGCCTCCTCCAGCATCCTCCTCCTGTTCCCTCCCTGTTCAGCCTCCTCCTCCTCTCTGCAGCCCTTCAGCCTCCTCCCCCTGTCCTCTATCCTCCTCCTGTCCCCCAGCCTCCTCCGCCATCCTCCTGTCCTCCAGCCTCCTGTCCCCCAGAATCCTCTTGTACTCCAGCCTGCTCCTCCTCCAGCCTCATCCCCCTATCCCGAAGCCTCCAGCCACCTCCTGAAGCCTCCAGCCCCCATCCTGTATCCTCCTCCTATCCCCCAGCCTCCTCCTCCTGTAGCCTCCAGCCTCCCCTGTCTTGTATCCTCCTCCTGCCCCCTGACCTCCTCCTCCTGTACTCTCCAGACTCCCCTGTCCACTATCCTCCTCCTGGCCTCCAGCCTCCTATTTTTGTGGTCCCCTGTCCTCTGGTAGTATACAAAAATAACTTAATTTCTTACCTTACCTTGTTCCCCCGCAATCACGTTCTCCCGGGCATCCGACTGACTTGCGGAGGGGGCGGGGCCAGCCGCGGGTGAAGCTGATCCCGTCTCCTACTGGTCCCCATGCCTCGGGAGCTCTGCAGATCTTAAGTACAGGCCAGGAGTAGGCGGGACGCACTGGGGGAGATGGTGGGAACCCGGACATTCTCCCAGCTGCCCGTGACAGCAGGACAGAGCCCATAAATTGTCCCGCTAAATCCAGGATGGTTGAGAGGTCACCAATTTGCCCACCATAGACTCCTTTTGGCCTTCCCTGCCTCACCTGTAGTGGCACCTTGCAAACTGTGAAGAAAACAAAATTAAAGCATGTCATATCACTTCATTATAATTGTATTTTCTACCTATTCCATAAGTTTGTGCTTGTTTCTGTTAGACAGTTTGATGTTTAACCCCTTTAGGATGCAGCTAGTATGCCCATTTAGGCTTATCCCCATTTTTTTAAATCTTACGTAATGACTTTTTAACACTTACTGATTTTGAAATTGCTTTCTTGTGACACATTGTAGTTTATATTAGTAGTATCATTTTGATGATTGGTTGGGGTTTTTGGGGGTAAAAATTAAACATTTAGGAAAATTTGGAAAAAAATTAAAATTTTCTAGCTTTCAAATGCTCTATTTTTTTATTTCTTTTTTTATTTCTTTCTATTTGCATAATGTTTTTACGTTTGCTTTTATGAATTGTAGGAGGTTTATAGTTTTAGTAGCAAGTTCTCAAATTGTGTGCACCACTACCTCCTCCTAACACGCGTGCACTATTACATCCTCCACACCGTGTGCACTACAACATCCTCCACACTACTACATCCTGCTGGGAATAACACAAGGAAAAGTGGACGGTGGAGAGGAGTGTAGTACTGATTGTGCAACAGTACCTACAGGGCAGATCCCAAGTATCTCTCCAACACCACGAAATTCAGAATGGTTAATAATCTGTTATGACATGATCTGCCATGACATTATCTGTCATGACATAGATCTGTCATGACGTTATCTGTCATGACATAGAACTGAGATCTGTCAAGACACGATCTGTCATGACTTAGATCAGTCTGGCAATCTGACATGACTGAGATCACCATCACTACCCAGTCCCTATTGACTGGCCAGTGGCACGATCAAAATCACAAACCAAATTGGTTCTGTGATGTCAGTGAGTGGGTGTTGCCTTCCGATCCCCACCTGCCCCATACATTTGTCACCTTATTGCGAGACAGGGTGATGTCACTAATCCAGGAAGCCCTCACTTCGATATACTGGACGCTGAGCGGTAAGTCACTGCGCTCAGCGTCCAATATATTGATTGCTGAGTGGAAAGGGGTTAAATGGGCCTTTGTGGTGTTATGTTTTTTTAAGCAATTTTTTAAAATAATTTACATTATACAGCATAAGAGAGGATACAACACTGCTTTCTCATATCTTATATGACATTTGGAAAAATTATTAGGGCATGAAAATGCAGTATTGTGGAAGGAAGCAATTCCCTCCTGGTTCACTACAGAAGAGGAAGCCTAAGGGCTTATTCAGACAGGCGTGTCCGCTGCGCATCTGCAAATTATGCAGTCGTGTGATGTCCATGCTCAGTCCGTATTGTATCCACATCCTTTTTTTCACATCCATATGTCATCCACATCTGAATTAAAAAAACGGATGGGTTTCTAATGTACTTTTTCCCTACCCAGTTGGTTGCCTAGCAACAGTTGTCATCCATGTGACTTCTATGGACTTCCATGGTCTGCACTTGAGAAAAAAATTACTTTTCTCATCCCATTTTCAATTGAGAGGTTTGCTGGGGAGTGTCACAGAACAGTTGGTCAGAACCCTATTTGTTTACAGGGGCATGGCACCTTTGCATGTGACAACTTCTGGCAGCCTGGAGCCCACCTGTATCAGACAAAACCTTGACTAGGATGTGCAACATCCCTCCACCAAGACTTGGGGGCAGCTGGATTCCCTTGCTACCTGAGTGGCTGGCTTAAGTGTGGCCTGGCACTCAACTGGGTCATAGTCGTTTGGTCCAGGTTGAACAGGCCTTGTCCACACAGGGGCAGGTGTCCGACACAGGGGTTGCAAGAAAGAGGGAAATTCTGCGGATGGATCGCAGTTCTCCCTGGAGCAGTATTGGTGTATGCGTGTATAAGGATCCCCGAGCAGATGGTATAGGGGAAGACCTTGATCTTAGCAGGTTTCAGGGATCACACAGAGACAAGGGATGTAAAACATCAATCTCAGTAGCTTCAGGTCAGGAGAGGTCATGACCTGCTTCAACAGTGATACAAGGCTCAGAGCTACAGGCATTATCTTCAGGCTGGACAGCAGGTCTCAGACACACTGGGGCACATTAGCTAAGGGTCCACGGACTGCGATTCCATTGGGCTTTCCCGAATATTTTCGCTTTGCGCCGTTTTGTGACAAATTGCCCAGGGTTTTTGGCGCTCGCGATCGGATTGTAGCGCATCAGCCCTGGCTTGCACGCAACGGCAATCGGGGACGTGGCTGTCGTACAACCCGGCCGATTCGGAAAAAATGTGGCATTTAAAAAACGAAATGTGCCGCAAGATCACGCACTCACATGCACCAGGAAAAAGAAGGTGAACTCGGCGCGGAAGCGACACCTGCAGGAAACTGGACGCATGACCTTAGCAAATCGCACGGGACCCAAATCCTCGTCGGACAACGCACCGTGGGATTGCGGCAGGACCGGGTAAATGTGCCCCACTCTCACATCAGGAATCAATCTAAGAACTCTCTGAAACTTTTCAGCCACCAGGGAGTTTTCTGAACTTCCTCTGGGGGTGGAGACCTCAGCCCATCCAACCTGAGACCTTGTTACCGATGGAATTAACAATTAATAGCCAGCATGTAATTATGGTCAGTATGTAAACGTGCTTTCCAGGCAGGTATGGGACAGCTGCAATACCATATATAGCCAGTAGATATGTAGTCCAGAAAATATGCAAATACACATAATATTGCACATACATAGGTATGATTACAGTAAACATTTTGGGGAAAAGTTCTCTAGGATGAATTTTATTTTTTTAATTAAAACTGGTTCTGTAGTTATTCTGTTACTATTGGGGGGTATTTCTTAAATGTAGTACTTTATCAAAATGTTACCTGTGCTTGTTATAAATACCAAAGAAGATATTTATACAATTTATACAATATGTGTCAATATTCATAAGAAAACCATGAAAGACAAATACATAATTCTGTGATGAAGGGCATATCTAGAGTGGTAGCAGCCATAGCAGCTACTATAGAAGCCTCTGAAGAATGGAGGATGTGCAGAATTATATACATATTATACTGCGCATTGTTCACTTCTTTCACAGTACACAGCTTAGCCCACAGCTCAGATAAGAAATGTCAGGGGAGGAGGAAAGCACTACAGGATGCCAGGACTAAAGATTCTCTTCTAACTTTCCTCTACCTCCCCATGTGGTCAGCAGCTACTGGGCCCTGGCATAAGAAATCTTCCAGTGAGTAGTGAGTATATACATATGTGTGGATGAGCTTATAAATGTATGGATATGTATGGTGTGTATATGCTGTAAGTGTGTGTGCATATGTTATATGTTTGTATACAGCACTGAATGTATATACAGTGCATATTTACTGTTAAAGGACACCTGTCATCAGGTCTGTGTCACTTGTCCTGTCACCGCTACCTGTTGGAGCAGCTCACAAGGATCCCATCCCAGCCTTTATCCAGTCAATTCTTAAATTAATCATTATAAAATAATCTATTCTTTATTATGTAAATGAGGCTGGTCACATGGTCAGAGGCAGTGATGCCACCACTGTTACCCCTCCCCTCTCCTCCCCCTGCTCATGTCTGTGTGTAATGTATAGTAAAGCATAGTTGGTGTACCTGCTGACATGCTGCATCCTCCTAATACACAGAGACACAGACATCAGATACACAAGTACCTGACATGTCCTGCTATAACATGGCTGCATCCTAGAGCTGTTGTATCTCTCCTATACACAAACACACATGCACACACAGGCTGCGGGGGCGTGGCCTCACATCATTATACAGACTGTCAGTCATGCACTGGGTTGTGGCTGTACCTCCCACTCATGAATAAGCTGGACAGCTTGAATATGCTAATGACTCATTGGACATTTCACAGGTCATTTGCATACAGCTTTAGGACCTCATTGCTTAGGTTTACAGGCATGTAAAGGGACAATGAAGGGATAGAGGCAATGCTCTCTAATGGCAGTTTACGAAAATATATTTAGTTTAGGGGGTTATTTTGCCTGACGGGTTCTCTTTAATATTTGAGTGTATATATGGTGTGTTTGTAAATACTGTATGTTATATATACTGTATGTTTGTGAATTTGATGTGTAAATACTGTATGTGAGAATGTGGATATAAGATGTGCATATACTGCATGAATGTATAAATGTATGTATTTGTAACAGAGTATAAATGTTAGAAGCTTCCCTTACTGTGCTCCCCCCAGCAGTAGCAGCTCCTCTTACTGTGCCATAACCAGCAATAGCTTCCCTTACTGTGTAGCAGTAGCAGTTGGAGGACAATGCAACACCCCTGCCAGTGCAAGGGTTAACTCAGGTGTTGCAAAAATAAATCCCTCTTCATGCAAAAGGATTTTCTCAAGGAGACTTATCAACTCACTGGGGGCCTCAAGTGTTGAATAATGGTAATGCAGCTGATGATTCTCTGCCTGTGAAGGAATACTAATATTGTTGACCAATTAGATGTGTTATAACAGTTGTAATGCCAGGAGGAAGCTGGTTGGATAACTAGTTTGTCACCTCACAAGGGGAGGTTATAAAACCCCTGTGGCTAGAAAGTTCTAGTGATGGGAAGTCCGGCTCTTCTTAGCAAGGCTCATAAGGCTCAGCACACTAAGAAGAGCAGGCTCTTTTGGCTCCTGAATGGCTTCCTATTAAATATATAATAGGGAGCCGCGGGCCAGTCACTCACCCCACAACACAACACTTTTAACTGATTTTATCGGGTTAAAAGGAAAGTGGTGAGCTGTCTAAGGCGTGGTTAGTGAGCCATCGGCTCACTGAGCTGAGCCGGTTCACGTCGTTCACGCGATCCGAAAAGTTCGAGGTCAGTCCAGGAGAGTTCCCTGACAGGTGTCTGAGGCATTCTGCCCTGACACACTAGGCCTGAGAGAACACCAAGCCCCAGGCATTCAGCCCTACCATGGTGCTGAAGCAGCCGATTATCTACTTAGCCACCTTGCCAGGCTTTGAGAATCTTTATGAGGAACCAGAACCAACCAGCTGTCTCCATCCAGTTACTAAAGTTGTGGCTGTTGTCACATAACTACATTGGGGCTGCCCCAAGGGGAAACCTAGGCCTGGTGGGGGATATCTTGCTGTGTCTCCAAACACAGGCTCATTCCGGGAGAAGGGGCTGTGGGCAGCACTGCAGGTGGGACCTGGCAGCAGCCTTGTTCTATCTCTCGGTCCCCATCCATGCGCTGCAAATCAGCAACTGTTGTGTAAGGACAAGGAGGTGGGTCGCATAGCAGTGTAGAAGGGAGGAAATGTCCTGCACATTTCCTCTGTGCTCTGCCCTTCTGGTCCCGATGAGTGATTCTTATTGAGACCAGGAAGCGGTATACAGAAGAGCTTTCGGGATAAAACATGGAAAGCTGGGAGACTCCCAACCGTGCAGGACAGCAAGACAGCTCTGAAAAACCGGGACTGTCCTGCCAAATCTGAGATTGTAGCTATGAGACCCCTTTAAATTCTTCACTCTTTGCTTCATTACTGCCAATTGGTAAGATCAAAAAAGTTTTTTTTTGCTCATTAATGTACACTCTGCACCCCATCTTGACAAGAAAGAAACTGAAAGGTAGATATTTTTGCTAACACATGGTCATAAGTATTCAGAGCCTTTTCTCAGTATTGAGTAGAAGCACCTTTTAAACTAGTACAGCCATGAGTCGTCTTGGGAATGAAACAACCAAATTTTCACTCCTGGATTTGGGGATCCTCTGGCATTCTTCCCTGCAGATCCTCTCCAGTTCCCTCAGGTTGATGGTGAATGTTGGCTGACAACCAATTTCAAGTCTCTCCAGAGATGTCAAGACAACCGGTCCTGATCACTATTTTGTGACAGAACCCTCAGGAGTTCAGGTCTTGAGGTCTTGTCCACTGGTGACATTTTTGCAAAACAACTTCTACTGAATTGTGTAGAAAAAAAGACACAAAAGCATTTAGATATTTTTTCCTACTTCCTGAAAGACAAGTGCCTTGCCACGAATAGACAGCCACCACTTCCTTGTTTTGATGCAGTATGTTAGCAGTCAGAACCTAATTTATATGATTTTGCAGTGTATATATATCTATTTATGTGATATGAAGCTTTTACTGATCAGTTACGTATCCCTCAGACACTGATATGGTGACACAGGCACATTGTAGGTGTAAGCTCTCAGGAGCGCCAGCAGGAGGAGACAGAGAGACGGAAGAGACTTATGTTTTGGGAGGAGGAAGTGGAGAGAAAAATAAGAAACAGGAAGAGACGGAGGGAGTGGAGAGATCAGGAGGCAGCGCACTAATACTACGAAAAAGTTGGTAGAGAAGTCCCTGGAGTGTGTTCAATGGTTCCACAGACTGGAGACTGTAAGGAAGTGATCAGCCGTGCACAAGCAGGATGTCTCTCCTCCTCACACTGCTTCTCTATGGTAAGAGTTTGTGTGCTGTCCTGGTAAAGCGACACTGAACTTCTATGTTGGGACTACAAGTCCCGGCTGTTGTGTGACCCCTGGCAGCCTGTCCTGTATGTACAGAGACGACCATACTGCTGTATAACTAGGCTTATACACACTATACAGCTGCTCAGAGGAGCCAATCACATTGCTCCTTTCATCATCACCCGAGTCTCTAATACGTGGAAGTTGATTGGTTGCTATGGCTGGCCATTACTCATAGTAGTCATGAATGGCTACCACAGGCCCAGATTTCTCTCAGCCTGGTGTATGAGGAATATGTATATGATACACCATTATTTTCACGTTCTCATGTTATGTTTAAAGTGATGACCTCTGATGGAGAGGATCAGAAAATAGTAGCTCTTATAGTTAAAGGGGGTGGCCACTTTACCTCATGTTTTTTAATATTACATACATTACATATTAATATTACCTTTTTAACATTATAAAAACCTGAGGTAAAGTGGTCAGCCCTTTTAAAGGGGTTTTCCTTGAATATAGAAAACCACAGAGGACCGATGTTGGAAACACAAAAGCTTATACTTACCCAGTTTTGGCTCCCAGTTCCTGCGTCCCTCACCCATTTGGAAGTCTAGGGCTGCAATAAGACCCACTTTATCATATTGGTCACTCATTGACTCTGGAGGGTCCTGTGACCTCCCAAAGCTTCAGATCAGTCATAGTCTTGGAAACCAGAAGTAAGAAACCTCATGTTTGTCTGAGATGGGAATAATCCTGCTACTTTTGATATTGCTGCCCTGTGTGGCTTTGAAAAACATTTTAGCCTAAATTTTAATTCTGCCTTTAGGTCCCATGCCAGACTTCATAAAAAGTGCTGTAATATATTGTCGACAGCACAGTTACAAATTTTTATGATAGTTGTTTAAGGCTTGTAAAAAAAAAAAAATGCTCATATTGGTTCATACGTTTTAGACAAACAGGTTTTTTTCAGTTTCTAAAGGGGGGTATATCTGCATATTATGTCCTGCGGTACAGGAGGATGACATCTTAACATCTGCACTGGTAATGTAGGTTTAGTAAGATCTAAATTTTGCTTACCTGAAAATTTCTTTTCCTCGAAGTCCAAAGGCAGCACTGATGGGTAAGAGTCTGGAGTCCTAATTATGACAGAAGAACACAATAACAATGTTAATTAACAATAAATCAATTAACCAACTGCCCTATAAGTATCCTAGGAGTCAAGGAAGAGGCGTGTTTTATGCAGCAAAAAAAATTATTTTATTGGGAGGGAATATAATAGTGCTGCCTTTGGACTTCGAGGAAAAGAAATTTTCAGGTAAGCAAAATTTAGATCTTCCTCTCGTCCTACAGGCAGCACTGATGGGATTTAGGTAGCAAATCAAAGGGGGGGACAAACTTTCGAAGCCACTGTAGATAGCACCGATACGCCAAAGGCGGAGCCAGCTGAGGAGACATCCAGCCTGTAATGTTTAGCAAAAGTATTAGAAGAAGTCCAAGAAGCTGCTTGACAGATCTGATCTATAGAGAGCATTGCATACTCTGCCCAGGAAGTAGCAGTAGATCTTGTAGAATGAGCCCTAATCTGTAAAGGTGAAGGTTGTCCCAAGGCTCTGTAAGCCATAGAAATACTCTGCTTTATCCATCGAGAGAGAGAGGCTGCAGAGGCCTTCATCCCTTTTCTTGGACCTTGAAATTGGAGAACAGAGATTCAGATTTTCTAAAAGATTTTGTCTTCTCTAGATAAGTCAAGACGGATCTTCTACCATCCAGAAGATGCAGAACTTGCTGATGAGCATTAGCAGGAGTTGGACACAAAGCTGGAAGATAATATTCCTGATTTAAATTAGAAACTGAGGCCACTTTAGGAAGAAACGATGGAACGGTTCTTAGTATGATGCAGTCTGGTCTTATCTGTAAGTATGGCTCTTTGCAGGATAGGGCTTGCAGCTCTGAAATTCTTCTAGCAGTGGAAACGGCAACTAAAAAGAAGGTCTTCCACGATAAACATTTGAGAGAAGCTTCCTGTATAGGCTCAAAGGGAGGTTCTGTGAGATGATGAAGAACCAAGGCAAGATCCCACTGTGGACATGGTGGCCTAATAGGAGGTTTGATGTTCCTTAAAGCCTTGAAGAATCTCCGTAATAAATGATTAGATGAGAATCTATTGTTATTTAAAGCATTGATTGCAGCAAACTGAAGCTTCAAGGTAGCAGGTTTTAAACCTTTATCAAGGCCATCCTGTAGAAAAGTAAGAATATCTGAGACTGAAGGTTCAGATACAGAATTATCTGAACACCAGGATGTGAAGACTTTCCAAACTCTACCATAGGACTTAATGGTCGCTGGTCTTCTAGCTGACAACAATGTCTTTATAACTCTGGATGAAAGACCTAGACCTGTTAGGGTCTTCTTCTCAATCTCCAGGCCGTAAGCTGTAGCTTCTGTGGTGATGGATGGAAAAACCCCATCTGTTCCAAGAGATGTGGAACTGCAGGAAGTTTCCAATATTCGCCCTTGGACAACCTCATTACAAGAGGAAACCATACTCTGCGTGGCCAAAATGGTAGGATCAGAATTGCATTCGGTTTCTCTTCTTTGATTTTGTAAAGTATCCTCTGAATGAGCGGTATCAGAGGAAATATGTAAATGAACAGGTTGGTACAGGGAAGAGACAGGGCATCCACTGCATAGGGTTGGTCTGACCTGTAAAGAGAGCAAAACATTGGCAACTTCGAGTTCTGTTTGGTCGCCATCATGTCCATTTGTGGACAACCGAACCGACTGACAATCTGTTGGAATATAACACTGTTCAGGGACCATTCCCCTGGTCTTAATGTGGACTGCTGACAGACTCTGTAGGTTTTCCTCGGCCCAGGAGATAATCTTTTGACACAGTTTGATGAGGGGTGTGCTCCTGGTACCCCCTTGCTTGTTTATGTAATAAACACATGACAGATTGTCGGTCTGTACCTTCACATGCTGTTTTTTCAGCTGGGTCTGAAAGAATTTCAGGGCTAAATAAATGGCTTTCAATTCTCTTTGATTTGAGGACATAGTCCTGTCTGTGTAATTCCATTTGTCCTGAACCCAGAGATTGCCGAGGTGGGCCCCCCAACCTGAGGATGAGGCATCGGTTGTCAGGATCTGGGGTTGAACAAAACGTAAAGATCTGCCGGACGCCAAATTCTTCCTCAACCACCAACCGAGGCTGACTCTGGTCTGAGGAGTTAGTACAATCGGTTTGTCGAATCCTGCTGGAGATTTGTTCCAAACAGCCAGAATGTTGAGTTGTAGCTGTCTGAAATGTGCCTTTGCCCAAGGAACTGCTTCTATTATTGAAGTCATCAGACCCAGGACCCTCATGGCTGTTCTGACCGTTGTGCATCTTGTCTTGATAAGGTAGTGCACGGACTGCTTGATTTTCAAGATTCTCTCCTGAGGAAGATGAATAGTCATACTGCACAAGTCGAGAATATACCCCAGGAACTGAATTCTGGTTGTTGGAATAAGAAGGGATTTTTCCCAATTGATTAGGAAACCCAGTTGTTGTAGAAGATCGATTGTCATCTGAAGATGAAGTTTCAGGAGAGATTGATTCTCTGCTATGATCAGCCAGTCGTCCAAATAGGGCACAATCTGTATCCCCCGAAGTCTCAGTGCAGCCGCCAGAACTATGGTGGTCTTGGTGAAGACGCGAGGGGCTGATGTAATGCCGAATGGCAGACAGGTGAACTGGTAGTGAAGAGTTCTTGAATTGGTCACAATTGCTATTCTCAGATATTTTCTGTGACCTCTCCTGATGGGAATGTGGAGATGAGCATCGGCCAGGTCTATTTTGGCCATGTAGTTGCTTTGCTGTAGAATGGCGGTGGCTGATTTTATGGAGTCCATCTTGAAAGCAATTTTGGTCAAGAATCTGTTTAGATAGCGGAGGTCTATAATTAATCTCCACCTGTTGTTTGGCTTTGGTACAGCAAATATGGCGGAGTACACTCCTTTTCCTCTTTCAGACAAAGGGACTTCTTCTAGAGCTCTTTTTTGGATAAATTCGTGCAACAAGGGAAGGATCTGAGATTTCTCGATTTTTTGTACTCAAAAATCTTTCTGGTGGAATCTTGTCGAATTCCAAAGCGTATCAGTTTTTTACTGTGGACAGTACCCAAGCATCGGATGTGATGTCTGTCCATAAGTGAGCGAAGTTTGCCACCCTTGCACCTACTGGAGACAGACCTGGCATCAGAAGTCAGGCTTCTCATTTTTTTTTACTGTGGAAGACAGTTCTGTCTTTGGAGGCTACATCCCCTGTCCAGGGCTTTATCCACAGGGCACGATGTGCAGAGTTAGCCTGCAAGAGTTAGCCAGAGTTCGTTTTAAAGAGTCAAGAGAAAAATCACACAGAAAATCGCCTGCAAGTTTAACAGAAGACAAATTCTCATAAATTTCTTCTCTAGGGACTCCATCCAAAATGTCCCGACCAATCTGGCTTAGCCATAATCTTAAGGCTCGTGCAACAGGCACAGTAGCAAGAGATGCCTTAGCCATGGCTGCTGAGAGCTGATAGCTTCTGCGGAGCATAGCGTCAGCTTTCCTGTCAAGAGGGTCTTTAAGTAAAGAAGATTCATCTGCAGGAAAAATAGATTTTTTAGATAGTTTAGCCACTGGGATATCAATCTTGGGAGGCAATTCCCATTCTTCAGATTCTTTAGGGTCGATTTTGTATACTGCTCGAAAACGAGACCCCAAATCAAATCTTTCTTCAGGCTTAGACCAACCCTGTTCAAAGAGGACTTTAAGATCAGGATGACTAGGCAATACTTTGGCTTTTTTTCTGGGAAAATAAAAAAGTGCATCTTGGTTAACAGAGTCATTATGAGACTCATCTGTCTCCATTACACTTTTAACCGCCTTGATCAATTTAGAGGTTTTATCTTTGTGAAACAGAAAAAAATCCTCAGATACATCTGGCCCAGAACCTTCCGATTCAGGGCTATCCCCAGAAATTATCTGGGCTTCTGAGCAGCTACTAGAAGGCAAAGATATAGAAGATGATTGCCTATGATGTTTTCTACGTTTATGATGTCTTTTAGACTTCTTTTTCTTTGAACTCATCTCATCAAATACAGCAGACATTTTTTCCTTCATCCACTGAAAAAATACATCTCCTCCTGAAGTCTGAGCAGGAGCTGCACAAGGGGCACAAACATCATCAGGGCAATCATCCGGTATAGGCTGCTCACAGCTAATACAGTCTCTATGATGAGACTTTCTCTTCCTTTTACCAAGGCTGGACATCTGTAACACAAACAACAAGTGTTAGGACATGCCAAATGAAGGAACAAGGGCACTCATGAAAGGAACAAACCTTAAGCTCAGACTGACTCTGCTGCCTGGCAGGTGCAGAGAGCATACCTGAACAGTACAGCCTTAAAACATTCCCAACAGGAAATGCAATGCACCTGGTCAGAGGCGACACCCGGGCTAACAACCAAATCCTTCTAACATAAGAAAGGATGCAGGGGACGCGCTGAGCCCTAAGGTTAGCAAGAGCTTTGTTCACAACAATATAGAAACCACCTTACGGTACATTGTAGATGGTGGCTTCAGGAAGGGGGAGATGCGGCAAACAGCAGCTATACCCCAAAGTATTGAGTGCAACACAAATCTGACCTCCACTTCTCTGCTTATTCAAAAGCCGTACCTGAGAATACAGCGGTTCCCGCTTCCAATGGGAGACGCAGTAGGAGGGGAGTTTATCCAGAAACTCCGAAAATACTGGACTTCCGCCACCACGGGGGGAAGGACAGCCTCAGAATGTAGTTTCACCAAGATTGCCACTGGTAAGACATTTGCTTCTACCCTGCTGGACGTGCACCACAGCCCAGGCCTCAGGGGAGCAAGAGGATACTGGCAGTAAACCTAATTAGGACAGAAGAAAAAAACACGCCTCTTCCTTGACTCCTAGGATACTTATAGGGCAGTTGGTTAATTGATTTATTGTTAATTAACATTGTTATTGTGTTCTTCTGTCATAATTAGGACTCCAGACTCTTACCCATCAGTGCTGCCTGTAGGACGAGAGGAAATCTGCATTACCCCTGTGTGCTAGAAACCTGATGTGCTGTGTGTTCTTCAGGTTTTCAGAAGGATAAATCCACACTGGACATACAGAGTGTTGGTCCATGCTGTGGGTTTGCATTGCCTCTTTTAAGCTATGTTTGTGGAAAGGACATATCATCATCACATAGATCACCCGAATTTAGAAAAAGCCTGCTGCAGATGTTGTACTGTGTGGATGTACACTTACAATTTCGGAGAAGAATAGAGCTACAGAATATTCTCTTCCTGCTAAATCACCATTTACAACTTGAGGCATGTCTGTCATTTTCCATTAATCTGAAAAGGAGTTTGCAGACGTTTATGCACATCCTTAAGAGTCCATCTCATTCAAGTGAATCAAAGGGGTCCTTCAATCCAGAATTTTTTATAACTGATATTCCTTGTATAAATCTGCTTTTGGGCTATATTCAGATAAACGTTTGCCAGGGGGCCTACATGTTCTATCTTTTCCCCATGTACGCAGCGGTGGGGTGCCACACGTGTGCAGCACCATATCGATTGGTGCACCTATTGCCATCTATGGGGGACGTATGTGCGGCCACCTGCTTGTGGCCGTACATACGCCTCCCTGACGTTTCGTGTGAATTAGGCCTTACTACGTAGTCATGGAATGACCCTTATGCTTCTCTTTTTTTACTTTCCATCTAGGAAATCTAGTTTTCATCCAAGGAGAATCGCTTGATGGTAAGTTTGAAATTTGTGAAAAGTTTTTTTTTTTTTTTAACTAGTTTTTATAGAAATTTACATGGAAGTGTACATTGTGTGGATAATGATGTCATGTAACATCAAGGCTCACTGGACACTGTCACTGTGCCCACCTTGATGTAGCCATCAATGCTGTAATAAAAAGCTGTATACTAAAAGAAATGTGTACAGCACTCAGGCCAGATGGTAGCACTGTACTAGTAAGCGGTCCACGCTTTATCAATGATTGCCAGCCTAGTGACACAATGACAAGACACTGACATCATGATCTAGAAGCTGCCTGGAACTGGATAAATCTTTATAAAGTCTATTAGGGCATACTAGCCCAACAAGTGTGCTGCAGCTATTTTAGTATTCCTGTATATTTGGAAACTTCTGCAATCCAAAACCTTGTGAATGGTGGCAAGTGCTTGGATTCTGGGCCTGCAAATTCCATTGAGATCAACGGGAGAGTCACATTAACTACTATAGGAAAGGTGCAGACCCTGACCGACATCTTCAAGTGCTTTATGCCAGCTATAGGTTATGAATACTGACCTGTGCATAATGAGACTTATGTAATTATGGTAGGATTCGGATTTATTGTAAATCTAACCTGTCTTTTTTTTTTTCTTTACTGTAGGCTCATCGCCTTGTCTACCCGGTTTCTTTCATTGCAGCTCCGGATGTATTCCCCTGTTTTCCGTCTGCGATGGTTCTTTTGACTGTGATGATCAATCCGATGAAATGTCATGTTCATCATATTGCAACTTTACACTGAAAGATTTTTATGGAGTCTTCTCTCCTCCGGGATATCCAGGTTCCCCACCCTATCCTTTACCATCTTATTGCCGCTGGTTGATTGACTCTGAAGATAACCGTGGCCTTGCTTTGCAGTTTTCTGCACTCCAGCTTTCTGAGCTAGATGCTCTTGTTGTTTATGAAAGTGGTGTTGGGGAGTTTCCTCGCCTTCTCCGTGCCTTCTCCCAACAGAGTAATAGAAAAACTGTGACCGTGGAGTCTGAAAGAGGCAGAGTCACTATTGTATATCAGTACAACACAAATATTCCCCATTATACCAATTTAGATTCTTCCGTAACATACGATTCTGGCTTTAGATTTCCCAGCAATGGGAACCGCAACCCTGGCCCTCGCTTTACAGACCAAATGGGATCACCACCTTCTAGATTTTATTATTCTGGCTTCAACATGCACAATGGATGGCAGTCATTTTGGCCCAGGGGATTTAATGCCACTTACCGTGTGCAAGGCTACTGCCTCCCTTGGGACCAACCTTGTGGCTCCAGTTCAGGAGTATTATGGGATGATGGAGTAGAAGTAGGAGGTGGCTGTTTTTCAGATTCTCAACGTTGTGATGGAAACTGGGACTGTGCCAATGGCAGAGATGAAGTCAATTGTACAAATTGTCCAGAGGGGCAGTTTCCATGTGCCACAAGTCACGGCTGTTATCCCATTCATGAGAGGTGTAACTATCAGACTTCTTGCCAAGATGGAACTGATGAAAAAGGCTGTCGTGGATGTCAGCCTGGTGGTTTCCATTGCGATATGGAGCGCTGTGTATATGAAGCATGGGTATGTGATGGCCAAGCTGATTGTCGAGATGGAAGTGATGAGAAGAACTGTGGTTACACACTTCCCCGCAAAGTGATTGCTGCCGCTGTGATAGGAAGCTTGATCTGTGCTACTTTACTTGTTGTAGCACTAGGATGTACATGCCGACTGTATACTTCACGAGCACGCGAGTATAGGTGAGCATCTGTAGATGTGGGTATTATGAAATAAAGCTTTAACTGCAAATATTTTATTTCTTTATTTTTGTCTTGCAGCATCTTTGCACCTTTATCCCGGATTGATGCAGAATTGATCCAGCAGCAAGCACCACCATCCTATGGACAGTTAATAGCTCAAGGAGCTATACCACCTGTTGATGACTTTCCCACTGAGAGCCCAAGTGATGTAAGTGTACATGTCGTATAACAAGTAGTAGAGAAAATAAAATTTGTGCAGCTCACCTGGTTCAATGTAAATGGTTGCTTGTGGAAGTCTGGAAATAGAAATTTTCACGTGCATTCGGCACGCTAGGAGTGCAAGTCGCGTTGCCTGCTAGGATCGCAGGTGTGAAATGGAGACAATTGACAGAGGAGATCGCGGCACTTCCCAATAAAACTTGAGTCTTTATTCGGTAATCAGTTAAAGCATGGTAGATGAAACAAACATATCGCCTACGCGTTTCGAGCTGTTGTAGCTCTTAGTCATGGCTAACATATGTTGAATCGTGTAAAACTTTTAAAAGAACATTCCACCAATGGGGTTTGTGGGCGTTGTTTGATCATGTGGTGTGCCGTGTCAAAGGGAAACGGTACGTCATGAGAGGGTGTGTATATATCCCACATGACCGTCTCGCCAGAAAAGGCGTGTCACGGTCATGTGGTATTACGTCATAGGAAGGCGTGTATACACCACATGATCAATTCAAAGGGGCGTTTCACGGTCATATGATACATGTAAACTTCGGTATCATAAGAGATCGCACCGCCCTCCTCCATAAAAGAAAAAATCCCGATAATTACAATAGATCCAAAGTCACCTTTTCTACTAAATATAGTGTGAATTACAACCAAATCATTAACATCCTCAAAAGAAATCTTCCAATTCTATACCAGGATGATAAACTAAATGAGATTTTGAAAGAAGGATGTAATTTTGTGTCGAAAAAAGGATCGACCCTGGGTTCTATTCTTTCACCCAGTCTATTTTCAAGTGACCAATCCAAAGAGAGTAGTAGGCACGACATTAGAGGTTTCCATCGTTGCGGCACCAACCGCTGTAATGTTTGTGTATATACCAAACGTACGGACCACTTTTTATCATATAATTCATTGGAGAAATTTCACATAAAATCATTTATCAATTGTGATTCAACGTTTGTGATATACGTTATAGAGTGTACTATATGCAATCTATTTTACATAGGATCGACCACACGCAAACTCAAAACAAGAATAGCAGAGCATCTGAGGGATAGTACAAAATCGATACAGACAAATATGTCTGGGGCGTCCAAACACTTTGCTAGTGTGCATGCAGGAGTAACCTCCTCACTGCGCTTTTACGGTATAGAAAAAATCTTTTCCCCAAAAAGAGGAGGAAACAAAAGAAAAATTCTATTACAAAGGGAAGCCCTATGGATTTTTAAATTGGGCAGTAGATTCCCTCAGGGTTTGAATTATAGAACAGATCTCACACATTTCTACTGAGAATATTACATATAATGTGTGACTCTGAGTCTAACACGTTTTAACATTTGCCATAAGTTCCTGTGGTCCATCCTCCCTCTCTATACATATATTGTGATCCCTTTCTGCCTCCATTCAATTTAGAGTTACCTTATATGTCTTCTTTGTTTGTGTTGTCCTTTAAATTACAGTTGAAATAACAATCCCCTTGAAGGGTTTAAAGTGGTGTTACCGGTCCTGATTCTTTGATGTTAGATTGTATAGTATATTTGTTTGATTCATACTATTGTGCGGATATTCCTACGGAATACCGAAGTTTACATGTATCATATGACCGTGAAACGCCCCTTTGAATTGATCATGTGGTGTATACACGCCTTCCTATGACGTAATACCACATGACCGTGACACGCCTTTTCTGGCGAGACGGTCATGTGGGATATATACACACCCTCTCATGACGTACCGTTTCCCTTTGACACGGCACACCACATGATCAAACAACGCCCACAAACCCCATTGGTGGAATGTTCTTTTAAAAGTTTTACACGATTCAACATATGTTAGCCATGACATATGTTAGCCAAGAGCTACAACAACTCGAAACGCGTAGGCGATATGTTTGTTTCATCTACCATGTTTTAACTGATTACCGAATAAAGACTCAAGTTTTATTGGGAAGTGCCGCGATCTCCTCTGTCAATTGTGTACATGTCGTATATCTGCTTGTTCTAATATGCCTTTAATCTGCAATTAAAGGAAATTTTTTATTGGTGACCCAGTATTCAAAAGCCATTCGGGTGGAAGGCGATCCGTAAGTAAGACTCAGAGCAAGTGCAGTGTGTTAAGACTTCATAAATGGCATATCATTGGACATCAAATCTTCAGACCACAATGTGTAAACCTGATAACAATATATAGTAATAGCTGTCTGAGTTGGGTTTTTAGTGGGATGTGCTTTTCCTATAGGCGCTGTCAGACGATGTTGCTTTGAAAGGCAATCAATGCACACAGAGGGGAGTCTCAGCTGATCGCATATGCTTCTCCATGCAAATGATCGGCAAACAGCACCTGGTGTCTTGTATTGTCTAAATGCAAGACACTGGGTGCTGATTGACAATTGCATGTGTTTGCTTAGAAACACCTATGCGATCGGCCTTGGCTTGCCGCATGTGTTTTGATTTTATATAAAATCACTTTTGTCTGACAGCACCCTTAGCATGGAATTTTTATCCATATTAGATTCCCTGTGTCAACGGACATCTACCATCAGTTTTTCTGATGTCTGACGTGTCCTACCAAGGACTATGCTAATTTAGATTTAGAACCTCATGCAATCAATACGCGGGACTTTGCTTTAGGAGTTTTAAAACCATTGAGGCCATGAGACAGTTCCTAAGAGATGCACGTTTTGTCTCTTTTGTCTATTGAATATGTAATATAGAAGTCACAGGATTATACCGGGTAGAAAGAAGTAATATCTCACTACAATATATCTGCTCGATATGTCAAACGTGCTTTTTGAACGTTGTATTTCCAATGTTAACTGTATAACATTTCTTCTACCCAATAAATCTCTTTAAAAAAAAAAAAGAACTATGCTCCTCACGACTTCTTTCATTATAACTCTCTACACTGCAATTGCAGAGCTAGTTATAAAAATTATGCTAATCAGTCTGGGAAGCTCCTGCTGCTCCCTGGAGTGCATTGTGTTATAATTTATCCACTCCTCCGTACAATACAAGTCCCACCAGTCCACAGTGCATAGGAGCAGCTGATGTGTGGGACCAGGCAGAACTTGTATCGTATCGTAGAGGGGGGTGAACAAATTTTAACAGAAGGTGCTCTGAGGCGCTCTGGTGGGATAGCCGGAGCGCCCCAGAGTGATTAGTATAATTTTTATAACTTAATATTTCTGCAACCACTCTGAGAAGCTTGTGTTATAATTTATTCACTCCCCTGTATGATACAAGTCCTGCCTGGTCCCACACATCAGCTGCTCCTGTGCACTGTGGACTGTTGGGACTTGTATTGTTCGGTGGAGTGAATAAATTATAACACAAGGCATTCTGGGGATGTAGCCGGAGCGTCCCAGGCTGATTAGCATAATTTTTTATAACTATAGCTTTGCAATCGGAGCGTATAGAGTTATAATAAAAGATGTGTGAGGAGCCTGTTCTCTAAGGAACTTATTGGTAGGACACGTCTACCATCAGTAAAACTGATGCTAGATGTCCTTTAAGATTCACTTCCGCTATATGTGACAGATATAATCAATCCTTCTGTATCAAAATAGGAAGGGATTTGCTAAGGGTCAGAAAACTGAAATGTGCTCTTTAATATCCTCAAATGAATGTATAGTGGGCCGGGTGCCATGGACAGGAAATAACAGGAGGATGGGGCACGGGGAGATTGCTCACTTGATGGAGGCAGAAAATGCATAAATATGAACACCTACGAGAGTGGTTTAGAATAGAAACACACACAGAAAGGAGGATAAAAAGAAAGAAGAGCACGCACACGCAGTCATTCTCAGTGAGTGTCCCACACTGACACTACCAATCATTTTAATAACCGGTAATTATAGCGGTAATGGAAGGAGAAGCTGTGATTCCCGGAACATGTTCTGTCTATCAAAATGAATCCTCTCTGCGCTCCATCTAGTGGCTGCATCCAATGTTCACCAGCTCTTTACCTGGATGTGTTTTATTTCTAGCCATAAATAGTATTTCATCATAGCAGAAAAATTTAATACTTGTTAGTTTTTGAGTAACATTTGTATTGGTCCCAAAATGCTACTTAATATCATGGGGAAATTTAGTGTGAACAGAGCATAATGCAGTGACATTACTGTGCCTGTATTAATGGACAACTGTTATTAGACCAGACAGGACTGTAATGCATTGTATGGTCATGCATTAACCCTGTGTTGTATCTGACAAATGCCCTTATTAAAAGTATTCATCTTGTAGCATGTTATTGAGCTGGGAGTATTTGTGTATATCAATATCTAGTTTTGTAGGAACTGTATTGGCATTACGTGTCATTTAAATACCTGGGTTTTTCTTTTCAAGAATAAAGTCACCTTTTTCTGCTCCATAACCGTTACCAGTAGAGTGGACTACATTTTCAAGGGTGTCTTTATTATCAGATTTGTGCAGGTACAATATACATAGCTGGAAGCAGTCATGCATGGACACTTGCCTAATGTATGGAGCTTTTTGCTTCCAGTCCCATACACAAATCCATGGAGAAAGTAAAAAGGAATGCACGAAAAACAGCTAATGAATAAATTTCGCCAAAAAAAATCTATTTTTTATTACTTCCAAAACAGACCACTCTAAAGACAAACATTTAAAAACAATTAAAATACATAATGTACATGAGATACAAAACGGTGTCCCTGGTATGTGTCAACTGCGCACCACAAATGGTCACCGTTTTATATCTCATGTACATTATGTATTTTAATTGTTTTTAAAGGTTTGTCTTTAGACAATTAATAAAAATGGATTTTTTTTTTTGCCAAATTTATTCATTAGCCGTATTTCGTGCATTCCTTTTTTCTTTCTTCGTGTATTTGTGTGCAATTTAATGCACAAGCTTTTTTTGTATTTGGGCTGTGCTAACCAACCTTGTTTTATTGCCATATACAAATCCGGCAGCCACAAAAGCTGATTGGTGAGGGTGCTGGTTGTCTGACCCTCACTGATCTGATACTGAGGATAAGCCATTAATATCTAGATCTCAAACCCTTACCCTGACGGTAGTCTATTATTTCTGACAATAGTAAAGAATAAATGAGATACATTCTAACTATGTTAATCAATTAATATTTCATTCCTTTATCCGCACAGGGTTCATTCATGGGAAATCTTCGCAGTCTACTACAGTTGTTACATCAAACACCTTCTCATCCTGCTGGTAGCCAAACTGAACTACCTTCTAGGCGTCGTCCCCCACGTCCTGTTAGGCGTCTACTCAGGAGACTTCGCAGATGGGGTCTTCTTCCTCCCCGAACACAGGGGACACAAACGGAAACACCTCAGAATCCAATAGCTGGTCCATTGCACCAAACCTCAGAAAGCAGTGATCAGACCTCAGCTCCACTACTCCCAGTGAAGACTCCTTTAGACTCCCCTGGATATACGTTTTCCTTGAATGAGCCTTTAGCTTCTTCCCAGCACCTGGTGGAGGACAGGAGTGGACTTATGATGGGGGTGATGCAGGTGGTGCAGGAAAGGGGACCTCATTCCCCTTGCACTGAAGATTTTTCAAATGGAAGCAGAGGCCAGTGGTTTGGGGATGATGCTGGGGGACTGTACGGAGCTGAAGAAGAGGATGAAATGCTGCTGTTACCACTTGCAGAAGTCTATGATGGGGCAGCAGGCGATGTGGGGTTAATTTTATGTTAGCATAGCTTTCTCTCCATCCTCTCATTAAATATTTGCACATGGGAAAGGGTTTTGTGAGAGCTTGTATACAATTGCCCAAATGTTTGCTTGAAGCTTAGTCGAGATGCATTTTGACCAATTGGCTTTTTGATTTCTAAGATCCACACACAGTGTTCTGCAGAAAGTCTAATGACCGATATCATGTATTTGTATGTGTATTTCCAGTGCTGTGACTATGGAATAATTCAGTCTAACCTATTATCTGTGCTAGTGCAGCTTAGCTCAATGCAGTTTTAAAGTGTACATCCTTGTTTAAACACCAATTTGGATTTTATTTAGACTAAATAATTTTCTTCAATTGGGGGCATCACATATACATAAATGCAGTTGCAGTTATGGTTGTGCACATGTCCCCTGGGTCTTGCAGGTATCAAAGGATTTGTGTGACAATATTTGTTAGACACTGGCACTAACTTTCACTGCATTTGTCCCTATACTATCTAAATTTGTATTTGTACGCAAAACCATCTATATAGTATAGTAACTTGTGCATTGCTTTAATCCCCTTGCACTAATCCATAGAAATAGCGATTGTATTTGCCGTTTTTCACTTGACCCCTTACTAAAACTTTATCCACATTGTACAAGGCCTGGATATTGTGAGAGAGTCACTAAGCTGAATGCACTTAAATTCTGCATTAATTAACATTGAAAACCTGGCATACTGTTTTTATACTATATATCTCTTGTTCAACGTGGGCATGATATTTAGTGGAAAAGGGGGAAGCCACACTACTGCACCAGCACTTGGTACCAAGTAAACATCTAATAGGTGGCGTAAAGATGAATAGAAGTATCTAAAGTTGCACCAAAATCAAAACAGCAGTGAAAGATATATATATTACTTTTATGTGATCTTTACATTATATGTGCCCCAAACAAATAAAACTCTTGCTACAAAAGTCCTCACATAACATTGTTGGCATAGGATAATAATTACTCGTCCCTGAAGATGGGTAAAAGAAACCTGGAAAGAAGTAGCATGTCACAACTGGATGACAAGGGATTAAAGCAAAGTACTTTCGAAGGTGTTCAACTATTTTTTTAAAGATTCCTGTGAATTGTAAAGTGTTAAATACAATTTGAGGTTTCCTCTAGATAACTGAATTGTAGACCCATTCACCCAAAAATAGAACCTTAGACCTGCTCTTGTGTTTTCTTAATATAAGATGACTGTGTGAACAATTTCATAGCGTAGACTAGTGTATACAAACCCTTGCATTTCCTATACTAACATACACTCCTGGCTTGCTATGCTGTTACTGTTCATTTCCCTTCACCACCGTCCGTACAAATTTAAGTCTGGTAGATGGTAGCAAGATATATTGGTGTGCTAAACGTGGATAACAAATTCATACAAGTATTGTAATTTGCCTCGATGTTTTCTTGAAACCAAAATGGTGATCCAGCATCCAGGCAGTGGGAAAAAAGCTTCTGTTAAAACATCCTAATTTATTAAGTTTTGATTAAACACATGGGGGTGCCACTAGAGGTACTTGGTCTGATGTGTATTGTTCTCTTAACAAACCAAGAATCTTAGAAACCTGTAGTTAGAAAAGAGGGAATATTCAGAGCTGTGATGTATTTTTCAATGCATATGTAGAGTCTATTCACACAAAGCCATTTCTTTTCTGTATTGGTTGGACCTGAATACTGAGATAATATTAGGCAGTGTGGCCACTTTCTTTTTATAAAGCCAGATTTCATTATGCAACATAGTCTGTTACCCAAATTGGGTAGAAATGAATGGAGGCTGAGAAAAACAAACACTATAAATCAAACCCAAGCAATAGAACACACAGATTAAAGAATAACTAAACTTTTGGCAAAATGGCATCAACTTAAAGTGCAGGTAATAATAGTAAACTTTGTCATTTACATTAAGAAATCTGTTCCTGTGTCCTTTTTTCCTCCTACCTTTCTTCCTTAATTAAGCAGTTTGTGTAAACAGGCCATTGATAGTGGGAGATAAAGAAGCCTTCAAAATGTTTCTAATTTCACTTTACACACAGTCTCTGAATAGTCAAATCTTACAGAGCTGAATCATTAAGGGAATTATTCTCTAGGTATAGGAAGAGTTAATCATTAGCCTCCTTATCTGTATGAAGTAGATATCTGAAGGTTTACAGAAGCTTGGGTCACCATAGGGGAGAGAGTAAAAGCAAGGCACAGAGAACCAGCTTTACAGTAATATATTACTAAGTTTACTATTAACACCTGCTTTATTCTTGTTTCATCTCTGAAATAACAAAACCTTTGAATCACTTTTTATGCTTGAAGAATAAATATAGATATACTAATTTTGTTTGACAGGTATGTATTTTAAGCATGTTTGACTAAGCTTGTGTGAACTTCTTTATGTCTTTGTTTAAATATTCAGAATCGATTATTGCTGAAAAACTACTGAGTCTACAATCTCTAATCCCTCATGGTGAAGGATCTACTGATCTAATATGGTTGTAGTAAATGTTAACATTCCAGTTCATACAATGTAAACATGGTCTTTGAAACGTGCCATAGATGATTGCACCCATGTTGTGTGTAGCTCAAGACAACTGGATAACTGTCCAGCACAATACTGGAATGAAGAGTCATTTACATGCTGATTCTCTGCATGAATCTCATTCTTCTAATAACACCTGCCCCTAGCCTTTCACTGATCTGCAATAGAAGCAGTTGTTACTGCTGTATATGAGCTGTAAATCTTCTGGATCACTTTTTAATGCAGGCTTTAAAACTGTGTAAAGAAACCTTTTTCTATTTTCATTTTTTATATTATCACAATACATTTATGGTTGAGGTTTTTATTTATCTTGCATCTGTAAATTAATTACATTACAAGCCTGTGTAAGGTAGCACAATAATAAAAGAAAATAAGGCAATCCTTTTTAGCAATAGAAAGAATATCTAGAGCAGAAATGCACTATTTATTGCTGATTTAAGTGTGAATCCTTGTATGATGAATTTTGAGCTATGGGGTTAAATTGTATTTTATTTTGATTTTATGAAAATGATGGAAAGGTTCTCAGCTTTGTTGTAGAGCACTTTGTTCAACTTCATTGAGCCTTGTAATGGAGCACAGTTTCTACATTTTTATTTTACCTTCCCTTTGGCAATAAATGCCACCAATTACTCAAAAGTGCCAAATGTTGATTGGTTTAAAGTGTAACTTAACTTCACATAGGAGTTTAATATATCAGACCTAATGGTGCGGAATCCGTACTACAGGGAGAGACAGTGACAGTCTAAGGCTAGCAGCATCGGAGCCTGGCCAAACTGGAATTACGATTACACTTTGGCGCGGCTGTTCAGCACTTGTAGTCCCATCTTTTGCACTGCCGATCCATGAAATGTGACCAGTGCACTGTCCTTCTTCACGGACCGACTATGGTTGTGTGCCACTTGTCTAAGAGCTCTGAGAAGAGCCAGAGTCATTACATGGAAATGGACAGCATTCGGCGAAGAGCTTACGCTCCTTTGTTTTGCCCTTCCACCTGTTACTGCTCCGCACATGTCTCCCAACATGTGAAAGTGAAGTTCTGCTTTAAGCCTGATGAAATTGTGCTGTTATTGCAGGCTACCAGCATTAGCCACTAAACTATGAACCTATTCAGTGTGGATGCAGTAGATAGAACATGTACATGGATGTTCAGCTCTTTACACCGTGTCTATTTGGTTTCACTTGATCACCACCCATTTTTAGGCTGTTTTGACAATTGGTGAGATAGAATTCCTTTTTCTAGATGAACATTACTGAGCTTTTCCAGACTCCTTTGTGTGGAGATGTATTTTTCTATTGATAAGTATAACTGAATCTCTGAGTATTTTTCCTTTGGTGCACTGGATGTTTAGGTTTAAGAACAGTATTGTGCTGTATTTTGCCTGGGGGAGATGTTTTCCAGAATAAAAATTAAATGACAACTAAAAGTGCATATCCTTCTGTAATAAAAAAAATATCCTTTCTGTTCTGTTACAGACACGGTGTGGCTATTTGCCACCTTGTACTTTCAGGTAAAACAATAACCCTCTACAGGGAGTAATTGGTTTCAGCAAGTGAAAGCCCCATGGGGTCATAAGTGGATGGCCTGTGTAAGATTGTATTATGCATATAGGGGGCTGAATATTTTTTAAAAGTTTTACTCTCTATTTTACTTAAACCCTTAAGTCCAAATTCAGAAAAGAGTACTACTTCTAAAATTTCTAATTCTGTGTGTGTAGATCCAGTTGTTCCCCAAAATGACTGTGGCGCCCTCTGTCGGCCCTCTATGCAATGCCACAGCTGTAAATGACATCCCAGATGCTAAGGAAACTGATCAGGATGTGTTTTATCTTGTCACAGAATGGGTTAATGATTGTGGATTTGTACGCTGTGCTAAATTATTTATTTTCTGTGTTTATAAAAATAAATCTTTTACTGTTCTAAAACATTTGTAAGGAATTTCATTTTGAAGCTTCACACACTTCTTTTGTTGTAGTATCTTGTGATAATGTAGTACTGTGATTCCTCAGACTATTGCTATCACTGCCTATAAGCTCCACTAATGTGGTATTTTTATTCTGTTTCTTAAATGGATCATTAACACCCTATTCATGCAAGGTGGCACTTGCAGTGTGACCTCCACACAAATGGTACATAAGTCCAGTTGGATACGTGTCATTTGTACAGGTCACCGCTGACGTCAGATGGTGCCCTGCTGGTGATGTTGGAGTGGGGCAAGGCGATTCTCCCTCCTTTGGCTGAAAAAAAACATTAAATTACAACATAAGTGTAACAGCTCTTTAAGGTCTATGCACACACTCACATCAATCAATTTCAATTATTGACTTGTATGTGTTTTTAGCTTTAAAGTATATACAGTTTCATCTCACACTGACAATGCGATCTCTATTTCTTCTCTGGCTTCTCATAAATGATCTTTGTATTCATAAACCAGTCTAAAGAGCTTTGAGATGAAGTAGATAGCGTGTGAAGCCTGTCAGTCAGTTTGACACATTAGCTATTGAACAGGCTTCTACAGCTTGTATTGTAGAGATTATACATGAAAGCTGTAGAAGAAAAATAATGCAAAACCCATTTTATTTTAACCCAAAATGCAGGAACCACAATAAAAACATTCCAGATTTCAGTCTGAGGAGCGGCCGGTGATGTCCATTAAGTGATGCCACACTGATTTGCAGAACGCCAAACAAATCATTTTTTCCTTATTTTCTTTCTATGTAGGAGCCACCAACCTATGGTACACGACTCAACAATTGAATCAAAAAGAAACTTGTTGGTCCCTAACAGGGAAATGCACTACAATAAAAAAAAACAATTGATCTATATTATAACATAAATGTACGGTTGTCCTATAACCAAATTGGTATACCATACCAATGTGTTTCAACCTTTTATGTATGGGCTCCTCAGAAGCATAAATGTCAGGACCAAAATATAAAAAAAATTCAACAAATGGAGAGGGAGAACAATCACAAGGTAAACTTTGGATATCACCAATACATTCACATGAACGTAAAGGGGGACCGAAATCCGCCTGCCCTAGTAGCCATTGCTGCCTGCTCCAGTAGTTCCAGTGATGCCTTCCTCCATGCCCAATAGCCAATAATTAAAAAAAAAACGTACCTAGCTGTTGTCGGCCTCTTCTTCAGAGTTACGGCACAGGCAACAAATGCTGACATCAACCTGTGCTAGGTCAGTTTCAGCCATCCAGCCATAGGCCTTTTATTCGGCACAGGCTGACGTTATTTCACGTTGCCTGAACCGCAACAATGAGAAAGATGGAGAGCAGCAGAGCATGGGAGCTGAGAGCTTCAGCTGTGTATCTGGCATCTGCCATTCATTACACCTGTCCAGCAGAGATTCGGCTATCTAATATATGTAGGAGTTTTCCTGAAAAATACCTATATGATTAAAAACCACTGAAATATGGATTAAAGGACATCTACCATCAGATTGCCTGATGGTAGATGATTATTTCTTACCTCCCTGTCGTGTCCAATCTTCTTTTCTTATAGCTTGGAATGGCCGCATTTCAATGACATATAAGTTTTATAACACATGCAAATTAGCCTGCGCTGCTCTGCAGAGCACCACCAGGCTCTGATGTCATATAATTTATTCACGCTCTGGAGGGAGAGAGGCGATGATGTCACCAACTCTCAGAACGCTCTAGGGGCGGTGCCAGCTGCTCCAGGGCCTGAATAAATTATATTATGCTGGAGGTGCTCAGCAGAGCACCTCAGACTAATTTGCATAAGTTATAAACTTATACCTCACTGAAATGCGGCCAATCAAAGTTAAAATATAAGAGGATTGGTACACATGGGAACCGGGGCGGGGAGGTAAGTAATAATCATTTATCATTAGGTAATGGTAGATTTCCTTTAAATATGCTTATAATTTCATAGTTTCATAGTTTATACGGTTGAAAAAAGACACTTGTCCATCAAGTTCAACCAAGGAAGGGTAGGGATTGGATGAGGAAGGGATTTAGGGGAAACAATTCTATATAACATAACCATCAATGGTATTTAGGTGTAAAAAGGCATCTAGACCCTTCTTAAAGCTCTCTGCTGTCCCTGCTGTGACCAGCTCCTGAGGCAGGCTATTCCACAGATTGACCGTTCTCATAGTAAAAAAGCCCTGTCGCCTCCGGTGATTAAACCTTGATTTCTCCAAACGGAGACAGTGCCCCCTCGTCTTTTGATTTGATCTAATCTGAAACAACTTACCACCATATTTTTTGTATGGACCATTCATATATTTATATAAATTTATCATGTCTCCTCGTAGTCGTCTCTTTTCCAGACTAAATAAATCTAGTTGTTTTAATCTTTCCTCATAACCAAGACCCTCCATACCCCTTATCATTTTTGTGGCTCTACGTTGAACCCTCTCCAGCTCCAGGGCATCCTTTTTATGGACCGGTGCCCAGACCTGGACAGCATATTCCAGATGAGGCCGAACCAATGCCTTGTATAGTGGTAATATTACATCCCTATCACGAGAGTCCATACCACTTTTGATACATGACAAGATCCTACTAGCTTTAGAGGCAGCTGATTGACATTGCATGCTGTTATTCAATTTATGATCTACTAGTACCCCCAGGTCCTTCTCAACAAGGGACTCTCCCAGATTTACTCCCCCAAGGACATATTTTGCCTTTGGATTATTGGCCCCCAGGTGCATAACCTTACATTTATCCACATTAAACCTCATTTGCCAAGTGGATGACCAAACATTCAGTTTGTCCAAGTCACCCTGCAGCCTATGAACATCCTCCATAGACTGTATTACACTACACAGTTTGGTGTCATCTGCAAAAATAGACACAGTGCTATTAATTCCTACCTCTATATCATTAATAAATATATTAAATAGTAGTGGGCCAAGCACAGAACCCTGGGGTACACCACTCATAACTGGTGACCATTCCGAGTATGAATCATTGACCACAACTCTCTGGATACGATGCTTCAGCCAGTTTTCAATCCAATTGCAAATGATTTCTGCCAAACCAATAGCCCTAATTTTACCCATCAGACGTCTATGAGGGACAGTGTCAAATGCCTTTGCAAAGTCCAAGAACACAATATCCACAGCTGCTCCTCCATCCAGGCACCTGCTCACCTCTTCATAGAAGCAGATAAGGTTAGTTTGACAACTTCTATTCTTAGTAAACCCATGCTGGCTATCACTTATTATTCTATTTGATGTCACATACTCCAGTATATAGTCTTTTACTAACCCTTCCAATACTTTCCCCACAATGGAAGTTAAGCTTACAGGCCTGTAATTGCCAGGCGAAGTTCTAGAGCCCTTTTTATGTATTGGCACCACATTTGCCTTGCGCCAGTCACTTGGCACCACACCAGACATTATGGAGTCCCTGAAGATTTTAGACAGTGGTACAGCAATAACAGAACTGAGTTCTTTAAGAACTCTGGGGTGTAACCCATCTGGTCCAGGAGCTTTGTACACATTGATTTTATTGAGCTTAGAGTGGATAATGTCTACATTTAGCCAGTCTAGTATATTACAGGGTGCATGACCTGCACTGGCACCACCCACGTCAGAAGTTCTCTCTTCTATTGTATAAACGGAGCTAAAAAACCTATTAAGTAACTCCGCCTTCTCTTGGTCTCCAGTCACCGATGCCCCATTTTCAGAATAAAGGGGTCCAACCTGTTGTGACCCATTTTTTTTTTCAACCGTATAAACTATGAATTTATCATCCATCCGGTACTTTACCCTCTGCACACTGCTCTGTTCCCTGTCTGTGATTTCATGCCTATTAGAGCATGTTATTTTTGTTTTTGCTAATTGTCTAATTTCAATCTAGTTCCTAATTAGTGGTTGGAGACCATTCTCTAGCAAATGAGCGTAAGGTACTGATTCACACAACAATAAAGTCTAATTAACCCCTAAGGTTATTCTCGCTAAAAAATAATTTTTACGTTATTCATACCAAATGTGCAGCGGCAGAAAAGGTTATATCATTAGAAACATCTGACATTATTTCAGAAATCCTGTAGATGCCTGCCCAAAAGAGCAAGTAAAGATGACTTTGTAATTTAGCCTTTACTGAATCAGAGGAACAGCTCATATTTTAATGACTCATGTAAGTTGGTGGTCAAAAGTGCAGGTATAGCTATAATCATCTCCTGTTTTCAACCAGTTAGTCATAAATTCCAAATCCTATCCCTTTGGCTTGGGAAACGGGTAAATGCTGCAGTTTTTTATCTATGAGTCTAATAAGCATGTTCCTTTCCTGAGCAGGATTGTCCAGACTGTATGCTACTACCATTACTCATATGCTGATAAGGCCCATTTCACATCTCCATTAGGCCAGTTATTCATTTTAGTTATTTTGAGCCAAAAATGAAGTGGTTAAACACACAAAACAGGTGCAAGTCTTTTCAGTATACCTGACCTCTGTATAGTCGCTGGTTCTATTCTGCGCGTTCAGCCATAAATGGTTTTGGCTCGAAATAACTTAAGAATTGAGACTTGTGAACTGGGACTTTTCTGGTCAGTATTTTACATTAGCCAAAATCTGCAAAAGTATAATGCAGATTTGTACATCTGGGGGGTATTTTTGATATACACTGGCGCAAAGATGTAGATGGGTTGGACAAAGTGCTTAAATAAGCAAAAAAAAGAGAAAGGAAAAAACCTTCGCTGGTAAGGACAGTGTGCCTCTCCACTGCTACAAACACTACTTAAGTAAAAAACAAGGATACCTGCGCTGGCTATAAAATTAGGACTATTAGGTTCGGATAAACGCTATACCACTAACGGATCTACAATGATTTAAACATCAGTGTGCACGATGCACTAACCTGTAAGTGGCACCCCTCCTGTGTGGGAAGTTTGATTCCTTCCGTTTAGTGAGGTTTTGTCCCGTAGGTCTCGTAAATCTCATGTAGAGCAATAATCTTTTCGTGAGGTGTATTTCACTTCGGATAGCGTTTCCAAGCCAAGTAGTAATCCACAAAATGCAGATCAGCACGCGAGCCCCGGCCGGTGGCTTCGCTGTATCTGACTAACAAGGTACCGGTGACGTCACCCTAGGTACGGTCCGTCTGGTGCAGACCTCAAGATTTGAGCCGAACCGGCATCGGGAAACACGGGGTGCCGGCTGTGACTGATAGCCGGCACCCCAGTGTAACACCCGCGATCGGAGTTGTCTCTGATCGCGGGTGATTAACCCGTTAAATGCCGCGGTCATCGCGACCGCGGCATCTAACATGCATATGGGGTGTCTTACCCCCACGATCGGCCCCCCCGAATCATTTTCGGGGGGCACCGATCACTGCTACGGTATCACTGGGGTCCGATCTGGACCCCAGTGTTACCTGCAGGAACTGCCGGTAAGATGGCGTCTGTGACGTCATCTTACTGGCAGAGTGCCACCCTATGCAAGTGCATAGGCTGACACTGATAATGCCCTGCAATACATAAGTATTGCAGGGTATTATTATGAACAAGCAATCAGATGATTGCTTGTTCATTTCCCATGGTGGAAAAAGTGAAAAAGTAAAAAAAAAAATTATTCAATAAAAAAATAAAGTAATAAATCACCAAAAATGCCCAAAAGCCCCAAAACATATAAAGAGACATATAACTAAAAAAAAAGTCTAAATCATAACACAAACCCCACATATATAGTATCACCGCGTCCGTAACAACCCGTAGAATAAAAATAAATAATTATTGAACCCGCACGATGAACGCCGTAAAAGAAAACTGTTATAAACCCTCCAAAAATTATGATTTTTACCTATTCAATCCCACAAAAAATGCTATAAAAAGTGATCAAAAAAACATATGTACTCTAGAATGATACTGGTGCAAAGTACAACGTGTCCCGCAAAAAACAAGCCATCAACCAGCTCCGTAGCCAAAAACGTAACAAAGTTATGCCACTTGGAAGATGGCAATACAAAAATGATATATTTTTCCCCACAATAGGGTTTTATTTTACAAATTTAGTAAAATGCAAGAAAATATATTCGTGTCTGGTATCCCCGTTATCGTATCGACCCATAGAATGAAGATAATATGATTATTAGTCTATACGGTGAACACCACAAAAAAAAAAGTAAAAAAAACAGAAGAGAATTGATGCTTTTCTACTCCTGCTCTCAAAAAGAAGTTCCTAAATTTTCAACAATAGGTGATACCAACCCCAAAATGGTAACATTGGAAAAAGCATCTCATCCCGCAAAAAAAATGCCGTCACATGACCCTAATAGCGCAAAAGCGAAAATTTTACAGCCTTCAAAAGAGGCCAATGAGGAAAGTAAAATCCTGGCAGCTGCAGGGTGCTCCTTCCCTTCTGCGCCTCACTGTGCCCCCATAAAACAAGTAACGGCCACATGTGGGGGGTCTCTGCACTCGGGAGAAATTGTAGAACAAATTGTATGGTGGGTTTTGTATTTTTATCTTTTGGAAATGTGTAAATTTTAGGGCTAAATGAACGTATAACCGGCACAATTTGACTATTCTAAATTTCGCCTCCATTTTGATGTAATTACTATGAAGATCTCAAGGGGTTAACAATCTTCGTAAAATCTGTTTCTGATAGTTTGAGGGGTGCAGATTTGAAATTGGGTTGGTTATATGGGGGGTTTTGATGCTAAATATGTAAATTTTCATTCAAAACTGTATTTATCCCCAAAATAGTCAATTCTGAAAATCCGGAAAAGCGCTATTCGATTTGTAAGCCGCGTGACATCAAAATAAATTATCCAGACATTTCAAAAATAGTGAAAATGTAAAGTAGACAAATGGGAAATGTTATTCTGCAAGTTATTTAGGTGGTAAATGTATCTGCCTGAAAACGCAATGATTTCAAATTTCAAAAATGGCAAATTTTTCAGAAAATTCATCATATTATCTTTTTTTTGTAAATAAACGCAAAACTTATCAGCCAAAATTTACCACTAAAATGAAGTACAACATGTGGGGAAAAAACAATCTCAGAATCGTTTTGATAAGTAACAGTGTTCAAAAGTTATAACCATATAAAGCGACGCATGTCGGAATCCAAAAAATGGGACTGTCCTTAAGGGGTTAAACCTCCTTACATTAGCAAAATGTTCCCCATGCATATATATGATAATATGAAGTCACAGCATGCCTACATAGAGACATGTGATTTCATCTGATCAGATATATGCATGAGGTACAGTTTGTGAATGTTAGGAGTCTAAAGGACCTGAGATGATATTGAACTGGTCAAATTACATCACTGCTGAACGCTTAGAAGAAGCTGCTGGATTCTAGTGATGGGAAGTCCACCTCTTTTTAGTGAGCTGGATCATGAGGCTCTACTCACTAAAAGGAGTCTGTTCCTCTGGCTCTTGAACGTCTCAATGTATAATAGAGAGCCATCGTCAGCCACTTTAGTGAGTTAAAGGGGGCGTGGTTACCCATTTAGGGGCTCACACACAAGAGCCAGCTCTTAGTGCCGGCCCATTTGCGAACGATCCATCACTACTGGATTCAGCCCAAGGAGGCCACGCCCCCTTGACACCCTCATTTGGCTGTATGCAAAGCAAGTTTATAAAGATGATTTATCTGAGGTAAACAATTTTTAGCTAAAAGAAGGGTGTCTGTTAATAGGGCTCTGTGGAAACCTGTCACTAACTGTATTTGTAAAAGTGTTGTGACAGGTTTCCTTTAAACATACAAATGTTACATCTGGCACAATACGTGGTTTATGCACCGTGCAGTGGCAATATCCTGTAATCATAACACTTCCCCATTTTTTAATTTTTAAGGAAGGGAAAAGATGATCAGTAATCAAATAACCAAATCAGTATTGTAAAGGATAGAAAAAGAATAAGAGGACATATCTCAGTATATGATACTTATGCAGTAAAGAAAACAGGGGAATAGACACAACACAAACAAAAGGGGAAGTCTAAGGGAGGCAGAAAGGGGAGATGGGGGGGGGGGTGTAAATTCTAGAGTTTGCAAATTGATTTTTCAGGTAAATCAATCAGTATGCATTCTACTCCAGTAATTGCCCCATGTCACCCATATTTTATCAAACGTTTCCACCTTAAAGATTTTTTGCCCATGAAAGAAATTCTCAAATTAATTAAATTAATGTTTACACATTAAAGACCATTTTAACCCTTTATGTTACAATTTTACTCAGTTGTATTGCTGTTTTAGCTCCTATCACTCAGTGAAGTTCAGTTCAAAATTCCAGAGTGTGGGCTGGACTCTCTAACCACACACTTTATGATCTATCTAGTTCTGTGAGCTGACAATGTGCTTAGATTATCAGGGTACAGGTTTATATACACTTTAATTTAACTTCTGAACAGAAAACCAAGATGGCAGAAGATACAGGGTCGGAAACTAGGGGCAACAGAAATTGTGTACACCAGGACTTAAAGAAACAGGTTGGAATTATATCTGTGAAATGCTATATTTTTGTTAATAACAGTGAATTAGAGAATGTGTTATCTTATTATCCTGAGTATATTTAAGAAACTTGTCTTTTTGGGAATACCCCTTTAATATTAAAGAGGGCAGTAAAATGTTCCAATCTGCAAACCTCTTGAATTCTTCCTAATAAATCTAAAAGTGATTGAATTTAAGGCCTTTTTTGACTACCCTGCCACAAGGTATCTTGCTGCTGTAAGTTTGGAGGACCCATTTGGGGTACATTCAATGGCATGATCTTGGCATCTAGAGATATTGGTATCACGGTCGCTGCACGTATTTCCTTTTGCACCATTTTCCAGTATGCAACTATATTGGGCCAGGTCCAATAAATGTGAAATAAAACTTCAACTGAGGAACCACACCTCCAGCGTCTGTCACGAGAGTCTGGGAACAATTTATGGAGTAAGGTTGGTGTATAATACCATAGCATGGGAATTTTAAATTGGCTCTCTTTGCATGTCGTACATATAGTTGTTTTAGTAAAAGTTGGTAAATATGCGTTTACATCATAGGACATGTCTTATGTACGCATATATTGTATATATTTATTTTTTCTTTCTCATCTTATTTATGTAAATACATGCATTGCTTTTATTATATTCCTGGATTTTAACTTTAGTTTTATCGTTTTATATAGTTACTTGGCAAACCGGTTTCCATCCAGGGGTGGCTTCCCACATGATGTTATTCATGAATATCAAATACATACTTGTGAAGGTCTGGATATCACACTGGTTGGTCCACGATGGACCCGTATCTGGTGTCTGCAACTAGTTTAATGAATAGAGGATCTGGAGGCTGCTGGTGCCAAACGTGGATCACATGATGGGATCACAACGGACCATCCAAACAATTATGTACAAACTTATATACAAACTTTATATTACTCTGTAGACAGCAGTGAATGTTTTGCCTGTAGACTTAGATTTTATGTAAGTGAATGTAAATATCTAATTTGGAAAATGTGTTCTACTACGATTGTATTGTATTGGTTAAGGCTGATGGGAAGGGAGTGGCTGACGAGCACAGCGGGGACTGGTCAAACTCTGTAGTCATGAATAAGAACACTTAGGTGTGCTAGAAACGCGTTGACAAGCCTGACCGTTCCACCTGTATTTTACCTGTTGGATGACATGAAGTACTAAATAAAGGCAGTTTTATTCTGCACAAAAGCTGGATCCAGAAGTATTTCTTGTGACACGGAACTCTGGATGTTGGCAATTTACTGTACTTTAGCCCTAGGCTACAATAAACAGCTATAACGGTTATCAAAGGCGTCTCTAATGAAGCATTATTGTTAATCCTGGTTTTTATGACAACCCAACATTTTTAAAATCCAATTGTCAAAGAGACCAAAAATTTGTCTGGGTTTACAATGATAAACTATACAGTTCCGACTTACATACAAATTCAACTTAAGAACAAACCTCCAGAACCTATCTTGTACGTAACCCGGGGACCGCCTGTATTATCATGAACAAGCAATCAGATGATTGCTTGTTCATGTTCCATGGTGGAAACAGTGAAAAAGTAAAAAAAAAATCTTATTCAATAAAAAATAAAGTAATAAATCAATAAAAATTCCCATAAGCCCCATAACATATAAAGAGACATATAACACAAAAAAAAGTCTAAATCATAGCACAAACCCCACATATATAGTATCACTGCATCCTTAACAATCCGTAGAATAAAAGTAAATCATTATTGAACCCGCACAATGAATGCCGTAAAAAAACTGTAAATAAACAGCCAAAAATTATGATTTTTACTTACTGAATCTCACAAAAAATGCAATAATAAATGATCAAAAAAACATATGTACTCCAAAATGATACTGTTGCAAAGTACATGTCGCGCAAAAGAACAAGCCATCAACCAGCTCCGTAGCTAAAAAAAGTATAAATGTTATGCCACTTGGAAGACGGTGATGCAAAAATTCTGGATTTGTCCCCACATTAGGGTTTTATTTGGCAAATTTATTAAAACATAAGAAAAAATATTCATCTATGGTATCCCGTAATCGTATCGATTACAGGATAATGCTCATGTTAACGCATATGTTAACATTGTGTTAACAAACACATGCATTAACAATGCGTTAACGGTTGTGTTTTGTAAACGCAAGTGTTAACAGTTGTTTAATTTGGCAAATCTCTCTTCAGATGTTGCAATGTGTTCTTAAACGCATGCGCTAAACACGGCGTGTGGCTGCACCCTCAGAAGTAAGGCCTCTTCAATCATTTTGTTTATCACATCTATCAGGTTTATCGTCCGTCTCGTGTTGTCCCCCGCCCTTATCTTCAGACCACAAATCCCACCTGGTCCTTACTGACCAGATATGGGAGCCACCATTGGCAAGAAGCTTTGTGAATATTTAAGGTGCACATTGAGGAATGCAATTGGTCTATAATTTGCACATAGATATGGATCCTTATCTGGTCATAGTAATGAAGGAGTGAAGTAGGGAAGGAGGGACCAGACCATCATGTGTTTAACATTTTAGTCATATGTCCAACCAATATTTCTGAGAAAGTTTGGTAGTAGAGATAAGTAAAGCCATCGAGGCTTGGCACTTGCCGTTGGGCAAATCTTTTAATACTCCCTTCACTTCCTCCATAGTTAAAGGGGCATTTAACACTGACAATGTTGGGAGTTGAGAGGACTTTAAGTAATCCTAAAATATTGCATCTCTAAGAGACGATTTTAGGGCAATGTACTTGATAAGGATAGTTTGACTTTTTTCATAACTTGTGTATTGGACTGTGCTGTCCTCTCTATTAATTGCCTGGCTAATAGTGTGTATGCTTTATTTCACCTTTCGTTATATCATTGTTTAGTATAGACCATCAGAGGTTTCGCATTATGCATTTCTAAGTCCCATATATTATTCCTATACATTACGACTTTATTTGGGTATATTTGGGAATGTTAATAATTAAGTCTCCCACAACTTTAGCTGGTTTCGAAGTTCAACCAGTTCCCCCTCTACATTTTTCTTAAGCCTAGCCCCTACTGCTAAACAAGCCCCTTGTGCCACAATTTTGTGAGCTACCCACAGTGCAAAAGGGGAGGTGATTAAGTTGAGGTTACCGCTAAAGTGATCTTTAACCCTTTACTAAATTGTGACGTAGAATTACTTCACATGCCGGCAGCGGTAGTATGGAGAGGTAAAAAATTGGGTGTTTGCTGCATATTGAAGCAAATGCCCACCGGTAACACCTGCAGTCGGTGCTGGCTCCAATCGTGGTTGTTAATCCTGTAAATGGCTTGGGCAAAGCTGCTGGAGAAATTTAAATCCTGGTGGCACGTGGGAGTTGCCATCTTGGATACAATCATCACTCCCTTCCTTTACAAGGTCATCGGGGGGGGGGGGCGCCGATCGGTTCCCATGAAGACCTTACGAAGACCCGAGGCTGTCTGAATTTAACCCTTTCATGACAATGTGGTATTTGCACGTTGTCATGAATGAGGAGGAAAATCCCCATATACTGTCATACTCTAGTATATGGTAGGATGAATCGGACAACCTAGGGTTAAAGTATACCCTAGTGGGTCTGAAAAATAGTATATAAGAAAATAAAATAAGTTTAAAAAAATTATATGAAAAAAAAAATTAAAATAAAAAGTGATCAAAAGACCGTACAGTGCCAAATCTGGTAGCATTGAAAACTTTATCAAAAGTCACATAAAATATTGAATATTAAATACTACCACTATGAAGAGCCATTTGTTTTGCAGAAAATAAGCCCTCATACAGCTTTTTACATGGAAAAAAAAAGTTATAGATTTTTGAAGGTGTGGAGTAAAAAATGGAAACGCAAAAATGAAAAAGGGTCTCGACGGGAAGAGGTTAATACCCCAAGCTATCTCCTCTCTGTTAAGAGGGTGTCTAAATATAGATTTGTTTAGGCGCCATCTACACGCTCTGGTATATGTGACTGCATCCTTCAGGTGTACTGTGACAAAGTAATACTATCTATCTCGGGATTTTCCGTGAGGCGAAGAGTTTCCTTTAAAGAAAATGATCCTGGTGTGCCTTTTATGGGCAGGGGAAAATATGCAAAGGTCCAATCCAGGGGATTATCTATCCTGCACATATCTTAAAGAGCAAGCCTACGAAAGCCTAAAGACAAGTTGCGTTTGGTCCATCCTGGAGGGTCATCTCTTGAGGAAGATCTGTCCGAGGTGTTAGAGAAGGTCCTATTAAGGTCTCCTTATAAGGAGGGCGGAAGGTGGCAGTCTTGTTATTCTATTAATTACTCTAGTCAGAACAGAAACTTGGTTGGAGTTGGGGGCATAAATATTACATAAAGTTAGTAGGCTACTATTTAGCTTCCCTTGTAATATTATAAACCTACCACAAGGGTCTAGTTATGAGTCTGGCACTCTAAAAGGGCAAGGGCAAGTAGCTATATAAAGCAATATAGCTACTCCAACCCACTGCCTTACATGAGATATTGGGTATTGTCTCTGTGCAAATGTGAAGTTTCCAGTAGCATCATAATGGGTCTTCTGTGAGAAGACTATGGAGCACATTTACTCACCCGTCCCGTCGCGATCCCCGGTCCGGAAAGTTCGACGAGGATTCGGAGTTGCCGCGATTCACTAATATTGTGTGTCCAATTTCAATTTAAATTCCATGGTTTGTCCGAATCAGTAGGGTTGTCCGACGGGCACGCCCCCCCTGATTTGTGTCCCATGAAAGTCGGCGCCTATGCGGATTATTATTGTAGTTTCCCTCTAAGGTCCCTTAACAGGATCAATCACAGGTGTGGAGAAGGGTCTACAATTATAATCCAGATCTGTCAGCACCTCCTTGCTCTTCCTGCACTTTAACTCACTTAAAAATAATACTGAACGTGGCATGTCTTTGGCTGCCTGTGACTGCAGGAGGAGGTATTGAGTGCAAAATGGTGACCTGGGTGATGGCCTGGGTGCCCACAGAGAGGGCTCAGAGTGCCACCTCTGGCACCCGTGCTATAGGATCGCCACCACTGAGCTCGAGCAATAGCCCATTAACAAAGATAGTAGCTTAACCATTATGATCTGCTATGGGGGAGGAAAATAACATTTGTAGCTTGCCCCATCGCTTAAAGGGGACTAATGAATACCATGGCTCGCTGGAACTATGATTTCCAATCCACACTCTTGTGTACCACCCTGTAATGAATCAGGAGGGAGTGGAGAGAAAAGAAAAGGACACGTGGGCAGGACGACAGGGGTAGAAAAGACAAAGACTATACAAAAATACCAAGACAAAAATGTCTAGGTAAGGGCTCATTCTATGTAGGTTCAGTCTCGCGTGGAAAAGCAAAAGAGAAAGTACAGTTTCTTTTACTTGAAGAAAGGGTAGTTGTTCCCTGGGGGCCGCTAGTTAGCCCAAGAAAGGTAACAGTGAGGAAGAGCTCTAAGAAAATTGTGAATCCATCACCTGTTATCAACATTTTAACTCTTGGGGGAAGGGCCTAAATGTATCATTACCACTTTTATAGATTAATCCTAACATGTGAATAAAAGTGTGTCATATTAAGTCTCTTCTATTTTCATTTCCAGTCAGGGGACCCTGCTAGGGCTCCCGCAGCAGCAGTTGTTATTTTTCTCTGTGAAGGTTGAAGGTTGCCAGGCAGTGGAGCTGGTAACGGATCCTGTATGTCACAATCTGTCAACTCTGTTATAGGAATATCTGAGGCAGCACAGAACTGATCCATCTTGATGGGTGTGTAGGGTAGCCAAATGGCCATTCCTGGAGGCTATGGGAAGTGCAAATGGGAAGGCCCAACAATAAGGTATAGAGTGATCTTTTAATGTTTGCAGTAACAGACGAAGGTGTCTTCTCTTTTTTAAGGTGACCCAGGAGTGGTCTGGGTATATCTGTATTTGGCTTCCTTGAAATGTGATACCTGGTGACTGTTTGGTTTTAACCAGGATAGTCATGTATGCGGTAGATAATATCTCTGGGCTTAGCCACCTTGCTTTTAGGTTGAAGGGTCAGTGCGTGCTATCCATTTTAATTTTGTGGGTGGAGGCCTCCCCCAAGATTTGTTTAAAGAGCTTTTCCAATGTGGCCAGGACATCCTCTGCAACATTCGTCTCAGTTAGGTCCATTACTCTCAAATTATTCCTTCCACCAATATTGTCTAGGTCTTCTATGTGCCACTACAAGGCTCTTGAAGCTTGTACCGCAGTAGTACATTGCAAATGGGAAACATAGGCACATGTGTCATCATGAGATTCTTCCAGATTCTTCAGAGTATGCGCTGACTTTAGTGTATTTTTAAATTCAGCCATTATAGACTTCTCAGTGTTCTGTGTGCTGCTCTGAGACAAGTGCACACGGCAGTGCAGACTCATGATGCTGGGAGCGTGCAGCCGTAGCTAGGTACGCTATAGTAAGGCATCTATTCTCTGACACCCTCTGCCGCTGATTGGATGGTGTCAGAGATTATTAGCATAATCACACACCCCCCCACCCAGGCTGCAGCTCCTCCTCTCTGACGATAGCACAGTGAATGGTCAGATCCCAGGGCTCATATCTCAGGAACGGAGGGGGCTAAGAGGAAAATTCAAAGTGCCCCTGAATCAGGATGCAAGTGCCTATATGATGGCATATTCACTTTAGGATGTTTGGAGTGGTGAAATGTCCTCTTTAAATGTACTCACGATAACAAAATAACACATTCTCTAATTCACTGTTATTAACAAAAATACAGCCTTTCACAGATATAAATCGAGCATGTCTCTATCAGTCCTGGTGTACACAATTTCAGTTGTCCCTGGTTTCCAACCCTGGATCTTCTGACTTTAGGGTCAGCAGCCTTCTTGCTTTTCTGTCTGATGCTGTGGAGCCATGCTCCAGAAGTACTGCTGACCCAACGGAATTGTGTCTTAATTTTACCGGAGTAAAATAAGCCAACTAATAGGGGGTGCAGAGTACGACTAGACCGTCTCACACTAGGAAAGATTTATCACCCAGCTCCAGACACTTATATGAATCTGGGGAGAATAAGACTGTCTAGTCTAACTCTGCATTGTCTAACCTTAAGACACTTTTTATAAATCTGCCCCATTGACTTCCTGCTGGCAAACATCAGCAGCAGCAAGAGGACAGCTACAAGCTACAGTCAGATAAGTTCTTTATCTGTGAGGGAGGCACATCAGATCTGACAGTGTATGTAGATGAGATGTAGCAAGAACTGGAGAGTGTCATTGTGTGTAATAAGCATCTCATGGATTTCATCATCTCTGATCTGTCTCTCTTTCTATGTGTCAGATGCTAGTAGAATGTTCAGAAGGTAAATTAAAGTGTATATAAACTCTGCACCCTGCAATCCCCGAAAAAGGTGCAAAGTTTGACGAAAGTGCAGCGTGTGACCCTTAGTAAATGAGCCCCAATGTGTCTGCTTAGACACAATCCCTGCCCACACTCTGAAATTTTGTACTGACCAGCTGAGGGAGCTAAAACAGCAATAAAACTAAAACTAGAGTAACATTTTTAAGTAAAGGTTTAAGAATGACCTTTATTGTGTAAAATTTTTCTTTCATTGGCAAATCCCTTTCAGCTTATAAAAGAAAGAATACTAAAAAGTGTATTTCATACCCTACCTGAGGAGGCTTGTATCTTAGTTGGGTAAAAGCTGGTGACAGTTTCCTTTAAATGTCCAATGGTCTGGGTGGCAGCTGCTTTAGAAGGTTTTGATTATGTGTTTGTCCTAAGGGACATTAGTCAAGCCAGGAGATGTATCTTCTCTGCCCAATGAGTCCTCAGGTGACTTTTATACGTACAATGTTCAAAGAACTTATTCTGTGCAATGTTGTGTGAAACTGAGTATAAAAGGACATCATCAATTATTGTATCACCATCTAAGTGTCCAAGGGTCTTGTACATCTCTCTTGGTATAATCAGCTTGTCCAGTGCATAAATAAAATGTACGGTTCTGGCGTGTCAATCTCAATTTCATTCTAAATATACATAAGTATCATTTGCCAATATTTACTAAAGCTGTTCTTTTTATCTAAATGGAGAAATTTTGAGTTGTTTATGTCAAATGCATTAAAAGAAACCTATCGCTGGGATAGGGCTGTAACTTCTACCCAACCTCCCTGCTGCCTCTGCATTTTCCCCCGCACGCATTGTGTCGGAATCAAACAGCAGCACAGATCTCTTCTCTGCTGGATTAGTTTATACAAAATGTCGTAAAAGCATTAGGCCTTTTAAAAAATGTGCACATTGCATTGATTTCATATAATGGGCCATTTACTTACAGGTCACTAGAGTTCACTAAAAGTGCATTGTTTGTCTTTAATGCAGTGTGCGTCTATTCACTAAGATCGTGCGCCAGAAATCATGAATGTATCACTTCCCCGCTCAGGTCCGTCAAAGTTCCCCATGTTATTTGTGGTGCATCTTTAACGTAGGGCGTGCGACACAACTTGAAAGTTAAATCTCACACTCGGACTGTGTCCAACGGCTCGCCCCCTAATTTGTGACGCATGGAAGCCAGCACAGCTGCGCCACAATCCGATAGCGTGCAACACAATCTCAGCACACACACTTCTTAAATACCAGTGCAAGCCGTTTTAGCCATGGTCTGACAAGAGTGCAGCTTGCAACCTTTAGTAAATGTGCCCCACTTCATAAATACTGGCAATTAATGATCAGCTTTAATAAAATGTCTGCCCATGCATATACAGATAGTTAGCAAATTAACCCCTTCTGGTCTAAGCCATTTTAGGGCTTTAGGACCAGGCCTGATTTTTAAAATTTGCCCTGTTTCATTATAGGAGGTTATAACTTATAATCTCAGGGATTTCGAGACTGTTTTCTCGTCACACATTGGGGCACATTTACTAACGGTCCGCACGGCGCATTTTTGTCGGGTTTCACAACTATTTCCGATTTGTGCTGCATTTAAGTGGGGTTTTTGGCGCACGCGATCGGATTTTGGCGCAATTGCGCCGACTTGCATGTGACACAAATCGGGGGCGTTGCAGACAGACAACCCAACTGATTCGGACTAAGCGCGGGTTTTATAATTCAAATTGTGTCGCAAGACAAGCACTAACATATACTGGGAAGAAGATGGTGACCTCCGGCGGACCTCAGCGGGGAAGCGACAGATGCAGGACAATGGACGCACGATCTTGAAGAATCGCACCGGACTTCAACCTCGTCGGAGAACGCGCCTTGGGGATCGCGACAGAATGAGGTAAGTAAATGTGCCCCATTGTACTTCAAAGTGACAAAAACATTTTGATGATATCTTTTGTGTTCCGTTATGAAAAGAATGGAAATGTATTATTCATTTTCAAAGTTAAAAATTTTCTGCATTTCAGGCAGAGTCATAGAACTGCCATGACTAAGAACGGCTATCCCGTGGCCAAGACTACTTGCTATAGAATTTTAAGTACTTGCCTAAATAAAGATATGAAGTTGTTCCTGACAAGGCTGGATATCGGAATTTTTTCAGTTGTCCATACGGCCCGAGCGGAGGGGCGATCCGTGCCCTTTACACTTTACACTGCTGGAAGCTGAGCTGAATTTCTACCATTATTGATATAGTCATAGAACCCAAGTAACTTTATAATTAACATTTCCCAAATGTCTGCTTTATATCGGCGTGGCTTTTTATGCATCCTGTCTCTTTTTTAGGTTGTTAGGAGGTTCAGAATTGTAGGTGCAATTTTTCTCATTTTTATGAAAATCGCTAAAACCCTTATTTAGAGGCACCTGCTCAGCTTTCAGTGACTTTGAGAGGCCTATATAGCTGTAAAACCCTACAAATAAATGAGTTTTAGAAACGGCACCCTTCAATGTGTGATAAATCAACTTTAAGAAGTGGGTTAACCCTTTGGATGTTTCACAGGGGTTAAAAACAAAATGGAGGTGTAATTTACAAGCTGTAATTTTTTTTAGACAATACATTAATTTTTGCCACAAATTAAACCATCACAAAGTATTAAATGACAAAAAAATTTCACAAAGTTTGATATCCAATTTCTTCCAAGTATGAGGATGCCCCATGTGTGTTGGTAAACTGCTGTATGGACGCACGGCCGGGCAAAAAAAGGAAGGAGCTCCATTCAGAGCAGATCTGCATTGTCACATTTTACAGGCTATAAACTGTTTATTTTTTTGTAATTTGGACATATGGGGGGTTATTTTTTTGTGGATGAAATCCACTTTTCAGGTACATCATTTCTGGGGGTTCAATAGCTTATTATCAGATTTTATTAACTCTTTCTTAGCGGTGGTTAAAAAAATCATTAATTCTTGTTTATGGTTTTTAGCATTTTTTCCCCCGGACATTCACCATACCATAAAAATAAAGTGTTATCTTTGTTCTATGGATCATTAGGATTACACCAGGACATTGTTAGCAGTAGTGCTGGGAAGTCTGGCTCTTTTTAGTGAGCTGGCTCATTAGGCTAGGCTCACTAAGAAGAGCCAGCTCTTCTGGCTCCTGAACGTCTCCCTATTAAATCTATAATAGGAAGCTGCAGGCCAGTCAATCACCCCACACCACTCCACTTTTAAGCCAATTGAATCGGAATGAAGGGGGCGTGGTGAGACGGTTAGGGGTGGGGTTAAGTGAGCCATCGGCTCACTGAAGGCAGCCGGCTCCCGTCGTTCACAAACAAGAACCGACTCTTAAAGCCAGCTCATTCGAGAACAACACATCACTAGAGAGCAGAGCTACAAGCTACAAGGAGATAAGTGATCCAGGGGAAGGGGGTGACAGGCACAGATCTGTGAGATGTAGCAGAGCTAAAAGTGTAACTATGTAAAAGTCTGTCAGCCTGTGTGTAATAGGTATCATGCATCATGCATCTCTCATCTGTCTCATCTCTCTCTGTCAGTGTGTTAGTACAATGTCAGAAGCCAGATGAAAGTGTATATACACCTGTACCCTGATAATGTAACCACTTTGTCACCCAACATAACTAGATGGATAATACAGTAATGTTTCTGCTTAGAGAGGCTCTGCCCACACCCGGGGATTTTGCACTGAGCAGCATAGGGAGTTATAGGAGCTAAAATAGTAATAACACTGAGTAATATTGTAAAGTAAGCGGTTAAAATGATCTTTATTGTGTTAAAATCACTAGGGGATTGAAATGTAAGAATTTTCTTTTGTGGGAAAACTCCTTTAACCGCATAGGGCAGTGGAGTAATGGGGGGGGGGGAGTCAAGGAGCACATAAAAGCATCTCCCATTCCTTTCCACTCGTATATTCCTTTCCACGGGGTAGGGACTCAAATGGCAGAGGATCACGAAGCTTCATGTCTCTTTGTACCCCTCTGACTCCATGGGGGACATTTATCAGGGCTGCTATGTCTGAAACTGTTGTAGAAATCCTGAAATAATCACAATTGCTAAAGAGAATTGTAATCGTAAACGTGAAGCATGGCACATCCGGTGGGGGAATGGACCATAGCAGTGCATATTTGTAGAAGTAGATGCTTTGTGGCTGCCACACCAGATACATCAGGAGCCTAAACACATGCAGCAGCGTATTATACATTTCCCCCCATATATATCTAACTATAGACCTCCACTGCTGTCCAGGGATGGGAGCAATATGAGAGTATTCCTGGGTCAAATGGATATATACTGTACCCCCCCCCCTCCTCACACAACCCCCCAATGTTTCCCACTCTCCTAACACAACCCCACCATGTTTACCCCTCTTCTCTCACATTCTTTATACCCCCTCCCCCTCTCCAGCCCTCTTATAGTCTACATACCAATGCTGGTACACTTCATTTCCCCGTGGGCCATGTGGACCAATTACATCATTACCGGTCCTGGAGGGAAATGCAATGTACTGCAAAGGTTTATTGCATTTTTGCAACGATTCGCAGCAAAAACACAATGAAACTGAACCGATGGGCGAGGGCTGTACTAGCCCACAAGATTGCGCCACTGTCATCTAGTATGGGGTCCGCCCAAGTCGATTTTCTTGAGTCGCCTCATGGGCTTACTCGGACCTGTTAGTTTATCTTTAAAAAAGCTCCTCCTATGTTGCACTCATTACCCGTAGTAATTGCAGCCGTATAAAAGACAACTTTCCACACAATCAATCACACTCCTTCTCCACCAATGTCCAGACCAGGGCTGGTGTCAGCACAGGGCCCACATAAGGCTGTACATAAGGAATCCACAGGGGTAAGGGGGCTGTATCTAATGAATCCATAGGGGGGGGGGGAAAGGGCTTATAATAAAATAACTATAAGGGGGCTGTTCAGTATGATAAACTAGGGAATGTTTTAGGGAACAGGAGACTGTTTTAGTTTCTGAATTTTTAATGCCACCATGTGAGTTCACTGCGAAGGGGCCCACTGAGGCTCTGTTGCCCAAGGGCCTACTGAAACTATGAGTAATAAAAAAAAAATGTAAACCCCACCTTTCTCTAGAAATTCTAGAAATTGCAGCCATCCTGCAAAAAAGGACACCTTACACAGCTTTGTACACTGAAGTATGAAAAAGTTATTAACATCAAAATATGGCAAAGTGAAGTCTTTATGTGGTACTAAAGATTTTATTTTAAGGTTTTAAAACCTATATAAATTTGGCATTACCGCAATAGTACCAACCCAAAGAATAAAGGGAGCTGCAATTGGGAGCACACAGTGGAAGTCATAACTACAGAGCCCACAAGAAAATGGCGCAGATGCAATTTTTTTACACTGCATTTGGAATTTGTTTCCAAGCTCCCAGTACATGGCATGGAATAATACTGAAACTAAGGAGGACTAGGTCGTCATAGGAACACTCCAGTGAAATCTGATTTATTGAATAAGGACCTGAAGGGAGGAGCATGACTAAACCCTACAGTCATGCTCCTCCCTTCACCCCAATCCTCACCCCAGCCCCTTTCTCCCCAGCCATTTTTTTTTTTTAATTTATTTGTGGTAAATTGATTTAAAGCGATCCGACCTCTTACTAAATAAGAGGTCGGATTCTCCTATCTTGTGTTCTCCTATCATCAGGGGGCCGTTAACACATCCTCTCCAAGCCCCCTGTCTGCGGGGACCTGTAGGAGATGCCGGCTGCAGACTTTCTCCTATACATTGCCGGGCGGCCGCGCTGCACTTACAGCAGCTGCAGCTGTGCCAGGCTTACATACATTGCCGAATCGCTGAGAGCCGGCAGCGATTACGCAATACATAAGACGCTGCCGGCTTCTCCTACAGGTCCCCGCAGACAGGGGGCGTGGAGGGGGTGTGTCGGGCCGCCCCCTAATGAATAAGGCCGACCGCCGGACACAAGATAGGAAAATCCGACCTCTTATTTAGTAAGAGGTCGGATCACTTTAAATCAATTTACCACAAATACATTTTTTTTAAACAGTTTTTATTTGGTTTTGCATTTTTCACACAAAAAATTGACCATACAACAAAAGTGAGGGTATATCGCCCCCTTCAACAATAAACAAGACAAAACATATTGACATTACAACATGGTGCTATGTTTTACATGCTAGGAGTACCCGTAGTTCACATGGCAGAGTGGAACATCAAGATTGGGATACATCATATTAAATATTAAGTTACATAGCAAGTTTATGGTATTCTTAATGGACCCAAGGTGCCCTTCAGGTTTTCCAAAAGGTACCACTGAGTGAGGGTGAAAGGTTGCATTAGTGCTGTGATTTCCCTTTCATTCAAATAAACAACAACCCATTTCCTCCATCTACTAAAGAAATGTTTAGTCTTTAATTTTTTACTCCTCTCCGTCTCCAGTCTTTCTATATACAATTGATGCTTCATTTGTTCTATAATCTGTCGTATGGATGGAAGCTCAGGTTCCAGCCACATTCTCAATATACTTCGAGTGGTCATAAAAGTAATGACATGAAAAAGCTGGGGGATAAATAAGGAGCTATCCTCTGATTCCTCAAGGAAAAAGGTATAATATTGGTTCTAATGGGATTACCCATCCCCACACCTTACGACACATCTCCTGGATCTGTCTCCATAACTGTTGTACATCTGGGCATGACCATAGGCCATGAAACAGATCCGTGGCATCTTCTTGACACTTAGGACAGGCCGTTTTTCTGTCTGGTTTTGCTGGAGAGGAAGGGAGATTAAAGGCATATATTGCCCTATGAAGTATGCGAAAGTTTGTGTCCCTCCATGTTTCATTCAGAACTACTTTCCTGACTGTTTGCCAGCCTTTCACTAATTTCTCCCCTATATCTGTTGTTGTGATATGGCTAGACCATGAGTCAAAAGCTGTTGCTTCCACCTTTTCAGTTATTCTATTTCTTAACTTCGCATAATAAGAGGATATATTGTACCCCCTAGTATCTGGAAATCAAATGGGTTGTTGGATATCTCCTTACTTACGTCACTCAGTTTTGTCATAATTACATCCCTCACTTGGGCATATTGGTCAGTGCCTAAATCAAATTGTTGAGTAAGTTCTTCCATTGTCAACCAGCGAGGTTCAGAGCAGTGAAGTAGCTGCCCCAAATTTATTATTCCTTTTTCTCTCCATTTATGAAACAACCTATTGCTCCGACCCTGCGGTAAAGCAGGGTTGGCCCAAAGCCGCAGGTGTTTTGAAACTGCATAAGACAAACCAAATCTTTTTCTCAGGATTCTCCAGGATGCTGTAGTATCTTTACATATGATTGAACTCTTAAGGTTATATGGTACTTGCGATAGTGGGGAATGCAGTAGTGCTGCTGGGTTGTAAGGGGAGCAGAATGCCTCTTCTAATTCGTAGTCGGAGTAAGAGTTTGTCCTATGTGTCCAGTCAAATATGTGTCTGGCCATACAGGCCAAGTTATATGTTCTTATACATGATAGTCCCATGCCCCCCATTTCTTTTGTCATGATCAGTTTCTCCCTTTTAATTCTGGGTCTTTTCCCATGCTATAGGAAGCGGGAAAATGCAGCATTCATTTTTGCCACATCCACGTGTCTCAGTAATATTGGGACAGTCTGCAACAGGTATAATAATTTTGACACACTTCACAAATAAATTTTTTAAAAAACTGTCTGGGGTGGAGTGAGGATTATGGGGGGGGGGCACATTTTGTGGGGTCATTTTCGGGGTGACAGGTCCTCTTTAAGGCCAGTACATGCTGCATTGTGTTCTATGATGCCACATCTATCACCACCCCCTATAAAATAAGCTAAATTCCCATATATGGACCTATTTCTAGAAGGAGCAAAACTTAATGCTTCAAGTTATTTATTCCTGAAGGAGTTAAATACAAAAAAATTTCTCCTCAGCAATAATAACACTACCATGCGCACGATGGAGCACAAAGCAAAGAAAGCTGAGGCATTATCACATTATCTCCCGTCATGATAGAGTGGGCATTCACCAGGAAACATTGCCGCTACTGGAGCAGCTGAACCTTCAGACTCATCTGGCAGTAACCATCTGACTGACAGAAGAGCGCGGGAAGCATCTCCACGTGATCTGAAGAGGGAATCCCCTGACGTCAGTGCCTCATCTACATATCTATCGTCAGGAGAGGGAGGGTCTCCCCAGCCCATGGTGTGTGTCTACTGGGGGATATTTAAAGGAATGGGGAGGAACGGAGCAGATGGAATAGAGCATCTGCCACATAGAGGACTCAGGCAGAAGACAGGGACAACACACAGGTGCTGAGCCAGGGGAAATACAGGTAGGTGGCAGTGACTAAAGTCATTGGGATCTTCTTTATTATGGATGGTATGAATAATATGTTACAGCAACAGAATAATCACTGAAAATACCAACAAAGTTTATGTAAAATTACACCTTTAACATGTCTTGTACAACTGTGCAGCCTGGCAAAGAAGGGGTTACCAGCAGCCTGTCATAATCTATGTGTATCTGTGCCATGTACCTGTCTAGCCAGAGAGCAAATAAGCAGGATTGACTTTTCTATTATCTTAAGCAGTATTATGCCTACCAAAGCTGACACTGGCATCAATAGACTGGCATATACTGGCAGAAACAAAGACCTGCCTGTAAAATGTCACTGACTTGTTATGAGCCATGGTGGCTGCAGCGGGGAATGTATTAGTCATTGTGTCTCTAGCTGCTAGTCATGACAAAAATGGAAAGAGTTAATTATGTCTGCAGACTATGGAAGAGCAACTGTACGCTGTAACAGGGTACAACCTGTTTTACTGACCATGAGTGGTCTGCAGGGTTTTCTAAATAATACTATTCAATAGTCTAATATCTCCATTAGTAGTTCTAAGAAAGGTGTCTGACATGTGAAACTGGCAGAGCTGATCATTGGTAGCACTGATGGGCAGAAGTAAAGCCAACTATCACCAACATACAGGTGTCCTCTATGGGCACTACGTGATTCATCAACCAAATTGCGAGATGCTTCCGTTATGGCAGTCTTGGCACGGGCGGCAACGCTGCAGAGAGTTATATCACATGCACTGAACACGTTGCTTTGGCATGTGCCCAACCTTATGCTAACCAGAGTCTTGACAAAGAAGACATGTTCATGCAGTGTAATGACTGGCACCTTTGGATCAGAATAAAAATAAATCTTTAAAATTCATCTCAAGAAAAGTTTAGATGATTTGAATGCAGGATGTCAGCATTTTAAAATTCTTTGTTATTGCAGGTTTTCATCAAAGCTTGATAAAAACCAAAATAATTAAATATCCCTGTATTTTTTCACCAAAGCGGACGCTTCTCTGCATTAGACTCTTTCTTTTTTGTCTTGCGAGGGGGTAATCTCTCTTTGTCCTGGATACTGATCAGAGATGATCCAGGATTAGAAAGAAGGCAGAAGTATGATTATACAATTCTGAGGTGCCGACATGGCAATAGAGGGAACCTGGAATATAAGAGCAGTTATTCATAAACGATCCAAACAATTTAACGTAAATATATTATCGGGTAACTTTTGGATTCACTTCTATGTAATGAATGTGTCTACACAACTGTTTAACTACGCTTAAGACATTGTATAATCTACATGTAACATTGTGGTATATCCTATATTGTGTATTCTGATGCCAACCCTTAAAGGTACCAGGGGGAAGAAAACAGTGTTGTTCTATTAAGGAAGACTTAATATATTGCTAGAATATATTAATGCTCACATGATTGTCCACTACTGATCTAATAAGGATCAAAATCATTTTCTAAATGTGGTAATTTACTAATATTTTGTTTATTTGTATTTGTAGTCGCATAGTGCAGAAGCAAGAAGCCAAATTGTAGTTAGTAAATTGCCAGACATCTAACGTTCTCATTTTTTTTACACACAGTAATTTTATGACTACAATTTAGAGCATAGCTGAATATATGGATTAGATCCATTATTTTTTGTAAAAATGAATGCAAGCAGTACCATAAGAGACAATAAAATAAGAGATAAATACGTAGATCTATCGCTGCATTTTTAGGACCCATTTTTAGGTTGGATTAATCCAAAATAGTGATTTGAATAGTCCTCACTTTCAGTTTTAGATAACAATAACATTTTTCTATATACTTGTTTAGTTTTTAGCCTTCTAACATTTTTTAATTTCTGACATTTTTCCCCCCAGATATTGACATGACACTAAACAAAATAGAGAAACTGGGGGGCCTGCGGCAACATAGAGGAAGCCTTCCACTTCCGGCTGACTCACGCCGGCGGGGTAGTATGCCCTTGCCTTACAAACATCAGCTGAGGCGTGCACAAGCTGTAGATGAGCTTGACTGGCCAAGTGTCCATTCCGGGTCATCTGATTCTGTGAGGTCTTCAGACAGTAGCCCAGAGCCTGGCGTCTACAAAGTGATGTTGCTTGGTGACCATGGAGTAGGAAAGACAACCCTTGCTGGCATATTTGGAGGCACACAGGACACCTTTTCCCATGAATCTGACCATCCAGGTAAATTTCTTTGCTGCAGTATTATCATTTTGGGAGGGAAGGGCAGACATTTGTAATAGAACTAATGTTGACTTAGGTTATCATTCTGTTGCCAACAGAGGATACCTATGAGAGAAATCTGGAAGTGGATGGAGAGAAAACAACACTAATGGTATACGATATTTGGGAACAGGTAAGTGCCAAGTTTTCATAGACCTAATAATTTCCTATGCTATAGGTCATTGAAAACTGGTCAAATAGTAAATTCTACATACCAATTCCAAAATAGAGACACCTAAAATAATGTAAAGCAGTATGTCTCATATATTTTTAAGGGGTGTTATATGTGAGTACTTTTGTAAAGAGGATTCAGCCTATTGTGCATGATATGTTATATACCTTAAATCATAGATGTGTTTTTCCCCATGCTAAATGTGACTCTTATCTCCAGTCAGGACCACATACCTGGATGCAAGACAATTGTCTACAGATGGGTGATGCCTTTCTCCTAGTCTTCTCAGTGACAGATCGCGGTAGTTTCCAGCGTCTACCAGGTCTTCTTCTGAGGTTACGAACTGCACGACCACATCGTCAGATTCCAGTGATTCTTGTTGGCAATAAAGGAGACTTGGCCCGCTCCAGAGAGGTCAGCATGGAAGGTACTATCAATTTCAATACTTCAATACTTATAGTAAAAAATATGTAAAGTTGACTATACCTATTACACAGCTTCTGGTTTCTCCATATATTCAGTTAAGCATGCATGTTGCTTAAGGGCCAGTAGGAACCACTAACATTATGTAAGTGTCAGACTTTTATGTGATCCTTGAGCTTAACACAAAATTCTACTCATTGTAAGTAAGATAAAAATGGGAAGCAGGTGCATGGCATCGGTATAAGCATCCACCACTCATCGGCAGGAGAAGCATCATAGCAAGAAGAAAAAAAGGGCATGGGCAAATAGTTTTATAATAATTCCATTTATTGTTTAAAAACTATACAGCAGCATGTTTCATGCTGTACTGTATCTCATGAAAAAGGGCAGCTAGCCAAAAACACATTATATAGTTTTTAAGAATTAAATTGCATTATCATAAAACTATTTGGAGAGTCTGTTTGGCTACCCTGTTCCAGGTTTTTTTCCTCACAACATTGCTACTGATTGAAGTGGACACAGCACAGTTCAACAAACTTTACTTCAGTAAAGGACATAAAGCAGATCGGTTACAGAGAGCAGCACATAGTATTTACAGTCTATTAATAATGGCACACAGCTTGACAGTTCTTAGTAATATGTCCAACTTAGCAGCTGCAGTCTCTAATGAGCTCAGAGCTTAGCAGTTACATGCCTCTGATTGGTACAGAGCTTAGCAGTTACATGCCTCTGATTGGTACAGAGCTTAGTAGTTACAAACCTCTGATTGGCACAGAGCTTAGCAGTTACAAGCCTCTCATTGGCACAGAGCTTGGCGGCTACAAGCCTCTGATTGGCACAGAGCTTAGCAGTTTCAAGCCTCTGATTGGCACACAGCTTAGTGGTTACAAGCCTTTGATTGGCACACAGCTTAGTGGTTACAAGCCTTTGATTGGCACAAAGTTTAGTGGTTACAAGCCTCTGGCACACAACTTAGGGGCTACTAGCCTCTGATTGGTACAGAGTTTAGCGGTTACAAGCCTCTGATTGGCACACAGCTTAGCGGTTACAAGCCTCTCATTGGCACACAGCTTAGCGGTTACAAGCCTCTCATTGGCACACAGCTTAGCGGCTACAAGCCTCTCATTGGCACACAGCTTAGCGGTTACAAGCCTCTCATTGGCACAAAGTTTAGTGGTTACAAGCCTCTCATTGGTACACAGCTTAGTGGTTACAAGCCTCTGATTGGTATATAGCTTTGCAGTTACAGGTCTTTACACAATTATCTTAAAAAGCTCAGTGGTTTTAAGCATTAGATGAGCACATGCTTAATGGTTACAAAACTATAAGTCATACATGTCAAACACAAGGTTCACAGGCCGAATGCAGCCTTCCACCTAAATTTATTTGGCTCCACTGAGGTGCCCTGCCACAGAGGGGATGGTGAATGTTTCTTTATGTAACTACTGCTTAACATTGTGCTTAACCCCTTAACGCTAGAGCTACGGCGCAGAGGTATAGGGAATGTATGAAGAGGGCTCACGGGCTGAGTCCTCTTCATACAGAGGTGGGGGTTGTTGCATACTGCAGCAAACCCCCACCGCTAATAACCGCGGTCAGTGCTTGCACCGATCGTGGCTATTAACCCGTCCGTTGCCGCCGGCAAAGTCGCCGGCGGCATTTAAGCGATCGGTTGCCATGGTAGCCTCAGGTCTTCGTTTGACCCGAGGCTTAATGGCTTCTGCAGATTTGTTACAATGAGCGAGTGGCTCATTGTAATGAATGAGCTGCAAAAATGCCATATATTGCAATACAGAAGGATAAATAACATTACGGGAAAGTTAAATTTGTTACGCACAAAATAAGCCCTCACACAGGTCTGTACACATAAAAATGAAAAAGTTATGGATTTTTGAAGGTGGAGAGCGAGAAATGAGCAAAAAAAAACCTGCGTCCTTAAGGGGTTAACTGTCTACAAGTAGTTATAGCGTATTAAGTCTTACATTTACAATCAGACCTTTTGGTAGCCATAATTTTGATTTGAAAATTAATTTTACACCCCTGAATCCAAAGCAGAAAGCAAAGGGTAAAACCTCATGTTTCTGCTATGGTTAAAGCTGATGGCGGGCTGATTAACAATATTCAACGAGGCTAGAGAGCAACCGTGTCATCCAAGACATACAGGTTGAGGCCACGTTCACAACTGCAGTTGAATTGCGATCTATTTGCAATGCTCAAAGGTTGCATTCATATCATGTTTACGCTAAACACATTGTCAATATTATGTTGACAAACACAAAACAAATACCAAATGTGAACACAGGCTTAGGGTCAAAACCATAAGGTGCGCTAGAAGACATCACTGGCTCCACCTTAGTGTAAAGCCAGTGAGATTTTATACTGATTTCACTCACATGACCAGAGACCATTCTAACCCCCATGCATGACTTTAAATAGTATGGTATATTTGGCACAGTGGCATAGCAAAGATTGTGCTCAGTTCAGAAGCAATACTTTGTTAGGGGTTCTGGTCAGAGTTTAAGGCAGGTTGTGCTGAAGTAGCTTTTCTCCTTTGGGAACACAGTATAAGATATGTTGGGTGGCACTGATCAGTGTGTTCAGACAAATTTTGTTTAATGCTATGGGTAACAAACATTTAAGATAACTTTTGGCCTTTCTTTACATCAGGTTTTAAACAAAATACCAGTGTATGCTCAAAGTGAGAGGAGGAGTGAGCATCGGCAGCAGCCAGTGTCTTCCAAGTTACGTCACTTGTTTCTCCCAAGTGATGTAACTGTTCTTATTTGAATATTTAGATCACTGGGGACCTCCCCAGTTTATGATCAGCAGAGGCAGGGGATGGACACAATACAGTTGAATTCATTCATTGGCTGGAAAAATGCAGCTTGGAGCATGACTTGTCTACTGTCAGCTGTAATGTGGGTTTAGACTCCCTAATCTATCAACAACGTAATCGGTTGTCTATAGGCAAATACAGCTACTAATTGAAGTTTTATTTGCATATGCATAAAAAGACGAATACTTCTGCGTTGCTTCGTCAGTTTATCGCTACAAGGGTAGTGTTTTTTTTTTCATTCTGACTCATCACTATTATTGGTGTTGGGAAGCATTTAGGACATCATAGACCTTTTATGTGGAATGAAAATTAGAGATAACAGTAGCTTTAAGGCTATATAAATAACCATAAAAACACAGGTAAATGAAGATTATAAATGCTTCCAAGTACCGTAACTACAAAACACCCATAATAGCTAAAATTGTAAAACTGTTTAAAAGGAAAAACTGTCTTGTTGCCCAGAACATCCAAGTGAAGCTCAACTGGCATTTCACATTCTGTAACCGAAAGCTATGGTGCAAATGTTTGTTATGGATACCCAAAAATTCTTACTTTTAGATAATTTCATAAATTTGTCTTGTGGTCCATGTAGATTATCTGCTACATATATAGATTTTCAGTATAGTCAACAGGATATAAAGAGGAAAAGCGAGAACTGTCCGTGATAGGCTTCCAGTGAGAGGTGCACCATTTGGTTTTTTAAATACTTTTACTCTTCTGCTATCCAGAACTGCTTTTCTAAGCACAGAAATCTCTAGTTTAGTAACAGGACACTTATTTTGCACTTTGTATAAAATCATTGCACATTAATAAAAATTCTTTAACATTTAAAATTGTTGCATGTAACACAGGTAATATCCAGCCACCCTTTCTCTGCCCAAATTAGTCTAATGATTCATACTGCCTTCTAATTCTGTGCAGTGTACAGAAGCTTTCAGGACATGTGTTGACCCTGAACGCTCCTAAGGCATTGTATTGATCTCTTCCCCGATAACTTAATGTAATAATCCTACTCTATTTGTATTTTTTTCATGGTTATCTATTACCGTACTCCACAACATCAATATTGCCATGACACTGTTGTTTACTCAATTTTTATTTTAATCTTGCAGAGGGACGCTCCCTGGCAGGCATGTTAAGCTGTAAGTACACAGAAACATCTGCTGCCCTTCACCATAATACTCAGGAGCTGCTTGAAGGGGTTGTAAGACAGATTCGTTTACGAAAAGATGAAGGAGAACGCCCTCTACAGACAGCCACACTCTTACCACCAGGACGAAGAGAGAGTTTGACCAAAAGAGCAAGGCGACTCTTGCAAGGGATTATGGGAAAACATAGAGGATTCTTTAAGCAAAGATCAAAATCATGTCACGACCTATCTGTACTGTGAACTATCCTGACCATGTGCCATAAAGGAGTCATGTGAGTTCATGTGGCCAGTCCACCAGTTGAATTATCACCATCTTACATGGGGCTACATCAGCATATGTGCTCCAAAGAATATTCACATCATCAAGCCAAAAGAGACTTGCGATCAAGCAGAAAAAGAATAAAATATCACTATTATTAAAGGAAGTCTTACGGTTGATTCCCCAAATATCCCTCATCTCCGTGCAATTTTTATTATTTTCTAAAATGTACGCTATGGGGCACATTTACTTACTTGTCCTGACGCATTCCCCAAAAGTGTACTGTCCGACGATAATGCACTCTGCCCCAATTCACTAAGATGGTCTGATTTCGTGCTTGTGCCGATATCCCCCCTCAGGTCCGACAAAGTTCACTATCTTCTTCCTGGTGCATGTAAGTGCTTTGTCTTGCGACACAATTTTAAAGTTAAATCCTGCGCTCAGTCCAAATCCGTCAGATCATCCAATGGCCCACCCCCCGATTTCTGTCGCATGAAAGTCAGCGCATCCACGCCACAATCCAGTCGCGTGCGACATAATCCCTTGCTAAATACCTGTCACATCGGCTTAAATCCCGAAAACGTTGGCAAATCTGACGAAAGTGTGTCTGCGCAGGGATGACAGCTCTAAATGCGCAGGGGGACAACTCTGTAGAGGCTACTTGGGTGTGGAGTAGCCATAGTCCGCGCAGCTCACAGAGGTTACTCCATACCCCGGTTTGCATAAAAATTAAATAAAGCTTTAAGACGCATAGGGGGAGGTTTACCAGTAGCGTCTGAGAACAGAACATGGCGACCAGTCAGAGCTCATCTTTCATTTTCCCACAGCTGTTTATAAAATTAACGCTTCTGATAAATCTCCCCATAGTATACATTTTAGAAAATAATAAAATAAACAATAATAAAAATTGTATGAGGGGTTATTTGAGGTGTGTACCGTCAGGGTCAACCAAGTATGTAGATTCCTGATGATGGATTTCCTTTAACCTCACTGCTTGATGTGCCATTCATGAAAGATTCATTACATTTCTAAAGGTTGGGATTGATTGTATAACGAATGATAAAAGAATAGGATTACTTTTTTGTTTTATTTTATTCTTTTTTTTATGCCATCCTTCCTCTTATATTTAGATAATCCAGTGCAAACTAGGATTCTAAGTGAAAATATTAGAACCACACAATACAATGATTGTAAATGATAATTTAAATAATCAGTGTCCGACAGCATAAGTGAATGATCTAAGTATATATAGTAGCGCAAAAAAACCTTCATGCAGTGCTATATTTCATTTTCAATTGCAGGATACTACATTTTGCATAACATTCCATAACTATAGGATAGAAACAAATCAGTTTTTATTTGTATCTTGTATTCATACCAACATTCTTATTAGATCCTTATTGGTTTATACCTGGCATAAAAAGTGTGAAAAATGCCCAAAAACTCTGCTTAAATGTACCCTAAAAGATATTATCATGGTGTTACAATAGAACCTGTGCACCTTGGGCAATAATAAAGCAGCACTGTGATACAGTACTTTTTATACATTTATTTATTGTACTTTTTTTTAATTGTGCCCTACTTAGAAAAAGAAGAAAGAGTATACAGGTGCATTGTATAGTTAGTGCCTGACAAGGTCTATTTCTTTGCTAGGAGACCATATGGATTTTTTGAGTTGTAACTAACAAAAAACAGTGGCGTAACTAGATGCTGGTGGGCCCCATTGCAAAGTCTGTGCCAGGCCCCCGACTATAATGTATGGTTTATAGTAATAGTTTTCTCATATGGGAAAGTGACACTATAAGGGCCCCCTAAACCTCTTGGGCCCAGATGCGATCACAACCTCTGCACCCCCTTACGTTACGCCCCTGACAAAGAATGAACCATTGTCAGGTCTCTGCTTAAAGGAAATCTACCATTTAATTTTATGCATTATGAAGCAATCATACCTTGAGACTGCTGTAGAATATCTTGTTTAGTCCCTGAGCTGAGTGGTTTTGTTGAAAAAACTATTATAACATTCAGGATCTTGGAAAAGCTGGATTGCCTTCAGCCTGTATTAAACGGAGCTTCCTGAACTGTCCTGACAGAACTAATCAATCTGAGCTGGATCACTCATATACAGCAGTTGGGGGGTTGATGCTGTGATTGATTACTTCTGCCTGTCATGCACAACACAGTGATTACACCATCATCTGTGAGAGGCACAGAAGTGACAGAGCTTCATTATCATCATTTTAGAATTATTTTTTTCAGCAAAACCACTCAGCTCAGGGTTAAACAAGATATGCTTCTGCATCAGTGTAGCTATAGCATTCTCAAGGTATGTTTGCTTCATAATGCATGAAATTAAATGAAAGATTTCCTTTAAAGATCATAGGGCCGATACTGTGCTCTTTCCTATTTCGTGGGCTCTGACCAGTTGCCTTTCCAACAACCACCATCTTCCACTTCATGATTGCTTTTGTATTACAGTCCTGCTTGCACAATATGTAACACAAAAGGTTGACAAACGTGGTATCCAGTGGAGTGGTTCTTAGGGTTGCCATTTTGATTGTGCATGACGGAGTGTGGTATAGATGTAGTATACACAGCACTTTTATGCTATAATTCAGCAAAACGGAAGATATCTGATAGATATTGTGCATAGGAGGTGCTGCTGACCTCATGCAGACTGTTGGGTGGTTTGGGAAGGGTTGTGTTTTAGCATGCCCTCCAAGTGAAGAATGTGTAATGCTCAAGCAACGAATAAACACATTTGACTTCTGTGTGTGTAATGTTATCCTTTGTAAGCTACTGGTGTACTATCCATGCTCTATGTTTAGGGCTTTCCCTCCACCTCCATGATTTTGCACAGTACCTTTGCAGTGAGTATACCTTACTCCTTCCCCCTCCCCATAACAATCTCCCTGTCTTCTAACCTTAAAAGGAGAAATTCATTTGAACAGACTTTGTTGTCATGGAGACCAGAAGCCAACTATATTATATTGCTCCCCTGTATCTGGGGGAGACGTTGCCATGGGAACTCATACATGGCATCCCGTACCACAGTGAAGGCTATTGTGATAAGATTGAGAGGAACACAAATAACGAAATTATTCTTTAACCAGCCATTTCAAGGCCTGCAGAAAACATCGCAGGTAAAGAACTGCAGCAATGTCTGCCAGGGAGATCTCGCTACATAGATCTCTGCTATGTGCTGCTTATAATTTTCCATAAATTCTAGCAGAGGTACAGTGAAGCCTTTTGCTGTCAATACTAATAGTGATCTGATGGTAAAGATTTTTTTTTCTAAATGCAAACTGAGATCAGGCTGCTAAAATGCCACCACTAACCCCTTCCTGCCAATGCCGTTTCTTGGTTTTTACGTTTCCATTTTTTGCTCCCCTCATTTAAAAATGTATAGCCTTTTTATTTTTCCATGTACAGAGTTTTATGAGAGCTTCTTTCTGCACTGCACTGTACGTCCTAGTGGCGGTATTGAATATTCTATGCTGTAGACGAGAGGGAATAAATAAAATTCCCAAAGTGGTGAAATTTCTGTAAAAATGCATTTGGGCCAGTTTCCTGTGGGTTCTGTTTTTATGGCTTTCATTTTTAAAAAAAAATTAAAACCTTTAATTTAAAAAAATTATTTATTTCTCCATAAGCTGACGCTAATAAACGAAAGTTTAATGTATCAGTTAAAAATCCTATTGACATCAATGTAAATTTTATGTCATTCCTTATGCAGGTGGGTTTTTTTTAATGGAAAAAATAATGGCGGCTGCAATACATTTTTTCCGGATGTTATAATTTTTACAGTTATTACATAATAAGAGAGAGATAAAGATAGACAGAGTTGGTTAATCTTTTCAGATAGATATAGACAGAGATATTTAATCTACCGTATATACTCGGGTATAAGCCGACCTGAGTATAAGCCGAGGTACCTAATTTTACCATCAAAAACTGGGAAAACCTATTGACTTAAAGATGAGCCTAGTGTGGGAAATGCATTGGTCACAGTCTCCCAGTATATAGCCAGCCAGCCCCCAGTGGTATATAGCCAGCCCCCAGTGGTATACAGCTAGCCCACAGTGGTATACAGCCAGCCTGCCCCCATGTAGTATACAGCCAGCCTGCCCCAGTAGTATACAGCCAGCCTGCCCCCAAGTAGTATACAGCCTGCCCTCATGTAGTATACAGCCAGCCAGCCCCCAGTAGTATACAGCCAGCCTGCCCCCATGTAGTACAGCCAGCCCCCAGTAGTATACAGCCAGCCTGCCCTCATGTAGTATACAGCCAGCCAGCCCCCAGTAGTATACAGCCAGCCTGCCCCCATGTAGTATACAGCCAGCCAGCCCCCATGTAGTATACAGCCAGCCCCCAGTAGTATACAGCCAGCCAGCCCCCATGTAGTATACAGCCAGCCCCCATGTAGTATAGAGCCTGCCAGCCTCAGTAGTATATAGCCAGCCCCCAGTATGACCAGCACATAAAAAAATAAACGCAGTACTCACCATTCCGACGCCCCAGGCAGATCCTCTTCTATCTTCATGTGTGCTGTGGGGTATCGGAATGGTGAGTACTGCGTAAATTTTTTTTATATTAACAAAACTTGAAAGGTTCTATACTTGGTAGGTTCACCACAGATTGGGCCGGGGCGCTGCCATTCCGACGCCCCAGGCAGTTCCTCTTCTATCTTCATAACGCTGCGCTAGCACACAGGGGGCGACCCTCGGCCCGATTGCAAATGGGATATGCGATCGGGCCCGTCCCCTGTGCGCTAGCATTGCGTTATGAACGCAACGCTAGCGGAACCTGCAACTGTGGCTTGAAGGGCTGTGAGGCTGCTGAAAGGAGAAGGAAGACAGAGAGGGGGAAGCTCCGGACCTGAGTAGAAGACTGAGGTAAGTATTATTCTTTTATTTTTAATGGTCACATTTACTAGTGTAAGGGTTGTTAGTAATGAATGGGTAAAAATTAGGAGGGGGCTGTAAATAATCCATGTGGGAAAGGGGGCTACATATAATGTGAAATCTGATGAGGGGGCTGTATTTAATAAATGGCGGATGAGGAGGGGGCTGCATATAAAGTATTGGGGGTGAGGAGGGGGCCGCATATAATGTATTGGGCGTGAGAAGGGGGCTGCATATAATGTATTAGGGGTGGGGAGGGGGCTGCATATAATGTATTGGGGGTGAGGAGGGGGCTGCATATAATGTATTGGGGGTCAGGAGGGGGCTGCATATAAAGTATTGGGGGTGAGGAGGGGGCTGCATATAATGTATTGGGGGTGGGGAGGGGGCTGCATATAATGTATTGGGGGTTAGGAGGGGGCTGCATATAATGTATTGGGGGTGAGGAGGGGGGCTGCATATAATGTATTGGGGGTGAGGAGGGGGGCTGCATATAATATATTGGGGGTGAGGAGGGGGCTGCATATAATGTATTGGGGGTGAGGAGGGGGGCTGCATATAATATATTGGGGGTGAGGAGGGGGCTGCATATAATGTATTGGGGGTGAGGAGGGGGCTGCATATAATGTATTGGGGGTGAGGGGGGGCTGCATATAATGTATTGGGGGTGAGGGGGCTGCATATAATGTATAGGGGGTGAGGAGGGGGCTGCATATAATGTATTGGGGGTGAGGGGGGGCTGCATATAATGTATTGGGGGTCAGGAGGAGCTGCATATAATGTATTGGGGTGAGGAGGGGGTTGCATATAATGTATTGGGGGTGAGGAAGGAGCTGGATATAATGTATTGGGGGTGGGGAAGGGCTGCATATAATGTATTGGGGGTGAGGAAGGGGCTGCATATAATGTATTGGGGGTGAGGGGGGCTGCATATAATGTATTGAGGGTGAGGGGGGCTGCATATAATGTATTGGGAGTGAGGAGGAGGCTGGGCTGTATATAATGAACCCATGCCGTTACACGAGTTTACTGCAAAGGGGCCCACTGAGGCTCTGTCGACCAAGGGCCCACTGAAACCTGGAGCCGGCCCTGCATATATGTATATCACCCTCCAGACACTGAGGGTTTAGTACATCACTCTAGTGATTCACAACTCTTCAGGGACTAGTTGTCCCATTTAGTATATACTTAGAAACCCCCCCCCCCTCCCTTTCCAGTCAACAGGGTGCCAGTTGCCTGTATGCTCAGTAACCTTGTTGGTATAAATATGAAAACACAATACGTCTATATGGACTACTGGTATGGAGTTACTACTCAGAATATGTATAAATATATATAGAGACGATACTAGCTACTCTGCGTACTATGTAGTAACACCACATGCTTATACTGCTAGGCTGGAATCACTGACATGAGGTACAGCTCACTGTGTAACTTGAGTTAATGCCTGTTAGAGTTACACTTTGATGGTAACAGTCCGTTGACTCTATACACTGATGATACTAGACTCTACTCCCTAACAGGAGATACTGCTCACTATCTAGCTAGAGCGATTAATTGTGTACTGACATTGTGACACACTGCTGGTTAAAAAGCAACAGAATAAGCCCCACTACATGTTTCACCAAATCATCATACAGGCCAGCTGGCACCCTGTTGACTGGAAAGTGGGGGTTTCTAAGTGTATACTAAATGGGACAACTAGTCCCTAAAGAGTTGTGAATCACTAGAGTGATGTACTAAACCCTCAGTGTCTAGAGTGGGTTTTCTGGGTGGGTTTTTATTTTTAAATACCACCGCCAGCTTTGCCTGAGGCATTTAACAGGTTAACACAAGTGATCAGTTCTAGCATCGATCGCTGGTGTTTTCAATGGATCTTCTTATATTTGTTATCCATGGTCTCCTTACTTCTAAATTCAACCCTTAAAACTTATGAATGCTATGGGGGACGTTATCAGTGCCCTTCTGTGTGTTGGCTTCTCCTTTCTCTGTAATGGTCCTAAAATAATAACTGTATCATTTTGGTATGCATCCAAATAACAGTGCTACACTTATCTGGCGACATTTATCATAAGACAGGCTTCTTGCGAGAGCTGTTTGTATTTCTAGCTGCACCGCCTTTCAGATTCCTTAAAGTAGCTGTGACCCTTTAAAGGGAACCTGTCAGCAGAAATTGACCTAGTAAACCACTACCAGAATGTTGTCAAGCAGCTGAATACCTTTTAGATCAGATGTCTTTCATGGGCCAGTGTTCATCCAGAAAATTAACTTTGAAGTGAGTATAAATTGGTTGTATAAAGTCAAGGAGGAGTCCAGAATCTGATAAAGCAGATCTGGTGCCCACTAATTGAGCTAAGTCCGGAACTTGCTCTTCTGAATTTAAATATGGAGATACTCCCGCCAGAATGTAGATGGTCTGTAGCTAGAATGCTAGCAGAAGCAAGAAAAGCCATAGCATTATACTGGAAAGAGCCAAAGTGTCCAGATTTAAAATCAGTTATGAGGAATTTTAAGCAAATCTATCAATATGAGAAAATTTTGAACAAGAAAGCCATCTTAATAACAACCAACTTTGATAGTAAAAGGTAAAAATGGATACTGTATGCATCGATCAATGATATATTTTTATAAAAGTTTAAAGCCTTCTATATAATTGTTTTTCTATTCTTATTTTTATTTATTTATTAATTTTTTTTTCTTCTCCCTCTGTCTCCTCTTCTTCTTTTTTGCCGTTTCTCAAGTGCCTACGAGATATTAAAATCTCATGCCTTAATAGGGAATAGACATATTTATGTCTGTTAAGTAGCTGCATTATGTAAAATAGTACCTAAATAGATTCACGACATAGAAACACGTTTTGATGGAACCTTATATATGCTATGATGTACTGTTATTTGTATAAATGTAATGTTAAAATCTTAATAAAAAGAATTAAAAAATAAATAAATAAATAAAGTCAAGGAGGCAGAGATTTTAACACTGATCTCCAGAAGTCCAGCGCATGATGTCAATCACAGGGGAGGAGGGGTTCTGAGGCAGGGAGAGCTTAACTTCCACATTAAACTCCCCGTCCTTGACTTTATGCAACCCATTTACATCTCACTTCAAAGTTGATTTTGTGGATGATGGAACCACGCTGGACCATGAAAGAAACATGATGTGGAAGGTGTAATCGTTTATTAGACCAATTTCTGATGACAGTTTCCCGTTAATGAATGTTTGAAGTGTTCTTACACACTGTTTGCTGTCCAAAAAGTCACAAAATGCATAGAATTTAGCAGCATCTGCCCCAGAAGTTGAGTCACTATTCCTTGAAAAGTCATAAATCTGGATTTACACACTGCTGCACTATCTATGCTTCTGTGTTTCCAGCAAAGCAGAGAGTAATAAGGCATCCAGGCTGAGATGATGGAGTCCATATCACAGAGTTTAACTAGGATGAAGTACAGAATGTTCATATGATGATAAAAATAGATCTTTTTTCATCCATATTATGAAATATTAGATCTCCTTCTGGTTACTATAAATTGGATGCATGGAGCACAGGGGATGTGTTTGTAGCCAAGGAGCCTGGAGCATTACTATGCTGGTATAACGTGTGGATGCATGGTAGAACACTCATGCTCTCTTCTCATACAGATGGCAGTAGACCATATTTCATCATTTATACTTTTACAGAAATGGAAGGGAGGCCCTCAATCTGGTGAGTCAATCTGCTTTATAAAAGGAATGGAGAACAAGCTCTGGGACTGGCAGCACTTGACTATTGTATCTTTAAAAGTCCCTTCAATACAAATTCTTTTTATGGGCGGTACATAATTGTACACACAATGGGGCACATTTACTAAGCTCCGTGCGCCAGTTTTCAGTCTGACTTTGCCGGCTTTGTCCGTTCTTTCTAGTGCAAACTGCTTGTACAGGCATTTAAGAAGGGTCCGTGCCACATATTTGTCAAATGCAACCGTTTTGTGGCGCAGATGCATTAGTCTTCATGTGACACAAATTTCTGCACTGAAGGGGGCGTTCCGGGGCTCACTCCTCAGATTTAACATGCAAAGTGCGACAGAAATGTGTCCCATGCCCCATGTTAAAGGTGCACCAAAAAAAAGTGGTGTGCTCTGTCGGAGCAGTACAAGGAGCGCCAGATTTATGAAGAACGGGTGCTAGAAATCCTAAATCTGGCGCCCTCTGCACACTTCACAGGCAAACTGCACATAAATTTCTAGCCTAATTCTTGCCCAAAAAAACTGGCTTACACCTTTTACGGCATATTTATACAGAAAGTCTGAAAGAAAATAGTTGTGTGTTCAACTAGTACAACAATTTGGAAATTTGTTAACTAAAATGGGTGTGGTTTAGGTTTTGTTAAGCCCTACAATATATTTATTAAAGTAGGAATTCGCATTTGTGTCGGACAATAGACCAAGAAAAAATTGTTCTGCAAAATGATTTTTTCTCTAGCCAGATGCTTGAAAACTACTGGTAATGCATGAGAATGCTGGGAAAAAATCTTCAGGGAAGGAAATAAAAAGTTGTCGCAATAGATATAGAGAAATTGCCTCTCTAAACATAATTCTGAATTATGGCTTTACAACAACAAAGCACACATACCTTGTGGTGTGGTAGGAGCTGTATGCAGAGGGCTCCCTGAGCTCCCATATTGCAGCTCTGCATTTTTCAGGTGCAATATTGGGCCCAGCTAATAGTCAACAGGGCTTTTGCTCTAGAAGTAAAATAACCAGCTCACTTATACTACCTTTTTAAAACTTTAATTTCCGATATTTTTTGGTAAGTGACTAGTTTATTTCAATAACTTTGTAATATATCTTATCATTGGACACTGGGGGAGATTTATCAGAAGTGTCTGAAGGCAAAACTGTTCTAGTTTCCCATGGCAACCACTCTTGGCTTAGGTTGAATTGTATAAACAGCTGTCGGAAAATGAAAGCTGAGTTCTTATTCATTTCTTTGGGCAACTAGAACAGTTCTGCTCTCAGACACTTCTGATAAATCTCCCCTCCTGTCTCTATCTTTTGTTATCAGCTCTTATACAGCCTTTTAATTTCAATGCTCAGATGTATCTGCAGCGAGGAACAGTGGGGAACAGACACAGATCTCAAGGAGCTAGATACCTCTCCCATCAGAGCTTAACAAACATCTATACTGTTCAGTACTGTACTGCTAAACCCTACTGGAATATTGCTATTACATTGCTAAAGGTTTACTGTTGTCTCCCCCTCTATATAGGCATTTGGAGTAAATCCATCTTTTCGTGTTACAATAAATTTTAATGAAACATAAGAGCTCAGAACCTTGGGTGCAAGTGATAACCAAGTAAAACAAATGTACAGTACTGTATAATATATTGTTGAAAAGACACATAGGAAAGCTTAGTACTATGAAATCATGCTGTGCACAAGCGGCTGGTGAGAAAAGCACTCAATCAAATGAAGAATAATTTATATAACCATCTTGAGGAAAGAAAGGCAGAGAAAAAAAAAGAAGAGAATTGAACAAGAAGAGTGTGGATGGGGGTACGGTAATAAGGTCCAGAAAGAAACCACAGAGGTTGCACTATGGGCAGTTAACTGCCCAGATAGTTAAAATTGGGCATGTTTGCCATTTAGAACAAACAATCTCCTAGGACCCATACTACAGTTACTATAGTGCAGTGGTGGCGAACCTATGGCACGAGTGCCAGAAGTGGCACTAGGAGCCCTCTTTTTGGGCACCCAAGCCATCAATATAGCACTCAACATAGAACCCAAAGAATCATCCTGCAGTCCCAGGCGACTCAAAAAATGATGCTCTCAGTGCTATTTTAAAGAAACACATTCTTGATTGCTTGGGACTGCAGGAAGAGGTAGAACATGTGCAAAGGGGAGGATTATCTTTAGAGCTCCTCTAGGCTTCTTCCTGTACAGGGGGGACCATAATGAGATGCTACAACAATAGTACATAGTGAGATAATACAACAAATTTTCCCTTCTTCTTTCAAGTGTTTTGTTGTCCTCTAGAGGCCGATATGATTAAAAGCTGTGGTAGAACAGGTAGCAATAAATTACTATTTAAATTGCCGTGCTGGCACTTTGCAATAAATAAGTGTGTTTTGGTTATAGTTTGGGCACCTGGTCTCTAAAAGGTTCGCCATCACTGCTATAGTGGTTCTGAGAGTCCCTACTTCCCCAGCAGGGACTTCTAGCATCATGGATGACTATGACACAGGGAGTATAGGCTTCTGGCAGTCTTTGGTCAGGAATATACAGGATATACAGGAATGCACAACTGTGCAGCAAACCATAAAATGTGAAGAACATAAACGCAAGTGCCATAGCCACATGTATGTCTTCACTTCTATAAACCAGAGAAAAAAAATACACTCTGAAAATAACTGTGCCAGAATTTATAACATATGCAACAACAACATTGCTTCTCTAAAGGATGCCTTATTTTTTCAATGTATCATTTCTATAACAACATATAATCTTGCCCATTAGTTTGTCTTACACACATAATCGTAATCGTTACGGGTCATTTATAATGAGTTTGCGCCAGAAAGAACAGATTTTTCCGACTATCCCGACTCCTCCGGTTTTTTTTGGGGGGGCGCAAGTGGGCGTGGCATAACTTTTCCACATTATCCGTCACATTTATGTGTATTTTGTCGCCATTTTTGGCGCACAACAGACCAGGAAAAAAATGGCCAGAGAGCAAAATTAAGGCACAGTCCATGTAAGATTTTGGCACACATCTCATTGATGTCGGCATTTTTATGGCGCACGATTATTACCATCTACCCATTATTTACTTACAGCCATGCGCCACTTTAAAAAATAAGACTGTGCTTTCCAGAGACTGATCTCTGATGCCGACAGTCGTGATTGCGCCAGAATTAGTAAATCCCCCCCCAATGAGTTGTACGTCTGTATACACATGACAATGTATGTTTGATAAAGATTTACTTCAGCTAATTCTCATACAACTATGAAAGATGTATTGCTGTTCTATGGGATGTAAAATTCTCATAGCTGATGTCTTTGAGCCCAGCATTGAGCTGTGGTCTCCTTTAATGTAAACTCAAGTAGAGACTGCAATCAGCTACTATGACAACTGGCTCTTCTGTGCCTGTCTATCAGATATGGAAGGATAGGAGGGGCTCACTGAAAGGGAGGAAAGTGAAGGTATTTGTGTGTGGACTGTCACATAGATATGAGTCATCAATTACTATCAATCTTCAGCAGAATGCACCTTGTTCTTGATGCCAACCTAGTGCACAGCATGTACATATTTGGCAGCACCACTTCATCATGAGCAGCAATTTGTTACTGATGGGTTATACATGTAAATCTTAGAACTATAAGAACATTTCTTAAAAAAATGTGCTTTATGCTTTAATTCCCCAGGGTAACTTCTTCCTTTCGTGAATGGAATTAATAGTCCGTAAGCCAAATAAACATAACCGTTTCCTGTTCCGCATCATCTGGTTATCGTGCAATCTCACCAGAATCTGGCTCTAAGTGAGAATTATTTCAATTCAGTGACAGCAAGCAGTAGAAATGTATGTGTCCTTAAAAGAAACTTACCATTTGATTTGATGCATTATGAAGCAAACATACCTGAGAATGTTTTAGCTACACTGATGCAGGATAATATCTTGTTTAATCCCTGAGCTGAGTGGTTTTGCTGGAAAAACAATTTTAACATGCAGGACCTTTGGAAAGCTGGGTCAGGCTGACTCACATAAACACATTAGACACAGGAGCTTGTAATTACAAATGGAGGTTAGTCAAGACATGACTAATCAACCTGAGCTGTATCACTCATACACAGCATATGGGGGATGGTGCAGCAATTGATTATTCTGCCTTCAGGGATTACAGCATCCTCTCCGGCAGAGGGAAAACTCACCTGCTAGGAGAAGCGCTGAACCAGCCATAGAAGAGACAGAGCTTCATTATCATAATGTTATATCTGTTTTATCAGGAAAAACCACTCAGCACAGGGATTAATCAAGATATGATCCTGCATCAGTGTAGCTACAGCATTCTCGAGGTATGTTTGCTTCATAATGCATCAAATCAAATGGTAGGTTTTCTTTAAATATGTACAAAGTATGCAGATGTGTGAGTGTGTATTTATTAGTATACACATGCTAACACTTAATTGGCATCTATATGTATACCATACAGGCCAGTATATATCCCTGGAGTACATAACCTTTGGCCCACACCCTTTTGCTAGGCAGAGGCAGCATAAAAAAAATAATGGTCACTTTCATCACTAATGGAAATGCACATTGGTGCAGGAGCCTGGGTAGCAGTAAGTACATCTGACAGAGAACTGATGGCAGAGGAATCAGGGGACCCTCCAGTGCTAGTGGGCAGAGACTGCAAGGCCAGGGAGCTTTGCCAGAGCTGCTCCCAAGTCATGTCAGCACAACAACCAGTTGGGCAGAACCCACATTCTGCTTCTGGTTTTAGGCACTCCGTACTTCAGCTGGCAAGGGGCAGTGAGGAAGCTGTGGAGGAGGGACCACTGGGAGCAGAGACCCCAAAAGATCCCATCATGGGATGCCTGCAAGACTTTGGTGTGCAGTTGTAGGTGCTGTGAAGTTGTAGGTGTTGGTGTTCACGACTTCCAATTTCTTTGATGATCCTCCTACAATCACTGGATGCCAACGAACCAAGACTGCTGATTGAGATGCTTCGCTCTTGATGAAGATACTGTATGCTCCTACTAAGAACTTCTATTAGAATCTAAGGTTGAGGTTTTCATGTACGGGGGACGGGTCTATAAACTTCCATTAAATGCTGCATAGTGATCGTATATAATAATTGCGTTAGTTTTGAGCTGCTGATCTTTACATCTTTTATTTTTGAATGGATCTGTTATGCTGGATAATGATTATCTTTATATAACCCCATCAAATTTTGTAGCGCTTTACAGATTATGGGGAACATATGCAAATAAAATATGCCATAACATAGTCATATGAAACAAAATGAGTGAGGCCCTGCATGCATGAGGTTATAGTCTGAGGATAACAGGTGTTGCACTTCTCCTTTGCTATGGGTCGCTGGAATTCTCTCATATGTGAGAAGGTTTACAAATATCTTGTAATTTCAGGGGTGGGGGGGTTCTTGGTCAAGAGACAATCTATTTTATAAGCATGGTCGGAAGACCCTTTCCTGTAGGGTCCTATAAATCGTTTTGGGGGGGGGGAGCATAATTCTGGTACCCATGGGGGAATTAGTTAAGTGTATGTCCTGGAACATCAGGGGGAACCAATGCACAGGATGATTTTTGATTATATGAAAGAACAATCAGTATCTATCCTAGATAGACATTCCAATGCTCATATTCCAGACGGGTCAGTTTGCTGGCACATAGGTCACTTCCACTTCTGTGTTACAGTTCATTTGTATTTGAGGAAAGGTTCATTGGGGTGCACTGCAGAATTTTCCACTCAGAATGCATTTTAGTTGTGGTTTTTGGGCCCCCTCCTTTCTCTAACAGGATACTTGAGAAGGCAGCTCAGCTTCTGGAGGACCCTACGATACTGATGGGAAATATTAATATGGTATGGGATAGTATAGTGGATAGGTTCCCAAAGCCATGATCCTTGAGGTCTGACATCCTTGGCTTGCTGATGGGGAGAAGTGGATTTTCTTGACATTTGGGGAGAAGAACCCTGGGGTAAATCAGGTTTCTTCCAGCCATGGTGCATTGTCCAGAAGTGCCATTATATTAAGGACTACAGGAGTGTGGCATGTCTACCTCAAATGTTATTGGATCACTCTCCAGTACTTACTTGCTAAAGGTTTGTAAAAGATTATTAAACATGGAGAGCTGTACTAAGTACACGCCATTGTGGGACAACCCTGTTTTAGGGGAAGTGTTTATGTTACAAGAAATGCAGAGTTGAGAAAGGAGAATGGTAATTAAACGAGGTGAATTTATAAGGGTTGTTGAAGCCGTTCCAGCAGGTTCTTCCAGTATTTGTGCTTGAGGCAATGTTTGTTTTATGGCCTGGTGTGGTGGCATCACTTTGAAATAAACTCTCTACTTTCTTGACATCTTAACACTGAAGTTCAGCTGTTCCTACCTTAAGAGGTAGATCCGAGATGGTAGGTTTCCTTTAAGGTAGATCCGGTGGCAGGTTCCTCTAATAAATACCATTGGAGCCCTTTTTAGGGCTAATCTGTCACTGGCTGATAAGTTTGTAAATCTTTTATTGCCCTAATATGCAAATTAGTGAAAGAGGCTACTGGGACGTGGAGTAGCTAGAGCTAAAGCACGGCGCGGCTACTCCATGCTCCAGTAGCCTCTTGATCCTCCTACCCGGAGATCTTCAGCGCCCAGCTCTTGGGAGCTGTGTGCACTTGTCCACGCGCTCTGCATAGAGTATGTATGAAGAGCCAGCAGCTGCGTGTACTCGGCTCCAATGTCGCAGCCGCCAGCTCAAGCGCAGACAAGTGCGTGCAGCTACCAGGAGCTGCGTGCTGAAGACATAGTAGATGGATCCAAAAAGGCTACTGGAGCGAGGAGTAGCCGCACCATGTAGCTTCAGCTCCGGCTACTTCATGTCCCCAGCAGCCTCTTTCACCAATTTGCTTATTAGGGCAATAAAACTTTTCCAAACTTATTGGGCAGTGAAAGAAGAGCCCTAAAAAGGGCTCCAATGGCATTTATTAGAGGAACCTGCCACCGGATCTACTTTAATAGGTCGGCTATATACTGGGCTGCAGAGGGCTGGCAGTCTATATACTGGGAGGGGAAATGGTACTGGCTAGCTATATACTGGGGTTGGGAATGGAAGTCTGGTCAGCTTTGTACAGGCTGGAGTCTGTGACCAATGCATTCCCCACCTGAGGCTTATACTTAAGTAAATAGGTTTTCAGTTTTTGTGTTAAAATTAGAAATCTCAGCTTTGTTGTGGAGAAATAATAAATACAATATAAATTATTTATATAATTTATTGAACTTTTTTTTTTAAACAAACAAAAAAGAATGACATTACAAAATAAGCTGAAATTATTAAACCTCAGATTTGGTTCAATTTTTGGGAAGAATATTTTAACCGTTTATTGTTCTACAATAAAGGAAATAACGTACTCACAGAGCAAGTCGGCCATACAGTGCATAGGTGGACCCAGGAGCTAATAGGCGATGGATTAGGCTGCATGCCTCACCTCAGATTGTGTAAGGTTAATAAAGTCGATGCAACAATTTTTATATTTTAAGAGTAAGCAATACAACAGAGGCCACCTTGGTCACCACCAGACTCTTTAAGTTGACAGTAATGAACCAATTCCTGCTGTTAATGTAGTAACTGCTACCCATAGACAACTGTGAGGTCTTTATAAGAAAGACATATACAGTATGACAAGTACTATGATGAGCTGGTGTACATACATGACATGCAAGTAGTAGATCAAATTTGTCAGGTTTATGCAGGACCAAATAATTTTTTTTTTTTTTTTGCTTAACAAGCATCTCAAATCCAACCACATCTTGCATGGTGGTCTTCAAAGTCATCTTCAGTGTAGAGTAGTATGCTATGCCTGCATTGCATATGTACACAGAATTCAGCCACACAAAAATCAATATTTACATATTCTACAAAAAAAATTTACAGTTTACTCTGAGGTTAAAGACGAGTGTAAAGACATGTGAAGATGGGTCAAGTATCTACCAAAAAAAAAACAAAACAAAAAAAAACAAAACCCTACTTTAAATGGTGAAAGAACTCCAACCACTGATATTAATGCTGAACGTGTAGGAACATGTAGATACGTACAAAGGGCTGCTATTTCCAATCTAATTTTTACAAAAATAAAAAAGGGGCTGATTCAAGGTTCCCTCACCCAATCAGCAAGATATACATGAAAAGGATCACTACAGGTCGGTACAAGAAGTCTCAGAATGCTTCAGAATCTGTAAAACAAATTGGAGCCTCTTACCTGTGGAAAGATAGGAAGGAAAAAAAAAAATATATTGTTTAAATTCAACACACACACACACACACTCTCCTATCCAGGTCACAAAGCGACCACAGGTGGTCCTTTATGCCAACGGTATACATAAAGAGATTAAAATCTTTTCACCAATAGGGATGTATAATATCCAACCCTTTTTGTCAGGCAGTTACCATATATGGCCATTTACAGAAGAGTTTCCTCACAATTACTCACATAGTTTGTGGGTTGAAGAGGTGTAAAATGGGGAAGCATTGTGTAGCCATAGACTGGGCGACCAAGTTAAGAGCTGGGTTGAAAGCTAAAAAGAAATATAAAACAGAACTTCTTTCAGGAAGGAGGAGTAAACTCTAAATACATTTATGTATACATTTAGTCATGGTCTCACCTGAAATGGCAGGGTTCAGGGCAGTAATTGGAATTGCTCCATTCAGCTGAAGAGCCGCTTGTGCAGCAAGAGGAATCTGCAGTCCAGTCCCTGATGAAAACCACAGAAGGAATATTGTTGGTAGAGATCAGCCAAAAATGACATTTATCATCGTTTCCTTGTTAGACAATCTCCAAACAGAAAACAAAACCTAGTCCAACCTGACAGTACTAAATATGGGTTTACAGATCTTGAAAGGTCTTGCACACAATTTTTACCATGCTTAAAGGCAACATGTATGTGCAGATAAACCCACCTTCTGCTAGTTTAGCCATAAGCTGCAATCGCCCGGTTGCTCCCAAATCAATTCCGCTTCGTTCAAGGTCGTCATTATCAAGGAATGAGGTGTCAGTGGTGCCATCTGCTCGGTCCATCACATGACCAACCCTCATTGGTCGACCAGCCAGTTCAAATCCATTCAACTGATCCAGAGCCCTGCGGGCACATTCAGCATCTACAAACTGAGGACAAACACCATATTTTATAGCTCCTCATCATGTTGAAAATAAGCTACATAAGACAAAACAAATAGAGAAAACGGGTTATTCTACTATAAACACCCTCTCACCTTACTGCCTTTTCAATGGGCAGTAGGCAACTACACCAATGAAAAGTATAGCCAAACCTGATAACCAGGGGCTTTCTAGTTATTCACAAAAGCAATGATCATCACCACTATTTTGCATCCATGCAGTAAATCTGTCACAATTCACAGAAGCAGCAGGAACATTTTGAATCCAATATCTCAACTTTCTGATTGTGCTGCAACAATTAACCTGTAAGTTAACAGGCTGCTAAAAGACCACGGGGTCCCGGCTTTCTTTGACACAGTATTATGATCCCACATAGGCTGATGTCCATAGAATTTTCAAAAACCTTTAAAAACCTTTTTTTCCAGGCATATTATTGAGTGTTTCACATGACTAAAATTGAAAAACTTGTCAAAACATAACTCACAGTAATGAAACCATAGCCCTTGGACCTTCCAGTATCAGGTTCTCTCAAAAGTTGAATATTTTCAATCTGTAAGAAAATTGTGAAAACCATATTGTGAAAATTATATGAAAATTATCTAAAAGTAGATCTCTAGTAAGCAAGGCAAATGGTTGTTACCTTTCCAAAAGGTTCAAAAATGCCCCGTAGCATGTCCTCTGTAATGTTGAAGTGTAAAGATCCTACATACAGACGTACAGGTCCAGAGTTGCCTCTCTGTAAATTATTAGCCATGGCTGCCAAGCGGTTTTTCTCAGCCTAAAAAACAAAAAAAAACAATAAAAGTCAATATTTGATATGGAGATCCACCATGTCAATAGATACAATGAATTCAGCAGCACTCCATGTAGTGAATGAAAAAACAAGTGGATTTATTCCAAACACATCACAATGTTTTAGCTTCTACATGGCTTGACAAAGGCTTCATGTAGAAGCTTAAACGTTGTGATGTGTTTGAAATAAATCCACCTGTTTTTTCATTAACTAAGTGAGGTGCTGCTGAATTCTTTGTATCCATCTATCAAGGCAACATGCATGTACAGATTAACCCGCATTCTGCCAGTTTAGCCATCAGCTGCAAGCGTCCAGTTGCTCCCAAATCAAATCCCTATGGAGTCTCCTATCTCCCCTATATACAGCTATCCCCAACTTGTCGGACCCCACTGATCTCCCATTAATACCCTAGCTAAATGGTCAATCCTGGAGAACGCCTTTAACCCCTTACCGACGCATGACTTGATCTGTACGTCAGGCGTCGGCTGTGGGCGATTTGAGAGGGCTCACGGGCTGAACTCTTTTCCACAATGTATTACAATATGCGATTTGCACATTGTAATACATGATGTGTAAAATCCCCATGTACTGCCATACTGTAGTATGGCGGTATATGGTAGGATCAATCAGACAACCTAGGGTTAAAATAGTAAAAATAAAAGCCTAAAAATTCAAATCACCCCCCTTTCCCTATAACTGATATAAATAAACAGTTAAAAAAAATCAAACATGTTAGGCAACTCGGCATCCAAAAATGTCCAATCAAAATAAAAATAACAGTTTTTTCCCTGCAGTTAACCCCATAACAGAAAATAGCGTCCGTAGTAAACAATGTCACATTTTGCCATTATGAAAAATATAAAATGGTAGCATTGAAAAGTCATCAAAAGCCACAAAACAAAAAAAAAAAAAAAAAAAAACACCACCCACAGTTCCCTTTTAATTTCTGCAAATGTATGAAAACATAAAACTTAGATTAATTTGATAGCCCAGTGATCGTACCGACCCAAAGAAGTACGGGGGACATATCATTTATGGAACTCAGTGAAAGCAGTAAAATCCAAGCCCACAAGAAAACAGCGCAAATGCATTTTTTCACCAATCTCCCTACTTTTTGAATTTTCCACTTTCAATTACATGGCATGGAATATTAAATAGGGTCACTATAATGTGCAATTTGTTACGCAGAACACAAGCCCTGATAGACCTCCTTACATGGAAAAATAAAAAACAAAGTAATTTAGGATTTTTGAAGGCAGGGAGTGAAAAAGTAAAATGCAAAAAACAAAAAGGGACTGGTCATTATGGGGTTAATCCTACATTGTCAACCGTTTCTTTTTGGATAATAGGATTTCAGTTTTCTTACCTGCGAGGCCTGCACAATGATTGGAACGCCCAGCAATCTTTGCCCAGTTAGCCCGATGGCAAGAGGCACAGATTGAAAGTCAACAAATTCAACATATGCAATCCCTTTTGACCTTCGAGAGTTTCTGTCAGAGATTATCCTCACATCACGCACCTGAAAATGTAATTGAAAAATTCAGCCACATGGCAACTAAATAAAGTTAGAATAAGACTTTTTTTTTTTTTTTTTTTTTAAACGGTTTACTAACTTTGCCGACAGCAGAAAAGAAATCTTCCAAGTCTCGGGGACGAATACGTGCCGCCAGCTGCATACAGAACACTGTACGCGCATCCCGTTCTTCTGGGGTCAAATTAGGTTCAGGCTCCCTAAAGAAAGCAAGGTGGCATTTTAAATTTTAATTTCCAAATTTCCTTTACTATACAATATGTTAACTAGAAGGTTAGGGACGTACAACTCGTTGCACCTATGTTTATTAACAGCACCACATAAGTTTGTACAAACATACAAAACCTTTCTGGGTTACAACAACAATGGAGCATTGGGTTCAGGAAATCTACCATCGGGAAACTACTTTGTGAATGTTGCTTATGGCTGCAGCAGCTGCATCTAGTTTTTGGCTTAATCCAGGATGCAGCTGCTGGCAAAATAAACTTTAATTAGCATTTTAAAGAGAACCCGTCATGCAAAATAACCCCCCTAAACTAAATATATTTTCATAAACTGCCATTAGAGAGCATTGCCTCTATCCCTTCATTGTCCCTCTACATGCCTGTAAACCTAAGCAATGAGGTCCTAAATCTGTATGCAAATGACCTGTGAAATGTCCAATGAAGCATTAGCATATTCAAGCTGTCCACTCTATTCATGAGTGGGAGGCACAGCCACACCCCCAGTGCTTGACTGACAGCCTGTATAATGATGTGAGGCTGTATAATGATGTGCTTCCTGGTGCTGGTGGCCACACCCCCTGCAGCCTGTGTGTACATGTGTGTGCGTTTAGGAGAGATACAGCAGCTCCAGGATGCAGCCATGTTACAGCAGAACATGTCAGATTCATGTGTAGCTGATATCTGTCTCTCAACTGTATATTAGGAGGCTGCAGCACACACTAGCCATGCTTTACTATACATTACACACAGACATGAGCAGGGGGAGGGGTAACAGGGGTGACATCACTGCCTCTGACCATGTGACCAGCCTCATTTACATAATAAAGAATAGATGATTTTACAATGAATAATGTATGAAATAACTAGATAAAGGCTGGGATGGGATCCTTGTGAGCTGCTCCAACAGGTAGAGGTGACAGGACTAGTGGCAGAGACCTGATGACAAGTGTCCTTTAAGCAAATAGTTTCAGAGGCTATAGGGTGCGTGTAGTAGCCCAAGAGAGCTCCAGGGGCTAAGATTACTTCATGACCCCCAATAGCCTCTTCATAACCGCTCGTCTTTCTCTTCATTTAGCTGGACTGTAACAGAGCTCTTTACAAGTGAGGCAGCTCCTTTTCTCATGCCGGAGACGCACTTCTCGCTCACTGAAGGAAAAAAGAGGAGCTAATGCACATAGCTTTATCCTCTGCTAGCGTGCCGCGCAAGCATAGAGGCAAAAAGGCTCGTTTACAGGGGCACGGATTAGACAGACCGCAGTGTGGGACATCAGCAGCGCCGGAGGAGGAGAGTACACGTTTATTAATTTAAAAAGCCCGCCCCAGTACTGCTCCAAGTTATTAATAATCCAGAATAACCCCCTTAAGCCCAAATAGGACACTGTGTCACCACTACAAAATCACCATTACAATGCTGTGCAAGGCTGTAGAGCCCGGATGAACATACAGTTGGCCTATTCCACAGGGCTTTAGCAGTCACATATGAATAATTCAATATCAGAAGTAGAACAGCACTTTCATACACCACATTTTCAGACTATAAGATGCACCTGTTGGTCACACACGCGCGCGCACGCTAGAATATACCTGAGTGGGCTCTTTTCTTTGTGTCTAGGACTTCGACTTCTGCTGCGTGTGTAACGCCGCCTATTTAAGGAAAACACAGTAAACACATTGGTTGCTAGGATCTTCCATTTAAGGTAATCAAGATTCAATACAGTAGGCAGAAAAAAAAAAAACTAATCCCGTTACAACCAAATGAAAAAAAGGACCTAAATGACTGTTTAAATTAGTTGACAAGATCACTGATTTAGTTCTTTAATGGGAATGAGTCACCAATTTTTGTTTTGACTCATTAAAACCAGTTAACAAAATCAATTACTTTTTGACGTTCTGTCCATAGATTATGGAAACTGTTGTGTTGCCGAGTTCCAATAACAACATCAAGAGTTTTCTAGGCATTCTCTGTACAAATAGCAAGTGTATTGTCAGCAGCAGAGGCATTGAAGTTATTTTCCATAAAGGAGTTTAAGGGACACCTTCCCATAGACAAACAATATTTATTCCATAATTTTTGCTCACCCAGAACTGCGATGCCTTGAGCGTTCTTCGCGTCGTCGACTACGATCACGGCTCCTAGAGCGGTACTTCCTGCCTCTACTACGGCTTCTGTGGTGGCGGTCACGACTTCTATGTCTATCTCTACTGCTCCGTCTTCTGTGCCGGTCTCTGCTCCGACTACGGCTAATAGAGGACGTGGATTAATTTACATAACTCACATTTAGTTTTAGGAAAATAACGTTTATTTATTAGTTAGTTTACCTTCTACGCCGATCATGGCTTCGAGTTCGACTCCCCTTTCTGCTGCCAAGAGGGGGAGAGGGGAAATGACAATAGTTAGTGGTTTGTGAAACATTCTGTAGGTCTCCCAGTCCCCCTCCCCCTCCATTTTTAGAGAGTCTACCAGCCCTTTGAAGAGGTTGTCCAGGATATGTCCATTGAAGGTACAGCTGTGCTCAAATAACCAATGATTTACCCAAAACTGCCAGAAAAAAAATTTACCCATATCCGGACAATAGCCAAATCATAAAACGTCACTTTTATTATTATAATCTAAAATAGTAGTAGCATTGCTACTGGGTGCTTCATGAAAAACAAATGTGCTTAAAAACAGTGCGACAGTTCTCTGGGCCTATAATGACCAGTTTTATATTTCTGTATTCTGTAACGTACTAGGTAGCCCCACTATGAGTAATGCATTATGTGGGGTTGTGGGGAACGGGCTTAGACAGCAAGTAAAGCGTTTATTCACATGCTCAGATTGGGCTTGAAATGATATAGAGCAGGGGTCTCAAACTCAATTTACCTGGGGGCCGCTGGAGGTAGATTCTGGGTAAGGCTGGGCCGCATCAAGTTTTCCACACAAAATGCGCTTACAAAATATCATTATTCAGATTCAAATGTCATGGCGTCTCCCAGCGCAAGGAAAGCCCCGAGCGGGGAGACGTGTTCTCTCTATGAACGTGTCCTGTGCACCGAGGGGTCCCAAGCTCCTACCGCACTGAGCCCAGTCAGGGACACTCCATCCCCCCCTCCCCCCCGGTACTTGCCTCCCCGTGTCCCTCCCATCGAAGAAGATGAAGTCGCCGCTCTGACCTGCACCAAGTGCGTTCAGAGCGGCGACTTCATCTTCTTCAAGTACCGGAGGGAAGGGGATTAACCGGTTACGGGCCCTTTCCTGTTTTTTCATGTCCATTTTTCACTCCCCACCTTCAAAAATCTATAACTTTTTTATTTTTACACGTAAAGAGCTGTGTGAGGGCTTGTTTTCTGCGTAACAAATTGCACTTCATAGTGATGGTATTAAATATTACATGCCATGTACTCGGAAGCGGGAAAAAAATTCCAAATGCAATGAAAATGCATTCGTGCCATTTTCTTGTGGGCTTGGATATTACGTCTTTCACTGAGCGCCCCAAATGACATGTCTACTTTATTCTTTGGGTCGGTACGATTAAGGGGATACCAAATTTGTATAGGATTTATAATGTTTTCATACATTTACAAAAATGAAAACCTCCTGTACAAAAATTATTTTTTTTGATTTTGCCAACTTCTGGCGCTAATAACTTTTTTATACTTTGGTGTACGGAGCTGTGGGTGGTGTCATTTTTTGCGAAATTTAATAATATTTTCAATGATATCATTTTTAGGACTGTACGACCTTTTGATCACTTTTTATAGATTTTCTTATATTTTTCAAAATGGCAAAAAAGTGCCATTTTCGACTTTGGTCGCTATTTTCCGTAACGGGGTTAAACGCATTGTAAAAAACGTTATCATATTTTGATAGATCGGGCATTTTCGGACGTGTCGATACCTGATGTGTTTATGATTTTTACTGTTTATTTATATTTATGTCAGTTCTAGGGAAAGGGGGGTGATTTGAAATTTAATGTTTTTTTATTATAATTTTTTTTTTTTAACTTTTTTTTATTTTTATTTATACTATTTTTCAGACTCCCCAGGGTACTTTAACCCTAGGTTGTCTGATCGATCCTATCATATACTGCCATACTACAGTATGGCAGTATATGGGGATTTTCCTCCTCATTCATTACAATGTGCTATCAGCACATTGTAATGAAGGGGTTAAAACGAAATAGCCTCGGGTCTTCGGAAGACCCGAGGCTACCATGGAGACAGATCGCCGCCCCCCCGATGACGTCAAGGGGAGCGGCGATCCCAGGTAAGATGGCGGCGCCCATGCGCCGCTATCTTTTTGAGGCTGCCGGCAGCATTGCCGGCAGCCATCGCTGTGAAAGCACCCGCGATCGGTGCTGGCACCGATCGCGGGTGTTACCGGTAAGCCTTTGCTGCAATATGCAGCAAAGACTTACCGGCTATGGAGAGGGCTCAGCCCGTGAGCCCTCTCCATGCAGCGCTTCCCGACGGTGCTTTTCTAGGTGGGGGCCGCAAAATGTTGTCCCGCGGGCCGCGAGTTTGAGACCCCTGATATAGAGGGTGGTCAATAGCGGTATTGTCTTTAATCATAATTCATGTGCTGTAACCTTTATCGTAGTTCATGTAAATGGCGTTACATAAAAGCCGCTCACAAAAGCTAGCAATTGAGACACGTACTGCAAAAATGTCAGAAAAACTGGAGCTGTTGACACACTACTAATTAAAAAAAAAGATCCTAACATTAGCCCCCCCAACATGTTTCACCAGAGAACTGGCTTCATCAGGGGTTTGGGCTAATGCAAATAAGCAATGGGCTCTCTTTACTTCCTTCATACCAAGGATAGGACACCTGTAAAGCAACACTCCAGGAAGAAGTGCAACCTACTGTGCATCTCTATGATGGCTTCTAAGCCCCTCATGCACAGAGCAAGGCAGTGAACTTTTCATTGTACATAAATTATACAGTATTGTTGTGGATTCCAGGGGGTGACTAGGCTGCCACGGTCTGAAAATTATATGACGCAAATCCAACCACTTCCTGGGTTTCTCCCAACACTGGATGAAACAGTGACCTGCTCTAAACATTTAATTTGATGTCGGAAGTTACCAAGGAAGTCAAGTGCAGTGGTGTTTGGGAGAATTGGGAGCATGCGAAATGGGTGTAATCATTTTTTATGCCACTGGCTTACTATGGAGCACATTTATTTTATTAGACAACACACAAATTGTTACAAGAAATGTTAGCAAATAAAACAAATGACTGATTTACCTGCTGCTGCTACTGTGGCTGCTACGGTTTCCAGAACGGCGGCGACTTTCTTGGTCCTTTATCTCTCTACTTGGAATTTCTTCCTGTTCAGCCCAACAAAAAAAATGCCACACCGACAGAAGATGATCAGGCAGGTCCGATGACAGACAAATATAGGAGATGTGGCAAGGTGGGGGGAAATAGCAAAAGACATAACATAAAAAAACCTATTAGCCAATTATCAAAACAATAGTTTGGGGAAGGAATTAGGGAACTGAATACAAAACATGGACTACCTACATACAATCTTTGCAATAATGTGACCTTTAATGAAAGATGAACAAGAGATCAGCAAAGTGGTCCTCACATTTATACCTTACCTGATACATAAATAAGTTATTATGGGCAATTTCCCCACTGTATCTTGACTCTCAAACTCCTCGGCCTGGAGCAAACAGAGGGCATATTGCTTTATGACGTTTAGCAATTACACACTCAAGAGGCTAATATGACAGCTACACAGAAACAAGTGAAGCTTCTGACAAATCATTGAGACTCATTCATGCAATAGATTTAAAAACATACCAAAATTGCTGGAATTTCCCTTTTCTATTCAGAACTTAAAATTTCCAGTTGACTAGAAAACATCAACTGCTAATCAAATGTCTAGAAGTTTTGTAAAGATCATAAATTGTCATTTGGAGATCAAGAAGTAGAAAATTTAGTATTTGCAAGCTCCCCTTTTTTGTTTAATATGTAAAAGGCGGCTTCATGCTCCCACATCAAAATACAAAATACAAGTAACAAGAGGAACTAAACCTCAAAAGACAAAAAGAAACATCTTTTCTTTGATCCTGTTGGTTGTCTTGACTTCTGTAACTTTTCAAGCCCCTTCCCCAGTTGAGCAGGGCAGGGAGGACTAGGTTCTATGAAAAGAAAGGGAGCAGCGTGTTATTGAGCGAGTGACAGAGTGTATTTAAAGGACCAGGAAACAAAACACTTGTGTGAGTTTTCTAGACATATCCCTATTGAGGTAACACTAGTGTCCATACACAGCACCACAAGACATTAGAGATCTGTGTTACCTTTGTAGAGCATCTCACAGTAACACAAAACTCCAAAGAAATGGAATTTACTGCTGCAGGGTCTACAAATATTAACTTCTTTTACAGAGGAATTGTACAGTAGTATTTTTCACTGTATTCTTTCTATACTGCAGTTTCTATTGAGCACAATCCTACTGCCTACATTAGGTACTAAGCAGCTGACATCTCAGCCTCAAATCTGCATGTAAGCATACAGATATTTTCATAGGCGCGAAGATTTATTATTGTATACCTTCCTGCCATAGCTGGACTGCAAACAAAAAAACCTCCAAAATTTTTAGAATACTAAGTGCATCAACATGTTTAAATAAATGATTGATAGGTCGTAAGTTTAAAAAGAATATGTTAGCAGTGTGGACTATACAAAGCTGCATACAGCATTAGGTAGCAGCACTGGAGAGCTGTGTAACTATACCTTGAGTGTTGGTAGCAGAAGGACCATAAAAATGCATTTCTATTCCATAACTGTAGCTGGATTTGGAGCACTGGTATGTGTGAGATTTCTTCACTATACTACTGCATAACCCCTCCCCCGTTCGATAACAGGCTTCTGTTTGAATACTACAGCAGTTACTCAGGCGGAGGGGTTGTGCTGTGGTCAGCGAGGAGATCTCATGCACCAGTGAATTAGAGTACTCTTCATGGCTTCTATCTAACAAGGTCTTCAACTTCCTATGATTAAAACTGCTGATTGAAGCTGTAGTCCTTTTATTGACAATCTTATATTTAAGCCCAGAATAAAGCTCTAGCTGCAATACTTGGGCTACAGAATGAAGGGTTTTACGTCGTGGCTGTGTGTCTAATGGTAGTGGAAGAAATATCTGGTACTGTAGTCAGACATAAATTTCAGCTGAACATGCGGCTATTGAGGCCACTGGCCAATCATCTAATCTAAATGGGGATGACCAAAGCTCCTCCTATAGGAATAGCCACTCATTTGCACAACTTCTGAAGTTTACGGCCAGCTGAAGAGCAGGGTACAGTGTTGCAACCTTTCTGGTGAAAGCTATGAAGTGACAGCTGCACATCACAAATCTGTTACATAAAGCAGTATTTTTTGTCTTCATGTAATGTAAATATTTAGTGCAGTTAGAATATGGGTAGATCAGTCGGGATACAACTCCAGGACTATAGCTTGATACATCCCCATCAGTGGAGTTACAAGATATCATCTTGTAGTGCGGGCCTTAGGCTACATTCACACTGCCGTATGGAGGACGTATATAAAGCCGATATACGTCCCCCATAAACGGCAATGGGTGCACATGTCCTATCTTTCTCCGGAATACGGTGCCATGTGCCATATATTCTTATGGAGAGAGGCGGGGGTGATTGGCGCTCTCCCCCTCGGCACTGCCGTGCTACGGTACGGCGGGCAACAGTAGTGTGAATGTAACCTTAATTTCAACTCTTTAGATCATTTTTGATCTAAAACGTAAACTTCTTGTGCGTATTTCTGCCTGGGACATTTTTCAAAATGAGCTCTGTGCTGCGCTTTTTACTATTTTAAACATTACAGGTTTTATTTGTTTACATAAAAACCTATGTACCGAACATCCTGGCAGTAACGCCACATGCACACAAACCTGCTCATACAGCCAGCTGCAGGAGAGACGATGGTGTCAGTGTGCTCCTCACTTCTCCCCTTTGAAAGTCGAGCGGTCGCCGTCCTGGGCCGGTCACAGTGTGTTGACACATTATCTGCTCACCAGACCGTGAATGACACCATAGATGTCCATGGGGGCTGTGATCTGGCCACAAATTGTGTGGCCGGATTTTGTTTCCCCCATAGGTTTGTGTGCATGGGGCCTAAAAGTGTTGAACTATACAAGAATTTTAAAAGAAAAGAGGAAACCTCTCGATCAACTAAACTGTAAACAAAAATATTTCAACTTGCCTCCTTATCTTGGCTTTGATAGGGAGCCTCCAGCATTGTTTCTATCACAATGTCAAAGTCATCGGATGCCATGTCTGCTCACAGGGGAGTTTTGTTCTGCAGAGAGATGGAAAATTAATTAACTCACAATATACCAATCTATATTCAGCAAGTACTACAGAGTACTACAAAAGAAATGCATCCTATATTGCAACCCTGTCTGCAATGTAATGGGGATGCAGTGGAGGGGGGCAAGAGGTGTCCCCAACCCCTTCCAAGCCCAAGCGTATGGATAAATCATACAAGAGGCTGATGCAAAAATTAGAGATCTGTTACACTCTGATTAAAGTACTGATATTTCAAAGGACCTTCCATAACACGTCTATTATTAATAGTGAGACGTGGGCTACTGTGCCATTTCTTCAGTTATTAATCAAACGTGTAAACAAACGCATGAGCTGTCAATTCAATGTTGACAGCAACGTAATCCAACAAGTCCAACAAAAAGTGTTAATGAAATGTATTAATGTTATTATGATATGTATTTTTGGGAGAATTTCTACTCAAGCTAAATAATATGGGATACTGGGCCAAAGACTACCACAATAGACAGGGGTCAAAACATGGGAAAAACCAGACTAAATAATATATGGTCTTATTTTATTTTCACTAGTTATCATTGTGTAGGTCAAGGTTGGAGACAGACCTGGCGCCTGTAGTTATAGTGTAGGTTATGGTGAGGGTGCTCAGCAAACACTTGTGAGAAATGTCAGCAACTAACAGATGGATGAAGAACTGTCACCTATTCTGTATCATAGATTGTCAGTTCTTGTGGGTGGGGCCCTGCCTCTTATTGTTTATCTGTATTATGCTGTATATGAGCTCCCTGACCTGTAAAGTGCTATAAAAATATAATTATTATGGAAGTGGTAAGGTCCCTATGGAGCAACACTGCCAGACCTCATATACTACAATGATGAAACCTGAAGAGTAAAGACCGTGCACACAGCTCACACATAATCTACAAAGCCAGCACCTCCCGGTGTATCCCCATATACATCACATTCGTCCGTCATTATCCGTTAAGCGACGCACTTATACGTCACACAGTAATACACAATACACCATGTCATAGGACATTCCCCAGCTGAGACTATCCAGAATGACCACTCACCGCTCTCGTCTGTGCACGGTAAGCTCTATGACTAAGATGGCGTCTGGGCCTGAAACCTTCCAGAAGCTTCTCTTCCAGTGATGAAACCAGACAGCCTGGGCCAATAACACTCAGTGGCGTCAGAAAAGTAGGCGGGCTTAACGTGAGCCAGTAATGCAAACTCAGCTGTTAACTGGGGTGAGCGAATCAAGGAAGAGAATCAAAAAGAGGCTTGAGCCGCTTAGTGTCCCCGGCAGGGACGGGAGAAGGAAGTTAAGTAGCCGGAAGTGTAACGTACTGGCTGCCGTTAGTTTCTCATGCAGTGCACTATACATATACACAGATGCGTCATATTCATCTGTATGAAATCCTGCGCGTTCATGTCACTTCACAGGCATTGGCAGTCGTGGCACTGTGCGGGCATATGTCTCCTCTAGGGTCTGTGGCACACTACCACTGACAATATATATAATATATTTATTACACAAACGCACATACATCTCTACTTGTTCCACAATGTTTTTAACATAAGTAACCGCTTTCTGGAGCCCTTTCTGATTTTTTTTTTACTCCCATTTTCCAAAAAACTCAATTTTGATATTTTCTCACAGCAAAGTATGAGGAATTATCTGCGGGACCATTTGTACTTCCCAGTAGCACCATTCAATATTTTGTGCATCTTGTTAGGCTGTAGCAGGCGTGTGACAGTAATAGTATAGGGGACATCGGGAGCGTTGGGACGGAGAGGGCTCATATTTGCAGCAAACACCCGTGGTCAGTGCTGTTATTAACAGTGTAAATTCATCTGGCAAAGCTGCCGGAGGCATTTAAATACCGCCATGTTGGGTTATTGTGCGGGGGCAATCAGTTACTACGACAGCCTTGGAGTCTATACTAGACTACCAGGCCTTGTCATTCTACCAGTATAAGGTAAAAGCGATCAGGCACCCAAGGGTTAAAGTACCCTTGGAATGCTAAAAAAATAATAAAATTAAATATATATATATATAAACCTAAAATTTCAAATTGCCCCCTTTCCATAGAACTGATATAAAAATAAACAAAAAACATCTTAACCCCTTAAGGACACAGCCATTTTACAGCTTAAGGCTGGATTCACACGACCGGTGCCCGCCGTACCGTAGCACGGCGGGCACACGGCAGCGCGCGGGGAGAGGAGGAGGGGGAGAGCGCTGCTCACCCCCGCCCCTCTCCATAGGGATATATGGCGCACGGCGCCGTATGCCCTTAAAAAATAGGACATGTCCTATTTTTTCACGGGGCACGGAGCAGTACGGTGCCGCACGTGTGCTGCACCGTACCGCTCCCGTAGGGCGCCGTGCACCCATTGCCGTCTATGGGGGACGTATATCGGCCGTATATACGTCGGCCGTATATACGTCCCCCTTGCGGTAGTGTGAATGCAGCCTAAGGCTCAGTCCCATTTTTTGGATTCTGACTTGTTTCGCTTTATATGGTTATAACTTTTGAACTCTGTTACTTATCAAAACGATTCTGAGATTGTTTTTTCCCCACATGTTGTACTTCATTTTAGTGGTAAATTTTGGCTGATAAGTTTTGCGTTTATTTACAAAAAAAAAGAAAATATGATGAATTTTCTGAAAAATTTGCCATTTTTGAAATTTGAAATCATTGCGTTTTCAGGCAGATCGATTTACCACTTAAATAAATTGCTGAATAACATTTCCCATATGTCTACTTTACATTTTCACCATTTTTGAAATGTCTGGATAATTTATTTTGATGTCACGCGGCTTACAAATCGAATATCGCTTTTCTGGATTTTCAGAATTGACTATTTTGGGGATAAATACAGTTTTGAATGAAAATTTACATATTTAGCATCAAAACCCCCCATATAACCAACCCAATTTCAAATCTGCACCCCTCAAGCTATCAGAAACAGATTTTACGAAGATTGTTAACCCCTTGAGATCTTCATAGTAATTACATCAAAATGGAGGCGAAATTTAGAATAGTCAAATTGTGCCGGTTATACGTTCATTTAGCCCTAAAATTTACACATTTCCAAAAGATAAAAATACAAAACCCACCATACAATTTGTTCTACAATTTCTCCCGAGTGCAGAGACCCCCCCACATGTGGCCGTGACTTGTTTTATGGGGGCACAGTGAGGCGCAGAAGGGAAGGAGCACCCTGCAGCTGCCAGGATTTTACTTTCCTCATTGGCCTCTTTTGAAGGCTGTAAAATTTTCGCTTTTGCGCTATTTGGGCCATGTGACGGCATTTTTTTTGCGGGATGAGATGCTTTTTCCAATGTTACCATTTTGGGGTTGGTATCACCTATTGTTGAAAATTTAGGAACTTCTTTTTGAGAGCAGGAGTAGAAAAGCATCAATTCTCTACTGTTTTTTTTACTTTATTTTTTGTGGTGTTCACCGTATAGACTAATAATCATATTATCTTCATTCTATGGGTCGATACGATAACGGGGATACCAGACACGAATATATTTTCTTGCATTTTACTAAATTTGTAAAATAAAACCCTATTGTGGGGAAAAATATATCATTTTTGTATTGCCATCTTCCAAGTGGCATAACATTGTTACTTTTTTGGCTACGGAGCTGGTTGATGGCTTGTTTTTTGCGGGACACGTTGTACTTTGCACCAGTATCATTCTAGAGTACATATGTTTTTTTGATCACTTTTTATAGCATTTTTTGTGGGATTGAATAGGTAAAAATCATAATTTTTGGAGGGTTTATAACAGTTTTCTTTTACGGCGTTCATCGTGCGGGTTCAATAATTATTTATTTTTATTCTACGGGTTGTTACGGACGCGGTGATACTATATATGTGGGGTTTGTGTTATGATTTAGACTTTTTTTTTAGTTATATGTCTCTTTATATGTTTTGGGGCTTTTGGGCATTTTTGGTGATTTATTACTTTATTTTTTTATTGAATAATTTTTTTTTTTACTTTTTCCACCATGGGAAATGAACAAGCAATCATCTTATTGCTTGTTCATAATAATACCCTGCAATACTTATGTATTGCAGGGCATTATCAGTGTCAGCCTATGCACTTGCATAGGGTGGCACTCTGCCAGTAAGATGACGTCATAGACGCCATCTTACCGGCAGTTCCTGCAGGTAACACTGGGGTCCAGATCGGACCCCAGTGATACCGTAGCAGTGATCGGTGCCCCCCGAAAATGATTCGGGGGGGCCGATCGTGGGGGAAAGGCATTTAACGGGTTAATCACCCGCGATCAGAGACAACTCCGATCGCGGGTGTTACACTGGGGTGCCGGCTATCAGTCACAGCCGGCACCCCGTGTTTCCAGATGCCGGTTCGGCTCAAATCTTGAGCTGAACCGGCATCGGCTCAGCGTCCGATATATCGGACGCTGAGCGCTAAGTCACTGAGCTCAGCGTCCGATATATCGGACGCTGAGCGTTAAGGGGTTAAACATGTTATGCATCACCGCGTCCCAAAATGTCTCGGCTATTAAAATATAAAAACGATTATTCCCGCTGTTGAATGCTGTTCATCCTACAAAAGATGAGACACATATCTGTAAATTGTAGTATAAAAAAGTTATTAGCACCAGAAGATGGCAATTTTAAGAATTTTCTTTTCGTACTAAAGGTTTTAATTTTTAAAAATGTATTTAAACAAAAAAAGTGGCGCAAACTTGTTTTGTTTTGCCAATTTCACATTTGTAATTTTTCCCCGGCCTCGCAGTACACGGCATGGAATATTAGATACTATCACTGTAAAGTAATATTTATTACACAGAAAACAAGCCCACACTCAGCTCTGTACATGGAAAAATAAAGAATTTATCGATTTTTGAAGGTGGGGAGCAAAAAATGGAAATCAGTCTGAGGGCCTCTCGACATTGATGGATTTTATTGTATGCATGCACCCCTGCTGTAACAGTACCTCCTGCTCCCGGCCAAGGAGCTAGGGAGAGAGCAGACGGCCCTCTGATGTCACCTGCCGGCTCCTAGTACTGTTAGAGCGGTGGGACGTGCATACACTAAAACCTGGTGATGCAGAGAGGCGCACCTCCGACTCATTTACATATTTTGTAAAAGTCGTTTTAGCAGCAAATATGCCCTTTCATTATGCACTAAAAACTATTCTGATTAGTCCATAAAGAAACAAGCATGCAATGTTGTACATCTACAATCAGTCAACCTGAACTTAAGACCCCTAGGCAGTGGTCCCCAACCTTTTTTTGCCCAGGGTCCGGCTCTGAGCATAATTTTTTTCCAGGGGACAGTGGGCAGGGGGGATGGGGTCTGGTGTCATTGTCTCATAGCCAAAAATGTATGTTTCCACTCCCTGTGTGAAAAAGCTCCACCTCACTTATATTGTCCCCTTTTCCTGTATGGCAAACCTCCCCTGCTTCCACTGTCCCCTTTCCTGTAGCTGTCCCCCTTCCAGTAGCATTCCCTCTTTCCATTGTCCCCTCTCTTGTAACATGCCCCCTTCCAATGTCCCCTCTCCTGTAGCATGCCCCCCTCCAATGGACCATCTCCTGTAGCATGCCCCCGTTTCAATGTCCCCTCTCCTGTAGCATGCCATCCTCTTTCCCCTAAATACTCACCTTCTCCATTCCCCCGCAGCAGTTTTCTCTTTTGCATTAATGTATGGCTCTATTGTCGGCAGACACAATGTTATGATATAATGCACTGCTCTATTGCCAGGGTGCGTTAACACGGAAATGAAGTAAGAGAGGACTGCTCGGGGTCGGTGAGTATTTTTTTTTTTCCAGAGATTGCCCACCACCCTGGGCCAGGTACTCCACGGGCCGTCTTGGGGGATGACCCGATAGTAGAACACTGCCCTAGGGGTCATTTTCACTATTTATTTTATATATAAGTTTTCCACTGTAACTGGGGCATCTACAGTGGGGAACAACTCCCTATGGGGGCATATGTCTGGGGCATAGCTAAACTGGGTCTGTTCAGGCAGTTCTTGGCTCCTCTATTCACTGCATAGTGAATAATGCCGCATGTGGCAGGAAGAAGGGGTAATAAACTGTTACTGCCTTCTCCACAAGAGAAACTGCAATGGCGCCAAATGACTAGGGACCTGCACTTTCTGCTATCTAAAGCCAGTTGTAAAAAGTTTAAAAAAAAAAAACAACAAACATTCGAATAGAACATTTTCATTCATTTGGTGTTCTCAAATTTCAATAGTGATGTTTACACAATAAAGATACAGTTTAATCTCTTACTTGAATCAGTTTTATTGCCGTTTTAGCTCCTATCACTCAGTGATGGTCAGTGTAAAATTCCAGAATGTGGGTGGGAACTCTCTAAGCAGACACTTTCTGATTAATCTGTTCTATGAAATGTGTGCTGACAATGGGCTTAGATTATCATGGCCGAGGGTTTATCTACACTTATATTTAGCTTCTGAACATTCTAGTATCTGACACAGAAAAAATGAGAGATGAGACAGATCAGAGATGACAAGATCCATGAGATGGATATGACACACACAAACTATGCTACAACTGAGCTATTACATACACAGAGTGCCTCCCCCCCATGGATAAAGACCTTATCTTATATGTAGCTTGTAGAGAAAGTCTGTGCATGATGCTGCTTGCAGGCAGGAAGTGTCTGTGTGTGAGCTTGTCTTCTAATGCAGAAGTGAGGGACTTGATGCAGAGAGGAGAAGCTATTCATGAGAATCTGCTATGCCCGACCATAATCAAAAGATTGTATACACCTCCCTCTCCCTTTCTTTCATCTACTCCCTACACTCTGCTTAAAGGCCCCAATACCCCCCTAGTTTGTCCCCTCTTCCACCCTGTTGCTGCTCTCCCAGAGACCATCTGGGCTAGTTTGTTTTATGTATTGTTTTAATTTCCTATAGAAAAAAAAAGACGGACACGCACATTGGTCGTGTTTGTAGAATTTATTGTTGAGCTTGCATAAATGACATGTACATTGTTGCCATTCTATGTAACGACCTGTTTTGCTGTCTGTCATCAATAAACGGAATTATATATATAAAAAAAAAAAGATCTGTGAAATGCAGTATTCTTGTTAATAACAGTGAATTAGAGAATGTGTTATTTTGTTATCCAGAGTACATTTAAGAATCTCGTCTTTGTGGGAATACCCCTTTAATTATTTTTTTTTAGGAGATGCTTACCCTTTTATTTATAGAAAATGTATACAGGAACTCCAGCGAGGGTGAAAAAATAAGATATCAAAAAATATTTAGAAAAAACATTAAAACCTAACTTTTAATCCCACGATTAAAAAGCCATGTGCACATGGAGGACAGAAAAGCCATGGTTTTTCTCTCCTCCATGTGCACATGGCTTTTTAATCGTGGGATTAAAAGTTAGGTTTTAATATGTTTTTTCTAAATATTTTTTTGATACCTTATTTTTTCACCCTCGCTGGAGTTCCTGTATACATTTTCTGCATTGTCTCGGAGCGGCCCGACCTTCATACTCCGTGCTACCAGTTCTCATTCGACAATCTCTTCAATGTTTGGTGGGCTGAAAAAGTTTTTTCTTTTATTTATACCAGTTTGGGAAATGTGCAATCTTTGATTATTCTTTTTATTAAAATTGTGAAAAGTAACAATTCGGACTTTGCATAATAGCATAATGATTTTCACATTTTCTTAGATCTGTGTGTGTTGCCTGAGAACAAACAGGAATAATATATGCATGCTGTAAAAGGGTATGAAGAGCAGGGCTGCCATCAGGGTCAGAATAGTTACTAACCCTGGCAGTAAAGGGACCCTGACTCAAAGTATTCGCTCTAACCATTCCTGATTATTTGTACAAATTTGCAGCAGAGCTTCCAGATAACTGTACTCCAGCTGATAGAAAATACAGACTATTAATGCACTGCTCACTCTGGAACCGAGCCAAGTAAATATTATGCATTAAAGGAAATCTACCATTTATTTTTATGCATTGTGAACCAAACATACCTTGAGAATGCTGAAGCGACACCGATACAGAAACATATCTTGTTTAATCCCTGAACTGAGTGGTTTTGCTGGAAAAACAATTACAAAATTATGATAATGAGGCTCTTGTGGCTGCCTCGGTGCTCTCCTCTTACCCTTATTATGCACTGCTCCAGCGTCATCCTGCCTATAAGGCGAGAATACTTCATCACTGTGTTCTAGTGATGGGTCGTTCGCTCATTCGTGTGAACAACGTGAGCCAGCTCACTAAACCCCGCCACTAGACGGCTCACCACACCTCCTTTAGCCCCATAAATATTTAATAGGGAGCCGTTCAGGAGCCAGCTCTTCTTAGTGAGCTCATTATGAAGAGCCGTAATTCCCATCACTACGGTGTTCCTTGAGAAGCAGAGGTAATCGTCCGCAGCACCATCCCCCGGCTGCTGTGAATGAGTCATCCAGCTCAGGCTCATTAGTCCTGTCGTGACAGTTCAGGAAGCTCAGTGTGTAATGTGTTGCACCCAGCTATAATTGTTATTGGAGCAAAACCACTCAAGTTCAGGGAATAACCCCTTCATGCGCTGCAATGGATATATCCGCCACAGAGCTATGAAGGGTGTATGAAGAGGGCTCAACGCGTGTTAAAATCTCAGCATACTCCACTTTTGCATCTCACACGCGTGAAAAGACGCACCATACAAGTCTATGGAGATGCATTAAAAAAATGCTTTGCACTCAGACATGCAAGTGCAATGCGTTTTTCACTGATCAATTGACATAGAAAAGATAGACCTCAGTCCCGAGTCTTCTTCCCACGCGTGAAACACATTGAAGATGCATTGGAAACACAAAAAAAAAGCGTGAAAAACTGAACAAACTTACTGAAAAACAATTGAACTCTGAAGATAAATGTCAGTTTTTTCATCACTGACCAAACCCTGATCACACCCTGATCAGACTCTGACGTTATCTGCAACGCAAGTGTGGAAGAGGCCTTATGTTTTATCAGCCAGTTGCATAATCACCAAGAATAGATATTTATCGCCATCTACTGCCTCTTCCTGTTACTACACATTATTGTAGGTTTGGAAAGTTTCTTGCACAACACAATAATAATAATAATAATAATAATAAGAGGAGAAAAAAAAAATCTTTGAAGATGCATTCACACGTTGCATTTTGGTTGCGTTTTGAAATGCATTACAACAGCTGAGGAGGTGATTTGCCCAATTACATAAATGTTTACCTTTGTAAACAAATGTTAACAGTGATGTAATTAGGCAAATCACTTCTCAGCTGTTGTAATGAGTTTCAAAACGCAATTTGTGAACACAGCCTGAACAAACATTGCAGCCTCCAATAGTGAGAACAGCTTACCAACACCTGATCCTTTACTCCAATACTTCAAAATGTAAAATGACTGAGCCCACCACCAAGCATAACAAATTAAATTGCACTTCATAGTGACGGTATTTAATATTCCATGCCATGCACCGGGATGCTGGAAAAAAAAATTACAAATGCAGTGAAATTAGTAAGAAAAAAAAAAACAAAAAAAAAACATTTGCGCCAGTTTCTTGTGGGCTTGGATTGTAGGGCTTTCACTTTGCGTCCCAAATGACTCGTGTACTTTATTCTTTGGTTCGGTAAGATCACAGGTATACCACATTTATAGGTTTTATAATGTTTATATACAGTTACAAAAATTAAAACCTGTACAAAAAAAATTCTTAATTTTGCAGTCTTCTGGCGCTAATAACCTCTTCATACTTCAGTGTTCGGAGCTGTGGGTGGTGTAATTATTTGCGACTTTTGATGTTTTCAATGTACCATATTAAGGTCTGTACGTACTAGTACATCACACGTTTAATAGATGTATATTGCTAAATTACCTAATATCCTGCCCCCCACACATTACAAAAAAAAGGAGTAAAGTGGCCAACCTTTTTAACCCCACTGCTATCCTCCAACCTCTTTAGATTATACAGCACCTTGACTTTAACTTAGAGGGAAGAGGCAGATTTTTGCAGTGTGCTACAATATATAAAACTTAAGATAAGCCGCACATGGACCTTATAAAAGTTAAGGTAGTATTGGGTGGGCAATGGCAAGCTAACAGGTTTTCTATAAAGTAAATTTAGCACCAAGTCTAAGGCCCAACGTAGATGTCCAATTTTCTAAATCCATGAAAACACACACACACACACACACACACACACACGTATAAGGTAAACATTTAGAAGTTTTTATTATTTCTATTATCACATAATAAAAAAAGAACTAAGAGGGAACCATGTAAGTTTTACAGAAGATTTCTGGTAAGTTCTATACTCCACAATCTAGGAAGTTCAATCTGGAGCTATCCATACAAGGTCTGTATTAAATAGTCTGCTACTAGTAGAGATCACAGCCTTTGTCCTGCATGATGGTCACAGACCAATAGTGTAGGAACGACCAGTGGGGTTGTGAATTGCAGAGCAGTTCGGAGAAGTTACAGCCCACTCATACCAGACTTTCTTGCCATTGTTACAACGCCAAAACCGTACACATACTGTATCTCCCTCTTGTAAAGGAATGGGTTGCTGCAAAATAAAATGAGAAAAAAAAAAATACAATGAAAACAATGCACAACCTTATGTCTAAAGTTATCTATAAATTATCAGTGAGTCAATCTGGCCCAACACAAGTATTAGCTGGAAGGATTGTGCAGATGGTCACACGCTCCATTCATCTCCATTAAATAGGTGGAAATTGCATCTTGGGCTACTTTCACAGGCCACGAACAAGGGACCCAAAGTCCATTTTTTGTGGCCCACGCATACACTGATGAATGGAGAAATGATTCCCATTCTCAGGCTAGAATAGGACCTGCCTTGAGTTTTGAGTCCCAGGGAGTAAATGCATAAAGAGGCCCATGGAAACCACAGTCTCACCTTGGGTGTGCGCGCTAGATGCTGAAACAGCTAGTACGCATCCTAATAAATATTTGTGTGCAAGAGGCCTTATGGATAAGGTGCGGCGACTGTGGGAAAATGCTAAAGTGCCAAACAGGTTTAATAGCTACAAAAAATGGCTTAAAGGACACCTGTCATCAGGTCTCTCTCACTATTTCTGCCACCACTACCTGTTGGAGCAGCTCACAAGGATCCCATCCCAGCCTTTATCTAGTCAATTCATAAATTCATCATTGTAAAATCATCTCTTTATTATGTAAATGAGGCTGGTCACATGGTCAGAGGCAGTGATGTCACCCCTGTTACCCCTCCCCTCTCCCTGCTCATGTCTGTGTGTAATGTATAGTAAAGCATTGCTAGTGTGTGCTGCATCTGCTGACATGCCGCATCCTCCTAATGCACAGACATCAGCTACACAAGTACGTGACATGTTCTGCTATAACATGGCTGTCTGGAGCTGTTGTATCTCTCATACACACACAGGCTGCAGGGGGCATGGCCATTACACCATTATACAGGCTGTCAGTCATGTGTATAGGAGTATCTCATACACACACACAGGCTGCAGGGGGCGCCAGTACCAGGAAGCACATGGAGGAGCCATTACACCATTATACAGGCTGTCAGTCATGTGTATAGGAGTATCTCATACACACAGGGTGCAGGGGGCGCCAGCACCAGGAAGCACATGGAGGAGCCATTACACCATTATACAGGCTGCAAGTCAAGCACTGGGGGTGTGGCTGTGCCTCCCACTCATGAATAAGCTGGACAGCTGAATATGATAATGACTCATTGGACATCTCACAGGTCATTTGCATACAGCTTTAGGACCTCATTGCTTACGTTTACAGGCATGTGGAGGGACAATGAAGGGATAGAGGCAATGCTCTCGAATGGCAGTTTATGAAAACATATTTAGTTTCAGGGGTTAATTTGCCTGACGGGTTCTCTTTAAGAAACAATTACTCATGCAGCAACAGCGATTTTAACATGGGTTCCATAACTGTTCCCTCTCAAATTTTAAAGAACACCCTACCAAAAAGGGCAGCTCACTTAAATATTCTCCTCTCCAGTGATAGCTATTGGTAGAAGTGGACCCAATGTAAGACTTCAAGTCAATGTAACTGGCAAAATGTCTTAAAGTGGTCCATTCATAATCTTTGAGAATGTTCTTGCAATGAAAAGTTTTTAGGTTTCCTAGTTCTCTGCTTGCGGTCAAGCTTCACGGTTTACTTCATGTGGCTAAGAACTGGTCCATGGTCATATAATGTGAAACAGATGAACGGCTCGGATTTCCATCTGTGATATAACGAGTCGTGCATCTGTGTGACATCACATGACCAGGGACCAGTATTTATCAACCTGAAGTAAACAATGAAGCCTCCTGTTGAATGACAGTAAGCAGAGATCTGGGAAACCAAAATAAATTGATACAGAAAATATATTGAAAAATTGTATAACTTTTCATTACACAAGCAATAATTATTTGCTGAAAGTGGACAACCCCATTAAAGGTCTGAGGTGACCCATGTTTTAATTCTGTGAAACAAAGGTTTGCTTTTTCTCCTTATACAGAAGATCTATCATGACATGGTGAATAGTTCAAAGCTGGTATTAGTATTCCCAATATTACCAGTATGTCAAGCATTATGTGGACTTTATTTGTCTGTGTTAATAAGGCATTGAAAGATCTGGTCCTGGACCTATTGAGTGAACTCCAATTCAGAACACCCCCTTACCTTTATTGGAAAGAGAATGGGAAACCAAGAAAACATTCCTGGCGAATGTGATTCTGGGCATATACCTGTAAATTGATATAAATAGGAAAAATACATTTATGCAGGCTCAATCGACAAAGCCAAAAAGTCTTATGCTGTAAAGATCAAATACTAACTTAGAGTGACATCCTTATAGAGTGTCGTATGAAAGTAGCCAGCAAATCCATGCAGTACAGTATTAAGCTTTATGTCATATTTTAGGCAGCAGTAACGGTTGTTGTCAATCACAGGATCTGCAGAGAAAACATGATAATCTATGACAGAAGCACAAACCAAGTATAAACCAATATTAGCTACAAAATTCATCAGTATGGACAAACCACTTTTTCCAACCAGAAAGAAGACTTAAAGTGATAAACATATACACACAAAGACTATTAGGCATATTTACTTAGTAACCCAAGCAGCTACAGGATAAATCTGAGCTGTGTGTCAAGGTTTAATTTTACTATCAAACATTTCGATATATTGTGTGGATACATGAAATAAGATCAAGATGGAAATACTATTAAAAAATAAAACTCACTAGAGAAATACTGTAAAAACACTCACCTTTATTGGGATGTTGAAAAGTGAAACAGGGTAAGGGAGCTGAAAGCTGGTGGAAGTTGTGCAGCCTCACAACGTACGGCATCTCAAACTGAGCCTGTAACGTGAAAGAGAATATTCTGCTGTGACACCATAGCACACTTTACAATTAAGAAGAAAAATCCACCATTTTATATTATGCAGCAAGTGGACAATTCAGTACACAAAGAAGTATAAGAATAAAAATATCTAATCTAATCACATACGCATGAATACACCCTCATGGTTTGGAAAACAGAAAGAAAGGTTTATGGTCTCTGCACACTCACATTAGGCCCAGCAGTATAGTATGAATAGACAGCAAGTCATTCAATAGAACATATGGCAAGTGTTTGTCGGATTTGGTCTCATTATTAAACTCGGAGGTTCAGGAGCAGACATTTGCTTAACCCAGGTTTTGACTGAAGTGAAAAAGATTACAATGACTTCCAACTCACCTCTGGATCTCTGTCCTTTTCTCTGCATGCCCTTACTTCATTGTAAAGTTTTGAGGAAGATATAGGAGCCAAATAGGAGGTATATTCCCCAGGAATACTTACACCACCCTCTGAAAAGAAAAGAATCAAGTTATTAGTATCTCTATGAGCAGCATTTATATGGCTCTTAAAAGTGTTGACCTAAAATTTTGTCATCTCCAATTCTCAAATACAACGGTCAGGTTGAGCATGTCCATCCACTACATATGGGACAAGTTATAGGTTGAATGCATCCAGGGGAACAGGGAAGGATGCAATCATAGGCATCCTAACGGTTGGACCTGTTAAAGTAATTCATTTTACTTAGATTAAATATAGCCAATAGAGAGTTCATTATGGTTTCATTACTTTTATATGCAATAAGATTATCAACTTCTTCACTATATGTGAGAGTGAAGGTAGTCCCGACTGGAAGTATATGACACAGGGAAGTGGTGACTTCTTAGTTAAACAATGGTTGGCCTTGATCTTACCGCACTTTTCTGTGAGAAAGGGTTTAGGAATATAACTAGATGTCTGATTACAATATGATGATAACCTTTGTCTACTTATTCTGCTATGTTTGACTTATTAGGCAGTTATACTGTTTATGTACTATTTTCATGATTCTGCAATGTTCTTGTCTATTTTTGAGGTAATCCGCCTTTAGTTATTTAAGTAAAACCTAAGCCCTCCTATATTTACAAGGGTATAAAACAAAGATACACAGGGGTCTTATCAGATTTCCGTGGCTACAACTATACTTGTTTGTGTCTACGTTATTTGGCCAATATATATTATTTAATTACTTTCTGCCTGGTTGAAATTGGACTACTATTAAAATTTGGAGGCCCCGAATAAGGTCCTGAACCCTGGTCTGAAGACTGAACGGGAAGAGCAGTCCCTTGGTTGAGTAACGCTAATATCCTAGGTAAGTGAGCCCTTGACTCACTGCTTTCCTAAGCTGAGGGGCGCTTTGTGGATCAGTCCGGATTGCAGGTTCCAGGAATCATCGCAGGTAGATCGTAGTTAATTTTTATTCCTTTGTCTGATCAGTGCTTTTTGATATAATATTTTTGAGGGGATTTGGCTTTTGATGATAAGGTTTCTTTTCCATTGGCTTTTGGTTATAATGTTTTTCTTTCCTCTTCCCTGGTTTTTGATTTTTGGTTTAGGTCTCTGAGTACTGCAATATTTGCACACGGCCAACTACTTGGTATATTTACTATATTTTCTGATTTACTGTGAAATGCTACAACTGTTACTGACCATTTGCATAGGTCTATCAGGATAAGCGTGTATACACCAGGGTGTTTCTGTGTCTTCTGTCTATGTTGTATGACTCTTTGTCCTTACTGATCTGCAAGCAGGCGGGATCGCCTTCCTAGCTACAAAGAGGAATTCCCCAGAGAATATCCTCAAGTTATATGGCCAGGATTCTGCATCTAGCTCTCCCCACCTATTTTATAGCATCATCGATTCCATGAGATAAGCGATAAATGGAAATTTCCTTTAAAGCTGCTAATTTTAGATTTTCACTGAACCTAAACAAGATGCACATTGATTAAACAATAAGCAAATTTAAGGCAATTGCTTCCACTGTCTCTTAGGAAATGTCCAAATCAATGCAGTTGTCAATATATATGTGTGTAGAGAAACTAAGCAAAGTCAAACCTTTAAGAAAGTGCTGGGCTCCATCCAGACATTCGGGGGACAGTTCATTGTCTCCAAAAGATCCCAAGAGCTCACTAACAATAATATCTGCTTTTTCAGGAGGATTCCATTCTCTCATATCACTGGACACCACAGTGACCTGACTACCCCATTCTTCATAGCGCCACCCTTCCAACCTAGGTTGGAGAAAAAAAAAAAAAAAAATGATTGAGGTGCAAGATTTGGAATAACTCTTAAAAGTCTCAATGCTGTTGACTCACGTAATTACAGCATTAGGATTTTTCTCCACCGCATACACTTTTATTAAACGTTCAGCTTGCTTGGCAGCTCTTAGTGAAGCATTCACCAGAGGACCTCGGCCTGCTCCAAGAACCATCAAAATCCTAGAAAAGGATATAAACTAGCTGAAATATCTGACTAAGTAGATGTATGGATCCATCACATGTTCACTAACATTTCAACATGCTTTAAATAAATAAGTAGTGACTACAAGAAACTTTGCAACCAAAGGCTTTGTTTTCAGAGTTGATTGGGAGGATATTGGAAAAATCTGTTGTTTCTTTTTAATATTATTTTATTACCACTTTAATGTATAGTGTTCACTATGAGGTTTAAATAACGTCATTCTCCATTGTGGAGACACCAAATCCGTTTAATTTTTTTTTTCACACTGCCTATTCACATTCTTATTGTGTTTTGGCAGAGAGAACAGTAACGGATAAACTGGAGTTGTAATTCATATATTTTTTTTTTATTTCAGTAAGATGCCAACAGAAGTTACCCTATGAATGTAGAATCAATGTACAACTAACACAAATAATATAAGACCTTACTGTGTGTTAGTTTCCTTTTCTTCCTCTGGAACCCTGTCCAGCAAACATTTATACACCGCCTGTAATGGAAGTTATGTTTTAGCTACACATAGTCAGCAACATTTGCAATGTCAATAAATCTGACTTAAACATTTAGGATACACTATAATGGCCATCATGATCAATTATTGCGATCTTGCCCATAAGAGACGAGGGATTGCACTTTCACTCTGCCTCTCATAGCAGAATAATGAAGGCGTATGGGTCATCTTTTGTGGCAGGTTGCATGGTTGCATGATGATGCCATAATCACAAGAGATCATATATTGCTGATCAGCCAAGTTAGAACCTTAATATGCAAAAATGACAACATACAGCAGACATATCGAACCGTACCTGTTGGTATTGTGAATATTTCACGGGATCCTTCTCAAAAACTTCATAGGTTTGAGATTCTAGGTTATCCATCAGTGGCTGTAGAGAGAAACAAGTAAAAGAACAATTCTGTAAAACAAACTGGTAATGTAATCTGCTCAAGTGATTTATTCACAAGAATAACCAACACAATGCTACAATCAATTAGGGAAAAAATGCAATTATTGCTGGTCTCTTGATATGTACATCTCTTACCTGGAGAGGTGACTGTAAATAATCCTCATAGCCTTTTGCAAACATCTCATAAGAATTTGGAGGGGGGCGATTTTGACTCAAATACTCTAGATATTGCAGGTATGAACAGAAATCTTTTTCGGAGTGATGATGTGACCCAGAAATTACAAACTGCACCTCCAGCTAGAGACAAGATAAAACAAGTTAGGGCAATATACCCATGTGGCAAATGAAAGGGGTTGGCCACTAATACAGAAATTTACCAGGGTTAGTACAGGACCTTAATAGGTTCACCCATATTGTACTTGCACGGGTAAACCACCTCTGTAGTAAAGGGGGGGCTGCAGGTGACCCCCAGGCAGTAGGACTTGCTTTTACATCTGGTATCCTGCTGGCGGGTCACATGACCCATGGGTGAAGCTATAAAGGTATTTTATTTAGCCTGGTATTAGTAACCCCCAAAAATATACTGCTCCAAAGTTACCTTAAATAGCCGAAAGATGAGTCGCTGGTGTTGTTTGGACAGGACTGGGAATCCTTTCTTGTTAGTGAGGAATATGCTGGTTGGAAGTACAGCTGCCTTGATGGGTTCACCCAACCAACGATCTATCACATTAATACCTGGCAGATCTGCGCCAACTTCAATAGCTAAAGAGAGGTAATTCAACATTAACATTACAGTGGTCCTGCCCGCATTACTGTCAGATGGGATTATCCAAATCACATATTCAGGATTAGAGCATTAGATTAATCATCTCACCCAAAGCTATTTTCTTGTTGTAATCACAGAGTGTCCTGAAATTATGCCACCTATAGTGCAATAATGACACCAGTCAGCAATATTCATTTCTGATGCCTCTCTGTTCCTACTCTGTCTCCCTTCTTACCAAATCCATGTCCTTTCTTCTCCGACACTATCTTCACCATCACAATCGTGCGCTGGTTCATTTTCTATAAGGTCGTCCCGCAGATCATTGGAAGCCATAAGTGGAACCCTCATCCAGAACTAAAGCAAAATAAACAAAAACATCACTGCAACTATCTGTTAGCCACCAGTGACGACAATAAACAGCGTATACGTACCATGGTGGAATGATGGCCAGTGTGGATGTGGTTTAGGAGGAGCCGAGCCAAGTTGGTGTTCTCCTCCTCAGTAATTGGAATAAGAAATGCAGGAAGCCCCAGATAAGCCGAGAAATTTAACTCCTGTAGCAGAGCCTGCAATTATAATATCCATTTTAGGGAACATTGAACTTACTACCTTTATCTCATTTTAGGAGAGCTAAATTGAAGAAAAGTCATTTTAAAATAAGATTTTTTTTTTTAAACAAAGTTCACCGTACAGTTTCAGTAAAATAAGTTGCTAGGGACTTTGTGTTTGCGGCAATAAGACATGGACATGTTGGTGTGCAGCTGGCCTTATAGGCTGTTTTAACTATGGCTATTTCCTGATCTCTGCTTGCTGTCATCCAATAGTAATATTCTTTGCTCACTTGCAGTGTCCATGGTCATGTAATTAGCTCGGCTCGTTAGCATCACAGATAAATTAGAGCTTTATTATATAATGAGCCTTGCACCTGTGTGACATCACATGACCATGGGCAGATTTATTACCATTTGAAACAGAGAGCTAGAAAACAAAAAGCAAAAGATACAGAAAGTATTCTGGAAAATTGTATTCAATTTCATTTTACTGATAAGAACGTTTGAATGACATCTGCCACCGGGATCAAAGCTTGTAAACCAAGCACATTGACATAATGGTGTGTGCCCCCTCTGGCAGGATCTGATCTTCTTTAAGCTTCATATGCCCTTGTTTTTAAGGCAAAAAGGCTTTAACGTTATGCAAATGAGCCTGTGGGGCTCCGACACCTAAGGCTTATTTGCACAATCAAAAAAGGGACCTAAGAATGTAAAAGAACAAATCCTGCCAGAAGGGGCACACACCAGTATGTCAGCATGCTTGGTTTACAATCTTTTATCCTGGTGATAGATGCCCTTTAAGCCCATTCTACAAGAGTTGTGTTAATTCCAAGAAACTCGCTCAGTGCGTACTGTATGTGGGATTTACAAAACCATACATCTAGTCACATAACTGAACTGACATGCAGAGTACTGTTCATCAGTTCTAGATTCTGACCAGCAAATTCCACATGCACGCAGAGCAAGATATCAGGAGTTAAACACAAAAGAAACCAGCATACCTTAAACATACACCCTCAGGTACAATATAATGGTTTAGATCAGGGGTGCAGAACTCATGGCCCACAGACCCTTGGGTTGAGTCCCCAGTGCAGCAATAGGGCTGCCCTTTTATTACATTTTCACCACAATTCCCTATACAGCCGGGCAGCTCAAGGTCCTGAGGACAGGGTGGAGGGATGAACTAGATTATATATTGTATAATAGTTCTACTCCTGCACATAGGAGGGCAGTATTATAGTAGTTCTACTCCTGCACATAGGAGGGCAGTATTATAGTAGTTCTACTCCTGCACATAGGAGGGCAGTATTATAGTAGTTCTACTCCTGCACATAGGAGGGCAGTATTATAGTAGTTCTACTCCTGCACATAGGAGGGCAGTATTATAGTAGTTCTACTCCTGCACATAGGAGGGCAGTATTATAGTAGTTCTACTCCTGCACATAGGAGGGCAGTATTATAGTAGTTCTACTCCTGCACATAGGAGGGCAGTATTATAGTAGTTCTACTCCTGCACATAGGAGGGCAGTATTATAGTAGTTCTACTCCTGCACATAGGAGGGCAGTATTATAGTAGTTCTACTCCTGCACATAGGAGGGCAGTATTATAGTAGTTCTACTCCTGCACATAGGAGGGCAGTATTATAGTAGTTCTACTCCTGCACATAGGAGGGCAGTATTATAGTAGTTCTACTCCTGCACATAGGAGGGCAGTATTATAGTAGTTCTACTCCTGCACATAGGAGGGCAGTATTATAGTAGTTCTACTCCTGCACATAGGAGGGCAGTATTATAGTAGTTCTACTCCTGCACATAGGAGGGCAGTATTATAGTAGTTCTACTCCTGCACATAGGAGGGCAGTATTATAGTAGTTCTACTCCTGCACATAGGAGGGCAGTATTATAGTAGTTCTACTCCTGCACATAGGAGGGCAGTATTATAGTAGTTCTACTCCTGCACATAGGAGGGCAGTATTATAGTAGTTCTACTCCTGCACATAGGAGGGCAGTATTATAGTAGTTCTACTCCTGCACATAGGAGGGCAGTATTATAGTAGTTCTACTCCTGCACATAGGAGGGCAGTATTATAGTAGTTCTACTCCTGCACATAGGAGGGCAGTATTATAGTAGTTCTACTCCTGCACATAGGAGGGCAGTATTATAGTAGTTCTACTCCTGCACATAGGAGGGCAGTATTATAGTAGTTCTACTCCTGCACATAGGAGGGCAGTAGTATAGTAGTTCTACTCCTGCACATAGGAGGGCAGTAGTATAGTAGTTCTACTCCTGCACATAGGAGGGCAGTAGTATAGTAGTTATATTCCCGTACATAGGAGGGCAGTATTATAGTACAGTAGTTACATTCCTGTACATAGGGGGCAGTAGTATAGTAGGTGTATTCCTGTACAAAGGGGCAGTAATGTACCTGCTGCATGGGTTCAGACAATTTCCATCGTTATTATCGTCTTGTTTGTGCGCTGTATTGTAGTCTGCTCTAGGGTCTATGTTAATTATTGTACAAATACAGTGTTATGCACTAGTGGTTTCTGGGGGGTATTTGCTCTGTACTTTGCTTTTTGGAGCATCTAAGGTTTTGGTTTATAGGGTGTCCCCCGGAAGGGTTGCATAATAACAATGTGGCCCTCACCAGAATTTACTCCACTAAATTAAAACTCATCCACTATAGTACCAGTGTAAATTGCTATGCTATCGTGTGGACTCCCCCCAAGCTACCATGCCATGACTTCTATGATCAATTATCCTCCAAGTGCACCAGATTTCCTATAGAAATAGAGGATCTTGCAAGTCACTTGTTCTGCCAATGACAGGGAGTCCCAGCAGTTAAATCCCGCATGACCGCACATTTATGATCCTTTTCTGTGGATAGTAGAAAAATATCCTAAATGGAAAAATCTCTAATTAGCATTTTCTCTTACGGATTCTGAAGCTTTGCGAATTGAAGGTATTTCTGAATCTGCTTTGATCCATTCGGAAAGCTTCCCCACAATAAGGGTGTTCCAGTCTGGAAGAAGAATATATAATTATAGATTGAATACCATAAATTTCACTCCCTGGTAATTTTGACACTGGGCAATTACAAATGGTTTCCTCTATGTATTAAGTCTAGGTATCAGTGTCCCTAAATATTCAACCTATGATTACTAAAGCTCTAGAGAAGGTGGAAACTGCCTCTATCATTCATTGGGAGGATGAACCTGATCAAAATGGTGCTAATGCCAATATTTCTGTATTCCACAATTCACCAGTATGGATCCCGCTGTTGTATTTCTACCGTATACAAAAAATCTTCAGGTCCCTTATTTGACGAAAAATGTAACCCTGAACCCGCTTACTCAAATGAGCTTACTGTACATATAGTAATTGAACAGCATGTAGTGAGCCCCCTCTCGCAGTGTTTGGTGACAGACTGTTCTGTTTTCGACCTGAGGACTGTGGAGCTTAATGAAAGGCATGAAATTCCAAACATTATCAATATATATTACAATTTGAATAATGGAATATATATCCATGGATATGCTATGTATATAAAGTGGACAGACATATGCAGCACATATTTTATATGTTTCCCTACACTTCCCCTACAGGGTGTACAGAATGAAAATACTTGAGAATAGGACATGCACAATAGGACAGTACACAGTATGGCCATTGAAATGGATGGGGCCGTATGGTACATGTATATACAGCCAGTTTCATACGTTAGTGTGCATGAGGCCTTCTGAAAACGCTATTCCTTTCTAATGGAGTTCACCTCTATTATTACTACAAAGCCTGATACGACCCAATTAATCTTGTATAAGATTGAGAAATGTGTTACCTCTGCAAGACTCTAAGATAAAAGAAATATGGGGAGCCATTCAACAACGCACCTCTGCCAGAAAGGAGAAGATCTGAACGAGTCTGTGGTCCAGGTCGAGACTTGGCGGGCTCCAGATGGAACTCTCTCTTAAAGCGAGGGTGGAATATCGGCATACACAGGAAGTCAAAGCTACAGAAAGAGTGAGAACCGTACACTAGGTAGTGCCAAAAACTAAGTACATTGTACATTGGATAGGATTGTATGTACTCTCACTTAATCACTTACTGTACTGAAGTAGAAACCAAGATTGGGATTATTTACATTATCAGAGATGTTTAACGCAGTAAGGACAGGTTCACACCTGCGCTTGCCAGGTAACGTTACACATTCCATTATTAATAGCTGATGTGCATACCCCGCTATTAATAACTGATGTGCAACATAACGTCCATTAAAGATACCAGCAGGCTGAAGGACTGACATACTGGTGTGTGCCCCTCTGACAGGATCTGCTCTTCAAACTTCTTACACCCCTGTTTTTAAGAAAAAAAATGCTTTAAAAACGCTCCATTAACAACTAAGAAGCCCAGACTCATTTGCATATATTTAAAAGACCCTTTTTTTTGTAAAATTCAGGACATACGAAGTTAAAAAAAAGAGCATATCCTGCCAGAGGGAGCACACACCAGTATATCATTGCGCTTGGTTTACATTCCTTCACCCTGGTGGTGGATGTCTTTTTAAGTCCGTAGGGAGCTGAGGACCTTCCATTTTTAGTTTCAATTACAATCTCCAGAGAGCGTAACAGAAAGCCTGATGCAGGTGTGAACTGGAACTTGCTTTGGATGCTTCCTGTTAGGATATGCCCGGAGGCATACATCGGCGCTGCTCACCCCCGCCCTTCTCCATAGGAATATACAGCGCACGGCGCCGTATTCCGTAGAAAGATAGGACATGTCCTATCTTTCTACGGGCTACTGAGCGGTACGGTGCCGTGAAGCCATGGAGGTGTATGGGGGACGTATATATGTCCCCCATACGTGTGTGTGTGTGTGAATGCAGCCTTACACATACTCTAAAGCCCCACATGTATGGACAATGTTAGTGTGTGAATACGTATAAATCCTAGCACTAGTGGTTGTGGAATTACTGTTCTGGTAATATATCATGTCCTGCACTGCCAGGCACCCGTGACGGGGTGACACAAGCACAGCCTGCACTACCACACACTTTATAGAAGAATTCCCATACTTTGTGAATGGAGGAACAAACAGTTCACAATGTTAGTGTTACCACTAGTGATACTGGCAGGAGCGGTGAAGGTAACGGGACACGGCCGCCTTATAATAAGTATCAATGGCGGTCTGGCCTTGTTGATGAATGAGTGACGAGCATCACCTCAGGGAGTACCTGAGGGCAGCTGTGTATAATATCTATCTCCTGAGCACATGGCTGCGGGCACAGGCACCGGCACGCCGTGCACTGGTGATGCTCCATGTGTGCCAAACCTACATATCACATGCACATGTCCCCTTATTCCCCACCCACGTGACCAGAACGTAGCGCAGTCTCACCCCTGCTTAGCAACAGCCCCCAGGGTCTCGGCCACATCAGGGACGCAGCTAAGATCCCGACCGCTAGACACCCGGCCTCCCCCGCTGCCCGCTGACGCCATCTTGAACAGAGAATCACTCCACGCGCGCTGGGCAAGCCACACCCCTCCCTTGTGACAACTGTCACGGTCATCCAATAGTAACGAAGAATGTGCGGTGAATGAGCAGCCAATCACGTCAGCTCTAGCTACCTCTGTTCAAGAACGTAATGGGGTGTTGGTATAGCAGAAGCAGCAGGTGCCTATCAGGATGCTGTTAGCAGAAAAGGGGCGTTCCGTTTAAAGGCACTGGCGTATTCTTCGTATGGGAACACGCCCATACAAAACCATAGCAACGGTCAAGCAAACCAATCACGTTAGCAGGAATTCCCCTCATAGGATCTGATTGATCAGTCAGTACATGTCAAGGGGCCAGTGGCGCAATGGATAACGCGTCTGACTACGGATCAGAAGATTCTAGGTTCGACTCCTGGCTGGCTCGAATTGACATTTTTTTTTACTTTTTAGCGTAAATGAAGATCACAACAATCCTTTCTGACTCATGTATATTTGAAGCGTACTTGTTTTAACTATGAAATTTCTTTATACATAGATAAGATCCTTTACTGGGTTTAATCTAATTTTAGTGTTAATTTTACTGTTCCACCACTTGTATCTCATCCCTGTACTGTGACATCACTGTATGTATATCTGTACTGTTTCACCTCCTGTACATTATCCCTGTCTTGTGACATCACTGTGTGTATTACATCTGTACTGTTCCACCACTTGCATCAAATCCCTGTTTGAGACCTCACTGTGTGCATTATATCTGTACTGTTCCACCACTTGCATCGTATCCCTGTACTGTGACATCACTGTGTATAATAGCTGTAATGTTCCACCACATGTACATTATCCCTGTATTGTGACATCACTGCATGTATATCTGTACTGTTCCACCACTTGTATCGTATCCCTGTACTGTGACATCACTTGTCTATTATACCAATAAAGCATAATAACAAGTGGAGGAGAGAGGGAAAGCAGTAAGGGGGGGGGGGGGGGATGAGAGGGAGGAGAGAGAGAAAGGGACAACATTAGGAGGGGAGTGGGAACGGCTGAGAATATACAGTAGGGTCATTGATCTAAGCATTATATGGTGTGGGAATACTAGCTAGTGGGATATGGAGCAGGGCAAGGGGCAAGTTTTGAGAGGTTGGTAATCTTTACTGTTACATTACTTGTATGTTGTCCCTGGATTGTGACATCACTGTGTTTATTATCCTTATGCTTCAACAACAGATGCCGACACAGCGGATAAGTGGCAATAGAAAGAACTATGAACTCATGATTCTGCAGCATATCTTCTGCGCTTCACCTCTGATTTTTTTCCCCAATGAAGGACGCAGGAGAGGTGAGCGCTGCCACTCTTGCACAGTTTGATGAGCTCATTGTAACTATGGCCCCTTTGAGAGATATATATAAAAAATGGATGCACTAGCATAGCCTCGCTTGTACATCAAGGGAATTGGATCATTTGCCCAAAACAGAGATTTGGGAAAACTTTAAACTGATGCTTTAAACAGCATGACTGCACGGTGGGACGGCGCACACGCCATAGCAATGCAGGACTCATCACAGCTTTTACCTTCTCAAAAGTCACTTGTGGGCTAGGAGATCCAGATATAAAGAAAGTTTCTTGGCTTAAGGCAAATTATATTGTTCCCCTGAGGATCTTACATGAAACACGTGGCAACCTCCTTTGTCTAGTTAGGGCGACTTGGTCTGCATAGGGAGAGTTTGGGGTATCGCCCTTGTTAGTCAAATTGTGGGGACCAGGGTTTGTCACAGAATACGACAGAGAGAGGTGATGTGCATTAAACATCATTGAAGACCTTTTTGCTCTGAATATACGTGAGACCTACCCTTTACTTATTTATTGTAATTGACTGTACCCCATATTCTGTTACCCTGTAGGGGTTGTTTTCGCAAATTGTGATTCAGGTCTGGCAGTCCAATTACCCCCTCACTCAATTTTTGTTGTCATGGTAGGTCAAAGGAGTGATGCAAGACAATAATGGATTTAAAATATTAAATGTTATGTTTTAGATATTCACTACATCCTGCTGTACCCTATAAGGCTGCATTGACACAGCTGTTAAGGGACATTATATACGTCCCCCATGGGCCGGCAATGGACGTGCAGCACGGTTCAGGAAAAGATAGGACGTGTCACCCCCTCCTCCTCTCCCGGGCCCCATCGCGTGCCCGCAGTGTATGGTACGGCAGGCACACGGTCGTGTGAATGTAGCCTTAGGTACCAAGCAGGAGACACATACTGTAACACACATAATAGGTAATAGTAAGCTGCTTTTATTTTATTATACATGGGTTTGGAAAGTAACTTGGTGACAAAGATGAGATAAAATATTAAAAAGGTTTGAGAAATTTATTTACAATGCATTAAGTTACATTTTTAACATTAGAAGAAAAAAAGCTCTTAAAATATGCCATTAGGATATTATGTATTGATATTAGATTACACTGCCAAGGGTGAGATTTCAGAGTGGGAGAAGACCAGGCAGGAATAGGACAGGATCAGCCACGTAGCAATGAATAAAGTATGTTTGTTATGTAGGAAGCTGAGCACTATTAAAGTAGAAAACTATAATACTACTATAACAAAATATCAATAGCTCAGCTAGATCACTGAATATATGAAAACATCTGCCGTTCTGCTTGAAAAGAAAACATTAAAATGGCCCCAAATCAGAGTATACGTATGATTCATGTGCAGAAAGACAAAAAAAAATTAACAGAGAAACTGATTAGGAAGATCCCTGAGTCGCAAGTATACAATTTTAGAGAAGACCATTCCTATTGCTTAAAAGGCTGAGCTTGGAAACTTCTGATTTTGTCATCTCTCACGGTAAGGTTTTGCTCAGTTCCTGAATTGCCCAGCGATTGTCCTTAATTTTATCTCTTAGGCGAGTATATTCTTGGACAAGCTCCTCAAATTTCGTGCCCAAGAATTCATAGGAGGCAAGGATCTGTCTGGATGCTGATAGTTCAGTCTTCTCAGATTTCACAGCAGACTCCAAATTGGACCTGAAAATTGGAGTAAGAATTATATTCCCTTTACAATGGTTCTCCGGTTTTAAAAAGCAATCACTTATCCTATATATAAGAGATCAATTTAGATGGGGGTCTGACATGTGGGACCGCTGCCACCTGATGTACACAAGAAGTTGAGACTACAACTCACAGGAACTAAATACATATCTTTCCCCTTGCTTTACCTGATGTATTTGTGAACTTCAACCTTCTCAGGAGTGTAAGTATCTGTGAGAACTTGAAGCTCTTCTATCCTGTAAGGGAAAAGAAACGCGGTGAGAAAGATCTGTTTGAACAGAATGAATTAACGCCTTTCTGCAATTCTTACCGTAGTTTTAACAAGTAAGCGTTACTCTTGGTTTCCAAGTATTCAGCGTTCATCCTGTCTATGTCAGTTTGTGCCTGAAGACGGAGATCTGAGGCAGCCTGCCGGAGGAGTGCGAGGCATCGTAAAAGCACCTAAAACACAACAGCAGCCAATGAAATCTGAAAGCTTTAGTTAACTTTAAAAGCAAGTTTTCAATCTAAAGCCATTATCCAGTGTAGTTACTTTAACTGTCATCTGAAAGAATAGGTGTGCTATTGAAGCCCCAGTAAAAAACACTTTATTCCACACCTGTACTACTTACCCTACTGCAGCGTACATAACAAAAGTGCCCTGTGAGACAATATCCCTGGGCGTGGAAGGGTTAAATCAGAGCTACTGGGTCCTATAATACCCAGTACAACTCTGTTAAAGACATGTGCCTCCTTAGGCTGTCTTTTTTCACTGAAAATTGGACTCTCTATGAAAAAGAATAAAAATTAAAAACTTGTGAACCCTTAGAATTAAAAAAAAATAAAATAAAAATAAAATAATATATGATAGAGAGCGCGAGAGAACAAGAGAAATATATATTAATATTTCCAAATTAGTAAAAAAAAAAATCCCCACCCACACTATGAAAAATATTGCAGTTCTCGCTCCAGTTATTGCCATATAATTAAAATTATAAATGACTTGCCTACTGCGTGACATTTTACCTTTATGCTAATTTGAGGGAGAAAAAGCCTTTGGTACTGTACCAAAAAGAACTTTTCAGTTTTTATAACTTTAACCCCAAATTTAAAAAAAAAAAAAAAAAAAAAAAAATTGCCTTTTTTTTATGGAAAGGGCCAGTTAAAATGACCACCACCAATTTTAATTTAATCCCTTCCACCAATGCACCTTTTACCCTTTTTATTTTGCCACGTATGTAGCTTTTTAAAGGACTCACTTTCTGCATAACCAATTGTTCTTCCTAGTGGCAGTATTTTATATTCTATGCTGTGTATTGGGAAGTAGGACAAAAAATCCAAATGCAGTGAACTTGACAAAAAAAACGCTTACGCTGCATTTTTTCATGGGCTTTTACAGTTTTAAAATTCTAGGATCGGAGTGTCAGCTATCCGAGCGGGCGTGGGATATCCAGTAGTCAGGTACTTTATACATACAATGGTAACGCGCCGATTCTTATATGGTGCAGATGATGGCCCATTTCATAAAATAGAGTAAACAATATGTACTATCATTGGACCTAACATGAGATAGTGATGACAACTTTGGCTTTCTCTGTGAAATTACAAACTGCAACCACAAGATATATATATGAAAGTCAGATCCCCAGCACCAGCCAAATCCACCCTATAGTATCTATAGAATGTGTGTGTTTGGAGAGGAACAGGCAGCAGCCTTGCATCTGATCAATATAGGCGTTTTTAAACTCTGCCCATGAAGCAGCGAGGGCCCTGGTAGAGCGAGTCTTCAGGTGACTTTGAAGCATACAAAGCATTAGGTCAACCTGCACAGAGATGGCAGACCTTATCCAGGCGGCCTCGGTAAAAGAAGCTTTAGCTCACTTGTTAGCTCCCCTGGATACAATAAATAGGTTGTCTGATTTTCTAAAGGCTGCAGAAATGACAGAACTAAAGGCAGGTTTGGTAGACTTAGATCTAACGGAACTTTGTCCGAAAATCCGAAAGCCTGAGGTAATTGGTTTTGGGGTTGTCCAGAGACGAGATAAAAAGAACCACTAGCTTCCCTCGATGTCTGAGGAAGGAGGAACTCCCTCCGAAACCTCACAGGACTCACCAGGCGTTCAGCGTCTCAGTGGAAGCCATGGAAGTATGGACTTTTAATTTGGACTACAGCATGCTACAACCGAAGAGGGGTAAAGTACTCATGCCAAATGTGTCTTTTTGTATTGCTTAAAAACCAGTGATTTTCAACCTTTTTTGAGCCGCGGCACACTTTTTATACTTAGAAAATCCTGGGGCACACCACCAACCAAAATAGCACAAAATGACACTAAAACAGTCATATTATACATATAGTTAATAATATAGATTCTAAATTTATTTTACTCACTCATTGTGAAACCTGGGCCTGTTTCGATAAACACAAAAGGGATATCCTGGTAGGAATGGTGGAAAGACACACATGAAGCTCTTCCTCAACAGTTCTCAGTTTCTCCCTGTTTTTAGTATATGGTGCTGATTATTATGTGGCTCATATACTGCAAAATAAAGGGGTACAATGAGAAGTACTATGGCCATGAGGCCAGAGTACAAGTGTCAGCTCATATACTCAGCATATGAGCTGGTACTTGTAGTACTACAGCCTCATGACTATAGTATTTCTCATTTTACATTTCTCTGGGAAACAAAACAGAGGGGGTACCATAGTAAGAGGAACTTTCCTCGCGGCACACCCGACCATGTGTCGCGGCACACTGGTTGAAAATCACTGGCTTAAACTATAAAGTATATTGAACTTGACGGTGGTCTAAGTCAACTTCAATCCTTAACCTGTCCAGGTCTATGTTGGGCAGAGAAGGACCTTCAAAAGGGTTTAAAAGATCTATGCCTCAAAGTTTCTGTAGGCGGCCGGGAACCCCTTCTTTTTGTCCCCTGCTTTTTTGAGGAGGTCCTCCAGGGTTGGGCCAAACAGGGTCTTACCCTCTCAAGGTATGCTCAAGTCCACTGACCAACTCTTCAGCCAGAGAGCACGCCTAGCAGTATTGGAAAACGCTTCCCCCTGGCCGATAGCCTCACTGCCTCTACCGATGTGTCTGATAAAAAGTTGCCCCTTTTCGCACAATAGACACTGAGGAAATGAGGTTCTCTCTAAGCACTTTACTTTCAATGTCCACACGTAATTGATCAAGCCAGAGAACTAGGGAGTGGGCTACACAAGTCGCAGCGACATTAGGCTTAAATGAAGCCGCTGAAGCTCCCCAGATTTTCCTCAGAAAACCTTCTGCTTTTTTTTGTACATGGGGGCCTTAAGGAACCCCATGTCTTTGAAAGGGAGAGAGGCCTTCTTTGAGATCTTGGAAATAGATACATCTATCTTGTGGACCCCCACCCTAGAGGACAAGTCATCTTCAGCATTTTATAGCCCTTGGTATGAACATCCTACGGTCCGGTCTCTTCCATTCATTCTTAATCAGCTCCTTTACATAATTATGAATGGGAAATACTTTCTTTTGCTTATCCTTCAGCCCCTCAAACATTACATCCTGGACGGATTTTGGTTCTCTCACTTCTTCAATGTCCATGGTAGCCCAGACTAATTGATCCACTGGTCTCTTCTGGTAAGAAGCTTGGCTTCCCTGAAGCATCCTCCTCTGCTGTGTCAGATAAGGACAACGAGTGGCTACCACTCAGCTGACCCTCTTCCTCCGAGACAGAATCGCCATCCCCTTGTACAGTAGTAGAACACCCCAAGATATGACAAGGCAAAACCATACATACATTCTTTTGCAGCTTTCTTTAGGGAGTTACAGACTTCTTCCCCTATGATGGTACAAAAGGAATCAATTAATGCTGTCGATACTATTCTTCCCCAAACAAGGTGCACAAGTAAGCTTCTGATAGCCTGAGGGAAGTTTATCCTCGCACACCCTAAATTGCTTATGGCAGGTTTTAAGTGTGGCTTTCTTTGGGACATCCTCACCCTAAAATACATGAGGGGGGAACCCCATTAGCCCAGAAAGAGAGCGGTATCAAACGGACTCACCACTTAGCTGTCCGTACCAAGAATCTCAGTTGGGTGCTGGTGCAGAGTCCACACATGGACGCTCGGGTGATGCACATCAAGAGCCAAACAGCTACAGGGGAGTTTTTTATCCAGCTGTCTCCGCTCCTCCCCCTGGAGTATTAACCCCCTCCTAGCAGCGGCTGTAGTCACTCATCAAGGCCCTGCCAGAAGGATCTTCTTAAGGAGGCGAGGCCCACACCTCAGGCTGATGCTGTATTGCCAACTCCCTTCTGCCACATCAATTCTGGGGGCCGCGCCGCCTGCAATATCATCAACCGGAGCGTTAATCTCCAAGCCCCTGTTTGAGCCCAGCCCGCGGCACCGCCACTACTGGTCGGCTCCCACTGAACAGGGCGTCCAGGTAATTTCCTTCGCCCCAGCACTCAGGTTCCCTCCGGGACAGGAAACCAATGAGGCTGGTGGGGGGGGGAGCATTCATTTTATGCTCGGGTTTCCTGTCCCAGGGCGGACGCTCTCTTGGTTGGTGCTGTCGTGACGAATGAGAAAAATCCACATGAACCACATAGAGGTATTAAAAAGCAAACCTGTCACCAGGGAACCCCCACAAGCCACACACAGTACCTTTTAGAGGTCTCTATACATGTTTCATTGATGCCTCTATCCATGGGATTAGAGACCGCATTGAGAGAAAAAAAAAAAAAAAAAACACTTACTGATGTCCACCAGTCATGGAGGAGAGCTGCAGTGTACAGTGTGTATACCCCACCTTCTCACTGAGGAGGAGGTTATGAGAGAGACAGTGGATCTGCTGTAGCATAAACCACTCCCTCAGAAAGTAGAGCGACTCTGGCTGTGTGAAGGGCAATTCACCTTTCTCTTCATCTCCGCAAGGAGGGTGGGATAGGTTGACTGTATACTGCAGCTTCCCACTTCTGTGTCCGGAACAGAGGACATCAATGAAAGTCTTTTTTTTAGGAAAATGGAGTCAAGAATCCCATGGCTAGAGGCATCAGTGAAAAATAGATAAAATGGTGTGTATGTGTATTGGGGGAAGGGGGAGGGGGAAAGAGACCTGCTAACAGGTTCTCAATCACAACCCAGATTATATTACAAAAAATGGACCAATTGTCACGGCAGGGAGTTTATTAACTGAGGAGCACAAAACTGCGTTTAGCAGAAGAAATTGTGAATTAGACTCACCGGTAATTCGGTTTCCATCTAGTCCTCCATGACGGCCCACTAGGAGGATGACCCTTGACCTCTGTAGGGACAGGAAGCAGAGAGGTTAAAAGCCTCCCCCCACATCCTCCCGCCAGTGTCTACCAAATAACTACACCAGTGGAAGATACAACATATTTTTATTCTGTCTTGTTAGAATCACATACAGAATTTTCAAAGAAGTGAAAGAAACATGGGAGGGAAAAATATATAGGCCGTCATGGAGGACTAGATGGAAACCGAATTACCGGTGAGTCTAATTCACAATTTCCATAACGTCCCCCATGACGGCCCACTAGGAGATCTACAAAATTAGTAGAGTTAGGGTGGGACCACAGCCTGGAGAACCTTCTGACCGAAGGCGAGATCCTGTGAGTTGGGTAAGTCCAGCCGATAGTGTTTTGCAAAGGTGGATGAAGAAACCCAGGTGGCGGCTCTGCAGATTTGTTCAAGAGAAGCGCCCCTCTTCTCTGCCCAGGAGGCGGATATGGCTCTGGTGGAATGGGCTTTAAGGTTAGGAGGAACTTCCTTCCCTTGTTCTGTGTAACAGGAGGCTATGGCAGTCTTTAACCATCTGGCGATCGTGGTTTTGGATGCCTTTACCCCTTTGTTCTTCCCCTGAAACTGAACAAAGAGATTGTGATCTTTGCGCCAAGGTTTCGTAGCTTTTAAGTACTCTAAGACCGAGCGCCTTACATCCAGGGAATGCCACTCCAATTCCTTGCTTGAAGAAGGATTCCCGTAGAATGATGGAAGAATTATTTCTTGGTTCTTGTGAAACCTGGACGCCACTTTAGGAACAAAGCTTGGATCCAGAGTCAAAGTTATCCTGTCAGGGAGAATACACATATAGGGTTCTCTAATAGAAATGGCTTGGAGTTCCCCCAGCCTTCTAGCTGAGGTCACAGCTACTAATAAGGAAGTTTTTAAGGTTAGGTTTTTTATACTAGCGTCTTTTATAAGGCTCAAAGGGAGGCCTGGAGAGAGCATCTAGAACCAGGGAGAGATCCCAGGAGGGAACCCGTTTCAGAACCTGAGGCCTAATTCTATTTGCAGCAGCAATAAATCTTTTGACCCACCTGTGGTCCGCCAGGGGTTGGTCGAAGAATGCGCTCAGAGCCGAAATTTGGACTTTCAAAGTGCTAGTAGAAAGACCAATTTCTAGTCCTTTTTGCAGGAAGTCTAGTACCTGTAAAATATTTGGGTTAGACTGAGAGGGGGGATTAGCCCCACAAAAGGTCACAAACTTTTTCCATATCTTATGGTATATGGCGAAAGTAACCTTTTTCCTACTTGCCTTCAACGTAGTTATTACGGCCCGAGAGAGACCTTGGGACCTTAGGAACTCGAACTCAGGATCCAAGCCGCCAGACGGAGTCTTCCTGGATCGGGATGGAAAATCGGACCTTGGTATAGCAGGTCCTTCTGAATCGGTAGAATAAAGGGTTGCTGGACAGATAGGGACCTCAGCAGTGGGTACCAGCTTCTTTTTGGCCAGTTTGGGCAGATCAGGATCACCCTTGACCGGTCGAGCAAGATTTTCCTGAGTACTCTCGCAATTAGGGGAATTGGGGGAAAGGCATACATAAGACTTCCGCTCCAACGATGGCTGAACGCGTCCAAGTGATCTCTGGACTCGCCGGCCTCCAGAGAGAAGTATTGTTGGCATTTTGAATTCTCCCTCGTGGCGAATAGGTCTATTTGGGGCATGCCCCAGACGCTGGTTAGATGTAGGAAGATTTCCTGGTTGAGACACCATTCGTTCGGTAGGATCTCTCTCCTGCTGAGATAATCCGCTTCTCTGTTGAGGGATCCCTTCAAATGGGTGGCAGAGATGGAAAGGATGTTTTCTTCCGCCCACTGGAAGATGGTACGAGCCAGACTCGATAATACTGGAGATCTTGTACCCCCTTGTCTCCTTAAATAGGACACTGTCGAGACGTTGTCCGAGAGAATGTGGATATGATGATCCCTCAGATAGGCTGTGTTCGATCTTAGCGCTTCCCAGACCGCTCTTAACTCCCTGTAGTTTGAGCTGCTTTTTGCTTGGGCTAGAGTCCAGGACCCCTGCTCGTAGTGGGAAGGAAGGATTGCTCCCCAGCCTGAGCTGCTTGCGTCCGTCACTATGGTGATGGTTGGGAGGTGGTGCCAACATACTCCTTTCTCTAGGTTCCTTGATTCCATCCACCACAGCAGGTCCCTCTTTACAAAGGAAGGAATCCGGATCTTCTTGTCTAGACCTGAAGACTTCCTGTTCCAGAAGGTTAGGATCCAACTCTGAAGGATCCGAGTATGGCTCTGACTCCAGGCGACCGCAGGTAGGCATGCTGTGAGGAGCCCCAGGATCTTCATCGCCTGTCTGACTGGTACAGAGTCCTTCCGTCTGAATGAACGAATCTGATGCCTTATGTTGGATATTTTCACCGACTCCATGCGAAATCTTCTGTAAACGATGAAGCGGTTTAGCTCTTTCAAGTTGATAATTAGGCGATTTGATCCGTCTGGTTTTTTGACAAGGAACAACGGGGAGTAGAATCCCAATTTTTCTTGTTCTTGAGGGACCGGCACCACCACTCCCATGTGGATTAGATGAAACACTTCCTGCCAAATGAAGGAATGTGTAGAATGAGAGAGAGAGGGTAAGGGAGCGACAAACCTTGGAGAAGGGGGGGGTGATGAGAATTCTATCCTGTAGCCTGATTCCAAGATAGATAGTACCCAGGGATTCGAGGTGACCTTTGTCCACTGGGATAGGAATCCCAGGAGACGCCCCCCCACTCTGGCGTCATTGTTTCTTGTTTCCTGGACCCTCTGGGAGGTTAGAGAAAAGGAACCCCCTTCCCCTTCCTCCTTTGGGATAACTCCACCGTCCTTGCTTACCTTTGCCACGGTAAGTCTCTCCGGTGTTCCTAAAAGGACGAAAGGAAGATTTCTTGGGTACTGTTTTGGACTCTGGAAATCCCCTTTTTCTGTCGGACGCCTTTCCGAGTATAGCGTCCAATTCGGGTCCGAACACAAAGTCTCCGGAGAAAGGAATGCTGCACAATTTGGATTTAGAGCGGATGTCCCCGCTCCACTGTTTCAGCCATAAGGCCCTCCTGGTGGCATTGGTAAGAGCTCCTTCTTTTGCAGCAAACCTTATTCCTTCGGCAGATGCGTCAGCAAGGAAGGCAGTAGCAGATCTTAACAATGGTATGCTTTCCAGTAAGTCTTCTCTGGGAGTACCCTCCCGGATATGGGACTCTAATTTCCCCAGCCAGAAATATAGTGTTCTTGCTACCGAAGTGGCTCCTAAGTTCGATTTTAGGCTTAGCATGGAAGTTTCCCACGCTTTCTTTAAAAGGGCTTCTGATTTCCTGTCCATTGGGTCTCTTAACTGAGCCGAATCTTCAAAGGGCAGGTCCAACTTCCTAGAGACCTTGGAAACCTGTACATCAACTTTGGGGAACGAGTCCCAATCCTTTGACTCTTCAGGGTCGAAGACTAAGCGTTTCCTGAAATTCTTAGAGACCGCGATTTTCCTCTCAGGGTCTCTCCATTCCTGACTAATTAGACCCCTAAGGGTATCATTGAGGGGAAAGACACGCTGTTTCCTGGCTTTGAGTCCCCCAAATAGTTCATCTTCGCGAGAAAGAGGGGGTTCCTCGTCCTCGAGGTTCAATGTATCTCTCATAGCTTTCAGAAGATCGTCCAGATCCTCATTTTGGAATAAGTAGCGGGAACATGTTGCTTGCTCACGATCCTGATGATCCTGGTCTCCCGCCAGAGAGCAGGAGGGAGAGTCTGAAATACACCCCTCTTCTTCCTCTGAGGAGGAAGCCGATACTATCCGAGCTTTCTTACGTGGGGGTGGGGCTCCCTGCGTAGCCGCCGCCACTGAAGAAACCACCTTCTCGTCTATAAAGGACTTAAGCTCGTCCATAAAAGACGTTTTCTCCTCCCGCATGAATTCTTCTATGCAGAGTCTGCAGATCGGTTTCTTATAGCCCTCTAGTAGTGTACGGAAGCACATACTGCATTTTTTAACAGGAATCCTGCTTTTTTCAGGTTTTTCTCTACTCTTTTCCTTTCCTGATTTCTCTTCCTTGCCTTTCCCCTTAGAAACTTGCTCCTAGGGAAGGAAGGCAAGGAGACAATGACTTGGAGCTCACACAAAAAACAGTTGTATATGTTGCCATACAGCACCACTCACGTGCACCGGGGGGTGGAGTAGGCCCAAGTCTGCCTCATCAGCCATTATGATGTCTGGGACGGCCGGCCAAGAAGAAAACGAGTCATAGACCTCAGACCAACTGACTACCCGCTATTTGAGGATTTAAATACCTGCATGGGGAGCCCATCCCCCTGTCGGTGGCTCCTACTGCGTCCCGCGCCCGGTCCGCGGTCACTTCCGGTCGCGACCGGAAGTCGTCATCGAACAGGGGGAATTCTGGGAAACGTAGTTTCCTGCGTCCGCGCGAGAGTCTGGTGACCAGCCCGCCGGAGAGGACGCCAGCCGGAACGAAGATAACTTCCAGGGAGAGCCCGCAGCCGCCGGGCTAACCGAGGATCTGTCCGGAGGGGAACTTGGACCGCAGTCGGCGTAACCCCAGGTAAGGCTTGGTGAGTATGGAGATCCTTCTCCGTTTTTTTTTTTTTTTTTTTTTTTTCAAAACGTCCCCCCCCCCCCTTAGGAGGAGAGAGACCCTCTCTTGACCTGACCCCTGTAGGGACAGGAAGACACTGGCGGGAGGATGTGGGGGGAGGCTTTTAACCTCTCTGCTTCCTGTCCCTACAGAGGTCAAGGGTCATCCTCCTAGTGGGCCGTCATGGGGGACGTTATGGAAATACCCATATCCGGACAGGAAAAAGTAATGTCTAGTTATAAAACGTCACTTTTATTAAATGTCAATTAAAAGAAAAATTGTGTGTGAAGACATTACTACAAGGTGCCTTAGAAAGTTGTGATTAAAAGCACAGTAGGGTAGGCTCAGTATGTCAATGAGGAGTGGTTCACTCACTATTAGTGTATCACATTGACATCAAGCATGCATTATAAGGTCACATAGAAGTGGTTGTGGCATAAAAGGCAATGTGATAGACTCCACTGAAACTATGATATTCGGGGTTTATTTGTAGGTAGTTTGGTCCTAGGTGTTATGACAGATGTTCGCCTGTCCACGGTCTAGACGAAGATAATACTATATAGATTCCTTCAGGTGTCTCACTGACATTCATGTCTAAAGGTAGAGAGACCAATTTTTACTAACCCCCTCCGAGTGTATATGGGTTGGTCATATAGTATGACCAGAGCCCTACACAGCAGGAGTCTAATAGTAGATGGAATTCTATTAGCCACGCTATGCTGTAGCCCTACCCCTGATGAAGCCAGCTTGCTGGCGAAACATGTCGGGGGGCTTTTGTGTGTCCTTGTTTTAACTAGCAGTATAGTTAGGCTCTGAGACAAATCTAATTATTTAGCGTGCATTATCTACCTACAGCATAGCGTGGCTAATAGAATTCCATCTACTATTAGACTCCTGCTGTGTAGGGCTCTGGTCATACTATATGACCAACCCATATACACTCGGAGGGGGTTAGTAAAAATTGGTCTCTCTACCTTTAGACATGAATGTCAGTGAGACACCTGAAGGAATCTATATAGTATTATCTTCGTCTAGACCGTGGACAGGCGAACATCTGTCATAACACCTAGGACCAAACTACCTACAAATAAACCCCGAATATCATAGTTTCAGTGGAGTCTATCACATTGCCTTTTATGCCACAACCACTTCTATGTGACCTTATAATGCATGCTTGATGTCAATGTGATACACTAATAGTGAGTGAACCACTCCTCATTGACATACTGAGCCTACCCTACTGTGCTTTTAATCACAACTTTCTAAGGCACCTTGTAGTAATGTCTCCACACACAATTTTTCTTTTAATTGACATTTAATAAAAGTGACGTTTTATAACTAGATATTACCCATATCCGGACAGGAAAAAGTATTTCTTCTGCTAAACGCAGTTTTGTGCTCCTCAATCACAACCCAAACACTTCATTATGGTCACTTTTGTATGTGTTAAATGGGTATTCCCATTTCGGCAAAATAACGTTATGGCATGTATTATAAGAGTTTATACAATTTTCCAATATACTTTTGGTATCAATTACTCATAGTCTCCTAGATCTCTGCTTGCTGTCCTTCTATAGAAAGCTTTTTTTTTTTTTATTTACTACCAGTGGACAGAAATCTGATCATGGTCACACAGATGCACATCTCATTATAACCCACAGCTCTGATTACTCCCTGTGATAACAACGTGCTGCGCTCCTGTGTGACCATGGTCAGATTTCTGCAGGGAATTGATGCAGAAACTACATTAGAAAATCGTATAACTTCTTACAATACAAATAAAAAGATTAAATTTGCAGAAGTGGGAATACCCCTTTGATGTTTTCTTGCTGGAGATGCTACCTAAGTAGTTTTCTTTTAAGAATTCAATTTAAGGGCCAGTTATAATGCAGATTAAACATTTTAAAAATAAAAGTGTCTCCCAGTACTGTGATGTTATGTTCTTTATTTGCTCAAGTTAAAAAGTCACACTCGAGACACACCCAACAGATGCTTTTCGAGCCTCAAATGCTCTTAGTCGCATATTGAAAAGTGTCACTGTATGATTTTAAAAACTATGGAACATACAAAATCGGCATAAACCAAAACCGTGTGCAGGAGACGTGGCACGCCGCTAATGCGAGGCTCCGTATATGCCATCACAGTCCATTCACACTGTATAAATACCCAAACGAAAATGTACACGTATCTATAACTATATCTAGGTTGCTAGAAAAAGTACATCGCTATATTAAAAAACACATGAATAAACAAGGTGCATAAGTACAAAATGGTTATAAGTTCATGGAATAACTTTTGCATATTCAAACTTACTACCCCTGTGTAAAAAGTAGTAGGAGCTTTATGTGAATTAACCAAAAACCTCATGCACTTCTTCTCATTTAATCCCAATAGTCGACGTCGAGGAGGATCCTGCGCCAAGCTTATTTCTCCATATCAGGTTCTTACGCAGAAATAGCAGACATGCAATTATATGTAGATATCCATTTACTTACAGAAGGATACATCTCCTGCTGCTTTTCAAGTAACTCTCCCATTTCATGATGTTTCTCTTGTTCATTTTTTAACCTTCTTTTTTCATCCTCTAGTGTCGTAGCCAGGCGGAGAGCTTTAGCTGCACGGAGCACTTCACCTTCCTCATCTAAGACAAAAATGCTAAATTATGTATAGTCATAGTAAAGCTACTAACCATTTCTTTACTGCACTGAGCAAATATACTTTTTACTTTCTCTTCCTAGTCCAACACCAATTCCTATCAAGGACCTATAGATGAAGATCTTGGTCTGATTATACTGCCTGGTTTACAAAACATGATACTTAACATCAGATATAGTTTGCACTGTGTCCTTTTATACAATATTTAATCTGTCCCACAATCTTGTAAAATAAATTAACATACCATAAAGGTATGGATATGTTACTTCATGCGCACACACACTGAACTACTGTTTTCAGCAATGTTTGTTTACGCAGGACATGATATCACTGTACAAAGAGAAGTGACTTGCTACCCCTGAAGTACTATTACACCAAGGTTCTGGCACCGACTCACAATCGGACCAGATGCCAGCAGTTTCTGGTGTCAGGTGTATATTATAGCCAACCCCTTGTAGAAATGTGCCTGTTGCCCCATTAGTCAACATCTAACAACCCCCCTCCCCTTCCCCCCCCCCCCCCACCCCCCAGCTCCATGTCGCTTACCGGGGGATCGGATCTTCCTACTGAAGCCAGAATTGAGTATTTTTTTTAAACCTCCACACATTAAAGAGTTAACATTTCATCAATTAGACAAAGACCCCTTAAAATTAAGTATTTGTAAAGTACATCTTATCCTGCAAAAAATGTCCAAATCCCCCCCCCCCCCCCAAAAAAAAAAAAAAAAAATTTGTGGACCGTTTTGGCATCTTATCCATTGTGAATGTGTACATTTTAAAAAATACATTCATTTAGCAAGAAAAATTCTAAATTGCACCCCCATTTTCTCTTATCCCCAACACTAAAAGAGGTAACAAATTTCATACAAATTGATTTACATACGTTGAGAGTAGTTTCATTAATGGGATAATTTATGATAATAAATCATCACTTGTTCACCTCCCACCCTAGGACAAAATATGGCTGCATTCAGACGAACGTATGCCCGCAAGGCTACAGCCGGGTGGGCATATGGCCACTGCGATGTAGAGGAGGAGGGGTGACCCCTCTCCATAGAAATGTAATGCTTTCAGGCCATGCACACAGGGAAAGATAGGACATGTCCTATCTTTTCCCCCCCGTGTACCGAGTGCTACAATGCCGGACATGTGTCACCGTACCACTCCATGTGGCCATTGCCATCTATGGGGGACGCATGTATGGCACATATGTCCCCCAAACGTGTGAGTGTAGCTTATAACAGTACACACACACACTAAAAGTCCCCTCAAGTTGAATACCATGTAATAATCAAATGTAACAAAGTAAAAAAAAAAAATCACCCCCAAAAAACAACAAACAACATATTGGGCATCACAATGTCCGTAAAAACCCGTACAATAAAACTGTCCCTGAACCTAAGATTTAATAACTTGCTATTGAATCTCCCGGAAATTATGTAAAAAGTGATAACTTACCCATAAAAAAAAAAATAACACCGCCCTATAGTAAGCAGCTCCTAGTGCTTAAACAAACGCTGCAGTGTTGGAGTGATAGCGTTACCGGAAACCTCTGGTAACGCTATCTAACACTGCAGCGGAGTACAATGTAAACAGCGGACCGCTCGCCAAGCGGTCCGATGTATTCATGAGGGGGCAGGATTGGGGCAGGAATAGGGCTTATGAAGCGAGCGGGGCAGTCCGGGGAAGAGGCAGCACTGTACTCCACCGCAGTGTTAGAGGTTTCCGGTAACGCTATCACTCCAACACTGCGACATTTGTTTAAGCACTAGGAGCTGCTTTTGCTTACTCTTATGCATTAATTTCAAGAGAAAAAATTAGGGATAGTAGGAAATGAAGGGCAATATAAGTGAACACACCGGTTTCTGGTTGGTGAAAAGATAAAAAATTAAAGCATTTCTTTCGCAGGGCATCTTCCAGCTGCTTGTGCAATCTTTCTCTTAGCCAAAGAACATCCTAAAATAAGAGGGAACAAGTGACACAGGGCACCAAACCAAGACAATGCAGGACCTTCTGCAGTATGACGAGATAGGTTAGCTTTATGTCACCATTTGTGATGGCAGAAGATCATGCAGGTCTTGCTTCTCTAATCCAAGAAGGGGTACAGAGCCAGGAACTGGGTCCGGATCAGAAAGGAGACGTGAGCATTCAGAGACCAATAGGCACTGCTGAAGACCATCCTGAAACTGGAGGTTATGACAGAAGACGATATTAAATAAAATAAATGAAATATAAAGGTACATTATTGATAAAACACTAACCTTATTCTCCTCATCAGTTATTGTACCTTCTTGTTTCTTCACCTGCAATTCTATTAGTATCTCCTGTATAAGCCGATAAATAACTTCAGACCTGAACCAAAGCTTCCTCTGGATTCGCATCTCTCTGTGTGACTTAAAAAGGAAAGGCCAGAGTATGGTCAGTCATTATTCAAAACCCCAACCCTACAATACTGATAAGTGTTACAGGAGGGTTACGATGGAGCTACCAATTTTCTCTTCACATGACTTAAATTGCTGTGTACAGTTCCCTGTCCTTGTGATCATTCTTCATTGCTATAAAAATGCCCTAAGGGAGAGATTTCACTGTTATCTTGTGCTGGACAAATCCAAACCAGCTAGAGGGGACATAAATCAAGAAACAGGCAGTGCCACCCAAAATAGTGCTTTCCGTTAATCACACGTATAGTCAAGGAGAGGTAACAGAGAAGGGTCCTATATCTCAGGATGCTCAGAAATAGGAGGACAGCACACAGTACCAGACACTGCCAGCTCCACACATTACAGAGAGTTATTAGATGATTATAGATGACCTTGCCAGATTAAAAATATGGGCAAAATGCAATGACAGGTGGTAACAAGCTGAACGGTGGCAGCCAAGCACAAAGAAAGCCTTCCTTCTGCAGCAACCAAACTATCAGCACCAAGATAAATATTTAAATATATTTTTATATTATAAAAGGGTGCACATAATAAAATATCACTTAAAGGGGACCTGCCAGGGTGATTTGGAGCCATAAACCAGCCAGAGGTCCTCATATACCTGAGGTTTAGTGTCCCAAATTGTCCTGTATTATTTTTTGTCAGGCAATTTAGCACACTCCATGAGGAGCTATAGTTGGTCTTGAAGCTTCCTGCTGCCCTGCATTTACCCCAGATTATGGACACCACTAGGAGAAGCTATTCAGCCATTCTTTGGTCAGACCAGTGAGCCAGGTTACCAGATGAAGTGCGGTATTTTATGTTACACAGCCAGTTTGGTCCTTAATGCACATCCTGTACTTTGGAACTGTGTAATAATTTTAGGACGCTTTAAAGGGTTTGTCCAAGACTTTACCAAAAAACGTGGCCGGGAGGGGGCTGCACACACAAATAAACATGACACCCTCCGGATGTCCCACACTGCTGTCCGTGCCCATGTAAACAAACATGGCCGCGGAAGCCGCACTGCTTTCAGCCAGCCTAGGTGGCCGGCTACGCCCATCCGTCCCTATTCACAGAATTGTATACGTGGGACGGATGGGTGTCCCCCTCTAAGACGACCCTGACTTTTGAAAAGGTTTTCGGGTGTTAAAGCTCTCTAAACCACTCAGCTCAGGGATTAAACAAGATATGCTTCTGCATCAGTGTAGCTACAGCATTCTCAAGGTATGTTTGCGTCATAATGCATCAAATGGAAGATTTTTTTAACCCCTGAAAATCTTTTCAAAAGTCAGGGTCGTCTTATAAGTCTGGTGAAGGGGAATATATATTGGAAATATAGGAAAAAAAATGTGATTAAAAAAATGAAAAACAAACAAATATTCAAAATCAAATCTTTTAAGATGTAACAGTCTTTTGAAATAATTTTAATATTGTGTTTGTTAACATTTTTCTAATACAGTTTATTAAAGGGAACCTACCACCACGATTCTACCTATAAAGGTAGAACTGGCGATAGGGTGGATGTAAGGGACGTGAGGATAGCTCTTTTTAGAGAAAACCCTCACGTCCCGCTAACTTTTGGTAAACTTTATTCCCCTAATATGAAATTTTTTTTATGTGGCTACTGGGGCGTGGAGTAGCCAGGCACGAGGCTACACGGCGCGGCTACTCCACGCCCCAGTAGCCACGTTACTCCTCCTACCCTGTTGTGTGCAGCGCGCAGCATGCGCAGTAGCCGGCTTGTCGGACGAGGGCGCGCAGCTACGAGGAGCTGCGCACCGCACACAACAGGGTAGGAGGAGTAACGTGGCTACTGGGGCGTGGAGTAGCCAAGCCGTGTAGTGTGTGTCTATGGAGACAGAATATGAGCTGACATATAATATCCTTGTGTTTATTTACACGGCTGTGAGGATGAACACCTTAATAGCTTCATCCAACGAAGATTTCAGGACCCAGTGTCCTTCTGGTGTTAGGGCTGGGCTCTGTTATCACAGCCCAGACCAGGACTAGCACCCGGGATTGGAAAAGCTTATTTTCTGTGGGATGGCTTTTACTTCTCAGTGACATTATTCATTATTCCATGCCGTGTAGAGGGAAACTGGAGAAAAAATTCCAAAAGGTGGTGAAATTGGTAAAAAAAAAAAAAAAAAAAAAAATGCATTTGGCCCCCAGTTTTTATAACTTTCACTATCTACTTTATTCTTCGGGGAGGTACGATCATGGTGATATCAAATTCATACAGGTTTTGTGGTTTAATACATTTTCACAAATTATAACAATGTGTACGAAAAATGGTTCTGCCATCTTCTGACGCTAATAACTTTTTCATACTTTTTAATAAGTTTTTCATAGTGTCAAAGACGTGTTTCAGACATCTGGGAGCCATTTTCCTTTATGGGGTTCACAGCCGGCAATAACTGTTTTTATACTCTGGGATGCTGCGATACCCAAGTGTTTGTGATATTTACTGTTTTTTTTGTTTTATATCAGTTTTAGGGAAAGGGGGTGATTAGAAATTTGATTAATTTTTTTACATTTTTTAAACTTTTTCCCCCCCACCATTTCTTATACCCTCTAGGGCAGTGATGGCGGACCTTCTACCAGCAGAGTGCCCAAACTGTAACCCTAAACCCCCCCTTATTTATCGCGAGGTGCCAACCAAAAATTAAAGCAGTAACTTCTTGCTCCCTGTTCTTCAACAACGTTCAATCATACTCGCCTCCCTGAGGACAGAAATACAGTAGAAAGAAAAATGGAAAATTTGCATCATTTTAGCTTCTTTCCAGTGTCCCTCTGTACACAGAGAATTGTGGGGCCAGCAGTAGGTCCTTCAAGGAGAATTTGGTCCTGTCTATTTATTCTCCTTCTTCCTACTGTCCCAAGTAGCAAGTAAGTATCACTTTAATATATGACTGAAAGCAGCATCTTTTAAGTTGCTTGGAACTACAGGAAGATTCTTTGAGCCCTTCCTGGTGTGCTGTGGCAATTGGCCCGGGTGCCCACAAAAAGGTCTCCGAGTGCCGTCTCTGGCACTCGTGCCATAGGTTCGCTACCACTGCTCTAGGGTACTTTAACCCTATATGGTCGGATCTTTCCTACCATATACTATGATATTACTGTATTGCATTGTATGGCGTTTCTTAATAGGATACATTACAATGAGCCACTGGCTCATTGTAACGAATCTTCAGAAACCAGACAGCCTCGGTTCTGCCGAAGACCCAAGGATGTCATGGCAACTGATCGCTGGCCCCCACGCACAGCCGACGGATATATCAGTCAGTGAGGGTGAAGGAGTTAATCCATTGTGAATGAGTAGTTTTTGGCCTAAATGAATGCATTTTCCCATAAAATTCACCCCTGTGAAACACCTTAAGTATTAACAGACTTTGTAAACGTAGTTTTAAATACATTAAAGAATGTAGTATCTAAGTGGGGTTATTTTTTAGGGTTTTACTATTAGTCCTCTCAAAGTCACGTAAAAGTGGTATTGTCTATCAAAACTTGAGTCTTGGCAATTTTCAAGAAAATTTGAAAAATCGCACCTAAAGTTCTAAGCCTCGTAAGCACCCACCACCATCAGCTAATCTACATGGTCTTTAAAAATCAATAATTTTATTAGGACATTTGAAAATTTACAAATCAAACAGGAGCTTATCAATTTTTTCAGTCTGATGGCATGTCAAAAAGGCGTGAATAATAGAAACATCTTATAAAACATTTTCTAAACCGCAATTTTAGAATTCGAGAATTCCAAAACTGCAGAAAAGGATTCAACAGGGAAATTACCTCTTCCAGCTCATTGCACAACCAGACACTAGCCCCACTTGCCTCCAAAAACTGGCACATTTCTAGTAAAAGTTTACTAAATTGAGGATTCTTCTCCAGATCTTCTTCCTCTACCTGAAGCATTGGGAGACGGGCAGTCACTGAAATAGAAAAAATAAAGTATTATGCATTGAAGACTTGCGCATGTACTCACAGCGGATTGGCATCCATAACAACTGTAACTACCAATTTATATTACCAAGAATATAAAACACAACCAAAATAGTAATTTAGTTCACTCCGCCTCTCACAAAATGGAATAAACAGTTATTTAAAACATTAAAATTACAAATGAAATATTTTATACAAATGAAAGCTGCAAAAATTAACTTCTACTGTCGCCATAATCAACATCCCATCACAAAGCACCACAAGATAGGGGATACCTGTATGATCAGTGGATCCTTCCTGATCACAGGATTCACCATCTATGGGAAGCAGTTTAGAGCAGCATTCTGCCTTTTCCTGCACCCCCACTGGGTGGGTGGGGGGCTACCTGCAGGCAAATCCCCACTGCTCACAATGTTATCCCTTGTCCTCTGGAGTAGAACATTATACTTGACACAACCCCCTTAATGTATTCAAGCCTATTAAACTTCTAAAGTGGAGCCATCAGGGCAATTTGGGACACTAAAAATTTCTGTCGTTTCCCTATATCATTTATAACCCATTGGCTACCTTCACACGATGAAGTAGTAAGGGTCTGCGCTAGCCGTATTTTCTACAGCTAGCACGCGTCCTCATTTGCTTGTATGGCCTCATGCAAACTGCTGTGAATTTCATGAACTGCACAAGACGCAAAAGATAGAAGTTATATTCCTGCCGGTGTTTGCGTCCCAGGCAGAGATTTTCATTGGTCACTGGCGCATGCAAAAGTCTAAGGGACCCTTGTTTGCAGGTGCAGCCTTCTATTTACACACCAGCTCCCTCCACAGGTGCTCTACACCAGTGTTCCCCAACCACCGGTCCATGGCCGCGCTGGACCTCTGTAAAAACAAACAAAAGAAAATATACTCACCTTCCCCGTTCCCCTGCAGCAGTCTTCTCTCCCATTACCTAATTTCCATGTAAATGCACTGTTCTATTGACGGTGAGCGAAGAGAAGACTGCTGCAGGGGAACAGGGAAGGCGAATATTTTTTTGGTTTTTAGTTCAGCTGGGAAAGTAGAAGGTGGGGGGGCCTCTTCAGGAAATTGGACAATATAAGCCACCTACTGGTCCCTGGAGAAAATATATGTTTACAGCCGGTTCCAGGGCAAAAAAAGGTTGGGGACCACTGCTCTACACCAACTTCAGTCACTGTCTTATTAGTTGCGCCCTGACAGAGTTGACATCAGGCAATTTGTAACCTTAAAACCACAACTCCATAAAGAACTGTGGGTGCTTTAGTGTCCCACTCGCACAAGTTCCTTTTAAGCACTTCATTAAGGGCACGGTCACACATTCCGCTGAGGTTGCGTTCATAACCCAACGCTAGCACACAGGGGGCGGGCCTTGGCCCAAACGCATATGCGTTTCCAGAGAAGCACGTATGCGATGGGGCCGAGGACCGCCCCCTGTGCGCTAGCATCGGGTTATGAACACAACACTAGCAAAACGTGTGACCGCGCCCTGAGGCTCTCAAAGGGAAAGTCCCAAGTAAGATAGCTCTTGTATGACATCCTGTCATAATAATGCTCTGCCCCTTTAGCTTCCATACTCACAGAGAGCAGCACAGTATTTATACCATATATTTGGCTTTCTACAGTGTTTATATGACATTATAATTCCTTATTATACACTTATCCCAACTTCACCACAGAACTGCAATGAACCTGACATCTTCGGCAGAGGCTTGTGCTTCCCACACATATGGTGTGGACTCTACAGACTTGCCTTCTCCATATGTATGTGAGGGTCAAGTCTCTACATAGAATGTAATGGATTACAATGTGTGGTTCAGATCCTCACCATACTGCAGGTTCCGTGACATGTTCACTGTTTGAAGCGCAGGATCTCCCGCCCAGTCTCCACTTTAAGTCTGTATATCCTAGAGATCTGAAGGACCTTCCATGACGTCAGTGCCATGTGACCGCCCTCGTGTATGTGTGTGGGAGGAGTAATATGGTGTTATACGGGGAAGCCAAGTGCAGGGCTGGTGGAAGGAATGAGAGAACTGTGTCCCCTCTGTTATAGCTTATGTATCATAGAAGCAGGACAGATGGAGTATGGGGTTACTCATGACACAGGAGAGCTTTGGTACTTCATATACTTTGGAGGAAGTCTGCAGCTTCTCATATTGCCATTGCTGAAAGTGCAGTTTGGATGTTTTTATCCACCGTGGGATCCCCAGTAAATCCATCATGATAAACCAAGGGCTGTTACTCCTAGATCAAGGCACCGAGACTGGTGTAATCTTCTTATATTTGTTATCCATGGTGCCTTTTGCCTTTTAAAATCAACTTTTTTCATTTTGCTAATGAGGTAAGTGTTTCCAGAGCCCCTCGGAGCTGTAGCTTTGCAGGCTGTTACACTGAGCTGAGATCTCCATTACCCCAGCTTTTCCTGTTGCTACTAGACTACACAGGGAGAGTGAGCAGGGGGGAGACATGTTCTGCTCATTGTAGCCTGTGAAACTGCAGCACTGTTGTGCTCTAGTTTACGCCCATATTTCTGAATCATTTGCATAATTTTATAAGTTGATTTCAGAAGGAAGTAGGCCTTGGATAAGACATATAAGATACTTATGAGTAAATGGATTTTGATGGTAGGCTTCCCATCACCAATAGTGGTGTCCTTTATTCTATTTACCCATCAGACGCCTGAAGGGTAAAATAAGGTCTGTTAGTTTGGAAGGAATCATTTGCAGTTGGATTGAAAAGTGGCTGAAGGATCATATCCAGAGAGTTGTGGTCAATGATTCCTACTCAGAATGGTCATCAGTTATATTGATGACACCAAACCGTGTAGTGTAATACAGTCCATTGAGGATGCTCATAGGCTGCAGAGGGACTTGGACAAACTGAGTGTTTGGTCATCCACTTGGCAATTGAGGTTCAATGTGGATAAATGTAAGGTTATGCACCTGGGGGCTAATAATCCTCAGGCAACATATGTCCTTGGGGGATTAAATCTGGGAGAGTCCCTCAGGCACTGGTCACAGTAGGGACAGCAGAGAGATTCAAGAAGGATCTAGATTGTTTTATTACATCCAAATTATATTGACTCTTATGTTATAAAGAATTGTTTCTCCTGTTTATCCAATCCCTTCCCTTCCTTGTTTGAACTTGATGGACATGTCTTTTTTCAACCGTATAAACTATGTAACTATGTCTTCTAACAAAGTTTCTCTTTAATCTCACAACACAAAATAATTGCGCTGCAGCCATTGTTATTTTTGCTGTCATACATTACTGATGACCTATTTAGCTCTCCTGCTAGCACCTACAACTCCCCACTCCCATGTCTCCAGCATACCACAAAGAAGTCTTGGTATATCTGCAGCTTAAGAAACCCTTAGATTGGCATCACTATATCACTGGTATCCAGTTGAAAATAAATGACCGGATCGACAATATCATCGATCCATATAGAACACTATGAAACTCTTCCTTCCACTTTCAGAAGAAAACCTTTGCCTGTTTTATGACAGAACCTATATTTCATCTAGGAAATGTGTTTGTGGAAGAGGTCTAATGGCAGGTCAAGATCTCAGTGATGACAGGAGTGTGTACGTGTGTCCAGCATATTTATGGTTACACTGGCAGAAGGCCGCGTTTGTGAGACTCACATTGTGAGTATGCTACAGGTCTATCAAGGATACATTTTCTCACCTGCGTCCATCTTTTTAAAACCGCTGCTAAGACTTCCATGCCAGGGATGTAATGCACCCACGTGCTTAGAATACAACTGGATGTTCTATCAAAGTCAGCTTTTTTATATGTATGTTGAGGATGGAAAGAGTGCTTTTGTCCAGTGTCGTGCCGATGACGTATGAGAATGAGTTGCCGCATGTCTCTCCACAAATCCAAACACCCTGGATCGTAGGAAAGGGAGTTAACAGTGTCAGAAAGAAATAAGAATGAATTTCCACATCCATTCAGCGGTGTATTCAGAATGTTGCCACTTCACTACTGCATTATAAGAGTTTTCTAACTTGTATATGAAAGATTTCTGCAGACACAACACAATAAGAGCACATATGTTAAAAATAAGACTTTATTATTCTGGATGAACAGAAGAAGGCTTCTACCACATGGGAAGCTGGATCCACACTGTGTGCACAAATACATATCTTGCACATACATCTTATAGTCCAGTCATTTTCTAGAAAGCCATTATTCATCCTTTTCCACTTTTATCTGTATAAAGGCGTTTAGGTCAGGACAAAAGGATTTTCTGCCTCTACCTCCGCTGGTCAGATCCTCCCCTTCCCCTTCTCTTTCCCAGTTTGGATTGTAAAGATGCGGAGGTAGAAGCTGAATCTCTGTGGAAGGTAACCGATCAGACAGAGCGCCATAAACACGATTGGTTTTATTGCCATGCTTGGAGTGCGAGTCAATGCCGTAGCAGAGCCTGGTCAGCTCTGGTGCCCGGAAGCGAGGTGGACGGGCAACCCAGACCCCGGGCTCAGACAGACTGTCCTCTTCATCAGACATTAACTCCTCAGTCACACCCTCCCAAAGAGCTTGTTCTTCTGGTGGAAACTGCTGGATGCCCCATGAACGATTTGCAAAAAGCTGCAGAGAAACAATTTGTCCAGGTTAAAGTTTATTTTTGCTATGTTTTACATTTAATTGATATATTCCAATAACTTTAACCTTTATCTTTCCATTAACAGAGTTTATTTTTTTATGGGTATAGTCATTATATTATTATTTATCAATAGAAAAACGACTAGTTTCCTGGTTCTCAGTATTTTAAAAGGGGGTTCACACATATTACATAGAGAGACACAGATACATGGAGCTGTAAAATTAGAAGGAGAAAGTAAGCAGGCACTCCAGCGAGGGTAAACATGAAAAATATAAAAAAAAATTTTGGAAAAACATTAAAACCTAACTTTTAATCGTATAGTTAAAAGCCATGTGCACATGGGATCGGGAAAGCCATTGACGCGTTTTGGATATTACTCCTTAGTCATAGTGGCGTGGACATATATGGAAACAGTCGGCATTTAACAGGTAAGGAAACGCCCACAAGGGAAGGAAATAAGGAAATGACGTAGGAGAAACACTCCTTAGGAAAACGTAACATCAAGATAAGTTACAATATTAGTAGTAACATTAGAAAAAATGCATCAGATCAGATCTTAGATTTAAACCGTGGGGGTGACTGGTGTTCAGAGTTAATATCCAGAAAGCTTCTCTGGTAAGTAGAATTTTTCGCCAGTCTCCTCCCCGTTTCGGTGCAAAGACTTTTTCTATGATCGTAGCTGACATATGAGAGAAAGAATCATTATGGATAGTTTTGAAATGTTTGGCTACATTGGATACATTACGGAAAGATGTTTTATCCTCATCCTTAATGTGCTCATATAGACATGTTTTGAATTTTCTGGTTGTACAACCTACGTATTGTAAATGACAGTGAGTGCAGCTAATAAGGTACACTATATGGTGACTGTTACAGTTTACATATTTGTTGATGTTATAAGACGTGGGATGGGGGTGGCTATAGCTGCGAAAGGTAGTAGTTTTTAACATAAATTTGCAAGTATTGCATCTTGATTGTCCACATTTGAAATTACCTTTCAGATGAAGCCAAGTAGATACATTGATGCCTTGTGTACTGGAAAAAATATTAGGTGATACAATGTTGCCAATAGTAGTAGCTCGTTTGGCAACAAATTGAACTCCATTAGACAGTATTTGTTTTATTATGGGATCCTGATGCAGTAATGGCAAATTGTTTGAAATGATGCTGCGAACCATGGAAAAATCTTCACTATAGGTGGTACTAAACACTAATTTGTTTGTAGAAGATGCTTGTGCTTTGTTTTTTCTTGAAAATAGATAATCTGTGCGTGGTTTGCTAGCCACTGTGTGCTTGGCTCGTTCCAGGGTATGAGTTTTGTAACCCCTGTTATTAAATCGTTCATCCATAGTTTGGGTTTCTGTTAGATATGTGTCTGATGTAGAACAAGACCTACATGCCCTGATGTATTCACCCGCCGGTAAATTTCTGATGATATATTTAGGGTGACAAGAGTGCGCATGGAGAGTTGTATTACCTGAGGTGGGTTTCCTAAAGAGACGGGAAGAAACAGTATGTAAGGAAATGTGGCCTGTTAGCGTGATATCTAAAAAAATCAGTAGTTACAGCAGAGCCGGATTAAAGGGGGGGCGCACGGGGCGAGTGCCCCGGGGCCCCCACCACTTCGCCCCCTTAAATGGGCCCCCACTAAGTGTGGTGATTCGGGCGGT